>NC_137894.1:54472523-55745917 GCF_963455335.1 Martes martes | reverse complement strand
CCTCTGCTTTTGGCTCAGGTCATGATCCCACGGTCCTGGGATCGAGCCCCACATTGGGCTCTCTGCTCAGCAGGGAGCCTGCTTCCTCCTCTCTCTCTGCCTATTTGTGATCTCTGTCTGTCAAATAAATAAATAAAAATCTTTAATTAAAAAAATATATATAATTGCTATTATAAACAAATATTTCAAATAAATTTTAATTTATTAAGTACCATATCTCAGAAATTTATTCAGTGATGATTTAATTTGGCTTTGTCCTAGCCTTTGGTTGAATATTAATTTTAATACTTGGATGTTTAACATTTAGTCAAAATGAGTATAATTTGGGGTATAATTATTAATTAATTAATTAATTAAATTTTATTATGTTAATCACCATACAGTACATCATTAGTTTTTGAGGTAGTGTTCCATGATTCATTGTTTGCATATAACACCCAGTGCTCCATGAATGCGGGCCCTCCTTAATACCCATCACAGTGCAAAATGAGTATAATTTTGAGCATAATTCTGTACAATTGTTCAGATTTTCTTTTTCTTAAGTTTGGTAAGTTATTTTTTCTAGAAATTAATTGCATCTATATTTTCAAGCATACTGCCATAAAGATATTCTTAATATTCACTTACTGTCTTTTAAATCCCTACATCATCTAGGTTGTGTCTCCTTTTTTGACTTTAAAATTGTTTGCTTGTTCTTCTCTCATTTTTCTGTTTTTATCAATCCACTTGGATATTCGTAGATTTCATTACTCCATTTAGAAAAACATAGTATTTGGTTTTGCTATCTCTGCTACATGTTTATTTTCTTTTTAATCTTTTAAGTTTTTTGTTGAGGTGTTACATATATCCTGTAAAGTGTACAAAGCTTAAATATGCAGATAAGTGAACTTTCACAAATGAATACATCTCTGTAAAACCACCATCCAGATCAAGATTTAGAACATTTCAGAGAGTTCTGTTCCCTTGTGCCCCTTCCCACTTAATATCCTCAGAGGAAACTTTTCATCATTTTTATCACTACCAATTAGTTCTGTCTGCTCTTGAAATTCAGGAAATGAAATCATATGACATATAACCTTTTGTGTCTGTGTTCTTCCAACCAAGAGTATATCTATAAGATTCATCCATATTGTTGTGAGTGGTTGTACTTTGTTCTTTTTTAAATTGCTATTAACTGTTCCTTCTTTTAATTTTTCCCCAGTAAGTTTCATTTCTTGTTTAATTTAGGTGTCTGGTCTTTGATGGTATCTCTTTTCTCTTAGGGATAAGTATTAATTGGCCATATCTTACTAATAATACACAGTACTATTTTCAGTATCATTCAGTTCTAAATGTTTTTAACTTCTATAAGTATATCTCTTTACCTCATGATTTATTTGGAAATGTGATCTTAATTTCCAAGTACATAATGTAGTTTTGTTGTTATTGTTGTTGTTGTTGTTTTTAGTATCATATTGTTATTAGTTCCAAGGCTTTTGCATTATGGTCAAATAAGTGTGTTAAGATTTTCTTTATAGCTATGTTTCTGATCAGTTCTCATGAATGTTTTATATGTGCTTGAAAGGAATATTTATTTGCTACTGGTGTAGTATAAAATTTTCTATATATGTGTTAAATCAAATTTGTTTACTTATTCCAATCTTTATATTTGATTTTTTGAGTCTGCTTTATTCATGAAGATACTACTTTATTCATTAACATACTAAGAATTGTATATATTTAGAGAGAGAGAGGGTGTGTGTGTGTGTGTGTGTACACACACACACCTACATATATATATTTAAGATGTAATTAACATATATTATTTTCAGGTACACAACATGATAATTTGATTTTGCATATATGGTCAAAGGATCACCGCAATAACAATCTTCCACCACCACACATAGGTACACTTTTTCCAATGATGAGAACTTCTAAGATCTACTCTTTGCAACTTTCAAATATACAATACAGTATTATTAACTATAATCACCATGGTAAACATTATATTCCATGAAGTATATTATAGATGGAAGTTTGTACTTTTAAACCCCTCCATCAAATTCACCCATGTCCCAATCCACCCTCACTCCCCCTCTGGCAACCCTTCATCTTTCATCTGTATCCATGAGCTTTTTTTTTTTTTTTTTTTTTTTTTTTAACACATATAAGTGAAATCTTATAGTATTGGTCTTTCTCTGCTAGACTTATTACATTTAACATAATGTTAAATTATGTTAAAGATCCATCTGTGTTGTCACAAATGGCAAGATTTCTTTCTTTCTTTTTTTTTTTTAAGATTTATTTATTTGAAAGAGAGAAAGAGAGCAGCATGAATGAGGGAGAAGGAAGAGAGGGAGAGAGCAAGGGAGAGAATCCCAAGCAGACTCGCCATTGAGCATAGAGCCTGACAGGCGGCTCTAACTTATGATGCATGAGATGATGACCTGACCCAAAACCAAGAGTTGGCTGCTTAACTGTCTAAGCTGTCCAGGTGCCCCAAGATTTCATTTTTTATAGCCAATTAATACTCCATTGAGTGCTTATAAACCTCATTTTTTTAATCCATTCACCTACCTATGGACACATATGTTGCTTTCTTATTTTGGTACATAATGCTACATTGACAATAGGGGTGCGTTTAGTTTTTCAGATTAGTGTTTTCTTTTCTTTGGATGAATATCCACAAATACAATAATTGAATCATATGGTAGTTCTGTTTTCAGTTATATAGGAAGCTCCATACTGTTTTCCATAGTGGCTGCACCAATTCACATTCCCAGAAACTATATACAAAGGCTTAATTTGTCTCCACATCCTGCCAACACTTCTAATTTCTTATCTTTTTTATAATTACCACTCTAAAGGTCTGAGGTGATATCTTGTGGTTTTGATTTGCATTTATGATTTATCATTTATTAATTAATTTGATTTGCATTCCTGATGATTAGCAATATTGAGCATCTTTTAATGTACCTGTTGGCCATCTGTGTGTCTTCTTTGAAAAAAATACTCAAAACTTCTGCCCATTTTTTAATTCGATTGTTTGGGGATTTTTGCTACAGAGTCATATGAGTTCTTTATATTCTTTGGATAGTACCACTTTATTAGATAATTTGCAAGTATTTTCTCCAGTCAGTAGGTTGCCTTTTTATTTATCGATGGTTCTTTGATATGCAAAAGCTTTTTTAGTTTGGTTGTCCCATTTGTTTATTTTCCCTTATGTTGTCTCTGCTTTTGGAGCCAAACCCAAAATATCATTACTGTTTATGTTTTATTTTAGAAGTTTTATGATTTCAGCTCTCATGTTAAATCTTTGATCCATTTTGGGTAATTTTTGAGTATGATGTGAGGTAGTGGTTCTGTTTCATTCTTTTGAATGTGGACGTCTAGTTTTCCCAATATCATTTACTGAAGAGGCAGTCTTCGTCATTGAATATTCTTGGTGCCTTTATCATAAATTAATTGACTATATATGCCTGAGTTTATTTCTGTTCTCTCAGTTCTATTTCATTGAACTATGTGTCTATTTTGATGCTAATACCATACTGTTTCATGTACTATGGCTTTATAATATAGTTTGAAATGAGGGTGCATGATACCGCCAGCTTTTTTGTTCTTTCTCAAGATTGTCTTAGCTATTTTGGGTGTTTTGTGGGTCCTTAAAAATTTTAGGATTATTTATTTTCTGTAAAAAAAAAAATACCATTAATATCTTGACAAGATTGTATTGAATCTGTACATTGAATTAGGTAGTCTGGAGAATTTAACAATATAAATTATCCAATCCATGAGGATGGGCTATATTTCCATTTATTTGTGTTTTCTTCAATTTCTTTCTTCAATGTCTTGTAGTTTTTAATATACAGGTTTCAATTTTTTAGTTAAATTTATTCCTTTATTTTATTCCTTTTGATACAATTGTAAAAGAATGGTTTTCTCAATTTTTCTTTTAGATCATTATTAATGTATAGAAACAGATTTTTGTATATTGATTTTTTTTTTTTACATCATTCAACTTTACTGAATTTGTTGATTAGTTCTAATGGTTTTTTGATGGTCTTTAGGGATTTTTTTTTACATATAAAATTATAACATCTGCAAATAGTTTTACTTCCTCTGTTCTAATTTGAATATCTTTTATACGATGTCCAATTTGTTCCTGTATAATTTTTCATAGTAGACTCTTACAATCTTTCATATTTCTGTGTTATCAGTTGTCTCTTCTAATCTACATCTTATTTTATTTCTGAGTCCTGCCTCTTTTTCCCTTGGTGAGTCTTGTTAAAGTTTTGTCAATTTAATTTATCTTTGGAAAAAAACATGCTTTTTTTTTCTTTTGTAATGTTCTTTTTAGTTGTCTTTTTGTCACTATTTCACTTATTTCTGCTCTTATTTTTGTTCCCTTTTATTAACTCGGGAATCCTTTTATTTATTTATTTATTTTCTGATTCCTTAATGTGTAAAGTTAGGTTTTTTATTTGAGATTTTTCTTGTTTCTTGAGGTAGGAATTTATCACTGTGTAATTCTCTCTTAGACCTGCTTTTATTACATCCTGTAAGTTTTGATATGTGTTATTTCCATTTTCATTTGGCTCAGGGTTTTTTAAAAATTTCTCTTATCATTTGACTCATCAGTTATTTAGTAGCATGTTTAATTTCCACGTATTTGTGAATTTCCAGTTTTCTTCTTATAATGATTTCCAGTTTCATATCATTTTTGAGTAGAGAAGAATCTTGATATGATTTCAATCTTCTATAATATATTGTTTTGTACTGCAACCTAACATATGATCTATCCTGAAGAACATTCCATGTGCACTTGAGAATAAGATATATTATTTTATATTTATAAATTTATATTTATAAATATTTATAAATATTTTTAAAATTTATTTTATAAAATTTTTATATTTTTATATTTTATATTTTTATATTATATTTTATTATTATAAAATTTATAAAAATTTAAAAATTTTAAAATAAAAAGTATTTATAAATATTTTTATATTTATAAACACATATATTTATAAATAAAGTATTTATTTATAAATATATGTGTGTGTGTGTGTGTGTGTGTGTATAATATTCATCTGGTCTAATGTGTCATTTTAAGACTATTTATTGATTTTCTGTCTGGATGATATTCTTTGACGAAAGTGGGACAATGAAGTCTCCTACTATTATTGTATTGTTGTTTGTTTCTCCCTTTAAGTCTGTTAATAGTTGCTTCATATATTAAGTGATCATCTGTTAGGTGCAGATAAATAAAATATTTACAAATTTTATATCCTCCTTTTATCAGTAGGTAATGGCTTTCATTGCCTCTTATTATAGCCTTTGTTTTAAAGTTAGTTTTGTCTGATAAAAATATAGCTATACTTGTTTTCTTTTGGTTCACATTTGGATGAAATATCTTTTTCCATCCCTTTACTTGGTCTGTGTATGCCTTTACATCTGAAGTATCTTATCTTTTTATCCTTTCAGTGGCTTTATATCTTTTAAGAAGAAGTTATTTACATTTAAAGTAATTATTGATATGCATTTATTACCATTTTGTTAACATTTTCCAGCTGCTTTGTAGGTCTTCTCTTCCTTTCTTATCTTGCTCTCTTCCTTTGTGATTTAATGATTTTAATAGTGGGTGTCTGGGTGGCTCCATCAGCTAAGTGTCTGCCTTTGGCTCGGGTCATAATCTGGAGTAATGGGATGAAGCCATCAGGCTCCCTACTCTTCGGGGAGCCTGCTTCTCCCTCTCCCTCTGCCTGCCACTCACCCTGCTTGTGCTCTATCAAATACATAAGCAAAATCTTAAAAAAAAAAAACTGATGATGATCCTGCTATATTTAGATTCCTTTCTCTTTATCTTTTGTGTATCTAGTATAGATTGATGCTTTTTTGTTACCATAAGGCTTACATATAACATTTATATTTACAATTATCTATTTTAAATGGATAACAACCTAAGTTTGAACACATTCTAGTACCCAATACTTTTATTCTCTCAGACCACATTTTATATTTTGATGTCACAATTCACATATTTTATCCTGTATATCTCTTAACATATTGTCATAGTTATTTTTACTACTTTTTGTCTATTAACCTTCATACTATTTTTATAAGTGACTACTGCATCACTTTTATGACATTAGATTATTTAAAAATTTTCTACATATTTACCTTTACCAATGAGATTTAGACTTTCATGTCTTTCTGTTACTAATTTGCACATTTCATTTCTGCTTAAACAAGTCTCCTTAAGGGTAGTGAAGTTGTGATTAATTCCTTTAGCTTTTGCTAAAGGAATTAGCAATTCTTTCCTTCAATTCTGAATGACAACTTTTCTGGGTAGAGTATTCTTGGTTGGAATTTTTATTTCCTTTCAGCACTTGGAATATATCATGCCATTCCCTCTTTCCTCAAAAGGTTCTGCTGAAAACTGCTGATTATTACATAACAAAGGAATCCCAATAGGATACATTATTTTGTTTCTTGCTGCTTTTAAGATTCTCTCCCTATGTTTAACTTTTGACATTTTAGTTACAGTATATCTTTGTGTGTGTCTCTTCAGGTTTACCTTTTTTGGGAGTCTCTGGGATTCTGGATCTGTTTCCCTGTCCATGTTAGGGAAGTTTTAATCCATTATTTCTTCAAATAAATTTTCTGCCATTTGCTTTTGTCCTTCTGGAACCCCTAGAATGTGAATGTTGGTTGGGTTGATATTGTCCTTTCAGTCCTTTAAGCTTGCTTCACTTTTTTTACTCTTTTTTCATTATGCTGCTATGATTGGGTGAGTTTCACTGCCTTGTCTTTGAGTTCGTTGATTCTGTCTTCCACTTTATCTTGTCTGTTGTGAATCCCTTTAGTGTAATTTTCTATTGGATTATATTCTTTAGCTCTATAACTTCTACTTGGTATTTTCTTATGTTTTCTATTACTTTAAGTTCTCGCTAGGTTCATCCCTCTTCCACCTGAGTAGGTGAAACATCTTTATGATTTTATTATGATTTTAATATGATTATGTTAAACTCCTTATCAGGTAAATCACTTAACTCAGTTTTATTAGGAACTTTTTCTGAGGTTTTCTTTCTGTTTAGTTTGGAACACATTCCTCTCTTTCACTGACTTTCTGTGGTGGTTTCTATGCTTTAATTGAAACAGCCACTTCCCCAGTCTTGAAGAGTGACCTCACATAAGTGATAAGCTTTATCATTCAAACTTACCCTAGCTCCTGGTTATCTCACAAACCCTTGTGATTATCAAGGCAGACTATTTAATTTTTAATGTCTCCCAGTTGTTGATGGTGTGTCAAGACCTGTCATTGTACCAAAGGGGAGGATTTCAGTCAGCACCTAGATTCATGCTGACTGGAGCCAGACCCTCAGACAGCAGCATAAAGTATGCAAATATACACATTCCTGTGGGACCTCAAGTGTAAGTCCCACCAGCCATCATAGCCAGGAAACCTCAGTGTTCCTTGGGAGGCAGTCACAAACATCAGAACACTAGATGAATGTGTATTATCTTTTGTGGAAGATACTGGTGGCCCATAGCAGGGCAGATGGAGAGCACAAAGATGGCATCCACTGGCCTCCCTCACCAGACTGCATCTCAGTAGGTTTCTAGATATATGGTAAGCAAGAAGTGTACTTGTCATGCTCAAGTTCCAAGATAAGCAAATATGCCTCTTTCACAAGAGTCAGCCTGTATATCCTTCTGTCCTCTGTGTTATCCCCTGAGGGTGTGGGGGGGATAGCTCTTCAATTGTTACAGTTCATGAGACTGAGAAACATAAGCCCTCTGCCAACCAGACTCAGGCCATCAACGAGTATCCCTTACATGGTAACCACAAGGTGTGTGGCACCAGACATTAAAAAAATGGAGTGCCACACACACATACAAAATCCTTTCAGAGAGATACTGGCACTCTAGGTCACTACAGAGGTAGAACATGAACATAGTCACTTGACCTCTGAGGTCTTTGCAGAGGATTATAGTGGGCCCTTAGAAGCATTTTTAATTAGAAGCCTGCCTGCATATCTATGTTCTCTAACTTTATTATCTATCCTTCCTGCTTTCTTCTGCTTTTAAATCTTGCATGTTATATTCTGGGTAAATTTCTCTTTTAATTCAGTGAGTTACTCTTCCATTTTGTCCAATGCCATGTTTACTATACCTCTCAACTGTCTGAATTTTGAAGACTGTATATTTCCTTTCCAAATTTTCAAATTATATTTGTTTCATATCTTCTTGGTCATGCTTCATTTCTGTCTATTTTTAGCCCATAAGTCCTCGCTTTTCTTTAATATAACTTATTCTTCATTTATATTTGGGCACTAAACACATTTATTTTAAGATTTTTTAGGTTCTTCTACTATGTTTATTTCTCCTTGGGGTAATCTATCTTCCTTCTGCTGATATGTCTGGCTATCCTTCTCAGCATCTGTCTTAGTTTGGGTTCTCCATGGAACACACCCTGAGAAAAGGATGTGAGTTCAAGTTGTTTATTTGGGAGGTGAAAGAAACAGGAGTAGAATAATGGATAAGGGAGATAGAGAAGAAAACAATCACTAATGGGTGCATTACTAAACGAGTTACCCTTGTGTGTAACTAGCAGTCGATTCTTCAGGGAAACTTCTGGAAGCCAGTGTAGAACAGATCTCTCAGAGTTATCCTACCCAGGGGTCATGCTAGTATTTATGTACCAATTTCTTCTGGTTAGGTTGAGGCTGTTCCCCAAAGACATTAGTTCTCCATCACTTTTAGTACACCAGACCAGTAGGCAAAGCAGGATTCATTACCAATACAGGAAAACTAAAACAAAGAAATGCAGATGTTGAAAGTCAGACCAATATGCACTTGAGCAGTGAGAACGTGGAGATAAGGGGCACTGACAGTACCTGGTATGGCATTAAATCTTTTTTCTTCAGGGGCTCCAATCCCATGATGATGTTGGGGGCAACGTAGTTCCAGTCAGTTGGCTGCTGGACTACTTGCCTTGTTGCAAAAATGTCTGTCTTCCCACTCCCAGTGTGCAGCTGGCTAAAAGCCTTAGCCATAGTGAGTGTTCAGAACTTTTCTCAGTCCTATTTCATAATCTAGAGAGCCTTGTCTTTAAGCAGTATTGTTTATCACACAGAATGTTAAATTCTGCTTACTATCCCCTGCTTCTTAAGGACAGCAAGCCTGTCTATTCAGAACATTTTACTATTTGCATTTCTTTCAGTTTTCACTTTGCAAAATTATTTTACTTTTTAGGTTGGCTGAGTATTTTGGTCTTCTACTGGTATATTTTATCTATTATTGGTATGTATTTGGGAAGAGGGAATATAATCAATTACAATCTTACTGTGCTATACTGGCTAAATGTTTACTATCTCCTTATTTTAAATAAAATCATAGAATTTTAAAAAATTAAATTATGTATTTTTGAATTCTCATTTAAATGAAAGGAATGGGCCTAGTGAAAAATTGTTGTTTGTGCAAGGCTTACGGGAACTATTTTCTTCTCTTTGTTTTATATGTGGCCTTTTTTTCTATATGTAACTTTTTGGGGAAAGGTGGGACGTTCTGCCTTTTTGTACCCTTCTAATACTAGGTTACACTGAGAAATTTTCAGTTTGGAGTTTTCTGATATAGAAACAGCTGTAACTCTAACCTTTTCTATATTTTCAATATGTCATCCTAAAAACAAATCAAGATACTTGATATTCACTGTTTACTCAGATATTACAAAAATAACTTGCCCAATATTTAATGTTTATATAACAGAAATGGTCTCAATAGAGTAAATGAGACGATTAAAAGCCTGAGGAATAAGGTGTCCAAGAATAGAGGATTAAGAATTGCAGAGAACAAGTGTGAGGAATTTTATCTTTTCCAGAACTATGTTAGCAACTGTGGTAGGAACACAGAGAATCAAGTTTGTGTTTCCTTTTCAACCTTGCCTTACCCCCTTGCACCTTTATTCCAGAATCTTCAAAGTTTTGGACAACTTCTAACCTTATATAGAATGAGAATTTCTCAGAGTTTCTGTCTTAAACCTATGGATAAAAAACAACAAAAGGAAATTATACAGACCTGTCACAATTGAGAATGGTAGCTATAAGAACAAAGGCAAAAATATCCTAGACAAAAGTAATTCCAATTAAGAGAATCTCATGGTGGAACTAGTTAAATGGTTTGTTTGGTTTTGAGTTTTTTTCCTTCAATTGAGGTATAATTGGCATAGCATTATATGGTTTCAGGTATGCAACATGATTCCATACTTGTACATATTACAGAAAGAAAATCACAATGTTTAGTTCTCATCTGCTACTTTATGTAATTACAAAAATATTCTCTTATGATAAGAACTTCTAAGATTTACTTTCTTAGAAACCTTCAAATATGCATTAGAACATTATTAACTATAAATCCCATGCTGTACATTGCATCCAGTCACTGACTTACAACCATAAGTTTATAACTTTTGACTCCCCTCAACATTTTGCCTACTACCCACCCGCTGCTTCTAGCGAACACCAGTTTGATCCCTGTATCCATGAGCTTGTTTGGGGTGTGTGCTAGGTTTTTTTTAGTTTCCACGTATAAATGAGATAATACAGTATTTGACTTTCTCTATCTTCATTTCTCTCTCTTCACTTAAACAGGAGTGCCTCAAAATCCATTCATTTTGTCACAAATGGCAAGATTTTCTTCTTTTTGATTCCTCTGTGTGTCTGTGTGTGTCTGTGTGTGTACATACCACACTTTGTAATTCATTCATCAATGGACACTTGGGTTGCTTCCCTGTCTTGACTATTGTAAATAATTCTGCAATGAACATGGGGGTACATACACCTTTTTGAATTTTTTCAAAGGCTTTTATTTTCTTTGGATAAAATCCTGGAAGTGGAAATGCCAGATTAATTGGTAGCTCTACTTCTAATTTTTTAAGGGACCTCCATACTGTTTTCCATGATGACTGCACCAATTTACTCCTACTAACAGTGCATAGGTGTTCCCTTTTCTCCACATCCTTGCCAACACTTGTTACTTCTTATCTTTTTGATAATAGCCATTCTAACAGATGTGAGGTGATATATCATTGTGCTTTTGATTTGTATTTCCTCATGACTAATCATGTAGAACATATTTTCATGTACCTGTTGGCCATCTATATCTATCTAATCTATCTATCTAACTATCATCTATCTATCTTCTTTGGAAAATGTCTATTCAGATCCCCTGCCTAGTTTTTAATCATTTTTTTTTTTTTACAATTGAGTTGTATGAATTCTTTATACATTTTGGATATGAACACCTTATCAGATATGATATGCAAATACTTTTCCTGTTCAGTAAGTTGCCTGTTCATTTTTTGATGGTTTTCTTTACTGTACAGATTTTCAGTTTGATGTGGTTCCACTTATTTTTGCCTTTGTTGTCTTTGCCTTTGCTTTCAAATCCAACAAATCATCATGAAGAATGATATTAAGGGGATTATCTCCTATGTTTCTACCAGGAATTTTATGGTTTCAGGTTTTGTGCTCAATCTTTGATCTATTTTGAATTATTCGTGGTGTTAGATAGTGGTCCCATTTTGTTCTTTTGCATATGGCTGTCCATTTTTTACAGCACCATTTATTGATGAGACTCTTCTCTCCCTGTTGTATATTCTTGGCTCCTAGATTATAAATTAAATGACCATATATGCATGGATTCATTTCTGGGCTCTCCATTCTGTTCTACTGATTTATGTGTCTGCTTTTATGCCAATACCACACTGTTTTGATTACTCTAGCTTTGTAATATAATGTAAAATCAGGAAGCATGATACTTTCAGCTCTTTCTCAAGATTACTTTTGCTACCTGAGGTCTTTTGTGGTTCCTTACAAATTTTAAGATTGTTGCTCTATTACTGTGAAAACAGCCTTTGGAGTTTTGGTAGGGATTGCATTGTATCTGTAGATGACTTTGGGAGGTGTGGACGCTTCAGTAATATTAGTTCTTCCAATCTATGAGCACAGACTATCTTTACATTTATTCTTATTTTGGTTTTCATCAATCAATGTCTTAGTTTTCAGTGTACTGGTCTTTCACCTCCTTGGTTACCCTTATTCCTAGATATTTTATTTTTGCTACAGTTGTAAATGACATTTTCAAATTTCACTTTATGATAGTTCATTATTAGTGTATATAAACACAACATATTTTTCTTTGTTGATTTTGCATCACTCAACTTTATTGAATTTGTTGATTAGTTCTAACAGTTTTATGGTGGAGTCTCTAGAGTTTACATATATATAATATGTCATCTGTAGATAGCGACAGTTTTACTTCTGTTCTAATTTGGATGTCTTTTATTTCTTTTTCTTGATTAATTGCTCCAGCTAGGACTTCCGATATTATGTTGAATAAAAATTGGGGGAGTGGGTATCCTTGTATTGTTCCTGATCTTAGAAGAAAAGCTTTCAGGTTTTCAACTTTGAGTATGATGCTAGGTGTGTGCTTATCTTTATTGTGTTTAGATACATTCCCTTTATACTCACTTTGTTGAGAGTTTTTATCATAAGTGGATGTTGAATTTTGTTAAAGGCTTTTTCTGCATCTATTAAGATCATGAAATTTTTATCCTCATTTTGTTAATGTGGAATGTCACATTGATTTTGTGGATGTTGAACTTCTCTGCATCCCTAGAATAAATTCCACTTGATATAGTGTTTGATCCTTTTAACGTGCTCTTTAATTTGGTTTGCTAATATTTTTGTTCAGGATTTTTCCATCTATGTTCATCAAGGTTATTGGACTGTAATCTTATTTTCTTATAGTGCCCTTGTCTGGTTTTGGTATCAGTGTAATGCTCTCTCATAAAGTAAATTTAGAAGTGTTCCTTCTTCAAATTTTTGGAACAATTTGAGAAGAAATGGTATTAATCCTTCATCAATGTTTGGTAGAATTCACCTCTCTGGTCCTGGATTTTGTTTAAGAGTTTTTTGATTACTGATTCAATCTCCCTACTAGTAATCAGTCTGTATATATTTCTATTTCTTCATGATTTAGTCTTGCTAGGTTGTATGTGTCTAGGATTGTATCCACTTCTTCTAGGTTGTCCAGTTTGTTGATATATAATTTTTCATAGTAATCCAAGCAACTTATTTTATTTTTAATGACTCCCAGTACTTGAGAATATGCCAAGACCTGTCACTGTCCCCAAGGAAGGATCATAGTCAGCACCTAGTTTCAGGCTGTTGAAAGACCTAAGTCAGCAGCTTTTAAAGTGTGTTAATGTATATAGTTCTGTGAGACCATAAACCTCAATCCTACTGGTCACCAAAGCTAGGCCATCTAGAGGTGTCCATTTTGGTAGGAGTTATAAAAATCAGGGCCCAAATGATGGTATAAGTTCCTTTCTGGGAGACAATGGTGAGCTGGAGTAAGGCAAAAGGAGAGCATAGAGATGGTTTCCACCAACCTCTATCCCTGGAGTGTGTCTAAGAAGAGCCATAATGGTGTGCCAGACCAGACACCTGCCCTCAGGCATAATTTCCAGGACAAACAAATAAGGATTCTCCATAGAGAGACTGGAAATGTGTTTCAGTCTTCTATCTATGGAGTTCTTTGGGGGTGGCAGTCTGCCAGGATGGTTTCTCTTTTGGTTATAGTCCCCTGGGACCCAGGAAAGCAAGCTCCATAGGTCACCAAAGCCAGCAGTCAAGGGCATCCCCTTGGTTGCTGCCATAAAAATTGGGCACCAGGTATAAAAACCTGGGCATCAGATACATGTACAGGCTCCCTTTCAGGAGATACTGGCTCTGTGGAGCATAGCATAGGAAAAGAAAAAAGATAGCCCCGGCTTCTGAGTTCTCTGGGAGGATTACAGTGGGTTCTTTGATGTGTATTGAATTAGAAATCAGTCTCTCCTACCACAGCTATGAAGACAAGCTAATATACCTCTTTCATAGAAGCACTGAGCCCTGGGGGTAGTGGGCAGTTAAGAACTCTTTTTTTTTTTTTTTTAATAGTCCTGTGGGACCGACAAGTTTAGCTCCCAATGGCAACCAGAGCTGTACAACCTAGAGATATCATACCTTTGGTGACAGTCATAAAATTCAGGGTCCCAGATGACTGCATAAGTTCTTTTCTGGGAGATCCCAGCACGCTGGACCAAGATAGAGGGAGAGTGGAAGATGAGATCCACCTACCTCTGTCTCCAGAGGGCACTTCTGAAAATTTCTAGATCTGTGCCAAACCAGAGCCCTGTCCCTCAGGCAGCTCCAGGACAAATAAGCTTATTTCACAGAAAGACTGGGGTGTGTTTTAGTCTGCTGTCTATGCAGTTCCCTGAGGGAGACAATGGCCTAGAATCGTCTCTCTGATTATTACAGTACGGTGGGACCCAGAAACACAAGCTCCGCTGGCCGCCAGAGCTTGCCTGTCAAGGGGCATTTCCTAGGTGGCAGCCAGAAAACTGGGGCATCCATTCTTTGCCATGAAGTACCAGAAAGCTAGAACAATGCAGAGGTAGAGCACAAAGATGAGGTCTATAGGCTCCTATCCCAAGAGATGCCCCATCAGGCTCTAGATGTGTGCTAAATTATATGCCTGACCCATCCTGACCCTTTAAGACAAGAAAATAAGCCTCTTTTTTTTTTTTTTTAAGATTTTATTTATTTATTTGTCAGAGAGAGAGAGAGAGAGAGAGAGAGAGAGAGCACAGGCAGACAGAGTGGCAGAGGGAGAAGCAGGCTCCCTGCGGAGCAAGGAGCCCGATGTAGGACTCGATCCCAGGACGCCGGGATCATGACCTGAGCCGAAGGCAGCCGCTTAACCAACTGAGCCACCCAGGCGTCCCGAAAATAAGCCTCTTTCACATAAAGTTTTTAAGCCTCACAGTGCTTCTGCACCAGTACCTGGGTCAGATGAGTCTGAGCCTGTGAGCCCTTTAGACCCATTTCTTAGCTCACTATAGCCTTCTGGGTCTCATGGATAAGATCTCTGTTGGTTTTCGGGCACCTGAGGGGCTCAGTCAGTTAGATGTCTGCCTTCAGCTCAGGTCATGATCCTGGGGTCCTGGGATGGAGTCCCACATTGGGCTCCCTTCTCACTGGGGAGTCTGCTTCTCTCTCTGCTCCTCTTTCTTGCTCTGCTTACTCTCTCTTTCTCTCAAATAAATACAATATTAAAAAACAACAAAAAAAGCTCTGTTGGTTTTCAAAGCTAGATGTTTGGGCCTCATCTCTCAGGTGCAGGTCTTAAAAGTTGGAGTGCCCAATATAGGATTCAAACCTTTAGCTCCTCAGGGGAAAGCTCCAGATTTCGAGTCCCCTCTTGACTGTGGGCACCATTCCTGGGTAGCATTTATGGTAAAATTGTGTCTCAGCTTCACCAACCCACTTTAATGTGGATTTTTTTCTCATTTGTCTGAGATGCAGGAGTTGCTTAGCTAAGTGTTTAGATTTTTTTCAGAGAAAATTTTTCCATTTGTAGTTATCTGTGGGAGGAGGTGAGTTCAGGGTCTCCCTATGTTGCAATCTTAAACCAGAACATCCAGACCTAAAGGTTAAAATTTCATTTATTTCCCCCTTACCCCCAGCCATATTTCCTACTTCACACACACCAAGATAACTAGAATAAATAGATGTTCTCATGCAAGGTAAGCCTATAGCTCTCTACACATGCTAAGATCTAGCATAGATCTTATCTAGCATAGAACAACTATTTTTTTTTGCATTACACACATTTTTTACATTGGCTATATAAAATTAAACACTTAGTTGAAGCTAGTACTATGGAAGAAATCACAAAATCCCCATCCTTAGAGAATTTTTCAAAAATAATATGAAGTCCCATAAAGTCTTACTGAAGACTAAGATGGGAACGAACATTGCAAAACTTCCACCGAGTGCCAGATAATGTGTTAGGAAGATTTATATTTATTTCACTCATTTAAGCATCACTTGGAGTTTCCCAGCCAAATATTAGCTTATAAAGAAACAGATTCTGAGAGTCAGCGTAGCTAATCCAGGATTCAAATCATTTTTGTCTCTCTTCAAAATTTAGGCTCTTTGTACTACAAAACAGTGTTGTGTTCTTTCCAGGATTGGTGTGAGAGCTGGAAATAGCACATGTATATCTGGCACATAGGATCCTGAAATAAATGGTAGCAATTATTATTACTGTTATTTCACACTTCTCCCAAATGGCTTAATACAGATCCTGTGCTACTTTTTACAGAAGTAATTTTATAGAACGCCTGCCTTCCATTTTCATATTGCACTATGGCAACTTACTTTTGGACAAAATAAAGAGATGACCGAATTGGCTAGGGCCTTCCAAGAAAGTTTCCTCTCCAGAGAACAACAGTCCTGACCCACTCCTTGCAGGTGTATACCAGGAGGCTTATAAACTGTGGGTGGGTCTCCTGGTCAGACTTGATATTGAAATTGACCCTTTCTGTTATTCAAGTTTATTCAATATTGGGGAAGTGCCAGGAAGAAGTCAGTGTAAGAAAGGCTCATTTAGCTGTTTGGGAGAATGAAATGCCAGTGATTACCATGGAGTAAACTAGAATCTGCTTACAACCCCCTGGGGCTTCCTGAATAAACAGCCAATAGAGGGCTGAAAAGTGCCCTTGGGATTCTCTCTGATTCAAGCCACTTGGAAAGGGGCTCAGTGAGGTTGAAAGGCATGACTGTTACATAGGGGACATTCCCTCTTTCTTCACCTTGTCCATCCTGTACCGGACTGGCCACTATGGCAGGCTATCACTCACCACAATGTATTATTCTGTTCCTTTAACTTTGTGAGTTTTTATACAAGCTCATTCTTTTACAGAAGACCAGAGGCCCTACTTGCATAGGAGACCCAATGAAATAGCTACATTTTAATTAAATTTACACAGCTTTTATGACACCGGTGGGTAGCCTTCACTACTACCCAGAGAAACCCCAGAGCCCATCAGATGGACTTCACATGTAATTAATCTCTAATGCTCGACTTTGTAAGATATGTAATAATACTGCCTGGTTAGAAATGAGAGCTTCGGAGAAGAGTCATATTAAAGATGAAGAGAGAAGCTTTAGGAAGAATTGGTTTTCAAGAGAGCAACTAAGTGTGAACTTTATTAAAAGGAAAAGAATAATGGGAATATCTTGCATTAAGTAAAAATGCTTGACATCTTCAATTTTTCAGTTTCTTTTATTTTGCCCCAGACAAATGTTTCTGGGTTTGTTTTTATAATGCATACCATATGTAAGGTTATGTTTGTAGCCTCATAGATTTAATATTTGGGAAAGGGACGATTTGCTGTATTCAGAAATTGAAAAAGAGAGAGAGAGAGAGAGAGAGGAAGAAAACCCCCAACTGTGACTAAATCCTTTAATGGAATTTAAATCTCTTTCCCTGAAAATATTTTGAGAAATTACTTTCAATCAAGAGTTTTTATTTTTAATTATCAAGGAAACAACATGTTCAAGTGTATCCAAATCACTTACACAGTACTCCGTAGTTCTCGCTTGGCTTCAAATTGCATCATGTCACTTGATCCTCACACACAGTAAGAGGAGGGAAGAGAAAGCATCATTACTCCTAGTTCACAACTTATGAAACAAACAACTGTAGGGATCAACTTGTTTGTTGAAGGCCACTCAGGTGGTTAATGGAGACTATGACTTCTGATTTATTGTCTACTGCTATTTCCATTCTACCATTCTGATCCCACTGTCATTTCCAGATTTTGAAAAAATTTTTATACACACATACACACACATATATATACACCAATATAAACCTCATCTAATATTAAACCCATTATAATGATTGCTGCCTATTGTTAGGGAAAATTACCTAGAAGTGATCGTTCCATTTTTCTCTAAAAAAAAAACAAAACTCAGTTGTAGCCATGTAACATTTATGATGGAAGACCCCCTGATTGTACCCCATTTCCTGGCTTCACCTTTGTCTTGGATTCTTCATGTGGGCTATCATTATCTCTCCCTACACTGTAGGCTCTGCTAGGAACATCAGCATTGTTCTTAACTCCTCTCATCATCCTATTCTGTTACCATGTTCTTTGGTTCCACCTTCAAAATGTCTTTGATCCCAAATAACCCTTATTCTCATTTCCATTGCTACTATTCTGATTTGAACCTTTATCTCTTTTCTGAAGTACGTCCATTAAACCATAATTCTAATTTCTCCTTGTTTTATCCTCCTTGCTCTAACCAGAATTATTGTTGGAAATCTGATTCAGTCATGATTCTTCCCCACTTACGAAACTTTATTGACCCGTCTCCACTTACAAGGTATTATCCAGATATATTAACATGTTATACAAGGCTTTCCACACCTAAACCCAACATCTTCTCATTTCCTTCCTCTCATTTACTCTGTTCTATACCTGCAGGGTTAGGGGTGCTAACCCCCAAACTCAACCCCAGGTCCTGTGCCATCACTAAATCTAATGTAACTAAATATAACTTACTGTTACAGTAGGCTTACTGTTGACCAGAAGCTTTACTAATAATAGTTAATTAACAGTTATTTTATATGTATTATACACTGTATTCTTAAAGTAAATTGGAGAAAGACAATGATACTAAGAAAATCATAGGGAGGGGCACCTGGATGGCTCAGGTGGTTGAATGTCTGCCTTTGGCTCAGATCATGATCTCAGGGTCCTGGGATCAAGCCCTGCTTTAGGCTCACTGCTCAGGGGGAGTCTTCTTCTCCCTCTGCCCCTCTCCCCCCTCATGCTCACATGTGCTTTCTCAATCAAATAAATGGATAAAATCTTTTTAAAGAATCGTAGGGAGAGAAAACACATTTAGAGTATTGTACTGTATTCATTAAAAAAAAAAAAATTCATGTAAAGTAGACCCGTGCAATTCAAATCTGTGTTGTGCAAGGGTCAGCTGTATGGGCAAACTCCTGGGCTCTGGGGGAAGTGTCAGGTCCCCATAAATTAACTGTAAATTATTTGATTAGCTATAATTAGAAGAAAGGATCACAAAGCCTTACTTGGAATTAGTAATATTTAGACTTCTTTCCCCATCTTCAAAAATATTTTCCAAGCCTCTAGGAGAGAGATGGCCAACCATTCAATAACAATTAAAAAAGTCACTATTTGATAAAACCACTGAGGAAAAATGTCAGTTTATTTTAAAAAACATGTACACACAGACACACACACAAACACAAATGAGAGGTGTTAATAATGTAACAGTACTCTTCATTATAAACTTGAACTTTTTTGTACCACAGAAACAGACTATTGTTGGGCATAGAATAGTTTTAGATCGCTCCTCCTATGCCACCAGATAATAATTAGGCCTTCGAGGATTCTATGAATAGGAAAAATAAGGCTTATTTTGCTTAATATACGCCACCAAGCCATGATGGGAGACAGTTTAAGTTTAACCGCTTCCTTGATTTTTTCAACCTCATAGTCTTATAATGGTGACACAGACAAAGCCATGTAATACTTTGGACTTCAAAAAATAATTAAAACTTCAAGGTATCTGTGTCTTATTCCTAAGTCAGAATGATTTATGCTACTTATTATTTAATGACTGATGCTTTGACATCCTCACTGCACTGCTGTGATAGAAAATATGATCACACTGTGATATTTATAGTTGGAGGGGAACATTTTTGTTTTTATACTTTGTATTTAATTCATTCAACATCCTTTTCACTTCATTGCTCCCTCTCTCCCCTGGCAAGAATAAACTCATGCACTGAGCTTAGATCCGCTGTCAGTACCCGTGAGCTCTGAGAGGGTCCTAAATTTGGCAGAATACCCTCCCCTTGATGGGAGATATTCCAAATGAACAAACTGAGTGCTGGGCTTTCCTTCCCTCCCTACCCAAATTTTTCCAAAGTCCTTAAACTCCTTCCTTATCCCTGCAACTCTCAAGAGGGATTGCACTGATAAGGTTTCTGTTCATCAAAAGAGTGGAATGGCAGTGGCTCTGCTATTCCCCGGACACCTCCTTCTGGAAAAGGGCGGCTTCTCCCCTGAGAAGCTATTATAAAGAACAGGAGTTCTCCAGCTCCCATCATGAATGCATCACTCCACTTCAGTTATTGTTTCTGTGGATTCCTTTTCCTCCTGTCTCTCTCCCCCACCCTCAAGCAGTTTTTAAAATCCATTACCTAGGGAGTTTCAAATTGTGTCTGACCTATCGATTCCATGAGATGGCCATGTCCAATGGGCATACAATACAATACACAACCCAGAGCCCCGAATTCGGCGATGCGCGGATGAGACAAGGAATACACAACAGTGAACCACAGTTTGGAATTTCTAGGGAAATGAGATACTACTTTGATTTGGGGTTGGAAAATGAGACGTATGTGAAGAAGCTATGGAAAGCACAAGGCATCACGCAGATATAAGCTATTGCCTTCCTTAACAATAATTGAAAAATCGCTCTCAATCAGTTGGGGCTGAAAATGTCATGAGTGTTTTTCATGCACATCTCTATTCTAGATTTCAGGATGCTTTGTTGCTGATGTACACCTGTAAGCATAGGGTATTTAAAAGGGAGAAGGAGGGTTTATTAAAACCTGTCCAGGGGCGCCTGGGTGGCTCAGTGGGTTAAAGGCTCTGCCTTCTGCTCAGGTCATGATCCCGGGGTCTTGGGATTGAGCCCCGCGTCCGGCTCTCTGCTCTGTGGAGAGCCTGCTTTCCCCTCTCTCTCTGCCTGCCTCTCTGCCTACTTGTGATCTCTGTCAAATAAATAAATAAAATCTTAAAAACAAACAAACAAACAAAAACCTGTCCATTCTCACCCTTTTGCACTCACAGGAAAAGGTTTGGTGGGAGGTTACAGAAAACCCCTCTGAAGGAAACATGGCTTTTAAACCAACCTGTGATGAAGGGCATCTGTCAAAGAAGAGTCTTCTGGAAAGCTCTATCTTTTGTATTTTGCTCTGGTTAGGAATGTCTGGCCTAAGATAATTGCTATGCCGTGGACCAAGATATTGGTTAATTTAATTCTGTTTAATTCAACAAAATCTTTATTTTGTGCTAACCTGCGACCCAATCGCTATGTTAGTCTCTCTGGGGATATTAAAAATATGTAAGACATGGCCCATAACCTCAAGGAGTTAAGGATATAACTGAAGGGGCTTACAAAAATAGTTGATTTTTTTAAAAAGGTAGGGGAGGAAAAGGTATTAGAAATTGTTATAAGAACTCATTCTTCATCTTACTGCCTTTAACATATTAGCCTGGACAACTAAGAAATCATCATACTTTGGAGGAAAAATGAATATGTACAAATAAAATGGAGACCCAGGCTTTTATATTGTGCCTCAAGCAACAAAGCCTCCTTGTTCTGTTTTTCTGCAGAGTAAGTGAAGAGACCTACAGGATTAGATATATAATGTGTGGCCACTCTTCAGTAACCACTATTGAACTTCAAAATGAGTTTAGTCATTAGCTTTGACAAATGAGGAGCCTGTTATTGATTTTTACACATGTCTATCATGGGATCTATTTAAAAAGAACAGTCAATTCCAAGAAAGATTATGTTAATCTTATTGGTTTGATTTCCTAATGGGAGGAGGCAGAACAGGGAATAAAAGGACAGGTCCAGTATCATTTTCTTAAATCAATTCGAAAAACAATTTGGGGGGGAAAAATCAAGTGCATCTGTCTTTTCTAAGAAAGCTAAGAATATATTGATAAATCATTCCAGACAACGTTAACCAACAGCTTGAGAAGTTCACGCAAAAGGACATTGACAGGAGGGATACAATTACTAATTTATTTGTCTTTTTATGGTTCAGTTAAGAGTATCTTAGGTAGTCGAGCACATGGCAGCTCGTCAAACTTCACAGGGTAGCTGTCAGAGTTTTGACTGATGTACAAGCACGACTTGCTCACGTTTGCCCTTCCTTTCAATGGAGAGCACACAGGTAAGACAGCTTGTTGGTAATTTTTATTTAACGCTCTCAGGATCTGTGGCTGCACTTTCACTGAAAGTTCTGACAATAAAATTCCACTCCCTGAAATTTCCAAGGTTTCTGCTGCAAGCACTTCTCCATTTAAACAAGATCTTCCTTTGGGATTACACAACTCTTTAGGGTCTTTTCTGATGCTTTCTGATCTCGGAGACAGCTGTTTAGTATGTTGGAGACCGTTGTATTTTGGTTTTTGGTTTTTGTGTGTGTGTGTGAGCTCCACTGGAAAGGCATCTAAAAGAAAAATGAAACACAAGGAATTAGCACTGCAAAGTCACAGCGGGGCTCCAAGGAGACCTTTGTAAATCTGAATTGGCAAATGCCAACTTGTACCCGGTTTGACAATTTAAGCGTTCCCCACATTCCCTCTCTGCATTCCAACCCACTCATTAAACCCTTCATTCCACATCCGTCTTTGATGTCAGTTCTAGAATTTTATTTTATTTTTCGAGAAACTGAGTCTTCTGAATCTTCTTTCAAACAGGCTTGAGTCCTAGACTGTTTGGTGTTAGATCAGAAAAATTTCACTCAGGACAGGAATCATAGACAAGTTTTTCCACCACTTCACATACCTGGGTAATGTCTGAACACGGTAAATTGTAGTATGGCCTTGAATGCCTCATGTGGTAAAGGGAGCTGCTTAGCACACCTCATCCAGGAACTTCATCCATCCATATGAGACTATATTGGTGGCACATTCAGAGACCAGTCGTAGTATTTCAAAGGTCATGCAAAGCTATTATGATTTGGTGCCCAGGGTGAAACCCAAAACTTGATGTGTGTTGTCATATAGAAGGTCTGATGTGCTAGGACATAAGGTTTGATGAGCAAATCTTTTGAAGGCATGCTCTTGCAATTATTAGCATTCTTTTTCCCCAAAGCATAGCTGTCATGTGGTACATTCTCACTGTATTCATGTAACTTCATGTTTTGGAATTCTACCTCTAACAGCATGATAATCATTTCATAAAAGGATATTTTATCACAGCATAAGAAGGTAGGAAGAATATAAACTCAGAATGAAATCCAGTTCTTTACACGGAACAAGTGTAGCTTTATGAAAAAAAAAATCTCATTGCTCTATCAGGAAAGATAAGCTTGATGATTCTGCAGGGAAAAAAATTCTTCAGGGCATGTAAAACAACAAAATGCATTCCTTGTTCAACCCACTTGTACACTGGGGCTCTTTTGCAGGGTGAATACCTCCTTGAACAACGTGAAAAACATTGAGAGCTAGGCAACTTACATGCTGAAACCAAACTTTTTTGCATAGATGGTACACCTGTTATCCATATTTTTTTATTGTTTAAAGCACACCTCACAGCTCAGCCCAGCACAAGAGGTCGGAAGTGTATCATATGCTTGCGTGAAGTGGCTCTGGGTGTTACTGGATATTATCTAGTCCACATTTTAATCTTAAGGAAGCCCTAGCGATTATTTTTTAATATTTGCATCCTAAGCACCCATCATGCCGTCTGATCCAGAGTATTATTTAGTAATTATATCAGGACTTAAACCCAGCTGTTTGACTCCTGGTCTTCCCACCCCACCACCCCCCAGCCCACCCCCACTCCCAAACCTGTTCCCATCGCACTCTGATACTGTTAAGCATCCACAGTATTTACAAAGAAGAACGAGACCACCAGCACTTCCATATCTTTGTCCTTTTTGTCTCAGAACAATCCCACAAGATAATTATGACTGGTGTTTTCATCTTGATTTTTGGATTGAAGAAAACCAAGGCAGAGGGAACATGGCTCCCCTAAGGTCCTATAATAAGTGGTAGACCAAGAGCTCAAATTGAGGCTCCTGCCTGAATCCCCAGATCCTACTGAGTTGGCAGGTATGGTGTGGCTCGGAAGCCCCAATGGAAGCACAAGGGCCCTTTTGACACCCATTGCCCAGTGTCAGTTTCAAGTTCAGTTACCATCAAACATTTGCCTTGTGAGGAGCTTTTCATCAAGTTTCGATTCACTTTGAACAGAAAATCCTGCCCTTGGTGTCTGCAAACCTGTTGAGTCAGTCCTTTGCCCGGACACGTCTCCAGTGACTTTCCTGGCAAGCAGAGAATTACCTGCCACAGTGGGGAAATGCTAAAGCCCACATCAAACCTGCAGACATGGCCCAAGTTTCCCTTATGTTGCAAGCTTGTAACTTCAATGTAGGTCAAGGCGACGCAGAAGTGGGAAGCTGCTTCTAGAATTGCCCAACAAATTCTGATGGCAAACTTGCTGTGGGATTTACTTAATAAGGTTGGGTTTTTCAATATCAGGATCATATTGATTTTTCATGTTTTAATAATCGATTTTTCTTTACTGTACAAGCTTTATTTTCTTGTCCCTGTCTTATAGTAATCTATACTACGTTTTACTGGCTGATGAACTTTCAAATTTAGCTTTACTGGGAAGCACTAGGAAGATTGAAAAGGATGCTATTTGCAAATATCAACAGGAAAGAATCCTGTTCCACTTGCTAAATTCCCATTGATATTCAGCAACCTCTACATGCTATCAAAAGGTTGTCTCTTTGGTCCGCATATCAAATTCTCCTTGACATTTTGTCTCTGGGTAAAAGCAGGTTTTTGAATCATCAGAAAGTATGTTACCTGACCTTCCCCCCAAAGTATACAAAGATCAGAGAGCTACATCAGGAACAGGACTTAGATATATTTATATTAGTTGTAGTTATAGAAAAATCAAGCATTTTCTTAGAAAATCATTTTATCCTGATAGGAATGTGGTTGTTTAAGGTCTTGAGGATTATTCCTTACCCTGTGGTTTCTGTGAAGTCCAGATGTTGTCAAGATGGTGTTATGTGTGAAAACCATATATTTAGGAAGATTTGACCTCTTAGACATTCCCTGGAGGTAAATAAGTCTAACACTTTGAAGTTCAAATGTGAAAGTAGACATTTATAGAATAAGATTTTGCAATGTCCTAGAAATTAAACTAGGTATTATGTCAGGTCTATAATCCCCTTTTTAGTTGTTTTAACATGCTGGTAAATCTCACTTAACATATAATTAAGTAATGTGATAAAATGGCAATTTATTAAATGAAAATTGAAAAACTTGCCTAAGTTGATTTTAGTTTTGAGAAGATTGAAATCTTTTCAATATTTAGGAAAATAGAAGACTTATCTTTAAAAGAGTTAAAATTTATATATACATTTTTGTCTGTAAAATGATGTAATCGTATCACTCAAAGTGATTATCTACATTAGTAGTTAAGACAATGGTAATTTTGCTGACCTTGGTTTAGAACTTTTTTTTTTTTTTTCCTGGCAGTAACTTTCATCAATTAAGTGCTTAGATATTTGTGGGTCTATTTCCAGACTCCCCTGTTCTATTGGTCTATTTGTTCTTGTACCAGTAATATATTGCTAATACACTATAGATTTACAAGTCTTATAGCTATTAGTATAACTCCTTTAGATATGTTCTTTGAGATTATTTTGGTTATTGTCTTTGTTTCCATAAAAATATTAGAATCTGCTTGTCAATATTCACAAAATTTTCTAGGACTTTGGATAGCAGTTTTCCCAACATACAATCTCAATCTATAAATGCACTATATCCCATTTATTTTAGCCTTATTTTCTCTCAGTAATGCTGTACAGTTTTCAGTGCAGACAACTTGAATACTTTTTGTGAGATTTATTCCTAGTATTTGAATTTATGTTCGTATAAATGGTATTAATTTTCATTTTCTAAATGTCTGTTGCAAGTGTATAAGAGCACAATTTATATTTATTGATTAACCTTGTAGCCAGGGATTTTGCTAAATTCACCTTCCATTGGATTTTGTATATTCTTTTTTTTTTTAATTTTTTTCCAGTGTTCCAAGATTCATTGTTTATGCACCATACCCAGTGCTCCATGCAATACAGGCCCTCCATAATACCCACCACCAGGCTCACCCAACCCCCGACTCCTCTCCCCTCCAAAACCCTCAGTTTATTTCTCAGAGTCCACAGTCTCTCATGCTTCGTCTCCCCCTCCGATTTCCCCCAACTCACTTCTCCTCTCCATCTCCCAGTGTCCTCCATGTTATTCCTTATGCTCCTCAAGTAAGTGAAACCACATGATAATTGACTCTCTCTGCTTGACTTATTTCACTCAGCAAAATCTCCTCCAGTCCCATCCATGTTGATACAAAAGTTGGGTATTCATCCTTTCTGATGGAGGCATAATACTCCATGCTATATATGGACCATATCTTCTTATCCATTTGTCCACTGAAGGGCACCTTGGTTCTTTCCACAGTTTGGCGACTGTGGCCATTGCATCTATGAACACTGGGGTACAGATGACCCTTCTTTTCACTACATTTGATTCCCTAAGAAATTAAAAATAGAGCTACCCTATGACCCTGCAATTGCACTACTGGGTATTTACCCCAAAAATACAGATGTAGTGAAAAGAAGGGCCATCTGTACCCCAATGTTCATAGCAGCAATATAGATTCTTTTTTGGAGTTTTCAGGAGTACCAGTGTTCTGTTGAATAATTACATTAATTTTTACTTTTCCATTCCATATACCTTTCTTTTTTTTCCAGGTTTGAGATATAATTGATATATAACATTGTGTAAGTTCAAGGTGTACAACATAATTTGATACCCTTTTATGTTCCAGAATGATTGCCACAGTAGGGTTAACACTTCTATCCTCTCACAGAATTAGGACTCTTTCTTTGTAATGAGAACACTCAGATCTGCTCTCTCAGCAACATTCAACTCTACAATATGGTATTGTATTATGCCCCAGAACTTATAACTAGAAAGTTGCGACCTCCATATCTGTTTAATTTCTATTTCTTGGCATTGCATTAGCTATGACCTTAGTACTTCATAGAAACAAAATGTTGCTCTAGTTTTGGGTTTTTTATTAAAAAAATTGTAAATGCCTTTTATCTGATTAAAGAAGTTTCTTTTGATTCTTCCATTTGCTGAGTTGGTTTGTGTATGCATGTGTGTATTTAAATCATAAAAGGGCATTACATTTTTTTTTACATACTTTCTGGATCTATTGAAATCATAAGCTTTTTTTCCTGTAATATTTTAACATGGTAAATTCAGTTAATTTTTTTTAATGTTAATCCATCCTGGCATTCCTAGAATAAGCCCAACTTGACGTGCCATCCTTTTTTATATAGGGAACTGGATTGAGTTTACTAAATAACTTAAGATATTTCTGTCTGCATTAAAAAAAAAAAAAAAAAGTTTGGCCCATAATACTGGGGCCAAATGTTCTTATTAGGTTTTGGTTGCATGGATTTATACTATTCTTCTAAAATTAATTAAAAAGTATTCCTATTCTTCTACCATTGGAAGCATTGTATTTGATTGGTGCTATTTTTTTTCTTCTGATATTTGGAATATTTTACCTGTGAAGAGATTTGAGCCAGAAGTTTTTCCTTTGGAAAGATTTTATCGATTTCTTTAAAAATACAGAACTATGAAGTTTTTTCATTCCTTCTTATGTCCATTTTGGTAATAAGTTTTTCATAAGATGTGTTCATTTTATCTAATTTTTCAAATGTATTAAGTTATTCACCATATTTGTATCTATTGACCTCCTTTACCCATTTGGCCCATCTCATACCCCCTACTTCTGGCAACCACCAGGCTATTCTGACCTATGAGTATGGTGTTTGTTTTGTTTGTTACACTTAACATACTGTCTGCAAGATCTATCTATGTTGTTGTAAATGACAAGATTTCCTTTTATGGCTGAACAAGCTATTGTATGTATATACCATACTTACTTTATCTGTTTATCCAGTGATGGACACTTAGTTTGTTTTTATATCTCGGCTCTTGTAAATAATACTGCAATAGATACAAGGTTACTGCTTTTCATTTTCTTTGGATAAATATCCATGAGTGGAATTGCTGGATCAAGTGGTAATTTGATTTCTAATTTCTATCCACGATGTTTTCCAAAGTGGTTGCATCCATTTACCAAAAGTGCACAAGTGTTGCCTTTTCTCCACATTCTTGCCAACACTTTTTATCTCTTTTCTTTTTGATAGTAGCCACTCTAACAGGTGAGGGAATATCTCATTGTAGTTTTAATTGACACCTACCTCATGACTGATGCTGAGCATCTTTTCATGTGTCTGTCAGTTATCTGTAGGTCTTTTTTTGAAAAATGTCTATTGAGACCCTCTGTATTTTTTAATCAGGTTGTGAGGATTTTTTGTTTTGCTTTTGAGTTGTATGAGTTTATATATTTTGGATATTCACCCCTTATCAGATATATGATTTGCAAATCCCATTCCCTAAGTTGCTTTTTTGTCTCATTGATGGTATCTTTTCTGGTATAGAAGCTTTGTAGTTTGATGTAGTCCCACATGTTTAGGTTTTATTTTCTTTTGGGTGTCAAATTCAAAAAATCATCACCAAGACTGATGTCAAGTAGCTTACCACCTAGTTTTATTCTAGGGATATTATTCTAGGAATCTTATGGTTTCAGCTATTATTTTCAAATCTTTGGTACATTTGGGTTAATTTTGGGTATGGTGAAAGATATCAGTCCAGTTCTATACCTTTGCATGTAGCTGGCCAGTTTTCCCAGCATCATTTATTGAAGAGACTATCTTTTTCTTTTGTCTATCTTATTCTTTTGTCATAAATTGGCTATAAGTGCACAGGTTTATTTTTGGACTCTGTATTCTGTTCCATTGGAATGTGTCTGTTTATACACTAATACCATACTGCTTTGATTACTATAGCTTTGTATTATTGTTTGAAAAAAAGGAAACATGGTATCTCCTGCTCTGTTCTTTCTCAAGATTGCTTTGGCTCTTCAGGGTCTTTTGTGATTCCATACAAATTTTAGGATTGTTTATTCCTTATCTGTGAGATACGCCATTGTAATTTTGATAGCAATTGCCCTGAATCTGTAGATTGTTTAGTGTAGTATAGACATTTTAACATTAACTCTTCCAATACATGAGCACAAAATACCTTTGCATTTATTTGTGTCTTATTCATTTTTTTCATCAATGTCTTATAGTTTTCAGTGTACAGGTCTTTCACCTCATTGGCTAAATTATCCTCAGATGTTTTATTCTTTTTTTATGCATTTGTAAGCGGAATTTTTTTAAAAAATTCTTTGTTAGATTATCTGTGTATAGAAATAGAACAGATTTTGTGTTTTGATTTTGTGTTCTGCAACTTTACTCAATTTGTTGTTTAGTTCTAAAAGTTTTGGAGGTTTTTTTGGTATAATCTTTGAGGTTTTCTATATATAATATCATGTCATCTGCCAATAGTGAGAGTTTCACTTCCTCTATTCTTTGGATTTATTTTTCTTGTCTCATTGTCTGGTTATGACCTGCAGTACTATGTTGAATAAAAGTGGCAGATTGGGCATCCTTGTCCTGATCCTGATCTTAGAAAGTTTTCAGCTTTTCACCATTGAGTATGATGTTAGCTGTGGGCTTAGCATATATAGCCTTTATTATGTTCAGGTATGTTTCCTCTATAGCCACACTGTTGAGAGTTTTTATCATAGATGGATGTTGAACTTGTCAAGTGCTTTTTCTGCATCTACTGAAATGATCATATGATATATGATATATATTTTATATATATATGATAGCATAATGTTTGCTAAATGAATCCATGAGTATAGTTTGGTTAGCATTAGTACAGAGTCTAAATATTAATAGAGGAAAGATTATAATTTCTTAAAGGCATGATTGAGTCAAAGGAAGCAAAGCGGAATTGCTTGCATCTTTTTTTCTTTTATTCTAGTTGACACAAAATGTTATACTAATTTCAGATATGACATAATTGTCTGACAACTGTTATACCATGCTCACCACAAGTATAGCTACTGTCTGTCACCATACAACACTATTACAATATCATTGACTATATTCCCTGTACCGTACCTTCCATTTTTGTGACTTACTCATTTCACAAGACTATATCTCTTATTCACTTTTGCCCATTTAGCCCATCCCCACATCTCCTTTCCCTCTGGGAGTCACTAGGTTGTCCTTTGTACTTATGGGTCTGTTTCTGCTTTGTTCATTTGCTTTGTTTTAGATTCCACATATAAATGAAATCATATGGTATTTATGTTTCTCTGTCTTATTTCACTTAGCATAATACCTTCTAGGTCTGTCTATGGTATAGCAAATGGCAAGGTCTCATACTTTTTATGGATGCATAATATTCCAGCATGTACATATCACATCATTATTATTCATTCATCTACCAATAAGCATTTAGTTTGCTTCAGTATCTTGAGTATGGTGAGTAATGCTGCTATATACATAGGAGTGCATATATCTTTTCAAATTGATCTTTTCACTTTGGGTAAATACTCAGTAGTGGAATTACTGGATTATATAATATTTGTATTTTTTAAGTTTTTGAGGAACTTCCATACTGCTTTCCAGTGACTGCAATTTTCATTATTAACAGAGCATGGGATTCCTTTATTTCCATATCCTGGCCAACACTTGTTATTTCTCGTCTTTTTTATACTAGCTGTTCTGACAGGGGTAAGATGATGTCTCATTGTGGTTTTAATTTATATTTCCTGATAGCGATGTCAAGCAACTTTTCATGTGTCTGTTGCCATCTGTATGTCTTATTTGGAAAAGCATCTATTCAGTTCCTCTGCCCAATTTTTAATTAGTTTATTTTTTGATACTGAGTTTTGTAGGTTCTTTTATATATTTTGGATATTATGCCCCTATCAGATACATCATTTCTAAGTATCTTCTTCCATTAAGCATGTTGCCTTTTAATTTTGCAGATAGATATCTTTGCTGCACAAAAATTTTTTATTAAGGTATAGTTTCAGTAGTTTGTTTTTGCTTAGGATTCTTTTGCCTGAGGAGACACACCTAGAAAAATGTTGTTCCAGCTGCTGTCAGAGAGATTAATGCCTATGTTTTTCTTCTAGTGATTTTTATGGTTTCAGGCTTTACATTTAGGTCTTTAATCCACTTTGAGTTTACTTTTGTATAGAGTGTAAGAAAGTGGTCCAGTATCTTTGTTTTGCATGTAGCAGCCCACTTTTCCCAGTATTATTTATTAAAAAAACAAACAAAAACTGCATTTTCCCCATTCTATATTCTTTGTTATGTATTATTGACCATATAAGCATGGGTTTATTTCTAGCTTCTCTATTCTGTTCCATTGATACATCTTTTTTTGTGCCAGTGCCATACTGTTTTTGTTACAGTAGCTTTGTAGAGTATCTTGAAATCTGGACTTGTGATACCTCCAGCTTTAGTTCTTCTTTCTCAGGATTGCTTTTGCTATTAAAGGTTTTTTGTGGTTCCATACACATTTTAGGATTATCTGCTCTAGTTCTGTGAAAAATGTTGTTAGTATTTTTATGGAAATTGCATTAAATCTCTAGATAGCTCTGGGTGGTATGAACATCTTAACAATATTCTTCCAATCCATGACCATGGAATATCTTACCTTTTGTGTCATCTTTGATTTATTTCATCAATATTTAATAGTTTTCAGAGTATAAGTCTCTCACTTCCTTGGTTAAATTTATTTCTAGGTATTGTGTTGCTTTTGGTTTAATTGCAAATAAAATTATTTTCTTAATTTCTTTTTCTGCTACTTTATTATTAGTGTATAGAAATATGACATATTTGAATATTAACTTGTATTCTACAAATGTACTGAATTCATTTTAATAATATTTTGGTGGAATCTCTAGGGTTTTCCATGTATAGTATGTCATCTGTAAATAATGACATTTTCACTTCTTTCTTACCAGTTTGGATGCCTTTTATTTCTTACCTGTTTGCTATTGCTAGTACTTTCAGTGCTATGTTGAATAAAACTGCTGAGAGTGGATATCCTTGTCTTGTTCCTGAACTTAGCAAAAACAGAAAAACAAAAACAAAAAACCCCAATTTACTATTGAGTATGATGTTAGCTGTGGTTTTATCATATATGGCCTTTATTACATTGAGGTATGTTCTCTCTAGACTGATTTTGCTACTTTTTCATCATGAATTGCATACTGAATTTTGTCAAATGCTCTTTCTACATCTATTGATATGACTTTTATCTTTTATTTTGTTAATGTGTCATATCACATTGATTGATTTGCAAACATTGAACCATCCTTGCATCTTTTCATCCTTATAAATGATCCTTTTAATGTATCATGGAGTGTAGTTTGCTAATACTTTGTGGAGGATTTTTGTATTTATGTTTCTCAGGGATATTGGTCTATAGTTTTCTTTTTTATGGTGTCGCCTTCTGGTTTTAGTATCAAAGTAATGCTGATCTCATAGAATGTATGTGGAAGCTTCCCTTTCTCTTCTTTTTTTTTTTTTTCTTTTTGCAATAATTTGAGAAGAGAAATCAACTCTTCTTTAAATGTTTCATAGAATATACCTGTAAGTCCATCTAATTTTACAGTTTTGTCAGAAGTTTTTAAATTACTGATTCTATGTTATTAGTAATGGTCTGTTTGGATTTTCTGGGGTTTTTTTTCCTCATTCAGGTTTGGAAGATTGTGTGTTTCTAGGAATTTACCCATTTCTTGTATTTCACCCAATTTGTTGGTACATAATTTTTCATAATGTTCTTTAAAAACCCTTTGTATTTCTGTGGTGCTGGTTGTTATTTCTCCACTTCCATTTTTGATTTATTTATTTGGGTTCTCTCTTTTTTTTCTTAATGAATCTGGTTAAAGGTTTTGTTTATCTTTTCAAAGAACCCACTCTGGGTTTGATTTTTTTTTTTTTTTCTATTCTTTCTTCAGTCTCCATTTCACTTATTTCCACTATGATCTTTATTTTCTTTCTTCTACTAACTTTGGCCTTTGTTTGTTCTTCATGTTCCAGTTCCTTTAGGTGTAAGGTTATAGTTTTTGAGATTTTTCTTATTTTTTGAGGTAGGACTATATCACCATAAATTTCTCAGAATTACTTTTGCTGTGTCAAAGATTTTTGGACTATTGTATTTTCATTTTAATTTGTCTTCTTCTTCTTCTTTTTTTTTTTTTTCTTTAATTTCCTCTTTGATTACTTTGTTGACCCATTGGTTTTTTGGTAGCATGTTGTTTAGCCTCCATGTGTTTTTGTATTTTCCAGTTTGGGTTTTTTTGTTTGTTTGTTTGTTTTATTTTGTAATTGATTTCTAGTTTCATACTATTTTGGTTGGAAAAGATACTTAACAGGATTTCAGTCATAAATTTATTGAGACTTGTTTTTTGACTAACATGTGATCTATTCTTAAGAATCTTTAATGTGTACTTAAAAAGAATGTGTATTCTGTTGTTTTGGGATGGGTTGCTTTGTGTGTATCTATTAAATCCAGCTGGTCTGATGTGTCACTCAAAGACACTCTTTTCTTATTGATTTTCTGCCTGGATGATTTATCCATTGATGTTGGTAGGATGTTAAAGTCCCCTACTATTACTAAATTACTGTCAATTTCTCCCTTTATGTCTGTTAATCTTTGCTTTATGTATTTAGATAACCCAATGTTGGATGTCTAGATATTTATAATTGTTATATCCTCCTGTTGGATTTATCCCTCTATCTCTATGTAATGCCCTTCTTTGTCTCTTGTTACTGTCTTTGTTTTAAATTCTATTTTGTCTGATGTAAGTATTGCTACCCCAGCTTTTTTTTTTTTTTTTCTTGTTTCCACATGCATGGAATATCTTTCCACCCCTTCATTTTCAGTCTATATATATGTCTTTAGGTTTGAACAGAGTCTCTTGTGAGCAGCATATAGATGGGTCTTATCCATCCTGCCACCCTATGTCTTTGAATCAGAGCATTTAAACAATTTTCATTTAAAAAATTACTGAGGGTCACCAGGATGGCTCAGATGGTTACGCATCTGACTCGATTTTGGCTCAGGTCATGATCTTGGGGTCGTGAAATAGAGCCTCATGTCAGACTCCATGCTGGGCGTGAGGCCTGCTAAAGATTCTCCCTTCCTCTCCCTTTGTCCCTCCTCCCTGCACTCTCTTTCTCTCAAAATAAAAATAAAATAATTATTGACAGGTACATACTCATTGCCATTTTGCTAATTGTTTTTCAGTTGTTTTTATAGTTCTTGTCTGTTCCTTTCTTTTCTTGCTTTCTTGTATTGATGACATTTTTAGTGTTAATTTTAGCTTTATTTTTTGAGTATTACAGGCTTTTGATTTGTAGTTAACATGAGATTCACATGTAGCATCCTAAGAATATGGTAGTCTACATAACTTGATGGTCACTTAAATCCAAACACATTCTAAAAATCTTCCTTTTTATTCCGCCTTCATATTTTATATATGTGGTCTTATTTTACATCTTTTTAATTTTGTGAGTCCCCTTGTTTTTTACATATAATTGAAATTACTACTTTTGTCTTTCAACCTTCATACTAGTTTTATAAGTGATTGCCTTACTATTATTGTACGTGTGCTTTTTTTTTTTTAATGTTTTATTTATTTATTTGACAGATCACAAGTAGGCAGAGAGATGGACAGAGAGGAAGGAAGCAGGCTCCCTGCTGAGCAGAGAGCCCGATGTGGGGCTCGATCCCAGGACCCTGAGATCATGACCTGAGCCAAAGGCAGAGGCTTTAACCCACTGAACCACCCAGGCGCCCCTGTACATGTGCTTTTATTCATGAGATATTTTCATCCCATAATTTTCCATGGCCTTTTTCTTGTAAGGCCAGTTTAGTAGTGATGAACTCCTTTAGCTTTTGTTTTTCTGGGGAACTCTTTACTTCTCATTCATTTCTGAATGATAATTTTACTGTGTATTCTTGGTTGTAGGGTTGGGTTTTTTGGTTTTCCCTTCAGCACTTTGCATATATTATGCCACTTTCTTCTGACCTGAAAATTATCTGCTGAAATATCAACTGATAGACTTCTGAGGTTTTCCTTGGACATAACTAGTTGCTTCTTTTTTGTTTCTTTTAAAAATTCTTTATCTTTTCTCTTCAGTATTTTAATTATTATGTGTTGTGGTGCAGACCTCTTTGAGTTCATCTTGTGTAGAACTCTGCTTTCTGAACCTGAATGTCTGTTCCCTTCCCTCAGTAGGGAACTTTTCAGCTTTCAGCTATTATTCCTTCATACAAGTTTTATTTTTTTTTCCTTTTTTTAAATTTATTTGACAGAGAGATCACAAGTAGGCAGAGAGGGAGGCAGGGGTTGGGGGAAGCAAGCACCCTGCTGAGCAGAGAGCCTGATGTGGGGCTTAATCCCAGGACCCTAAGATCATGACCTGAGCCAAAGGCAGAGGCTTTAACCACTGAGCCACCCAGACTCCCCTCATACAAGTTTTCTGCTCCTTTCTCTCTCCTTTCTGGGACCCCTATAATGTGAATGTTTATTTGCTTGATGTTGTGCAAAAGATCCCTTAACCTATTTTCAGTTTTTACATTCTTTTCTTTTTGCTGTTCTGCTTGGGTGCTTTCCAATACCCTGTCTTTCAGATCATGGATTTATTTTTCTGCATCCTCTAATCAGTTGATTCCATCTAGTATACATATTTTTTTTTCATTTTTTATTGTATCATTCAACTCTTTTTAAATATTTTCTCTTTCTCCATTGAAGTTCTGAGTTTGTCCACTCTTCTATTCAGTCCAGTGAGCATCTTTAGGACCATTACTTTGAATCCTTTATTAGGTAGATTGCTTATCTCCATTTCATTTAGTTCTTTTTTCTGAGGTGTTGTCTTATTCTTTCATTTGGAGCATATTTCTATCTCCTCGTTTTGCTTGACTTTCTGTATTTTTTTTCTGTAAATTACGTGGGACTGGTCCTTCACCTAAACTTGAAGAAATGGTCTTGTGTATGGTCATCCTCTGTGTAGACTGGATGTGCCTGATAACTTTGGCTAGCTGGCATGGGGAGGGGAAGAGGTCCTGGGCACCTTATGCAGGGGCTGCTTTGGCAGGATGGCTGAAGCTGAAGTGGGCATGGGCCAGGATATTCCCAGGCCTCGCTCTTCAGAAGTGCCCTGGCAAGTCATCCAAAGCCAAGGTGCACATGGGTGATCTTTGATCACTCTGTACCAGGGATGGCCCTGGAGTATTCCAGGGTGCTTTGCATCTATGTTATTTTGGCAAGATGGCTGGAGCTATAGTGGGTACTGCCAGAAGTATTCACCATCCTGGGGCTGCCTTGGTGGGTCTTCTCATATGGGCTGGGAGTCTAGGTCTCACTGAGGTAGGAGACCAGCTATGGCACCTGGACTCCTCTTCTCTCTGGATTATCATAGGGGAAGGGGAATGTAAGCCATGGCATTTGTCAGGCCCTCTGACCTAGAGAGGGTTCTAACAGTTTGGAATATCTAAAAGGATTCTAGGATCTGGTTTCTTTATACTTTGGTTGCTCTTTTAAACAACAGTGCTGCATTTTTTTTTTTTTTTAATGTCCCAGGGCAGAAGAATCTGTTCACAATATCTCTATGCTGTCCCTCCCTACTGCAATTTGCAGCACTGAGGGTGGGTTACCCTTAGTTATCATGTCTCCAGCTCTCTTATTCTCTCTGTGGTCTCTCAGTCTTTTGTTACATAGGAGCTGTTCAGTAAGTCCTCAGTTTTTCTTTAGGAGGAATTGCTCCATAAATAGGTATAGATTTAGTTTGTGGAGGAGGTGAGTTCAGGGTCTTCTAAACTGTCATTTTGGACCCTTGCTGATCATAATTTTTATCTTGCTTTTGTTAATGTGTCATATCGCCTTGCTTGAGTTGTTCACGTTGAACCATCCTTGCATGCCAGGAATAAATCCACCTGATCATGGTGTGTTTTTGAATTTGATTTGCTAAGATGTTGTTGAGGATTTTTGTATCTGTTTATCAGGGATATTGGCCTGTCCTATTTTTTGGGGGGGTGGGGGGCTTGTTTTTGTCTGGTTTTGAATAAGGTAATGCTGACCTCTTAAAATAAGTTTGGAAGGGTTTCTTCCTCCTCTGTTTTTTGGAAGAGTTTGAGAAGGATTTTATTAATTCTTTAAATGTTTGATAGCATTTACCAGCGAATCCATTTGGTCCTAGACTTTTGTATGCTAGGAGGTTTCTAGATACCAGTTCTGTCTCCCCACTCTTCAGTCTGTTCAGATTTTATCTTTCTTTGGGAGTTAGTTTTGGTAGGTTATTTATGCTTCTAGGAGTTATCCATATCTAGGTTGTCCATTTTATTGATGCATAAGTATTTATAGTTGCCTATTATAATCCTTTGTATTTTTGTGATATCAGGTGTAACATCTCCTCTTTCATTTCTAATTTCAGTCCTTTATTTTCATGAGTTTAACTATTGTCGACTTTGTCTTTTTAGTCCCTATTTCATTTAAATTTTTTCTGAACTCAATTTCATTCCTTCTATTAATTTCGAGCTTTGTTCTTTTCCTAGTTACTTGAGGTATAAAGTTAGGTTGAGATTTTTCTTGTTTCTTCATGTAGGTGTTTATCACTATGAACTTTCCTCTTAGAACTACTTTTGCTGCTACTTATACAAGTATTGGTATGTTGTATTTCCATTTTTATTTGTCTCAAAAAATTTTTTTGTTTTAATTTCTTCTTTGACCCATTCATTGGTTATTTGGTAGCTGTTTAATTTCTACATATTTGTGAATTTTCTAATTTTCTTCTTGTAATGGCTTTCTAATTTCATACCACTGTGGTTGAAAAGATGCTTGATAGGATTTCAACCTTCCAGGGCTTGTTTTGTGACCTAACATATCATTTATCCTGGAGCATGTTACACATGTACTTAAGAAGAATTTGTATTCTATTGCTTCTTGATGAAATGTTCTATATACATCTGTTAAGCTAAAAACTTATAGATTAATATTCAACTGTTCATTTCTTACCATCTGGCCAGCAAATATAATGACCTTTTCTCAACTGAATTTTTTTAGAACATTCAACACTATTTATCTATTTCATCTTGAATATTCCTCTTATATAAACTACTGTGAAACTGAACTAACCTGTTTTCTCAGATTTGTCTTCTTTTCATACAATGTATATAATGAATCTTTCCATTCTTTATTTTCTTTCTATATTTTTTTATAATTGCTGCTATAGGATAAATGAAAACATTCCTTTAAACTGGTTTCAAATTTGCCATTCCCTGCTGGACATACTATTGCAAAAGATGTCTGAACTTCCAACTTAGCATTCTAAAAATTTTTATCATCTATTCCACTACCAAACTCTAAAGCAAAAGCCCTCACCCATATTTTCACATACTATCAATGATACTGTTATTCCCCTAGTTATCCAAGCTTAATCTTCAATTAAACAAACTTTTCACTACGAAAGTGTCCTAACTCAATTGCTAAATTAGTATTCCAACTCTAGTCTATCATGAATTCATCTTGATTTCATTTGCTTTAGCAGAACATTTTTTTTCCCCACCTCTTGGACTATTGACTAGACTCCTGAATGATCTCTCAAACTCTAGTTTTTCCCTTTACTGGTCTATCCAAACCATCTGATCATTCCTTCCTATTGCTTGGGGAAAAAAATTAGAATAAAAATAAGTGTTCTTTACTGTCTCAAGAACAAAGCTTGAAAATTCTAACCTGGCTTTAATTTTATTTTTTTTTTAAAGATTTTATTTATTTATTTGAGAAAGAGTGCTCATGCATAAGCTGGGGGGAATGGTGGGGGGTGGGGGAGAAGCAGATTTTCTGCTGAGTGTTATGACAGAATAATGGGTCCCTGATTAAAGGAGCGAGACTGATACAAATGAAGGTCAAACAAAGCTTTATTTTGCGCCAAGCATCAAGAATCAAACTGGCCGGCCAGGGCCGCACCTCTTAGAGAGAGGGCAACTCTGCTCTCCTTTACGGACTGGCTTTTAAGTGCAAAGGCCATGTGGTTGGGCCTGGCCACGCACAGGTGGCCAATGAAATTGTAACACACAGAGAAAACTGCACAGTGTTGCTAGGTGATCTAATTGAATTACAATTTCACCGTGGTTAAGATTGGCCCCCAAAAGGCTCCCAAAGGGCGGTGCCCATACTCCTTGGTAGCTAAGGAGACAGTATGCAACCCCCCACTGATCGGATGTCTCCACCTGGCCTGACCCATCCTTGTATCTGTGCTTTGTTACCTGAGGCTGGTTTCCGGGACTTGTTTTTTAAGTAGGTCCCCTGGGGGAAGGGGAGCAGGGACAGTTTAAGGGTTAAACAACGTTATTGTTTAACCTCAAGGGAAGCCTCTGGCTAAAATATAAAAATATAAAATAGGTCCTTACACTGAGCAGGGAACCCCAACCAGGGCTCCATGGAGGACCCTGAGATCATTACCTGAGCTGAAGGCAGATGCTTAACTGAATAAGCCACCCAGGTGCTCCTAACTTGGCTTTATTGATCCACCTTTTCTCTTATCCTTACCTATGATTTTTCTCTAATCTTTCATCCTTATGCATATACTCCCAAATTCTTACCAGGATAAATTAGTTCCTATTTTCTGAATGTATGTAAACTGTCATCTCCTACCTTAAACCTTTGTGAGCCTTTTATGCAGAAATAGCACAGAAGAGGGTGAGATTTAACTATTTCTTTGTCTATGTCAGCCACCCTACCCATTTACATATGAAATCAGCAGTTTTTAATATCTTCTTGTGGGAGCTAAAATTGGGACTGCTTTTCATGTCTCAGATGTGATCTCCGAGCCACATATAAAACTCAAGTGAAAACAGGGAGCAGGTATTGAAAATATAACTTGAAGATAAGGGGTCTATCTTTAAAGTTCCTGAGAACAAATTAGTGCTCCTAAGTCTGTCCCACATGAAAATATGAAACCAACCCCTCTTTTGAAACCTTCCGTTCCTGTTGTGAGCTCAAATTCTAACTCATCCATTCCATGTTATTTCTTAAATTGGAAGAATTCCTCCTGATACTTCTTTAGCTTTTTCTTTGTCTAATGAGCAGTTTTCTGTATGGTATCATATGGCTTTATGTACCTACTCTACCCCCACTTATTCATAAACATGATGAAGACATGGTTTATAATATTCATTTCTATATACTTCATATCACCCAGTATAGGCACTCAAATATTTGAACTATTAGTGTTTGCTAAACTACTTAAGTACAGCCAGTTTCTTTCCCCTTTTAATTGGGTCCCTTTTATGTGGATTTTGCTCTGTTATCCTAAGTCACCATATATTAGTTACAACAGATGTACCTACTATTTGGCTTGTTCTCTACTGACCAACTTTTATTTTGCTTTAAAGTTATTCTCCACTTCCTTCAATATATACTGTTTTTGTGGAGAAATAAATGAATATAAATACATTTTCATATGCACACACTTGAATAAACATGTATCTCTATATACATCAGGTTATGACTGCTAGGACTTCTTCAGGTGATAAAGTTCTTTAAATCTATGACAATGACTTACATGTTTAACATTTTGTCACTACCACAATGCCAGACACATACACATAGTGCTTAATAAGTGTTCATTGCCTGAAATTTTAGTATTTTTATAAACCCAAAATATGGAACACTGATTATAGTCTTTATATTTGCATAGGGAATCAGCAATTTTAATATCTTCATGTGAGAGCTAAAATTGGGACTGCTTTTCATGTCTCAAATGTGATCTCCAAGTCACATATAAAACAAGAAAAAAAAATACCATTGTGTGGGGAAGGGAGTTTTTTTTCCCTCAAAAACCAAACAGATCTGTAGAATGCTGAATTTGGAGTTATTCTGAAGCTGGCAAACATCTGCATTTTCCACATCTGGGGCAGCATCTGTTCTGTTGTTAGAAGAAGGAAATGAGAAAATTGGAGTAAACATCACAGCACAATATCAAATTCTACAAATCTAGCAAATGTATTTATTTATTGTTGATCAAGTGGCCAAGAAGTAGTGTGATGCCCATACTAAGATGCTTGATAATTACATTTCTTAACTCCTTTTAGAAAATGCCATACTCCAAGCCTGGGAATAACAAGCTTTTGCATAAGAGCACAGGGCCTATAAATAAGAAACTCATTAAGCTACCTGTAGCAGGCCTCTACCCCAGCCCTGCACTGGCTTGGGGATCTTAATGAGGTGATAATGAGGAGAAAATGGTTTAGCTCCTTTTTTGGCCTGGTTTGCGATGGGTAGGGAAATATCGGTCTTCAGTGAAACAGTCACCGTAGAGCCCAATTCATCATTCAGGGTGGGTCTATACCAGAGAAATAATTTGCTTCTGGGCCCTGTAGTTATTTGGCTCCCCTGTCTATGGAAACAAAGCAAGCTATTCATTCACATTTGAAGGGACTGTCCGAATAACACCAATAAAGGGTGTTAAACTAGCGGGTCATTAGCATTTGAAGGGAATGGCCAAATAACACCAACAAAGGGTGTTAAACCAATCCACATTGTAGGTGGGGGGGTGGGAGCCCTGTGCAATTCTAAGTGGATTAATGCCAGCATTATTTTCTCACTATGAGCCCAGCCTTCTCTCTAAGATTTCATATTCATTCATGGCTGGACCAAACCTTCTTGGCTATGCTCTCCTCTCCTTTTTCCCTATAAAGAAACTAAAGCAGTGAGCTGGGATTAAGAATATAACATTCAGCATGTTAAAGACAAGACTGAGATCAGATCACCAAACTGTTGGGCATCCAGGCCACAATGCCAAATTCAGTAAGATATTCTATGGCAGTCCCCAAGAGGGGTCCATGAAGAATAGAACAGTGATCGGTTTCATTTGATTCAAGCTTTTCTCAGGCTAAATGCTGCTGCTGCAAACCCTCAAAGTAACGGAAAAATGAAAAGAGAAAAGTGGAATTAGAATCTCAAGAGGAAAATACCAATGATCACTCAGTCCAAAGTTCCACCCAAAACGGAAATCCTCTATAACATCGCTTAGGGAAGGCCATTCTAGTCAAGGATTCAGACTGGGGGTGTTACTGCTACCTACCAGGTGGAATGGGCCACGATGACTCACATGTGCTAAATAACCCTGGAATTTTACTTACATTATTTATTCTTAAAATATATTGTGCTGTGCTCATGCTCAGCAATAAAGAGCTCATGCTGCCTAACACAGTAAGTGCTAGAGCCACAATCATACCCAGAGACTATAGTTTTCTATAACAAAACACAATTGGGATGCAGAGAACCTACAGACCTCAACTGATTGCAGAGAGAGATAATTTGGCAATAATTTCCACGCAGAGGATTTCAAGCAAATCATGGCCTATTGGACATACAAGTTTATCTTTACCCTTCAATCAATAACAGAGGATAAAAAATATATATATATTGCAAGCTCATAAGGACAAAGATAGTGGGAGAGATAAAGACAGCCATTGAGAAAGATGTCCCTTAGATTTAAGAAAAAAAAAAAAAAAGTTGAACACTTACTAGCCACAAGAGATGATGGAAGGAAAGGCAAGGCCACTAAGAAGCAAGGTAAGTCATGTTGCAGAAAGGGGTTGGCAGGGGTAACACTGAGCTCTGAGCTGTGATACAGGATGGGGCTGAAACAAGTAGACTGGCTGAACATCTGTTCAGTTTTGAACACTCCATCCCACCTGCCCCAATCACCAGGCTAAGTAAAATTTCCCTCCCACACCCTTCTTAACCCTGTACCAATTTGCAGGCTATTGGTTACATGATTGACAACTTCTGCCATCATTTTAAAATTCAACAGACCCGGGGCACCTGGGTGGCTCAGTGGGTTAAAGCCTCTGCCTTCAACTCAGGTCATGATCCCAGGGTCCTGGGATCGAGCCCCGCATCGGGCTCTCTGCTCAGCGGGGAGCCTGCTTCCCTTCCTCTCTCTCTGCCTGCCTCTCTGCCTACTTGTGATCTCTGTCAAATAAATAAATGAAAATCTTAAAAAAAAAAAAAAAATTCAACAGACCCCAAAAAACTTTATTTCTCTCTCTCTCTTTTTTTTTTTCCTGGTTATTTCCCGCTTAAAACTAATTCCTCCTTTGAGCTTTCTCATTTTGGTGAATTTTGTCATTTTTTCTATTATGCTATTGTATTTGCCATGGTTGTTTTGATATTCTGGTATTCCTGTGATTACATACCTTTCCAGTTTGTGGTTTATCTTTTCATCTGCATGTATTTTAGCAAAGATAAAATTGTATTTAACATTTATTCTTCTTTAGTTAGCGTTTATATGTGCATGTGAGTGTGTATGTCTTTCCTAAGAAAATCTTTTCAACTCTGAATTTCTAAAGATAGTCTCCCAAAAGGTAGTCAAAAAGTTTAGTTTTGACTGTGACATTTAATTAGATCTGTTTGGACATCGTTTTCTTGTGTTTTTTGATGTAAGTCTCTACACTGATACTTCTACCTGGATTCCCCACTTTCACAGCACCATTTAATACAGAGTTCCTCATTTCCCCACAATCTATAATACCACTTTTCTCCTATATTGTTTCCATAGATGCATGTATCTGTTTTGAGTTGTTCCTTTACCTGTTTGTCTATAACTGTATTAGTGCCATACTGCTCTAATTATCAGTTTTATGATGAATTTTTTATCCGGTAGAGAAAGCTTCCATCTTCTTCTTCAGGGGAGTTAGGGTATAGAAAAGTGTGCTTCTTGAATAGATGGTAGAATTTTCTGGTAAAAACATCTGGTCCTGGTTTTTAAATATTTTAATATAGAATACATGGTTTTTCAGTCTTTACATTTTTCTAATTTTCAAATTTATATTGTCATTAAGATATTCACAATTCTTAGTTGCATTTATATCTAGCCTGTTATACAAGTATTTCCCATTTTCTAATATTTTTTATGTATAATCATTTTTTAATCAATTTACCTGAGGTTCCCTTCAAAGAATCATTTCTTTGTAGATACTCTGGCATTTTCATTTTTCACTTACAACTTTTAAGTCTATACTATAAGTTTATTGTTCTTTTCCTCATTTCTTATTTGATGCTTAGATTGTTATTTATCAGTAATTCCTTTTAATATAATGGTTTAGAATTATAAATGTCCCTCCAGTGATCATTTTTGTTGCATTTTATAAATTTTGCAGAGTATTTAAATTACATTTAGTTTTAAGTTTTTTGTCTCCAAATTCTATTATTTTCTTCTTAAACCATAAGTTATTTTGAAATATATATACAAATATATATACACACACACATATATATATGTATTTAAACTATGTTTTTAAAATATATGTTTTTGTTATATTTTATGAAATTGAACTGCCATAAAAAAAAGCATGGGCCTGGAGCATAGTGTCCTAGTTAGTATTTATATCAGGATAGCATTTACTTTCCTATTTGCTGACATCTTGTGCTTACTCTACTTTTAGCTCCCCATGCCTTTGTATTTATTCATTCTAAGAAATGTTTGCTTTCTCTCTTATGATTTCACCAATGTGTTAAGCATAATCGTCCTAGTATAACCAAGACTTGGTTTCTAGCAGGAAAGGCTTTCATAATATCAGCTCAATGTCTAGTAAACTCTAAGAATCTTCTCCAACTACATCTTAGAAATTTCTATTCCCAAAGTCCAATGAAACTACAGGACATTCAAAAGTTTGAAAGGCTGTCCAGTGTTTTTACCTATTCACATTGGTCAACTCTTTCTGTTCTGCAACTGCATGCTAAGGAAAAACGGAATGATGCTGAGCACTAGTGTAAAAAGATTTGCTTTAGCTAAGTTTGCTTAATTTCAGGCTCACACCACCTCTGGTGTAGATAATTATGTGTATTGATTGAAAAGATCTTCTTTTCTAGCTCTTAGTAAAAGACAAATAAATAGAATAGATGGGGTTGTCAAATTTTCCTGGCTATGAAGAGGTGATTGGAATAGATGAGCTTTAAGTTGACTTTGAGCTCTAAGAAAATATGCCCGTGTCTAAAAACAATAAAATAGAATTTCCCATTAATTACCTGCCAGTGAATAATTGAGTGTTAAGTAAACATTGCATTTTTCCTCTGTTAATGGAGTAGCAACTTCTGAAGTATCTTTTTTTCACCCTTTATTCCTTACAACAATCTAATGCCCTCAAGTCACTAATAATTGTTGCTGCATTTACCTGTCATTTATGGATTGAGATTTAATGCAGTCTTTGTTAGTAAATGCAGGGGAATAATCCATCCTTAAAATCAAAGTTCAAGAATGTACCCTTGGAACAGGACTCCAGGGACAAGCAAACCACTTGTCTTGCGGCCTATAACCAGACAGTTCAGAACGAACAGGTTTCTTGAATTGAAGCAAATTTGACCCAGTGATATTTATGAAGTCAGAAACCAGGAAGAGGAAACTGAGTTTGTAAGGTTAAGAAAATATACGGAGTGGCCTTGAGAATAATAGTCATGGTCTGTGGAGCACATATTGAAGGAGTACTTTTGAAAAATGTACGTGGCGTATATATACAAACACTCACACGAACATGAATTCACATGTACATTGACACATACTCATGCACATAAATATACAATTTTAAGAAGACAGCATTATCTTTTATAAAAGTCCCCCCAAATTATTTTCTTTTTGCTCAGAATAATTTAAATTTAACTGAAGTAATAAAATACAAAAGTCCCTGATGGACTTTGCAGGGTCTTAGATATATTTAAACACCTGCAAATAAGATTTTAGAAAATAAAACTTGAAAATGTTCCTTTCTGAGATCAGATTCATAGGAAATCTGTACATGTAACCACTATTGGTTTTAATTGTTATATAATAATGTAATATGAAAATATTACTATGTATAATTGGGATAATTATATAGGCAATAATTTCACTTCATAATAGTAAAATGATTCAAGATTAATGGACTTGTATGAATTACACTACAGTAAGGTACAGCATTTAATATATATTTTTCAACTTGAAAGGCTGACAGTTAAAATATATGTGAAGAAGTGACGAAGTAGCATACAGATACTCTTATTAAATTAGATAACTCAATAAATCAAAAGCAATCTCTCCCATTAACTTTCTAGAGTATATGAAGTTTAGTGCCTTTTTATTTTTTCAGGTTTGAAATTCCTGCTCATTCTCTAGTTTTCAATTATTATTGAGAAATATCTAAAAGAGAAAAAAAAAAGGGTAATTTATCTTATAGCCTTAATGGGTAAAACAGAGGCCTCTCTATAGTTCTCTTAAGAAGCATTTCATTCAAAAACGGACTGTAATATTCACCTATCACTCTGAGAACTTTCTTCTTGTGTATCAGTTTTCTGCTGGGAAGTGAGTATAGAGTAACAGCAGCATTGTTTGTCAATGTCCTCCTGTGATTGTTAGCAATGCATCCTTGCACATATTGTTTCAGACAAAAAATTAGTATTTTGCATTAGAAGAGGATAATTAGGCAATAAGATACAAAAGCGAGTGTGGTTATCATGAGATAAACACACACATGGGGTGTTATGAGGCACAGCCAAGTGTCTGTAATCCCTCTAGGGTATGATTATCTCGTGATAACCACACACCCTGGAGTTGCCTTATTGCTATTATAAAATATCTTTATTATAGGAAGAAATGTGCATTTTTGTGCAGAAAGGAGACGGAGCTGGCAATTTAGAATGCCGAACAGCAGTTTCAGCTGAGCTATGTGGTTTACATAGATTAATCTATCCCATTGGAATGTTTCCCCAGCCAAAAAAATGTTCCCTAAATCCAAGCAGTCATAATCTGCAGTGATGTGCAGCTATTTGGAGCATTTGAGAAATTCCCTGCCTGGTTCTTAGGCTGTTGGTCTGATGGTTGCATGGGGTGAATTCTGAGATGCACGATGAGAGGCTACAGTCTTCTGGAAACTTGGTGTTCTGGGAACCCAAATTGTGATTCATGCAAAAATCAAAATTCTGTACCATAATTTTATCTGTTTTCTTGATCAAAGTAAATGTTTTAAAATCCTTATGAAAATAGCATCTAACAACAGAAATGTTCATAAGGGAGAGAAATTATTAAGGTGGAAACAAGAAGCTTGAGATGAAACTCAAAGTGGTGAGGGAAGAGTTGGTGAATGCCCTGGATAAGAGATAAGAAACTCAGGGCTTTAAAGCTAATGAAAGCCAAATGAAAGTCTGATGTACAGCCATAAATATCTGAATTATAATCATAAGGGATCAATGCATTCTCAGTGGCTCTAGAGACAGATTTAGTTTAAATGAAAATCATGAAGAAAGGCATTCATTTAGCCCTAAGAATCCAATTCTAAAATTTGCACAGTTACAAAATATAATTGTCCTCACTGGGGAAAAATATTAAGCCAAAGACTTAGTGATATATTAAGAGGGATTCCTCCCTTAGAAAAATTAGATTTATAATGAAAAGGTATGGATACATATAAAATCTGAAAAGATGATTCCACATCACCTAACAGGTCAAGAATGGAAAAAAGATGGCTTGGCTATCTTCTAATAGAAACAAGTAGTTCTTGTCTGTATCATGAGTGTTTACATATACTAAATGCACAAAAATAGCATGCACTAAAACCATCAAGGATGTCTCAATAAGTATAAAAGATTGATTATATAAATCCCATTTGATGTAAAATCACGATTTTTTTCTGCAAATCTGATCATTTATTAACCTGAGATTTTTAAACTGCGGTGGGGGGCACCTGGGTGGCTCAGTCAGTTAAGCCTCAGACTCTTGATTTCCCCTCAGGATCTCAGGGTGGTGACTGGGCGTAGAGCCTGCCTAAGATTCCCTCACTCACACTCCTGACTCTCCTTCCCTTCCAATAACAACAACAAAAAAAGTGATGGAGTCAGAGGATGGTCAATGGATACTTTTTCATAAAATTCCCATTGTAATTAAACAAATTGTGATATAAAATAAAAAATGGGCAAACCTATAAATTGTGTTAAAATAAAAATCAATTCTTTATATTCAGGTTTGGGTGGCCAATCTTTGCGGGGGGGTATTTAGCCCAGCTTTGATACTTTAATGGTAGTGATCAAAATGTGTCAACTCTAATGTAAGACTGTTGTTTAATATGGGATATGAAATCAACATAACTTATTTGAATTTTTAAAAAACCTTCAAGGAATATATGCCATACCTTTTTAAATGCAGCAAAGCCACTTCTTGGTTTAAATTAAAAATAAGTTTTATCTAGAGATCTCCTGCTCAGTCATGGTAGGTGCTTTATGCTTTGTGATGCTTTATGGGTTTGTGCATTTTACTAAAATCAATGCCTCGCAGTCTAATACTTTTTGCATTGTTTATGGTATGGGTTCTATAAGCTAAAATACAGTTTTTGATGTGTAACTCCAAATCTTTATTTTACAATAAAACTTGCCATGGGGAAAATTTAAAGGGGCACCATTTGTTGTCTAAATATGCAACAGCATCTTTCACATAATTGACAATTGTTTCAACGGAATGCTATCATTTCTGGTCTAAATCCCCATCTTTTAATTTAGCCCTAGGCCATACCTTTTAAAGAAATTGCCATCCATGAAATATCAGATGCTCCAACAGGGCCAGACTTGTGTACCTCCCTTGTAGAGCTGTGTGAAAAATTTCACACCTACACTGAAACTGCCAAAATATGCTTCTTCACTCTTTTCAGTACCAAGGGGAAAACATATACTTTTTCCCTTTGGGCAGTTTTGACAGCTTTAATACAAGTGAAAAGCAGGTTTTGCCAGCATAAAAAAGGGAAAAGGGAAGAAATCTTGAAATTATAATGTGAGAACCTCATCGTGTCAGGAGGAGGTGGAAAGCAGAGAAAACTGAATATCTAAGCTAATACTTAGTCTTCTCCAAAGCTGACCACATGATCAGTAGGGTTCAATTGCTTGCTGGCAAAGATCATGACAAGTGAAGGAGGCTAAACATTTTAAGGGTAAAGTCAATACGAAATAAAAATAATAATAAAGGGCAGTAAAACTTGAGCCTCTTGCAGCATTTTCCCCCAGAGTTAGGTCATAAGTAAAGCCAATTACGTCCATGAGTCTGTCCCATTGCCAAGCTTCCCTTCTCCCCCCATTCCACAGCCCCCACTCTGTGTATTGTCAAGATTTAGAAATCTTCCTTATCTTTAAGGGAGAGAGATAAAAATATAAAAGCCAACTAATATATCCCAGAGACATCTCATTGCTCAATGGAAAATCACCCTTCTTCAACCTCTTTCTCTGGGAATTTTGGAGGAATCTTTCATTTCTATGGGAGAGGAAGAAGCTTCTTTGCTGAAAGGTTTTTAAATAGAAAATTGTCATCATGGCCACTTCCCTCAATCACTGCAATCCCAAAACCCTCAAAAGGTTTGGTGGAATAATAGGTCTAGAAAATACATATAGATGTAGCTCAGGGGATTCAGTCGAACAGAGATTTCTTCTGGACCTATGAATTCCTATAGCATTTTTTCACTCTTTAGTCACGCTTTAAAACAATTGAACACCCAATATAAACATCAAGTCAATGAAATAAGCCAATGTGCTGAGCCGTTCTGCATCCACCCAAACTCATCTGGTAGAACGCTATACTTGCAGAACACGTGGAATGAATTTTAACTTGACTCTTATGTGGAAGTCTGTGCTACAGGCAGTTCAAAGCATTTACATAAAGATCCATCTTTTGTCACTTTGAAGAGAGGGTTACTGTGTATTAAGACAAAAACTGATGGGCCTTTTACATAAAGAAGGAAAATGGCTTTTATTTTTGGTTTTTATAAAAATCTTTAGAGGGATAATTCTGAGTTCTATATCAGTAATTTAGAGAAACACTACTGGTGAATGAGTTTGAACCTTTGCCCCTTGGATTATTTTATACCTTGTCCATTAAATAATAAAAATGGTCATTTGAGTAAATGCTATTATAACTTTTCTGTACCTAATGACTGTAGGCTGTTGAATTTGTAAAATTAACACCTAGGCATAAGATAAGCAGAAACTATAACCACATGTCAACATTTTAAGGGGCAGGGAGGCAGAGAGGAAAGTGTATTTTACTGCTTTCATATTAAAAATTACATGGACTTTTCCAATAACATGACACTAACTTTGTACTCTGAGCTGAGAGTCAACTTTTCTCTCCTGAGTGCTCTAATTAACCATCTTCCAAAGTGACTATTCTGGGACTTAGGACTGAGCTTACAGTGCCTTGTCCCTACCAATAATAACTTCCATTGAATTATTGCCTGCTACTTACTATCCTCTGCTGTCCTCCTTCTGTCTCCATGCCTGCTAATGCTGGCTCCACTCCCACAACACATGTCCTGATGCCACTTACACGGCCCCAGCACCACTCAGGTGAGTGTTACCATTGAAACTGCCTCCCAGTATTGTCTTGTCTATACTGGAAGAATGAACCCAACTAACTCTCTGTATTGCTCTTCCATCATCAAGTCTTACAGACTTTGGGTGGAAAAAAAAAAAAAATCTCTTGGTGAAAATTTTTAGCTTTCTCTCTCCTGAAGATTCAGATAGATGTGCCTAGGGTCTGAGATAGAATATATGTGCCAGTGGCTGACTCCGTGTTATCCTTAGGACTGTTCCTTTCTTTCAGTGGTGGAAGAAATGCTGTAGGATTGTATTTTTGCCCTTGGCTTTCTTTTACAACAGTTTCTTTTCCAGATAATCCTCTGCTCATCCCAGCTTTCAGACAAGGGTATATACACTAAGTATACAGATATAGTTTGACCAAATTATGGCAGACACTGCTAATTTTCTCTGTGTCCATATGCTCCTTCATTTTAGTAATAGAACCTCCCCTCCAGTCTACCTCCAGGTCTCAGCAGGGTGTGCAGCAAGTTAGCTAGATACCGTATTTCCCAGCCTCCCTTAGGGTAAGGTATGACTTAGTGGCTAAGCTCTTTCAATAGGTTTGACCTTAAAAATTATGCCTTTCCTCTTTCTCCCTCTTTTCTTCTCTGGGCTAGAAAATGGCAATAGTTGGAGCAGGTACCATGAGCTCCAGAGGGGAAAGCTACATATTAAGGATAGCAGAGTGAATCGAGCAGCTTGGGTTACTACATATTCTGTGGAGAAAAAAAAGTGAAGAGCACTGCTAATTAGCACTGCTAATCTCTGAACTTTTATAAGATGGGGAAATAGGCTTCTAATTTGTTTGTTCCACTCCATTACTTGAGTGTCTTTATTATGGCATTTTGATCTATATTCTAATCAGTATACTGGAGTTGAGAAGAGAGAAGACATCTGATTTATATTTTATCATATACCCAAAAGTTTAGTAAATTAATGAACTCATTTGGCTTTTTTTTAATATTTCAAGTTTTTCTCTAAATTCTAGTTAGTTAACATACAGTGTAATATTAGTTTCAGGAGTAGAATTTAGTGATTAATCACTTACATACAACACCCAGTGCTCATCACAAGTGCTCTCCTTAATACTCACCACCCATTTTAGCCCCACCCACCTATCCTCCAGCACCCCTCTTTGTTCTCTATAGTTAAAGAGAAAGGCAAACCATAAAATACGTTTTACCCCCTGTGTTCACTTGTTTTGTTTCTTAAATTCCACATATGAGTGAGATTATATGGTATTTGTCCTTCACTGACTGACTTATTTTGCTTACAGAATATACTCTAGCTCCATCCACATCATTGCAAGTGGCAAGATTTCATTCTTTTTTTATGGCTGAGTAATATTCCATTAATAATCTCACACTTCTTTGTCCATTCATCCATCGATGAACATTTGGGCTCAATTAGCTTTCTTATATATTCTGGCAACAGGTTTTGGATGAAATTATTTCCCATTCCTATCATGGAAATTGTAACAAAAGATAACTGGATGCTTTTAACATTGAGACTAACATAGCTTGCAAAAAATTGAATCAGTATCTCAAGAAGAAAAATGAAGTTATATGTGAAAATAGACAATATATGTAATAATTTTGTGGACCATAAATTGTTAGTTACATAATATAATTGTTACTATTTTACTGACATAATGATTATTGTGTTTTAGCCACTTTAGAGACCTAAACAAAATATACTTCTGTTAGTATTTAAAATATACTTCAGCTTACACATATATGGTCAACTAATCTATGACAAAGAAGGCAAGACTATAGATGGGAAAAAAAAAGTTTCTTCAATATATGGTGCTGGGAAAACCGGACAGCTATGTGCAAAAAATAAAATTGGACCATTATCTTAAACTATATATAAAAAAATTTAAGACCGCCTGGATGACTCAGTTGGTTAAGCAACTGCCTTCAGCTTAGGTCATGATCCTGGAGTCCCAGGATCAAGTCTGAATCAGGCTACCTGCTCATTGGGGAGTCTGTTTCTCCCTCTGCCCCTCCCCCATCACACGCACTCTCTCTCTCTCTCAAATAAATAAATACTTAAAAAAATTTACAAAATGGATTAAAGAATGTAAGACTTGAAACTATAAAACTTTTAGAAGAAACTATAGGCAGTAAATTCTTTGACATCAGTCTTAGCAATGTGTTTTTGGTCCAGTCTTTTCAGGCAAGGGCAGCAAAAGTTAAACAAATGGGATTACATCAAACTCAAATGCTTCTGCCCCACAAAGGAAACCATCAACAAAACAAAAAGGCAACCTGCTGACTGTGAGAAGATATTTGCAAATCATACAATCAATAAGGGGTTAATATCCAAAATATATAAAGAATGTATACAACTTAATATCAAAACGAATAGTTAAAAAATGGGCAGAGGACTTGAATTGGCACTTTTTCCAAATTAGACAGCCAGCCAGCCAAGAGGCATACAAAAAGTTGCTCAACATCATTCATCAGAAAAATCCAAATCAAAACCAAAATGAGATATCACCTCACACTTGTCATATTGGCTACTAAAAAAAAAAAGTTTTGGCAAGGATGTAGAGAAAAGGGATTGTACACTGTTGTACACTGTTGTTGGGATTTAAGTTGGTGCAGTCACTGTACAAAATACTATGAAAGTGCCTCAGAAAATTAAAAATAGAACTATAATACAATCCAACAATTCCACTTCTGGGTATTCATAAAAAAACAAAACAAAACAAAACAACAACAACAAAAAAAAAAACCACACCAGTCTCAAGAGATATATGCACCCTTATGTTCATTCTAGTACTATTTATAATAGCCAAGATATGGAAACAACCTCAATATTCACCTATAAGTGGGTGGATAAAGGTAGATGTGTGTGTGCGTTTGTGTAAAATGGAATATTACTTAGCCATTAAAAATGAAAACTTATTTGGAACAACATGGATGGACCTAGAGGATGTCATGCTAAGTGAAATAGGTCAGAAAAAGACAAATACCATATGATTACATTTATATATGAAATCTAAAATTTAAAAAAATGAACAGAATAAAACAACACAGAAACAGACTTGTAAATATGGGAAACAAACTTGGTTACTAGAGGTTGAAGTGGTTAGTGGTGGCAGAACACACAAAATCAGTGCAGAAGATTAAAAGAGATAAAATTCCAGTTATAAATAAGCCATTGGGATGTAATGTGTAGCACAGGGAATATAGTCAATAATAGTATAATAACTTTGTATGATGACAAATGATAACTAGATTTGTTTTAGGGATAATTTCAAAATGTATAAAAATATCAAATCGCTAGGATGTGTACCTGAAACTAATAGGATATTGTATGTCACTTTTACTTCAATAAATAAAATGTACTTTAATATTCAGACATGATACATTTTAATTATTGCATTCATTCATTTCACGTATTTGTAGACTACATGCAGAAGATGCTGACAGAGTATACATCACTAAAGGTCGATGTAACAGTGATCCTACAAAAACCAACTCATTTTATCTATCTTGAATTCAGATATTCACACAAGGCACTGAAATATGTCACTGAAAAGCAAATTTCCAAATTGCACATTTGTTCTATGTTTATGTATTATAGAATATGTGCATATAAAAATATACAGAACAAATGATGACACTGCATAAGAAGGATAATGGAAGGCTTTTTGAGAAATCGTAAGGAAGCAATAACAAAATGAATGACGAGTTTAAAGAGCAATTGAATGAGAGGAGAAGGGTATTTGAAGAGGTTGTATAAGATAGGAAACTTAGATTTATTTTCTTACTTGCAATCTGTGGGAAGCATTTTTAATGTTGTGTACCTCTATATGTGTGACTGTGTAATGGCCTTGTCTTCTCATGAAGATAACTGGTTAAGCCTGTGAAATGTTCATTGATCTAAGTGGATGGGTCTGAGGGGAAGGGCTTGTCAGCTGGGACAGCTTATCAGAAGAGGGTTGTTCTTCCCACCCACCCCCCTTCTTCCTATTTATTCCTAAACCAGGGAAAATTCCCCTGGGAGCATAGAGGCTTCAGAGGGAACATTGCAGAGACTCAAGAGATGAGAAACGGTTTGTAAATGAGCATTTAAAACATGAAAACACTCTTGTTTTTAAAGCCAATGAGTATAAAGTACCAGTGGGAGACGTGAGTTGACAGCTGGGACTCTTCATCCGTCTGGCCAAGGGATTCTGAGTCAATCTCTGACGGATGAAAAGTAGGACTGGGAGAACTGGGGCCTGTCAGGATCTGCTCAAAATTCCTGGGCTTGCCATTTCAAACCAAATTCAAACCTTCCAGAATTTGAGATTAAAGAGAGTGTTTACAGAAAAATAAAAGAGGCTTGAAAATGCTTATTAAGAGGCATCTTAGAAATCTTTATAAAGCGTCATCTGTGATGATTTACATGCAAATGAATCTGAATGTGCTTGGCATACATTATGTAAGGTTTTCAGATTTGATCAAATCCATGCTGATCATGGAAAATTACATGCATAGAGCCATTAGAGAGTTTGAAGCAAGATGGCTTGTCCATTCCTGGTTTGAAGCAGAGAAGTGACAAGGGAGAACATAGAAGTGCTTTTTATTCAGTCACTTAAGGACAATTTTTGCTCCCAAAGATATATTTTGAGTCTAAGACAGTTCCAGAGGTTTTTGGGAGCATGAAATGCCCTCAGGTTCAGGCTGGTCTTGGAGAGGTCTGAGCAGGAATTTACTCCATGCCTGGAAGATTCCAAAAACTCTAGTCTTATTCCAGTATTTCTTGGGGGATCTGCACTGCTTCTGCCAAGGGTTTCAAATCATCCCAAATAGTTTCTGATTTAATGTGACCTCTCTCAATGGTAGGACTTGAACTGGGACCCTGGGTCTTTGCTAATCATGGTTTGAATTACGAAAGAGATTTCCCAAGTTCATGAAGTTGCTAAAAGGTGTAGGATGTAGATAAATGCAAATAGAGACAAAAAAAAATTGCCACCAGAGTCTCAAAAGGCTATGAGGAAGAAGGCCACGACAATGTTATATAACAAACTAAGACAGGTCTCTTTGGGAAATTTATGTAGCTACTGAGTTCTTACCTAATTCTAAGAGTCTAATGGTCAGTACAAAAAAAAAAAAATGGGTCCTAGAAATTGCAAAAGATAAATATGTAAGGGGGTGTGTTTCTGGATTAACTAGAATTGGCAGTTTTGTTTATTGTCTAACACAGTATTCTCAGGGTATAAAATACTTACTAGCCCAGCACTCTGGTAAGTTTTCCTGATTTTCTCTCTCACTCACTAGTAAAATGAGAAACTCGTTATCAGAGCCAAAATTGGCACTGAGGAAAAATATGAAGTAGGCACAAGTTTGCTTTAGATGTCTACTTCCTCTTCTTTCTACCTGTCCCTTCCACAACCTTGTCTGTGTCTGTCCTTTACACCATGTCACCTCCCATCCAAGGCACAATCATTATAGTTAAAAATAAGAGTTGGCCAAGATAGCTACCAAAGATTTTTGTCTTCAAAAATATTAATGCTATGTTTAAAAATAAACAAGCACCCATTAGATGATAATTTGGTGTATTTTGTATAAATATTTAGTTTATCTATTAGTGTTGCATTGTATAAGTCTGATTCTCAATAGAAAATGGAGTTTTTCTCAGATCCTTCAAATGAAGAGGCTCTTATGAAAGGATCCCTTACAGAGGTGTGAGAAGGAAAAGGGAACATATAAAGAATGGTAATGAACTTAGAAACCAGCAACAGAAGAAATCATTAATACCTCTAAGGCTAAAGAAGCAAGTGGGAAAACTATTACTGGAACTCAGAGCTAGAGTCATACAGAGAGGCAGCTATTTCTAGAGGGTAAAACCCAAAGCAGGGAGTGGACAGAGAAGAAATACCCCAAACATGTTCTCTCTACCTAGTGCTTCCTATTGATGGAAAGCCAGAGGGTGGGGCAGCCCAGTTCCTGATGCAGTCTGTAGAGGTCAGTCAACCGGGGCACCGAGCAGGGCAGAGGATACAGAATAAATTGGTAAATGGGGTAGAAGGTAGAAGAAAAAATCAGTACATTAATCTAATTATCTTCTTTTTTTCTCCCAATGGCTTGATGAAGACACTCCTTTCTAACACCCTACATTCAATATTTTATTTAAGTCACTCCAGGGTCTGGTGGTAAGAATTCAGACAAGCTTAGTTTCAAAATCTCTTAACTCTGATTTCTTCCCATTCCAACTCTGGGTTACAGAAAGGAGGTGGTGGGGTGATGGGGTGACTGGGTGATGGGTATTAAGGAGGGCATGTGTTGGAATGATCACTGGGCATTATACGCAACTAATGAATCGTTGAACACTACAACAAAAACTTATGATGTACTATATGTTGTCTAACTGAACATAATGGCAAATTTTTAAATCTATCACAATAACTTTGTCTTGTTCTCAATACTAAATCTTCTTAAGATACTATGTAATTCAAAGGAACTAGAAAATAAAAGAACAAATAAAGTTCAAGGTTTGTAGAAGGAAGGAAGTAATAAAGATCAGAGAAAAAAAATATATCAATGAAACCCAGAACAGGTTCTTAAAAAAAAAAAACAGAACTGATAAACATTTCAGAAAAAGAGAAAATCCAAATAACTAAAATTAGAAACAAAAGAGGAAAAGTAACAAGCAACACCAAAGAAATACAAAGGACTATAAGGGACTACCAGAAAAAATTACATACCAACAACTTGGAAAACCTAGAAGAAATGCATAAATTCCTAGAAACATACAATACTTCAAACCTGAATCAGAAAAATTAAAAATCTGAGCATACTAATTATTAGTAACAAAACTGAATCAGTAATCAAAAACCCAACAAACAAAAGTCTAGGATCAGATGAATTCACAGGAGTATTCTACAAAACATTTAAAGAAGAGTTAAAAAAAAAAAAAAACTATTCCAAAAAATAGAAGAAAATGTTTCTAAATACATTCTATAAGACCAGCATCACCCTGACACCAAAACCAAGGATGCTACAAAAAAAGAAAAAAAAAGAAAATTGTAGGCCAATATCCCTGATGAACATAGATACAGAAATCCTCAATAAAATATTAGCAAACTACATTCAACAATACATCAACAGAATTAGCACAATAAAGTGGGATTTATTCCAGGGATGCAAGGATGATTTAATATTCACAAACCAATCAGTGTGATACACCACGTTAACAAAATGAAGGCAAATAATAATATCTCAAAAGCAGAAAAAACATTTAACAATATTCAACATCTATTCATAATTAAAAACAAAAAAAAAACTCTCAAAATGCATTCAAAGGGAACATACCTCAAACATAATAAAGGCTATATATAACAAAACCACAGTTTAGATCACGTTCAATAGTGAAAAACAGAGAATTTCTGCTAAGATCAAGAATAAGAGGGGTGCCTGGATGGCTCAGTGTGTTAAGTTTCTGCCTTTGGCTCAGGTCATGATCTCAGGGTCCTGGGATGGAGACCCACATCCGGCTTTCTGTTCAGCGGGGAGTCTGCTCCCCACCCCCTGCCCCCCCCCACCCCGCTCCTTCTCTCTCTGCCTGCCTTTCTGCCTACTTGTGATCTCTGACAAATAAATAAATAAAATCTTTAAAAAATAAAAGAATAAGACAAGTATGTCTGTTCTATGTCTGTTCTTTCCACCTTTTTTCTTTTATAAAGATTTTATTTATTTGAGAGAGAGAGAGAGGGAGTGTGTGTGCAAGGAGAGAAAATCTGAAGCAGATTCCACACTCAGTGCAAAGGCTGAGGTGGCTCAATCTCTCAACTATGAGATTACAACCTGAGCCAAAACCAAGAGTCAGCCAGTTAACTGACTAAGCCCCAGGAGTCTCCATTCTTGCCACCTTCATTCCACATCATACTGGAAGTCCTAGCCAGAGCAATCAGGTAAGAAATTAAAAAGTACCCAAATTGGTAAGAAATAAGTGAAACTGTTGCTATTTTCAGATGACACACTATACATAGAAAGACCTAAAGATTCCAACAAAACAATTAGAAGTGATAAATGAATAAAATTGCAGGATAAAATATCAATATTCAGAAATTGGCTGCATATCTCTACACTAAAACAAAGTAGCAGAAAGAGAAATTGAGAAAACAATTTCATATATAATTACACCAAAAAGAATTAAGTACTAGGAATAAGTCAATGAACTAAAAGACCTATACTCTAAAAGCCATAAAATATTGATGAAAGAAATTAAAAAATGACACAAATAATGAGATATTCCATGCTCATGGACTGGAAGAATATTGTTAAGGTATCCATAGCACCCAAAGCAATCTACAGATTCTAACTAATCCTTATCAAAGTACCAAGAGTATTTTCCACAGAATTAGAGTAAGTAATCCTAAAATTTATATGGAAGGAGGAAAAAAAAAAAAAAAAACCAACCCTGAGTAGCCATAGAAATCTTGAGAAAGAACAAAGCTGGAAGTATCACAATCCTAGATTTCAAAATATACTACAAAGCTATAGTAATCAAAACAGTAGGATTCTGGTATAAAAGAAGATACCGGAAAAAAAAAAAAAAAAAAAAAAAGACCAATGGAACAGAATAGAGAGTCCAGAAATAAGCCCATGCATATATGGCCAATTAGTCTACAACAAAGGAGGCAAGAATATACAATATTGAAGAGATTATCTTTTCTATAAATCTGTGAACAATGCACAGCTATATATAATGAAACCAGACCACTTTCTTACCACTTTCACAAAAATAAAATGGATTAAAGACCTAAATCTGAAGAAAGACATAGGTAGCAATATTTTTTTTTTAGGTGTATTTCCCCAGTCAAGGGAAACAAGAGCAAATATAAATTATTGAAACTACACCAAAATAAAAAGGTTTTGTGCAACAAATGAAACCACCAACGAAGAGAAAAGGCAATCTACTGAATAGGCAGAAGAGAGAATTCTGACAAGGATGGTGGGGGAGGATCCTAAGCTCACCCTGTCCCACCGTACAATTAGATAATGCCCATATCAGTGTAAATCACCCAGAAAATGACCTGAAGACTGACATAACAGATTCTCCACAGCTAAGTGAAGAGGACATATCAAAGAGGGTAGGAAGGGCAGACCTGGGGTTGTGAGCAAAACAGACTCATGGGACTGTCTGAAAGAGGGAGGAAAACTACAAGCATAGAGAGGGAGGAGAAACAGACACCACCTCAGGCACAGAGGACCTGTACTGGAAGACATTTGGCTTTGAAAACCAGAGAGACCTAATATTGCTAATTTCTTACAATCAGTGGGCTTACCACCAAAAACTAAAAATCAGTGGGCCCAACTTTATAAGAGTCAGAGCAGAAGAGGAAGCTGATTCCCCACCCTTGCACAACAAACAGCCCTGCAGAGATACAGCACAGAAGCAGCAGGTTCAAAATGCATGGGGTATACAGGTATACAGGAAGCTCTATTTCCCAATCTCAGAGCATGTGCTGGAGGGGCAGAGATCTTTGGGAAACCTCTCCAAGACCAAAAGACCTGGCAGGCACCATTTCCCTCCCCTGCTCCCCAGGCTGGTTATACAGCCCTCTAAGTACCAGTACAGCATGAACACTCTCCATCTAGCTTGCCAATAGTGCACCCTGATCCCACACTGTTCTGTAAAACCACACCTTCATTCCAGCCTTGGCATGAGTTTTCCCAGGTGGCTATAGGTCCCTTCCCACAGTACACCAGTGTGGACCTTGCTGAAACCAGGTGCCCTACCTCCATGCTCTCCTGTGACCCCACTCCCTCCAAAAAGCCTTTAGCAGGAGCCCATCCAAAGAGATGCCACAAGACTAGCAGTGTGCAAGCAGCCCTGATGGGTTCCAGCACTGCTCCAAAGTGATTCCTTCCCTAGGGACAGAGAAAGATAACTACACACACCAGTTTGATTGCAGACACACAGTGTGGTGGCGCAAGACATCTGGACTGACTGCAGACCCCATCCACCAACAAAAGCTTCTCAAGAACTTAAACAGGGAGAGCACCCTGGAGTTTAGTACTATAATAGCTTTGGCAAATGCCTGATCTGACCCAACTCAAGCCCAAGACAGATTTAGACTGGGTGATTGACAACACAGGGACCAAAGCCTGCCCACAACAGTCAAGGAAAGCCACTGCAGATGACTGGATTGAAAACAAATGTGACTCAGCCACAGTCGGTCATACACAAAACATATGGGAGACACACCTGAAGAGCTAGGTTCTGGCAAACAGGGGACAATGCACTGCAGGGCAGTACAAGACATCTTCTTCATAAGGCCACAACTTTCAAGAGCAGGAGATGTAGCTAACCTTCCTAAATTATAGTAACAGATAAAGGGAGTTAGACAAAATGAGGACCCAGAAGAATATATTCCAAATGAAAGAGTAGCACAAAATTACAGCAAGAGAGCTAAACAAAGTAGAGATAAGTAATATGTGTAATAGAGAATTTAAAGTAACAATCAAAGATATTCACTAGATAAGAAAAGAGTGGAAGATCTCAGTGAGAGGCTTAACAAAAAGAAAACAAAGAATAACCAATCAGATGAAGAACTTAATAACTGAAATTAAAAATACAGTAGATGGACTAAATAGTAGACTCAAGGAAGCAGGACCCATCAGTAGCCTGGAGAACACAGGAACAGAAATCAATCAAGCTGAAAGGGAGAGAGAAAAAATAATAAAAGATGAAAATAGGGAACTCAGTGACACCATCAAGCATAAAAAGATTTAAACTATAGGGATCCTAGAATGAGAAAAGAGAAAAGGGTGAAGAAAATCAATTTGAAAAAAATAATAGCAGAAAACTTCCCTAATCTTGGGTAGAAAACAGATATCCAGATCCAGGAAGCACAGAGATCCCCAAACAAATTCAATCTAAGGTGGTTCATACCTAAGACACAAAGTTATTAAGATGGCAAAATCTAGTGATGAAGGGAAAATATTTAAAATGGCAAGAGAGGGCATCTGGCTGGTTCAGTCAGTTGGATATCTGCCTTCGGCTCAGGGCATGACCTTGGGGTCCTGGGATTGAGCCCTGTATTGGGCTCCCTGTTCAGCAGGGAGCTGCTTCTCCCTATCCCTCTGCCCCTCCTCATCCAACTTGTGCATGTTCTCAATTTCTCTCTCTCAAATAAATAAAATCATTTAAAAAATATAAAAATAAAACAGCAAGAGAAAATAGTTAAACCTTGCAACTAAGAATACTCTATCCAACGTTATTAGTCAGAAAAGAAGAAGAGATAAAGAGTTTCCAGAAAAACAAAAGTTAAAGAAATTCATGACCACTGAATCACTCCTAATAAAAATATTAAAGAGGACTCTTTGAATGGAAAGGAAAGACCATAAGTAAGAGTAAGAAAAGAAGCACAAAAGCAGTAAAATCAAGTATATCTATAAAAATCAGTCAAGAGACTCATAAAATAAAAGGATGTAAAGAATGACACCATATACCTAAAACATGGGGGAGGAGGAGGGAAGAGTAAAGAATGGGTTCAAGGTAAAGAGACTATCAACTTAATATAGACTGCTTGTGCATAAGATGCTATATACAAACTTAATGGTAACCAACATTCAAAAAATCAAAAACCAGTAACAGATATGTAAAAATTAAAAAAGCAAGGAATCCAAGTATATACCTAAAGAAAGCCAACAAACAGAGAAGAGAGCCAGAGAAGAAAGGAACTACAGAAGAACTACAAAAACAACCATAAAACAAGAAAAATGGCACTTAGTACACACCTATCAATAATTACTTTAAATGTAAATGGACTAAATGCTTGAATCAAATATGTATGGTTACTGAATGGATAAAAAGCAAGATCTATCTATGCGTTGCCTACAAAAGAAGACTCATTTCAGACCTAATTACATAAGAATATTGGGAGAAAAATAATAGAAAACCTTGTATCATGCAAATAGAAGTGAAAAGAAAGCCATGATAGTTATACTTGTATGGGACAAAATGGACTTTAAAGCAAAGACTCTTAACTGTAGGAAACAAACTGAGGGTTTATGGAGGGGAGCTGGGTAGGAAGATGGGGTAACTGGGTGATGGGCATCAAAGAGGGCATGTGGTGTGTTATATGCAACTGATAAATTATTGAACTCTGTATCTGAAACTAATGATGTACTATATGTTGGCTAATTGAATTTAAATTAAAAAAAAATAAAACAAAGACTATAGTAAGAAACAAAGAATGATACTATGTAATCATAAAGGGAACACTCCAATGAGAACATGTAACAACTATAAACAATTATGCAACCAACATGAGAGCACCCAAATTCATAAAGCAGCTAATAACAAACAAAGGAAGTAATCAACAGTAATACAGTAATAGTAGGGGACTTTATCACCCCCACTTAAATCAATGGATAGACCAAACAGAAAATGAACAAAGGAATGGTGGCTTTGAATGACTCATTAGACCAGAAGGATCTAACAGATATATTCAGAACATTCCAGCCTAAAACAGCAGATTATGTTCTTTTCAATGGAAGAGTCTCAAGAAGACATAATAGGCAACAAAACAAGTCTCAACAAATTAAAAAAGACTGAAGTCCTATCAAGCATCTATTCTAACCACAGTGTTATGAAACTAGAAATCAATGACAAGAAAAAATCCAGAATGAACACAAATACATGGAGGTTAAATAACACATTAATAAACAGTGAATGTGTCAACTAAGAAATAAAAGAGGAAATTGAAAAATACATGGAGAAAAATGAAAACAAATAACAATGGTTCAAAATCTTTGGGATACAACAAATGCTGCTCTAAGAAGGATGCTTATAATACAGGCCTACTTTAAGAAGCAAGAGAAACTTCAAATAACCTAACCTTATACCTAAAGGAGATAGAAAAGAAAACCAAACACAACCCACAACCAACAGAAGGGAAGAAATAATAAAGTTTGGAGCAGAAATAAACCAAACGGACACCAATAAAAATAAAATAATAACCATAATAATAGAGCAGATCAAGGAAACCAGGAACTGGTTCTTTGAAAAGATAAAAAAAAAAAAAAAAGATAAATCTGTAGTCAGACTCATAAGAAAGAATAAGACAACTCAAGGTCAGAAATTGAGGAGGAGAAATAACAACTGACCTCACAGAAACACAAAGGATTATAAACAACATTACAAAAAATTATATGCCAACAAATTGGACAATCAAAAAAAAAAAAGGATAAATTCCTAAAAATATATAACCTCCTAAAACTGAAGCAGAAAAAAAAATAGAAAATTCAAAGAGACTGCGTACCAGCAATGAAATTGAATCAGTAATCAAAAAACTCCCAACTAACAAAATTCAGGGTCAGAGAGTCAGACGGCTTCATAGGCAAATTCTACCAAACATTTTAAGAAGAATTAATACCAAAATTCAGGGTCAGAGAATCAGACGGCTTCATAGGCAAATTCTACCAAACATTTTAAGAATTAATACCTATCCTCCTCAAACTATTCCAAAAAATAGAGGGGGAAGGAAACTTTCAACTTCATTCTTGAAGTCCAGCATTACCCTAATACCAAAGACATTACAATAAAAGAAAAAGACATTACAGAAAAGACATTACAATAAAAGGGAACTATAGTCCAATACTTCTGATGACTATAGATGCAGAAATCCTCAACAACATATTAGCAAACCAAATCTAATAACAAATTAAAAAAAATAATTCATCATGATTAAGTGGGATTTATTCCTGGGATGCAAGGGTGGTTCAATATTCACAAAATGATCAACATGATACATCACATCAATAAGAGAAAAGATAAAAACCTTTCAATAGATACAGAAAAAAAACATTTGACAAAATGTAATGTCCATTCATGATACAAACCGTCAACAAAGTAGATTTACAAGGAACATATATCAATATAATAATTTATATTTTTAAAAAGACACAAGACACAGTTAACATCATACTAAATGGTAAAAAACTGAGAGCTTTTATTCTCAGATCAGTAACAAAACTAGGATGTCCACTCTTACCACTTGCATTCAACATAGTACTGGAAGTCCTAGTTGCAGTAATCAGGAAAGAAAAAGGAATAAAAGGCTTCCAGTTGGTGAGGAAGAAGTAGAATTTTCACTATTTGCAGATGACATGATACAATATGTAGAAAAGTCTTAAGACTCCACCAAAAAACCACTAGAACTGATAAATGAATTCAGTAAGGTCACAGGATACTAAATCAATATACAAAATGTTACATTGCTATACACTAATAATGAAGGAGCATAAAGAGAAATTTTAAAAATCCCATTTACAATTTCACCAAAAATAACAAAATACCTAGGAATAAATTTAACCGAAGAGGTGAAAGACCGATACCCAGAAAACTATAGAGTGTTGATGAAAAAAATTGAAGATGACACAAATGGGAAGATATTCCACGCTCACAAAATGGAAGAACAAATATTGATAGAATGTCCATACCACCCAAATCAATCTACAGATTGAATGCAATCCCTATCAAAATACCAACAGCGTTTTTCACAGAACTAGAACAAATAATCCTGTAATTTATATGGAACCATAGAAGACCCCAAATGACCAAGGCAATTTTAAAAAAGAACAAAACTGGAAGTATCACAATCCCAGATTTCAAAATATGCTACAGAACTAGAGTTATCAATACAGTATAGTATTGGCACAAAAATAAACACATAGATCAATGAAATAGAATAGAGAGGCCAAAAATAAACTCACAATATGTAGTCAATTAATCTTTAACAAAGGAGGCAAGAATATGTAATGAGAAAAAAAAATAGTCTTTTCAACAAATGAGGCTGGGAAAACTGGACAGCAACATGTAAAAGAATAAGACTAGACCACTTTTTCATACCATACACAAAATTAAACTCAAAATGGATTAAAGACCTAAATGTAAGAGACTTGAAACCATAAAAACCCTAGAGGAACACACAGGCAGTAACCTCTCTGACACTGACCATAATAACTTTTTTCTATATAGGTCTCCTGAGGCAAGAGAAACAAAAGCAAAAATAAACTATTAGAATTTGAACAAAATAAATAGCTTCTGTACAGTAAAGGAAACAGTCAACAAAACTAAAAGGCAATTCACAGAATGGGAGAAGATATTTGCAAATGGCATATCATATAAAGTGTTAGTAACCAAAATATCTAAAGAACTCCTACAGCTCAACACCAAAAAACCCCCCAAATAATTGGATTTAAAATTGGGCAGAGGACCTGAACAGGCATTTCTTCAAAGATACAGAGATGGCCAACAGACACATGTAAAGGTGCTCAACATCACTCATCATTAGTGAAATTAAAATCAAAACCACAATGAGGTATCACCTCAAACCTATCAGAATGGCTAACATCAAAACATAAGAAACAAATGTTGGCAAAGAGGAGAAAAAGGAACTTCATGCACCATTGGTGGGAATACAAAATTGTGTAGCCACTGTGAAGAGCAGTATGCAGGTGCCTCAACAAATTAAAAAGTAGAATTATCATATATTCCACCACTGGGTATTTACAAAATGAATACAAAAACACCAATTCCAAGAGAGATATGCACTCATATGCTTATTGCAGCATTATTTACAATAGCCAAATTATGGAAGCAGCCCAAGTGTCCATCGATAGATGAATGAGTAAAGAAGATATGGTACATATACACAATGAAATATTACTCAGCCATAGAAAGAATGAAATCTTGCCATTTGCAACAACGTGGATGGATCTGGAGTATAATGCTAAGTGAAATAAGCCAAAGAAACACAAATACCATATGATTTTACCCATAGGTGAAATTTTTTTTTTTTTTTTTTATTTGACAGACAGATCACAAGTAGGCAGAGAGGCAGGCAGAGAGAGAGGGGGAAGCAGGCTCCCTGCTGAGCAGAGAGCCTGATGTGGGGCTCAATCCCAGGACCCTGAGACCATGACCCGAGCTGAAGGCAGAGGCTTAACCCACTGAGCCACCCAGGCGCCCCCCATAGGTGAAATTTAAGAAACAAAACAATGAATGATGAAAAAAAAAGACAAACCAAAAAACAAACTCTTAATTATAAAGAACTGATGGTTACCAGAGGAGAGGTGGAAGGGAGAGTGAAATAGGTGAAGGAGATTAAGAATATATTATCATGATGAGCACTGAGTAATGCATAGAATTGTTGAATTGTATATTGTACACCTGAAACTAATATAACACTGTATGTTAACTACATTGGAATTCACATTTTTAAAAATTAAAATGACAAAATAATTAAAGTGTCTCAACTACCTTCTCATTCTCGCTAATCCTACTGGGGCTCCAATTTATAATATGTATTTTACAATGTGTCTTATATGTCTCTTGTGCTTTTATTTTTATTTTTTTCCTATTAGTGTTTCCCTTTGTGCTTTAGCTTGGATATTTTCTATTCACCCATTAGTGACCCTAAGTCACTAATCTTTTTTTTTTTTTTTTTTTTTTTTTTTTTAATTTTTTTATTTTAATAAACATATAATGTATTTTTATCCCCAGGGGTACAGGTCTGTGAATCGTCTGGTTTACACATTTCACAGCACTCATCATAGCACATACCCTCCCCAATGTCCATTTCCCCACCACCCTCTCCCATCCCCCTTCCCCCCCGCAACCCTCAGTCTGTTTCTTGAGATTGAGTCTTTTATGGTTTGTCTCCCTCCCAATCCCATCTTTTCATTTTTTCTTTTCCTACCTCCCCCCAAACCCCCCCACCTTGCATCTCCACTTCCTCATATCAAAGAGATCATATGATAGTTATATTTCTCCGATTGACTTATTTCGCTAAGCATGATACCCTCTAGTTCCATCCACGTCGTCGCAAATGGCAAGATTTCATGTCTTTTGATGGCTGCATAGTATTCCATTGTGTATATATACCACATCTTCTTTATCCATTCATCTGTTGATGGACATCTAGGCGCTTTCCACAGTTTGGCTATTGTGGACATTGCTGCTATAAACATTCGGGTGCACGTGCCCCTTCGGAGCACCACGTTTGTATCTTTAGGATATATACCCAGGAGTGCAATTGCTGGGTCGTAGGGTAGCTCTATTTTCAGTTTTTTGAGGAACCTCCACACTGTTTTCCAGAGTGGTTGCACCAGCTTGCATTCCCACCAACAGTGTAGGAGGGTTCCCCTCTCTCCGCATCCTCGCCAGCATCTGTCATTTCTTGACTTGTTAATTTTAGCCATTCTGACTGGTGTGAGGTGGTATCTCATTGTGGTTTTGATTTGTATTTCCCTGATGCCGAGTGATGTGGAGCATTTTTTCATGTGTCTGTTGGCCATCTGGATGTCTTCCTTGCAGAAATGTCTGTTCATGTCCTCTGCCCATTTCTTGACTGGATTATTTGTTCTTTGGGTATTGAGTTTGATAAGCTCTTTATAGATTTTGGATACGAGCCCTTTATCTGATATGTCGTTTGCAAATATCTTCTCCCATTCTGTCAGTTGTCTTTTGGTGTTGTTAACTGTTTCCTTTGCTGTGCAAAAGCTTTTGATCTTGATGAAATCCCAATAGTTCATTTTTGCCCTTGCTTCTGTTGCCTTTGGCGATGTTCCTAGGAAGAAGTTACTGCGGTGGAGGTCAAAGAGGTTGCTGCCTGCATTCTCCTCAAGGATTTTGATAGATTCCTTTCGCACATTGAGGTCCTTCATCCACTTTGAGTCTATTTTCGTGTGTGGTGTAAGGAAATAGTCCAATTTCATTTTTCTGCATGTGGCTGTCCAATTTTCCCAGCACCATTTGTTGAAGAGGCTGTCTTTTTTCCATTGGATATTCTTTCCTGCTTTGTCGAAGATTAGTTGACCATAGAGTTGAGGGTCTATTTCTGGGCTCTCTATTCTGTTCCATTGGTCTATATGTCTGTTTTTGTGCCAATACCATACTGTCTTGATGATGACAGCTTTGTAATAGAGCTTGAAGTCTGGAATTGTGATACCACCGACTTTGGCTTTCTTTTTCAATATTCCTTTGGCTATTCGAGGTCTTTTCTGGTTCCATATAAATTTTAGGATTATTTGTTCTATTTCTTTAAAAAAAATGGATGGGATTTTGATAGGGATTGCATTAAATGTGTAGATTGCTTTAGGTAAAATAGACATTTTCACAATATTTGTTCTTCCAATCCATGAGCATGGAATATTTTTCCATTTCTTTGTGTCTTCCTCAATTTCTTTCATGAGTACTTTATAGTTTTCTGAGTATAGATTCTTTGCCTCTTTGGTTAGATTTATTCCTAGGTATCTTATGGTTTTGGGTACGATTGTAAATGGGACTGACTCCTCAATTTCTCTTTCTTCTGTCTTGTTGTTAGTGTAAAGAAATGCGACTGATTTCTGTGCATTGACTTTATATCCTGACACTTTACTGAATTCCTGTACAAGTTCTAGCAGTTTTGGAGTGGAGCCTTTTGGGTTTTCCACATATAGTATCATATCATCTGCAAAGAGTGATAGTTTGACTTCTTCTTTGCCGATTTGGATGCCTTTAATTTCTTTTTGTTGTCTGATTGCTGAGGCTAGGACTTCTAGTACTATGTTGAACAGCAGTGGTGATAACGGACATCCCTGCCGTGTTCCTGACCTTAGCGGAAAAGCTTTCAGTTTTTCTCCATTGAGAATGATATTTGCGGTGGGTTTTTCATAGATGGCTTTGATAATATTGAGGTATGTGCCTTCTATCCCTACACTTTGAAGAGTTTTAATCAGGAAGGGATGCTGCACTTTGTCAAATGCTTTTTCAGCATCTATTGAGAGTATCATATGGTTCTTACTCTTTCTTTTATTAATGTATTGTATCACATTGATGGATTTGCGGATGTTGAACCAACCTTGCAGCCCTGGAATAAATCCCACTTGGTCGTGGTGAATAATCCTTTTAATGTACTGTTGGATCCTATTGGCCAGTATTTTGGTGAGAATTTTCGCATCTGTGTTCATCAAGGATATTGGTCTGTAATTCTCTTTTTTGGTGGGATCCTTGTCTGGTTTTGGGATCAAGGTGATGCTGGCCTCATAGAATGAGTTTGGAAGTTTTCCTTCCATTTCTATTTTTTGGAACAGTTTCAGGAGAATAGGAATTAATTCTTCTTTAAATGTTTGGTAGAATTCCCCTGGGAAGCCGTCTGGTCCTGGACTTTTGTTTGTTTGGAGATTTTTGATGACTGTTTCAATCTCCTTACTGGTTATGGGTCTGTTCAGGTTATCTATTTCTTCCTGGTTCAGTTGTGGTAGTTTATACATCTCTAGAAATGTATCCATTTCTTCCAGGTTGTCAAATTTGTTGCCATAGAGTTGCTCGTAGTATGTTCTTATAATTGTTTGTATTTCTTTGGTGTTGGTTGTGATCTCTCCTCTTTCATTCATGATTTTATTTATTTGCGTCTTTTCTCTTTTCTTTTTGATAAGTCTGGCCAGGGGCTTATCAATCTTATTAATTCTTTCAAAGAACCAGCTCCTAGTTTTGTTGATTTGTTCTATTGTTTTTTTAGTTTCTATTTCATTGATTTCTGCTCTGATCTTTATGATTTCTCTTCTCCTGCTGGGTTTAGGCTTTCTTTGTTGTTCTCTCTCCAGCTCCTTTAGGTGTAGGGTTAGGTTGTGTATTTGAGACCTTTCTTGTTTCTTGAGAAAGGCTTGCACTGCTATATATTTTCCTCTCAGGACTGCCTTTGTTGTGTCCCACAGATTTTGAACTGTTGTGTTTTCATTATCATTTGTTTCCATGAATTTTTTCAATTCTTCTTTAATTTCCTGGTTGACCCATTCATTTTTTAGAAGGATGCTGTTTAGTCTCCATGTATTTGCGTTCTTTCCAAATTTCCTCTTGTGATTGAGTTCGAGCTTCAGAGCATTGTGGTCTGAAAATATGCAGGGAATGATCTCGATCTTTTGGTACCGATTGAGACCTGATTTATGACCCAGGATGTGGTCTATTCTGGAGAATGTTCCATGTGCACTAGAGAAGAATGTATATTCTGTTGCTTTGGGATGGAATGTTCTGAATAGATCTGTGATGTCCATCTGGTCCAGTGTGTCATTTAAGGCCTTTATTTCCTTGTTGATCTTTTGCTTAGATGATCTGTCCATTTCAGTGAGGGGAGTGTTAAAGTCCCCTGCTATTATTGTATTACTGTCGATGTATTTCTTTGATTTTGTTATTAATTGGTTTATATAGTTGGCTGCTCCCATGTTAGGGGCATAGATATTTAAGATTGTTAGATCTTCTTGTTGGACAGACCCTTTGAGTATGATATAGTGTCCTTCCTCATCTCTTATTATAGTCTTTGGCTTAAAATCTAATTGATCTGATATAAGGATTGCCACCCCAGCTTTCTTCTGATGTCCATTAGCATGGTACATTGTTTTCCACCCCCTCACTTTAAATCTGGAGGTGTCTTCGGGTCTAAAATGAGTTTCTTGTAGGCAGCATATGGATGGGTTTTGTTTTTTTATCCATTCTGATACCCTGTGTCTTTTGATTGGGGCATTGAGCCCATTAACATTCAGGGTAACTATTGAGAGATATGAATTTAGTGCCATTGTATTGCCTGTAAGATGATTGTTACTGTATATTGTTTCTGTTTCTTTCTGATCTACTACTTTTAGGGTCTCTCTTTGCTTAGAGGACCCCTTTCAATATTTCCTGTAGAGCTGGTTTGGTGTTTGCAAATTCTTTCAGCTTTTGTTTGTCCTGGAAGCTCTTTATCTCTCCTTCTATTTTCAATGATAGCCTAGCCGGATATAGTATTCTTGGCTGCATGTTTTTCTCGTTTAGTGCTCTGAATATATCATGCCAGTTCTTTCTGTCCTGCCAGGTCTCTGGGGATAGGCCTGCTGCCAATCTAATGTTTTTACCCTTGTATGTTACCGACTTCTTTTCCCGGGCTGCTTTGAGGATTTTCTCTTTGTCGCTAAGACTTGTAAATTTTACTATCAGGTGACGACTTGTGGACCTATTTTTATTGATTTTGAGGGGCGTTCTTAGCATCTCCTGGATTTTGATGTTTGTTCCCTTTGCCATATTAGGGAAATTCTCTCCAATAATTGTCTCCAATATACCTTCTGCTCCCCTCTCTCTTTCTTCTTCTTCTGGAATCCCAATTATTCTAATGTTGTGTCGTCTTATGGTGTCACTTATCTCTCGAATCCTCTCCTCGTGTTCCAGTAGTTGTTTGTCTCTCTTTTGCTCAGCTTCTTTATTCTCTGTCATTTGGTCTTCTATGTCACTAATTCTTTCTTCTGCCTCATTTATCCTGGCAGTGAGAGCTTCCATTTTTGATTGCACCTCATGAATAGCTTTTTTGATTTCAACTTGGTTAGATTTTAGTTCTTTTATTTCTCCAGAAAGGGCTTTTATCTCTCCGGAGAGGGTTTCTCTAATATCTTCTATGCCTTTTTCGAGCCCGGCTAGAACCTTGAGAATTGTCATTCTGAACTCTAGATCTGTCATGCTACCTATGTCTGTATTGATTAGGTCTCCAGCCTTCGGTACGGCCTCTTGTTCTTTTTTTTGAGGTGAGTTTTTCCGCCTTGTCATTTTGTCCAGGTAGGATTTGCTTTCTCCTGCTGTGGAATTCCGCTGTTCTTGGTGACTGAAGTTGGTTTTGGATGGTTTCTTGTTGATCTTCTGGGGGAGGGGCCTGTTGTAGTGATTCTCAAGTGTCTTTGCCGCAGGCGGAATTGCACCGCCCTTGCCAGGGGCCAGGCTAAGTAATCCGCTCGGGTTCGCTTTCGGGAGCTTTTGTTCCCTGAGCGCTTTCCGTAGAGTTCCGGAGGACGTGAATGAAGATGGCGGCCTCCCAATCTCTCGGCCCGGAGGAGCCGAGAGCTTGGGGTTCCGCTCCTCAGTGCACTCTCAGAGCAAAGCGCCCAATAGCCCCGCCTCCCTGGCTTGCGGTCGCGCCTCGAGGAAAGCAGTCAATTGTTGGAGCTGGAGAAAAGCGCCGGGTCGCTTTTGTCTCCGTGGCCTCCGGCCGCGCTCCGAGCCCACCCAGCCTGCGACCGGCACAAGGTAACCCCGGGCTTAGAGCTCACTCCTCGGCTTTGTCGCTATAGCCGGCTTCCCCGCTCTAATACCTGCGAGCTCTGCGGCACTCAGACATCCCCAGTCCTTCTGTGACCCCGCGGGTCCTGGGGTTATGCTGACCCCGCCTGGGTTTCCCCCCAGTTTAGCCTCTGGAGCGATGTCTCCCAGTGGAGCCGACTTTTAAAAGTCCCGATTTTGTGCTCCGTCGCTCCGCCGCTTGCCGGGTGCTGGCCCCTCCCCCCGGGGTCTATCTTCCCGTCGCTTTGGATTCACTTCTCCGCAGGTCCTACCTTTCAGAAAGTGATCGATTTTCTGTTTCTGGGATTGTTGCTCTTCTTCTCTTCGATTTCCCGTTGGATTTATAGGTGTTCACAATGGTTAGATAAGCTATCTAGCTGATCTCCTGCTACCCGATGTCGTCTCAGCCTGCTACTTCTCCGCCATCTTGACTCCTCCCCCTAAGTCACTAATCTTGACTTATGTGTTTAACCTATATTAGATACATCCATTGAATACTTTCAGTTGTGTTTTTCAATTCCAGAATTTCCATTTGATTCTATTTCATAGTTCTAATTTTCTGGTGAAATTATCCATTTTCCATCTCTTTTATAATCTTTTCAACTTTTTTTTTTAAAGAAACATTATTAAGAGGTTATTTCAGTCTCTGCTAAAACAAATATCTGACTCACCTTCTTATCTTGCCTTTTTTGGAAATTCTTTGGTGTTTGGAGGTGTGATATGGTCCTTTATCTTGGCGTGATTATTTTTGGCTGAATGGTAAATGCTGTATATTAAAAAAAAAAAAAAATCATAGGAACTCCACCTGACATCATGTGTTTTTCTAGAGAGGGTCATCCTTTTCTTTACTAGACAGAGGTTTTATCACTTCAGTTCAATCAAGTATGGAACTGAGTTAAGACAAGAGTACAGCTTTAGTAAAGCTCCTAGGTTATCCTTGTTCCTAGGGTGTATCTCTCTCTTCATTTTAACACCAGGTATGTTCACCAGAAATGCCCTCCCCCCACCCCCCCCTTTTTTTTTGGCCAATAGTATGCATGTTTAGGGGAAGGTGGGGGTTTGTTCTGTATTCAAAATCCTTTTTGTAGTAAGGTGGGAAAAAAAAAATCTCTGTTTTTTATAGGTATTAGATTTAGTTTCACATGCTCTTGTCCTTTGAAGCTTCAGAGTTCAGCCAATACCTTGAGGAGGAAACCAGCTGCATATTAGGCCCAGTTCTCTATGCCCTCTCACTCTGATCTTAAGCGCTCAAGCGTCCAATTTTGTCTGTCTGGTCTTATAAATCTGCGTGTTTCTCTGTGACCCACCAATGGTCTTCTATCCACAGAATCTGTATTCTCATGTTTTCAACTAGTGCATAGACTCAAATGCCTTCATGAAAAATGGCTACAGAATGTAAACTCATATTTGTGGTTTCTTCTCTCTACATATTTTCCCCTTTTGTCCTGGTTGCTTCAGCAGCTCTCCAATGTCTTTAACAGATTTTAATTTTTTTCTTTTCTTTCCTTTCGTTTCTTTCTTTTTTTTTTTTTTTTTAAGTTTGTATGACCTTTCCAGAGGTTTTTAATGAGATTGTTGGTCTGCTTCAAGTGATCTTATTGTTTTTTGAAAGATGTTATTTATTTATTTATTTATTTGAGAGAGAGAATGAGCACGGGGTAGGGCCAGAGTGAGAGGGAGAAGCAGACACCGATGCCGACTCTATCCCAGGAACCCTGGATCATGACCAGAGCTGAAGGCAGACACTTAACCAACTGAGCCACCCAGGCATCCCTCCAGTTATTTTTTTCTGCTCTATATATCAGAATATATATATATTCTGCTCTAAATATTTTATTTATTTACTTATTTAAGTATTTATTTAAATTTCAGGTAACATATAGTGTAATAGTAGTTTCAGGAGCAAAAAAAAAATTTTTAAAAAGTAGATAGAAATTAATTGAAGTAATGTGCTTAAAAATCCAGTAAGTGTTAATTGGCAACTGGAATACCTGAGATATACTTTTGTCTCTGCAATTTATTTACTGTACAACACTGGACAATTTACTTTGCCTTCCTATGCTCTAATTATCTTATCTGAAAAATAAAAATGTTAGACTAGATAAACTAAGATATTTTCTTTCATTCTGTGAATTTGTATTCTCATAATTTGAATAATTTTATTAATGTATAAGTAAAGTTTGGTATACTGTCAGAGCATCCTACAGAATCATCATCATACTAACAATAAATAAGAAGTAACTAAATAAGAAATACACTTAGAAAATGATGAGCCTTTAGAGTTCTGTTTTCATTGAAGATTAATCACCATAGCAAAAACTTTTTAAATCACTGAGTTAACAAGTTTCTGTAAGGATATTCCTATTGACTGTTATAACTAAGAGGGCTGTATGTCCTTGTTTGCAAGGGCATTCCCCATTTATATTTTTGTCTCTACATAAATGTAAATAGTTTCTCCTTTTACTCTAAAATAATATTTTTTTGGCTGGAAAATTATATGGTTATTCTAGTTATAATCCTGAGAGAAGGAAAAGTTCTTGGTTGGTCAGATGCATAATCATTCTTGTGAGACTAATTTCAGATTTTAATATTGAGTATGCCAAAAAGCAAAAGTGACATTGATAGAAACTATATTAAGTTTCTATTCAGATGATATTGATAGAGTCCAGAACACTTCAGGTATTGTTTGAATCCCGAGACTAGCTACATGACAGTTTTCCGAAGGTGTTCATATTTTTGAAAGAGTGAGAATCAGTTGGACAAAGCATAATTCACAACAGGCCAATACATGTTTCATCCACTGAGTATCAGTGCTTTTAACAGATATAGACAATTGAGGGCAATATGTAATGAAGAGTGCAAAACTCAGTGATGGACAAGTGTTTATAAGGGGACAAAAACCTCTTATACTAATGTCTCTACAGATCTACCTACCCTAGTGTTCAGAAACCTCACAGTTCAGTGTTGTGAGATTATAATGACTTTGATGGAAATATTTCAATTTATCACTGGATTTTTTTAAAGATTTTATTTATTTATTAGAGAGAGAGAAACAGAGCTCGAGCACTAGCAGGGGGGAAGGGCAGATGGAGATGGAGAAGCAGTCTCCCCATTGAGCAGGAAAACAGATGTGGGGCTCAATCCCAGGACTCTGGGATCCATGACCTAAGCTAAAGGCAGATGCTTTAACCAACTGAGCTACCCAGGTACCCCTATCACTAGATTTGAAAAATAATATTTTTTACTGGTTTCCTTTCTTACAGGAAATATGTATATAAAAGATATTTTAAAAATATTCTGGAAATTTAAAAATATATATATTTACTAATGAAGTTCTGGTTCAAGATAGCAATGCAGTAAGATCCTAAACTCATCTCCTTGGACACACTGAAATATAGCTACATATGGAAAAATTTCCTCTGGGAAAAAACCTAAAACCTAACTGAGTGACTCCTATGCATCAGGCAAATGAGGAAAACCAACCAAACAAACAAACCACAACAAAGTGGGTAGAGGAGGCAGACACATAAACTCGAACCCTAGCACAGAAATCCACAATTGGGAGGAAACTAAAACCCTGAAATATTTCCCTGAGGAGTGAAGGGTTTGAGCCCTACATTGGGCATCCCAACTTTTAAGACTTGCACATGAGAAATGAGCCCCAAGACATATAACTTTGAAAACCAGTGAGGCTCATGTCCACAAGACCCACAAGGCCATAGTGAACAGAGAAATGGCTTTTTAAAGTACTTGCAATCTCAGACTCACACACTGGGACCTAGTATAAAAGCAGCCAATTGAGGAGTGCCCAGACTTTATGTGGAAAAGGCTTATTTGCTTATCTTAAAGCACTGGCCTGAGGGGCAGCATCTAATTTAGCACACATGTAGAAGGCTGCTGGAGTATTATTCTCTGGGGATGGGGGCTGGCAGGTGCTATCTTTGCACTCCCCCTTTGCCTTGATCCACATCACTGATATCTCCCAGAAACAAGCTTCTTCCCTCCTCTGGTGCCCAAATTTTTATAGCTACCACCCACAGGACACATCTAAATTTCCCAAATCTGGGGGCCATTTAAGTTTGAATTCAAGGGTTCCACAGGACTATAAACAATGGAGGAGTTATTAAATGACTACCACCCTCAAGGCATACCAAGAGGCAACAGTCCGAGCAGCCTTGTCTTTCTGTGAAAGAGGACTTCTAGCTTATCTTCAAGGCTGCAGCTTGAGAGGATGCTCCTAAGACCCTGGAGGACAGTTGTAATCTTTGTACTCTCTCTCTGCCATGCTCCAGAGGGACCTTGTCCCCTTGGTGAAATTTTACATCTTGTGGCCCAGTTTTTATTGGGCAATTTATCTGGACAATTTATCTATTGTCCAGATTATATGGACACTACCCAAAGGATATCCCTTGATATCATTACTCTGGTGCCCAGCTGGGCTTGTGTTCCTGGGTTCTATGGGTCTGTAAAAATCAGAGAGACTGTTCTTGATTAGGTAACAACACCAGGGCATTGCACACAAAGCAGAATGGAGAAAGACTCCAGTCTTTCAGTAAATGAGGCCTATTTGCTTGTCCAGGAGTTTCAGCCAGAAGGGCAATCTTCTAGTTTGACACACAACTAGGGACTTACATACATATATCTAGGAACAGGTGAGAACACAGAGTGTGTCCACCCTCTGCCATACTCCAGCTCAGCAGGATCTCCCAGAAAAGTTTATACCCTTGTCTGTGTCCTTGATTTTTACAGCTGCTGCCAGTAGACATTTCTAAGATGCCAACGTTGGTGGCCAGTGGTGCTTACACTTGTGGCCCCACAGAACTGTGTATATTTGCATTCTTCCAAAGCTACTGCCTAAGGGTCCATCTTCCAATCAGCCTCCCTCTAGATGCTGATTGAGATCCTCCCTTTTGGGACACAATGGGTCTTGGGAGATTCTCAAATACTGGGAGTTATTAAAAATAGAATAGAATGCTTGGACAATCAAAAGGGTTTGAGAGACAACCAATACTAAGGCAGGGTTAAACAACAAGTTTGATCTCCTATGTGTGGCCTCCCCTTGAAGAGTAGGAGGGATGGCTATTTTATCCGATGCCTAGAAACTAACACAGAAAATTAAGGAAAATAAAGAAATAGAGGACTATATTCCAAGGAAAGAATATAGAACCTCAGGGGAAAAAAAATCCTTAAATAAAATGTAAATAAGTGAATTATCTAATAGAGTTAAAAGTAATGTTCATAAAGATTGTTCATGAACTTGGAAAAATAGATGAATAAATGAGAAATTCAACAAAGAGAAAATATAAGAACATGCCAAATAGAAGTCATAAAACTGAAGAATATAGTAACTGAACAACAAATTGGACTAGAGGGGTTCAATGGCAGACTAATGAAACAGAAGAAAAGATCAATTAACTAAAAAATAGGGGAGTGGAACTCATTAAGTCAGAAAAGAAAAAAGAAAAAAAATAAACCAAGTGAAGAGAGCTTAAGAGACCTGTGATATAATATCAAGAAGAACAACATTTGCACTACAGGGGTTCCAGAAAGAGGAGAAAAAAGGAAGCAAATTTATTTGAAGAATTAATGGCTAAAAGCTTGCCTAAACTGAGAAAGAAAAAAGACATCCAGACACAGGAAGCTCAGAGATTCAAAATAAGATGAACCCAAAGGGACCTACACCAAGACACATGACAATTAAAATGTCAAAAGTTAAAGACAAAGAAAGAATCTTAAAAGTATCAAGAGAAACACAATTTGTTATGTACAAGAGAACCCTCAAAAGACGACCAGCATATTTGTCAGCAGAAATTTTGCAGGCCAGAAGAGATTGGCACAATATACTCAAAGTACTGAAAGGAGAAAACTCTAGAAATCAAGAATTTCCAGACAAGAAAGAGATCAAAAAGTTTATTACTGCTAAACTAGGCTTGCAAGACATGTTTAAGGGACTTAAAGCTAAAAAGAAAGGGTACTAATTAGAAACAGGAAAGTGTATAAAAGTATAAATCTCACTGGAAAAAGTAAATATATAGTTAGGTGACAGATTAATCACTTATAAAGTAAGCATGAAGTTTAAAAGAGAAAGTTGTAAAAAGAACCATAATTATAATAATTTAAAAACACAAAAATTAAAAATATGTAAAATGAGACATCAAAAACATAAAACATGAAGGGGGAGAATAAAATGTAGAGCTTAGAATGTGTTCACACTTACATTGTTATCAACTTAAAACAGACGATTACAAATACAATTTGTTATATATAAAAGTCCTGGTTATCACATAGCAAATATGTGTAACTAATACACAGAAAATAAAGAGAAAAGAATATAAGTATAAAATTAAAGAAAGTCATCAAACCACAAGGAAGGGAGAAGAAAGGAACATATAAACAAAAAACAACTGAAAAACAATTAACAAATGAGAATAAGCACATACCTATCATACTTACTCTAAATGTAAACAGACTAAATTTTCCAGTCAAAAGACAGAGTGACTGAACAGATTAAAAATACAAAATCTAACTATATGCTGCTTATAGGAAACTTGCTTCAGATTTAAAAACTCACAGATAGAAGTTTCTATCTATCTATCTATCTATATTCATTCATTCCTTGCAAATGTAAACCAAATGAAACCTGGGGTTGCTATACCTATGCCAGACAAAATAGACTTCAAAACAAACTGCAGTAAGAGACAAAGAAGAGCATTACATAATGATATAGTGGTCAATTCCACAAGAAGATGTAACATTTGTTTTTGTTTTTGTTTTTGTTTTTGTTTTAAGATTCCATTCATTTACTTGACAGAGAGAGAGAGAGATCACAAGTAGGCAGAGAGGCAGGCAGAGAGAGAGGGGGAAACAGACTCTCTGCTGAGCAGAGAGCCTGACGCGGGGCTTGATCCCAGGACCCTGAGATCTTGACCTGAGCCGAAGGCAGTGGCCTAACCCACTGAGCCACCCAGGCGCCCCAAGAAGATGTAACATTTGTAAATATTTATGTACCCATCATAGGATCACATGCATATATAAAGCAAATATTAAGAGATCCAAGTAAACAGCAATACAGCAATAGTAAGAAACTATAATATCCCACTTTCATCAATGGCTAGATCATCCAGACAGAAAATCAATAAGGAAACATTGGCCTTAAACAAAACATTAGGCCAGAAGGACTTAACAGATATATACAGAACATTCCATACAAAAGCAATAGAAAATAAGCATACATGAACATTCTCCAGGTAGATCTTATGTTAGGTCACAAAAGAAATATTAATAAATTATAGAAGATTGAAATCTTATCAAGCATCTTTTTTGACCACAATGATATGAAATTAGAAATTATTCTATGAAGAAAGTTGAAAAATTCATAAATATATGGATATTAAATGTCATGCTACTGAACTACTAAACAACCAACAGGTCAAAGAGGAAATATAAGGAGAAATTTAAAAATACTTTGAGATAAGTAAAATTGGAAACACAACACATCAAAATATACAGAATGTAGCAAATGCAGTTCTAAGAAGTTCACAGCAATAAACTCTTACCTCAAGTAAAAGAAAAATCTCAAATAAACAACACCTCAAGAAACGAGAAAAAGAACAAACAAAACTCAAAGTTGGTAGAAGAAAGGAAATAATAAAATTAGAGCAAAAATAAATGAAATAGGAACTAAAAAGACAATAATAAAGATCAATGAAACTAAGAGCCAGTCTTTTGTGATATGCCACCTACATGATGTCCCACAATAACAAAATGAAGTATAAGAATTATGTGAACACCTCAACAGACACAGAAAAAGCATTTGATAAATTTAACTCCATCTATAATAAAAACTCTCAATTGAGTTTATAGGGAACATACCTCTACATAATAATGGCCATATGTGGCAAAACCACAACTAGCATTATACTCAATGTAAGTTTTTCTTTTAAAATCAGGAACAAGGCAAGAATGCCCACTCATCACTTTTATTCAACATACTATTCAATGTTCTACTAAGAATAAACAGTCAAGAAAAGAAATAAAAGTCTTCTATGTCAGAAAGAAAATACAACTGCTACTATTTGCAGATGACTTCATATTTTATATAGAAAACCCTTAAGACTACCAAAAAACTATTTGAATTAGTGAATTTTGTAAAGGTGCATGTAACAAAACCAATATACAAAAATCCCTTGCACTAATAGTGAACTTTAAGAGAAATTTTTTAAAATCCCATTTACATCAAAAATAATAAAATACCTAGGAATAAATGTAACCAAGGAAGTAAAATTTGAAGACACAAATAAACCAAAAGATATCAATTGGTCATTGATGGAAATAATATTGTTAAAAAGTCCCAAGGCAATCTACAAATACTGTGTAATTTCAATCAAAATTCAAATCACATTTTTCACAAAAAATAAAACAAACAATTCTAAAATTTGTATGGGCCCACAAAAGACTCTGAATGGCCAGGCAATCTTGAGATAGAACAAAGCTGGAGAGCTCACAACCCCTGATTCAAACTATGCTACAAAATTATAGTAATCAAAACTGTATGATATTGTCATGAAAACAGATACATAGGTCAATGGAACAAAATAAAGTCCAGGAAAAAAATCCATGTACACATGGATTTTAATATTGATTTATGACAAAGGAGCCTAGAATATACAATGGGGGAAAGAACAGTCTCTTCAACAAATGCTATTGGGAAAACCGGACAACCACATCCAAAAGAATGAAACTCAACCACTACCTTATACCATACACAAAAATTAACTCAAATGGATTGAAGACTTAAATATAGGATCTGAAGCCATAAAACTCCTAGAAGAAAACATAAGCAGTAAGCTGCTTGTTGTATAATTTTTTTTTATTTTGATACTAAAAGCCAAGGCAAAAATACTCCCCCCCCCCCAAAAAAACAAGTAGGACTACACCAAACTAGAAAGTTTCTGAATAGCAAAGGAAACCATGAATACAATGAAAAGACAACCTCCTGAATGAGAAAAAAAATTGCATATCATGTATCTGATAAGGGGTTAATATCCAACATATTTAAACAACTCAGACAACTCAATAATCAACAAAAGCAAGTAATTTAAAATATAGACAAAAGATCTGAACAGATATTTCTCTAAAAAATACATTCAGATGACCAAAAGATACATGAAAAGATGATAAGTTAGTTATCATCAGGAAAATGAAAATCAAAACCCAGTGAGATTACCACCACACTTAGAATGGGTATTATCAAAAAGACAAGAAATAACAAGTATTGGAGAGGGTATGGAGAAAAGAAAATACTTTGTGTACTGTTGGTATGAATATGAATTGGTACAGCCACTATGGAAAATAGTATGGATGTTCCTCAAAAAAATTAAAAATAAACTATCATATGGTCCAGCCATTCTATTTCTGATATTTATCCTAACTTAAAAAAATATGCACCCCTTGGTCATTATGGCAATAGTAGCCAAGATATGGAAATAACATAACTCTTTATCAAAAGCTGAATAAAGAAAATGTGTGTGTGTGCATGCATACATATGTGTGTATGAATAAATATACATACACATAAAGAAGGAAATGTTGCCATTTGCTACAACATAAATGGACTTCAAAGCATTATGGTAAGAGAAAGAAGACAGGGAAAGACAAATACAGGATGATCTTATTTATTGGATCTAAAACCAAAAATATAAGACCCTAAATAGCCAAAGCAAACTTGAAAAGCTGTAGTCATCAAGACAGTATGGTACTGGCACAAAAACAAACACGTAGATCAGTGGAACAGAAGGGAAAACCCAGAAATGGACCCACAACTATATGATCAACTAATCTTTGACAAAATAGGAAAGAAACTGGACAGCAATGTGTAGAAGAATGAAACTGGACCACTTTCTTACACCACACACAAAAATAAATTCAAAATGGCTGAAAGATCTAAATGTGAGACAGGCAATCATCAAAATCATAGAGGAGAACAAAGGCAGCAACTTCTTTGACCTCTCCCATAGCAACTTCTTGCTAGACATGTTTCTGGAGACAAAGGTAACAAAAGCAAAAATGAACTACTGGGACTTCATCAAGATAAAAATCTTTTGTACAGTGAAGGAAACAATCAACAAAACTAAAAGGCAGTCAATGGAATGGGAGCAGATATTTTCAAGTGACATATTAGATAAAAGGTTGGTATCTAAAATCTACAAAGAATTTATTAAACTCAACTCCCAAAAAGCAAATAACCCAGTTAAGAAATGGCCATGAATAAAGAGTTTTCCAAAGAAGATATCCAGATGACTAACAGACACATGAAAAGATGCTCAATATCAACTCACCATCAGGGAAATACAAATCAAAACCATGATTAGATGCCACCTCACACCTGTCAGAAGGGCTAAAATTAACAACACAGGAAACAACATATGTTGGGAGAATGTGATGAAAGGGGAACCTTCATACACTGGTGGGAATGCAAACTGGTGGAGCCACTCTGGGAAACAGTATGAGGGTTCATCAAAAAAGTTAAAAAGAGAATTACTCCAGACCCCGAAACTGCAATACTGGGTATTTACCAGGAGGATACAAAAATACTGATTCGAAGGGATACATACACCCTGATGTTGATAGCAGCATTATCAACAATAGCCAAACTAAGGAAAAAGCTCAAATACCCATCAGTGAATGAGTGGATAGAGAAGACGTGGTATATACATATACAATGGACTATTACTCAGCCATCTTGCCATGTGCAATGATGTGGATGGAGCTACACTGTACTATGTTAAGTGAAATAAGCCAAAGAAAAACAAATATCATGGATTTCACTCACATGTAAAATTTAAGAAACACAACATGAACATAGGGGAAGGCGGAAAAGAAAAAGAGAGATGCAAACCATAAAAGACTCTTAATTAGTGAGAACAAAGAGGGTTGATGGAGGGGAGGTGGCTGGGAGATGGGCTAAATGGGTGATGAGTATTAAAGATGGCACTTGCTTTGATGAGCACTGGGTGTTGTATGTAAGTGATCAATCACTAAATTCTACTCCTGAAACCAATACTACACTATGTGTTAACTAACTAGAATTTAAATAAAAACTTGAAACAAAGAAGAAGAAAAAAAACCCACTTCCTTAGTGAAATAATACCAGTAGATGACAGCCATTCAGAGACAATATAACTTGTTTATTTCATTAGAAGAAAATTTAAAGTGAGATTTTACCTAGGAATCAGATTCTTTGACATGTTAAAAGTAGAAGTGCCTTCCCAATACATCATAGTGCAAGAATTTAAATTCCTATAAAGGAATTCAGTGCATCCGGAATCATGGAATGAGAACAAAGAATTTTTCTTGCTACAAAACCCACTTTTTATTCGTTTCTGGTAGAAAATTTGGTGATTCATTGCTTACATACAACACCCAGTGATGAGCACTGTGTGTTGTTTATGGGTGATGGGTTGTTGAACTCTACAACAGAAACCAATACTACACTGCATGTTAACTACCTGGAATTTAAATTAAAATTTGAAAGAAAAAAATAAAACACAAAATATAAAAACAAACCCAAAACACACAAAACCAAACTCATGTAAAAAAGATGGTGGCTGCCAGGGACAGGATGTAAGGGGTGGGTTAAACGGGTCAAAGGATCAAAGTGTGCAAACTAGTTATGAAATAAATAAGTTATGGGGAAAAACATATAGCATGGTGACTATAGTTAATACTTTATTGCATACTGAACAATGGCTAAGAGAGTACATCTTCAAAATTCTCATCACAAGAAAAAAATCAATTTTGTAACTAGGTATTGTGATAGACGTTAACTAAATTTACTGTGGTGATTATTTTTCAATATATACAAATATTGAATCATTAGCTGGTACACCAGCAACTAATACAATGTTATATGTCAATTATGCCTCAATAAAGAGGAAGAATACACATGGAAAAAAATTCATTTTATTGTTGGTGCTATCAATGACTTCTTTTTGTTGATTATGGAGTGTGTATAAAACTCTTGTTTTTAAAATTCTATGTCAGGAATGAAAAATAGTACCAAAACTTCATTAGAGACTGAAAAAATATGTGTTTGACTAATCTTTTCTCTTTTTATGCAAATCTCATTTGGTGGTTATCCCCAAATGGCATGCAGTAAATTAGTGCTTAATTATTCTAAGTCTACTGATACAAGAAGTGGCTGGAAGAAATAATAATGTGTCAGATAAATCTACAATCCTTTCATTCATTAACTTAGTCAGTCAGTCAGTCATCACCAAAACACTGTTTTTGATGCTGGGTTATATTGAGTTTATCATTTACAATTCCTAAATCATAAGAATTTTGAAGCTACAGGCTGGTAGTTTAATTCATAGTGATTCATAAGTAATACAATTCTATCAAGTCTATATGGCAATTTTCTTAACCTTCTATAGTTGGCCATTTTTGTTATTTTTGGAGCTTTTCACAACTGTAGAATACACATCCACACATAAAGGCTTTTGATTTTTTAGGATTACTTCCTCAGAACTCTTTATCAGAATTAGAATTAGTGGGTCAGGAGAATTAACTTTCTTAAGGCCCTTGATATACTGCCATATTACTATATATTAGCCATATCAATGTACATTACCAGCAGCAAGATACCAATTTAACTTTATAAATAATAATTACCTATGTATTTCTGTGGTTATCTGTTGTATTGCTTTCTCTTTTTATTTTTGATTTTTTTCTTATTTAATATAATTAAAGCATTGCTAATTTTGTTTATAGTTTTGGAAAAACTGATCATTACTTTCAGTGTTATTGTTTATTCTAGTCATTATGTTATTTCTGGTTTTTCTTTGTTTTTCCTTCCTCTACTATATTTCAGCCAAGTTTCTTCTTATTCTAATTTGTGATATAATGTTATTTGTTTGAAATTTTTTTCTTAATGCAAGCATTTATGGCATAAATTTCACTCTAACATCTGTTTTTGTTGCATCCCATAGGTTTTGGAATATTGTTTTTTCTCTTGTTTTAAACATGTTTTGATTTGCTGTTTGATTTCTTATTTGGTCCATTGCTTGAGTAGTATGTTTAATATTTACATATTAAATATTTAATATTTACATTGTAGATTTTCCAGCTTTATTATTTTTAATTTTATACCACTGTGATTAGAAAATAGACTCAGTAGGATTTTAGTCTTCTTAAATTTCTGATACTTGTTATGTCTCTTTTCATATGATTTAACCAGGGGATTCTTCTATGTGTACTTGAAGAAAATGTGTATTCTATTTTTCTTGGAGATATACCTCCAAGAAAAAAAAAATATATATATATATAATATATATAAAATATATATATAATATATATAAATATATAACATATGATTCATATATAATATATGTATATTATATATATTTATATATATGTATATTATATATATTTATATATATATATGAATCATGTATCCTGAAGTATGCTTCAAGTAAAGAAATAACTTCAACTGAGGGTACTTGCTTAAAATAAAGTGTATCAGAGGGGAGGTTAGTGGAAGAATGCATGAAAGGGGTGAAGAGGATTATCATGATGAACACTGAATAATGATGTATAGCATTGTTGAATCACTGTATTGTATACCTGAAACTAATATAACACTGTATGGTAATGATATTGAAATTATAATTAACTTGATAAAAATAGGAAATAAAAATTGTCACTTTCATCATGGAAAACACAAAATGGAAAATAGATATAAAATATGAATAAAACTTTTATTTTTGAAGATGACACACTCTTTTCAAAATGAAAAAAAAATTCCTTTGTTTTCCAGATGTTAAATGTTTTCTTTTAAATGTGTTTTATCTTCAAATTTTCAAAAGAAAAAAAATTCAGGTTTAATGTGTAATGAAGAATGTCAAGATTTGTGAAACAGAATAACTGATTTAAGGTAAAGAATCGGAACTATGCTTCTAAAAGCATAGTTTTTTATTTATAAAAAGTAAGGGGACAATAATATTGCATGTGAAGCACAGCACCCCTTTCTTAGTAGTTTGTGGTCTAACCCAGATTTATTTTCTAAAGACTAGTAGGAGATTGGCATTAACCAGGTAACGAATTCAGAAGCATGTAAGCTACCCCCATAATTGTGCAACTTACATTGGGTACATATATCTATCATTAGCTCAGTCTGGCTAGAAACAAGTTTTATGCCAGCCTTGTGTTTAGACTATTTTCCATACTGCACACAGTGATATTCATTAATTTTCCCACACTGCCTTCAGTGAAGTCCATGTCGTGTACTTTACAATGGATGTTTATTTAGAATGCTGAATAATAATCTGACATCACTTGACTTCCTGATATGGTCTTTGATGTTCTCAAATGAAGTTTGATCTCACATCTGTATTAACATTTAAGGCGACATAGTTCTGGGAAACCTTATGAGGAACCTCCCCCCCCTTCAAAACACACATATAATAACATACATCAAAAAGTTGAGTCCAAAACAAACATTCTTTGACTAAAGACTAGGAAAGGAATCTCAACTGTTTAATCTTCAGGATCTTTCTACCAATAAGAGAAATCCTAATTTGTTTCATTTTATGATCTAACACACACACACACACACACACACACACACACATTTTTTGTACATGCACAAATTGTAGTCAACATTGGCTAAAAAGGAGTTAAACTACATGAAGCATTCCATGTAATCACCACAGAACAAATTATCCAGCTATAGCTTTCATTTCTTGATCATAATTACATTAAAAGTTCTCAAATTATAACATCACATTTCTTAAATCAGAAAAAATATATATATTATCATGATCCAAGATAATTTGATTGCTTACATGTAGTACTTCATAGATTTTGTGATATAAAATGTAAATTGAATGTTGTGATTGATTCATTATCTGAGTAATTATTGGGTAGACTTAATTATTTCATGTGTATGCAACATATTTAATAAATCTTATTGTTGTATTTAGTTCAGGAAACAAGGAATAGAATCTTCAAAAATGAAAGCTTAAATTATATTTATGGTCTGTTGTTTGGAAACCAATGATTTTTTCTTCTGGGCATATGACATTGCAATTCTACTCCTGACTTCCATGATCTATTCCTCTCCAGACCTTGATTCTCTGACTACTATTCTCTGATTATTCTTTGCCATGAGAGATGGTAACTCCTAAGCATATTTACAGAATCTCTCTCCTTCTTGCTTTAGGGAATTCATATACTCAGAAGAAACACTTTACCAACTTTATTTTGGCTGCTCTCAGTTTTGATAACATATCCTCTTAAAGTTATGAAGCTTCAGTTGACTTCTGAAAAGTATTATTTATACTACCAAAACCTGAAGGGGGACTTGTCAGGAATTAAACTTCTCATTTTTCTTACACTCCACAGTTAGCCATTTGTTCTTAATTTCCCATTATTTTCCCGTTATGTTTTTACCATCTTTTTGTTATCCTTTGAAATCCTACAGGCATTTCTGCCACCTCATTCTTATCACCACCTGGGCACTGTGCATAACCGAGACCCACATCTTCCTTCATCTCCATATTACCCACCATAAGTTAGAACCTAACCATTATCCAAACATGGATAATCACACAGCTCTCAACTTTAGAAAAGATCTCTTGAGCTGCCTTGTGCTCCATGGTCTTATTTGTGCTTGTAACATTCAATTTCCTCTGTCTGGCCTTGCCTAATTGTCTTCATGCTCTTTCAGGTGAATTTTGCTGTTCAATATATACAATTTTGTGTATTTGCATATCCAATTTTCTTCTTTCTTCCCAAATATGACCTCCTCTTTCCAAATATAAATCTATACTCTAATTAGTCCCTTCCATCCTTGGTTTCCATTATTCAAGTTGCATCTAGCTTTATGTGATATTGTGAACCTCAAACTTCCTAATTAGACTGCTAATTCTTCCATTTCTCTCACAGAAAGATAGAACAATGCTTGTTAGTTCAGCACCTACTCTTTATTCAATCAGTACTTTTGTTGACTAACCTATGCCATGAGATATATGGGTGTGTATTTATTTATTTTTAATGGGGAGAAGGAAAATTTTTTAAGTCTGAAAGACTTCATCAGAAGAATATTACAATCTAGAAGGAGACCCATTCCCCCATGTAGGAACATAAGAATCTGAAAATTAAATTAAAAAATTCAAATGTTAATAATAACTATCTGCAGAAAATCACCCATGAGGCTGTGATACATGGCTGTGAAGCCTCCAGAATGCCAAAGTTCAATCTAGGTAATGAAAGTACAGCCTCAACTTTAACCCAGAAATGTTACGAACTTAGAAACTGGAGAAGAATCAGTTTGTTTTAAATCAGTTCTGTCTAGGGACACCTGGGTGGCTCAGTCCATTAAGTGTCTGCCTTTGGCTCAGGTCATGATCCCAGGGTCCTGGGATCGAGTTCCACATCGGGCTCCCTGTTCAGCAGGGAGCTTGCTTCTCCCTCTGCCTCTCTCTGTCTGTCGTGAATAAACAAATAAAATCTTTTAAAAATAAAAATAAATAAGGAGTTTGACTTGACTGAATCAATCTTTGAGAACACGTCCTATTCCGGGTGCACACTAACAAACCACGTGAGGCCACTGGACTTCATGAAATCTTAGGCTGAGTGAGAAACAGTCATAGGGATCTTACCTAATTTGAGAATTTTTTATGAAAATGTCAAAGTTGAAGTCTTTGAAATCTTTAAAGCCTTTGAAGCCAGAAGCCAGTTTAGTTTTTAATCAAATAGTGGAAATTTTATGATGAAGTTGGGCCAAATATAGTTTCTTCTGTGGAGTATAATTACTGGAGCAGTCCTATATTGGAGTAAGTTATTTATTTGATGATCTTTATATAATCTTAAATTGCTGAATCACCTTAAGATCTGTTATGGGAATATTATCTTTCAGTTTGGGGCCAAAAGTTGCATTTTGGTGAACGGTCTAGACATGACAAGTACAATTTTCTGATTTTCTAAAAAGGAATAACAAGAGATCAATACTATATAGGAAAAAGAAAAGTTTTTGATATGAATAGGCAATTTGCAGAAATTATATACAAATGGCACTTTAACCAGATGAAAAGATGCTCAAATTTTCTCATAGAAGTTCTTAGGACTGAGTGAGAAAATGAGCCTGAAATATTTGATTACTTCAAAAAATAAGAAAATTCCCAATGACTACTAGGTTCGTGTCAAAACAAAACAAAACAAAAATCTCAGAAAGCAACTTAAAGAGTCTCCAGTGGCCTACATAGGACAATTTAAGCATCAGTAAGTGATACTATGTGAAGACAACTAAGGCATAAAAATACATTTAAACCACTGAGATAATGATATTAAAACAACTAATTTGTCATATTTGAAAGATGCCAGGGAAACAACTCTTATTTTGAAAGCCAATTTAAAAATAGAAATAAACATTTTTCCTGCATTCTCTGTACAAAATTATTTGAGTTGACAAGAAAAATTCCACCCGATAGGAGTATTTCAGCCAATAAATGAAGAGGAAGTGATAGATTAGAATTTTAGAAATTTTAATCCCTCAGGCAAACATCAGAAAAAAAAAATCAGATATAATGTAGCTCCTGAGAGAAGTATACAGATTACCACTTATGAAGTATTTTTAAAAAGATCTTATTTATTTGGGACACAACAAAAGAGAGCAGGAGCAGAGAGGAGGGGCAGAAGGAGAGGGAGAAGCAGACTCCCCTTTGAGCAGGGAGCCCGCTATAGGACTTGATCCCAGGGCCCTGCGATCATGATCTGAGCAGAAGGTAGATGCTTAACCCACTGAGCCACCCAGGCTCCTGGCCACTTATGAGTATTTTTATAGAAAAAGAAAATCAAAACCTTATCCAGTCAAGCCTCTAGTTCTAACTACCACTAGTATGCTAACTGACACCATTGGAAGCAATCAACAAATTACAGAATGTGAGAAAAATCTATGGGCTTGCAGAGTATTTAAATATTTTTAAAAGTTATTTGCCAACACTTAAAGATTTAGGATATTTTACCCAACAATCCACAGGTCCAACTTTTACTGAAAATTCAAAATATCTGTATCACTGTCTTCAGTAGAGAAAGCAACATTTATCTTGGGCCAGGTAGCAACTGCATCTTCAAGATGAGCCATGTTTTACTCCAATTTACAACAGAAATCACCAGGCTCAGTTCCATCATGTTACTATATCTCTAGGTTTTTAATCTCTGTTTTAAGAGATTTTGTCATCTGTGATGGCTGGTATGGTGCGCTCTCACCAGACAGTGACCCATTCATTCAAGTCATTCAGAGAACAATTTATACATGTTCATCCTGTATCAGACACTGCACAAAGGACTGGGAATATAGCACAAGACATTTTTATTTTTTAATTTGTTTCCTGGTCCTCTAACATTTTTAAAAAGTGTGTGTGTGTGTGTGTATGTGTGTGTGTTTTGAGCAGTTTAGGTTCATAGCATAATTGAGAGGAAATTACAGAGATTTCCCTCATCCTCCCTGCTCCAATACATGCACGTAGCCTTCCCCATTATCAGCATCTCACTGGAGTGGTACATTTGTTACAACTGGTGAACCTATGTTGACACATCATTATCAAAGGCTACAGTTTACCTTAGGATTCACTCTCAATGTTGTACATTTGATGGAGCTGGACAAATGTATAATGATACATATTTATCAGTATAATACCGTACAGAGTATATTCCCTGCACCACAAATCCTCTGGGCTCCACTTACTCATCTCTTCCCTATCCCCCAACTCCAGGCAACAACTGATTGTTTTACTGTCTCTATAGTTTTGCCTTTGTCAGAATGTCATATAGTTGGAATCATAGAGTAAGTAGCCCTTTCCGATTGGCTTCTTTTGCTTAGTATTATGCATTTCAGGTTCCTGCATGTCATTTCATGGCTTGGCAGCTCATTTCTTTTTACTGCTGAACAAGATTCAGTTGTCTGGATGTACCACAGTTAATTTATCCACTCACTTACAGAAGGAATCTTGGTTGCTTCCAAGTTTGGGCAATCATATATAACATTGTCATTTACATCCACGGGCAGGTTTGTTTTTTGTTTTTTTTTTTTTTTTTTTTTTTTTTTTTTTTTTTTTTTTTGTAGGTGTTAGTTTCTAGCTCTTTGAGGTAAATACCAAGGAGCACTGATAACTAGATCATAATAATATGTTTAGTTTCCTAAAGCCACCAAACTTTCAAAGTGTACCATTTCGCATTTCCCCCAGTAATAGATGAGAATTCATGTTGCTCCTTGTCAGCATTTGGTGTTGTCAATGTTTTGGATTTGGTCCATTCTAAAAGGTATCTAATGGTATCTGGTTGTTTTAATTTGCATTTCCCTAATGATATGTTATGGGAAGCATCTTTTCATATGGTTATCTGCCATCCATATCTTGTCTTTGGTGAGATGTGTAAGGACTTTGGCCCATTTTTTAATTGGGTTGTCTTTTCTTTTTTTTTTTTTTAATTTTTATCTATTTTTTAAAAGATTTTATTTATTTATTTGACAGACAGAGACCACAAGTGGGCAGAGAGGCAGGCAAAGAGAGAGAGGAGGAAGCAGGCTTCCCACAGAGCAAAGAGTCCGATGTGGAGCTTGATCCCAGGACCCTGGGATCATGACCTGAGCAGAAGGCAGAGGCTTTAACCCACTGAACCACCCAGGTGCCCCAATTGGGTTGTTTTCTTATCACTGAGTTTTAAGTGTTCTTTTTGCATTTTGGACAGCAGACCTTTATCACACATGTCTTTTGCAAATATTTTCTCCCAGCCTGTGGCTTGTTTTATCATTCTCTTTATATTGTCTTTCACAGAGAAGTTTTTAATTTTAATTAAGTCTAACTTATTATTTCTTTACATTAAGTGTCTTTATTATATCTGAAGTATCATCACTACACTCAAGGTTATCTAGGTTTTTTCCTATGTTATCATCTAGGAATATTACAGGTTTATGTTTTATATCAAGGTTTATGACTCATGGGGAGTTAATTTTTGTGAAAATGTAAGGTCCTTGCCTAGATTTTGTGTGTGTGTGTGTGTGTGTGTGTGTGTCCAGTTGTTCCAGAATCGTTTGTTGAAGAGACTTTTTGCTTCACTGTATTGCTTTTGCTCTTCTGTCAAAGATCACTTGACTATGTATATGGGATTTATTTCTGGGCTCTTTATTCTGTTCCATTGCTCTATTTATCTATTCACCAATACCACATTGTACTGTTGTTTTGTCTTGAGTTGGGTAGTGTCAGTCTTCCAAGTTTGTTTCCCAGTATTGCTTTGGATATTCTGGGTCTTCTGCCTCAAATAAATTTTAGAATCAATTTTGCATATTCATAAAATAACTTGCTCTGATTTTGACTGGGATTATACTGACTCTATAGATCAAGCTGGAAAGAACAGACATCTGGACAATATTGACACTTCCTATTAACGAACATGGCATATCTCTCCATTTAACTAGTTTTTGTTTTATTTTGTTTATTCAAGTTTTGCAGTTTTCCTAATACAGATCTAATTCAAATTTTGTTAGATTTATATATAAGTACTTAATTTTGGAGGGTAGTGGTGCTAATGAAAATGGTATTATGTTTTTAATTTCAAATTCTACATGTCCATTACTGGTAAATAGTAAAGTACCTTATGCATATTAACCATGTATCTGCAATCTTGAGATAATCATATATTAGTTCCAAGAGTTTTTTGGTGATTCTTGCAGGTTTTCTACACAGATGATCATTTGCAAACAAAGATATTATTATGCCCTCCTTCCCAATCTGTGTTACTTTTATTTCTTTTTCTTGTCTTACTGACTCAGTGAAGACTTCAAGTATGATTTTGAAATAAAGTTGTGAGAGGGGGCATTCTTATGTTGTTCTGGTTCTTAGTGAAAAAAAAAAAAAATGTCTAGTTTCCCACCAGTAAGTATGAGGATAGCTGTAGGAGTTGGGTTTTTTGGTTTTGTTTTCTTTTGTTTTGTTTTTTGTATGTATTTATCAAGTTGAGAAAGTTCCCTCTATTCCTAACTTATGAGAGTTTCTATCATGAGTGGGTGTTGGATATTGTCAAGTGCTCTTTCTGTATCTGTTGATATGATCAAGTGATTTTTCTTCTTTAGCCTATTGATGTGATGGATTACATTAATTTTCAAATGTTGGATTCATCAAATCCCAGACTTGCATATCTGAGATTAATCCCATTTGGTGGTGGTTTAGAATTCTTTTTTTTCTTTTTTTTTTTTTTTTAGTTTATTTATTTGACAGACAGAGATCACAAGCAAGGAGAGAGGCAGGCAGAGAGAGAGGAAGGGAAGCAGGCTCCCTGCTGAGCAGAGAGCCCCACATGGGGCTCAGGGCTCGATCCCAGGATCCTGAGATCATGACCCGAGCCGAAGGCAGAGGCTTTAACCCACTGAGCCACCCAGGCACCCCCCTAGAATTCTTTTTATACATTGTTAAATTCGATCTGCTATTTTGTTGAAGGTTTTTGCATCTGTGTTTGTGAAAGATACTAGTCTATAGTTTTCTTTAATGAATATACATGTGTTTGGTTTTGGAATTAGGGTAATCCTGGCCTCATAGAATGAGTTAGGAAGTATTCTTTCTGCTTCTATTTTCTGAAAGAGCCTGTAGGGAATTGTTATAATTTCTTCCTTAAATGTTTGGTAGAATTTACCAGTGTACATATCTGGGCCTGGTACTTTCTATTTTGAAAGGCTATTAATCATTGACTCGATTTATTTGATACAGACCTATTCAGATTACCTATTTTTTTCTTGCAGTTTTGACAGACTGTGTATTTCAAGGAATTGGTCCATTTCACCTACGTAATTAAATTCATGAGCTGGGGGTGCCTGGGTGGCTCAGTTGGTTAAGCAACTGCCTTTGGCTTAGGTAATGATCCCAGAGTCCTAGGATCAAGTCCTGCATTGGGCTCCCAGCTCCATGGGGAGTCTGCCTCTCCCTCTGACCTTCTCCCCTCTCATGCTCTCTCTCTCACCGTCTCTCTCTCTCAAATAAATAAAATCTTTTTAAAACTAATTCATGAGCCTAGAACTATTCATAGTATTCTTCTATTACTTTTCAAATTTTCATGGGATCTGTAGTGATGTCCCCCCCCCCTTTTTTTTTCTTTTTTTTCTTTTCTTTTTTTTTTTTTTAGAAAGCATCAACAACACATGACTATTGATTCACATAAAAAGACAGTGAGGTGGTTGCATAATTTTGCAGGTAAAAAAATTGAGGCTCAGAAAAGTCAAATGGTTTCTTTTCTCAGAATCTTTTTCATTTCTGATATTAATAATTTGTATGCTCATTCTCTTGCTTTCTCTCTCTTTTTTTAAGTTGGCCTGGCTATAAAGTTATAGATTTCATTAGACCTTTAAGAGAACAAATTTTTGGCTTCATTGATTTTCTCCATTGATTTTCTATCTTCAATTTATCAATTTCTGTACTACTTCTTAATAAGAAGCACTTTTTAAAAAAAATTTTATTTATTTGACAGACAGAGATCACAGGTAGACAGAGAGGCAGGCAGGGAGAGAGGAAGGGAAGAAGGCTCCCTGCTGAGCAGAGAGCCCGATGTGGGGTTCGATCCCAGGACCCTGGGACCATGACCTGAGCTGAAGACAGAGGCTTTAACCCACTGAGCCACCCAGGTGCCCCAATATGAAACACTTCTTAACAAGAAATATTTCCTTCTTAGTTGGATTTAATTTACTCTTCTTTTTCTAGTTTTCAAAGGAGAAAGCATAGATGATTGATTTTAGATCCTCCTTCTGTTCTACTACAAACATTCAACTTTATAGTTTTCCCCATAAGAACTGATTTTAGTCCATATCACAAAATTTAAGTTATGTTTTCATCTCCACTTAGTTCAATATTAAATTTTTCTTGAGATTTCTTCTTTGATCCACATGTTAATTTAGAAGTGTTTTTAATCTACACATACTTTTTTTTTCAGTTATCCTTCTTTTATTAATTTCTAGTTTAATTTCATTATGGTCTGAGGGCAGAAATTTAATGATTTCTATTTTTTTTTTAATTTGTTAAGGTGTGTTTTATGGCCCAAACTGTGGTCTATCTTGGTAAGTGTTCACATTAATTTGAGAAAAAGAATGTGCATTTGCTGTTATTGAGTGAAGTAGTCTACAGACAACCATTATATCCAGTTGAGTGATGGTGTTGTTGGGTTCAACTATGTACTTGTTTTCTGCTTGCTATATCTGTTCACATCTAATAGAGGAGTGTTGATGTCTCCAATATGATAGTGAATTCATGTATTGCTCTTTGCAGTTTTATCAGTTTTTGCTCCACAGTTTGATGCTTTCTTGTTAGGTGCATATACATTAAAGATTATTATGTCTTTTCAGAAAACTGACCTCATTACATAAGGCCCTTCTTTATCCCTTATAAATTTCGTGACTTCGAAATCTTCTCTGTCTGAAATTAATAGAGCTATTGCTGCCTTTTTTCTTTTTTTTTAACCACTGTTAACATGGGGAACTTTTTCTTCATTTACTTTTAATCTAAATGTGTCTGTATGGTTAAAATTTTTTAGAAACAAAATATACCTAGGTCATGTTTTTTGATCCACTCTGACAATCTCTTTTAATTGGTGCACATAGACCATTGACATTGGAAGTGATTATTGATATAGCTGAAGTAATATCTACCATATTTGTTACTATTTTCTATTGCACTTGTTTTCTTCTATTTTTTAATTCCACTCTTTTTCTGCCTTTTGTGGTTTTAATTGAGCATTTATAGGATTCCATTTTCTCTCTTTTCTTAGGATATTATACTCTATTTTTTACTTTTCTACATGGTTGTCCTAGAATTTGCAATCTACATCACAACTAACCTCAGTTCACTTTCTTTTTTTACAGCACCTAAAATATTGAGTTTATTACAACTAGCAGTAGCCTTGATATTATAATTATTAACATTTGTTCCAAATATGAAACTTCATTCTCTACACCTGTTATCAAATTAGCAATTTTTAACATGTTAAACATGATTTCTTATGTATAAGACAGAGAATAGTCATAGCATACTTATTAATTTCAGTTTTCAGTGCCATAACCCTAATTCCATTTCTAATTCGCTAACACTTTTAATGGCCACAGTTTTGAAGTGGACTTTCTTCAACTTTTTTCTCTTTCGCATGTCCCTCAACAATATTGTTTCATAGTTATTTTTTGATCATGCATTAATCCTTTTAGATGGGCTTGACAGAAATGCCTGTCTTTGTTTTTTTTTTTAAACATACCTATATAAGTTTATCTTAGTGCTCCCCAATTGCAAATCCACTTTAACCAGATATTTTACAGACACCTCTTAAAACTAACTCTGCTTATTCAAATCTCTGAAGCTTTACCATTCTTTCCATTGAGTTACTTTCTATTAATCTGTACTACCAATCTTTTAAGATCTATACAGTATCTTATTTTCTTCAAAGACTTCACCAGCCATTCTGTCTAATTAATGTTGATTTCATGGGTGAATTCTATCAAACATTTAAAGGAGAATTAATACCTATTCTTCTCAAACTATTCCAAAAAAATAGAGAAGGAAAGAAAACTTCCAAATTCATTCTAGGATGCTAACATTACCACAGTCTACTTTATTCATTAAAAACCTTAGCATATTAATCATAACTGTTTTAAGTTCCCAGTCTTATCTCTCCAACATCCCTGTGATACCTGGTTCTGATGTTTATCTTTTCCCTTCAAATTTGCTCTTTTTTAAATCTGCCTTTTATTTTGCCTTATAATTTTTTTTCCCTTAATGATGGCATGGGGTACTAAGTAAAAAGAACTTTTGTAAATAGGCCTTTGGTAATGTCGTGGTAATGTATGAAGACAGAATGTTCTATAGTCACGAGTGGGTCTCAGTCCTTTAGTGAGCTTCTACTTCCAGACTGTGAACTCCACTAAGTGTTTCTCAGGACTTTTTCTGCCCCCTTTAAGTGGAACAGGATGGCCAGAGTGAACTAGAGTTAGGTATTCCCCTAGCCCAATCAGTTAGGCTCTGATAACAACCTAACAGACCAGGTTCTCATTAACTAGTTTCTCCTGAGGGCAGGACTTGTTAAGGAGAACAAAGTACTCTGGTGGATTTCAAAATGGTTCCCTTTTCCCTTTCCTTGGTAGAAGCATAGGAGGATTTTTCTCCAGTATTTACTTCGAGAACCTGGTCTAGCTCCTGATGGTCAATCTCATAAAATTTGGGGGCTTCCCTTGGAGTTTTTAATTCACAGAGTTGTCCACACTGAACCTCCAGCAAGTTACCATTCACAGTTCAGGTTTTCCAACCTAGCACTCTTCCTACAATGATTTCTACTTCCTCTCTGCCTCAACAAATTGTGATTCTCCATATTTGTTGGTATGCCCCATCTTGTGGGTAGCTATTTGTCCTTTGTCCCCTCCTCTCTTACAGAGCTTAAAAGGGTTGTTGATTTTTCAACATTTTCAGCTTCTTACTTAGGATGGGGCTCCTTATATATGGAATTGATCCTTATTTATATTTCATCGTGTGACATTTGCTGGCTCTGGATTCAAGTTTAGTTGTGAAAAGGAATGCCCTCAACACAGATTGTTGAAAAGGGAAAATAACAAAGTGATCTGAAGTGTGAATAACTGAGGAAATTGAGATTGCCAGTTGCTTCTAGGGGTACAATGCACTGCTCAGTTTAGAACAAGGTTTTTTTTTTGTTTGTTTTTCTTAAGATTTTATTTATTTGGCAGAGAGAGACCAAGAGAGAGGGCAGGCATGTGCACAAGCAGGGGAATCCCCAGGCAGAGGGAGAAGCAGACTCCCTGCTGAGCATGGAGTCAGATGTGGGATCTGATCCTAAGATCTTGGAATCATGACCTGAGCTGAAGGCAGATCCCCAACTGTCTGAGCCACCCAGGTGTCCGGACAAGGTGATTTTGAAGTGATAAGGTAACGTTCATGTGAAGGTATCTCTTAAGCATTCAGGAAGATGCATATCAATGCTTCTCCTCGGTCCTCCCTTATGAGTGATGGTTCAGAACTAGAAGTTTATTATATTCTATTTAGAGAGAAGGAAACCAAAGGTATTTTAACTACTTAGTTGGGAAAAAAATAGTAATTCAAAGGAATTAATCTTTTTTTCCCCTGGCACATCAATTTCTGATCAATCCTTAAGTATAATTTATCTACTTAATAGTTTATTCATAGCAGATTATTAATCCATGGCTAGTCCACCTTGCCTCACAGCAGAGTAAATAATCTGCTTGTTCCGCCACCCTACGATCCAGCTAATGGTTTTCAGGCTATGCTAATTAATGTTTATATACTTAGCAAAATAAAGTAGTAACTCTACTTTTAACAAAATAACGTAGCATTCTGAAACTAAAATAAGACGACTCTTGGTTTATTTGCACTTCACCTTCTCCCCACTGACATGGAAACAGGAGAGCTGGCTTATACGATGTGTATAAAAGAGAGAGGATCACAGAAGCTGGAATTAGTAATGATAAAGACAGCAAGCACCAATGGGGAAGGATGTACAGCCAGAAAATAAACAGAAAAGAGGTCCAAGCAGGAAAAATTGAATTCTAAACCTCACGCCACCGGTATTTTCCTTCAACCTCCTGGAGCAATGTGCTCGCCCTGTGGACACACTTTAAGCAGGGACAGCAGTGAGGAGAGGTTAACTACAGATTTTTACTAAGTACACGTTTCACTTCAGCTGCATCATTAAGAGTGACAGAGACATTGCCAGAATTTCAGATGGGTGTCAATTGTGGCTCATGAATAAAAATAAGGAAAGATCAATTATGAATATTTCTTCTATAGGGGAAAAGAAAAACAAAACAAAACTCAGGAAGGGAGGAGACGCTGTCCATGTCCAGACAGTTCGGTGCTGTCTAACTCAGCACCCAATTTATATGCTGAATCCTAACCTGAGTATATATTTAGTCAAGCATTGCATGTTTAAAAAAAATATTCTCATGACCCGTGGAGATTGGATTCATGGCATCCTAACTGATTAGGGCCAGAAGTACAGAATCCGGAGTTTACGAATGGGTATTCTCTGTATACAAGTCTTTGTCCGTTTCACCATTATTTCTCTCAGCTCCTCACAACTTGAGGCTCAAATTCTCAGCTCTGCTTTTTGGATAAAGTCTGAACACTTGCCTAGCAGGCAAGACTCTCCAGAATTTTGCCCTGAAATGAATTTCCATTTTGCATTTTTATCTTTCATTTACACATTTTCAGCTCTATCCAAACTCTACTACTGAAGCCACTTGCTCTTCAACCTCTTATTATTTGCTCAAACAGCTGCTCCAGATAAAATACTCGCTACCTTGGTCTTATATATGTTCTCTACCTCTTCCAGGAAGCCCTTCCTGATTCTCCATTTGGGTATATAACATTTTCCTCCTCTGAACAGATTGATTGGGTGTATGAGTTTTAATGTTGTACATCTCCCACTTCTCTTAATACTAGTTATTTTATGTATGTTTATAAAGTGTCCCTCAAACTAAGTTATTTTCCCCATGTCAATGAAAATAAGTATTCATTACAGGGAATCCTACTTAGGTTTCACGTTCTGAGAAAGGATCTAATTTGGGCATAAGTTAGTGATGTTTTCTACTCCCAAGTCTGATTTTTGCAATGTGCAGTCCTAGGGACAGTAACTTCTTTATGCCAGACAGTGTGTTTAGATTTGTGAACCCATTATTTCTAATCTTTACACTCCTAAGAGGTTGGTTTCTCCCATGTTTATAAGTCAGGAAATTTACAAGTTAATAAATTAACTCAAGGTCACGTAGCTCATAAATGGCTGAGCCTGGTCTCTATCCCACCCCATCAGCCTCTATATCCCACTTGCTTTTTACTGGTGTCCTTTTATTTTCTGTTAATTGATTATGTTTTTAAAAAAATTTCTTTACACGGAATGTGTATCATTGTTTTTTTCTTTTAAATACAGAAGCCCAGCTTCTGTCTGCCTATCCCATGTCCCAACTCTTTCTTTTACTCTCTCTAAAATGCATGTCTATTTGTATGTGGTGGGGGGTTCTGTGCACTTAATACAAATTATGGAATTCCTGTCCGGTGATTCCAGAAACTTCATAGGTAAAACAATAAGACCTTTAACAGCAGATGGCTGTAATCTTTCCTACCATGGTCAACTGGACTAAGACCACTGAGAAAAGATGCTCAATATCTCTCACAAGGGAAATGCTACCCAAAACCACAACGAGATATCACTTTATACCAGTTACAGTGGCTACAATCAAAATGACAAGAAATAACAAATGTTGGCAAGGATGTGGAGAAAAAGGAACACTTGTGGGGCACCTGGGTGGCTCAGTGGGTTAAAGCCTCTACCTTCGGCTCAGGTCATGATCCCAGGGTTCTGGGATCGAGCCCCATATTGGGCTCTCTTGCTCAGCAGGGAGCCTTCTTCCTCCTCTCTCTCTCTGCCTACTTGTGATCTCCGTCTGTCAAATAAATAAAATCTTTAAAAAAAAAAAAAAGGAACACTTGTGCACTGTTTATGGAACTGTCAACTGGTATAGCCAGTGTGGAAACAGAATGGGGTTTTTCTTAAAAAATTGAAAGTAGAAATACCATATGATCAATAATTGCACTATTGTGTATTTAGCCAAAGAAAATGAAAACACCAATTTGAAAAGATATATGAACCCCTATATTTATTGCAGCATTATTTACAATAGCTAAGATATGGAAGCAATCTAAGTGTCCATCAATAGAAGAATGGTCAAGGAAAATGTGATACAGCCACACACACACCCCTGACACATACACAAAGGGATATTGTGTGTAGCCATAAAAAGGATGAGATTGTGCCATTTGAGAAAACTTGGATGGATCCAGTGGATATCAAGTGAAATAAGTCAGACTGGGAAGGATACATACCATGTGAGTCCACTCATAAGTGGAATCTTGAAAAAAAAAAAAGAACAAATAAAAAGAATCAGATATTGTATGGTTACATACAGAAACTACATGGTTGTCAGAGGGATGGGGATGGGAGTTGGACAAAGAGGGTAGAACAGAAAGAGATATAGGATTTTAGTTACAGAATGAAGAAGTAAAAAAAAAAAAAAGGAAGAAGAAGAATGATTAAGTCACAGGACTATAACTCACAGTGTAAGAAATACAGTCAATGGTACTGTAGTAGTGATGTATGATGACGGATGGTAGTTACACTTGTGATGAACACAGCATAAGGTATAAACTTGCCAAAACACTAGGTTTGTATACCTAAGACTAGTGTAACATAGTGTGTCAACTACACTCAAAAAAATATCTTTCCCATTCAAAAAATAAAAAATAAATTTAAAAAAGGATATATCACCCAAAATAAGTATCTAAAATGTTAGCTATTATTATTGCTGTTATTACTGTTGTTGCTTTTCAAAACTTTATGGTGATTGTTGAATCATGATTAGAGGAAGAAGAGAATTGAAAAAAGCTAGGAGAGGCCAAATTATAGTATTTATATTGGGGTAAAATTCATATAACCTAAAACTCACCATTTCAATCACATACAATTCAGTGGCTTTTAGTATACCTATTGTGTTGTATAACCATAATTATCTAATTCCAGAACTTTTCATTACCCCAGAATGAAACTATATCCATCAAGTAATCAGTCAGTCCCCATTCTTCCCTCAACTCTCAACTCCTGGCAACCACTGATCTTCTCTCCATCTCTACAGATATGACTAATTCTGTATATTTTATTAAAATGGAATGATACTGTATGTGGCTTTTTTTATTTGGCGCCTCTCATTTCCCATAATGTCTTCAAGGTTTGTTCATGCTGTGCATTCTTCAGTACCTTATTCCCTTTTATGGCTCAGTAATATTCCATTGTGTGGACATATGATATTCTGTTTATCCATTAATAAGTTGATGGACTTTGTTTCCACACAAATTCATCATTACCTAAAAACATCAACTAAACAGCAGGACAGTGGAATAAGTGAATTATGTTTTGACTATTGTGGTTTCTCATCCTTTCACTTTCAACTTATTTGTGTCTTTGTATCTAATGTGAGTCTGTTACAGACACCATATAGTTGGATATCATTGTTATACATTCTGCTAGAGAGTAGGTAATGGTAGCAGTTAAGTTAAACAGCACAGAGCTCTCTTACTGAAATGTATTTGTTCTTCACTGAGCATTCCCTTGGTTATGATAAGGTTTTGATTAGATTCCAGAAGAGTAAATCACTGCTTTTGTTACAAGGAAAGTTTGAGGCTTCCTACCCCAGTTTTTCTAATGTCATTTTGTCAATTAATTTGTCTGATGAAGTTGAAGAGCACAGCTAGAATTTCAGTAGGGAAATGAGAAAAAGGCTATTAGAGTGTATCAGCATCCCCAAGACCATTCCCAGGTTTGATGATTGTCTAGCAGAACGCAGTCTGTGAGTTGTACTCATGGTAATGATTTTTTTTTAATAGTGAAGATAGACAAAGCAAACTTAGGGCAGGGGAAGGTGGGGGACATTGGGCAAATCCAGAGGAAATAAGGTACAAGATTTACTGAGTCCTCTCTGACTAGAATTGAACAGGGTGCCCTTAATTACTCCAGCAACAAATTGTGAGAAGCTCATTAGAGACTCAGTTTTATCGTTTTACTGGTGGTTAGTGTTTTAGGGTTTTAGTGGTTAGGGTTTTACTGGTGGCTAGTCACATAGGCATCCTCGGCCTGGCACAATTTTCAAGGTTCCCAAAAGAAAGCAGTTATTTAGTATGAACCTTATTGTTTGTATGAACAGTTTAGACATAGTGAGCTATTTTTATCAGGATGGTGGGAGTCTTCCTGTTACCCAAGGTAACATACATCAGCCAATCTTACAAGCAGGTCTTTCTAATAGCAGTATAGCAGGAAAAAAGGGAGTGGGATTCTAAAAGACTGATATGAACGACTATATATCAAGAAATTAGACAACCTCAAAGTCATGGAAAATTCCTAGAAATATACAACCTAGCAAGACTTAATCATGAAGAAATAGGAAGTTGGCACAAACTGATTACTAGTAAGGAAAATGAATCAGCCATTAAACAAAACAAAACAAAACAAAACAAAAACTTCCCAATAAATAAAATCAAGGACCGGATGGTTTCACTGGTGAATTCTACCAAACATTTAAGAATACCAGTATTTTTTTTAACTTTTCCAAAAAGTAGAAGAGGGAACACTTTCAAACTCATTTTATAAGGGCAGCATTACCCTGATACCAAAACTAGATGAGGACACCACAAGAAAATTATAGGCCAACATCCTTGATGAACATAGATGCAAGAATTCTCAACAAAATATTAGCAACCAGAATTTAACAAAATATTAAAAGGATCGCACACCATGATCAAGTACAATTTATTTTAGCAAGCAAGGATGGTTCAACATCTGCAAATCAGTGTAATAATACATCTTTTTAACAAAATGAATGATAAAAATCAAGTGATTATCTAGATAGCTTTAGAAAATATATTTGACAAAATTCAACAACATTCATGTTGAGAGTGATAAACACTCTCAACAAAGTGGGAATAGAAGGAAGATTCCTCAACATAATAAAGACCATATATGACAAACTCACAGCTAACATCATACTCAAAGGTGAAGAGATCAAAGCTTTTACTCTAAAATCAGAAACAACCAAGGATTTTCACTCCTCACTTTTATTCAACATAGTATTAGAAGTCCTAGCCAGAACAAATAGGCAAGAAAAAGAAAAAAAAGGCATCCAAATAGGAAAGGAAGAAATAAAACTCTCACTATTTGCAAATGACATAATATCATTTATGGAAAACCTTTAATAAAGAGTCAACCTAAAAACTGTTAGAATAAACAAGTTCAGTGAAATTTCAGAATAAAATATCAGTACACAAAAATGTATTGCATTTCTACATACTAATAATGAATTATCAATAAAAGAAAAGAAATCCATCCCATTTACAATTGCATCAAAAAGAATAAAATACCCAAGAATAAATATAATCAATGAGATGAAAAACCTGTACACTGAAAACTATAAGACACTGGTGAAATACATTGAAGAAGACATAAATAAATGAAAAAATGTTCTGTGCTCATGGATTGGAAGAATATTGTTAAAATACTCATTCTACAGATGCAATGCAATCCCGATCAAATCCCTATTTCACAGAAATAAAACAAATAACTCTAAAATTTGTATGGATCCACAAAAGACCCTAAATAGCCAAAGCAATCTTGAGAAAGGACAAAGCTGGAGGCATCACAGTTCTCTAATTTCAAACTATATTATAAAGCTATAGTAATCAAAGCAGTATGGTATTATCATAAAAATAAACATACAAATCAATGGAATAGAAAGCTTAAAAATAAATCCATTTGTGTATGTATATATAAATATACACATAAACACACATACACATGTATATGCATATATATGTGTGTATATATTTTTTTCAAATAATTTACAAGAAAGGAGCCAAAAATATACAATGGTTAAAGGACAGTCTCTTTAATAAACAGTGTTGGGAAAACTGGACAGCCACATGCAAAAGAATGAAACTTGACCACTATCTTACATCATACACAAAAATTAAATTAAAACGCATGAAAAACTTGAATGTATGACCTGAAATCATAAACTTTCTAGAAGACACATTGGTGATAAGCTCTTTAACATTGATCTTAATAATTCTTTGGATTTGACACCAAAAACAAAAGCAACAAGGGCAAAAATAAATAAATGAGACTAAAATTAAAGTAGACAGCCTCTGCACAGCAAAGGAAACCAACAAAATGAAAAGATAACCCAATGAATGGGAGAAAATGTTTGCAAATGATATCTGATATTAAGATTCATAACATATAAAGAGCTCACATAAAACAATAGCAAAAAAATCCAATTAAAATATGGGTGGAGAATCTGAATAATTTTTCCAAAGAAAACATACAGATGGACAATAGGTAAATTAAAAGATGATGAACACCATTAATCATGGAAATGTAAACTGAAACCCAATGAGAATCAACTTACAGCTCTTGGAATGGATATAATCAAAAAGACAAGAAATAACACATGTTGGTCAGGAGGTGGATGAAGAGTACTATTGGTGGGAATGTAAATGGGCTCAGCCACTACAGAAAACAGTGTGGAAATTTCTCAAAAAAAATTAAAAAGAACTACCATATGATCCAGAAATTCCACTTCTGGGTATTTATCTGAAAGAAACAAAAGCACTAACTCAAAAGATATGAGCACCCCCATGTTCATTACTTCATTATTTACTGTAGCCAGGTATGGGAATAATCTCAGTGTCTATCAATGAATGAAAGGATAAAGATTTATATATATTTATATATATATATCATCTATGTGTATATATACATATCATATATGTATATACACACACACATATATACATATACATACACATCTCACACACACACATACACACACAATGGAATACTATTCAGCCATAAAAGAATATGAAGCCTTGCCCTTTGTGACAACATGGATGGAGCCTGTGCACGTTATGCTAAGTGAAATAAGTCAGAGAAAGACACATTTTGTATGATCTCACTTACATGTTGAATCTAAAAAAAAAAAAAATCCGGGGGTGGGTAAAATGGATGAAGGGGATCAATGGGGACAAACTTCCACTTGTAAAATAAATAACTTATGGGGATTTAATGTACAGTATGGGATTATAATTAGTAATACTGTATTGTATATTTGAAAGTTGCTAAGAGAGCTGACCCTAAAAGTTCTCAACACAAGAAAAAAGTTGTAATTCTGTGTGGTGTTGGATGTTAACCAGCCCTAATCACAAATATTGAATCATTTTGTTGTACACCTGAGACTAGTATTTTACATACCAAGTATATCTCAAAAAAACTTGCAATATTTTTAAGACTTTGGTGTTATATTTTGTTTGGTTGTGACATTGTGCTGAGATGGATCTTAAGTTGGAAGAATAAAATTCCAGTTTTATTCAAATTTAAGGGGCAGATTTCTGGGGCGAGTTGGGTTATTATAAAAATAAGGCAGGGCACCTGGGTGGCTCAGTGGGTTAAAGCCTCTGCCTTCAGCTCAGGTCATGATCCCAGGGTCCTGGGATCGAGCCCCGCATCGGGCTCTCTGCTCGGCAGGGAGCCTGCTTCTCCCTCTCTCTCTGCCTGCCTCTCTGCCTACTTGTGATCTCTGTCTAATAAATAAATAAAATCTTTAAAAAAAAAATAAGGCAAACAATAAAGTGTGTGGTACTGTGAGTTTGTCTAGAGTGTCTCAAATAACAGAGAGTTCCAGAAAGCCCCACTGGGCTCTGGTGTCAAAATATAGCTCACAATTTAGAGGCATTTTTCCATTCTCTGCTGACTACTGAAGAATTGCCCAGGCCATCATGGCAGCTACATAGATGTTTGAAATGCAAACAGTGTGAGCAACAGGAGACAAGACAGGAGTATCAACTGTTATCAGATGTCCACAAAAAGGAACACCAAATGCACCTTGGGAACATGACAATGAGGTAGCAGGTGCAGGATAAAGGTAGAATACACAGGGTCATCCATGGACTTTACCTTAGTAGGCTTGGGCTGCCAGTACAAAATGCCACAGACTGGGTGGCTTACATAGAAGAAATCTGTTTTGTTTTTTTTGTTGTTGTTGTTGTTTTGTTTTTGTTTTTGTTTGTTTTTTTTTTTTTTTTTTTTTGATTCTAGAGGCTGAAGTCTAAGAGCAGGATATGGTGAGTTTTGATTTCTCCAGATGCCTATCTTCTTGGCTTATGAGTGGTCTTCTCTGTGCCCTCACATGGTCTTTTTTTTCCTGTGTATGTGCATCTGTCATGTCTCTCTTCTCATAAGGCCACCACTCCTACAGGATTAGGGTCCCACCCTTATGATATCATTTAACTTTAATTACCTCCATAAAGATCTTATCTCCAGATCCAGTAACTTTGGGGATTAGGACATCGACAAAGGAATTTTTAGGGGACATGGTTCAGGCCATAACACCATCTCACACCAAGTCCTCTGGAATCCATTTCATTCACACTCCCTGAATCTGTAGGAGGTTGGAATTCCAGTGGGTAAGCCAGGCTAACTGTCTTGTTATTCTTCATTTTATTATATTTTCTCTTTTTTTCCATCCTATATTTTCTAATAGCTGATCCTGAAGCTGCTTTCATGGTTAATTTGGATATTTGAAAATTATTACATGAGCCACTGTCCCTTCTCAATGTTCTCGGGAAAGAAGCAACACTGTACAGAATCCTACTACATATTTTTGTTGGATAGCACTGCCATTTTGCACACAGGCTACATTCAAAGAACTAGGTTGAATAAATTCACTGTTTTTAGAATCAAAATTATGTAAATGATCATCTCATTTTAACAGTATTTATAACATTCTCCAAGTTTTATAAATGGTTTTATATGCGAATGAATGAATAAATAGTATTTCTCTCTCTTACGGCAACCCAAATGCAATTATGCTCATGGAGGGAAATAGAAAAGAATTATAGGTTCAATAAAATGCTGATCTCCAAAGTAGCAGTTGACATTTTCAGGTATTTTTGACAAAAGCCGCAGTGTGAGTTCTTAAGAGTCTGTCATGCCTTCCAGATAAGAGAAGAAGTTGCAAGCCCAAGTTGTCTCCCTCCACCCTCTCCCCAAATGTGCCCAAGCAGGTGCTGGTTTTGTTATGGTTAATTTAACAGCTTAAAGGATTTTAACTTTCTATTTACCTCATTTAATTTTCTCTGGGGGTCAGCACTATAAATGTTGCAGGCATGAAATTAACTGTGTCACTGTGGCTGCTTTAGCTTAACAGGACATTATGGATCTCAGCTCCTGCAGTTGAACGGTACCCAAGGTTTTGAGGTGTGTGTGAGAGTATGTGTGTGTTAAAGAGTTTTCTTACAAAATGTTAATATTCAAGAGACTTCAGAGCACCCTTGTCCTATATCAAATCTGATTTGGGGGAACTGGTTTTACAGTGTTCCTTGAGTAGTTCTCTCCTAGTGACTTTCAGGTAGAAGAAGTACTACTGATTAAGAGATGTTAATTTGACTAAAGAATTTATTCTGAGACACCAATCCATGGGTAGCTTTTATGATAGTTTTATGGCAGTCTCAAGTAACCTTAGCAAGTTTGTCTTCTGGTTTTTTGCCATGTGTTTCTAAACCCAAGGTAAAACTTTCTCATCCCAGTAGGGCTCCCACTGCTCGGTCTTTTCAAACAAATCCAAGGCCTGACTGGTGGCAAAGTCTGCATCAGTAAGCAAGCTGGAGGAGCTCAGCATATTCACCCAGTATTTATTCCACAGAAGATCAAGCAACTGATGATCCAAAGAGGATTTGAAATGTAAGACTTCTAAGGCATAATACTGTTTGCAGCACGCACCGAAATCTTCTATTTTACTACGTGGAAGAGCCCGACACTCGAGAGTGACCTTCATCAAGAGGTTTGTAACCTTTGGGTAGGTCTGTCCTAAAGGCTTCAAGATTCAATTTCCCTGCAGATACTGTTCCTGTCAGGTTTCAACAAGCCCTGATATAAGCCTGCTGAGAATCTCCGAAACCTGTGCAAACCAGACATGTCCAGACTTCATCCCCAGAAAGTTCTCCAAACCTAGTGAACACTGTAGACAGAACCCAAGATCACTTTCTAAACCTCGTATATTTTCTGTAGCTCCCCAAGCCGAGTAACACTTTGGTGATAGTATCTGGAGCAGTGAGTTTGGGTATCATTCTGTTTAATCCACTGAGATTTGGAATTTTTTATTAGCATTCCTACAGAGCACGGACTAACCTACTCCCACTTAATTATCTAAAGCCTCAGCCAAGGGGTCATAAATAACATTAATACAGTATTTAAGATAAGTGGCACTGGACAGCTTCTCCATTGATTGTGGAATGTGCTAAGGTTTTGTCTTTCATGTCCACATAAGAGAGGAAAAAAAGAAAGCTTAAGGGAAAGGACTCACTACAAGTCCTTTGTCTAAAAACCTTGGGAAGTTTGACATCCCATTCTTTCTGACCTCTAAGTGATCACAGCGACAGCCAGAGATAATGTTTTTTAATGTCTCAGTTTGAACGTGGCCCAATATTTAAAGTAAAATCCACAGATTAAGCCTTCTTATAAATTTCCTGGTTCCGTTGCCTTGCATTATTAGATATATTTCTGTTTCCTCTGCTTTCATAGACCTAAATAATGAAAACTCTTTATAGTTCTTCCAAAGCTCACCGATTCTGACATGTGGTATTCACATTTTGTGAGTAATTTCCAAGGCACTTCCTATTTTTCTGTTGAGCTGTACGCCAAGATAACTTTTGGAAGGTACAGCAGCATAGGTAATTGGCAATTATCCAGATTTGTGTTGGCTATCTTATGGAGGTGTTTCTATAAATTAGGGATCCAGGCAAACAGGTAAATTTTATTACCCAGTCATAATTCTCATTGGGGGTGTTCCCTTACTTTATATTCTCTCTTCATATATTTATATGAAATTGCCTCAAATGATGCTTTTTCTTCAGGAAGAGCTCATCGATAGATATCCCAAAACAGCCATAATTAGGCAAGCTGGCCAATTAAATAAGGAAACACAATATCTTGTTAGCAATTGGCATCAACTGTTGGGTGACATTTTGATAAACTGCTTCAATATACTGTATAGCATTTTGGTGCTTTTTCACTTCTTAAAAGGTCACAGTCTCTGAAAAGTAACATCGAAAAAGCTGATATTTAAAGGGTATAGAAAAATTCAAATAAATAGTCTGGTCTACTGCTAGATAGCTCTTCTCTCTTCACAATGAAATCTCTGATCGTCTACTTGGCCTGTTTATTCTGTTGGTTAAGGTTTCCATTGTTCTAAGGGGAGATGACATGTCTTTTTCTATCTGCAGATCTGCTATCACTCGAAGCCTGACTCTGTACTTTTCAGTATGAATTTTTTTCCATTTTTTTTTCCCAATAGGAAATTTAACAGTTGAATTACTTGGGACGATCTATGTGGTTACTAGTGGGTCCTTTCCTAAAAGACCTAGAGGTATTTTGATACCAATGCCCATTAGTGAGATTTTCAGGAAACTTCTGCAAACTACTCTGAGGAGTGTGTACTGCGTTATTTATGGGTGGAAATCAGGGTCAGCTCCACCAAGACCCTTGATTAATGTTTCTTGTAACATGATCCATAAACCATCTACCTTAAAACAACACATGAAGTATTTTATCAAAACGGCAGATACTTTTGCATCAAAACCCAGATCAACTGAATCAGGATCACCTCAGGTGGAGTTCAGGATGCCTCATTTTTAGAAAATCTCCGGGTAGTTCTCTAAGCACACCTTTGGAAACCGGAGCTCTCTGCTGTAAAGAGGCAGTCTGACCACTAGGGAACTTAGAGCTAGATCCTGCCTCTCTTTCTCCATACCCAGTAACCTTTCTACATTCTCATCCAGCAGGAAAATCACTTCTATTCCTCACATCGTTTTAAGACAAAACAAAAATAAAACAAGTTGCTTTCTTCCAAAATGACCCATCCTCAACTTTTTTATTTAGCTGGTTGCCAAGGGTCTGTCCTTGCACACCGCGTGCTGCTCGTGAACATTTGGAAGATGGGGAGAACAGCATCGTCTTGCTATGAGTGGATAATTCTTTTCAATTGTCCAAGGTAATGTATGAAGTGCCACAAACTTCTTTTACAGTCTAGTTAGAAAGGCCTGAGCGCTGGCGCAAATCCACAGCCCTGTGTGACCATGGACTGGTTGAACAGGCCAGTGGTCCCCTTGTTCAGTCCGTTGGCCACAATCACAGAAGTGAGGTGGCATAACTCCCTTTTCAAAGAAGGTTGTACTTATTTCACCCTTTCCCCAGTACATAATCAGTTTTACTGATTCCAAATAAATATCTGACATTTGGTTCAACAACTTTTGTAGCTTAAAGCTTCCAAAAAGCAATTTCCCCACAACAAAAGAGCTGGAAATACATTGTAAACGTGTGCAAATTGCAGGAGGTTAACGAGGCAGGGACATGTTTATATCAAGTCTCCTCATTTCTGTGTGCCTGCCCTGGAGGTCAATGAAGAGGTCAAGGCTCAAACAGCCAATAAGGCCCAGCTGGTGGCCACCTCACAGACCCTAAGGAAGAACCCTCATTCAGGTTTGAGAAAGGCAATGAGGTGTAGACTTCTATCCTCAGATCATAGTCATCAGTCTGTATAATTTCTTTAAAAGGAAAAAATATTCTGTGGGCTTCAGCTATAATGAGTGTCCTGCTGCTTAGAATCTGCTGTTGGGGGTGGGGGTCCCACTCCCTGCTGTCTCTCCATCCCCATGTTCTACCAACTCTGAGACACTGGATGTCTTATCAACCTGCCTTGAGAGAATTTATCTTTTCTCTGACTCTTCAGGTTCATGGTCTTATATCAAGTGGCTTCTTTGTGCCCATTTATATATTGTGCTTTTCCTCATTTGCTTTGGATTTCCTGATAGTTACTGTGCTTCTTGCGTACCCCTATCTGATGCCACAAAAAAACTAGGCTCAGCACTTAGCTACAGGCCCTGGCCCTTCCCATTCTCAAATGTCTGTCTGTAACCCTCCTTTTCTTGAGAACCTGACCACTAGAAAGATACCATTTACCAAGTTGTCCTAATCAACTGATGCCTGGATCTGGTCATTCCAGGTCTGGCCAGTGCCTATCAGTGACTTAGTAGTGACAGCAAAAGTAAAGGACTATTGATTGTATGTGAATATAACTCCAGTTCTCAACTCCCTTTTAAAGTTCTTCATTAAATTCTGTAAAACACAAAAGGAATTAAGAAGCCAGTAGTTTATACTGAGGGTGGGGTGGAAACATTAGTATGTATAGAATACCAGCTAAGGGCCAGGTGTACTGTCTTCCTTATGGTCAGAAAATGCCTCTTGGGGATGGGGGGCGTGGGGGGGGCGGGAATCGAGCATACCCTACAGTAAAAAACTGGATAAAGTGATAAAAAGTAAGAACAAAAGTACGGGAGCAGGTCATGTTTTAAGAAACACTGGGCATAAGAATATATATATATATATATATATATATATATGAAATATAAAAATAGTCAAGGGACTCAAAGAATAATTCAATATTAAAAATAATGCTTCAGTGGAAAGTTTACAAATCAGGTTCAACAACAGACAGGATTACCCTTTAACACAATCAAGTAAAGACCATACCTGCTGCATTGATTTCTCTATTCCCTATTGAACTTGCTTTTGTGGCACATGATAGGAATGCCAAAGATATTTCTTAAATTAATCCATATATGAGAGAATAAAATAACTGCTTGGTCAGCCAAGTAAACTGCATTATAGAGCCAAAATTTGGGCAGTGACATTGGGGCATTTACTAATAATCATAAACCTGTGAGCCTGTGTCCAGCATAAACGTGGGTTTAGAAAATAATGCATTTCTCTTGCTCATAGGTATTATTCCACTAAAGGTTAAAGATCACAGTCCTCTCTCTGCCTGTTTTCTTTCTAAATGGTATTCAGAGCTTCACCATTTTCTTAATGCGCTTACTATCTCTTATCATGGTTATTTTTCACATTATTTAGAGAAAATTTGTCTTCCTGCTAGAAATTTTTGCATTGTATATACAACATTACTTATTGCTTGGATAATGCCCTATTAATTTCAATGGATTCCTTTTGACATAAAAATGGATTTGCACTGAAGGGCAAACACTACCTCCATATGTATCCAGGCTGCATTACAATCGAATCCATCACATTATACATTTATAGGTGTCTACCCCTGTTACACTGCTGAAATGGTCTGCCATAAAAAATGGCCATGTGAAAAGCTGGTTTAAATTTCATGCATTTTTACTTGCAAAGTATCTGGTTAGATGAACAGAAGCCTCCAAGATGAAATCCTTTCCAACATGAATATGCGAACGTGACTCCCCGGGAGCAGCGACAGCTCAGCATTTCGTCCAGTGCCTTTTCTTTAGATTCCAATGACAGATTTGTTTTAGGGTCAGCATGTTGGAAAGCATGGAGAATTTATTTTTTTGGAAGCTCTCAGTGGTAAATGGCACACTGGAAGAGGGAAATGCGAGCACTGTTTTCTTTGGCACTCCCAGTGCTAGTCAAGGAGAGCCCTTACGTGGTCTCCGAAAGCCCAATTTAGCATTTCGGACCTTTCCGGTTTTATCTTTAGAAATAATTGTTTTGCGTATATATTAGCTGACGTGTTTCTGGCAACTAAAAGGTCTTCCTTTTTCTTATGAAGCATGGGAAATCATGCCTATGAAGGTGACTTCTGGCTTAGAGGCAAATATATGTTCCTCGGGGACAAGTATGGAAGTGAGACTCAATAGGTCTTACTGTTCAGGGTGCTTCTAAAAAGTGAGGGTCAAGAGCTTAGGAGAACACCAATTTTGTGGAATTTCATCAAATTTCCCATTTTTCCCTAAGTTAGAATTTCCAAATGGATGGACATGTATTATAGCAAATAGCATACCAGTAGGAGGAAAAAAAAAATCACTAGATTTCTATCTATGAATTAAACAAGGAAAAGTGTTGGCTCGTGTTTTGGGATTTTTACTTCTAGCGTAATAAAAACAAAACAGAACTGGAACTGACAATAACACCACCAGATTTGAATCAGAACGTTTGGGTTATCTCTGTCCTTTGTAGATGTCAGACTTCAAAGAGTCATCAGGTTCTATCGCATGCTTTCTGTATAAAATGGGGACTTTCCATAAGGGGAAGTTGCTCTATGTATTTAAGAAAAGTAAAGCCAGTATTTATTATCACAGGTTTTGCATAAAAATGTAGGCTTCTGGTCTCAGTCACTTTATATTTAAAATCGGGATAAAAATCTACTTTTTGCCATCTGTAGATTAAATAAGATAGTATGTTATATGCCTTGAAAATTTAAATGTTATTTACCATTCACTGAACTCATATTATTCTTGCTTTTAATGGTTTCTTTTCTCTCTTCTAATTTTCTTTCTTTCTTTCTTTCTTCTTTTCTTTCTTAGATCCCAGGTATTAACCACAATACTTCATTCTTGATGGTTTGAAGACTACAGGTTCTTTAGTTTGGCTTGGCCCATGAATTCTGGCTCATAATTTTTCCATTCAAATTATTACAAGATGGTTTTATTTATCATAATGTCTGAATGGAATATAAATGAAGCACAGTGTACATCAGCTTCCTTATGTGAATACATATGGGTCTTGTACATGTAGAAAGGGACAGAGTGAATGAATTTTGAGAGGGTGAAGATGTGGGTGGAGTACATTTCTTTTCTCATTTCTTCCCTTCCATCAATAAAAGCTTTTCAATACATAAGATATAGAAGTAATACATACGGATGCAAATCGGACTGACTTACTGTGAGTTTTTAAATAGAGGACCCACACTGTTCTTGTCTTAGAGTATGCTAAAATATATTTCATAAAATTGTATTATAACCCTCAAATTAGTCTGATTCTGTTTTTAAAGACTTTTTGCAGAATTTAGTGGTTCAAAGTTGAGGTTGAAAATGAGCAGTCCCTGGCATTACAAAGGATCTGTAGAATTCTTTTCTGTAGCTAGGAGTTTGAAAACCAACTATCAATCACGTTCTAACTTAAAAAGATATAAATGTGTACTGAGCAGAAAGAATTCGGTTCAGGTCTGCTGGCCCAAATACAATGGTCTGAATAGCAAAGTCCTGAGATTTCTTAGCTGCATAATGTTCTTACAAATGGTCCATGCTGTGCTAATAAAACTATTGTGACGAGGAGCTTTTGCAGTGGAAACTGACAGATGAGGCAGAGTTAAGTACTTTTTCAGACAAGCTACTGCAGTAAATCATTAAGGCACACAAACAATCATCCTTCATCAATGCGCAATTTGTTTCATAGCAATTGCAAATCGAAAACAATGTAAACAAACAAATCGACAACTAATGAACATCCCCCATCGCTCACTGTAAATAGATCTACAACTTTAGAAGAACACTTTATCCAACACATTGTCAACTCATTGTAAACACATCTACAACTCATAAACAACTCATTACCCAGTATGTTGTCACCTCGTTGCAATTAAAGTTGAATGTTAACTGTACTGTATGTTCCTGCTCTGAATCAGATTATACCCTGGGAGGAAAATGCAAAGGAAGGAGAGCCAGTTCAGAAATGAGAAGGCTTTTTACTTCACTTCCACCACCCCCCTCCCCACCATGTTTGACTCTTAAAATTATTTGACCAGGCTCACGTAGAAATTAACCTGCATTTTTTACCCTTTCTTCAGGTATTCCCCTTTTTTCATTTGCATAGAGAAGGCAGTGGTTTCTTAGCACAAGTTCCTTTCATAGAGGAAAAGTAAATGTGTAAAGTATTCCCCAAGCAGTAGTAAAACTCACAGCTTTTACCATAATTGCTTTGTGTGAACTGCGTTTGGCATCCCTACCTGGTGTATAATCTCCTGGTTGGGGCCAGCTTTTTTTACAGTCTGCAGGTTGATGGTTTGGGGAAAGCAAATATGAACTTACGAATGTCACCGCAATTCTCCGGTAACGTTACTGTTGCCTGAGGATTTAAGTGGGTTTCTTCACCGAGTGGGTTTCTTCACCATTTGGGCTTCTGTAATCCTTACATCACAGAGGGAGTTTTGCCAGGTTATAGGTGCGAGCTTGTGTATAATATACACACATAAGCAGATGCCTCCACAGCATCTGACCCTTTATACAAATTGTAGGGTCGATTTGTGAGATGGGGGTATGATTTTAAAATAATTTTTTTTCTTTATCTTTTTTCTTTAACTTTCTTGTTTACCTGTGTGGAAGATGGAAGAATTTGAACTGGAATGTTACTAAATAGCGATAATTTGCACATTTGAGATACAATCCTATGTATATAATTATGTAGATAATTTAACAGCTTTAGAAGCATCATATTCATAATAACCAACCCAAAAGGGCTGTGTTATAGTGAAAAACCCACTGGCAACGAGGGCCTCAGTTCTCAGAATATCAGAAATGATTTCTTTCTTAGGAAATAGTGGGATGCATCAAGCCTTTGCAGTTAGAGAATTTCATGTGAATATAGTTCTGTCACCTCCTAGCTGTGACATGTCCTCTCTGAGCCTTAGCTTCTGTACCCATAAAATGAGACTGCAAGATTCTGAGGATTAAAGATTAAAATGTTTGTCAGGCATCTAGGGCAATGCTCAGTGCTGAACAAGTGTTCGATAAATACGACGATGATGGTGGTGGTGGCCAAACGAGTTTCCAGTCTCTAGAGAAATCTCAGACCAAGAAAATAATAAGGTCCTTTGATTCATTCATCCCTCTATCATCTCCCATATTCACTCTTCATTATATACTCCGTCCACATTAATGTTTTCTTAGGAAAACACTTTTGGGGAAAAGCCACAGATTTTCCATTCCACTCTTCTAAGATACTCTAAGTAGTTGTGCAATATTGAAGTATGAGCCCTCAGATTTAAATACTAAAAATAAGAGTAACTTTTACTCAAAAAGAGACTTTCAGAACTCTTTTTTGTACACGGTTCTCAAGATAGACTAAATTATTCTAAAGAGAGGTCACTTGTTACAATATGAAGATCAGTGCACCATGAACTGAGGTGTGGATTTCAGTCCTCATTCTGCCATCAAGCAAACATTTGAGTTTGCGCAGCTCCCTTAACCTAAGTGAAAGTCAGCACTTGCTGCCTCAACTGTCCATCTCACTTCCTTTTAACCCATTTGTTTATTCAACAAATAGTTATTAATCACTTTGATGTGCCAGGGACTCTTCTAGGCAGTAGGGATCCATTAGGAGTAAGACTAACCGTTCCCTGGTCTCATGGAGCTGGTGATGAGACAAAGTGAGCAAGTAAAAAAGTTAATGCAACTTCAAGAAAAAGGGCTGTGAAAAATAAAGCAGGCAAGGTATTTGAAAGTGATGACAGTTGGCCCTTCCCCCACTTTTTCTCCTCTAAAAAAAAAAAAAAAAAAAAAAAGTGATGGCGGGCTACTCTGTTTTTGACAATGGTGAGAGATTTCCTCTCTGAAGATGCCATTTGATTATAGACCTGAATTAAGTGATAAAGAAGTCATGCATTATTACGCCAGACTCAAGGATTATAGACTATAAGAATTAAAAACTTGCTTCTTTCTGTTTTTCTCTATTTTGAGGCTAACAGAATCCGTTCCCACCATCTTTATTGCTCCTATCCTCTAAGGTGTAGGAAGGTTGTTGCTCTCTCCTCTTCTGCCCCACGTAGGCTTGCATGTATCTTTCCCATTCCCTGTCTTCTTCTAGTATCAGAAACTGAGCCTTCATAACATCGTTTGATAGGTTTTATCTTTATTCCCATAACTGCACATTTACGTTATTTATAAAAATATTCATGCCAGAGTGAATACAAAAAGAACAAACACTTTAGAAAGAGAGAGTTGTAGGAGATGAGGTCAGGGACTTAGCAGATCTCTGAGGCCAGCATAAAGGCTTTGGCTTTTGCTCCAATCAAGGTGGAATTCTTCTGATGTGCTATCTGAATAGCCTGTAGGTGGTCAATGGTAGAGAAGAGAGACCAATCCAGACCCTTTTGTAATAATCCAAGCAAGAGATGATGGAGGCTTAGACTACTATAGTAGTAGTGGGGGTGGTGAGAAATGGCTGGATCTGTGACTTCTAAATATCTGGGACTCAGGACTTGATCATTATTGGATGGTGGTGGGCTAGGTGAGATGAAAACATCATTTGTACTCTGCACTCCTGAACTTCCTTGACTAGCAATGAGCAAGAAGACCTGAGGCAAGTCAGTCAATTTCTCTGATCCTGAGAGTTCCTTGAGTTCCATGAAGATTAAGTAGGATAGATGGCACACAGTCACCCCTCAGTAAACAAACATTAGCTTCTATCTCTTCATCCTTTCTTTATAGTAGCAAACATGCTAGAAATAGTATGCTGTTCTAAGGTGGGCCATTTTATTTTTGTGACTACTCTCAAAAGGTAGTCACAAGGTAGGTAGAGAACATACTAAAAATAAATTCCAAGACAAATAAAGAACACAGTAATAGGTCATAAAAACAAAAAGGCATTAGATATTTCAAAGCAGATAAATTTTAGAAACCTCTTTCCCAGACCAAAATCTGTAGACTGCCAGCAGTATGGGTTATGGCCTCGCAGGTGTGAGCCAACAAAGAGGCTTCTCAGTGGAGGTGGCGGTGGCGGTGTGCTGGTGGCACCATCTTTCCGGCAACCTAATGCCTTCTTAAAAAATTGGGCCTGGCTTCAAAATGGGCCAGCTTCCTCTGAAGCTGTATATACAACAAATATTTTATTTCCTTGAGACATTTCGACCTTATCAAATGCTCAATTTTTTTCCCTAAAGATTTGTATCCAATTGTTCTGAGCAAAGAAACCAGCATGAGAATGTTAATGATGTACCCATTCTCAGGTTACCTGGTGCTCTGACCAAATGTGAAGAGAAAGGGCTTATTAAAAGACGCTTTCTAGAAGGGGGAAACTCTTATGGCCACAGACTGCATCCACTAACCCTCAAGAATAATATATTCATAAAAGTGAATAGGACAGAACAGAAAACACATTAACAGGATGGTAACAGCATTCACTGAGCACACTTTATGTATCACTCACTGTTCCAATCACTCTGCATTTAATAGCTCATTTGCACAAAACCCCTAGAATTTGCACAAAATTCCCAGTTCCATAAGTAAACAGAGGCGTGGAGAGTTAATTTTTGTCCAAGCACAGCTAAAAATGCCCAGGCCAACATTTGAACCCAGGCCATCTGGCCTGAGGCTACATTTTGAAGCATTATTCAATACTACCTTTATCATGCTCAGAAAAAGAAATCAAGGAATATATTAACTTATACCTAGCCCTGAAAAACAACTCTCTCTGTAGGAACAGTCTCTCGTTAATAACAATATAAAGAAAGAAGGTCAACTGAAAGGCAAATGAAGGTCTGAAAGCTTATTCACACTCCAGCCTGGTGTGTGGCAATCTTTACCACTTAAAACGACCTAAATCCCTCACGCTGCCATGTAAGGCATGTTGTTAGAAAATTCTCGGAGCCAGTCTCTAAATCAGCCGTTCTCTCCATTGCCAGCCAGGTCAGGGCATCTGGGTAGCCCTCAAAGAATCACTCAACAAGAATACACTAAAGAGTTTACCAAGTGAAAAGGAAGGATGATGATCTCAGCAGGGAAATAATATTACACCTTCCGTGTGAAAATTCCCATACACAATGTGCGCGCGCGCGTGCCACACACAACCATGTTCATTCTTACCTCTCAACTCTTTCTCCTTTTCTCCCTTCCTTCACCCATTCCATCTTTGCCCTATGCTCTCAGATTCCCCTTGAAGTCTATCAAGTTTCCAGAAGAAAACAGGTGCTCAAAGTGTGCTAACATTTTACATGTGTGTAAAACAGATGCGTGCGCATTATGTCGCAGGTCCAAGGCATTTGAGACATACAGTTGCTAAAATTTGAGTCCTCTCAGCTTTATTAGATCAGGATGCTATATAGAATGTTGTTCGGTGTCCTATCTGCTTCAAAGTAAAGGGAGTTAGTGAAGATTTCGAACCCCCATAAGAATAAACTTAAATGATTTTAACCAATATTCTGCTTGATTTGTTTATCAATAAGTTGTATTTAAAGATTTAGGTTTCCCAATGACACACATTTTTTAAAGACTTATTTATTTGAGAGAGAGCATGTGAGTGAGCATGGTGGGGGGCAGAGGGAGAGAGAATGCCAAGTAGACTCCCCGTTGAGCACTGAGCCTGAGGCAGGGCTCCATCACACCACCCCGAGATCACGATCTGAGCCGAAACCAAGAGTCAGACACTTAACCCACTGCACCACTCAGCTGCCCCATGATATGCATTCTTGCACTGAATCATGTTCTTTATAAAATTCAGGGATTACCTATGGCTTGATGCTTAAGTGGGATTGGTATTTAACATCATGCTACTCATTCCCGGAAGCAATAGGAAAGTAACCTTTTGAAAACTGAAAGTAAACCTTGCACTGCCGAATGGAGTTCACCAAAGCCGATGAAAGTTCAAGCTATATATTGTCCTTAAAATGGGTAAATTCTGCCCACTTCCACACCATCTGGTTACTTTTTCTACACTTTTCCATAACTCATCCTGTTTTCTCCTTCTGTACTTTTCTTGTTCTTCTGCTGCTTTTAAGTCTCATCTGAATTCGCCTATTTTATCACTCAACAGAGACTATCTCGGACTTTTCCTCTAAGTCCCGGCTGACTTCAGGCTAAATTCCAGATAACTAGCTGGGGTTGAAATATATATGTAGAAAAATTTTATATGGAACATCTGTTGTACAAATGGAGATGCTTTTAACAAACAACTAGTCTTTGATCTAAATAGATCTGGTTTTCCTTTGACTTCCTACAGAAGATCACGGCTCCAGGTCTTCTTCCACCCTTACCCTCAAAACTGAACTTCCTCCCCCCACGTGTCAGGCATTTAGACCATTTTCTGTGTTATGATTACAAGCTAAAAAGTGATGAATATTCTTGAACATCACTAGTTCTTAATAGGGATTTTAAAAAAACAACTTATCTTCTCTGTCATCGAGTTTCTGGAACCTACAAGGATTTCAGGGCAGCTTAACGATACATTCATAATTCTTAAAATTCAGCTTCTCCTTCTCATAGTCTTGTCATCTAAAATGTCTAAAGCAGCCAGGTTTTCACCTGTATTGCAGTAAGTGCTACATTATAAACTATGTTTTAAAAATATGTTTTAATTAACTTTTTCAAATCTACTCATTAAAATTCCCACAAAGTGGACTACCAATGGAGCATTTTGTAAATAAGCACTCTTAGGTACCTAACAAAGAAAATGTCTACAAGAGTTTTGTAGGAAATTGCAAGCAGTTATTATTCTACTTTAGTTATCATAAATGTTGAAAGTAAATACCAAACATGTATAACTCACCTTATAAAAATAAGGGCTAATTTCGTTGGTCTTTTTTAATACACAGGTTTTTGAGTCACCATACACAAGATTTTAATTTTCAAAGTTTGTCAAAATATCAAATGAATTACACCTTAGCAAAAATGTATTAACTATGAAACCACTGGGACTCTGACAAACTGTTTCAACTCTCAGATTTGTGACCTACGTGGTCAACGAGTGATGGATTAGGAATGAAAGGGTTAAACTGTGCGTGTGTGGGTGCATGATAGCCAGGAAGTGAGTTCAGGGCACCACCATTCAGCTAGGTCAAGGCTTCGTGGAGTCAACGGTCAAGGAAACCAAGGGTTCAGAGAGCTGGGGACCTGGAGAAACACGCCCTGGAGAATTTCAAGGAAGCAAGGTCTAGGAACACCACTTGGAGCTAGGGGCAGGGCTATTTTGCAAGCCTTTGCCCAGAACAGCGACTAGTGTTACAATCCTGAACCACTCTCTCCAAGATGGTGCTTTCTGTCATTAAAATGGCTGGAATCAGCCATAGGGAAAAAAGTCGGGGGGAATTCAGTAATTTCTTCAGTAATCAGTTTCTGGTTCCTTATTCGGTATCTACATTTATCAAGGGATCACTAACTTGTGGTGCCGATAGGCCCTTTTTATGGTATTGTCAAATAGGAGGACTTTGATGGGAATATTGGTTTGGAGGTCAAAAAAGAGGTCAGGACTAGGGATGCTGCTCTGGAGTTCCGCTGCCTACCCTGTGTCATAAATATATTTGTGGAATCAATTAGTTCATGAAACCATGGAAATGGAGGTAGATAGGTCACTAAAGAGAGACTTACAAGATGAGAAGACAAGAAGAAAAACTGAGATTGAGGAGTAGATAACAGAGCAGAGGAGGACATAAGATACTGAAAAGGAATAGCTAGAGAAATAGGAAACAAGAAAAGTGGGAAGGAGGAGATTGCTGTTCATGGAGGCCAAAGCAAGCATGATTTTCAAGAACTGAGTGGCTAATTTTCTCTAATTCAAGTATGGTCAGGGAAATAATTGAAAAGCATCCACTGTACCTACCAAGGTGGTAAAGCCATTCTTTTTTGTTGGTTTGTTTTTGGATTAATGGCCTCAGAAACTATACTGCATTGTGTCTCAGGAAGAAAAAGAAGGTAAGGTAGGTCAAGTGACAGGCGGTATTGTTTCAAACACTTTAACTGTGAAGGTAAGTAGAGTGGTGGTGCAGTAGCTAGAGGAATTTTTAAAGGTAGAAAGACATAAACACATCAATATGCTGGTGGGAAGGTTGAGGCTGAAGATAAATGTCGGATCTGCACTATGACAGAGAGAAGTCCCTGAGGGAGTTAGAGACGGGGGTGGGGCAGGCATGGGATCCACAGTATAGTCAGCTATCTCTACCTTGAGTACGAGGATGGGATCTTCTTACAGTAAGATAAGAGGTGATGGGAATGAGATGCCCATAAGCCTGGCAGAACAGAAGCTGTGCATATTCTTGAAGAAGAGAGGCTTTGGAGAATGGGCTCGAGGAAAACAGTAGAAGCCTGAAATAATTATATAGTAAATAAGAAGACAGGGTAACACTGGTTCTAATATAGTTCTGATTCCTACATTTTTGATATATTTTTTTTTCTATTAGGAAAGAATCTCAAAAAATTCAAATGTAGATTCCATTATATCTTTAAGGTCATCAATCATAGTTGAAGGTCAAATGACCCATATGAGGATATCCTGTAGAGAAGACGACTTAGGATCTAATTTTCCAACTAGCTATTATGTAACTTTGGGTGAAACATAATTCTTTGATAAATAGGAATGAAATATTTGTTCTGATCAGTGGCAATTGCAATAGTAATGAAAGTCCATGATACTGCAAGTAAAACGCTTAGCTTTTTCATTTTCAATTGGCAGCAAATATAGAAGTGAGCTGCAGGGGAATATTTTATAAATAAGCAGTGTATCCCAAATAAAGGTACACTTTTAACTACATGGATATTGCAAATATTCTAAAAAATAGTTCAGTTACTTAAAGGTCAAAAAACAAAATCAAGTCAAGGGATGCCTGGGTGGCTCAGTCGGTTAAGCATCAGACTCAATTTCAGCTCAGGTCATGATCTTAGGGTCATGAGATCATGCCCTGAGTCGACCTCTGTGGCTGAACTCAGAATCTGCTTGAGTTTCTCTCTCCCTCTCCCCCTTTCAGCCTGCTCATGTGCACTTTCTAATACATCAGTTAAATAAATTTTAAAAATCAGGTCAAAATCAGGTTCTTTTATGTTAGAGTATTTTATGTACCACTTCAAAAGTTATCCCCCAAGATTAGGAAAAAAAAAAAATTCAGGTTTGGGTGGAAATCAGAAGATTTTTTAGCTATAATGGATATCATAAACAATTAGTATGGAATAGGGAAAACACAGTGATCCAGTCTGAGTATCATTCATATAGTTTGAAGCTCATGGCACCTGTGCAACATGTCTCAGATCCATCCATCTCAGACCAGCAGGTCATAAAGTGCTCTTCGTGGTGGGCCAGGAACATTCCCTGGTGGGACTTATTGTAGGAATTGTAGGAATTGTAGGAATTTATTTTGAAAAGGAGAACAAAATCCTTTTAAATGACTTCATAATGCTTTATGTAGTCATATTTTAAAAAGAAGGTTATTTAGAAAGGTCATTCCGAAATTTCACTCCTAACCTGAAAGGGAAAATGGAACTTTCTAAGGAAGTGCTATTCAGAATCCTTCCTCTCAACCCCACTTGAAGGGAAAGGCGATTGAGGGAAGCCATAGTGAAAAAGCTGATATGACATGTCTCAGCACAGTCTTTTCACTCTTTGTGTCAAGCTTTCAGCTTGATATCGTTACTATTCATCAACGATCCATTGATCCATCAATCCATAAAACACCTATTTTTGAGTAAGACATCATACTAGGATTCCCAGTTGCTACCCAGGTGTTCACAGTGGATCACAGGAAAACAACACGTAAATAATAAAAGGACAACAGAGGGTGAGAAGTGTAGCAGGGGATCTATGCAAAGAGCACAGAAATAGCACTCAGGAGGGAAAGAGGTCTTCTGCTGGAGGGTCCAAAGTGTCTTTCAGGGGAGAAAACACATGGCCTGGCATCGGAGGTGTGAATTTTAGTTCACTGTATACGATTAGAGACTTTCCATTATACCGACCGTTGCCACAGTGAAGGAGGGATGTCGCTAGGATACCAAGTCCCATCATACCCTCCACGTCTCCCTTACTCTTTAGGGAATCCTTAGGTTTTGCGTTTCTGCTGTACTCACAGATGGGTATTTATTTCTATGTTCATTTCTCATTGCTCAATTTCTCAAACTGGTTCATGATTTCTCCCCAACATAGGACACTGGTTCTGTCCCCAACTGAGGACCTAGGCTGTGCACCGTGACCTCAAATGCTATTTGAATTCAAGTCCATTCATCATAACCTGTGTGTTTTCATTTTGTCACTGAGGTAAAAAACATGGCACGTGGATGACATGAGATTCAAACACTGTGCTGCAGGAAAGCCAAAATTCTGTCATCAATTATTTCTAGAGGAAAAACTCCAAAATGCCTCATCATCAGATGATAGTCTCAAATAGAAAGAGCTGCTAAATTTAAATAAGATAATTAAGAAGAGAGTCTACGTGTTGAGCTGCACAGTTTGGGGGACGCATAGTATATTCAAAGTTGTTTGATTGACTTATTCGGGGATTTAAAGTATTTACAATATACATTGACACATATAAATAATCATTTTATCAAGAAAGATAAATTTTGGATGTTTTTCATTTTTCTGGCCCTAACCTTTTGCTTCCCACTGTGTTTTCATTTAAAGTACACATTGCTGCCTTTGTGCACAGTTATCCCAGACACTTTTTGAATAAAAATTCTTCAAGAGGAAATCCTGGCTTCATTACAATTCTCTTTTTAATCTGTTAAAATTCATCCAAATTTGCGTTCTCTAATTGCATAGGAGATTTAGAGAAACGTCCAAGAATCTCCAGGACTTGTAACCTTTTTTTTCCTTCACTTGTTTCCAAACTGCATCTGTGTTGTCAGACAAAATATTGATATAGCTTGCTTAGCTCCACTTAGTAGAATCTAGGACAGTGATTTATGGAGTAGAGGCAAATCCACGTTAAACCTCAAGGTCTGGGAGTTTAGGGTTTATGTTGCTATCTATTGAGATTGGTATTTCCTTTCCCTGCTTATAAAAATAAAAGGACATGTGAATGGGTCACCCAGAAACACAAAGTTGTTGTTTAACCTCACGCTTGCCGCTTGCCTGTCAGAAGGTGTGTTTGTGCTTGAAAGATCCCCAAAGTGAAAACATGTTGACGCAGTAGAGAAGGGTTGAGTGACACTCTGAGAGTACCTTGAAGAGGGGGCGGCGTCCTTTCAGACCGAGAGGGACAAAAAGCAAAGTTGGAGGCTATCCATTTCATATCAGACTAGAAATAGGAAGTTTACAGCACATCTGGAATCTGAGTACCTCTGTGTGTGTGTGTGTGTGTGTGTGTGTGTGTGTGTGTATACAACCCAGACAGCTGAGAGCATATACAGCACAGATACTATAGATGTGTGTGTGTTTGTATACACGTGCACACAGAGAAGCACACACAGAGTATGTCTACACACACACACACACACACAGCTGTCATCATCCTAGGGGATTGGCTTGTCAATCCAGCTGCTGAGAAACAGGCCAGGTTGGCCTTTTGCCTCCAGCAGGATGTCCCGAGGTAGCATTTTGCGTGTGGCAGGCAGCCAGGACAATACATCACTACAGCTGGATTAGGCGGATAACACCAACAAGGCCAGATCAGGAACAGGAATAAATCCTTTTTTGTAGAATTGTGTAGGGGGTTTTAGAGATGACTTATCTTTTTTTTTTTTTTTAAATCTAAAATTACTATTTCCACAGCTAAAACAGGAAGGAAACAGTTGTCATGCAGAAAAGGTGAAGAAAAGGACATCGGGGGCTCTTAAAGAGGGCATGAACTTGCAGGAGACAGAGACTCCAGCCTGTGGTGGAAAGTGTTGGGGAAGGGGTTGCAAGACCCAAAGGCTCAGAGGTGACCAAGAAAGGCCTCAAGAGTTGGGATCCTGGATTCAAGTTTCCTGACCCTATTCACGGTGCTTTTCCCCAGGAAGTTTACAGGGATTTAAAATTAGCTTCAGTGTAGAGCCCGGGTATACAAGAACCTTGGTATTTTCAGATATGAGCTCATAACACACGCCCCAGATGAAGGCAGGTTGCTCCACCCTATTGGTGACCTTTAGTCTTTCGTTTGAGTGTTTAATGGAGTCTCGGGGATCCACTTCAACCAGACGATCTTCCTCAGGAAGACTTGGGGAGTTTATTTTGCCCGAATCCACTCCGGTTACTATTTTAACAACTTTACAGATCTCACAAATGATTTTAAATAATAAGCTCATAACAATACAAGAACATTTTGCTTATTAGCATAACCTTTTACCAACCACAACTAGTCCCCACACAAAAATATAAGAATTCAGAATCTGTACTTGGTGGCCATCTGTTTTCTCTCTAAGCATTACTTGTGAGTCCCTTTCTTTGGGTTGTTATTAAGATATTTTAAATCGTGATGTTCTTGCGCCGCATGCCAGATAGAAATAATGATAATAAAATAAGTGTGTATAGCAATTTACTTAGAAACAAGAGCGAGCAAAAGAAAATTAGTGAATGTTTAATTCTAGGCAGAGGGCCAAACTATCCTAAGCCCCCGCCTCCATCTGCCCTTGCCATATTTTTTAAAAACCCACCTTCGAGAAGTACAGATTTCTTTGTCTATGGCAGCAGACTTTCCATAACGTGGTGTGTAGTAGAAAGGTTGACTGCTAGGCTCTAGAACCATGCAGTCTGAGTTCAAACCCCAGCTCTGTCAACTAACTTGCTGGGTGACTTTTAGAAGCTTACTTAACTTCTCTGTGCCTTTGATTCTCCATCAGGAAGATGAAAGGGGTATTAGTCTAACTCATAGAAAATGTGTGTGTGTGTGGTGTGTGTGTGTGTGTGTGTGTGTGTGTGTTACCTGAGTTAATGTGACTACCGCATTCAGAATAGCATCTGATAAGCACTCATGACAAGCACCATGTTAGACCAGATAACTGTTGGCTATTATTATTGTTAAGAATACTAATAATTACAGCCATTTGGTTCATTAGTCTGTCCTTAGTCAAGGCTGCACCTTGATGTGGTCTTTAAAATCTTTATAGGTGACCACTCTAGTTGCATCTGTATTCATGAAAATGCTATTTCCTAGTACATCTGGATAAAATTTAGCTGCTCATCTTTTACTCCTGAATCAAGTATTCTTAATAGGAGCAAAGGGATTTTTCTGCAGAGTCAGCACATTATTAAATCCCTGGTTCCCCCCGGTTAGTATATGTTTGGACTGTGGCCAAATCCCCATTAAACTTTATATTAATCATGTTCATTGTATTCTATTTGAAAAAAAAAAAAAAAAGGGAACCAGGGAGGGAAGTATCTTCCGGAGAACTCAATGTGTGTTATTTCTAAACAGTGAACATTAGGAGACTAAGATTCTTGGCAATATTTGCATCTTAATGTAAAATAATTGCACCAGAAACCATTTTGGTTCTGGCCCAACTTCGGTACCTCTAAAAATGTGCTGGTACATGGCTACGCAGGTGCATTTTTATTGCATGTTGTTATAGCAGGAAGTGGGTTGCACGTGCCTTTATGTGTACAGTTAAGTGTTGACCTGCCTGCAGTTGAGAACTTCGCTTAATGGGAAAAAGGAGAGGACAACTCAGTTTCACAACTATCTCTTTCCCTTTACAGTATTTTTTTCTTGCTCTCCTGATCCCCAAAATAGTAGTGAAAATCTATTTTTAAATTGCTATGTAAAACTTCTCATAGCAAGTTAAACAGTCAAAGAGTATAAAATTTCTGGTTTGCTGTGAATATTGACACTTCCAAAAATCGCTAAATACTGTTGGGATTTTAAACTACCATAATCTCCTTAAAAATACATAAGTGAGATTATCTTCAACAGTTGAAAATATTATAGCTTTTCTTGTTTCTCCTCTGATTTTATACTTATTCTAATTTCCCCCCTACATTCTATCCTAATACATGTATTTCTATCCTTGAAGGGTTTTTTTTTTATTTCTCTATGTTATTTCTCTGTAATAAAAATGTGTGTAAATCATGTTTTTTTTTTTTCCTTTGGTGTATGGCTCTAAGTAAAAAAAAATTCCAACTGGGTTATCATTACAAATATTCATGTTAGTAAACCAATGAAAACAGCAGAAATAAGTGATAAATCTGGATAATTATATTATGATAAACTTCATTGGAAATGCATTTATTAATGAGAAGGACAGGTCTGGTTTCATTTTCAATTGATTCATGTATTTTTGGGTGCATATCATTGCCAGAATGGAACAGAGTTGAACATCGATTCTATTCCTTTCTTCACTTACGAACACTGAAAAACGTTGTGCACCTGACCAGGGGGATGGAAATAGAGGGAATTTTATTATAACACCGCAACCCAATTCTCAGTATTCCTCTGAGTTATATGCCAAAATATCATGTAGTCACTTATCAAAAGTTATTTCTAGTGCTCTATCAGCTAACAACTTGACTCCTTTAATTTTACTGAAAGCAAAGAATTATAAACAACCTGCCTTGTGAAAGACTTTGTCACCCAGTCATTAGACACGTTCATTGCCTCAGTTTCTGGGAAGTAGACCAAGAAGGCTTTACCAGTATCGATCAAATAACTGTTAATTATTCCTGCTATTTCTTTACTTTGAAGCACTTTGTTTCAGTCTGGATATACTCAAAAAAGGTTGGGAAAATAAAAACGTTTATTTTAATTCATCTTTGCCAAAATGTTTTTAAATAAAATGTTTTCATCTTATCACATGCTTTGAAGATAATTTTTTTACAACTTGGAGCTGAAGATTTACTTCATTCCATTCTTGGAAGATGTTTACCCTTTAACCTACTTGGCAAAGCTAGTTTTCTTTGTCTAACCAATCAAATCAAAATCACTTTTTGATAGTTATTATGCATCACTGTGACAACATCTCATTTCTGAATTCTAGCTCTAAGTTACATTAGCTAGGTAGGTAGGTAGGTATAAGGATAAATGAGGCATGGAGATTTGCCATAAAATCTTACCTCCTTACCCTCTGTATTTCTCACAGTCTCTCCCTTCGCTTTCCTCCCAAAGGGCTCTCTAATGAGAATCATTCATTCTTTGACAATAGTTGGTGAAGGAAAATGAAAAGATCCATGGAAGAAAACAGAACCTCTGCCACCCACTTTACAAATACACTTGAATTAGAATATATCATCCTGACCAAAGGGCCTCTTTCTAATGTCATTCTTCATTCTTAATAAAGATATGTTTAAAGAAGAGACAGACCTTAGGTTTTTGGTGCATTGGTTACAAAGGCTTACCAGACAACAGTATTAAAAACTAAAAATTGTTGCTTCATTTGGTATGATGGAGCTTTTTACAACACGGGGCCAGGCCAGTGAGTAGTAGGACTTCCTTTTATGAGGGAGAAGACAGTTTTTAGTTTTTTTTTTTTTAATTTTTCTTTTTGAGAGAAAGTGTAAGGAGGGGCAGAGAGGGAATCTCAAGGAGGCTCCCTACACACTGAAGAGCTCTACAAAGAGCTTGACGTGGGGCTCAACCTCACAAACCCTGAGACCACGACCTGAGTGGAAATCAAGAGTCGGGTGCTCACCCAACTGAGCCACCCAGATACCCCGGTAGGAGGAAGTTTTTAAAGAGGAGATATTAAAGAAGAACCAGGATCAGGTTTCAGCCACAGACCCACCACAAGACAAAAGTACATATAGATGTTGAAGACCAGGAAATTGTCTTGGTCTTTTTGATAGGAAATTGATAGGTCTTAAATTGGTAAGTCTTAAAACTGTTGTTGCCACATAGACCTTGGAACGGCACACATCCCAATACGAGGATTCTGTGGGGAGACTGATGAAGGGACTGTAAGATCCTCTGAATAGAACCCTTGCAATGGAAGCCTGTCCATCTCATGCACAAGGAGATTAAGGGCTACCTTCTTGATATGATTTTTTTTTTTTTTTTTTTTTTTTTTTTTTTTTTTTAAATTTTTTTTTTTAGATTTTATTTGTTTATTTGACAGAGAGAGAGAGAGAGATCACAAGTAGGCAGAGAGGCAGGCAGAGAGAGGGGGAAGCAGGCTCCCTGCTAAGCAGAGAGCCCGATGCGGAGCTCGATCCCAGGACCCTGAGATCATGACCTGAGCTGTAGGCAGAGGCTTAACCCACTGAGCCACTCAGGTGCCCCTTCTTGATATGATTTTAAGGGCTTGAGGTGTTTCCTTCACTCTCATTGACCCAGCTTTTGATGCCTGACATTATTTCCCTATCAAAAATTCATTTTACATTCATCACCCAACTGTATTCTTTCAACCTCTGGGAAGATATCATTGAAACTTGTTAAGCCAGTTGTATCTTAAAACCTTAGTGAATGTGAGATTTTAGTCGTCTACAAATAGAAGAGCAGAACACACACAAAGATTGAAGGCAGGGGAAGGAAAGGAGGACATACAAAGGGTGCACTGAACCCAGTCTGCTCATTTTGGCTGCCTGCTGTGGCTGCCCACTCCAGGGCTGTCTTGACCTCAGTCTGTAAGTTTCTACGACCAGTCAGTGCAGATAGATTGGCTGCATCAATAGTCATAGTCCTGGTTCCATTTTCAGCCTGACTTCCATATGTAATTTATCACTACCTGAGACCTTGAAATGATCCCATGCACTAAGTGTCATTATCCCATTTTTAAGCAACAAAGGTCTTCTTGGTCACACAAAGTATATTGGTCTGTGTTATGGCACCCCAGTGTCAGGTACCCTTTCATTCTCATTTTTACCTTCCACATGGAATTTTTAGGAAACAATGTATACAAGCAAAGACGACTTAGGGAGGATTCCAGTCATTACATGCTCAAGCTACCAACCTCAGGCATAGCTCCTATTCTCAGCTCTTTTTGTCGTGAGATGGGACACTTTTTACTTCCCAAGTGATCTAGTCTTGTTGCATCTTGTTTCTTCCTTCCTAGCATGACAATTTCCTTCCCCGGCTGCCTCTCCTCCCTATTATGTAGAGAAATCCTCATCTAGATCAAAATTCTATCCTGAAACTACATAGCATTGTTCATTAAACGAAAGATATTATTAGACACTACTCATCTTAGAAAACAATTTAGAAACCGTTTTTTGTGTTTTTAGCATACTCTTAAAGAGTCTCAGGTTCATCTCAAAAGGCTCATCATGAAAGTGTCCCCCAGGGGCGCCTAGGTGGCTCACTCAGTTAAGCGGCTGCCTTCGGCTCAGGTCATGCTGCCAGGGTCCTAGGATCGAGCCCCCATCTGACTCTCTGCTCAGTGGAGAGCCTGTTTCTCCCTCTCCCTCTGCCTGCTGCTCTGCCTACTTGTGCTCTCTCTCCATCTCTCTAATAAATAACTATGTTTATAGTCATAAAAAAAAGAGAAAGTGTCCCCCAAAATGTGGGTTTTCCCTCTCAAGGAATTCTCAGACCAACTTCTAACAAAATAAAATGTTCTCTGTGTTATTGGCATTATAATTCCATGTTAAATAGATAATTAGAGTGGGTAACAAGGCAGGAAATGGTTAATAGTACACTTGCTTGCTACATAGAATCAGGTCATTTAACTTCTCTTTTTATTTGTAATTATAACACCTTCCCTATCTATTTCACAAAGATGTTGAGGATCGAAATAAATTACTTGTTTTCTTCTTTATAAGCTATTTGTTCTGAAAGGTCTAAATGACTATGTAAACCTAAATGATGTTTATCATCATTATTCCAAAAGGTTTGTCTTTAAATAAGTTAGGATATTAGGTGGATGAGTGATATGAAAATAAGCTCTCAGTCTAGAAAAAGATCAGTGTTTAATCATTTACTGAAAAAAACACACAGTTAAGTGTGCATCCAGGGTTGAAACTAATGGCTTATAGGAAAAATTTTGAGTAAAATAATATCTAAACTCTTTTTTATGGTATAAAATGTTCTCAGAGTTTGGGCCCTAAAACTTTTTTCCTTTTTTTTTTTTAAGATATAATTGACATACAGCATTGTATGTCAATTGTATAATTTTAATATGCATTATGCATAGATTTGATACATTTATTAATAACCATATTACACTATGGCATTACCTAACTTCTCCATCATCATCACATAATTAACCTTTTCTTTTTGTGCTGAGAACACTTAATATCTACTCTCTCAGTAAGTTTCAAATATACAGTATGGTATTGCTAACCATAATCACTATGCTGTACATTAGATCCCCAAAACGTATTCATCTTACACCTAGAAGTTTGTATCCTTTGGGTAGCTCCCCGTTTCCCTTAGCCACCAGCCCCTGGTAACCACTATTCTGTTTCTAGTTTGGCTTCATTAGATTAGACATATAACATAAAAATCATGTAGTATTTGTCTGACTTATTTTACAAGCATAATGTCCTCAACGTCCATCCATGGTGTGACAGTTCCATGTTGCATGTGTGTGTGTGTTTCCATGGGCATACACACATACTACATCTTCCTTATCCAGTCATACCTCTTATCATTACCCAGTCATCTGTTGACCGATGCTTACATTATTTTTATATCTTGTCTGTTGTGATCAACATGCAATGGACATGGGAGTGCAGATCTTTGAGATCTTGTTTTCACTTTCTTTGGGCATACACAGAGAGGTGGGATTCCTGGGACATATGGTAGCTCTATTTTAAATACGAGGACTCTCCATGCTGATTTCCACAGTGGCTATGCCAATTCACACTCCCAGCAAACAGTGCACAAGGGCTCCCTTTTCTCCACATTCTCACCCTCATGGTCTTTTCCAGGACAGCCATTCTAACAGGTTTGTGGTGGGATCTTAGTGTGGTTTTGATTTGCATTTCCCTGATGAAGAGTGATTTTGAGCACCTTTTCATAGGTCTGTTGGCCCTTTAGATATCTTTGCCTCATCCCTGCTTAATTTTCAAGTCTAGCCTCCTCTATCCCTTCACGCTCCACACCTACCCTCCTAAAACCATATCCTTTCTAATCATCATGACGTCACAGACGTGATCTCCCAAACCTGAGATTGCCTTTCCAGTCTGTTTGGTGAACTGCCAGTCATTCTTTAAGACCCAAATCTGACTTCCGTAGGCAAAGTAAATGTAGAGTCCACAATATTCCTTTCGAGTTCCAGGGGCATCTGTACTGCTCTGAATACCACTAATTGCACGCGTTGTTTTTTTTGTTTCATTGGTGGTTTTGGCTAATAAATTTGTTAGGTACTATACATTGACTATCTCAAGTTCTCATGATTAAAAGGTAGCCATTTTGGATTTGTTATTTCAAGTTCCTAACAACTAACTTTGTTGGTTGTAGTTTATATTCCAATAAATATCCTATGTCAAATTTTGAACAAATGGACACCCTAAAAACCCAGTTTATGGTAAGCATGATACTTGCCACTAGAATAAATCACAGACTTTGTCTTTAGGGAGATAACCCCCTAGTGAGGAGGCAGGCGTTTAACCAACAAATAAAATTAGGAAGGCTTAACATCAAGCAGAAGAAGGTTGACACTACTTAAGAGTACCTATAGGGTAGTGGCCATATAGACACTACCAGAGGGAAAAGAGAAACCTAGAATAGGGCAAGAGCTCAGTGAAGCAGGATGTGTTTCCCCTGCAACAAACCAAAACTTTGGGTTACATTGCAAACTTTGGTTTGCTTTGTAAATTGGTGAGAAGTGTTACAAGGTCAAATGGCAGTTGATAAAACATTTATTAAAAATCACCAATTTGGGGGGCACCTAGGTGGCTCAGTGGGTTAAGCAACCGACTCTTGGTTTCAACTGAAGTCTAGATCCCATGGGTCATGAGATCAGTTGCTTCATTGGGCTCTGTGCTCAGTAGGAGTCTGCCTGAATATTCTCTTTCTTTGCCCCTTCTCACTCTAAAAAATATCATTTAAAAAAAAGTCAATAATTTTGTCAGTAGCTTCTCCAAATCCCAGATCTCAACTAAGACCTTGCTCCCCTTCCCACCTTGCCTTCTAAATGGAACAGACAAACATGAATAACATATTTGGGGTAACTGTGACCACCTGACTTTCCTCCTCTTTTAATTGGGTTTTTCCTGCATTACTCAACTGGAAATCTACTTTAGGTTTTCCAGGACTATGAAACAGCAGAGATTTCTACCTTTCTCCCTCTGTTTCCAATTGCAAAAGAGGTTATTTGGCAAAATGAATGTTGAATGTAAGAAGTAACCACAACACAACCTCTGTCCAAATCCTAATCTATTATTATGGATGGAGTCCAAAATGATGAAATTTTGCTATGAGACATGTTTAACAGTGTTAGATATAAGGAAAATGTATCTAAACATATAGTATCAAATGTGATAACATTTTAAGCTTTACATAAATATATGACACATCTATAATGTTACTGAGGGAAACTATAGTGCCCCCAGGAAGTTGCAGCTAGGGAGATTAGAAATACAAACATGTTTTTAAATGCTGAATCCATGGAGACAAATGTTTATCTAAGCTATTTTGTTTTGTTCAGTTGGCTGGTGGGTAGGAGGGAGAAAAAAGCATCTTAGTAAGAAATGTGCAATTCTAGTAGATGCTGTATTTAATATATACAACTTTAGTGTATACTAAGAGCGTAATACTTGTTAATCTGCTTAAAATTGATGTTTGGCATTTGCTGAAAAGGTTCTATTTTCATATAACAAAGTCAGTTGTTATTAACTTGAATTCACAAATCAGCAAATGATTATACTTTAATTGTGAGAGCTTGAGATATTCAATGTACAGTGACTAATATGGTGTTTAGTAAAAAGAGGGTAGACATTGCATACAGTTGTTAATAGCAGGGATAGAACAACAGACACACATGAAAAACTCTGCTGCTATAGAGCAGACCATACAATTGCCTTCATCTAAGGAGGTGGATTTGGGTCTTGAAGGATGACTGGGCATTCCAACAGCCCAGAAAAGGAAATTCCAGGCTTGGGAGACAGAATGTGCACAGACATGGAATACGTGGAGAGAAAGAGGAGTTAAGATTGGAAAGGAGATTTATGCCATGAGTTGGCATTTAGATATTATCTCATCCATAATTATTTTCTACAAGGCAGTGGTTTCCACCCTGGCAGTACACATGACTGAACTGGGGAAATTTTTAAAATACTTATGGTTCCTCTCCCTCACAATGCACACAAACGTAGAGCCAGCCTTTGCCAATAAAAATATGGGATACTCAGTTAAATCAGAATTTTAAATATTTTTTTTTGTATAGGTATGTCCAGTGCAAAATCTGGAACACATTTATAATAAAAGTATTTATTGTTGACTTGAAATTCAAGTTTGACTAGGTGTCATTCATACATATATATTCATTCCCCCACCCCCACCCCAGGAACCTACCCCTACAGAACAATCGAATCAGAGTCTCTTGAGGTGGTGTCTGGCCACCAGGGTCTCTTAAAAGCTCTACAAGTGATTTTCACATGCAAGCAGGGTTAAGAACCCCTGGTCTAAATGATGGGCAGTCAATAATTTCAAACAAGGGAGAGACACGTTTGAAAGATCACTGAGAGAAACAACCAACGGTCTCACCATTTTGTGACGTACAAACTAAAGGAAGAAGAGGCTGGCAACAGGGAATCTGTTGAGAGGTATTTTGCAGGCATCTGGTCAAAAGATGGGAGTTGGCTAGAACTAAGTTCTGGTAGCAGACATAGAGGAAAAATGAGATTCTTGACCAGTGACTCGGGTTGTGTTGACTAAGAACTTACGGGAACAAAGGTCACTGACGGAGCAGAAGATGACCGCTGGATCCCTGCCAGTGTTGCCATTCCTTAGCTCTCTCCTCCCCCTCCTTCCTCCTCCAGTTTGGGCTTGAGCACAGCTGCATTTTATTATAGAGGTGACCTTGGACAAGATACTTAACCTTTGTAAGACTTAGTAATTCTTCCATAAAATGGTGACGGAGTTAACAGTAACATATTTTGGAACATTATTTGTAAAGGTTAAGTGAAATACCTTTAAGAATCTCATGATTCCTCCAGGCATGTGAAGTAATCAATATATTTTGGCCATTATTACCATGTTGCTGTGATTTTTAAGTCTAATCAACATGATTCTCTCCCTAGTCCTCTCTCATTTCTGGTTTCTCACTTCTCCCTTCCCCCTTCCATCCCCTTTCTTCTCCCTCAGTAGTGACTTTCTGAATCCTGGAGTGTTTGGTGTTATCTGTTTAGGAAGAGATTTGCTGAGGCAAATTTCAACTCATTTAAGCAAGAAGATAGAATAAGGCTGAGTATGGTAGCTAGAACTAATTCTGAGAGGAAATGACTACAGAATGGCTTAGGGAATCCCAGGACTACTCCATTATTCCATTCTAGACAGCCAGCATCAAAGAATCATCGGATCCAAGAATGTCAGAGCAACAAGGGTCTGTAAACATGTATTAGCATGATATTCTATAAATTGAAATAATAGCTACACTTAGGCATAGCTTTGTAATTCTTATAATCTGGGAGGATCTCATTCTACATCCAGTATTTTGCAGAGGCTGTGTATAGAGGAGTCCACAGGGAAAGCTCTTCCTTAATTGGCCCCGGTCAAGAAATAAGTGATAAAAGTCACTGTGGGGGCAATCTGGGAAATTCGCATATAGGCTGGAGTAGATGACATTATTCAATGAATGCTTATTTTTATGATATGGCAAATGGCACTGTGGTTAAAGGAGAGAATGTTCTTGTTTTTAGGGCAGAAGTATCATAATGGCAATAACTTACTTATAGATGGCTTAGCGGAAACCATTTGAAATAAATACGTATACATGTTCAATTTGCAGGGTGGGGGAGAAAGAAAATATGGCAGAATTGGTGAGTCTAGCAGAAAGCTATGTGTGGTTTATTTTTAAAAGAAAATAAATCTAAGTTTTAAGATAAAGCAGCAGCAAGGAAAGTAAATTTCTTTAAAAAACAAAACTGCCAACAACAACAACAAAACACACAGAATACATGATTACTATTATCCAAAGGAGGAAGAGAAGCAGGCTCTGGAATCAGACCCGAGCCCCAACCTTGTGGGGCCACCTTTTTATTAACTAGGCAACATCAGACAAATTCGAAAACCCAAGCCTCAGTTTCCTTATCTGCAGAAAGAGCTTAATGATATTAACAAAAGTCCCTAGTTGCTATTCGGCTGTCCCCATTGTCATAATGGAGTAGGATCATGAAGGCGAAGTGCTTAGCCCCAGGGCCTGGCACAGGCCAAGAGCCCACGCAGCATCCTCTCTTACTGTTGTGACCCCAGAGCCCAGGGGAGGAAAACCAGGAAAATGCCCTCTCTTCCATCTGTGATCTGCCAGTTCCTTTTTCTTAGACTCTTAAAATTGCCCTTCATGTAGGAAACTGGGACATCAGTAAAAAACTGGGCCACTCCTTTGTAGGGTACTGAAGTCCAAACAAAAATCCCTTTTCTGTGGAGTAGGTAGCGTGAGGGTGGCATTCCCCCTCACTGTCATCTCTAGAGCCAGCAATAAACAAATCATAAAAAATGTGCTTGGAAATTTCAGCTCCACAGTAATAGCTGAAACAAAGGCAGAAAATTGCAGCTCTCTGTGTAATAACTAAGCCTCTCGTTACGTGCTGCTGTATTAAATATAAAACATTTTCATTTCCTTTGTATAGGAAATTCAATAGGACCTGAAAAGGGGGTCAACCAAGTACTGTGACTCCCACAATAAAATGTGAGTGGTGCTAATATTCCTTTTCCAACTCTCGAGTGACGGCAAATAACCAAACAGATAAAATGTAGCTTTCATAAAACTCGAGGTTTGGTGGAGAATTAGCATGAGACTTGTACTTGCTACTTGCTAACGGAAGGTTGGCCAAGAGCTCAGATTTATGCCATGAAATTTAAATGGTTCTCTCCTGAGGTTTTCTTGACAATATCATTGTATGCGGCTGAGTTAGTTTATTGGCACTTTCGTATGGGGATTGTTTTTGGAAGAGTGGGGAGTGGGAGGGTAGGGGTGACGATAACCTATTTCTTTAAGAAACCCAGCACTTACGGGGCTCTAGGGAATTTTAAAGCAGGGAATTTGGAAGAGTAACACATGCAAGAGTCTCCAAATGCTGAGGCAGAATCAACAACATTTACAAAATTACATTGGGGGAAAAAATAACATGGTAAGATCACAGTTCTTTTGTTGGGGTGTTTATAACATAACACATGGCTTCATCTCACCAGGCTTCTGAAATTAGAAGGATATTGCTACAAGATTTGTATGGATCGGGCTTTGAATTTGCATGCAAGTTTGCAGGGAATTTTGTACAAAGATGAAGCTTCAAATTAAATTCAGACCCAGGTATTTTAGTGGCCAGGAAAGGTTATTCACAGCACGCCCAAGACAACAACGTCGCTAACTAACTTAGAAACAGGAGGTCACAGATTAAAGTTAAGGAGGGAGGTTAGGCCTATAAGCAATTCAAGCAGAATTTAATTACAAAAAGGGTAGCTGAATAATGGCACACATAGCTAAAGGCAGCAATAGATGCAGGAATTGTAAATCAGTTCAAGGAAGCTGAGAGAGAAGGAAATAAAAAAAAAAAAAAAAAAAGAAGAGGAGGAGGAAAACAAATCAACTCTCTTAAAAATATCCTAGGGTTAACTGAGCAAGCCTCAGTGGGTCAGAGTCAAGGCTTTATCCTTTCCACGTCCCTGTGCTTTGAAAAAGACACCTCAACAGCAGTTCATTGATTTCCACAAAGGCCGCAGACCTGTGTCATCCACCCAATTGAATTCCTTTGTGCCGTACATGTGCTTGCCCTATATTGTCTGTCCTCTTACAATTTTATCTCCCCGTGTATACATTTCTCCCACCACGGGTAGGACACAATTATTCCATTCTTGCCAACATGAGCTATATAATCAGCTTGGGAACTGACATTTCATTCATGCCCTTGCAATACACGAGAGGAATTAAAGGTCCGTGTCCTCTGTGTCTTTACTGTTTTATCCCTGCCATGCATTTCGAGGATAGTGGCTAAATATCATGGCGAGAAAGAATCCGTCTCAAGCTGTAACTTAAAAAAAAAAAAAAAAAAAATGCACCTCTAATAATAATTATGCTTTTTTTTTTTTTCTTTAAGTGACTGTGTTTCTGGACAAGGAAATAAAAAGAAGGCCAACGTTCAAATGCCAAAACAGCAGAGGATGTGTGCGAAATGGAGCTTACAATGGGACTGCCAGAAAGCCTGAGCTAACATTAGAAGCATGTGAAAGTTGGCAACCCAGGCTCACGTGGAGCGAAAGAAACAGTGTTTTTGTACATTCCAGTTCCTGTTGGTTCTGATCCCTTGAATGTTGCTTGGGGTATTACGCTCCCAATTCCAAACAAATTTCAGCTAAACCTCAAAATATTTTCAACGATGAGAAACCAAACATGATTCCTCCTAAGCATAATAAATCAGCTCAAATTTCAGTAAAGCTCTAAGAATCTACTTAGAACCCTGAGGTGTTAAAGTTCCCAGGAAAGAACTAACCATTCTCATGTCTAATTTGTAATGTTTTGGTTTCAGCTTTCGGTCGCTTTTCTATTTCTAAGCAATTTCACTCCGACTCCCCTGCCCCTCTCAACCCGGTGTCCACCAATGCTTTCGGATCAGGCTACTTATTTTTTAAGAAATAACCCAATTGACATTTATTGGGCAGGTGGTAGCCAGGCGTCTTCTCTGGAGGGAGAGAAAATTATTTTAGGTGCTTTCCCCACTCTCCTGCCTTTTGGACTAAGTGAATTTCAGCACCTGATCCAAAGCACAAAGGTCATCCATTAGCAGAGAGCAGAAACTAATTTGGCTTTCCCTGGCACCTCTCATACTCGGTGATTGTCTAATAGTTTGCATGGTGATCAGGTGGAGCCTTGGAGAAGAATGGTTTGTATGCAGGTTGCGTATCAGAATGTCACCATGTTCTCCGGGCCAGCTTACAACACGGCTTTGGACATAAGGATCTACTGCGAGAGGGTGGTTGTTAGTTTATTCACTGGTGTGCTTTACACTGACTGGTTTTGTTTTGTTGTTTTGTTTTTGTTTTTTTGTTTTTTACTGGATCTCAATAACTATTTTGCTCTTCTTTAATAATCTTAAAACCGCCACACACAAGTAGATTTATGGTGGATTTCCCCTCTTTTGTCCTACTGTCTGCTCTCCTCCGTCATTAGTTCGACAACTTATCACTTGGCAACTGTAGGCTCAGAAAAAACATGTGACAGTTTTAAACCAATATTTGATTGGCATCATGGTTACTGTGACATCCTCGATATAGATGGACTATGTGGGGGTGGATTCACCCTCTGCCTTCCAGGGGCTTCTTTTAGAGAAGATGAGAGAACAGATTGATTAAGAAAACCCAGAAGAGTAAATAAAGGTGAGGAATCTGCTGATGCAGCCCCTCCATGAAGAATTGCATTACTTATTTTTAGATTTATGCTTAGAAGACAAAGCAATCTATATGAGCTGCTGCCTGCCTGTATCTTTCCTCCAAGCTCTTTTAAAAGAAATTATATATATGTATGCGTGTGTGCATGTGTGTGTGTGTAGCAATAACTTTGACATTATTCCAGAGAAACACTTTTTTATTCTTTCCTATTGATTTATAACTTCTTACTTTTCTTACCCTTGTCAAAACTTTTCACTTACGACCCAAGAGCTAGAGAACAAAAATCAGTCCTGTCCTGTTCTGAGTGTCATTGTGTGGTGATCCTAAGTGGCCCCTAAACACCTTTATCGATTTTTATTGATGGGATCCACAGGCACTCTGAGTGATCCCACTCCAGAGGGGTGTAAACCAATGGCAAGGTGAACGGGGAAAGGAGGTGGTCCCGCTGTAGGCCAGAGTCCAAATGCTCAGGGGTCATTGACAAAACGTCAAACATTTCAAATTTCTGACTAGCTCTCTGACTAATGCCATGCTAAGCAGAAACATAACTATTTCCTCCAAGGAACCCGCAGACACACAGACACACAAACACACAGAAATAAACACAGTTTCTGTGGGGTTTTTGTTTTCCTCTTCCAGTGGCTTACTTTCTTGCTTTCTGTCTTACGTGTGCACGTTCGCACACATGCACACATGCGCGCGTGCGTGCACACACACACACGCAAATAGTCTACAGGGAAATTAAGCGGTGCCAACGAAACAGCGTACTGAGAAAGTTCTTGGATAAATTAACAACGCAATTACATTACATGACATGCCACAAGATGGATGAGGAAAACTTGGCTGGTATTATGTTCTGTTTTCAAATTGCAATTTATTTGAGGGTTTTAATGGATGCCTTATTAAAACATCTCGGCCCTGGTCAGGTTTCAGCATATGTCACAGTGGCCTGTGATTGATGACACCCTCTGCTGCTTCTCTTGCACATTTGCAGGGAATTTAAGCAAAGAGGGAATGAGCTGAGGCCCAGCTTTGTATTGATCGTGTGGAGGTGCGCTGCCTGGGAGCACAGTCTAATAACATTCTCTGAGCTGAACTGCTTCACATGAAGGCATTTATTACAAGAACTAAAATGTTATATTGCTCAGAATAAAAGAATATTGTACAAACAAAAGAGTTAGCAGTGAGTGGGGGAGGCGGGGAGGCTATGGCAGGCTATGGAACCATGCCTTGTTAGTTTTCAGAAGCCACATTTATAAGTGTTGGTGGAAACAAACCGAAGAAAGTGAAGGTTTAAAAAAAAAAAAAAGGTAAAAGAAAGGAAGGAAAAATGCTGTGGGCTTGATTTTTGCCTATTACAGCCAGTTAAGCGTGTAGAATGGCAGAGTTCCATGAGAAAGAAGATGCTAGGTAAGGATTGGGAGGGGAGCAGTCCGACTAAAGTCCTTTGGAAAATAACCAAATATCAAAATAGGTCATAAGACATTACTTTAAGGCCGTCTGAAATCTTTCTCACTTTATATATGCTGTCATTAATTTTTGGGACAAGCTCCCACCAAAACAGCAAGAGGTAGTCATACCTGAAATGCAATTTTACTCCCATCCATTGTAGAAACTTGATCTTCATGTTTCAATTATAAAAAGAGTTCCATTTGCGATTTTAATACTTGAAGTTTTAGAAACCCTTATGTGAATTGTCAAGAAATTTACTAATCTTTAATCAAAAAACCATATTCAGTTAGATATATTATATACACAGATCCATCTAGTCACAGAAAAAAGACTAGAAGGATATAAAAGCACCTATTATTAGAGAAATGATAGTAATTTTCTTCTTTGTGCTTTTCTGTAGTATCTTAATAGTCCAAAATAAGCACATATTACCTTTAAAATCAAAGGATAAAAAATCATTTTAGAAATATTTGTACTGTCTTGATTTATAAGAATAGTTAGAGAAATCAGTATCCTTTGAGAGTCTACAATAAATATAATCTCAAGGAGAAAGATTCATTTTGCATTAACATGTAAGTCTCTATTTCTTGGTAAGCAAACTCTATGCATTGAAAATGTAAATGAAAAAAATAATAATAACAGGCAGAATGAAAATATCCCTATGCAATACAAAAAAAAAAAAGTAAAAAAAAAAAAAAAACAGTAAGAAGGAAACAAGAAACTATGTTGCATTTCCAAACTCTGATAACATTAGGGTCTGCCAATCTCAGTCCAAAGGATTTTTTTTTTTTTTTTTTTTGCTTGACCTGCTGATTGCTATTATTTGAACTGCCACATTTATTATTTTGTTAGCCTTTGAGGGCCTATAAAAATCTCACCTAATTATATTGGAATCACCTAGCATCACAGCCGAAGCCAAAGAAGGTGAGAAAATGCCCAACAGCTTTTCCTTGAAATGGAAGGAAAAAAATAGTTAAAGAACGAACAAACAGCAGAAACCAAGAACACTCAGGAAAGCCAGCTTTATGAGTCTCCCAAGAAATGGATACAGAAAACATTTTTTAAATGTTGACAGAAACTGTTAAGTTGTAAAAATGGATTTTTAGCATTGTCAGTTAAATGCACCTTCTAATGTGCGAAATACCAAATTTACAGTCTTTGACTAGATTGTGATAGCTTTGGTGGAGTGGTGCTGGGGAAAAAAGGGAACTGTTACTTAACCTCCCAGGCCTCTTTTTCTCTTGGATCGTAGATTTCATATCCCTCTTCTAGGTCTTCTTATGGCCCCTCATCTTCTGTGCCTGAATGTCTATCTGTTTATCAAAACGGAATAACTTTCTTTCCTTTTTACTGTGGAAGTGGTTACATAATGTCAGAAACTCTAGGCTCCTTTGTTCTAAAATGAGGACCAATTCTCCAATCCTGGAGAACTACTTCATTTAATTTCAAGTCAGTTAATATTCACTGAGCATTATCTATGAAGCAGTGAGCTTGGCTAGATGATGATAGCCAGCTTTCAGAGTCCGTCTCTTCTCACTACAAATGCATCCATCCACACAGGCCACAATTTAGTCACCTATCCACCCCAGCTGAGAACTGAAGAAGTAAAGCAATAAAATGAGAAGAAGGTATGGCTTTTGTCAAAGCGGTGAAAACAAACATTTATCAATAATTATGTAGTTCAGCTTGTACGAACAGCCATGGATGAAAAAACCCACTAATGTGCTCTATTTTTCAGGATAATTCACGGATTGTATAGGGCCTTTATATCAAGTTTCCAGTAGCATAACACAGACGATGAGCTCAGGGCAGACACGGAAGAACAGCACACAGGAAATGTTAAAGCAACACTGGGAAGCACTTGGGACCATGCACTTTGCAGGAGCAGAATCCCACCATAATGTGGAATACAAAAGGCAAAACCATGCAACTAATGGGGGAAATAGACAAGAAAGTAGAAGAGAATACAGAAATAAGAAGAAAGCGGGGAACACCCTAAGCTAATACAATGTAACATGTCAATTTTATCTATGAAGTGGAGAGGGAAGGGTGGAGAATGCTTCTGGGGATGAAGTCTTGAAATTTTGTATCTGTTCTCTGACCAATTTCCACACTGAGGTCAACAAAATGCACACAATCAGTAAATGAGAAATGGAAACTCAGATTCCTACCCAGAGGTGGCAAAGTTAGTATCACTGACTTACCACAGGTTCTGTCAATTGCTCCCTGGTAAGGAATATTTGATAACCAAAACTAATTAATATATACTCCATTCATAATTTAACTCCTAAGTGAATCTGTATAAGTACGTTCATGTGGTTTTCTGCTATTCTTAAGTAATCCTTTGTGCTTCAAAATCCCAATTTAAGAATCTGTGTTATTTAGGATTCTTGGTTGCACCGGTGACCAATTTTGGCTGAATTAGCAAGAGGCATTTTCTTGGAAAACCGTCAAGAAGCTCAGAGAGTCGATGAGAATTTAAGTAGCTGGGAGTGGGGACAGCAGATCAGCTGAGGACTGACTGGTCCTGGATGGCCTCCCTCCCAAGTCTGATGATTAATTTTGCAAGAAGCTACTAGTTCAGGGTCCCTCTTCATCCATCATAGGCTATGCGTTTTCCTATTGTGGATGGTTCCAAAAACAGCAAGCAAAAGCGGGTAGCCTAACGTGCAAGCACTTTTCCAGTCTTTGCATTAAGTTTGCTCACACCCTGTTGACCAAAACCAATTGCACAGAAAGCCGAGTCCACCTGGAGTAGAGATACAACTGCGTGAATACAAGAAGGTATAATTCATTGAGGGCCATTACTGTAACTGTTTACACACTCAACTTTTGGCTTCCATAATAGAAGGGAAGTGCCTGAACTCTTCCTCCGACAAAGCCAAGTTACAGTGAATTAATGGAATAAAAGGGAATCAGGGTGACATTAAGAAGAATAATAGATAGTGGGTGGCAAAAATACGCAATAAATGGTCACCATGGAACCCTAATTAGATTTTTGGAATGGAACTGAATCCACATAGACACTGTTTTATTCCTCTAAAAATTGTGGGCTGTGGACAGGTATCATCCATTGGGAATTCACGACTTCCCTAAACAACCAGTTCCCCATTACAATGCATGTGAACTTTCCAAATTAGCCAAGAAAACTATGAATTATAATCTCCTTCTATTTTTTTGAACAGCCATAATAAATATTCCTCAACTGATTTAGGTTACATCTGTTCACATTTCAATTCTTGTGTCTAAATGAAAAATAATAGAAGCCAAATATGAAATGTATATTTTAAAAGAATCTCACTGCTCTAGAAACTTGTTATCTTATATGTCACACACTGTTTCTTTCAGTTTGATTGGTAAATAACAGTTACTGTACATAACCATGCTACTAAGAGTACATTGAGGAATGAAAATAAGTAGATATTTTCTGGCATTTTAGTGCACAAATATAACCTCTTAACCTGCAGCATCCAAAGGTTAAGTCTCAAAACTGAGTCCATTAACCTTTCTAAATGGTTGTGATATTAAAAACTGGCTCTTAATAGCTATGGGTCATCATCTAATGCAATAACCATCAGCAATAAAGAATTATGGATTAAGAACATTATCTATCTATAAAATGGTCATTTATGACACTTGTACGCAGACCATCTCTAAAATGTACCAATACCCATGGCCAAGAGTTCAGACCTAATAATATACATTATGCTTTTATTAGTATAGTTATGATATTAGTGAATTTTTAGAGAAAATCATCACATTTACAAAAGGTTCAGGGTGTTTACTTCAAACATGAAGCCAACAAAGAAAATCTTCCGAATTCTCTTTCATTGAGCTATAACTCAGCGAGGTGGGGGCTAATTGACTCAGAATGTCAAATAAAAAAGATAAGAAACGTGTTTTTAAATTGTCTAGTGTCAATACCACAGAACAAATTTGGCCTCATCTACATCACTGAGAAACAGCCACCACACAAAAGCTCCCGTGTCTTTTATCAAATAGAAAATGGTTTCTTTGGATTGGGTTTTGGTTGTTTTTATTATAACTTAGAAAATTAAATATATACTTACAGAGTAGTTACTATGTACCATCAGCAAGGATATGCTATGTCTGAATTCCATAGATATGAATAAAAGAAACTTTAATTTTCTAATAGAAACTTAGTCCCAATCAATATTCCTAAGGACTTTAGTTAATTTTCTTTTTTTTCCCTTTAGAAAGAAAACTTTTTTTTCCATTTTATTTTATTTCTTTTCAGTGTTCCAGAATTCATTGTTTATGCACCACACCCGGTGCTCCATGCAATACGTGCCCTCCACAAAGGAATTGCCACAAAATACAATCTTCTGAAGAAATGGAACCATAAAAATAACCAAAGTTAGTTATAGTTTCTAAATATAGTTACTGTATTAACCTGTGTTTTGTCTTTGGCCCTGCAAAAGGAAAAAAAAAAAAAAGTACTCAGGGGTGAAATCACATTAAAACTTGTTCTAAGGAAATGGAGAGAGATAGATTTGGGGGAAAAAAGAAATCTGGGGTGCTTTGCCACTTCTAATTTTTTTAAAAAATTATTTTATTGAAACATTTGTATTGTCCTGTGTGTTTCTGAAATTTGTTTATTTACATTTCCTCCTCTACGTTTATTCAATTTAGGACATCACTATCTTACTTTTTGGGTACAGGATGGTCCATATAACTCCAAGTAACAGTGGAAAAAAAATGCCAGTGTTCAGAAACATGAAATACAGATTAATTAATAGAAAAATCTAGCATAAATAGTAGCTCCCTAAAATTTGTTTAAAAATACATCTACAAGCAACTTGCAAATACACATTCTCCATCTCAAGGAGTTGTTTAGGCCATCTTTAAAGATTTTATTTATTTATCTATTTGAGAGAGAAAGAGAGAGAGGGAGGGAGGAAGCACACGTGTGCTGCCTATTGGTGGGTGGGGGGGGGAGTGGAGGGAGCCGGGGGCAAGGGGAGAGGAAGAGAAGCCCAGTCAGGCTTCATGCTCAGCAAAGAGCACAATGGGGGGCTAGATTTCAGGACCCTGATACCATGACCTGAGCTGAAACCAAGAGTCTGATGTTTAACCAACTGTGCCACCCAGTTGCTCCTAGACCAACTTTAGTAACTTAAAAAAAGTTGTTTGCTTTTCTCCCCCCTGCTTCTGGGAATCCAAACTCTGATGCATTTAGAACTTGAGCCCGCAGCAGAGAGGCAATCACTCCAGTCTTTGTTAGTGAAAAGTCTTATCTCTGTGATCTAACTTGATGGCCTGGGCTACACACCTTCCTCTCAGGGCCCCTCAAGTTACCTCTCAACAACTCTCTGGGATTCCCTGGGCTAGGATGAGTAACCTCTGATCCACTACTAATACATAATGTGAAAGCCTCAAAAGATTTGTCAAATAGAATTGCTAAAAAGAATTTATTTTGTATGCCCCTGCCCCATATTCACTCTCAACTTACTGCTGCCCAGTCTCAGGTCAGACTATTTCAAACCAATGCCAAAGAACTCGAGAAATTCTACAGGTCAAACTTGTCAGTCCTATTAGTAAGTCACATCCCATACTAAATTATTAGGTTAAGAGGAAAATAATTTGCAAGACCCAGTGACTCTTTAACAGCCATAGAAGCACAGCTTTTGGGTCTTATTTCCTCCTACAGAAGCCTGAAGTTTGACATGCCGAATTCTTAGCTCCTTGGAAGAAAAATTCATACTTTATTAACCTTTGCATCCAGCATGTCTAAAATGTCAATCAGAATTCTATCCATGATATTTATAAATTGATAATAACAAGTACTGAGCATCCTACAAGTTAGATGTTCAGGGCATTTTGACAGATTATCACGACATAAGCTCCTGAAGTGTTTCCAATCATGTTCTCAATTGGGCTACCAAGTACAAACAGAGTTGAGAGCAGTTTGCTTGCTTTTGGTAAATTTCCTTAGGAGCTGTCCTGTAATGTGGCTAGTTTGCCAGATTGCTTTCACCACGGAATGTTAAAACAACATAATCATCAACTAAACTATGTTAACCAGACTCCCCAAAGGCATATACTCCATGAAATAAGAAGCAATGTAATTTCACAATAAGTATAACATCGTTTAAAATTCTGTTGCCAACAATTCTCAAAGGTGTTATCCCTCCATGTGCTAGCTCTTCATCCAAATATCTAGAATTCTTTTTTCAGTTGTTATCCTTTGAACGTTCATAATAACCCACTGGAATTTCAGAAAGTATTTTTCTTCTTTTTTCTACCTCTGCTTATCTTCTTCATCTCCACTCTTCCTCTTATTCTTCTCCTACTCCCCCTCACACTCGCCTTTTGATTTCTGAACACTGCACATGGTAACACAGTTGAGTTCCCATCTCTCCATATTTCGTTTCCTTAAACGCTGAGCATCCAACGGGTTTTATTCTAACCACTGTCAACTGGGTCATTATCCAGGTACTGATATCGAGGGAAAGGGAATCTGTTTTACAGGAGGCGTCCCCCTGAAGTGTAAATTAAGTCAATCACTTTTTGAGTAATTGTATAGGGGAGTATTCAAAATAGTCACTTTAGGAGGCTTTCCTTATTCCAACAATACAGATACTGTTAAAACCCTGGAACTTCTCCTGTGAAGTTGTCTTCTGGGTCTATGGCACATTTTATTGGAGAGCCACTTGGATATATAAATTTGAGTACTTTTTATTTAAAAATGGTTCAGAGAATGGATAGGGCAAACGATAGCTTTATTAGATCTCACTGTAAGTCAGAAGCTTTTGTATATACAAATATTCTTAAAGCTAAGCCTTCTTTCAAGTAGGAGTATGGCTGTGCTTAGATGATCTTGCCGGAGTTGCCTTCTTGTGGTGGAAGGTGGGCTTTCCACCTGCTTTAAGGAACTGGAGGGCTGATGACAGTCAGATTCACCTAAAAAAGGAGCTATCTCTACAGTCCTTTTTTGGCTAGATCTATTTAAAAAGGGCAGGAAATAAAGATCAGGGGTCTTTTCCACTGGGAAGCCACTCCCTACGAGCACTCAGTTATGGGAATTGCAACAGACAACATAGGACAATAACAGAGAACATGAACCCCTCCCATCTACTAGTTCCAGCTGCATGTCCTGAAAAAAATTATATATTACTGCATTACTGTTCACACATCTTGACAGAGCCTGTTTTGTCCAGGACTAAGGCCCCGAAGTTCATCTTGAGTTTTATTCACCTTCCTGTGTGAGAAAACTATGGTTTCCTCACACCCCCTATTCCTCACTCTGGCACCAAACACAGTGCCTAGCACATGGAGGAATTTGATAAATATTTGATGCAATGATGAAGGAAGCAATAGAGACTCAACCTTAGCATAATGCCCACTTGTCCTCTCTCCCCAGATGCACTATAAGGGGGACAGGAATTAGGACACACTTTAGGATATCAGGCTGTCAAATGAAATACCCAGAACCCATTGATACTCCTGTCTTTTCTTCTCTCTGACCTGTTTTTCAGTCATGAAGATTTGGGGAACTATTATTTGGATTCCAATATAAAATTACTCACTTTCCTACAGAAAACAATTTCTCTATGTTCTTTCTCATCTTCTTTTAAAAAATTACAGACATAGTACAAATATATGTACTTATACATAGAAATTTTACGCATTTATTATATACATTTACAAATAAAAGACTTAGGGATATCCAATCTATTTCTAGAAGTTAAAAAAAAAAAAGCTATCGCTCTCAGAACCCACAATAGAACTTCTGAAAGAAGCTCTCCAGCTACATATGTGTGTGTTAAATTTTTTCATAAAGCCTCCTTGGGTGTTCATGTTGTCAGCATCTCAGAAGGCCCTTATTAAAGAGCTAGCATTTGACAGCCAAACCAACTGTGCCAGTTACCAATTTATTGCCTCTCAGCCCTGAGCCACCCTTCATTGCCTGCTTGTGATACTGGAACATTTCTCCCTTGCCAGCTGGCACAAGGTTCATCTTTGTTAGTAGAGGGTGCTGGAGGGACACTAGAAGTGAAAGGAGCTTCTCCTGACTCCTGCGTGCTTCATTTCTTCCCTCTTTGCAGTACTGGGGGTGTCTGGGACACCCGGTGGAGCTGGTTTCCCCTATGGATACTCTGATGGCAGAAATCTGATTTGTTCTGGGGCCCCTCAGACAAGAGGACTCTAGGAAATCCTTATAACTGTATCTAAGTTAATCAGAGGGAAGCATTCCATTCTCTTTACCAACAACTGGTCTTGGGGGGTAGATGGGCAACCACATTATAAACAGCAATATATGGTATAGCAGGGGAAATATTCTAGAGGCACTTCCAGGAAGGATTTCTTTAACAAAAACACACAAGACACAGGCAGTTGCATTTTCTGCCTCTGGTGTTGGTGTATAGAGATGTGATGCTTGGAGAGGAGCGGCCACCTTGAGACCCAGAGGAATAATAATTTTCATGTTGAAGACGGCAGAATAAGAACAGAATCTGGATCTAGTGATGAGGTTGGGCTGCTGGATTCCCCAACTTGGAGATCTCCCACCTTCAGACTTAACCATACACATGACAATTTTTAAAACCCCCTAGTACCTTGGATATTAGTTTTCTGATGAATTAACAACCCAAAACACCCTAACATTCCTCAAAATGAATTTTACAAGCACTCCCAGTCTGCACCCACAAGCCCAGCAATCCATTTTCATGTACTAGAGAAAGCTAATCCTTATCTGAGGCCCTTCTACTTCTAGGGTTTCTTGTCAAGGGGCTCGAGGAATCCTCTGAAAATCTCTACTCATGGACAACAGAAATGGGATCTAGCAATTTTAAGATATGGAAAGGAATTCCTCTGCTGACTTTAGTTATCTCTCTGCTTTCCATTTTGGTCACTTTATGAAAACACTGAAATTATTTTTTTCTGTAGCTCATAAGAAGACAAGATAGTCAAGTAGTTTAAAGAATGGGAGCTAGAGTCAAAAGGTCATTGTTCAAATCTTATCCGCTCTACTCTGAGCAAAATATGGGACACATAACTAATAGAGCTGTTTCCCACCTGTAAATAGGTATACTAGAACCCACTTCGTAAGGTTGTACGTGGAACTTCATTAACCCTGAATGCAGTTCACTTATTTTATATTTGTTAAAACCTCAATTTTGCCTCAAACAGACTACCAATAGACAACTATTGGGAATGTTCAGATGAATCCAGATAGAGATTTAGAAGTTTGGAAAGAATAATTCTGCATGGAAATATACCTATTTTGGGGGGATCTCATTAAGAATTCTGAGCAAAACTCACATCTTTGGAAAAAGACAGGAGAAATAAGCCCTCCATCCAAAAGGAAATGCTGACGGAGGGCTTCTTCACCTTCATGGTGGAAAGGACACTACTGATGAGCCCCACCAAGCAGAAGTGAAGGGGCAAGTTGAAGATCACTCAGAAGCTCCCTTAAAGTATGTAGGTTTAAGTTCATGTCTGCAAGGAATGGAAAGAAAACATTTTCATACACTTTGAGGAGCAAAAAGAAATACTGAAAGGGATGCCTCTTCATTTTGTCACCCCTACCATCTTTTTCTCTCTCTTTTTTTTTTTTTAGGTCAAATAGTTACAGCACTGAAAATCTCACCACAAAGTCATCAGAAGAAATGCAAAAGACCACCTCTTCTTTCAAAATAAGCTTAAGCACCTTGTATAGTAGCAGAGCTTACAAAAAATTAAGTAAATAAATAATGGATGAACACTAACACCACTGGGCATTCAATGCGTCATTTAAGTCTTGGAACATTTGCAAGTGTTTATTTGCAAACATGTGCTTCTGGGCGTTCACATACCCATATTCCAAATCTGCGTAATTTAAATTCTAAACATTATATAGATAATGCAAAGTTTACACAAGGGATTCCAAAAATCCATCTTTATGTCCCCGACACTACATAAAGCAGTATTTTCTGCTAATAATGTAAAAACCTTGAATTTTTAAATCATTTCCTTTAAAAATAATTGCCAGTTTCAGCACCGTGAATGGTTTGACAAGGCAATAAAGCTTTGTGACTTCCCAGCCCTGTGCTTGACCAGTTACACTGTGACATTTGGTGACCATTAGGCGCACTTAATCTGATAGATTCCCTGTCCTCAGTCCACTCCCACTCCAGACCCACCCACAGCAGAACAAACAAAAAACCTTTTGGAGCATTAGGACTAGTTTTGAAAAAAAGTTCCATTGTTTCCTGAGTCCTTAACTCATTTGTAAGTATTCTGAATTTCTGAAAGAGGCAATGGAAGGAATCATGAAAATTAATTCCAGGGGTATAAGACCATGATGAGTGGAGAGAAAGCCACCCCCCCCCCCCACACACACACAGCTAATAGCACCTTTTTAATTCCCGTAGAGAAAACCCTTAAGATTTATGCTATGCTAATTATTATTTGGTACATAGGATCATTTGTACTTTATTGAATCCCCTCTTCCACCGGGGAGGAGACAGTTACATGTTTTTATACCTGCTTGTACTACAAGGTAGCCTTTGAGCAGTGCTGTGTTAAATAGAAGTACAAACCAGAGTCCATGTGTTTTCTGACCTTATGGCAATTTGATATCTAACTAAATGTGGGAATGTGTTAAATCCTATTCTGGTCCAAATTAAGAAATTTGAATTAAGAACCTGTTTCAGGAAGTTTAAAAAAATACACACACACACACACACACACACACACACACACACAGTCTACATGTGAACCAAACAAACCTCAGACCGAACACTGAGGTCTTACTCAGGGGAAAATAGCTAAAATATAGTTCAGAGGCACTAGAAACACCCAGTATTTGCCAAACAGATTTTACACGAGCATCTCCCCTATAGCACGGGCAATCCTGCTACTTTGTACCTTCCCACTCACACCACCATAGGGTTTGATTTGGATGGATGTAGACTTTCTCAGACTTTTATGTGTCCCTTTATTTTTCTGATCAGCTCTAAACCGTGTCCTTAAAAATAATAGCCTTTGAGAATCTCTAGAAAACTAGAATTTATCTTTCTCACCTCAGTTCATTTTCCTCCCAAAACATACCTATCTTGCGGGATTTCTTGGTTTTGTTTTAAAGAACATAAAATGTAATCGGCCATTTTCAAATACACAATCAACCCAGTTTACCCTAATAGAGTTATTAGTACAAAAGGAAGCTTATCCATAGCATGTAGATGGCTAAGGAAGGAATGTACCTACAAGATATTTTACCTGCTCAAGAATGCCAAGACCTCCAATATTTTTTTTTCTCTAAATTCTCTGTTAAACTAATTCTGTGTGATAGGCAGATATGTCCTCCACATGCTGGTGAATTAAAATTCAGCTTTCAGTGAATAAGATTAATTGCCTCTTCAGACAAAGCTGGATTTGCGCTCCTATTAGAGAAAGGGGAGGGGGAAAGCGAGGGGCAGAGTGCCAACTAGACTGCAGGATTCAGTTACACGTGAAATGATTTGTAATTCTGAGTAATCACTTAGGACAAGCCCTTGCACCATTTTATCTATACATGACTCTAGGCCAAAGTCAATACTCATAGTAAAATAATGAGATGAAGCTAACTGAGCCCTTTTATTAATGCTCCAAGGAGCAAATCTGATGCTTGAGTTTCTCCCATTGAAAGTATCCACTTCTTCCTAAAAAATGAACAAGTGGGTCAGGATACCCAGTAGCAGGCAGGGTACCTGCTTCAGCAAAATCATAAATAACCAACCCTTCCTGTCTTCTTCCTTTCTGTTTGTGCACCAGGCTTTACCCAGCTGCAGGTGAAAACACATGAATTTTGCATTACCTCTAGGCTCATTAAAGAGATCTGTCTCTCTCCTAATAGCTTCCCCTCACTTAGGGGGAGACACACACACACACACACAACACCACACCCTCACACACCCCCCCCACACGCACACCATGATGAACCTTAAGAGAAACAATAAGACTTTTGCTTGCTCTTCCTCATCAGTCTTATAAAGAAAATCAACGGTTCTAGCAAATGCACAGCTTGGTGACAGAGTCAGCACGCAACTGTGAGGAAAATGAGATGGATAACCAGCTGTCCCAGTTTCCTGGAGATGAGGTGTGGGGAGGGAGAGGGTGCTGAGAAGGGAGGGGAAGGAAGGGTGTAGGGAAGTCCTCGAATCTAGCCCTTAATGTTGTTTTTCCCATGTTACCCCTGATCTGGTGACCAATCTGGCAAATCCATTAATAGCATCACAGGACACCCTCAGTAATTTGTGGGCAATGGAGAACTCTTCCCCATGCTGGTTGAAGGCCTAAAGATCTACTAGAAAAGCTTCAAAACCAAAATATATTATCCTTAATATCATTTTCTAGAACTTGGAGAAACAAACTAATTTATGTGAAGCAAATTGTCTTTTATCGGAAAAACTCCACAGAACATTTCCACTCATCACCAAAAAAAAAAAAAAAAAAAAGGTCTAAACTCTTACTTATTAATGCAAAATCTCCATATACATGTACTCCAGTATAAGACAACACAGGTATAACAGAAGGACAAACATACCTGCATTCAATTCCAGATTTGTCTATTTGCTAGGTGACTCTTCCAAGTCTCTGGGCATCTCTGACCACAATCTCCTCATCTGTAAAGAGAGGATCACACATTTACAGGCAAATGTGACGAGTGAAGCTTAGTTCAACATCAAGTGTGTAAACATGATTACCTACATCCCTCCATCCCCTGGATTATTTGTATTCCCAGGGGTGGGAGACATCTACATAAACAGACCTTACAGTGATTTCCATTAAATTACTCCTAATATTTCTCTAATTAGAGCTTTTGGTTGGTGATCAAAATAGCTTCTTTGAATTCCACTTCCACTGGTGCTCTCATTTGTAGATACGTTGACAAACATGAAATTTCCTTTAAGACAGCTTAATCACAAACCAAACAATCAGTCATGGGCCAAACAGAAATTGCTAAAAGATCCAAGGACCTGCGTACTGAGTACATACCAAGTGCACATTAATTTCATTGTTCTCACCCATACCTTGGTTTTTCACACAAGCTGAACTTGGAACGGTATTTTTTACATGGAGATTTCAGGACCCACAGTTCCTGTAACTATACAGCAAGTAGGGTCTTGGGAGAAACTTTTAGTCCCAGGAGGACTCAAGGTAGGCAACACACATATTCACATGAATTGCTGAACATATAGAGAAAAGGACCTTCAGGTAGAAGACAAAACACATATGAAGCCACCAGAACTTACAGAAGCTTGGCCGGAGAGGGAGCACGCAACAAGTCCGGGTTACCACGGAGAGTAAGCAGAAGAACCGGGAGAAAAAAAAAGAAAAGCTAGCATCCCATGGTATTTATTGGCAACTCTGAAGTGTTTGCACCTGATCTGGAGGCCAGACACTCTGAAATTTTAGCATGACAAAGAATCACATGTGGAGCTTGTTAAAAATTCAGAGTCTAGGGGCACGTGGGTGGCTCAGTAGGGTCAGTGACTGCCTTTGGCTCAGGTCATGATCCCTGGGTCTGAGGATTGAGCCCCTCATGGGGTAGGGAGGGTGTCCCTGCTCAGTGGGGAGCCTGCTTCTCCCTCTGCCCCTCCACCTGCTTATGCTCTGTCTCTCTCTCAAATAAATAAATAAAATCTTAAAAAAAAAAAAATACAGAGTCTAGGAGCACCTGGGTGGTTAGTCAGTTGAGGATCCAACTCTTCATTTTGACTCAGGTCATGATCTCAGGGTCATGGAATCGAGTCCCCCCTGCCCCTCACCATGGGGCTCCATGCTTGATGGGGAGTCTGCTTAAGATTCTCTCTCCTTCTTCCTCTGCCCCCAACCCCTGCCTGCTTCTCTAAAACAAATAAATGAATCTTTAAAAATATAGAGTCTAGGTCCCTCCACCATCAGTTCTAATTCAGAAATCCTGGTATGGTTCCTCAATATATATATATATATTTTTTTTTTCTTGCTTACTTTCTTCTGTGTGTGTGTGTGTGTGTGCGTTTTGTTTTTGTTTTTTTTTTTCTGAGCATCTGCCATCTAACAAGCTCTCCAGGTGATTCTGATGGAAGACATACATAAAACTCACTTTTAGAAACATGGCTGCAGGATATGGGCAGTCATTAGGGATTTATCAGAGCAGTGATATAATCAGATATATGACATAAGAAGATAAATAGTTCCTAGAGAATAAATTGGAAGACCAAGCCTAGAAGGAGGTGCATAATCCAATTGGGAAGCTTTTTGAGTGGGGCAGGAGAGAAATAATGAGACACTGAACTGACTACCATTAGATGAGAATATAACGAAAAAGTATAAAAGTTTAATGGGACATAGTGGCTTATCGCTTGGAAAAGGAAGGAATCTAACATGGCTTCTAGTTTTCTGTTTTGGGTTCTGTTGACAACGATAATGTTTGTTGAAACACCTTATACAGGAAGATTAATAATTTGGGGAATATAGGTTAATTTTGCATATCTCAGGTTTAGTAAAGTGGTTCAAACTATGGGCTTTTTAAAATCCAGATAAGCTGGATTTAAAGCCTACCTCTGCCTCTTAACTTCTGTGTGACATGGCAAATTGTTTTACCTCTCAGATGTAGAAGTGGCGGGAAAGTTCAGTTAAAATTAGAAAATACCTTAGTACAGTGCCTGGAAGTGATTATTAAATGCCAGTAATATTAATAACTCCTGTTATTTTTAATACTATCATCATTAGATATCTGGAGATATTCCACAGACAGATGAAAATATCATCCAAATGATTCTTAAAACTTTGTCATACATAAGTTCATCCAGAAACATTGGAAGAAGCCAGGACTACTAGAGTCCAGGGGAATATAAATGCTTTCGCTGATAGATGAACTGGATGAAGCTGAGGAGTTGTCACACAGAAAGAAAGTAAAGCAGAAGATATTGTAGGTCAAGGGTATCAGGCAGAGGAAGTTATCAACAGTGTCCCATGCTTCAGGAAGTCAGGTAAAATAAAAGTTAAAAAAAAATGTTAAAAAAAGTTTAAAAAGTTTAAAAAAGTTAAAAAAATTGTTTTCCCATTTGAGAAATGGGAAAACAATGGTGATCTTAATTAAAATGGCTTCAGGGGCACCTGGGTGGCTCAGTGGGTTAAGCCTCTGCCTTCGGCTCAGGTCATGATCCCAGGGTCCTGGGATCGAGGCCCACTTCGGGCTCCCTGCTCAGCAGAGAGCCTGCTTCCCCGTCTCCCTCTGCCTGCTGCTCTGCCTACTTGTGCGCTCTCTGTGTCTATCAAATAAATAAATAACATCTTGAAAAAATAAAATAAATAAAAAAATAAAATGGCTTCAATGACTTACGAGGTTGCAGAGTGAATGGGAGCTGGGTGACTAACCAAAATGATCCTGCGGAAGGACAAACTACGTGGTAGCAAGCAGAGTCATGAGGTGGCGAAGGGTTGGGCTTTCCTTTTTCAAACGGGATATGCATGAGCACACTTTCAGGCTTGGAGGAACGACCCAGTGCAGAGAAAGAAAGTCAGAATCATTGTCGGAGGAGAGACAGAGAGATAATGGGAAGGGTGAAATAGGCAGACAGACAGACAAACAAACAAAACATACAAAAACAAACAAAAACATAGGCAGTTTCCAGCCTTGGACCAAGGAAGGAAGCTTCATCCCTCAGCTCTGATAGGAAGGAAATAAAGAAGTGGTCAAAAATCCAGAAACCGGAGATGAATGCATTCCTGTCAGAGAACGCTGAGTTATTTCCTCAAAATAGGGAGAGATCTCTGGTAAAAGTGAAGTGGCTACACTGGAAGGCAGGTTAGGCACGAGAGGAGCAAGGTCAGAATTTGGAGTAAGTAATGAGGGACAAGGGAGTTCACCACGGACTGTAACCTGCCTTTCCCCGCCCGCCACGCTGAGGCAAGATGCTCTGTACACACTTACTTGGTTTTCTCTTCTTCCAAAGCTTGGGTGGTTGTAAGATCAGAGAAGATGGATTGTGGGTTTAATTTAAATTTTACAGAGCAGATGTGGTAGAGGCACAAGGCAATAAAAAAGGACGATGCTGGAGAAAATGGAGTTAAAGTAATAGAGATTTAATAGAGAAGAAACTGAAGGCAGAGGAAAGCTGATGTCTGGAGCCAACGAAGGACTTTTGAGAGTGGAGGGCTCAGAACAGCCAAAGAAGGGCAAAGGAATAAGAAAAGCAGAAAGACAGAATCAGGGGATTAGAGTATAAATAGGGGCATGGAATTTCAGAGGCAAAGGAGTCTCAGACATTGATAAAATTGTGTGAATGGCCATGGACAGGACTGACGTGCAAACATTTCGTGACTGCTATGGAGAGGTCAGGTAGAGTCACCCCTTGGGCTGGAGCAGAGGATTGGTGTTCCTCCACACAGGAACGGGGATCTGGACCATGGAGAATTCTGGAGAGGTCTCATGGGCGTGGAGGGACTGGCAGAGGGGTGGGAGCATGTGGGCAGAAAGTGTTTCCCATCCAGTGCCTCACCCTGTACTGGTTGAACAGCAGTTCTGCGTGAGGAGCTGGTGATGGAATAGGAGGAAAGATGAAGACCATCGGGATTGAAGAGGTTAAAGGAAGGTGCTGATGTGGAATGTGGAAAACCTCTAGGATGGTGAATGGAATTTCTGTGGAAAAACATTCAGCGGTGCTTCATTCTTCAGTGAATGAGGACAAGCACCCTGGGGATTGGTAGAAAATGCCCATGAGGAAACACTGAACACATGTAATGTGATGGGTGGCAATTCCAAAAAGATAGGAATTTTCTTGTTTACGAACCTGTTTATTTGACTGTCATCAGGAGACATTTTATTTGCCTTTTGTCAAAAATGGGCTCATTGGAGCAGGAACTTGGCTGGGGTTTGGAAGTGAACATTGGAACCCTAAAATCCCAACCTTGTATGTAGATCTCTCCCTCACACTGTCCTTCTTTTTTTGCTTCCTCTCTATCACCCTAACTTCCTATTTCTTTTTGTTGTTCTCTTTTATTATTTCCTTTCTTATTCCATGTGTAAATCCGACATCATTCCTAGATATTCTGAAGCCACACGGATGCCCCTACTCCCTCATCTCTGAACCTAGACTCTGAAAAAGAAGCAAAGAGAGACCCATATAAAACTCACTTGTCTGGGCACCAGGTCTTCCAAATCTATTTGTATCATTAATTTGCTAATGTGTCTTGTAAACCCAAATTTAGTTATATACTTCCCAAGTTTTGGTCATGGCCTCTGATAACTCAAATCGTCTCCCTCAGTTTCCCCATGTAGAAAAATAACTATCATTTACCCCATCATTCTTCTGGAACGGGTAACAGATTTAATAGTTTAAGGGACTCTGTTAAAAAGGAAATATCTTTTTAAAGTCAAAATAAAGCTGGTGTGACTGGAAGATTGGCATCATTAAAAGCATGTTACTTAAGTACCTAAGATGTATGCTAAACATAAGTGCTTAAAATAATTTAAAATGGGTTTCTATTGTAAATGACAATATATAAACATTTAAACCCCGCTCTTGAGTGAAAAAATTGACCTATTTGAAGGATTTTCTCCTTTAGCCCATGTCTTATTGTCTATAACATAAAGATAAAAGGAAGTATTTGTATTTCGGCTCGCATAAAATTGAAAATACATAGATTTAGTAAACAAATGAACCTTTTTATGTTGAACAAAATAAAACAATGAATACTTCTTGACACACACCTAAAAACATATTATTAGAAAAAGACTATCTCAAAAACCTATTGTCTTTTTTTTTTCCTTTCTTCTTCCTCTTTGAGTAACTCAGGCAGGAAACCTCAACATTTTGATTATTTAAGAGTTCCCTTTGGAGTGGAAGTAGATAGAGCTTGATATCACTATGTATAAATAAATAATTTGAAGGTTTCTCTGTCCAGATCAAATTCTAAAATCAGATAAGGGGGTTTCATTTTATCTCTTGTTATTTTAGTGGTGGGAAGCCTAGTTTTTCCCTCCCCTTCATGGCCTGTAGTCCTCCCAAGATTGCTCCCTCGGGCACCTCTGTGGCCTGAGGGATGTATTTAGGATCTCATCAGCCCTTTTAATCTGATTGCCACTCTGCATTTTAATCTCTGCTCCTCAGCCCTCTCATAAATTGGGAAGAACGGCATCGGCATCGTCTCCCCTTTCTCACCACCTCCTAAACCACACTCAGGCCACAGCAGCACAGGAGGTATAAATGCCAGATTATAGATTTGCTTCATTATGAAAATGTGTTTGGTGACACTTTTCTTCTGACAGTCAACAATGAAAGAGTCAGCAAACAAGCTTATGACTGTGTGTGCCATTTCATATCATGATGGTTGTTAGTGATGGCTGCATGCTTTATAAAAAGGTAAATGGAATTCATCAGTTCATTTCTTAATTTTTTTTAACAAATATTTGCTTAACACCTAAAATATGCCAGGAATTAGGCGAGGCATTCAGAAAACAGAGATGAATAAACATGTTCCCTGCCTTCAGAAAAAAGGGGGAAAAAAAACAACTCGCAGTCAAGTAAAGAGACAGTCATGTAAATAAATTATTATAATAAAGTAAGACTGAAAATAAAGTATAAAATTCCATTTCAGCACAGAGGATGAATGACTAACAAGACTGAGAAGAAGCTCAGGAGTAGTCAAGTTGGATAGTGCACAGAAGACAGTGTTTAAATCATCTTTGAAAGAGGAATCTGAGACAACGGAGGGAAGCCATTTCCAGCAAACACACACAGAAAAGAAAAAAAATAATATAGTTACATACATATCAATAGTCTGGCATATAGGAACATGAGATGACAGTTGGCATGTTGCTGGAATTGAACATCATAAACTCCTTTGAGAAAATAATGACATTTGTTTTCAGTATCAGGATTTCCTCAACTTTGTCTATCCCTGAAGTCTCAGGGTAAAGCAGAAGGAGACAGGTATGGCTCCCAGAGTCATAGAAAACTACATCAGATTCATGACAGCTTCCTGGGACAGATAATGGGATAATCTAAGCCCAGTTCAAAGGAGTGTCTCTGACAAATAAGGAAAAGGAAAGGTGATTTTTCTAAGACAAAATAAAATGTACATTATCCCTGTGTGGCCCTATCCCAGCACAGAACAGAATTTGTAGGAACTGAGTGAATTTTAATACCAAACAGAGATCATCACCAAAAACCATACCACAAGCAGAATCATTCTTTCAAAGATCTTCTTGGCTTGTCACACCTTTATTCTTCTAGAGCATTCCCACTACGACCATTCTTTGACCTCGTAGAGAACTGCAATCCTTTATCCTTATTGCTTCATTTCTATCGACCAACCCCCTCAGGAATTCACTTCCTTCCTTCAATAGCCCTCGTTCCAGGGCCCTTCTTTATAATGAATCTTTTGCAAATACCCTCGATTCCCTGGGCTCTTTCTCCTTCCATCACATCCAGTTTGCAAACCCCACTGATGAATCCAGCAACGCGTTTCCTCCGGGCCAGCATCCACAGAGCTAAACACTGCTGGACCGAAGTCTTACAACAGAGAAGCTGTGATCGTGATTCACTAATGGTCACCGGCCTCAAATGCTCATTTAACACTGAAAGTCCACAGTGATCTCCCCTTCACAGCCACACTGACTAGTCAACACTTTGTCTACGTCCCTCCTATTGTCTAGCTCTCTTTTTTTCTGTACATATCACCTGTTTCAAAGTTCTCTGAGGATGTAGAAAACACATAGTACATTCTGCGTTACCTTCTCATTACCAAATCTACACCTGCAGTCATCCACTCGTCTCCCGTCTTACTGTGAAGGAGGAGCCAACCTTTCTTTCAGAATTCTCTCTGTTCCGTGTCTCAGGTAATTATCCCCTTTCTTATTTCTTCCACTTCTCTCTAATGGATCATTTCATCAGCATTCACATACTAATAGTTCTCACATTCAAAAAAAAAAAAAAAAAGAATCAAAACAAATCAAATTCCCTTGATTCTACATCCCCAATTAGTATCTAATTTCTCAGCTTCCTTTCAAACCCAAGTTCAACCCCACTCTCCCCAAGGCAATCTTGCTTACATCCCCACAATTCCAGCTCCTTCTCAGATCACCACTGATTCCTATCATCAAACCAGGTCTTGCATTACTCAACCTTTCAGCAGCATTCAAAATCCCTTCCCACACATTCCCTTTTGACATAGCCTTCTTGCTTCTGCAATCGTATACTCTCCTGGTCATATTTCTATTCCTTTGGTTCTTCCTTCTCACACCCAAAGCAGAGGCCAAGGTGAGGACTGGTGTGCGAGTAGTTGATGTGAAGGGTGATCCAAGGGGGCAGGTGTTAGGGACTTAGTGGAGTAAGAAAAGAAATAGAAGTGTGTTATCAGGGTCCATGTGATAGGCCAGAGGGGTAAAGATAATTCCTCTGAGGCCTTCTGAGAAGCGTAGAGCATGCTTCCCCTTAATTGTCCGAAAGACTTTGCTGTTCCTTCCTTCTTTACCTATCGTTTCATTTTTGTGGTCCTCAGGACTCAGTCCTGGGCTATCTTTTCTCATCACTTTCCTACCTCTTCCCAATAATCTCAGACATTCTCATGCTGAAAGTGGCACCCAAAATGTTTACAACCCCTAGATTTTTATCCGCCACATAGATTTCTACTCCAAATATGGCTTTCTCCATGACTTCTCCATTTGGAGATTCATCAGGCATCTCAAATTTAGGAACTCCCAAATAATCCCTTGATCTTTCCCCATTCCTGCCCCAAATCTGCTTCTTTAACTTTATCATAGCTTAATAAAACACATTTCCATTCACTCAGTTATATGCAATAGAAACCCGAGTCATTTGACAAACCTCTACTTCTCTCTTCCTACATCCAAACCAATACCAAGTTCTATCAATTGTACTGCCTATTTGTAGCTAAAATCTGTCCACGCTTTATCATCTCATTCCTCATCTAGACAATTGCAAGAATTTACCTCCATTTCTGTCCTCCTCCAGTGCACTTTACACACAGTAACCAGGACGATCTTTCAAAAACTGATATCAGATTGTATTATTCCTCTGCCTTAAGGATTTAATTGTCTTTCTATTCTCTTCAAGTGGTAACAATTTGTGCCGGTGTCATGGGGACATGTCCTGTTCTCTCTCTGCCTATTGTCCTAGCTTAATTATCAGCAGAATCCACTTTCATTCTTCAAAGTATTCCATTTTGGACAATAAATTATAGGGTCACCCTACTCTTAAACACAAAACTCCCATATGATTTATTCCAACCTCATCTCCTGTCATTTGGAACTAGCCAGCTTGAAGGCACCAAGCATTCTCTGCTTCAGAGTCTTGTTCATGCTGTTGCCTCTGAGAACAATGAGTTGCCTCTGAACCATCTGTTGGTTTAACTCCTACTCTCTCACCAAGAGTCCACTTACGGCCACCTTCTAAAACAGGTATTTCTCAATTCCATAATATAAACCACTTTTACCAGAACGCTTACTTTTTCTGTATCTTCTTCCTTTCATTCCTAGTATAATTATAAATTTGTTTGTATCCCTGCTGTATTATAAGCATGAGGCTGAAAACTCCTACCTGACACTTAGTAATGTCTATTCAAGCACAATCTGGACCCCTTGTGGGTGTTCTTTAATATTGTTGAACCAGAGGACAGGGGAGAGAGAAATACCAGCCAAGGCCTCTTAATACACCTATTTTCTAAACCTGAACAAACACAAATTCTCTCATCACTCTGACCTACTAGGGTGCAATGAAGATGTTGAAACAAAAGGCCAACATAGGAGGTACGCATAAAATTTTCTCATACTTTGTGAACATGAACAAAACCATCTGAACACAATGGAGACAAATTCCACAGAGGCAGCTGTTGGTAAAGAGGGGAGCTTTGTTAGCTCTCTCAAAACAGGAAATTAGGTGAAAAAATAAAATACTTAGTGATAAATTCAGCTTAGAACAGAAAAGCATCTATATGAGAATATATACTGAATTAATTCTCTCAGTAAGGATCATAAGTTGATGCCATTTTTAGAGCCAGAAGGACCATATCTGTGAGTTAGTTCAGTTCTGTCACGTTGCAGGGAAGGGAGTTGAGACCAGGCAGCGGAGGTAAGAGGAGCAAGTCCACAGGAATAAATGGTCTCACATATTTCTGTATAATGAGACAGGTCTAGGGCAAAAATACTTGTTAGCTTACAGGCGGCTAATACAGAACCCAGTTAATATGTACTACTTAAAAAAATGAAAATAAATACATAGGTCCTATAGGAAGGTAGCCTTTAGATAGTCTTTTACATCCAAAGCTGTCTTCTCCACCTGATCTGTCTCTTACCATGAAAAGATTAAGACGTTGTGGTAAAAAACAACAACAACACAAAATACAGGTTCTTAATTATGGAACCCGGTATCAAAGGTGAATTATTAAATTACATTTCAGGACATTCTTTTTAATGAAACAGAGTACCAACTATTGTTTTTTTTTTTTTTTTTTTTAAGATTTTATTTATTTATTTGACAGAGATCACAAGTAGACAGAGAGGCAGGCAGAGAGAGAGGGAGAAGCAGGCTCCCTGCCGAGCAGAGAGCCCAATGCCGGGCTTCATCCCAGGACCCTGGGATCATGACCTGAGCCAAAGGCAGAGGCTTAACCCACTGAACCACCCAGGCGCCCCACAACTATTGTCTTTTAACTAATTAATTACTTTGTCCTATTTAAGTAAAACATGTTCTTAGGTTTCTCCTCTTTGACAGGTTTTATTTTTCACTCAGTGAATTTTTCACATCAGTGATCTTGACCGTGAACTCCTAAATCCCTTACTAAGTTTTAAGACTTCCAAAACAGACCCGTATTTCACAGAGGGGTACTTGCTTTAAAGAATCCGGTTCTAACCTCCAATACTGGATACTTTCTTTACCCTGTGAAAGTCACGTAACATTTTACAGAAAGCTCACACTATTTGTCTCTCAAAACAAACCAAAAAAGTCACCCATCCATCTCCCCACCCTGAACAGAAAGGTCATACCTATTGTAAGAAGTGTGCCTTCCATGAATGACCCGCGTCGTTGCCTCGAGGCTGCATGAGAAGCCACAATGACAGGATTAACACAAGGGCGGGTAACACTGCTCCATGCCAAGATAAATATCCCATTGTAACTTCTGAGAATGAGGGGCCAAACATTTTCCTCACAGACTTTCTATGCCCTCAGAAATTCCTCCCCAAATTCTTCTGACCAAGTCCAGATTTACTGGCTTGGAGATCTTACATATATAGTTACTTGTCTGTAGAATGCAAATGTGGTCTGTAAACTCCTACGCTGTATCCTAGTTTTAATAAACATGAAAATTATTTTACAGGTTTAAACATGAATATTAAGGAATGCAAGCATTTTTAGTGTACGTTAAAAGAGCGTAATTTCTAGTCAATAAAAACACAAAGAGCTTCCGTGACACAACAAATGAATGGAATGGAGAGATGGACATGGAAAAAAATTATTTACTCAAGACTCTCCAGTATATGACACTTTTCCGAGCTGGAAAACTTATCATGCAGAATATTCTCCAGAATGTAAGCCAGTATTTAGCCATTATGTGAACAATGACTTTGAAGGCTGCAAAGAACCCCATGTGAGGTTTTCATTACAAAGACCTTATTTTAGATGCACTAGGTCTAACTTGGAAATGGTAATTACTTCTATAGAAGTTCAGGGCTTGACATTTTTTCTTAGGTATTGTGGTTACCCTTTTTGGGGGAGAAGGGAAAGTAACTAATGACGCCCTAGAAACGATTAACTAAAAAAAAAAAAAAAAAAAAAAAAAAAGCAGAGTCTTTGATCCTCCTTTGATGAAGTGTGAACACTAGAATCCTTTCCCCCATAATGGAACTGGACTAAGGTAGCTCTGAGGGAAAGAAAGAGTGTAAATAAAGGGAAGGGGAGGAATGCATTTGCTACTGTTTCTTTATCTCAGAGAAGCTATTTCAAGTGATCACTGGTGGGAACTGCTGATAGTCAATCTCATATTTTCACTCCACGTTTGACATCAATGTTGTCAATACGACATAATCGTCTCTGTCAAAAGCATCATTCATTTCCAAACTGCAGAGTTATTTACAGTCGTGTCTTCACTCAATGTAACACTACCACTCAACACTCAGCTGTCCCTTCTCTGTTTTAAGTAAACGTTTGGGCAGACTTTTAAAGAAGCTCTATTTTAGGTTAGGCTAACAACCTGAAAATGAACCCAAAGGAAAAAAACCTCTTCTCTCGTCCAAATACCATTTGGACAAATGGATAAAGTTTTTCACCAAAAAAAAAAAAAAAAAAAAAAAAACAAACCTGGCATTTCAAAATGAGTTCTGTTTGGTAAGAGACATGGTGCTGAAAAGTGACATTTATAATGACAGCAATATGGATCCCCAATAAAGAAGACGGGGTTGCATTTTGCTCTAATTATAGATGTTTTAGATGTGTGCGTGCGTGCATTTTTTTAAAAAATTGGAATCAATTATAATAATGTAGCTTTGAGTTAAGCACCTATTCTAAATCTCTGTTTACAAAAACATGGCTGATACGAGTCCTTGAATGCAACTAAACAGCAAATATTACCAGGAAAACTTAGTCTTAGGCTGCTAAGTGAATAACTATTCACTATTCACTAAGTGAATAACTAAATAACTATTTACTTCATGGCTTCTATGCACCCAGCATGGCTCTAGGAGCTGTATATAGCACAAGAGACAACAATGGCAACACAAAGGAAACCAGGGCTACTGGAAATCAGGCAGATTTCGAAAAATAAATTTACTTGTCTCTTCCTTCTCTTATCTCAGAGAACACATTTTGAAACTCGTGGTATAACCAGAACTCTCTTTTTCCACGTGGTAACCCCTAGGTCTTTTTAATAGCAGAAGACATGGTCATAGCTAAAAAGAGGTGGATGGAATTTTGAAAATCAGAAGCAGGTTTTAAGTTAATTGGACAGACAGAATTTTGGTGGTCTAATGACTTTCAGATGCTATTAATTCTTAGTGCTTTTCCCAAGGAAAGTACAAATATCACTATCTCATCCAATGGGGTTCCTTCCCCTTAATATGAAATGCATCATCTATGATGAAAAATATATGCTGAAAAATAATTCAGGCATTCTAAATACATTTTTATTTTAGAGAGTGGGAGAGAGAGAGAGAGCGGGCGGGGCAGGGGGTAAGAGGGAAGGAGCAGAGAGAGAGGGAGAGAGAGAATCTTAAGCAGACTCCATGCCCAGCGCAGATCCCGATGCAGGGTTCCATCTCACAGCGCTGAGATCATGACCTGAGCTGAAATCAAGAGTCAGAGACTTAACCAACTGAGCCACCCTGGAACCCCTAAATACATCTTTGTCGTCTGAACAAAATGAAACTTGGTTTACTTTGAAACCACTGCATTTTAAAATAATAGTACCTACTACTTACTGTGAGCCTACTGTGTGCCAGACCCTTTGTATAAATGATCTCATTTAGGCCTCCCTCCAGATCATCAGTTTATTACCATATAATTCCCATTTTACAGATTAGGCAACTAAAATGGATAGAGGTCCAGGGATTTTCTTAAGATCCTATAGTTAATACTAATGGTGCTCTAGCTAACTTGACCATCAACATAAATACTACAACTTTTTCGTGGGTTTTCTCACTTAATTCTCATGGCAATCTGGAGGTAGGGGCTACTAATATTCTCATTTTATAGATTAAAAAAAACACAATAAAATCTTAGGCTTTCAACAATTTGTGTTGTAAAAGATCTTACTTAACTAGTTCATGATTGGGCTAGGATCTGAACATACTTTCTACTGTAAAACCAGTGCTTTTCTCATCGAGCCATACTCCTCCAAGACCCAAACTGGAATTTGAAGCCATATCTTTTGTTTTCAGTAAGTGGACAAATTTCACTTTACCTCACTGTCCTAGCAGAAGTTTAAGAACATCAAATTGGTTGCTTATTGTCTTTATTTCCCTCTGATTCACTTTTGTCTCTCTCTTCTTCACCCCATGCTTATGCGAGCCTATCCAAGACTCCTGGGCTCTCCATTTCCTTTTACTTTGACGATCAGGTGGTTTCTGGGGCCAATGCTAATGTTTGTTTTTCATTGTATTGTGTTTTACCATATTTCCCCAGCTTGTCCGATAGCACCTCTAATACCAGGAGATCGAGCTTCTAAGAATGTGGACCAAGATTTATGCTGACTACCATTCTGTAATTTTCTCCACTTCATCTTGTATCATGGCTTATTGGTTGGTGTCAAAGGACATTATTCCTAGATATTCTCTATATCTAGTTTTTTTTTTTTAATTAAATTTTTTATTTATTTTCAGCGTAACAGTATTCATTGTTTTTTCACCACACCCAGTGCTCCATGCAATCTGTGCCCTCCGTAATACCCACCACCTGGTTCCCCCACCCTCCCACCCCGCCCCTTCAAAACCCTATATCTAGTTATTTTTAAGAGCCTTGACCTCAAGATCTCTTTCCCTGCTACAGTAAGTTGCATTGACTATATAGCCCCATTTCTTCCCTCTCAACGTCTTGCCTTTTCTCTCCCATTTTCCATGTGGATTGTTTGTTCTGTATTTCATTTACTTTTCTATTTCCACACGTGCACTGCTCCTACTGCAGTCCACTCTGCTCAATCCCCATCCATCCTCATCCTGCTTTTCACGAGCTCCATACCCACCATTTTCTTGCTCTCTCAGAATGAAAATATTTTGAGTCCCACTTTTTTGTTCTGTGCTCATGGTTAAGACAACTAGAAACAGTATCTCTAGCTATAGAGCAACTCGTACATAATGATAGATGTGAGTTGTTTTTAATAAACACATCTTTTATCATGATTATTACTGTCTTCATGCTTGTATAATTATATGTGTTATGCTCTGGCTCACCTTCCTACTTCTTATGTTCTTGATTAACATTAGAAAAATAAAAAGTTAGGTTAATAATCATTAGTTATTGAATTGTCACCTCCTCACTCTACTTATTGACAATAATTTGGAAATAGCAAACATCTCGTCTGATTATTAGGCCATCCATTTACCATGACCTGGGGCCACTTCGAAGTGATTAATGATGTGTGAGTTTGCTGCAATATTAAAAAGATCAACCTGAACCTTAACTCAAAGCATAACAACATCTTTAAAGCCTTAGAACAATTTTGCTCATTTGTTTTTTTTTTTAATTTCTAGATGCCTACAGTCAAATAAGTAAAACTCTATTACTTCTTAACTTTGAAAAGAATAGGCTTAAATAATATATATATATACACATATATATATACATATATATATATAATTCAGTATCTATAGTTATTGTGAAGATTTGTAGATCTTTTGAAACTTGTTAGTGAGTGATGAGCAGCCTGGGATATAAACACACACACACACACACACACACACACAATTCTAAATGAGGAAATTAAAGAATTCCTTTTGGGGACATTTTACTTCTAGGTATTACAATTCTACAGGATATTTCAGAATTCTTCTTGAGTCATCTCTTTCATTTTAATAGTAATTAACAGTCTACAATGCATTTTTAAAAATTTGCTATAGCTCACTTATTTCCTGCAAGGTAGCTGGGGCAAATAATGCTATAAGTAGACTGCTATTAGGGGACATTAAATGGCTTTCCATGGTCATGTACTCATTTGGGCTTAAACCCAGGTGTTCTGATTCCTACCTCATGGTTCTTTCTATTCTACCATGCTTACCTAAATACTAGATCAGATATATACTATCTAAAGTGAAAATTAAGCTTTAATCCTTTAAATAGAAAAAGGTTTAAAACATTAATTCCATTATAATCTACTTGATCTGGTTTGATGAAGGAAAGGAACATTCTGATTGATTTCATTTTTTGGTTTCCAATTTCCAAAAATTAAAACCTGAAAAAGATACATGTGACATCATGTGAAAATTTAAACTTCAATCCAAAGGACACTTCAAAATCTTATAGTACTTTAAGGTTATAATTTTTTCCATTAATTTCTATTGTTTTATAGAGATAGTGTCAGCTAAGAGATTTCCAACTAGAACAGCACACCAAAGCACATTTTTCCCCCCTATATGGCATTACTCTCTAGCTGTGTCAATAAAAATACACCACAAAGTAACAAGGTTTTTTCCCCCCTCAGAGCAGAAACATTTTAGACACTTGCACATTTTGACACAAAAAGCTTTTAATTATGTGAGAGTAACTTCTCTAAGGAAGGGCTTCTTCCTCACTAAAATAATGGTTGCAGATATTTTGAAAATATATTTTATTATGCTTTCAGATGAAATATATATTTTCAGTAATCATCATTTTCACTTTGAACACCAAGATCTTAAATATATTACACACTTTTTTTTCCAAATGCCATATTGAGTGAAGAAGGTGAGAAAGAAGAGAAGATAGAAGCTAAAATGAGTCATAAAAGTGAAAAGAAAAGCTAGCTCCAATAAAGGTGTGTTTTGTGGCATATTAGTTTCCAACGGATGCTTACTGAATTTAGCACTGACTTAGTAGCTTAAAACAGCACAAATTTCTTATCCTTCAGTGCAGGTCATTCAAAAGTTTGAAATGAGTCTTACGGGCTAAAATGAACGTGTCAGAAGAGCTGTGTTCTTGTAGAAGCTCCCATGGAGAAACCATCCCTTGCCTTGTCTGGCTTCTAGAAACTGCCTACATTCCTTGGTGTGTGGTCACATCTCCTCAATCTCTGCTTCCACTGTCACACCTCTTCTGGCTCTAACTTCCCTGCCTTTCATTTATAAGGACCCTTGTGATTATAATGGACCCATGCTGGTGATCCAGGATGGTCTCCCCCACCACAAAGGCTTTAACTGAATCACATCCACAAAGTTGCTTTTGCCATGTAAGTTTGGGGCATTAGGACATGGACATCTTGGTAGGCCTTTCTGCCCATCACAGTGTCCATAAGACATTAAAACCTTTATTTTTATTTTTTAAGATTTTATTTAATTATTTGACAGAGAGAGAGCACAAGCAGGAAGAGCAAGAGAGGGAGAAGCAGGGTCCCCGCTGGGCAAGGAGCCGGACGCAGGGCTCAGTCCCAGGATCTGGGTAGGGAAAGTATGACATGCTAATGCTCCATGTCAGTTGTTTTTTAAAAATAGTCTTCATATATGATTAGTAAAGTTACTCCCTGAAAGCAGTGTTCCAAAGTGGAAGTGTGTGTTTCCCATTATACAGTAACATGTACAATTTTTAAATTGTGAAATTCTGAGCCAAATGCGTACCATGGAATATGTCAATAAAATGAAATTTCTGATTAAAATTAGCATTTGAGAGTCTCTTGCTAACCACTACTACAAGATCAACTGTGCCCTCGTTAGTAACACAAGTGGTGAGGAAGGCCAGAGTGTAATTGTTAAACCGGTTTCCAATCTAACCGTGTCCCAGTGAATGAGGAGGTTAAGAAAATATGGCACCATCAAAATGAACTGAGGTAAGCCCAACTGGTTTTTGCCTCTTATTCAAGCACTATCTCAGCCTATGTTTTTAAAGTTACTTTCAGTAACTGGGTGTCTCAGTTGGTTAAATGTCTTTCTTCGGCTCAGGTCATGATCTCACGGTCCTGGGATCGAGTCCTATTATCAGGCTCTCTTCTCAGCAAGGAGTCTGCTTCTCCCTCTCTCTCTTCCTGTGTGTTCCCTCTCTGTCTCCTTCTCTCTCTCTCAAATTAATAAATAATTCAAAAAAATAAAGTTAAATTATTTTCAAAAACATCTAGAAATTGGGCAACTTAAAATGACTTTTTTAAAGACTTTGAGTCAAATCACTTCACTATTTAAGGACTTGAGTCAAAAATAACAAGATTTTCATAATCATCATCATCACCTCCGTTTTATTACTATTTCTCCCTAACTCTCAATTAGGACTCTCTAGCAACTACCATATTTGCCTTTTTTGATAATTCTGTTCTTGAATATTTTGAATTTTGTCTTATCTCTATATGTGCTTCCCTTTGTTCTACTAGTTGCACAGTAAGTGACACACAATAAGCAGTGAATAAGTAATATCATACGGCAATTAAACGAGCTAAGGCTTTCTGACATTCCTCACACTGTGCCTGACACTGATGTGTATTGAATAAATAATAGTTAATGAAGATTTAGGGGTGCCCGGGTGGCTCAGTGGGTTAAGCCTTTGCCTTTGGCTCAGGTCATGATCTCAGGGTCCTGGGATGGAGCCCTCCCTCGGGCTCCCTACTCAGCGGGGAGCCTGCTTCCCCGCCCCCAACTCTGCCTGCCTCTCTGACTACTTGTGATCTCTGTCTGCCAAATAAATAAATAAAATCTTTGGAATAAATAGTTAATAAAGATTTAGGGATGTTGCAGAATGCCCTTACATTGCTCCAGCAAGTCCTCAGATACACAATACTGCAGAGTCAAAGATATATCTTTTCACAAGATGCAATTAAAAGCTTCCATAGAACTTTCATTGCATAAAGGCCACAGTCTTGGACTGATAAAAAGAGAAGAGCATGAGGAGTCCTAGGGCTAAATTGACTGGCCTAATGGAGTACTTTGGGATCTGGCAATGTAAACAGAGTGTCATGGCCTTGTCATTAAACTCTGGAGACATGGATTTCATGGTTTCTGTGTTGGGGAATAACACAGTTGCCTGCCAACTCCTATAAGCAATCTCCCAGTGTTGCACAGTCATATCTTCCTGCACAAATGCCAACTATATGGCAGCTTAATTTTAAACATGCAAATTTGGACTTGGGATGTGCTTCTAGGCTTACCAGACATTCTTCCTGGTGACAAATAATTTATGCTCCCTCATACGTTTTACCTTTGTGGGCGAAAGGCCAAGTGTTCTAAGAAATGCTGCCCAAGATCTGGTCTTACTGTTGCTCTCTCTGTATTAATATATGTGTGTATATGTGTATGTATACATATAAATATATGTATGTATGTATTTTTACACAAACACACACACAATACTTTTCTGTCTTGTCCAAATATATGCAGCACTTAAGATAGCTAAGCCAAAACCACGTTAGAAGGGAATGAATGTCATCAGTGCATATGTCAAAATCTCTCTTGTAATTAATGAAAAATTCATTTAAAAATTTTAAAAAGCTCACCTTTGTTTCATTATGCTAAGTTCTCAATATCATATTCATTTTCCTTATTTAGATTGATGACAACCTCTAAATATTTTGACTAGCCAACCTGAAGATATGCATTGCTCTTGAAATGCTTATAAAGCATTTTAGTAAGCATTTCACCTGTGGACACCACCATCTACTCCCATTCTCTGTAAACTCATAATTAAGGCAAAAAGCGTCATTGAAGTATCATTTAGACACTAACCTAAAAAGAACAACCATCAAATGCTCCCCAAACACCAGTAATGCAAAAATACAAGATCGTGAAAATTCTTTTCACAGCTGCCAGGAGGAAACAGAAGTGACGGTCTGTGAATGGTCTTACTTATATCAGAAAGCTCCGTGTACGTATTTAGATCTAAAAAGACTGGTCTCTTAATTCTTCGTTGGAAATATTTTTCACCCAGCCATTCTCCACCCAGACATGTGGAAATCACTGGGAAGCGAGTAGCAGGTTTCAAGAATCACTTTCAGCTACAGAATCCAGGCTTTGCGATTCATCTTCATGGCGAGGAAGGAAAGAAAACTCTGCAGTCCCTTCAGGGCTTTATGGGTACTCCTGCTCCAACTTAGTATTTCTAGTCTCCATAAAACAAGTACACTGCGAATGGCATAGTGAGGGAGTCAGTTTATTCCAAATGCTGGAGTGCTTCCTCTATCGTACCTTTTACAAGTTTACAATTTTGGAGTCATTTGAACTGCTCGTTGGCTCAGGGGTGCAATATTTTTTTAAAGGTATTTCTGACCGTAACGGACACTTTTAGACCTGCAGTGATGAGCAAGCCCCAGAGGCAAAATACAATAAAGATTTAAGGGGCTGTTCAGTGCAGCCCGGTAGCGGCTTCGTGGAGGAGAGGAACACAAATGGGTGGGCTGGGCTGGAGCGTGATGATTCCCGACAATGCTGTAGTTGGTTTAATTTTCAATTGATGCCGGCACTTTGGGACGTGGAAAGCATGATCACAAGAAAGATAAGCTTTCCTCTAAGACGTGCTGTCGTTTCTACTTTCTTGTTCTTTTTAGATCTGGTAAACAAAGTGTGTTCGCAGCAGATAAAATATCCAGAAACAGAACTCAAACTACCTCCATTATCCCCACACCAGCCCCTTGTGATGGGCTTTCTGGGCATGGGAGAAAGATGAGATAGGCTGCATTCTATATTTTGATTATTTTCTCTGAATAAAGAAACCCCAGCTTATTCCCTTATTCCATTGTTTATTCTATATGATAAAGGAAATGTAATCTATTTCTTATCATAAAACTCTGAGTTTACTGCAATATTATCAGAGATACGTTTGCTGTCTCTGAAGACATCCATCATGGAAGTGTTTGTTATCCTTGTTGGTATTTCACTTTACTAGATATATAAACTGGATTATAAACAATTCGGTTTAGCTTTCATTTGAGAACCATAGAATTTTAGTGGGTCCTGGGCTCAGCCAAATATTCTTTTATGGATATGTTTAGCAGATCCCCTTCCTCATGAAAGCAATTAATGTGAATTTTCTTATACCCTTCCCTCAAGAGTAATAATGTTAAAAAATAAAAAAGGAAGGAAAGAAAGAAAGAAATGCATTTTTATATTCTATATATAAACACATGCTATTGATATATACATACATACATGCATACATATGTACACATATATATACATGTACCTAGCAGGTGGCATATTTATTTTTTCTTGTGTGTATATATATATACACAACGTACATATGACCTTTCATCACATTTATTGACGATCTTATGGACTGTGGCACCACAATAGTGACTGCCCACATCAGACTAGAAGAATCTGCTAGCGTGACAGTACAATGGCAACTACAGAAGCAGAGGTGAGGCATGAAGGAGTCCTACAAGCACACAAAAGCCTCTACCCACCACACTTTCTCTTCTCACTCTTCAACCTTTCTGTGTCCCCTAGTGACCAGTCCTATCAGCCCGGAGGAATAAATTCTGGTCTCCCTGTCTTAGAAAAACAATGTATTTTCTTCTTGACACATTGGTGTCCTACTAATCCTAAGGATTTCCTTTTTTCTTCTTATAACCAAACTTCTGGAAAGACTGGCCTTCATTTGGTGTCTCTAATTTCCCACCTCCTTTTCATCCGTAACTCTCAGTAATCTGATTTCTCATCCCACCAACCTATAAAACTAGTTAATTTTCACACTTTCTTCTAGTGTCGGTGTATACTGAGTCTCCGAGGACTTCACGCAGATCAATCCACAAGTCAATGATCATTCCTCATCTTACTTGACCTATCAGCAGCATTCAATGAAGGTATCACTTCCTCTTTCTTAGAATACTGTCTTCAGGCTGCTTTGGGGATGTCCTACTCTCCTGGGTTTCCTCCTGCCTCAGTAGTAGTTTCCTCTCAGTCTCTTTGCCAGGTTGCTTCTCACCTTCCAGATCTCTCAGCTCTCTAGTGCCCCAGGACTCACTCAGTTGACTTTGTTTCTTTTTTATCTGCATTACCCTTGGTGATCTCATACTGTAACGAGTCTTTAAACATCATCTGAACATGGATGACTTCAAATTTAGATTTCCAGTCTGGACTTCTTATCTGAGCTCCAGACTCATACACCAACCATTAAACATCTCCATTTGAGTGTCGAATGCTCATCTCAATCCAACATCCCAAACCAGGTCTTTATCCTCTTCGCTCCCCCACACTGTCTTGATTAACGGCGACTCTATTTTTCAACACTCAGAGTCTAACCACTTCTTTCTTCTTCCCCTTCTACTATCCTTTCCAACCACTATCATCTCTCCAGGATTATCACAATGGCCTCCCAGCTGATTTTCCTGTTCCAGCTCTTGTCCCATTCCGTCTGTTTTAAACACAACAGGCGGAGTGATCCTGCTGCCATGAGAGTCCAATCATTTTCTGGCCCTTCTCAAAACTCTGTGATCGTTTTTCAACTCAGAGTAAAATCCCAAACACCAGGGCTTACAAGACCCTATACTAATCTGGCCTGTTCTTCACTGTCTTCTACTAATCTCCCTCTCATTCTGCTTTTGCCTCATTGCTCTCCCTTTTTCTCAAACCTCCTGGGCAGGGCATTCACATCCCCTGTTAATATTCTTCCCTTGACATCCACATAACTCACTCCCCTACCTCCTTTGTACAAATGTCATCTCACTGAAGCCTTTTCTGGCCACCTATTCAAAACTGAAATGTCATCCTCCTTCTTACTTATAAAAATATATTTTAATGCATTTCAATGCATTAAATATTCAATGTTATTTGTTTCCCCTCTTCACCCTATTCCTCCTAGAATATGAACTACATGAAGGCAGAGATTTGGAGCTCTGACCTATGTCTACAGCTATAACCTCTAGAACAATTATTTGCCTGATATGCAAATTAATAAAAATACAGGATTGGAATCTGTGTTTTTCAGATATGTAATTTCAACTAGGTATCCGGTATCCAAACACATGGGCCATTGCTGCCTCACACAAAAATCTGTGACTCAACTCATCATTTCACCCATGAGCTCAAACACCAGTTACACCAATAACCCATTAAGAGACTACATCAAAGCTTCAATATTTTTTTCCTAAAGAGTTCAAAATATACTCCATATTTGTTTTTTGTGTTTTTTTTGTTTTGGTTTGGTTTGGTTTTTTGCTTGCCTTCAATCTCTACTCCGCTTTTCATCCTACCTCCCTAAGTACCTGTTCATATTCTCCTTCTGCCGGTTGGTACTTATTTTCCGAACACCTTCGAAATGATGGTATTTCCTGCTCACCCTTGAAATTTCTATTTAGACCTTTCCTCAAAAACCATTCTCATGCTAATTTCCCTCTCACCCTACTATCCCACTCCCAGGTATCTGCACATACAACTGAGCAGCCTGGGTAAGCACTAACATATTTATCATGTCGTATCAAGAGGATCTTCTCACCACTCAGATTCCCCCATAGATTATAAATTGTGCAAGGGTTATAACCACATCTTTGCTATCTTTATCGTCTTTGGAATCCAATGCCCTGGCAAAAGACCATATCCATGTTAGGTGCTCAATAAATTATTGTTGAATAACAAATGAGTGAATGGATGAAGGAATAAATGAATAAGGTAAGATTCCAAAGAATATTAGGAGGAATGGACTAATGCTTTCTTGCATACTCTGGTAGCTTTTGCGTGCTTTTATTGAAGCATTTAGTAATACAGCTTACAGATGAAAGTCAAAGATTCATGATCACATAAAACATGTCTTTATTACCGAAGCTAGCTGAAAAGCAAATAGACTAAGTTAGTCTTACTTGAAGTTATCCAGTGAAATTCTAATGTGTATTTTTTGCAATTTTCTGGATAAAGTGGCCTCGTGGTTTTCACAGCAAATTTATAGTGAATGTAAAAATACAATGCAGGTCAAGTTGGAGACCTTAGTGTTTCTGTGTTAAATGGAGTTTAAGGTGGTCTTGAATCCCGGCCAATGCCAGAAACTTCTTTGCTTCCCCCTCCCCCCATTTGCTTTTTTCCCTCTCTATATTTCATGTGAGAAAGCTCAATATTTATTCAAATTACCTTCATGGACTATATTTTCATTTAAATGATACAGAGGTGAAAAAAGATAATAGTTCTAGAAATACTCTGCTCTTCCATAATCCACATCACTACCTGCAGAAATCGTACAGAAAACTATTAATAATTGAATCTGATGCTGTGGCAGTAAAACTCGCTCTTACTAGGTCTGCTACTCATGTTGCTTCCAAGCACTGTATTTCATTCTTTATGAATATTATTATTAACTTTCATAACGTATGGCATCCATACCTGTATGGTTCTAAAGAATAATATAAAAATAGAGATGCTATAAATCAAGTGCAAATAGGAAAGTTAGTTGGAGGCCCATTATTTAAAAAGAGGATAAAGAAGAGAAAATGTTCTTATTATTTTATATAAATAGCATACCTGTATGATTTAGGGAATGGTTACATTTATTGACCAGGCTTATCATTATATGAAGCGTTCAGCATGATTACACATTTTCTCCTCCATGGTAGGAGATGCATAGATTTTGCTTTGACTTTATTCTTTGGGTTTGGAGTTTCGTTTCTGCTGAGTTGGCTTTAAACAAAAGTCTTCTGAGGGCCCAAAAAACCTACATAAACTTAAGACTCTTAATGTCATGTTACCTATAGTGCTTTGAAATATCGAGATGAATTTGCCCTAAGAATCTGAAGACAACACTTACCTTTTGTCTATATCACATAAAAGATGAGTTGTGTGAAAAATAAACTATAGGGGCGCCTGGGTGGCTCAGTGGGTTAAGCCTCTGCCTTCGGCTCGGGTCATGATCTCAGGGTCCTGGGATTGAGCCCCGCATCAGGCTCTCTGCTCGGCGGGGAGCCTGCTTCCCCCTCTCTCTCTGCCTGCCTCTCCGCCTACTTGTGACCTCTCTCTGCTAAATAAATAAAATCCTTAAAAAAAAAAAAAAACTATAATGTGCTACTTATAGGATGATGAGAATTATTCCCAGAGATAATTTTTCTAATTTTTGAGTGGCATCAGCTGCCTAGGCAAGGCCAAGGGCATTAATTATAGAGAAGATGCTAGGGAGGAATACTTATGTACCTTTCATTGTTATAGAACCTCATTTGGGAGTTAATACCAGTGCTGTCTCCAATACCATTCATCTGACACTTGGTAAATGAGTTGTCAGTAAAGGTGAAAATATATTAATAGTGCAGATCACTTGAAATGGGTGCGCTTATGTGTTTTACCAGAAAATTCTCCCTTTGGTTAACTCAATATCTTTTCTGACACATTTTTGTTGCACTAAAGTATCTTTTATAGTGTGTCAGAGTTATGAATACTGATAGACCTTCTCCTAAAGTGCCCCTCAAGTTCACTGCCATTTGCTCATTAGGTTTGCTTTTTATTGCATGTCAGAAAGTGCCTCCTTTTAAGCACCTACTAATAAATGGGAATTGATGAGAACCTTATCTCCAGAGCGGGCGGTAAATTCAAAGGTCTTAAATGAGGAAGTCTGTGAGGCATCTAAGACCAGGGCCTGTGCCCATGGATCTTGATCTGGCTTACAGGGGACAGTTTATTTGATGTTAAGATTGAAGAGGCATATATTCCTAAGCAGTACTTGAAGTTCAAAAATAGAAACAGTTCATTTCCCCATTGATAAAAGGACATAATAATCTATCTTTTTAAAGATGTCTCTGGAATCATTTTCAACTGCAATTTATTTATATGGAGACACACGAATTGTAACTTTGCAGGAAGTGTTAATACACTCTTTCCAACGCTAACATAAAATGCGTGAGGTGAAGGTGGCAGGGGTAGATGAAGATGGAAAGACAAAGAAAATGGCGGTGGTTATTAACTGACGGTGGGAGCAGGGGGCCGATGAGCATGATCACTCAGTCTCTGAAAAATCTGCAGATGAGGCTATAACTGGAGAGGCAGGGGCATGGGACAAGACAGTGACATCTTTTTCTCAGGTGTGGGGCTGCCTTGGGCTGAGCATGCTCTGGAAATCCAACTTTGGGCTACCTAGCTTTGGGAAACTTCTGAAAAGCAAGAGCACCTCTAGAAAGCAGCTCTTCGGCTCATGAGGATGTTGCTGAACTGGCCTTGATGAGTTCCTATTAAATGGAAAAAAATACGACTTAAGCTTGCTGATGAAATGAAATATAAAGGAAATATTGGCTATGTGAGTTTCAACCATGGCAGGTTTTAGCTTGCTGAAAGAAGAAGAGGCAGGAAATCAATAAGCCAGAAAGATAGAACAACCCCATGACACGTCACGGTAAGAGAAGGGGAACCTAGAACCCTGAGGGTTTTTCAGAAGTTCTGAATTAGTGTTTCCCAATCATTTATTCACTGCCTTTATTGGTTTTGCCATAGCTACAAAGTATTTTAAAATTAACATATTTATTGAAATCAATTCACTTTTTTATATAAACTTGCTCTATGTGATAATATATGTGATATACTAGTTTGATCCTTTCTACTATGTATTAAAATAAAGACATTACTGTTAAAATTAAAAATTTAGGACTCTCAGGTCTACTTTAAAACTTCTTATGTTCTGCCATTGGTATAAGTTCCGTGCTTTGGGAAGCTCTATTCTAAATGAGAAAAGCCAAGTGTCTTCCGTAGATTTTAGAGGGGACCTGACCATCAGGGACCAAGGTAAGGGACTTAGGATTATTTGTTTGTAATTTAGACCCTGTAGGCTTTCAGAAGGACTTAGAGATGGCTTAAAATTAAGACATGTGTTCAGTAAGATTGTTAAGGTTAAAAAAATATAAATACCAGAATCTTGTAGAAGAAAGAAGCCAATCTACTCCCCCCACCCCACCAGGATAAAATAGTTACTATGTTGAATTAAATTTATCTCTGTGCTTTCTGGAAGGGTCAGCATGATATTCAACTCACTCATGGGCTCTATGACCTCTGTTGACCCTTGTTATCTAAGGGAGATACCCATATGGAAAAAGAGAGTCTTATTTTTCTATGTTAAGAAACTTCGAAGTTTCCTAGAATTTCTATTGATAATCCACATACTCAGACATCAGTTTCAAACCTGACAGATTTCACTAACAGGAAGAGTGGGAGAGCTGGATCTGTCAAGGTGAGCAGTATGTGCGGGAGTCTGGGAGGCTTGAAAAGGGTTTGCCTGACAGAGGTGAGAGTGCATCTGAGGTCTGATGTCATGAGTCTGTGGGCAGCCAGGACTTCTGTGCCAGCTATCCAGTTGCCTATTGCTCTATAACAAACCACCTTAAAACTTAATGGAGGGGCATCTGGGTGGCTCAGTCGTTAAGCAGCTGTCTTTGGCTCAGGTCATGATCCCAGGGTCCTAGGATCAAGCCCCACATTGGGCTCTCTGCTCAGCGGGAAGCCTGCTTCTCCCTCTCCCACTCCTCCTGTTTGTGTTCCCTCTCTTGCTTAGTCTCTCTCTGTCAAATAAATAAGTAAAATCTTTAAAAAAATTAATGGAATGGAAACAAAAATTGATTAATATTTCTTTTCTTACAGGTTTTATTTATTTGAGAGAAAGAGAGAGAGTGAGAGAAAGCAGGAGTGGGGTGAGGGACAGAGGGAGAAGCAGACTCCCCGCAGAGCAAGGAGCCCGATGTGGGGCTTGATCCTAGGAACCTGAGATCGTGACCTGAACTAAAGGCAGACACTTAACCGACTGAGCCACCCAGGCAACCTTGATTAGTATTTCTTAAAGTTTGTCAGTTGACTGGGCTCATCTGGGCAGTTTTCATGTTGGGTCTTTCATGTACTTCCAGGCTGCTACCCCCAGGATTGGAGTCATCTGAAACTAAACTGAACTGAATGTTCTATACAGCACACTATTGAAACTAGCTATCATCTAGAGACCTAGCTGGGCTGGAACATCTAGACATGTCTTCATTATGTGGCTTTGGCTTCTCACAGTATAGAGACTGAGTTTTGAGAGTAAACATCCCAACAGCAAACACTCCGAAAAGCAGGAAGCAGAAGCTGCCAGCCCACTTAAGGGATCTGCTCAGCACTAATACACCATCACTTCTTCTGTGTTCTACTGAATAAAACAATCACAGGGGTCACTCAGATTCAAAGAGTTTGGGGAAATAAACTCTTAAAGAGGGAATGGCAAGGGCATAATGTAGAAGAGTACATAAAATGGGAAATACTAACATAATGATCTCTGAAAGATGTAATCTACCACGTCCTCCAAGAGCCTTCTGCAATCTGGTATCAAGGCAGAAAACACACACACACACACACACATTGGGGATTGTACTGTGGGAATGGTACAAACTTGTGTAGGTAATGATTCTAAGTTGTAGTGACTTTGGCATGTAAAGAAATTCATTATGTAATAGGGTGACAGCAAAAAGCCCCAGAGTAACATTCAACTCCTGGCTCTTCAGTGGATTAGCTATGTAGCCTTGGCATAGTAAGTAGGCCTTCTATCATTGCCTCTACAAAACAAGAAGTCAGGGCTGGATGATCTATGAGAGTCCTCCCCATTCTTAATAATTAGGAAACTATGATCTCAATGGTCATTCACTTGTTGTGGGCAGGGGGAATGATATGCTGAATGAAATGTTCATAAATTAAAAGAACACATTTGGATCAGGCTTGGCTTTCTGGGGATCAATAGTTGACATTAAATACTGTGGAGAAAGTTATTGATGGCATTGATTGTTAGATTCGTCTTTTTGGCTCTACAGCCCTAGAAAGACATTTCTTAATGATCTTCTACACATACAAACTTTTAATTTTTTTTTCTTTTTTATGTTTTTCCCTTTAATATGAAATCTGGCAAGTAGTCTCTGGCTTACAGATTTGGAAGTTGATTTTATGTAATCAGCATAATCACTTCTTAATACTGATTTGTAAATCAATATCTCTGTTCATTTAAAGTGTTGAATTAAGAATAGAGTATACCGGAGTCTTTCACTGTGGATGGCTACATGGTATTAAATTACATAATGCATATCTCTGACAGACTAATATATGATAACTGAGCCCGACTGCACATAAAAGAGGACCACACTGGTTCATATTCTCTCTGCTTCTAAGAAAAAGAATGTGAACATCATTCAGACATATATCCTGGCTCAGTACAGGTACAATGGGAACTTGGAGCTGTAGTCAATGAGATGCATTCTCTTTTTTTTTTTTTTTAAAGATTTTATTTATTTATTTGACAGACAGAGATCACAAGTAGGCAGAGAGGCAGGCAGAGAGAGAGGAGGAAGCAAGCTCCCCGCTGAGCAGAGAGCCCGATGCGGAACTCGATCCCTGGACCCTGGGATCATGACCTGAGCCGAAAGCAGAGACTTTAACCCACTGAGCCACCCAGGTTCCCAGAGATGCATTCTCTTGAGTGGAGAACTTAAGCGATGGCTAGAAAGCAAATGCAAAATAGCCAGAGGTTGCAGAGGAGCTTAGTGTAGGATGTAAGCCTTCATAGCTCTTTGTATAATGCAAATTTAACAATAATTGCAAGTGTAAATAATAGAACCTACTTCTTCTTCTTTTTTTTTTTTTTAATCAACAGCAACCAGGAAGTAACCTGAACTTCTTTATGTGGCTTTATGGGACTTTATGTGGCTTCCCACATAAAACTCCTGAATGTCAATTCAACTCACTGCAATCATGAAAAATTGTCCCCTCTCTGAAAACCACATCTCATTTATTTTAATGAAAATGATACAACAAGCTGTGGCATGTTCCAAATTCTCTACTGAAATTGTACAGAAATACAGTTGTCTACTATTAATAAAACACTCAATAGTAACTTTTAGACATAAGGCATTGTTCTTGAAGGCTATCAAAGGGCTTATTCATTTATGCTTAATTTGTTTGCCTGTTCAGCAAATACTTTGAGTACTTACTCAGTGCTGGGCTGTTTGCTGTGGCAGAAATCACTGTTTTTCTAACAGCAATATGCCTCACCCTGTCACATACATACCCATCCATAGACATAGCCTGGTATCAATGTCAAAAGCACCAACTCTGGGATCAGATTGCCTGAATTACAACCCTGGCGTTGCTACTGTCTAACTATATGATCTTATTTAAGTTATTTAACGTCTGTAAATCATAGATAATAATGCTAACTACCTCATATGTGTGTGATGTTTAAATGAGTTAATATACTATAACTAGTGGAACAGTGCTTAGCACAACATAAATGCTGTATTAGACTTAGCTATTACTATTACTACCACTACTATTAATAACAATAACAGGTGTCTGGTTGACTTAGTCATAGAGCATGTGATCTTGATTTCAAAGTCATGGGTTTGAACCCCATGTTGGAAGAGATTTCTAAAAATAAATAAATAAAATAATAATAATAATAATGAATACAAGCACTACTAACAGACTCTTGATTTTGTTTAGTATTGGTAGCCATGTTCTTCAAAGGAGAGTAAGTCCCAGCCAAAGGTGCATATTGACTTTGGTTGAAATCAGTCAGGTAAACTCTATCTATTCCTCTTTCTCATAGTTGTTTTAGAAATGGGCACAAGGTGCCATTCTGTCCAGTGAAATGTGAAGACAATATTGTTTGAGGATATAAGATTGAAAGTGCTTTGAGATATAGGGCACTAGTCCAAGAACAAATACTAGCATTCAGAGGATAAAGATGAAAAGGAAGAATGTCCTTGGTGATTTCATTGAGCTCCTGAATCAACCAACCCTGAAACGATCACACCAGGACTTATTATTAGATTCTAGAAATAACAATATGTTTGTATAAGCCATTTTCAGTTGGGTTTTCTATAACTTTCCACTGAAAGAATCAAGTGAAATGATGTGTCATCCTTTCATGATCATGAGGATTCATGACATCATTGAAATTCCTTATTTACTTAAAGAAATACAAGAAACATATCTAAGACATCTTAGGAAGAAAGAATGAAATTGGCAGATGAGGAAATTAGCATATTCACCCTAACTCAGATGGGACATTGATTTGAACATGTACAAAAATGACAGAGGAGATAAGTGTAATATGAGATAGATCCCATTGGTCTTTCTACATAAGAACACTAAGCCCTTCGGATCACTCTCATTCTGCACGGAGACATAATGCACACGGGTAGAACATCGTCATGATTCTGCTCTATAAGATGTGTGATAGTTGATTAAGTGTAACTTATCTATTAGTAGGTATCAGGGACAAGAAATGTTAATTTGAGCCAGAGTTTCTCAGGTTACATCAGAACTACTTAGCCTCTCCAGTCCATTTTCAAAGGTCTTGACTCAGCAAATTCAAATGTAAGTCTTGGGGAACACTTGAAGAAACACTAATTTAAGAATTGTCTTTCCATCTCAGAGGAACACAAATTCAAAATGTATATAAAGACAGGTTATTGCTCATCAATTTGAGCAAATATCATTTGCTAACATAGGAAGAAACCTCGATATGAAAGTTTTAACACTTCGGTGAGATCATCTTAATCATATTCTAACTTAGTTCATATCACATAAATAAAAAAGTTAATTTTGACTAAAAAGAATAAAATGACTTTCATTGATGAGATTTCTGTCAACTCCAACCCAATGCCCCAAGTGCTTTATTGATGAGAACTTGGTATCTAGTATTTCCATCTTGAAAAACTACTTAGAACTGCAAAAGCAAATTGCACAGAAGTAATTATCTCCTTTTCAGGAAGAAAATATACATTGAATATCTAAATCATGTGTTTAGGATGCAGGCAGTACCTTGAAAAAACTAAGGTGAATAAACTGGTAGATACATACCATTTAAAGTTGTCCCATTCCTGATGGAACTATCAGTCTGAATAGTCAGATCACACATCTGAATTAATGTAGGGTTATTAAGTTCCTAATCCTGGGTTCTCATTTCCTGTTGCCTTCATCATTTACCTGTCTGATACAGTCATTTGCCGGTCTGCCCTCAGATCCACTCCTCACTTTCCCTCACTCTGGCTGCATCCCAGAGAATTACTTTTTCCAGTCCCAGTTACCAACTTCCAGCTAGATTCAGCTAAAAGAAGGCATTGGAGGGGGCATAAAAGTGGGGAAAATCTATGTATTTCTCTGTCTCTGTGTCTGTCTATCTCCCTCTCCTTTAGGTGACATGTATGATAGCAACTGGGCCTCCTCCGTGATTCCAAATCAGGCCAGCTATCCCTGCCTTACTAGTTCCAGTTACCATCAGGCATACCTGAAGTGGTTTCTGCTTGTGAATGTGACCCCCAGAGCCTGGGATCCAATAATACTCTTTTCTCTTCAGCAGTCCAGCCTAAGAGCAATAGTGGTTTTCTGTTCTCGTTACTATCTGAGCTATCCTGCTATCATCTGTGTGGCTTCTTAACATATCCCTGTATTAAAATTCCTCCTACCTGGAGTAGCTACTGTACCAACCTAGATTCAATCTTGATTTCTCCCAGGGACTCTCTTTTTCCAAACCCTGGTGATGATTCCATCTTTCCTTGTACTCCAGAAGTGACCTACATGCTCCCGATGTCATGTATTCCCCAAACAAGGTCAACGTGGTTGAAACACAGCATCACTCTAGAATACCAGTGTGCAATAAATCGGTTGTTTCATTTGATCTATGAATAGATCTATGAATCTATGAATAGATCTATGCATAGGCCAAAGGGTGTCAGAACTTATATAAAAACCATGTTATAATGAACTGCCAATGTAGTTTGCTTAACTGTATATGATGGGGCCTTCGTGGAAAGTCTCAGATGTAAGCAGCAGAGAAACTTTTGACATAAAATGCCCCACCTAGTTATGGACATTGGGGAGGGTATGTGCTATGGTGAGTGCTATGAAGTGTGTAAGCCTGGCGATTCATAGACCTGTACCCGTGGGGCTAATAATACATTATATGTTCATTAAAAAAAAAAATTACTAAAAAAAAAAGAGCAAATGGGAGTTTAGTTTTCAAAGGTCAAAAAAGTTGGGGAGATGATTATAGAATTTAGATCTTTTTGTTCTGTGGAAAACAAAATGGATAAAGGGTCATTTAAGTTGGGATTTTACTCAATTTTCATAATATGTAGTTGGGAGTTGGATATAAATATGATAAAAAATCAATGCCCCACCTAAGAAAAGCCACAGCAAAGGACATAGGGAGGGAGCCATTGAAAGACAGCTGAAGGGTAATAGAGTAAGGAAAATCATGTAAGAGGACAGCCTAAAGTCAGCTAAACCTAAATTTCTGAGACGTCATCCAGTGTTAAGATTATCATTGGTGGAGAAATGGAGAGACTGGCAAAAGGAATTTTGACATATCCACATATAACTCTCGGTATCGCCATATTGTCTTTCATTTTTACGGCCTCTCATTTAGCACACATATGCCTCTGAATGTTCAATACTTAAGGAGAATTCTGTGGGGGACCGCATATTTTATTCTTAATCCTTTGAGAGACTGCACAGCCAAAAGACCTTGCTTCCAGCCTCCTGTCTTCCTGATGGAGAGGAGTTGCCAGCAGTCCAACAGAAAATATGATCAGATAGAGGGGATGTTTTACTTAATGGCTTCCTTGCATTTGATTCTGCATATACTGTGTTGTCTTTGAAACATATCAAGAGATGTATGTAAGCTGTCTGGCACTTAGCGCTTTTATAACAACAATTTTACATAACAGGAGTAGCATTGTCTGATGCCTGCTAGTCCTTTTTCCAGGCAGATGAGATCATCAGACACATTAGCGCAAGCTATAGTGTCTAAACCAGACTAGGAAAAGTACTCTGAGCTGTGGATTTCTGAAAATCAAAGTGTCAACTCCCTATTATGTATAGCGGTAGAAGAAGCTCCTTAAAGAAAAGGCTGGTTTCACTGGCTTCAGAAATAATTAATATTTAAGAAGGTGATTTGTTGGGGCGCCTGGGTGGCTCAGTTGGTTAAGCGGCTGCCTTCGGCTCAGGTCATGATCCCAGCGTCCTGGGATCGAGTCCCGTATCGGGCTCCTTGCTCAGCAGAGAACATGCTTCTCCCTCTGCCTCTGCCTGCCACTCTGTCTGCCTGTGCTCGCTCTCTTGCTCCTCGCTCTCTCTCTCTCTGACAAGTAAATAAATAAAATCTTAAAAAAAAAAAAAAAAAAGGTGATTTGTTTCACACCCCCGCCCCCATTTAGAAGGGATCTTGGAATCATTGGAGTCAGCTCTGGGAGATGGCTGAGCGAGGGAATCATAGAGGCAAGAGCTTGGAAGAGCATGGCGGGGACCTCTGGGCTTGTTTTCCAAACCAATTCCCCGATTTTAGAAGTGACAGTAAAAGGAATGGGGCTTAAGATGTGTTCTCAGTTTCCCATAGGAATATGTACACAAAATCAAATTCTGCTTTACAATGTGACAATTTTAGCAACTTTTTGACTATCTCTACTTCTACATTATATTCTGGTACCCCATTTAAAAGCCTCTTTAGACCAGAAGGATGCTGTTTAAGGGAAAGAAAAAAAAAAAAAAGAAAGAAAAAGAAATCCCCTTTCTGGAATATATTATTTTCTTTTGAAAACAAAAGTTTGTGTTTACTTATAATAAGAACATAAGAGTAAAGTTCAAACATGTTCGTATCACCTCTTCGTATTTTAGCAATCATCAGGAAAGAAGACACAAAATAACCCATTATAATAACAAACACACGCCCGCACACACACACATACACACAGTTTTGTTGTTGTTGTTGTTGTTTTAGACATTTCTGCTGAAGATGTATACTCTTGCAGAGTCTAAAAGTCAAAAAGGAATTGTCTCTCTGTGAAATATCAGTGATATTTTACCAGGGATAACAGAACCCTTTTTTAAATCTACATATAGAATATAAATAAGTTATAGCATAGGTCTTAAGAAGAAGCATAAAACTATCTGCTGTTTAGAGATCTGGGTTCAGATTCTATACTTACTAGCTACGTGACTTTGGATAAGATGTTTCATCTCTTTATTTTCCATTTGAACAATGGAGGTCATTCCTGCCTCACAAGCTTGTTTGCATAATTAAGTGAGATCATGTAAGTAACATGCTAGCTCATATCTAATTCTCACTTAGAATCCTCCTCTACCTGTCCTTTCCCTCCTACTTTCCTATTTCAATATAGAAATCTGGCGCCTGAGTGTCTCAGTCAGTTGAGCATCTGACTCTTGATCTGAGCTCAGGTCTTGATCTCAGGGCTGTGAGTTCAGGCTCCACATTGGGCTTGACGCTGAAAGTGGAGCCTACTAGGGGCGCCTGGGTGGCTCAGTGGATTAAAGCCTCTACCTTCGGCTCAGGTCATGGTCTCAGGGTCCTGGGATCCAGCCCCGCATCGGGCTTTCTGCTCAGCGGGGAGCCTGCTTCCTCCTCTCTCTCCCTGCCTGCCTCTCTGACTAGTTGCAGTCTCTGTCTATCAAATAAATAAATAAAATCTTAAAAAAAAAAAAAAGGGGAGCCTACTAAAAAAAATCTAAATGCTATGGTTCAGACCTGAAACATGTAATTACAAAAATCAAAAATCAAAGCTATCACTGGCCTATAAATTAAGAATTTGGCATTTGTTTCTTCTCCTGTCCCAGCCACCCAATTATCTTCCTGTACGAAGCTTCTCCAATACCTTATATGCCTATGACTACTAATTCTATCCCAATACCTAAAACTTCCATTAATAGAAATATTACAAAGAATAGTGCTAACTTTAATGTTCAACCAAGACAGTAGCAAAAGACCAGAAATCTCTTTTTTTTCCCCCATCATGTCTTAGAGTATCTTAAAATGTCATCATATAGCTAGTTTCCTACTTATCTAATAATAAGGCTCGCTTTGAACCTGTATGTGTATATGCAGTTGAGTTTGTCTTTAGGTCTAGTCCTGCCTGATGTTGTTCTGATAGGCAGAAACCAAATGAATAAATGATGTCCAGGGCTGACTAGAGATGTGTGGATAGCTGTGCACATTGGAGCATGGGGGTGCAGGTTGCTTACACATAAAGGAAGGCGTTCACCTGAAGTAGTGTAGAAATAGGTTGGTTAAAAATATTAGAATCACAAGATTTCAGACAAAGTAATTCTTATTTATTTACACAGCCAGAATGGTAGGTATATCTTGGTTACTTCTTTTTTTTTAATTTTTTTTAATTTTTTATTAACACAATGTTTTCTTAGCCCCAGGGGTACAGGTCTATGAATTGCCAGGTTTACACCCTTCACAGTCTTGGTTACTTCTTAAACAATGAAGGAAATGAGCAGAAAGATGAAGATGAAGGGTCTTCTGGAATCTTCCTATATTTTTCCAGTCTCACTAACATAGCTTAGGCCTCTCACCCATAGACTGATATCATTTTACAGAATTTTCAGCTATCCTGAGGTATGGCTGAAAATTATAGGAGTTGACATTGAGGCTTTAAACATTGACTAATGCCCTTTGTTTTTGTTATTGCTTTTGCTATTCCAAGTTTCAAAGATGAAATTGAAAGCCACATCCCTAGATGTGCCTCTGATTTTAGAATTCTAAAGGAATATTAGAAAATTGTTTTACCATTCCTGGGGAAGAGTAATAACTGATGTAGGCACCGTGAATAGACCAATTTATTAATGAAATATTGCAGACATGGAGAAATTTTTAGTCTTCTAAGGTATCTTATCCTAAAGTGGTATCTTCATGACAACAATATTATTAAAACATGAAAAAGGCTTTGATTTTGTTTTGCTGATATATGCATGTATGTGTATACACTGAGGGAAGTAGGCAGGTGATATATACAAAGGGAGTCTATTGATAAAGTTGCTCTATCTGATTGACCAGCATACCTGATCCTCCTTAGGTACTCCCCATACCCCAACTTAACTAGTTGCTATGGCATTGGTAGACATAGCTCAAGATAATCAATGGGTATCCATTGATTTGCCACAATGATGTGTTTAAAATTCATCTCTCTATATCACATTTAACAGACCCAATGAAGACTAAAAAAAAAAAAAAAAGTTCCGCTGCTATTCTAAAAAACAAAATCAATTAAATGAAAAAAAAAAAGTTATTAATAACAATATTGTCCTAAACTCTAATACAGGAGAATTTGAATTAGGGAAGCCACAGTAATCTTAATAGAGCAAGGTTGAATCTACCAATTACACACATATGGCTCATGAGACTATTTGCTATTTGCTGATTCTGTGAAGAAGACACAGCATAAATCAGGTCTTTACATTTTATAAGGCAAAATTTATATCAGGTCTTCACATTTTACAAGGCAAAATTTTAAATGTTCTGGCACACTCAGATGTAAGACCAAGAGACAATGAACTTATTCATTACTTTGGGCATGAATCCACCTGTTTCTAGAAGAACCTTAAATTGTCATTGATTTCAAAACATGTTCAGCTTAAAAACCCAATGCATTCTTTTTGTACTTAGGTATTCTATTCTAAATTCAATCACAAAAGTGAACCTTTAGCAAAAATGGTTCAGGGTTAGCAAAATACCAAATAGGATTTACCAAAAGTTATTTTCTCTTACATTTTAAGCTCCTGCTGATTCTGAGGAAAACAGAACCCACATGTCTCTAATTCATTTACAATTAATAAAATGAAATATTTTATCAGTGTTTTGCTGTCCGAAAGGTAGTTGGAAAACTTGAATAGTTTTCTTTTCTCTTTCTTTTTTGTATCTATACTCACCTGAATCTAAATGATTCTGTTTCTAACTAGTAATGTTTCAATAGGAAGAGATTCCCTTCACTTTGAACCTAGGAAAATGTGTATCCTTGTTTCTTACTTTTTATCAACAAGTATTTATGACCTGATCATTTGAATATCATTTTAAGATACTTAACAAAATCTGGGGGCACCTGGGTGGCTCAGGTTAAGTGTCCTTGGTCGTGTCCAAGCCTTAGTTTTGGCTCAGGTCATGACCTTGGGGTTTGGAATTGAACCCCACTATGGGATCTGTGGTCAGTGTGGAGTCTGCTTAAGATTTTCTCTCTTCTTTTCTCCGCACCCCCACACTCATGCCATCTCCCTCTCTCTAAAATAAACAAACAAAATCTTTAAAAAATGAAATAAAATACTTAAAATCTTACTGATTTATATGTTTTTGGAATGTTAAACAGGAAAAAATAAAGTCTGAACATGGTAAAGCACTTCCCAGTTTGGCTGTTTGTGTCAGAATAAAGATGAAATAATCACCGCCTTGTTCTTCTAGGATTTGACTCTACCTCAGATAATTTACTATGGATTAACGCAGTGTCTTTTTCCATAAGCAGCATCCTAACTACGATTACTTTCTCAGTATTAAATATTAATATATATGATTTAATATGGAAGAGTTGGCTTTTCCTGACCACCCCTCTCACTCCATTCATATACACTCACTCAGTCCCTATTACCCACATCTGATTTTCTTTTGAAAATAATATAACACATCTGCTGCAACCCTGGGGGTGGAAAAAGATGTAAATTCTGATGAAAGTTGGTGATGTTGATGACAGTCTGCAGCCTCATACACTTGAATATACCATGCAAAATGCAGAGGCACTTTCGTGAAGTGCTAACCCACGAGAACATCATCTGGGAAGAACGTCCACGGAGCTACAGAGTTGAGGAGCTCCCCTGGGACAGTGGGACCCTCCTCCCCGAGAGTAGGCTCCCCAACCTCAATGCTGTGTCAAAGGGACTTACCCATGTGAGAAAAATTGTCTCTCTAAATTGAATTTCTCATATTGTTCTTAAACTATTTTATTTCACCAAGCCCTCTGTGAACATTCAGTGAGCTGGATTCCAAGCTCTCCTGTGGTAACATGCTACATTCTGGAAACTGTTAAAACCATTGGAACTCGGGAAGGGTATATAGAAATGAGACACTGGGAGCCACTTCATAAAGGAATCAAGCAGAGAGCAGAGCAAAAAATAGCTTATTGAATAAATGCATGGAAGCCGGAGCCAGGTGGCATGGGTTTAAAACCTTACTCTGCAATACATGCCCTCCTTAAGGAAGGCTTAAAGAGGGCCACGTATTGCATGGAGCACTGGGTGTGGTGCATAAACAATGAATCTTTCAACACTGAAAACATAAAATAAAAAATAAATAAAATTTTAGTGTCACATGGGGAAAAATAAATAAATGAATAAAATACTTAAAAAAATTACAAACATTTAAAAAAAAAAACAAAACTTATTCTGCCCTTTACTACACATTCTCTTTGGGTAAGCTACCTCCCCTCTCTTAGCCTCAGTTTGCTCAAAAGAGAGATTATAAACAGTACTTTCTTGATAGAGCTGTTATAGAATTTAATAAATTAATTCCTACAAAGCAAGTATATCTTGCTCCCAAATAGTTCAACCATTTTACCCTCTATATCTATATTGCCCATACCCTGCTTCTTCAAAACCAAACTATCCATCTACCTCCTCCAGGAAGAACTCCAAGATTAATCCAACTTAACTCCAAACTCTTTACTCAATCTTGGGACTCCAATAGTGATTTAACTATTTTTATGGAAATTTATTGTTTTGAAATTATATCATCACTTTATATGTCTAATTCTCTCCAGCCAGAAAGCAAGCTCTTAGAGCAGAAATATTTTGTCTTCTATTTCTTTGGGTTCCACCCTTTTTCTATGCCACCCCCATACACATACTGCAATATTCAAAATAATTTCTTTAGTTCATTCATTCCTTTAACTAACAAGGGCATACCACTCAGAGAGTTTTCTTTTTACTTAAAAAATATCTTACTGTGGTAAATACCCATAAATTAATTTAATAATTAAAATTTATTATCTTCACCATTGTTAAGTGTACAGTTCAGTTGTGGTAAACATATTCACCCTGTTGTGCAACCAATCTCCAGAACTTTTTTACCGTATAAAACTGGAACTCGATGCCCATTAAACAACCCCCGTTTCTCTCTGCCCCTAGTTCCTGGTCGCCACCATTCTACTTTCTGTTTCTATAAATTAGGCTGTTCTAAATATCTCATGTAAGTGGAATCATACAATATTTGTCTTTTTGTGGCTGGGTTATCTCACTTAGCACATGTCTTCAGGGTTCATCCATGCAGTATAGCACGTCAGAAAATCCTTCCTTCTTAAGGTTGAATAACGTTTCCTCGTGGGTCTGTCCCCCATTTTGTTTATCCATTCATCCACTGATGTTATTTGGGTTGTTTCCACATTTCAGCTATTGTGAATAATACTGCTAAGAATCTGGGGTTGCACATATCTCCTTGAGAGCCTGTTTCCAGTTATTTTGGAAACATACTCAGAAGTAAAATTGCTATAAAATTTTTTGATGTCTAATGCAGGTATTTTTTCTGCAGTCAGAGAGATAATGGATACTTTATTTATTAATTCTGTAACTAATTATTGAATGCCAGACATTGTGCTAGGTCCTGGGGAGTAAAGATCAACAAGATGTTGTCCATACCCTTAGGAAGCTCATTCACATTATTTCAACTTCGTTTGGCATTAATAATAACAAAATTTGTGTACATGTCCTAAGAGGGGAGGAAAGGCTTCATACAGGAGGTGGTCTCAGCTGGTTCTCAGGTCATAGGTAGAAATTTGCTAGGTGAAGAATAAAGAAAAGGCATTCTAGAAAAAAAATAAAAAGTGGGTACAAAGACACAAGCTACAGTATGTTGAAAGACTCATGAGTTTGGTGCCGCTGGAACACAGACAATGTGAAAGGGACAAAGGACTGAAGAACTTGTTGAGGCTACATTTAGGTCACATTGTGAAGGACACTGGGTGACCATACGAGTTCAAAATTTAACTTCCAGGCAAAAGTTCTGTTAGGAAAGAATCGAGATTTGAATTGCTTCTGGGAAGATCAAGAGTAGTAGGGAAGACTGTTCCTGAGATAGTAGATAAGAGGCCATTGAAAAAGTGCAGATAAGAGACAATGAAGACCATCTTTTTGTTTGGTTTTCTTTGGTAAAAGTGACTTCTGAAAAAGGTTTGGAGGCAGAAACCTAAAGAGACTGACCCTAGCTTTTCACTTACTACCTGTCAATGAACCTCCCTGAGCCTTGGGATCCTATCTATAAAATATGAACAATAATGCCCAGAGAATTATGAGGATTGAGCAAAGTGATGAATATGAATGTGCTTTGTAAACTGCCAACATTCTCTGCAAACGTAAAGCAATATCAATATTATCATTATATACTTATCAACCTGATAATTTACTCAAAACAGTGCATTATTTTAAATGTATTTTCCAACTAACAAGGTATCCTATTTTCACTAATAACACAAGGTTGAATAAATCAAACCTCGTTAAAAAGAAGTCAATTTTTTCCCAGTCTCTTGCATTTAAAATGAATCATGTAAAATAATGTGGTAGAAAAGAAAGTGGAGCTGACTAATCATTTCTGATCTACGTGGATTCATTTTTGCCCTTGTTTTCTCCAAGTTACATGACCCTTACTATCAGGGAAGACTGTAAGTTTTGGATGTGCATATAACCCAAAAAAGTTTGTCTTGTGTAACCTCTCAGTTTTCTCAGCCACACACACACACACACACACACACACACACAGTTGGAAATATGGAACATTTGTCAAGACGATTTGATATCGTACAGATGGGCATTATATACATGCAGATACTGTTGGGATATTTAAAGTACTATGGAGGCAAAGGAGGACATTTTAGTTTTGAACTGACATAAACTCTAGACACAGTGATGATAATAGGAGTTAGCAAGACTGTCCATTTATTCCATGCATTAGCAGCCCTGAGTGGTACATTTCCCAGCTACACCAGGAGAGGAAGGCATGGCAGTCCTGGAAGGTTTCTTTTCCCCCCGAGAAGAGATAGAGAGAAAAAAGCAATTATTTTTTGAATCTAGAATAAATTTGCTAAGAATTTGACTTGGAAAAATAAAAAATGGGATGGTGACTACTCTTCCTCTCATGCATGAGGAGTCAGGAGGATAATCGTTAGAATGATTTGGAGGGAAATTTTTAGCTAAGCAAAAGGGTTGCATGTCAGTCAGAAAGTAAGTAATAGGTTGTTTGCATCATTGGGTCATGTGTCAATATTTTTGGCACATAGAGTTTGAGCAAGACAGTAACCTTGATATACAGGGTAAATTGCTTAGCATTTCAAATAAGCCCTCAATTTTGGGGAGTACGTGGCAATAAAGTTCAAAAGGCAGCATGTTGTACCTCATCAGCAGGTCTGGCTGCAAGCATCTGCTTACGGGTCTGCCGTGAGAAATCTGGGTGGATTTCTTTTACTGGCACTGGGTCTGGTTTAGTAGAGCTGCCATTGCGTATGGCATTTACTCCAAATCAAAAACTATCATTCTGCCTCAGTTTCCTTTGCTATAACAGTATCATTTTTTTTTTCAAACACTGTTAAGTTGGTTGTCATTTTTTTTTTAACCTCTAAGTAAGAGTTGGCATTTTCTTTATAACGTATACCCCTGCTATTTCCAGAATGGATCTGAGTCAGCCTTATGGGAACATTGTACTGCATACCTCAGTAAACGCTGGCATGTTTCTGATTGTTTTCTCTCTCAGTATCTTTACCTATGTCTGAGGATATATTTCTATCCTGTCTCCTGTCCTTCACCCTCTTTGCTCATTTCTAATCGGTTTCTACAGTTAGAGGAATCTAACAACTGCAGTGTCAATATCCTTTGCTACCCAAGGACACCACCGGGTGGAATAATTCCCAGTAGAATGATTCAGAGAGTTTTTCCAGAGTTACAAATTAACAATCTGGTGAGACTATGACCAGTCTGAAGAGGCAGGTTAGTCAAGGTCCAGCAAAACCTGGAGCGGAGGCACAGGCAACAGGTAAAGGAGCCGTAAATAAGAAATTATGTTTAACAGAGGCTGCAAATCAGCCAGGGTTCCAAAACGGGATCCTGAGACTCAACAAAATGAATAAATGAATAACAAATGATAAGTGACCTCTGGCACCTAGAAGTCCCTTAGCAGAGAAAACAAATGGGAAAAACAAAACAAAACAAAACAAAACAAAACAACGATGTCCTTTCTTTAAGCCATGCCACACTCCTGACAGTTTCAAATTCCTTAATTGCGTTCTCTATTATTTTCCATAGCAGATAAAAGCACCTGGCTGATATGCAGAAAAAGAGAAAGAACTTCGAGGATGTGTTTTGCTTTGTGTTAAAGGGTTCCTATATTCGTCACAACAATATTCCCCTAGAAGCTCCCATTTCTTAAATAAGAAATGAGAAGACCAAGAGGGTGGTGCCACCATTCGAGGAAGAAGCCCGGCAGATCCTGTGGGGCAGAGGCTGCCCCCCAAGCAGGCACGTATTTGCTTTTGTCCTTTGGGGCTGCCCAGCCGCCAATCCCACTTAAGCCTCTCTTTGGGAGAGCAACCCCTTCCCCTGAGTGCAGATGTGCTGGGACCTGCCCCCCGCCCCCCAACTTTCTGCATGAGCTAAGGGGCGCCTGCCTCGAGAAGTACCCGATTTGGTCTCAGTGGCTTACGCACCCACCCTCTCCTGGGAGGTGGGTTTGAAGGGGTACAAGGAGGCACACCAGGCTGTTCCTGCTATGGATTTTTTACTTCAGTCCTCTGGAAGTTTCTCTGGTCTTGCTACTTTTCTGCCTGATCCTCCAGATCTCCTCCGATTCGGAGAAATAATTAGGAAATAAATAATCGGGAAATTTCCTTTGGGCTCAAAATAGACAGAGTCACTTCTGATCCTTGCAGCCATGCACCCGGACTGATACCATACAGTTAAGAGATGTGCCTCCTGCTTGTAGTGATATTTGGCTACTCACGTTCCTTGCTCTACATGCAGTGTGAACTTAATTCAGGAGAGTTCTCTCTGGCCCTGGGAGAGTGACCTACTTACTCTGCTGAGATCCATTGGATCTGACACTCAGGGAACAAGCACTTGGGGTCACAGAGAGAGCACCAGGACATAGCACTGCAGGGAAATGCTAAAATGAAAGGCGGACTCCACTCTTCACCTAAAGGCTAACATGACCTGCTATTCTCTTCTCGATTAGGATAGGACAGACACATAGATGACTTTCGAACTTTAGGAACATGGAAGAATCACTTTGGAAGTTACTTTAAAAATGCAGTGTCCCAATCATCCTTTCAGAAATACTAATGTAAGTGGTATGATTTGCAAAGAATCTTCCTTTCTCACTCCCTGAGTTCCCTAATACTTCTATTGGACCTTTTTTTTGGTAGGGGAGAAAGGGAAATAGATATTGTCTACAAAAGGACTCTATTACTTAAGAAATGTAACAAATCGGGGCACCTGGGTGGCTCAGTCAGTTAAGCATCTGCCTTCAGCTCAGGTCATGATCCCAGAGTCCTGGGACTGAACCCCATCAGTCTCCCAGCTCAGCAAGGAGCCTGCTTCTCCCTCTCCCACTCCCCCTTCTTGTGCCCACACTCTCTCTCTCTCTGTCAAATAAATAAATAAAATCTTAAAAAAAAAAAGGAAAGAAATGTAACAAATCAACATATGGTAGTATACTTAGCCTGCTAGGATTTAATTATGTAGGCTTAGAAAAAGGAAGTAAAGTAGATGAGGACACGTGCTCTTGGTCAGCCTCATCATCACTGTGCCTCTTTAAGTGACCACCTCACCAAGTTGCAGGTGACTCTAGTGTCTGAAGACATATAGCCTTCTAGCAACATGACCCCAAAACATGATCAATTACTTTATCAGGTGTTCGATCAAGTGAGCAATAATCTGTGCCAAGCTGGCAGAAAAAATGTCCACATTAGATTTATTAAGAAATCTTTTTCAGAATCTTCCAGGGTAATTTTGCTAACAGTGATTTTCAGCTACAAGCTAACCTCAGAACTTGATCTCCTAGTAAGAGGACTCTGCTCTTACAAAACTCAGTCTTGGGAGAAGCAATGCAGTGCAAAGTAGGGGTTAAACGTCTTCACTTATAACCAGATTGATTCTCCCTCTGGCATTTATTAACTGTGCAACTTTGGACAAGTTGCCTACCCCTCCATTCTCAGCTTCCTCATCTGTGAAATAATAGTCTCTCTTTCATAGGAGGGACTCTGGGTTACATGGTGTCAAAACCACATGCAAATCTTTTTTTTTTTTTTTTTTAACAATAGGTCTGTTTTTTTTTTTTTTTTAATTTTATTTATTTGACAGAGAGAAATCAGAGCTAGGCAGAGAGGCAGACAGAGAGAGGGGGAAGCAGGCTCCTGCCGAGCAGAGAGCCCGATGCGGGGCTGGATCCCAGGACCCTGAGATCATGACCCGAGCCGAAGGCAGAGGCTTAAACCACTGAGCCACCCAGGCGCCTCCCACATGCAAATCTTATTGCAAAGAAGGACAGACTCCTTTCCCCACTTTCCACCGTTTCCCAGAGTCCTGTGATATTTAGTGTGTTTGACTAATGCCGCCGCATCGAAATTCAAGCAAAGTGAAAGCAAGGCAAATGCTAGAAAAACATCTGCCTTGCTTTCACTTCGGCAAACACAGTGTCTGTAAGCAGAGCCACAGTCAAAAGATTCCACATGCGGGCTGAAAAATTCAGCAAGTGTGTTAGTTACCAAATCATCATAGCAGGGACCGAGACTTGGGTTAAAACTAGATGCCCTTCCTGACCACCAGCCTAGGTTGGGACCGCCATCATCTGCTCTCAAGGCATCCTGTAATTCTCCGTGGTGGTACCAATCACAATGTAATTTAAATAATTAGTGTCTCTCACCCCCTCTTCCTCCCATCCCTCAGCCCCGACGCCCTAGAATGTAAATTTCGTGAGGACTTTTCCAGTCCTAGATCATCGATGCTGAACACGGGTGCTTTGAGTAATGCAGGCACTCAATAAATATTTACTGAATGAATGAATGTGTGAATGACAATCCCCCACATGTATAGATTTCAGATATTTTCTATTTTTAAAGTGGAGGCTATGAGTAAGGAATGGGACCAATATTCATTTCTATATTGTCAGTTTTAAAGTCAGCCATATGCTTCACCATACTAAGTGTTCACTCCATTCCTCTGAATTCAACAAACACTTCTTGAACACTACCATGTGCTATGCTGATCAGGATACAGAGATGCTCTCAACGAGTTCATCCTCCTCCACATCCCCTTCTCCTATCACACACGCAGGAGGGGGAACTTCATATTATTCTTTCATAAAACAAGCATTTGTTGAGCAATTGCGGTGTGTTATAAATATCTCTAGCTTCATATTTCTTCCTTGTGCCTGCTTTTAACAGTATAGATGAGGACGTGTATTCTCTTGCCTGTGAACAACTAGTCATTGGCTGCATGGGTGTAAATGGTCCTGCTGGCTGTGTCACCTGGGTCCGGGGCGGTGATACGTTGTGTACAGACCAGACAGCGTGGCAATTAAAAACCTCAAAATCTCTTGTATTTCTTACTCTCCTGAGTTCTTTGCAAGTTTAATGGCTCTCTAGGGCAGCTCTCTTCAACTATCAGTGATCTGATCATTTCCACCTTGCGGCTCTACTGTATCAACATTTCGCTTACAGGGTACGGCAGGGGAACGGAGGCAATGAAAAACTCACATTGCTCTTCCAGTCTTGGACCCACACAGACATTATATCTACTGCCATTGATCTGAAGGAGTCATGTGTCCCAACCTAGGTAATGGATCCAGAAAGCAGAGAATTGGATATGGTTAAGCACTGGAAGTTTTTACCACATTGTGATATTTTATCCTCATCAGAAGCAATCCCAACCAGCAGAGTACACTGTGTGATAATCGCAAACCACTAAAATTCATCTACATAGTAGAGTGTCTTCCATTTCCCTATTTTACAATAATGGAGACCGAGGCTACAAGATCACCCAAGATTTCAGAACTAGTTAGAGGCAACACAGGCGCTAGAAACTAGGTGTCCAGAATCCCTATCCAGTATGGCCTTCCCACTGCATAACGATCTGCTCACAACACTGCCCACATGGCACTCTACCATCAGTCCTCCCCATCCATAGAAGGCAGAATCTGATAAAAACAGAGCCTTGATGGTTCAGCCAGAGCCAAGTGTCTCATGTCAGTTGATTAAATGCAGCAGAGCCTTCTGTCTCATTTCAGTAGAAATCCCAGTTCCTTAGACTTTCCATTTTCAATACACTATGTTATTTTCAAGGAGAAATTCAGTAGCAGGAACTGAATTTGTTGAGCCCTGAGGCCTGGATTTTAAATTTTATTAAGTATGTATGTTGCCCTCCCACATCAAGCACAGACAGTTAACTTCTGGTTTGGAAAATTCGCTGGCATTTATTGGGCATATATGAACTGGATTGTCTCCTATAACACAGGGAACTTGATTTATAGGTAATTCTTCTCTATTTATAATTTTCAGTGGTATTGAAAATAGATTTAAAATTTGGTGGTTTAATTTCCCATAATAGCTGAAGACACATTGGGCAAAGGGGGAGTTTTAAAAGAGAATATATTTAGAATTACCTGATTTAGGGTTCAGTTCATAGGAAGCCAAAATATCCAGAGTTGTTTGTCTCTATCTTCCCACATACCTCTTCTCTCCATATATCTATAACAAACACACTTCTCTACCCAAAGGCCCTTGTATCCTGACATCAGAGGTGACAAAGAAGGTGCTGATGACCAACATCTTCTTGGTGGGAGATAGGAACTCATAACCCCTTTGTCTTGACATTGACCAAACCCCAAAGTTCCCTGTAATGCATGTATGTACTCTGATGTGTGTATAAAAACCCGTTAGGGGCCCAGCAGCCAAAAACACATCTTCAGGTCATTTCAAGTCCCAGTCAACAAGCACTTCTGGACATTTTCTGTGACATTTCTGGACACTTCTGTCCTCAAGAGCAACTCCAGCACAGCCTCTCCCACCCTACCCAGCAGGCTGGGTGGTTCTGAAGCCACTCTACTTTCCATAAGTCATTCCCATATTAGCAAAAGAAGGAAAAATAGTAGGTCTAAAATAGAAGTAGGTCTCAGTTTCTTCCTCCTTTTTAAATTCTGCTCCTTTAGCCCAATGCCCTCCAGCTGTGCAGGGAGATTAGTGACTTTTTTGGATTCAGTGCCAATATCAGTCTGAAAATTGGCTGGCAGACAGTGCCAAGAGACCAGGCAATTGACTAGTGTTCTTTGATGAATGTATACTTTCCCCTGCCTTCTCTGTAAACCAATTAGCTTCTTGAGTTGGACTGACTCTTCCCAGTCCAAGCCAATGCCCAAAATGCACATTCTAGTGTGTGACTCAATATGTTTTTGCTTAGCAATAGGACAGCTAATAATAGACTTTTATCACAATGTTATGTGAATTAACTGGGAGTAGAACCTGTAAGGTTTGTCAGCATAACTAGATCACTTTCAAAAGAATCTCTCTTCAGGTAGCCCCACAGAAGCACAGTGTCCGTCTGTGAGACATCATATTTATCCTTGCTATCAACCTACCAGAGACCTTGGTCAAACCATTGAACTTCCTAGGTTCTAATGCTCTGAGCTACAGAGTAGAGATCCTAATGCACTTGTTTTTCTTTCTTACATGACGTGGGAGGATAAAAGTGAGATGAAGTTATAAAATGCTTTGAACAATTATAAAATAAGGTATTATAATTACAAGCCCATTTGTGGCTTGTGGGGGTATTAAATGGTACAACCAGTGGAAACTAGTGTAGAGTATTAGTGCATTCGTTAGGATTGTACCTGGCTAGATGTGACAGAAAACTTAACAGGGGATTATACAAGAAAGACATACAGAGTTTTTCAAAAAATATCAAGGAATAAAGTTTGTTTTTAGTAAAATGGCTCCAGAACGGTACCCACAGCTTCCCTCTGGTCCTGATGTTCCTGTAGTGGGGCCCCTGTGTTCATTGTCCAGAATGACTTCTCACTTCTCATCATCACATCTATATTCTTGAAGCCGGTAGAGAGGAAAGGAACAAAGCAAAAGAAACAATGGATTATATGCCAGCTGTCTTTTAAGGTAATATACTGAAAGCTACATGGCATTTCCACTTATACATTATTGGTCAAATTTTAGTTAAATCATATTTAGCAAGGGAGGGTGGGAAATGTCTCTTTCAGACGTCTATGCGTCCAACTGAAAATCAAGGAAGAATGAGGATTGGGGTTGGAAACTAGAAGTTTCTGCTTCACCTAATAAAATTGAACATTCACATACCTTATGATCCAGCAAGTCCATATTCAGGCATATGCCTTAGAGAAAGTCTCTCAGAGGCTAGACAGAAAAATGTATAGGGATTCTCATTGCGGCATTCTTTCACATAGTTAAACTGCCTATCAGAGTGAGAATGAATAAGTAAACTATGGTTTATTCTTAATATGAAACAACATACCTCAATGTACATGATTTAAATGATTTAAATCATTAATCTTATTTGCTTAAATTAACCTAGAATATAGCTCAAACAACTTTGAGGGGAAAAGAGCAAGTTACAAAAATGTACATGAAGTATGATACTACTTATGCAAATCTTAAAAATACGTGGAGCAAATATCTTTGAAATTGGCAATGAAGGAAGTGGCATAAGATAAAGGTAGAAAACATCAAAATGATGCCATGATGTCTCTGAGGAAGTGAGAGGACATACATTTATGTCATGATTTTCCCAACATTTAGCTCCATTTTCCTGAAACGGATTCTGATTCTTGGTTCAAGGTACATCATTAAAACCACCACCACGGATTTATTCTCTGCCATAAAACTTAAATATTTTTAAATTTTTACTTCTTTACTCCCAGAGGAGAATAGCATTCTAGTTCAACCTGGGACCATAACTACACACCTTGTAGGCAAGGATTTTGTCCTCATCACTTGTGTATTCTCAGTGGACACATAGTTCAATAAATTTTGGTAAAATGAATGAATAAATGAATGAACCTCAGTCTGTTGTTATTCGTCAATATGTTTCAGTGCTAGTTCCCTATGTCCATATTTTCTAGAAATATCTTTCCTTCATTGCTTGCCAATTATCAGAGCAGATACTTCTTACTTGAACCTACTTCATGGTGGTTGTGTCATTCCTTAGTATGCTCAATTCCATGAGTGAGGGTGTGAACTCCAATTCTTTCAGACTGATTTTTTTTTTTTTGACAGCTGTTCAGCAGCATCCTGTCAAAATAATCAAGATATAGCCCAGAGAGGGGTCATAAAACAGATACATGTAGAAATTCTATGTATTGTTTATGGGTAAAAATATGTTTATAGAAAATGGTTAAAATATGTCTGGAAATGGTACCAACTTCAGAAAAGTAATTACCTCAGGTGAGAAGGGCAGGGGGAAAAGATGGGAGGTTAGGCTTTAACTATATTCTATAATACCTTTAAAAAAAAAAAAAGAAAGAAAGAAAGCTATGAGGCAAAATGGCAGATTGTTAACTTCCAGTAAATCTGGACTATGAGTATTTTGATATCTGTTTTGTTAGTTTCAGCACATTTGAAACATTTCATGTTTCTGAACAAAATATTTATTTATAGACGATTAGATAAAATATGGTGCAGTCTTGGGGTGCCTGGGTTGCTCAGTCGTTTAAACATCTACCTTAGGCTTGGGTCATGGTCACAGGGTACTGTGATCAAGCCCCACATCAGGCACCCTGTTCAGTGGGGAGTCTGATTCTCCCTCTCCTTGTGCTACTCCCTCTGCTCCTGCCCACTCTCTGTCTTTCAAATAAATAAAATAATCTTTAAAAAAATATATGGTGCAGTCTTATTGGTGGCAGTCGCTATGTCTTATTTCATTACTTCTGCAGATAGAAGGTAGGTGCCAGATGAATATTTAGAGTGGACAGAGAAGATCCACCCAGATGACTGGTACATATATGCTGATTTCAAAAAAGTCATCTAGAAGGAATTTGGGGACAGTTTCCACCTTCTGGACCTTTCCCCAAACAGAAGGAAACAAGCATCAGTAGGGTCCAGTGCCTCCATTGCTCCAAACTCATTTTCTGCCATTTACTACTTCATTCTCTATGCCTGGTGACATGGATTATCTTTTTGAAGCTCCAGTCATTCCAAAAATATGTTCACCTTGGGACTTTAAACTTTGATTCTCCTGCTTAGTGTACCTCTCTCCATAGCATCTCCTAAACATTCAGGGCTCAGTTTAAAAGACACTTTCTCAGGGAGGCCACCCAGGATTACTCCAGCTAAAGTTGATTCCCCTAACTCCTACTCGATCACTATCTATTCCATTACTATGTTTTTATTTTAAAATTTTCTTCATATTGATTATTGTCACTATCAGAAATTACTCTAATGATTTTATTTTTATGTATTTGTCTTTCCCCACAAAGTATAAGCTCCAAAGGAACAGCTACTTGATTCATTTTGTTTACTGTTGCATCTCCAGGATCTAAAACAGTGCTTGGCATTACTGGCTCTCAGTAGGTGATTGTTGAATGAATAATAAATGTGAGCAGATGTTATGACCTCTAAAAGCCAAGAAGGAAAGGTTAAAGGGGTTTTTTCCTAATTATTAGAGGAATTAATAGCCTAGAATCCTGTAATCTCAAGAAAGCATAGTTTTTTATTTTAATAGGCTATTTTAGAGCAGTTTTAGATTTACAGAATCTAGAAATTACCTAGAAAATGCAGAGAGTTCCCATATACCCTCCCACCCCAACACACATACACACACCTTGCATTAACTTGGCACATTTGTTGTAATTGATGCACCAGTACTGATACAGTATTATTATCTGAATGTCACAGTTTACATTAGGATAATTCTTGATGTTGCACACGCTGTGGGCTTTGACAGACTCATAATATCATGAGTCCACCATTATCGTAACATACAGAATAACTTTGCCACCTTAAAAATGTTCTGTGCTCCCTCTATTCATCCCTCTCACCCTACCCCTATACCCCTGGCAACCACTGATCTATTTACTGTCTCCATAGTTTTGCCTTTTCCAGAATGTCATATAGTTGGAATCATACAGTATGTAACCTTTTCAGACTGGCTTCTTTCTTTTAGCAATACATTAAAGATTTACCCATGTATTTTCCTGTCTTGATAACTCATTTAAGTTTATTACTATTGCAAATATTTATATTTAAATATAAAATATATCTTTATTTTATTACAGTGAACAATAGTCCATTCTATAGATCTACCAAAATTTGTTTACCCATTTCCCTGAAGGACATTCCTCTTGGTTGTTTCCAAATCTTGCCAAAAATGAATGAAGTTGCTATAAACATTTATGTGCAAGTTTTTGGGTAGATATAAGTTTATAGCTCATTTTGGTAAATGCATAGGGATGTGGTTGCTAGATCGTATAGCAAGCTTGCACTTGTAAAAAACTGCCAAACTCCTCCCATTTCGTGGGTTGCCTCTTTGTTTTGTTGACCTTTTCCTTTGCTGTGCAGAAGCTTTCGATCTTGATGAAGTCCCAAAAGTTCATTTTCGCTTTTCTTTCCTTTGCCTTTGGAGACATATCTTGAAAGAAGTTGTTGTGGCCGATGTTGAAGAGGTTGTTCTCCTCTAGGATTTTGATAGAATCCTGCCTCACGTTGAGGTCTTTTATCCATTTCGAGTTTATCTTTGTGTACGGTGTAAGAGTTTGGTCGAGTTTCATTCTTCTACACATAGCTGTCCAATCTTCCAGCACCATTTATTGAAGCGACTGTCTTTTTTCCATTGTATATTTTTTCCTGCTTTGTCGAAGATTATTTGATCATAGAGTTGAGGGTCCATATCTGGGCTCTTTACTCTGTTCCACTGGTCTATGTGTCTGTTTTTATGCCAGTACCATGCTGCCTTGGTGATCACAGCTTTGTAGTAAAGCTTGAAATCAGGCAACATGACGCCCCCAGTTTTGTTTTTCTTTTTCAACATTTCCTCAGCAATTTGGGGTCTCTTCTGGTTCCAAACAAATTTCAGGATTGTTTGTTCCAGCTCTTTGAAAAATGCCAGTGGAATTTTGATCAGGATGGCAATGAAAGCATAGATTGCTCTGGGCAGTACAGACATTTTAACAATGTTTATTCTTCCAATCCATAATCATGGAATGTTCTTTCATCTTTTTGTGTCTTCTTTAATTTCTTTCATGAGTGTTCTGTAGTTCCTAGAGTACAGATCCTTTACTTCTTTGGTTAGGTTTATTCCCAGGTGTCTTATTGTTCTTGATGCTATAGTAAATGGAATCAATTCTCTAATTTCCCTTTCTATATTTTCATTGTTAGTGCATAAGAAAGCAATGGATTTCTGTACATTGATTTTGTATCCTGACACTGTGGACTCTGAGAAACAAACTGAGGATTTTGGAGCAGAAGAGGGTGGGGGGTTGGGTGAGCCTGGTGGTGGGAATTATGGAGAGCACGTATTGCATGGAGCACTGGGTGTGGTGCATAAACAATGAATTTTGGAACACCAGAAAAATTAAATAAAATAAAACTTTAAAAAAATAAATAAAATAAAAGGGACAACATGTGTACAAAAAACAAAACAAAACAAACAAACTGCCAAACTATCTTCCAAAGTGGCTCTGACATTCTACATTTCCACCAACAACCAATGAGAGTTTCCATTGCTTCACATCTTTGCCAGCATTTGGTGTTATCAGTGTTTTGGATTTTAGCCATTGTAACAGGCATATAATGGTATTTATTGTTGTTTAAATTTTAAATTAAATTTAACTTAATTAAATTTAAATTGAAATTTTAAAACTTAATTAATTAATTAATTAATTTTAAATTTAATTTTCTAATGACATGTAATGTTGGGCATCTTTCATATCCTTTTTTTCATCTCTATATCTTCTTTGGTGAGGAGTTTATGCAGATCTTTTACTCATGTTTTAGAAACTGAATTTTTTGCTTTCTTATTGTTGAGTTTTAGGAGTTCTTTATATATTATTGATATAAGTCCTTTACCAGATATGTGTTTTGCAAGTATCTTATCCCAGTTTGTGGATTGTCTTTTTGTTGTTTTAAGACAGCACTAGTTTTTATAGAGATAGTTGTCTCAATAAAGTTCCCTAGTGTGTTCCTAATGTTCTCTGAGAGTCCAAGCATGCCTGCCCATTCTTTATTTTGTTTTGTTTTTAGAGTGAGAGAGAGAGTACATGAGTGGAGGCAGTGGGGAGAGGGACAGAAGAAGGGGGAGAGAGAGAGAATCTCAAGCAGGCTCCATGTCAGCACGGAGCCCAAAGTAGGGCTTGATTTCACAATCCTGAGATCCTGACCTGAGCCAAAATCAAGAGTCGGGTGCTTCAGTGACTGAGCCACCAGGCACCCCAAAGCCTGACTATTTGATTGTTTCCAATGCCTTATTCTGCCCTCCCACCCATTTTGCCTTAGGTAACTCACATTAGGAGGTGGGTGGGAGAACAAAACACTAGATATTACAACAATTTCTGTGAATGCATTATAGGAAAGAAATTGATTTAAAATTGCCTGGTAGTGAATGGACGGCTCTGTACACATCTCTATTCCAGAGGGTGGGGCAGAGACTATACCTATAAACAAAATGCAGCTTATTAATTTTATCTCCTTTGTATTATATTAAAATCTTCTGCTTTCTTTTGCTAGAGATTTTTCCCTTTGGCAATCCTGTGCCACTCCTTCCCATCCTTCAGAAAGGGAAGAATTCAGAAGACAATAATGTTACAGTTAATTTTCACTAGGAGAACACAAGTTAAACTTAGAATCAGTTCATCGAGAACTTCACCAATAACTTGCTAAAGAAAACTCTTCTGCTCATTTCAACTGGAAATTGCTTAGATACATAATAATCATTTATTGACCCAAAGACCTGAACATAAAGAAACAAACAGCTTTCTTTTAAAGTCTTTTTAATCATCCTGTGACTAAATCCTAAACTAAAAACTTTCTCACTGATTACTAGGCTGCTTATAAATTTCATCTTCCAAATGCCATGGGACTATGTTCTCGGTCTTACATGTAGAATTTCTCCCAAGAGACTCCTGTATGTACAAAAAGGGTTCATACAAGTTTAGAGATTCCATAACTGACCTCCAAAGAGGATCTTTTTCCCTTCTGTTCTTTTTTCCTGATTTTAGATGCAGTAAACTAGAGTTCATGAAGGAAAATCCATTCCTATGTTAAATCTGAAACAACAGCTTTTATCACTTAATAACTTAACATCAATTATTTTCAAAGGGGAAAGAAGTTGTGTCATTTTTAAAAGGGAAAAAAGCTAATGAAAAAATTATAAATATGATAAGTTTCAAATTTTTGAGGGAGTGATATCCAGAGGAACAAAAATTCCTCATTTGCGTATCCAAAATCAACACCTTTCTCTGATGAAGTAGACATCTTCTGTGGCTTGCTTAGAGAATGTTCAGAATAACCTTCGAACTAAAACTATTTTCTTCTCTCTCTCTCTCTCTCTCTTTTTAAGTAGGCTCCTTATCCAACACGGGGCTTGAAGTCATGACCCTGAAATCAAGAGCTGCACACTCTACCAACTGAGCCAGCCAGGCATACCTATTAAAACTATTCTCTCTACTGACTTGCATTTGCTCCTGAAATCCCTACCCACTCTGTTCTTTGTCTGTGGTCCACATTCCTTACAATAATTCTCCTACTCCATACTGCCAACAAAGTGGCAAAGTTGATAACATACAAATACATGATAATATTTGGGCAAATAATAGATCAGATTACTACAGTTTGTTCTTTTCAGTACTGAGTAATACTCCATTTGTGTATGTTCCACACTTTGTCCATTCACTCACAGATGGTATCTGAGGTTTTTCCCAACTTTGGGACTATTTTGAATATTTATATATAAGGCTTTGTCTGTATGTGTTCATTTCTCTTGGATAAATGTTTAGATGTGAGATTGGTGGATCATATGGAACCTGAATTTTTTTTTTTTTTTTTCAAATTCCTCAGTCCTCCTGGCTCCTGTTTGCCTTCATTAGGGGCCTTTTACCTCCTTTGATCTCAGTTAGTTGTGCCCTTATTTTTTTATCATACCTTCCCAGTGGACCTGTTTTTACCTTCTTTTTTCATTAATGCATGAACTTGGGTTTACTACTTTGTTCAGACTGAAGGCTTTACTCTAGGATACTTATTACTAACTAGCCTAAGCCAATTTGGTCACATCTCTTTTGACCTTTTTGGTATATAATTATAGCCACATATACAATTGCAGCCTCTTCAGTAAGAGCAAGTTTCTGACCAAAGTCTCCCAAATACACTGACGTTTACTAAATAAATTTTTACTAGCAAGTAGACACAGAACAGTTTGTATAGCCTAATCTGTAAATTCAATGAAGACTGAATTCCCTGTCCTCTTAAGGGATGGTAGCAACCCTTGCACAAGAGACTCATTAGAAGAAGGTGGATTAATATTCTAGGAGTAGGATTTTAATAGTAAGATACAGGGTAGAGCTGTAGGGACCAACCTTGAGGGTTCTGGCTACAAAGGACCTACTAGATTCCTAGATTTATAGAAGTGTGGGGAATGTCTCTAAAAGATTCTATCCATTCTACATACCAAGAATATTACTCATTTCACCAGTGAAAGGTTACATGATTCTAATTAATGGACCACAGATTCCACAAATGAAAATTCATTTCTAGCTTTCATTCTAGCATCCAGTGCTAATCAAAAGTAAATATGACCGGAGTACTTGTCATACACACATTTTAGATTGTGGACCTTCTGATAAGCTATCATCTGGTCACCTGTGAAAATTGAATTTCTGATTATGACAGTGTCTAGCATGTGACTCAAACTAAGTACCTACATACATCACACATGTCACTCTATTTTTTCTTGCAGAAGTATTTTAAAGTAAATCATAAATATCATAAAAACTCTTGAATCCTACCTTGGAAATAATATTTACTCACCACCCACTATATGCTAAGCAGTCTACTAGGTGTTTTATAATTACATTTATATTCTCCATCTAAATTATAATAGCTCAATGAAGCAGGCATCATTGATTTTCTATTTTACAAAGAACTCTAATTTACTCAAAATTATTTGAAGCAGTAAGGTTGTAGTTCAAATCTATCACAAAGTAATATTTCATCCATCTTACAGTTTAAGAGATATAAACACATTTTTTAGTATCTACTTGAAGATGTGACTAAGTCACTGCTTATTAATCTTTCTTATACTTTTTTTGGTTAATGGATCTGGAGATCTTGGAGAATCTGATGAAAGCACTCTCTCCCCATCAAAATAAATATTCATGACCAGTTCTGCCAATAACATCAGGAGGTTTGTGAAAACTTCCCCTTCTTCTCTATGCCCAGCATGAGTCTGATTAAGAATCCCTAAAATAAAGAATATTAAACATTTCTCTACTTTAGGGTGTTAATCGACACCATTGGCTCTTGTTCCTGTGTCTGTACTTCTGAAAGTGCTATTTTTTTCTAAGCTAGAGAAGCTATTTATCCCTTTTCTAATGGAGCTTCCTATTTCTTCATTTCATAAAGCCCCTAGACATAGGCAGGTAATCAGCAGCAGAAACCTTTTTTTTTTTTTTTAAGATTTTATTTATACAGACAGAGATCACAAGTAGGCAGAGAGGCAGGCAGAGAGAGGGTGGGGAAGCAGGCTCCCCGCTGAGCAGAGAGCCCGATGCAGGGCTCCATCCCAGGACCCTGAGATCATGACCTGAGGCGAAGGCAGAGGCTTAACCCACTGAGCCACCCAGGCGTCCCAGAAGCAGAAACCTTTCCTTGGTGACTATACCTTTAATCCTATTTGGTGTCTACACTTGATGCCTATATTTTCAAGGTATAGTTTTCTCTGTATTTATACCTCAGAAACTGTACTTCATGGTTTTGCCCAAAGCCATTGTGGAAATAAGGTCCCTAATCCAAAGGTTACATCCTTGCCTATTCAGCAGTCCAAATGTCCAACAGGTCACTTGAGAAAACCAGCCATAAATTGTCTTCATTTTCATCACTTGAACACAAGAGCACACCTGTATTTTTCAGTCTCCCTCCAGGTTCTTCAATACTTTTGACATTCTATGAACTTTTCTAGGCTAGGCATGCTGCCAGGGCTCTGTGTCATGTGACGGAGGGCCTTCTCTAAAGAGACTGCATGAACCACTCATTAGCATAATTTAAACATTAATTATGAAAACAGTCCCCCAAATGCCATGAAAATAGATAAACCACTGAGCCACTACTGAGCAAACTACCTTACTGCTGAGTCTCAAACAACAGAATGATTAGCAAAAATGCATTCCTAGACTCTGTTATATTTCACACAGTATTTGACAATCCATAGGGCCCACCTCTGATTCCCCATAAATAAGATATACAATTTAATGGTTCTCTTTTATCTTACACATCATAGTGAATCTGTGAGAACATCACTTAACCTCTACAAACTATCTTTCAACCGCTGCATACTTACAGATAAGAATGAACAGAAATGTAACCATTTTTATTTTATTCTATGAATATGTACTTTTATGTTGTCTCTGATAAAGTGAAAAATACATATTGATATATAGAAAAATTGCTATTGCCATATATAAAGAATGATTCTGAAGATTACTGAAATACAACCAACTATGGAGTTAGAATTTTTGGTACATGTTGAATCTATTCCAAGGCATTTTATTATTATATGGGATTACTAAAAGGATATCATCACAGCCTAGTTTTTCTAATAATTCAAACTTAAGGCATGTGTAAAGATTATAGCATGAAAATGAAGCTACAATGCAAACTGAGCCTGCCTGAGTTTTATACCAGGCAGAAATTGATGAAAAATAACCTAGTATTATAACTATTCTCTACTTAAAAAGATAAAAAATGAAAAATAAATAAAAAATAAAAAATCTTACTTTTTAATTGTTCAACACTGATTCTTAAAAGAAGCCATTAGCTATAAACTGATGATCACGTATGTTTTGGCAAAACCAAATACAGGCAACACTTTGAGAAGCTGCCTTCTCCAAGAAGCTATCTTTTATTTTTTTCACATAACATTTCAAAGCATTCTATCTTAGTTTTTAATCTCATTTACAACATTTAAGAGTCAATAGTGTAATCAATTTTTCTCATACATGAAGTGGGTGCAATAATAATAATTACTCATGACTTGTTCTGAAAATTGAACACATTAATGCATGTAAAGATCCTGGCGTCAAGACTTCCAGGTTCTGCTCCAACAGGGAAAGAGCCCAGAAGTTGTCACTCCTGTCCTTATAACAAGAAAAAGCTGGACAAACTAAAAATCAAGAATGTTTTGGGATCATAAGATAACTGAGGTCACAGGGCAAACCCAGTCTGGAAAGATAGGCTCATCTGGGGAGATACAGCCAAGATCTGCTTGTCTACAACAGAAGCAGCTGGAGCCATAACTGATAATTTAGTGACAATTTTGATGAATTGTGGAAGGACAAATCTGGGTTAACAAGAGAGTGAGAAACTTTTGGTTATGCAGTCTTAGGAAGGGCCCCACACTCTCATGAGCTTTACCTCCAACAATCACACAAGGTTCTCATGGCGAAGACCAGAGAAATTTCCCCTAGTTCAAAGCTCTGGCTTTAGCAGGCATTGAGAGAGAGTAATCTTTGCCTAATAATCCAAGAGTCTTCTCCATAATAAAGGGATAACTTCCAGGCGAGAAGACTTTGCCAGAGCCTTATCTCAGTTTGGGACATTCCTCCAACATCAGCTCCCAGTAGGCTTTCTGTGTCACTTAGGAAAAAAAATAAATAAATACTTGTGAGAGTCACACCCTAGAGACCCAGGCCCCCTAAAAGACTTAAATTTAGTCACATGGTATAGACTACTTCCTCCTCCCCATATCTAATCATTACATCCACAAGACTCCTGTTGGCATATAATAGTGGTAGATTATACCTTAAGAGCTACAAGATGCAAACTCTGAGGAGGACTATGTAGGGAAGCCTAAATTCAAGAAGAGAAGTAAAAACAAGGTGAGAATTTGAAGTATCTGGCACCTATGACTATAGTAGACAGTGAACTACTAGACAGATTAACATAAATCTTCAAGCTAAGGTGCTATTTACCTCAATTCCTATTACTCAGAACAACACATCCAACTTTCAATGAAAAAATTACCAGGCTTGGGGTGCCTGGGTGGCTCAGTGGGTTAAGCCTCTGCCTTCAGCTCAGGTCATGATCTCAGGGTCCTGGAATCGAGCCCCGAATCAGGCTCTCTGCTCAGCAGGGAGCCTGCTTCCCTCCCCCCTCTGCCTGCCTCTCTGCCTACTTGTGATGTCTCTTTCTGTCAAATAAATAAATAAAATCTTAAAAAAAAAAATTACCAGGCTTTTGGGAATGCAAAAGCTACAAACGTTTTGCAAGAAAGCTTAGCAGTTTCTTAAAAAGCTGAACATAAGTTTACCTTATAATCCAGCAATCACACTCCTATGTACTGACCCAACCGATTTCTAAACTGGGGCCACACATAGAGTTGCATATAAATGCTTCTAGAAGCTTTATTCATCATCACCCCAAACTGGAAGCAACCAAAATGTTCTTTAGAAGTCAAGAGATAAACAAACTGTGGTTTATCCATACAATACAACAGTATTTCACACATGCACACACAAAGAATGAAGTATCAAACCACAAGAAGACATGGAATATTTAAATGCATACTACTAACCAAAGAGTCTAAATACTTTATGATTTCAATTATATGATATTCTATAAAATGCAGAACTATAGGGATAAAAAACAAGGTTTCAGGGCAAGGGGGTTAGTAGGTGAGACACATGGGATTTTTTTTTTAGGGTAGTTTAACTATTCTTAATGATATTGTAATGGTAGACACATGATATGAAATACTTCTCAAAACCCACAGAATTGGGGTGCCTGGGTGGCTCAGTGGGTTAAAGCCACTGCCTTCGGCTTGGGTCATGGTCTCCGGGTCCTGGGATTGAGCCCCACATCGGGCTCTCTGCTCAGCAGGGAGACTGCTTCCTCCCTTCTCTCTCTGCCTGCCTCTCTGCCTACTTGTGATCTGTCTGTCAAATAAATAAATAAAATCTTTAAAAAAAAAACCCACAGAATTTTGTAGCACAAAAATGAACCTTAATATATAAAAATTAACAAAAATTTATTTAGAAGTTTAGAGTTTCAAGGACAGAAGGTAGAATGTAACAAAACAGTTTAACTGTGTTACAAATGCATGAAATGACCTCACTGAAGGAAGTAGGGGGTAAAATACTTACCTATGTAACTATAGAAATAAGGAGAGTCTGCATGACTAAAGGCAACAGAAACTGCATATAAGCACTTTGCTCTGGTTGATTAAGTTGCTTCATATAGAAGTATGGGTTAACCATTCTGCAACCACTACACATAAGCAATAGGTTAAGCTAGAATGATCCATTATGTAATGGATTAGAATTAGAAACAACAGTATGAATTTCTTTTTAGATTAATATAGATATTGATGGTAACATGTAAACATATTTATAAATGTGTATATATACAGAGGTTAGTTTATACATACATGGCAGCCGAGAAGGGCAAAAACAAGACCCAAGTAAGCAATGAGCTCACCTAGCAACCAGATCTTGGTTTCTAATTCTCCAACAAAAACAGGGATCCTGGAGAAATGGCTGAGTCTAGGACTGGGGCAGGAAATACAGAAGATAAACCTGAAGTATCTATAATGCCAGAAAATAAGGAAGTGCTCAAAAAAGGAAGGAAGGAAGGAAGGAAGGAAAGTAAAAAAAGAAAGGAAACCACAATAATCAAAGCATGTTAAAGGGACATGAGAGCCAACAAAAAAAAGAGATCCCAATCACCAAAGCTGGAATAATTACAGCAAGAAAATAAAGTAGTATTAGATCATAATCTAAGCTCTAAGCAAATGTCCACAAGTCCATACCAGTATAACGAGCAATTGAGTAAATAAATAAATTGGGGAGAATAGACAAATCACCTATGTAAAAAAAAACTAAATAATTTATGCAGAAATTTTACCCTCAAGGAAGTAGAGTATAACTCATCACTTGTTAAATGAGGATTGTGAATAGTGACTTCCTTCCAAATAATACAGTACGGAAGAGGGAAAGGGGGCATTATAACTTTACAGTTGAGAGAGAACAGACAAATGCTACCTCAGCCAGGTGGCCAAGATTAATATCAACAGTGCTGTCCCTTTAATAGTATGTATCCTTGATTTGCTATATGACTTTATCTCTATTATTCCCTTACCTCTATTATTCCCTATACCTTAAAACTGTCAAGATCATTAAAAACAAGAAGGGTCTAAGAAACTGTCACAGCCAAGAGGAACCTAAAGAGACATGACAATTAAATATAATATGTTATTCAGTGTAGGATCCTGAAACAGAAAAAGAACATTATCTAAAAATCTAAAAAGAGTGAAAAAATGATTAATTTTAGATAATAACGTATCAATATTGGCTCATTCATTGTGACAAATGTACCATATTAATGTAGATGTACCAAATGTATCATTATAATGCATCTATTGTTAACTAGTAATAGGTGGAAATGGGCAGAGTGTATATAAAGACTCTGTATTATCTTCTTAATCTTTCTGTAAACTAAGACTATTTAAAAAATCTTTTAATTTTAGGAAAGCATGTGGTGGAATCATTCCCCTCCTTCATGGGAAGTACTCAGTCAATGTTAACTGTTACTATCTACATGACAAACACTAAGTTGACAGGGATCTCTGCGGTCAAAGTTAGATAATCATTAGAGATTTAAGGAGAATAGCAATTGTAATTAACCTGAATAACTCAGAATCTAAAAAAAATTGCTAACCCATGCATTGGCCAGATTACCAGAATTTCATTTTCTCTAAGAGTCAACCATAGAATAAAGTAAGATTTAGAATATGAGGTAGAAAAAAAGCAAACCCCTAGTGATTTTCTGTCTTACTCTAAAAAGGAAAAAATGAACTATACTGCCTCCTATACCAAAAGCTCTCTATTGCTTTGAAGGTGATGTCAGCAAATCCACTTCTGAAGGCTCAGTGCATGGTCCTCTTAAAGACGTTTTCATTTCAATATTGAACTCCTAAAGAGCTAAAGATCCTTAAGATACAAGCAGGCATCTAATACTACTGAGGCAAAGAGAGGCCCTGGAAAAATATGGGAAGAGATGACAGATGTGAATAAGCATGATGTAATATTTCATCAAAAGGATAATTAATTATCTGCTTTAAAAAAATAATTCCTACGTTTTGGCATTCATCCTTTTTCTCGGTTTTCCGAAAGATACTTTTGAGAAATTCTGAGTTGTTGAAGAAATTGTCAGTTGGCCATTAATTTATAATCAGGGCCTTGCAGCCGGGGAGGGGAAGGGAGGTGAGAAAGTTTTATTTTCAGTTTATTTGACAAATCTAAGAGACTTACTCAAATTCCCATAGCTTTGGATGAGCCACATAGACATAATCTCACCTCTGAATTCACTAAACTTTACCCTACCTTTGCATGAGTTCTCTTCTAGATAGTTTGGTGTCTCCTTAGACAAATTAACAGACTCATGCGGACCCAAGGATTTAAAGTTTTGTTGTGTTGTAAATAGAAAAACAAGTACACAACCTTGTTTTCTGCCATTGCCTGTCAAGGTCCATCTTACTTAAAAATTTTGTGGGTATCCAAAATGACTGTTTATGCTTTTATCTTCAAAATAAATATTAATTTTTAATGGCAAAGTTTAGATTATAAAAGGATTTGGTTTTTAATATTCCAAAAAGGAATCTGTCCATGATTCACAGTCCCTCTGAATCTCCATCTCATCAGGAAGTACACAAAACAGTATGAATACAATGGCTGCGCTGACCAGTGACATGTCTGCATCAGCCTAAATTATGAAGCCAGTCAAGTTATTCATGGGAAAACTGTATTTGTCAGCATACAGGTACCATTCTTAGAAGCACTTGCTTTAAACATGATGTTAATGAATCCTCTCTAAAGGGAAAATTTATCCTAGATTGAAATATATTCCGTCCCCTTTCAGAAGTATTTCCATTTTGATAGCAATGTGTAAAGACCAAAAGCAAAACAAAACAAGACAAATGAAAACAAAAACTCAAAACAGAAACAAAAACAAAAAAACCCACAGAATGTAAAGATGCAACTCTCTAATGGTGGAATTTTAGACTCTGTCAGATGATGAGGAAAAAGGAAAGGAAAAATTCTTAGGTTTTTGTTCAAAGCCCCCTAAAATCACATCAGAGTGACAGGCTCCTAGTTTGCTGTCTCTCAATTTTTCCCTCTATATATGATTTCTTGCTACATGAAAAAACTTGACTTTATTTAAATTACATTTATTATACAGAGTTTTAACCACACTGAAGGGTATTTTAGGAAGAAAATTCATATATAACTCCATGTCAAGCACAGTTGTTGTGTTTCTACATAGCTATATTTCATTGTAATCAATAAATTCACTTCCTGTGTTTTATACTTGCCAATGTATTCATCCATTCAACAAATATTTATTAAATGCCTACTATGTGCCAGGCACCATTCTAAGGTATTGGGATACATCATTAAATGAGACAGACAAAATTCCTGATTTTATAGAACTTATATACTACTTGAGGAAAGATATAAATAATAAATATAATACCTAAAAACTTTGTGTGTGCTATTCTTTAAAATAATAAAGCAGGGTAACTAGGATTGGCTGTGAGGATTAGGAAGGAGAATAGAATTAAAAATAGTATAGTGGGGAAGGCATCCTTGAATAGTGACATTAGAGCACAGGCTTGCCAGAGGTTAGTCAGACTTGTAGATATCTAGGGAAAGAGATTTCCAGACAAAGAAAAAAGTCAGTGCCAATGACCCTTGTGTCAGGAATGTGTCTTGCATATCTGAGGAGCAGCAGGGAAGTCAGTGTGGCTGGAGCAGAGTGAGTGACAGAGAGGGTAGGTAAAGATGATGTCAGAGATAATGAAGGCCAGAAGAATGTATACCTTGTACACCACTGGAAGGGCTTTGACTTAACTATTATGCAATTTTGGACAAGTGGTTAATCATTGTAAGATTCAGTTTATCTAATCTATGAATTAGGAACAATCAACTAAAAAAGAAGTATAATTAATAAACCAATAATGGAGAGGAAATGGAACAATAAGAATTAATTAATAAAAACAAAACAAAAAAAGAGGAAAGGGAACCAAAAAAAAAGTGGGACAAAGAGAAAACAAATAAAAAGATAGCACATTTAAACTTAACCATAAAGTAATGATGATTATATTAAATGTAAATAGTTTACAAACTCTGATTAAAGGGTAGACTGTTAAATGAATTTTATAAAGCTAGACTTAACTATATGTTGTCTATGAGAAACACACTTGAAACATAAACCACAGAGGGGTTCAAGGTAAAAGAATTGGAAGAGATATAGCATTCTAAATCTAACAAAAAGAAAGTAGGAGTAGCTGTATTAATAGATTTCAGAGTAAGGAATGTTACCAGGATAAAGAAGGACAATGATACAATTTGTCATTGATACAATGACAAAATGGTCAATACATCAATAAAACACAACATTTCTAAAAGTATCTGCACCTAAAAAAGAACTTCAAAATTGAGAAAGCAAAAACTTATAGAACTTAAAAGAAATAGACAAACTCAAAAATATAGTTGGAGATTTCAAAATCCCCTTCTCAATAATTGAAGGAACAAGTAGACAGGACATAAGTAAAAAGACGTGAACAAGACTATTTGCCAACTTGGCCTAACTGACATTTGTAGAACACTGCACTCAAAAAACAGCAAAATGGATTTTTTTTCAAATGCACATGAAATATTTACCAGGATAGGCCATATTCTGAACTATAAAACATTCCAATAAATACAAAAGGGTTGAAATTGTCAATGTATATTCTCAGACCTCAATATAATTATAGCAGAAATCAATAATAGAAAGATATCTGGGAAATCTTCCCAAATATTTGGAAATTATACAGCACATTTCTTTATAACCCACAAGTCAATGAAAAATTTTCAAAAGAAATTAGAAATTATTTTAAACTGAGTGAGAACTAAAACACTAAATATCAAACATGTGGGATGCAGCCAAGCATATGTATATTATAGCATGTAGAATAAAATATGTATATTAGAAAAAAACAAAGTTCTCAAATCAAATCTGTTTCCACTTTAGAAAACTAGGCAGACACACGTGTGTGCGTGAGTGTGCGCATGCACGCACACACACACACACACACTCACATGAATTAAACCCAAAGAACACCGAAGAAAGAAAATATTAAGGGTAAGAGCAGACATTAATAAAATTAACAGAAAGAGGGGCACCTGGGTGGCTTAGCGGATTAAGCCTCTGCCTTTGGCTCAGGTCATGATCTCAGGGTCCTGGGATCGAGTCCCGCATTGGTCTCTCTACTTAGCAGGGAGCCTGCTTCCCCTCTCTCTCTGCCTGCCTCTCTGCCTATTTGTGATCTCTGTCAAATAAATTAATAAAATCTTTTAAAAAAATAAAATTAACAGAAAGAGAAAGATATCAATTAAAACATTAAGTGGTCTCTTTAAAAAAACAAAAACAACAGTAAAATTGATAGACTTCTAGTAAAACCAGTCAGAAAAAAAAAGAGAGAAAAAGTAATTACCAATATCTGAAGTGATATATGGGTTATAATTTCAAATAATACAGGCACTAAAATGATAATAAGAAAATACTTTAAACAACTTTTTTTGGCCAATTAGTTAACATCTTAGATAAAATAACAAATATGTTGAAAGACACAAACTTCCAAAGCTGACTTAAGAAGAAAAATAACCTGAATAATACTATAAATTGTAAGTAAATTGAATTCATAGTTAAAAACTGTCAAGGTTTTAGAATACTCCAAGCCTAGGTAGCTTCACTGGTAGATTCTTCCCAACATTTAAGAAAGATATAATAACAGTTTTACACAATAAATTCTCTCAATGAATAAAAGAGAACACATTCCATCACATTCTATGAGACCAGAGCTGACATCATACCAAAACTAGACAAAATTATTAGAAAAGAAAAGGAAAAGAAATAAAGTTTAAGGGCGACTGGGTGGCTCAGTACATTAAAGCCTTTGTCTTCAGCTCAGATCATGATCCCAGGGTCCTGGGATGGAGCCCCACATCAGGCTTTCTGCTCAGCGGGGAGCCTGCTTCCCCCTCTCTATCTGCCTACCTCTCTGCCTACTTATGATCTCTGTCTGTCAAATAAATAAATAAAATATTTTTTTAAAAAAGAAAGAAAATTAAAAAAAAAAGAAAACTAGACACCAATATTCCCTATGAATATTAGCAAATTGAACCTGGCAATATAGAAATAAAGCATTGTGGTCCCATGGAGTCTATACAACAATACAAGGTAGGTTGAACATTTGAAAAACAAAATATAATGTACTATATTAACAGACTAAAGGAAAAATTATATGATCATCTCAATAAAGGCAGGAAAAACATTTGACAAAAATCTACACACTTTTTGAGAAAAACGTTCAGCACACTAGGAATAATAGACAAGGACTTGCTCAATTTGTTAAAAAGGATGCTTGAAAAACCCAGAGATACCATCCTACTTAGTGGTGAAAAACCTCATAAAATGAAAAACAAGAAAAGGATTCCTCCTCTCAACACTCTTATTCCCATTATACTGAAGGTCCGTGCCAATAAGGAAAGAAGAAAGAAATAAAAGACAGATTAAAAAGAAAGAAAATGTTCTTTGCAGACAATATAATGGTCTATGTAGAATATCTTGATCAATATCAATTTTATTTATATATACTTGCAATGAACAACTGTAAATTTCAATTTAAAAATACTATTTACAATATCAAGGAAAATGTAAAATACTTAGGGATAGATTGTACAGAAGATACACACTGAAAACTACAAAATACTGCTGAGAAAAATTAATGATGATTAATAAATGTAGAGATATATCATTCTTATGGATTGGAAAACTCAGTACTGTTAGTATGTAAATCCTTCCTAACTAATACATAGATTCAATGCAACTCAATTCAAATTCCAATAAGAACTCTCTTATAGTACTAGTGGAAATGCAAAATATTACAGTCACTTTGAAAGACAATTTGGCAGTTTCCTATTAAATATAGACTTACCATATGACCTAGCAATTGTATTTCTAGGTATTTATGCAAGGAAAGTGAAAATTACATTCACACAAAAATCTGTGGCAGCTTTATGTATAATTGCCAAAAGCTGGATGTAGCCAACTCAATAATAAGACAAACAATTCAATTAAAACTAGGCAAAAACAACAAAAAAAGAAAGGACTAGAATTTGACCAAATAATACATATGGATGACAAATAAGCACATGAAAATATACCCCACATCCTTAGTCATTAGGGAAATGCAAGTTAAAGTCATAACGAGATACTACTACATACCTAGTAGAAGAGCTAAGATTACAAACACTGACACAGCTAAGTGCTGGCAGGGCGCTCACATTATATGGCTGGTGGGTCGAACTGATAAAGCTCCTGAATCAGGAAGTAGTTTCTAAATAACATTGCTATAACCATTTGCTACAAGTATTTCTACGGACATGTGTTTTCATTTCTCTCGGGTAAATTCGCAGGAGTAGAATGGCCCAGAGTACTTTGCTAAGTAGAGGGTGATGGACCACACGGTAGCAATATGAGGAACGAAGTATTTTCCTAGAATTTCCCAGAGTTAGAAAAGAAGAGAGCCAAATAATGAAAGGCAAGTATGTGAAGGGTGATCCCTGCAAAATGAGGCGTGACAAGGGAGCTGGTATGGAATGTTGCAAAGGGAGCAGCTCCAAACGTGGGTAAAATAAAAGATCCTGTTCCTTAACATATGCTAGGGTGTGTGGTCGGGGCTGAGAGGGTGCATGAGACTCAGTTAAGTTGTAAGTCTGCAACTTTCCCAAATCAATTCTGGGCCAACAAGCAATCTCATAATTGTAACAGGAATGCCAACACCCACAAGAGACACGAGCATGCACACCACTCAACATCCACAAAACCTAATGTGCTTGTAAGAGCTCTAGCTGCCAGGAGAAGTCTTTCTGGGCTGAGCCAGTCCTAGAGATCCAAAGTCTCACAGGAGCAGTGGGTTGCATGATAGGACTGGGCACATGCAGGAAACAATAACTTTATTGGCTGGAGCATAAGGTGTGAAGAGAAAAATAAGACTGGGGAAGTAAATTGAGGCCAGACTAAGAAGGGTCCTGATTACTGTCCTTATGATTCTATTTCTGTTGTTTTGTATAATTGTATATTCTAGAATTTTACAGTTGGAAGAATAGAGAGCAACCTTTGTTAATAAATATGTGATTGCGTAATCAAAACATTATACATTGCGGCATTGTGTCTAATTATTTTTTAGGGCACATATTGCTGTTGGCATTCATTATAGGCTGTAAGTGCACTCACTGGACTTTACTGTAGGGACTCTGAAAGAGTGGCTCTATCTTCTGTATGCACCTGTCCTAAATTACTATCTGCAAATGATTTAGAAGACAGAACCCAGTCCCCTTTGTGCCTTTGCTCGTCCTATCTCCTCTGTCAAGAATATCCATTCCCTCTATACCACATCCTATGGCTTAGTGGTAGGGAAAACGGCCTTTAGAGTCAAGGTATGTCTGGCAACACAAGAGCTCAGTAAATGTTAGCTGTTTCTATTAATACCCATCGTTCAAGTTCAAATGCCAAGCCCTTGATACTCCCCCTCGTATGCCCCCACATCACTCCTTCCCAAGCCACAGGACTCTTTCTTCCCTGAGAAAATCCGTATCACTTGCTAATGTCTACTTGTTAGCTGGTACTCTGGTAATCTACATACATTCATTATCTCCCTTGCTAGGAAGGGAGCTCCTTGAAGGCAAAGTCCATATATACTCCACATTCATGTCCTTCACTGTGCCTGAGAGGACGTCCCACAGTAGGTGTCACGGTAAACACCTACGGATCATGATGTCACAAAAAGACACAACTTAGCTTTGAAAGACATTTCCTGCTCTTGGCCTAAAAGCTGAAATATGATAGCATGTGAAAGCTAGTGATCATCACACACATGTTTTCAAATGTATCAGCATCCTCCTGTTTGAAACTCATCTGCCCTCTCCATACGGAGACCCTCCAGAGAAACAATATACAAAGAAATCTCCACACTCACCGTGTATGAGAGCTATACTGATTCTGCGGAGGTGACAAGGAAAAGCCATTTCATTTTGTTTTGGCTGAAGAAACATATGACATTCATCAGTATAATTTTCTGAGAGATAATTTCAAGAATCCTACATTCTTAAGGAAATTGCTAGTAATTGTTTTTTGTTTATTCTAAATTACCAGAGGGAAAAATTTATTACTAATTCTCCAATTATTTCATTATGCGACACTCATAAAAAAAAAAGTCTTGACATCCCCATTACGTTTAGCAAAGTATAATGTAATTTAATAAATTATTTTGACTGAAGTGATTATTTACTTAAAACATAGAATATGCAGAAGGAACCTCAAATCATATTTTCCTGGTGCCATATAATAAAATAATTGTGCAATTAGTAATAAACAGCATGAAAGAATGACAAATGTTTTATTTAAAACTTGGGGAACAAAAGCACATCACTTGCGCTTTTTCCAAGCGAACAAAATCCTATGGTATATTAATCAAAGGGGCTGTTTTATGCCTCTGGCAGCAGTGTTTTAAAGTAAACCCTTAATATCAGATCCCAATCCCCAGTTTCAATTTGCTTTCAATGGAAAGGACATTAGAGTTTATAAAATACTCCTTGATTACTTTCTTGAAGGCCTGAAATCTTGACATGTCCATGACTGGCTCGCACTGCATCAATACAGGGGGTTGAAAGACCAATACACATCGCGAACATTGCCACAGTGACTTATAGAATCATGCCCTTGAGAAAAAGCCAGAGAGAAAAAAGGAGCGCTGGGCAGTGACAAAAATGAAATAGAACTGTCATCTGGCAGTTCTTCATAGTCCGTCAAGGAAACTATTAAAGATGTACAAAGAGCCAGAGAGCGCTTGGGTAAAGCTTGTGAAACGAGGGCTTCAAGGGCAGGTCAGCGCCTGCAGCTGGGGACCCTCTGGTGAAAAGCCCCTGCCCAGGCCCCACAATGAGCGGGCGCTTGGGCAAAGGGATGAGCTCCCCATTCCAAGACGGCTGGACAACGCGGAATTTAAAATACATAAATACATTGTAAATTAACTCTTCCGGACATCCTTTCTTCTAGCAGCAGATATCACAGAGATTATTCTGGGTCTGGTTCAGGAACTGTATTAAGAGCCTCCCTGGGGTTGTTTAAGCCAGTTTCAGATTTCAGCCAACCCCCCCAACCACCTCCCCCCCGCCCCCCCCAGTTTGTGACACCAATTGTTTAGCTTCTCTGAGCTCCCACAGAGAGGAAGCAGGAAATCTGAATCTGTTCTTTACCTTTTTCCTCCTTTGGACCTGCTCTATTTCCTTATCCAATATTCTGCTGCTCTTTCTGGATCCCCCTCACTTGAGAGGGGCCTAAAGCCCAAAGCCATCAGGTCTGAGCTGCTTTGCTGGTCAACAGCTGATGTGCATGAAAAAAGTAGTAGGTCCTTATGGAGATCAGGCGGATTGGGGGGAAACGTCTCCTCCTAACCGCCCCCCACCATAACACACACACATATTCTGCCCCGAGCTCAACCAGATCAGTTTTCTCCAGGGAATGTCAGTGTTCTGAGGGCTTTGCTTATCTCTCAAATTATTCTAATAGAATTTCGCTTAGGAAAGGAGGAGTAAATGATGTCACACTCAAGCATGTAGGGGAGGTATTTGGAGAAGGTGAGGTCTTAGGCTTCTCTTCATATCACCCAACATAGATCCCTGTCCCTCAAGATAGAACTGGGGTAATTACCTAAAAATGGAATGAGCCCAACTATCATGATATGTGAAACATTGTTGGTAAGTATTTTGTCCCCAAATCTCGTTATGATTTGGGATTTAAAATAAGTGATAAGTTATTTTGAATAGGCATCTCAATAGAAGGATATAATTAGTAGAAATTATAAGATTAGATTTAGTCATATGTAGTAATTAAATCCCCAAATGAATATGAGAATAATGGAAATTCAAGTTTTATTATATTTTTGTTTAATAAAAAATAAATCACACTTTTTGTGGCCACTTAAGTTCAAAATGTGTGTGTGTGTGTGTGTGTGTGTATGGAGAGAGAGAGAGAGAGACAGAGAGAGAGAGAAAGAAACCACTCTTAACAGGCCTCTCTAGAAGACATTTTACTTCTGGATGCAATTAGAGTATTCATATAATCTAAGAAAGGAGGAAACTTTTTAAAGCCCTTTTTTGAGGGTGGAGGATGGAAAAGAGCTTGTCATGATCTCCTTTTCTATCAATGGTCTTACAGTCATTTTAATTCTATCATGCTATTATTTATCCCAAAGATTTATTTTTTTCATATAGAGAATACCATATCTAGAATAATGTTTGGCTTTTCTTCTAATGGGGTTTTCCTCCTACGTTACACTATAGTTTAGACGGCTGTTTAAAAGGTATTTCTTTCATGACTGGGTATTCAGAAAGTGTACTATAGCTTAGAATTTTAAGTATATTATAGATTTATAACAGTAATGATTTTTACAGTTTCACTAATCCGTCATACAGATGGGACATATTAGTTTATTCTGGGCTTCCCCCATATTCATTTGGCAAGGCCAAACATACACTATTTCAACTCAAAAGATTTTTTTTCTCTCATAACATTAAAAGGTATGTTGTAAAATTCAATTTACAAACTTGGCACCAGATATAACTACAACAAATAAAATAATACCAAAATATATCAGTTACAAAAGCATAATCTAAAATGAGTAATTTCCTGCTGAGTGGCAGATATGGAAACCTGCTACAGAATCTAATTTTTTTTGAACAGATCATTAGGGGGCCATCACCACAACTGTCACTAAATACTTTTCCTACTGACCCAAAGCTTGTGCATTTAAGAGAAGGGCCTCTTAACCAAAGAAACTAATACTGCCCTCAGGAAACTTACTTTTCAAAAGGATATGAGACAGTTAAATGCATACATAGCATTTCATTCACTTATTATAGTTTTGTAGGTTTTTTTGGGGGGGACGATAGTGCTTTTAAATATGTTTCTTTTATTTTCATTCCCATTTAGTGTAATCCATAAACATTTCTTCTGGTAAGACAATGCAAAGCAAATTTTTCCTGACTGCTCGTTGAGACCAGAAGGAGGGCCAGATACATATAAGTAATCAACAAAGCTATAGACGTCATTGTTCATTTCAATGATCACCTAATACTAGAGTTTGTATTCGTTCATAATCTTGCCCTATTCCACACTATCCTGGAAATTGTATGTGTGTGGTGATAATAAAGTAATGAGGATGAGAAGGAGAAAGAAGAGTAATAGGCATCGTGCAGGTATTCTACACGCATAATCTTATTTAGTAATTCCAAAACCGTATGAGAAAAATACTATTTTCCCCTCTTTACAAATGTGGAAACTGAGGCACAGCAAGTCACCTGTGTAACTGTGTAACTGGTAAGCAGCATAATCAGGATTTGTACCCCAGGCTGTTGGACTCTAGAGCCTGTGCTCCTTTCCTACATTACAAATTGGAGATACAAGAAATGCACGCATAGGTGGGTTCACAGATACGGCCGCAGAGTTCTCCAGACCAATTCTACAATATAAACCCGATGGGAACCATGTTTTCTTACATTAATGATGTAATGTGGATAATAACTGCAAAGCTGACTTACACAATACTAGCATGATGTAAGTTGGTATTACTGCAAGAAAATGTTTAAAGGAGGTGGAATCTGAGAATGAGAAAAATTTAGATGAGTTGAGATTGGAGGGCAGGAAATCTTGTGAATAGAGGCACATGCATGCAAGTTGGACATATATGTCTGGGGAAAACAGACGTAAAACTGCCTCAAATTATCCCAATCTGGACCATATATATATTTTTTTAAGATCTTATTTATTTATTTGACAGACAAAGATCACAAGTAGGCAGAGAGGCAGACAGAGAGAGAGGAGGAAGCAGGTTCCCTGCTGAGCAGAGAGCCCGATGCGGCTCGATTCCAGGACCCTGGGATCATGACCTGAGCCGAAAGCAGAGGCTTTAACCCACTGAGTCACCCAGGCGCCCCTGGACCATATTTTAATTTAACCCCAAATACAGCATGGGCTATACTTATGATAAAAAATTGTTATTTATCTGATATTTGAACTTACCTGGACAGCTGATATTTTTACTTGCTAAATCTGACAACCCTACATAACACTTAAATTTACCTGAGAGATATATACATTATACATATTTTATATATATATATATACATATATATACACACACATATATATATGTGTGTGTATATATATATTTGTATTATCTATCCTCCCCTACCCCCGTGCTAGAATATATGCTCCTCCAAGCAGGACTCTCACTTGTCCCATTCTCCCATCTGCCCCCAATATTTATAATAGTGCCTGGCACTCATAGATGCTCAATAGATGTTTGTGAATGAAAAGGAAAAAGGCTTTTTCACTAAATATTTATTTATTTAATTCCAGAGTTGATGATTTGAAAGCAGAGAGACAAAAAATAAAACAAAAGAGAAAGAAAGAAAAGGAAAAAAAAAATTGAGATTGAATTGAGGAACGAGGGATGAGGTACAGAAAGGCAGTAAGCATACAAATATAAATCTAAGTAAACAGAGAAGGAGGAAATGCACAGCACTTTTGGAGGAGCTGTGGAGAGGAGGAGCAGCGAGAGGAAGGAGAAGGAGGAGGAATGGGAGAGAAGTAAACAGTTATTGGCAGACGTAGAGAAAGGTAAGGGGAACAATATCAGTTTGTTTTAGTGATTTTACTGAAACAGCAAGGCAAAATGCTTAGAATTTTGGCCAAGGACTATACTTTTTAAAAGAGAGGCCGCCTTAAACTACCATGGAACATGATGTAGATGGAAAATGACATGAATAGCAACAGATGTTCTCCTTATAACTCCTTTTTTTTTTCCCCAAAATACCAAGATGGATTAGAAATGTGCAAAACAAAAGAGTCAAACTAACCCAAATTCTTCTAATTCTCTAATTGTAGAAACAGGGCTGTAACCAATTTTACTTTTTTTTTTTTTTTTTAGTTTAAAAAAGGGGAATAATTTTATCCAGACCAGTACTTCCATTTTTCAGCCTATGAAATATAATATAGTAGAGCTACTTTTAACTAAAAAAGTCAAATTTCAGTTGAGTACACATTTAGGCTCTTTAAACAATGATTTTATAGATGACTTTAGAGGTTTCATGACCAAAATTGATGAGGGTAGACTTTTCCTAATTCATTAATTTGAAAAACTAAATTTCTTTAAACTATTTCTCTCATAGTTTTTTCTTACATATTTGGCACCTGCCATTCTTCATTTATAGGAGAATCTAGCATAAGATGGCATCTGATTTAGCACATAATGGTACATTACACAATTTTAGCTTGATATGTCAACATTTTATGATGTTCAGTAAATGCCCTCATGATTTCCAGATGTCTCACCACCTGAATCAGATTTAAATCATGGTGAAATCTTTGATACAGATGCTTGAGAAATAAAGAGGAACATATATGTTCAAATATATCATCTTAGCCCAAGCTCAAAGAATAACTTCTCTCTGGCCAAGTTGCCAATTTCAAAACGCACTTAAAACTATTCTCCTCAGAGGAAGTGCTTCTTACCCTCTCCTGTTGGTGTAAGTATAGCAACATTTGCCTCCCTTGTCCCTAGGGTCCACCAATGGGATTAGTAATGCTTACTGTCATGAGCACTACTGATACACAGAAGTGACAACTCAATTAAATCAAATTACCAAATAACTCTTGGACAAGGAACTGGTGTAAGATAAGGTGCTCTGAAGGTTGCAGGGGGTGACGAATACAACCCCTGCCTTCACAGAGCTCAGAGCCAAGTTGGCAAAATGACAGGTAAATATGACCAGGTTAGCTTATTACAATATTTAATAAAGTATCAACTGAAGAGACAGTGAAAAGATGGACATATATGCTGGTCGACAATAATCGAGGCAGAAAAGAGTCTGCAACGTAAAAGGAGAAGTAATGGTGGAGGGATAAATACAAGAAAAAAGCTGAGAAGTGAAGGAACACATACAGCCCCTGGTTTCCCATGTGTTACAGTATTCATTGCCTAATTCCAGCTAGTTGGTTTACAAATTGAAATGTGTGTCTTTGTTTCATTATTGCTTTTGGTCAGGACTACCCAGAACTAGGCTATATACTAAAACTATGTAACAAAATAAATTATAAAGATCATCTTTGTATCTTCCTAAATCCAGAAGAGTCAGAAACACAGTAGGTGCTTGATAAATGTTGAATTTGTTAATTAGTTATCTAAATGGTGAAATATTATTACTGGTCTAAGAGTGAAGCTATGATCCAGACATGTATATATTATATAAAATTTCCCAAGGCATATTCTGTAAGATATTAATTCAGTTAGATGTACTTACTCCTGGGGGCAAGGAGGCAGTTTTTGAATTGAAATATTTTGAGGAAACATACCTATTCATACTCTCTTCTTAGATATTCACCATGCTTGTTAAGAGTTTGAATCGCAGTTTTTCTTGTTCTAACGTGGAAAAAAAATGGTCATGCAGCTAAGAAACCTGAAATTTTAAAAATATACACTAGCTTTGGTACAAATAAAATAGAGAAGGGAGGCATTTCATAAACATCAATCTAATTTACATACATTATTTGATATATATTTATGGGTAATATGGTCACTCTATGGTATTCAAGGAACACATAAATCATGGAGATCAGGAAGTCAGTCATTTTTGGCTTTCAAACATTCCATCTTATGCCTAAAATAAATTTTGAGTTAATAAAAAGTTTTAAATGGCAAAGGGTATGTCCAAGAAGAGCTCTCATGTACTATATGTATCAGTCAACCCATATTGGCACACCTAGCTAATTTGGATAATAACAATAAAGTATCAAATGCACTGTTTAGCATAAGTGTATGTGGGGCCATACTCAACATGATATTAACTTAAATAGTGTTCTGCCAAGCAGGTACAGAACAGTCCTGATCATAGTGGTAAAAGTCAAAAAGTTACTTCTTCTCTTGCCTTACAAATTTTGTGAGGGACGTCTTGCATTTAAGTTCTGTTGATGTGATTGAGTCCGCTATTTAGATACTTCCAATTATCCTTTTGATTTCTGGAAACTTGATACATTGTAGTTGACAACTATGCACAAGCTTTTAAGCAAATTACAAATTATTAGTTAAATATTCGATTGTAAGTGATTGTGGGTCATTGGGCATAATACTTCAATGAGTGAGATAAAGAGACTTAGCTTTTGGTTATCTGTAGTATTTAACTAACTGGTGAGAGAGCCATATCTTTTTATTTTTCATCCCCGACCCTCCAGCCTAGTGCTTGTCATTACTTGTTTTGAGCAATTTTTCAAAATTGAAGTGTGGTTCTTTTGACATATTAATAAAGAAACCATGTTTGTTTTGATTTTGTATTCCCAGTGCCCAGATCAAGGCTAGGTATATACTAGGTGCTCAGTAAATAGTCATATTTAACAATGAATGTTAATTAATCAAAGAGCTACTTCAGACTACCCATCTCTTAATATCAGATAACAGTGGTAACAGTGCTTCATGATTGTGCATTTCTGAAAATGTCATCACAGCATCTTCTGGGGTTAATTAGAACCTGGGGAGACCCTATGTGGAAGTTTCTTATCTGACACATTTTAGGATTGTAGGAAACGTCTGTGGAACTTCCATAATAACCAGCTGTAAATCCCTACCTCTGCTTGACTATTTAGAAATCCCTACCTCTGCTTGACTCTTAAGTCTGCTTGCCTTAAAACATGGTATTAGATAACATCCCAGTACTTTTTCTTTTTAGATTTATTTTCTTTAGAGGGAGAGAGGATGTAGAGGGAGGGGCAGAGAAGGAGGGAGAGGGACAAGCTGACTCCCCGCTGAGCATAGAGCCAACACAAAACTCTGGCTTGGGCTCACGACCCTGACATCATGACCTGACCCAAAACTAAGAGCCAGACACTTAATCAACTAAGCCACCCATGGGTCCCTACATCCCAGTACGTTAAGACAATGTTTACCAACGTTAATCATTAGTGGACCAACACCATAATTGCTCAAATCCCAAACTCCTGAGCATCTTACAATTGCAGTTGAAACTCATATGGCCTGAGTGGATTGCCATGGCACTGCCTATGTTATACTTATCCTAAGCGCTATTATCCATAAAATGCACTGAGTTCTAAAAAATCTATTAAATAAATATTTCCTATGTGCCAGACGTCATCTACTAAAAGTAACTGTAACTGACAGAGCATTTCTTCTTGGGGACTTCCAGAGTATATACATTCTAAAATTGTTAGATGTCATTAGGGGATTTATAAGCTATATTTTGCCATAATAATGCAACATAGCAAAACACTCCAATACTGAGTGTCTTTAAAAGAATATGCATTTTCTTCCTTCATGAGTCTGTGGGTCACTTATTTAGGGCTTGGCTGTTCAGCTCCTCTAGTCTCCACTGAATTTTTTCACATAGAGCCAAAAGTCAGCCATCTGAGGGCTGGTCTAGTACACTGTAGCTGGGATCACTAGGGTGATTCATTCCCACTCCAAGCACCTTGTCGTCCAGCATGGATTCATAGAAATTGCAGAAGAGTAATAAACAGAAATAAGCACAAGCTTTTTCAAGCTTCTGCCTGCACCATATCTGCTAACGTCCCGTTGGCCAAAGCAAGTCCTAGCCAAAACGAGTGCCAGAATGAGAGAGATTACAAAGTCAGAGAGCAAAATGTACAGGTACTAGATGGGATGACATATAGGGGCCATGTTTTCAATTTACTACTGGACATGACAACTATCAAGAAACACAAAGCAGGGTAAGGTGCTAGATAGAGGGAAGGGGCCAAATTAGGTGACCTTCATGTGTAGAGACTTGAATTCAATAAGAGAGAGAGTTGGTTGGATAGGGAGAAAAGAAAATTCTAGATAGGGAATGGAAAAGGAGCTCCAAAGGCCCCAACTAACGTATATGCAGCATGGTGGAGAAATAGCAAGGAAGCTGTGGCAGAGAGAGAGGAAGAGAGGAGGAGGAGATGGAATCAGACAAGCGGCCAAAGGGAAGGGCCAGCAGGGCCCATGGGTGATGGCAAGGATGTGCCAAGGCTTTAATTATGGATGAGATGGGAAGCCTCTGGAAGATTTTGAGTGGACAAAATCAGTATCTAACTTTGAATGACAGACTCTAACCCGTAAAGCTTCTTTCTGATACCCGTAAGAAGGAGCAAGGGTAGAAGCAGAGACGTCGGTTAGGAGAGTATAGTCTTAATTTAGCAGTGACATCATGGCGGATGGGTCATGAGTAGACTATGAAGACTGAGATGGGATATTGGATATTTCTAAGGTACTACTAAGAGGATTTGCTAAAACCTCTGTTGTGGTGTGCTAGTTGACATTACAACACACACACAACATACATATATTCAATCACTCATTAAAATATGTACATATTTAAAACAAAAAATGTTCATCTTTGTAGCACCTAAAGTCCTCACCTGTGCCTTGCCTCCAGACGGTGGTCTGTGAGAACCACATTTAGGAAATCCTGTTTTGTCTTTAGACAAATATTTAGTTTAGTCACTCAAGTTAAAACTCCTAAAATGAATTAAATGCTCAAGGACTCTTGGATTAAAAGGTCAGAGACTCTTAAATGTTCTTGGAGACTCAAACCAGAAACTCAAAATAAATGACACATTTATTTTACTAGAAACTTGCAGACGAAAAGTTCCCTTTTTCTCCATCAGTGAGAAAGCAAATACTTTCTTGGTTGATTTCACCACAGAAATTTCTGGGATTGATTCCTCGCATCAGGAAGTTTTTCTCAAATGCTTAATAACCTAGGTTTTATTTCCTTGGGGTATTATGTTGCTAACTGATGGGGCACCCCTAGAGTTCTTTCTTGTAGGAATAGAGGCACACGCAAGTTTTAAAGTTATAAGCACCTACTGCTGTTGGGAAGGTGCTATGTAAATGCAAAGAGAATGGAGCACTGCTCCTCCCCCTAAAAATTAGAAGACTCTAGAAGATTCTAAATATGTTTTATTCTTGTCATCACTTTATTTTATTAAAATGAAAAGTAATGTTCGCAGGTATTGAATTTTCATTTTGCCCCAGAAAAAAAAAAAGTGAAATTTTCTGCAAAAATTATAAAGTTCCACAGCAGCAACTTCATAAAAATGTATGATCTTGCCCCTCAGGGTGCCTCCTCACTTGTTTGAAATGAAAAGCTGTTTGTACTCATGGTTGGGAAATACACACATCAGGAAAAATTAATCATGCAAATATTTGCAAAGCGGGAACAGTAATTGTTGGAAGCCTCTGCAGTGAGCTGCCGCACAATACCACAGGTAACGATGCTGGGAGAGAAGGCCAAAGGACAACCCATTTGAACAAAGCCAGGACAGAAACCCCGTCTACAGACTGACAGTACTATCAAAAACATCCTGGATGTGCTCCCTAAGAAACAAAGTTCTGACAGCTGTATTGCCAAATATTACAAGAGTTAAAATAGTTTTTTTCTTTTTTTTAAGATTTTATTTATTTATTTGACAGAGAGAGATCAGAAGTAGGGAGAAAGGCAGGCAGAGAGAGAGGGAAGCAGGCTCCCCGCTGAGCAGAGAGCTGGATGCAGGGCTCGATCCCAGGACCCTGAGATCATGACCTGAGCCGAAGGCAGAGGCTTAACCCACTGAGCCATCCAGGCGCCCCTAAAATAGTTTTTATTAAACATCAGCAAATGGCACTATGGTAGGCAAGATTTAGAAATTAGAACTGGCATTTCTGGTGAAGGGCGGCTATTTGCTCCATCCACATCCTCCCATCTTTATCGAAGGAGTATTATTATGAGGCTTCAGATTTTGCTTTATAGTCTTCAAAGGAGAGGGGGGTACTATTTTTGTTTTTTGTAAGTCCATGCTAATATTAGTGGGAATTCTAAGTATAATTTAAAATGAAATGTAACTGTCATAACATGAAAGGCTAAAACATATCGTTCCAATTTTAGTATATGTGCTGCCGAAGCGAGCACATGAAAGGCTAAAACAGTTGACTGGTTCCACTGGAAGAGTATGACCAAGAAAATTGGGAAGGGACTTACTGAGTCATATGATCGCTCTGTGTGTGAGCTGGAACGTGAGGCTGGGTCTCTCTGTGTGCTGTGCATGAGACTTGCTTACAGCCCAAACAACCCCCTATTTGTATCTCTGTCTACAGCTCTCTACCATCCCTCTGCATATAAGGAATGGAAAGAGAAAGATGACAAATCAGAGGCTCCTAATAGGAATGACTGCATAATGAGTGGGGCTCGGTGCGAAAGGAAACTGTGGGGCTTTTTGTTTAAAAATTCTTAAGAATCTCGAGATGGAAACAGCGGATCATTAAGCAAGCATGAGCCCTGTCTGACTAAACAGGGAGGTCACAGACCCATGAAGTTAGTTTTGATTCCTAATATAAGAAGTATAGGCTTCAGTGCAAGAATTTAATGGCACTTTTTGATACTCAGGCCAAATTGCTAATAGGATATCTCCTCTTTGAAAGGGGGTTGGGGGGGCTCACTCATACAAGTGGGTTCAAGACACATATTTAATAGGGCTTTCTGGATTGGGTGTTTTCAGAAATAGAATCTTTGTGCTGTATTTTGGGGCGCCTGGGTGGCTCAGTGGGTTAAAGCCTCTGCCTTCGGCTCAGGTCATGATCCCAGGTCCTGGGATCGAGCCTCACTTTAGGCTCTCTGCCCAGCAGGGAGCCTGCTTCCCCCAGCCCCCCGCCTCTGCCTGCTTCTCTGCCTACTTGTGATCTCTCTGTCAAATAAATAAATAAAATTCTTAAAAAAAAAAAAAAAAAGAGAGAGAGAGAGAGAGAATCTTTGTGCTATCTTCTAATTTCCCATTTCAAATGGCCATCTTGGGAAGAGATAAAAGCCAGCATTAAAACTGCTAACCATTAGAAGTCATTGTATCTTATTAGAAATTTGAAGGCCACAAACACCTCCTAAGTCACCCAATAGCCTCAGTTGCACATGTGGTCTTGGTAGCATCAATTCCGTGTCCAAGAGGCTCATGCTAAGACCCTCCAATTCTCTCTGATCCTGGATTCTCTCATCTTCAGTAATTCTGTGTAAACATCTTTTATCCATTTCAGATAAGTGTCCCAAGGAAGCCATGAGAAATTACCAGAAACAATACAATTCAATCACTCAGAAAAAGTAAATAAAATGACAGAATAGGCAAAAAGAAAATGGTATTTTAGGTACAGGCTTTTTGTTGAAGCTCCCCTTGTGTTCTGATCTTCATTTAGTGATAATAAAGGAGGATTTCCTGAGCATCCAAACCACCACCTACTATTATAGACTATATCCAACTATTTTATAGATTGTTGCTTACAGTGATCAAGTTTTCTTGATGTGATGAAAATCTGCCAATGTTTGAAGTAAGAGAGAAAAAGATATTTTGTTTTTCTTGTGATGAGTCAATAGTCAAAAATAAGACACAGTTTCTCGATCAGGTGCCTCTTCATCTATCCAATCAGCTCAGGAACACCAATATTCTCACCCAGGACTCAGATAAATAAGAGATGAGATGTTCCTCTCATCCTCCTACTTGTTACTCAGTGTAACAAGACTGACCATGGTGACCAAGTTTTGCTGTTTTCACCCCTGATGGAGAGGGAAGAAACAGCATGACCTTGCCCTCACCCTCAGTGCAGATGACCCTATGATTATGGTGTCAAATGGATTCTAAACAGTCAACTCTCCATTATCTGCACTGTCAATCCTCTGGTGTAAATCTTGCTTTCATGTTCTGCTGGAATAATTAACTTGATATGTAGGCACAATGAACTCTCTTTCGTTTATTTTTACGTCCTGATGCAGCCTGCCATCCCAGGAGGATGTCAAACCCCCACACTCAATTACTTTCTCCAACCCAGGAAAGGTGTGAGAACTAAATAGAGTCAACTCCAGGAAAAAAAATCAAGTTTTATTTATGTTGATTCCTCAGATGAATTCTCAGTTGACTTTAGTTTTTGGCACAGAGTAGGGAGCAAGGAACAACTCTGTGTAAGGAGTAGAGTGGAGTAGAACTTTCAGCTTTTCCGACCCACATCAGGGTATCCCCACATGGCTTCATGATGGAATTTGTGGAATATGCATGACTCCTGCCAAAGTAACAGGGCTGACTCCAGAAATGATGGACAGCAAGAAAGAAGTCCCCACTTCACCAAGTTAAAAAGCTTCTGCACAGCAAAGAAAACAGTCAACAAAACAGAGGCAACCCACGAGAATGGGAGAAGATATTCGCAAATGACACTACAGACAAAGGGCTATATCCAAGATCTATAAAGAACTTCTCAAACTTGAAACCCAAAAAACAAATAATCAAGTCAAAAAATGGGCAGAAGACATGAGATACTTCTCCAAAGAAGACATACAAATGGCTCGCAGACATGAAAAAAATGTTCATCATCATTAGCCATCAGGGAAATTCAAATCAAAACCCCATTGAGATACCACCTTACACCAGTTAGACTGGGAAAGATTAAAAGGACAGGAAGCAAGTGATGGAGGGGATGTGGAAACAGGGGAACCCTCTTATACTGTTGGTGGAAATGTAAGTTGGTGTAGCCACTTTGGAAAACAGTGTGGAGATTCCCTAAAAAATTAAAAACAGAGCTACCTTATGACTCTGCAATTGCAGAGGGTGTTTACCCTAAAGATACAAATGTAGCCCAGTGTTCATAGCAGCAATGGCCACAACTGCCAAACTGTGGAAAGCATCAAGATGCCTTTCAACAGATGAATGGATAAAGAAGATATGGTCCATATATACAATGGAATATTACTCAGCCATCAGAAGGATGAATACCCAACTTTTGTATCAACATGGATGGAACTGGAGGAGATTATGCTGAGTGAAATAAGTCAAGCAGAGAAAGTCAATTATCATATAGTTTCACTTACTTGTGGAGCCTAAGGAATAACATGGAGGACATTAGAAGAAAGAAAGGAAAAGTGAATTGGGGTAAATCGGAGGGGGAGACAAAGCATGAGAGACTGTGGACTCTGAGAAACAAACTGAGGGTTTTGGAAGGGTGGGGGTGAGGGGATGGTTTAGCCTGGTGGTGGGTATTAAGGAGGGCATGTATTGCATGGAGCACTGGGCGTCTGGGTGTGGTGCATAAACAATGAATCTTGGAACACTGAAAAAATAAAAAAAAATAATAATAATTAAAAAAAAAAAAGAAAGAAAAAAGTCCCCATATCTTGGATTCTGTTAATTCCATAAGCATCACTATCAAGAACCTCCAAGACACTGTGTATGAAAGTTTTATTACTACATCTGATCTTCACTTCATTAATCTTGTAGAAAATCTTTTTTTGCTGAAGTTTACTTATTTCAGCCTGTTTTAACTCTTCATAAAATACAGGTATGAGTGGGGAAAAAATGTAAAGCTAAAGGGAGTCAAAATGAAAAAAGCATTCTCAGACAGCAGCCTCAGTGTGCATCTCCCACATGAATAAACACCAAACAAGCACCTCCAGTTTTTTAAACTACGGAAGACATGGGGTTATGCACTCTTTCTGCAATGATTGCTTGGAAGTCTGGAACTTAAATGTCTACTACTGATTCAAAGTGTTATGAATTCCCAGAACATCGGACCAATCCTTATGATTGAGAACACCTGTGATGTCAAAGGCACATTCTGAAACTATGTGATCCTGCTCCCCTCCAATTAGCTAAATAATTCAAAAAAATACGTGGATGGACATTGCCTATCAGAGGCTCTAACCCGGGAAGACAAGTGTCTCACCATTACAAAAGCCTGCCTTTATCATCATCAGTTTAACTGGGAACACCAAAAGTCCATTTAAATTTTGGTATTTTATTGATTAACTAAATTAACTGATTTCTGAAGGCTTTTATATCTAGAGGGGAATGTCAAATTGCCCCAAGGAAGAGCAGATCAAATCACAGAAGACAATATCATTAGTCTAAAATGTTATGCCCATTGCCTTGTTCTCACCCACCGCGACTTATGAGACAATACATTTTCCAAATTTGAAAAAAAAAAAAAAAGCAGAGACAATGTTAATCATCCAAACTAGACCCTTTGACTGCAGAGCTGAACTTTCCTACAGGCAATGCTGTAGACTTCTGAAAAGTTCAGGGATCTCTCTAATTAATGTCTAAAGGGAAAAGAGGAGGTTTAACACTTTATTTTGCCAATCCCAAAACCTCAGTGGTGTGGCCAGAGCTCTTGGTATCACTGGGACTGCACACCTACCTACTCTATCTTGTTAGGAACTTTCTGGTCTTTCATATGACAATGACTTGCAATGTGTAGTCACTGTCTCTTGGCAGGGAGTAAGGCGGGGAGAGAGGGAAAAAAGCCCAGCAATTACTGTGCAATACTCAAATCTGCCTGCCAACAGGAGAACAGTGATTTGTGAGACACATCAAGAGGTGCTGGCAAGATCAATCTTCGGAGATCCCTCTGATAGAGGAATAATGAGTTGACAAAGACCAATGTTCAGTTGGGTCCAAGCCCAATAAGATTACTGTTCAGCATCATCAATATTGTCTCTGTTTGGAACTGACACAATCAGACTGGAATCAATTGTATTTTCCACAGCACTGTCACACATGATTTTTAACTTTGGCTCACAACTCTGTAGAGGAGCTTGCAGATGTTGGCAGATTTTTGCTAACTTACGGATGTCATTATTAAGTAGGAGTTGCACCCCACAGTAATTTGTGGTTCTGCAGTGTTTCTCTGAGGTCTGTATATTGAAGAGGGAAGACAAGGAGGAAGCGAAGGAGGAGATGAGAGATTAACGAGAGAGGTTTTTCTGTGTAGCCCCACTCCTTTTGTTTTTGTTTTGTTGTTTTGTTTATTTATTTATTTATTTATTTATTTATTTTTAGTGTAATGGCCAAATACCATATGTAAATGGATAGGCTAGTCCTTAGTTTCAGTTTAATTTAAGATGGGGATCAAAGATTTTTACTGAAACACAGAATCATGAAAATTTTTCTGCTATGAAGCAACATAACAATAAAATTGTTATGTTTCACCATCAAAAGACAGAGGGTGTATGTAGATGGCTCTGTACAGAAAATATTAGAAGTTGTTCAAGGAGTTGGAAAATCTAATAAGCAATTTGATTTTTAAACAATCCCTGCAGTCTCCTCCAGTGTGTTTTATAAGTCATTATTCCCACCACAGAAAGCTATCAACTTTTGTATTTCATGAGATCCATTTGGGCCCTTATCCTTGCCCATATGGGCATCCTAGGCCTGATATTAGCTTATCTATCGAGTCATCCAGAAACATAATGTGGCTCATGGTCAGAGAATTAAATGCTGAAAAAATGCAAAAAGGAACAGGGGCTGGATTTCTCTTTTGCCACAAGTATACGTGACAATGGCTCTGTTGTATTTTCCCCATTGAGATCCATCTAAATGTAAATTTTGTGCAAAGTAAGTACCCTAGGAAGACAATTACATTTGCCTGTGCAGGACTCTCCAGTTTAATAGGCTCAGATTTTACCTAACAAACTCAGGCCTTTAAACCATTAAATCTGCCAGAAATTCTATTTCATCAAATCTAATCACAGTCACTTTAAGGTCTCTCTCTCCAGTCCAGGATGACACCAATGTTCTGGAATTTTATGTAAAACAGACATTTAGAGGGGCCTCTCTGGTCTCTGATCACCTCTGATATGGTCTTTGCCCAAGCCCATCCTGTCCCTCAGAGGTAGGCATGAGCTTACTCTTTTTGGCAGGATAGCTTTGTGAAGCCTGGGAGCCTTGGTACCTATGGTCCAGCCTTCTCAGGTGGATCATGTAGTCATTTCCTCCTGACGTCCTACTTCCACCCCAAGGCTCCACAAAGCAGTGGAAGCACCACCTCCAAAATATCCCAAACCTCTGCGGCTTCTCTCAGAGAGCTTTCCCTTCCCTTTCGTACTCACTGCAGTAATCATCACCCCCCCTCCATGCCTCCTCAGGGCTATCACTTCTCTCCATTTCCCTGGTGTGAACCTCTCAAAGAGTTTAGGTTAGAAAACAAAGCAGAAAAAGTACGAGTCCTTGGGGTCTTTTGATGTTTCACTCCATCACAAAGGGCTAGAGAACAATAAGGCCATCTCAAAATGGGGCTGGAAAAAATGAGAACAAAACACAAATTAAAATCTTAGTAAATTATCCAGTGATGCCTGCAGCTAGCTAGGGGGCCTTGGAAAAGTCCCACCATAATCCCAGGTCTAAAAGAAGCAGAAATTAATACTTGTGAGCATCCAAGGAGGGCACACATATAAAAAGGTTTTGTTGAGGCTAAAACATGAGCAATAGCAATTATTTTTCATTGTTTCATGTTCCTTGGAAAGCAGGTAGCAATCTGCAGCTGAGAGGTGGAAGAGAAAGAAGAAAGTCCAGTCTTCGATATACTTGATTTCTTAGATGGCTTGGATCTGGTCTAAACAGACTGCCCTATCAGGCTCCATATTGATAGCCCTGGGGACTTTGCAAAGGCCTCATGCTCAGCACTCCTCTAGTGAACTAAGAAATGCCAGTTGCTCCATTAGGCAAACTCCCAGAGGAGCAGCAAACCCCCCTTCTCAGGGGGGTCCCTGACATCAGCTCAGCCTTAAATATTATGAGCTCTAGGGAAATAGGTGGAAGGAAATGTCAGTGTGTATATTGGGTTTGAATCTGTGTGTGCAGCATTGAAGACTTGAATATCCCTGGAGGGTATTTAAATAAATGCCAATGTGCAGGGCTGGCCTTATGTATAAGTGGATCAAGTCTCTGCCTATTTGGTTTAAACACACCAAAGCATCCCTGACTGAATGTGGAATTCCTAGCAGGTGCTCCTCTAGCCCTGGAAGTACTTCCTTAAGGAAATGTTTCATTGAATTTGGATCACCTATTGCTGAATACCTGATGGGTGGATAGACAGATGGATAGATGACAGATAGATAACTGCAGCGGTTGGTTTATCTGACCACCGCACAGCAGGATTTGGGGTCTTGAAGATTCAAGACAGAGGAAGAGTACATTAACATGTAAAAAGAAGGAAAGTCAAAGCCCAAATAGGGAAGAGGTATGGTGAGTGCTGAGTGGAGCAGGTAGAACACCAAAGCATCTAGGAGATAGGTAGTGGTCCCAGACACCAAGTCTAAGCACAATAAAAGGAGAGAAAGTGCCAACTGGGGGCATAAAAGCAGAAGTACAAAAGATTTGCCTCTGCCACAAATGCTTGCCAGGGTCTTTCCCCCTTTCTTATTTAATCCAACAGAAATTAATCATGAGTGTCATAGTCATATATGTTCTACTCATAAAATTTTGAAAACCTGTCCTGAAAGGGAGATTCGAACACTAGGAACCACACACCTGGTTTGTAGTTCAAATCCACTGTTTGTCACATGTTCACATCCTTTTTTTTTTTTAAATAATTTTTTATTATATTATGTTAGTCACCATATAGTGCATCATTCGTTTTTTATGTAGTGTTCCATGATTCATTGTTTGCATATAACACCCAGTGCTCCATGCAATACATGCCCTCCTTAATACCCTTCACCAGACTCACCCAGCCTCTACCCCCTCCCCTCTAAAACCCTATTTGAGTCCCAGAGTCCATAGTCTCTCATTGTTCATCTCCTCCTGATTTCCCCCCTTCACTTTTCCTTTCCTTCTCCTAATGTCCTCCATGTTATTCCTTATGTTCCGCAAATAAGTGAAACCATATGATAACTGTCTTTCTCTGACTTATTTTACTTAGCATAATCTCCTCTAGTTCCATTCATGTTGATGCAAATGTTTGGTATTCACCCTTTCTGATGGCTGAGTAATATTCCATTGTATATATGGACGACATCTTCTTTATCCATTCATCTGTTGAAGGGCATCTCAGCTCTTTCCACAGTTTGGGATTGTGGACAGTGTGGCTATGAACATTGGGATACATATGGTCCTTCTTTTCACTAAATCTGTATCTTTGGGGTAAATAACCAGTAGTGCAATTGCTGGGTCATCGGAAAGCTCTGTTTTTAACATTTTGAGGAACCTCCACACTGTTTTCCAAAGTGGCTGCACCAACTTGCATTCTCACCAACAGTGCAGGAGGGTTCCCCTTTCTCCACAACCTCTCCAACATTTGTGGTTTCTTGTCTTGTCAATTTTTGCCATTCTAACTGGTGTAAGGTGGTGGTATCTCAATGGGGTTTTGATTTGAATCTCCCTGATGTCTAATGATGATCAACATTTTTTTATGTGTCTGTTAGTCATTTGTATGTCTTCTTTGGAGAAGTATCTGTTCATTTCCTCTGCCCATTTTTTGACTTGATTATTGGTTTTCTGGGTGTTGAGTTTGAGAAGTTTTTATAGATTTTGGATATCAGCCCTTTATCTGTCGTGTCATTTGCAAATATCTTCTCCCATTCCCGTTGGTTGTCTCTTTGTTTTGTTGACTATTTTCTTTGCTGTGCAGAAGCTTTTTATCTTGCTGAAGTCCCAGAAGTTCATTTTTTGCTTTTGTTTCCCTTGCCTTTGGAGATGTGTTTTGAAAGAAGTTACTGTGGCCAATGGTAAAAAGGTTGCTGCCTATGTACTCCTCTAGGATTTTGATGGATTCCTGTCTCACATTGAGGTCTTTCACCCATTTATTTTTTATTTTTTTTTCACCCATTTAGAGTTTATCTTTGTGTATGGTGTAAGAGAATGGTTGAGTTTCATTCTTCTATATATAGCTGTTCACATGTTCACATCCTTTACATTTTCTGAATCTCAGTTCCTTCTTCTGGAAATTGATGATAACACTATCTATTGGGCTAGACAGAACAGATCTAAGTACATACCTAAGAGATTTAACCATTTCTTCCACTGATCATGCAGGAAAATGAATAACAGACTCCCCTTCCACCATTCTTCTCGCAATAAGATATAAGAATATGGGTTAACAAAGGATGGCACTCATGACAAATCCAATCCAGGCTCACTGTTGTGTCTGTCTCCTGTTAGACTCCAAAGTAGAAATCCTGTATCAGAAACTCTAGTTGCCCATCTTACATGTTTCCATGGTCTTCACATGTGTTTGCCACAAATCCATTGATGAGCAGCTATGATGAAAGCCCCAAGGAAGGTTTAACTCCATGCAGGGACCAACATTTACAAATGGTCCTTACTTTCCACCCTTTCTGCTCTTTGAAGTTCCACCCCTGAGGGTGAGACTATGGATTGAAATTAGGATTGTTCAGTGAATCACTCTGAATTTTGCTTTACCTGCTATAGAGTAGTTCTTAAACTACAATGTTCATAAGAATCACCTGGAGAAAACAATTTTTAAATGGAGAGGATTCCTGAGGCCTCACAACCTGTAAGGTTTTATTTTCTCTTACGAACTCTCCAGAAAATACCCTAGGATTAAGAACTATTGCCTCTTCAGTTTTTTCTCACTGCAATTTAATATCATTTTCTGCTCCATATGCCAAATGTCTTGACTGGATAGATATAATTTGGTGTTATTTTTCTGAGGGTAAGTGGCAAAATGGCATTGTAGAGAATTTTTCAGAGTTACCCTAGTCTTAACATTGCTCTGGAACCTCAGTTTTACTAGACAGTATAAACGTTATAATAAAACACAGATTTATATATTATATATTTAATTTTATGCTCATATAAAATTATTACATGTTTATTTATATGCATTTTTATATATCCTTAAATAACAAAAAGGAATTGGATTTTGTTAGCTGCTTTGCTTAAGTCAGCATATAACTCCTTGGCCCAATTTTCTGCATCTGCTATAGCCAGCTTTACTGAAATTTTTATAACTGGGGAAGAACTAAAATGAAGGAACAGAGAGTGAGGTAGTATATTTATTTCTTAGCTTGTGATTCTATGTATTTCAATAGTCCCCCCCATTCAGTCATTTCCACAGCTCTCCCGGAATCTGAGAGGGAATTTTGGCAGCCTGAAGATCTCATATTGGCCACACCTTCCACATCCTCCCCCTAACCGTGAGCTGCCAACCTTAACAATAAGAGAATATGGAATTTCTCATAAGTCACAGTTCTGTGCTTCATTTTAGAGAGAGGCAGGATAGCAGAAGGGTTAAGAGCATGGCTCTGGAGACAGACAGTTCTGGTTCAAGCCATCACTCTGCCATTTATTAGCTACAAGACCTCTTTCTATCTCAATTTCCTCCTTTGTAAAATGAAGATGATAATAGTACATGTCACACAGGAATTCTGTAGGATTAAGTGAATTAATACATGCAGAGCATTCAGAACAGTGTCTGGGATATGGAGAGCAACAATTAATGTTAGTTATTTTATGAGAAAATATAGGTGCTGTGTAAGAAATTAAATACTTTATATATGGGAATCCTCATTATGGATATTAAATGTTATTATTTATTAAAATGTTAAATTAGGTTTTAAAATTAAAACCACTAACAAATTACACTTAAATAATTTAGAGCCTAATAATACGAAAAAAGATTTCTAGGAAGAGTACGTTCAAAACTTTTTTTAATCCTACAGAAGAATTATGGAGTTATTTCAGTTAATTGAGACAAAATAATAATAACAGGGAGGAAGGCAAAGCAGATCCAGAACCACAAACTGAAAAGAATTCTAGACTATGAGATAAAACACATCAACTAAAGGGGAAGTCACTAAATGGGCATTAGGACAAACACTAAGGGATCTAATATCACCTAATTCAGAACGTAGGATTGTGATTTAAGACCCATAATCAGCTCGATAAGAAAATCCAGGTAATGGTGACTTATTCATAATCTAGCTAGATAGGCCTTGGGAGAGATCTGTGAGCAGATATGGAAAACAGGATGGGTGATCTATGAGTGGGTAGAAAGGAGGGTCCCAGCTTAGGGCTGGGATAAATGATCAAACACTTGCCATTAGAGGTGAATCTGTCTAGAATAAAGGATTCAACTCTTCTTAAAATGCCAAGGCAGGAACAGGTCTAGGGAAGAATGAAGATTGATTTATAAGAACTGGAGCATGAGGTGGTAGCTAGTTACTAAACCAGTGGTAGGTGTTTATCTGGATCTTCTGGGGAATGACCTGAGATTTAGAGGTTACCAATTTCCATAGAATAAGTACTCCTGATATGCTTATTTCAATCTACCTATGTGACATCCTCTAGATTGCAAAATTCCTTAAACATTTACAACTATCAGTTCCAGCATACAATGGAAGCGTGGTTTTCATTGAGGGAAAAGATGAAAGACTGATGAAGAGTCAAAACATCGGTGCTGAATCCCAAAATGATAAGTTTGACCATCTGCATTCCTCTTGCCAAAGATCAGGTTTGACCCTGAGAGACTGGACATGGTTGGGCTTTCAAGTAGGGCAATCAGATAGCCCCAGTGAAAAGAAAAGTGAGCAAGCTTGACACAAGCTGGGCTGGCTATCCTATAGCCACCCTCCCCCACGGCCATTTTTTCTGCTTGGTATGGGCCAGAAAAAAAAAGCCGAACTATGTAACCCTGAGCAAGCAGTACAGGCTGGCCAGCCAGTTCAGGCTCAACACAGAAGTCTGGACCGGCAACAGAGACTCACCAGTTAAGCATTTCCATGATAGACACTGTGGATTGGTAAATGGTCTTTCAGCAAGAGACATGTAATCTCATTTCCCCACTCATAAATTATTCTACTTTCTTCCAGAATGAATTTTAAAAATAATCGGTGGCAGTAACAGCATTAATAGTTAGCATTACTTGAGTAACTTCTACATGGCTGGCATTGTTCAAGGCACTTTACTTTGTGGTTTCCATTAACCCATATCAAAATGGGATTCAAACATTAGTCCTTGAAGCCAGGGCCCTGTGGAGACACCTGAGGGGCGAAGTGTAGAGGGAAGAAAAGGCCCAGGGCCTGGTGCTTTGCATTCCTATTTCTACTGCAGCAGAACACCTTCACTTACATCTATTTATGTACTGACGTTTCATGTAAGATTCTTTTTCAAATAGAGATTCTATTGATAAAACATTTTTTTTGGAAAGCAACATAACACTCTTGTAAGACTTTAAGGTTATATTTTTTAAGATTTTTTAAGATTTTAAGGTTATATTTTTTCCTTATTATAAAAAAACAGAAATCTATCTAAACAAAATCATTTCCCTAAGGTAAGTACTATTAACCTTTTGTTGTATACCCTTCCAGACTTTTTTAAAGTGCATATTACAGTAGGTTTTATTTTCTACATTTAACAGTGTAGGGAATTTATACTTGTCCAAAATAACATAAATGAGCAGGGATCCTAACTCAGGTCTGTCTCCTATATTCCTATTAGGAAAAATAAGTAGTTACCTCTTATTCCCCACATACAAAGACCATATAAATTGGTCCCTTTGTCTTTCTGTGAAATCCAGTGGTATGGCTAATGACAGCACTCACATCTGCCTAGTCTATTACTTATATCTGAGTCAATTGTCCCCCCGGGGAGGAAGGCCTACACTGAATTCCATAACATATAATACATACGCATGGAAAGAGAGTAGACCAGATAGATGGTTTACATCCTGGCCCCATGGGTTCATATAGTCCTTAAATGTTATCTCTTCCTTAGGCCAGGCTTTTATCATTACGCATTAACACCATCTAAAAGAGATAAAGATTGTTATAAACTTTGAAAGGTTTCAAGAGCAAATAAATGCTAGCTTATCAGCTTCAGAGTCAAAGAATATTAAAATTAGATTAAAAATATACAATTAACCTAATACATTTTGAATTTGGACTAATTGTTTGAAATTCAAAAGGACCCCAGGATATTTTTCACTTGAAACACAGAAATAAAAAATTCATACTAAACAGGCAGAGTTTGCCCTCAAGGTTGAAAACATTAATCATCATGCATCTAACTGTTAACTGTAAAAAATCATTTTTCTTCTGATTTAAAGGGAATTATTTAGTGAGTGTTTTTAACTTCTCTGCTTTCTCAAGCAGAGGCGGTAACACGGGGTCGGTTTCTGGGCTCCTCTGCCCCTGCACATCTCCACTTCTCTACAAGGAGCTGCCTTTGATTTGTAAGGGAGCTCCTGGCCCAAAGAAGAATACACAAAGCCCAGGAAGAAACGAGAGGCTGCTAGAAATGACATTGTGATTTAAGTACTAAATTCAGGAAACGATTGAATAGTCTTTCTAAAAAGGTATACATTAACGCCAAGTAAACATGAACTTGAAGTGACAGGTGAATCCATAGAAATGAGTCTTCACAGAACTTTTCAAATTTTCTGAGAATCTTTCCACAGAATTGTAAAGATTATCAAGATAGAAGTACCCACTTTACAGAAAAAGTGGACTTTCCATAGGATGGGCAGGAATATTTAGTATCAGGAATGAAACAGAACCAATTAAATATACTTTTTAGCTTTTTTCCTGTAGCTTTCTCAATGTGCCAAGCCATTCCAACTACCTGACTGGCCTGTAATTGTGCTTGGAGTCTTTAGTATTGAAATTTCCTGAAGTGGGATCCAAGACAGCTTTCCTGATACAAAACTATTTTCCACAAGTAATGTTGGAAAAAGACTCAAAAGGATTCATCATCTCTGACTGTGGGATTGATATTTGGTCCACCAGAGAAAAGAGAATTTCAGATTCTTTTTTAAGTCTGGTTCTGGACAACATCCTTGCACTATATACTGTGGGTGACATCGTTCCCCTTTATAAGGACAAATTTTAGACAAATATCCATTGCTAATTAGAGATTTTTTGGTCTTTCAAACTGTAATATAAAAATGTATTAAAAGCATTTTATTATATGTCAAAGCTAATTCTCAAAATGAGTCTACTTTTTTACATACAATTGTTATAAGGGATACACCTCACACTAGTAATAAGGACTTTATAGGATTTTAACCAAATCTCTGGACAGATGCTATCTTTTGGAATTAATCATCATCATATCTTTGACTAGTGAAATAGGTCATTATTATATCCTTAATACTATAGTAGATGATCAGAAATTACAGCAACATATCCATTTTTTAAACTATGTAACTCTCTTGAGGAAGTCTAGAAAGCTAAACAAAACAGAAAAAAAAAGTATGTTTAAGGAGAGCTAATAAAATTGCAAAGTAGCAAAAATTAACAGGCCTGGATCTGGAGAAAAAAACAGAGACCCAGGGAAATGAGCGCTTTGGGGGTGGATTTTCCTTTGAAGGCATATGTTAATTCAAGAAGAGGACTCCTCATAAGCATAGGGAAACACTATGTTCTCCAAGCATGGGGATCTGGAGGCCTCTAAGAAGGAGGGCTCTAGGCACTCCCTGGCTTTGTGTTAGGATCTGGAAGAGCTGTATTCTAAGAGCAAGGGTAAACTAGAATTACATAAGGCCTTAGTTTGACTGTAGGCCAGCGTTAAAGAATCTCAATACCAGACACTGCATTAACTTCCCTGAATGCAAATTCTTCCAGAGTGTTTTCCAGGCATCTGGAAAAAGCAAGTAAAAGCTTATCTAGAAGACATCACCCTAGTCTTCATATTTTTTCTATAAACAATTTTTCACATATAACATCCAGTGTACCAAAAATAAAGTAAAATTAAAAAAAAAAAAAAGACCAGGGACATGCAGAGACAAAAAAACAGCAATTTGAAAAGTAGTAAGAACACAAAATAGAAACGGATTCACAAAGGCTCAATATAGATCCTGTAGATCTCTTTAGCTATAGGTGATACAGATAAAAGACCTAAAGCTTAAAATATAAGTTGAAAGTCTAAAAAATAGAAAAAAGGAGAGTGAAACAGGAACATTTAAAGGCACAATGCACCAACAGATCTATAATAAAGAACTACTATAGGATTTTCTTCAGATGAAAGAAAATAATCTCAGATGGAAAACTGGAAACTAAGGGAAGATTGACAACTAAACATGAATATTAGAGTAAATATTAATTAATTAATATTAATTAATTAATTAAATATTAATAAATATTGACTGCATAAAAATAATTAATTTTGTTGACATATATACATACACACTAAAAAAGAGAATAAATGAAACTAAATTATTCAGAAAGGTAAAAGCACCAACAAATATTAGACATTTGTAAATAAAGAATGCATGCTATAATTTCTAGTATAATCATTAAAAAGGCAGTATAATCATTAAAAAAGCATAACTTCCATAGTAACAGAATCAAAGTAAAATTATAAAAATAATCACTCCAAAAGAAAACAGCAAGGAGAAAAAAGAAACATGGAGCCAACGGCACAAATAGAAACTCAAAAACATAGTAGATTTAAGCCAAATATATCAATAAATTCTATTAAATATAAATGTACAAAATGCCTCAAGACAAAGATTTTCAGATGATTACAAATAATGAAATCCAAGCAAATACCCTTTTTAAGGTAGATTTTTAGAATCTTAGGATGCAGAACTGTTAAAAGAAGAAATGAAAGCTAGGATAGCCATATTAGTATTACACAAAGTAGATTAAAAAGCAGAAAGCAGGACTAGAGGGATAAAGAGGGATACTGTAATGATAAGTATAACTTATGGGAAAGATTAACAATTCTAAATGAATATGCACTTAACATAACCTCAGATATATAAAGTAAAAATTGACATAACCAAGGAAAAGACAAATGAAAAATGATAATAAAAGATTTTCTCAGTAATTGATAAAACACACAGACAAAAATAAGAAATATGGAAATACTTAACAGTAGGATCATAAAGAAACATAATTGAAATACATAAAAAATTGTGACCACCATTTCAGAATACACACATTCTTATCCAGCATATACAAAATTTCCCCCAAACTGACCATATCTTGGGCCATAAAGCAATTTCAACAAATTCCAAAAGAGTGAACTCATACAGGATATGTGCTCTGATTTCAGTGCAAATAAGCTAGAAATCAGTAAAAATAAATAATAAACTAGAAAATCCCCACATGATTGGAGATTAGCAAGTTACTTCTAAATACCTCATGGATCAAAGTAAAATGAAGAGACATTAGAAAATATTTTTAACCAATTGATAATTGATAATGAGCAGCATATGAGGATGCTGCTAAAGCTATTTGTATATGGAATTTATAGCTTTAAATGCATATATTAGAAAAAAAGAAACTAAAACTCAATGAAGCATCAATTTTGAAAATTAGGAAAAAAGTAGAAATTTAACCTAAAGAGAATAGATGAAAGTGCATAAGAAAAAAAGGCAAAATTATAAATTAAGTACATATATAATAGAAAACATCCATAAAGTTAAATTTGTTTTTTAAAGACTAATTAATAAACCCTAATAAAACTAATAAAAATTTTAAATGGTAAGCATAAATAACTCATATCAATATTAAACAGTCACATCTTTACAGATGTTACAGAAATTAATGATATTATGTCAATAACTTTGAAAATTTAAGTTAAATAAAGGATATCTAGAAAAATTAACCTAAAACTGACCAAAAAAATAAATTTTTAGCACATCATTGGTTTTCAATATAATGTTCCATGATTCATCAGTTCAAATAACACCCAGTGCTCATCACAACATGTGCCCTCCTTAATGCCAACCACCTGGTTACCCCATCCCCCCAACCACCTCCCTTCCGCACAACCCTCAGTTTGTTTCCCAGAGTCAAGAGTCTTCTATGGTCTGTCTCCCTCTCTGATTTCTTCCCATTCAGCTCCCCCCACATTAATGCAAAAAATTAAATTTGAATATATTTCCTGTTACTCATAATACATTAATTGGAGGATAAAATAAAATAAATCACACTATGGAGTATCTGGAACACATAACTAACAAAAGGCTCCTTTATGTAACATAAAAAAAAAATCCACTCTGACAAATCAACAAAGAAAAGATAGTCACTCACAAAAGACAGACCAATAAATATATGAAAGGATGTTCAATTTCATTAGAAATAAGGGAAAAGAAAACCACAATAAGATACCACAAAAATGACTGTTACTTTAAAAAGAATAAAAGTAACTAATGACGGTAAGGAAGTAGGGAAATGAGGACTACTACTATCAGAAGTTTAAATTGGTATAACCACTTTGTTTTTGTTTTCAATTTTTTATTTAAATTCTAATTAGTTAACATATGGTGTAATATTGGATTCAGGAGTAGAATTTATTGATTCATCACCTACATACAATATCCAGTGCTCAACACAAGTGCTCTCCTTAATAACCATCACCCATCTAGCCCGTGCCTCTCCTACCTCCCTCCATCAACCCTCAGTTTGTTCTCTATCTTTAAGAGTCTCTTATGGTTTGCCTTATCGCTTCTCCTTTTTTACCCCCTTCCCACACATTCATCTGTTTTTTTCCTAAATTCCATGTATGAGTGAAATTATATGGTATTTCTCTTGCTCTAACTTATTTCACTTAACATGATACAGTCTTGCTCTATCCACACCATTGCAAATGGCAAGATTTCATTCTTTTTGATGGCCAAGTAATATTCCATTAATATACATATACACCACATCTTTATCCATTCATCAGTCAATTGACATTTGGGCTCTTTCCATAGTTTAGCTATTTTGATTATGCTGCTATAAACATCAGGTACAAGGGCCCCCTCTGAATCTGCATTTTTGTATCCTTTGGGTAAATACCTGGTAGTGCATTTTTGGATCATAGGGTAGTTCTATTTTTAACTTTTTGAGGAAACTCTATACTGTTTTCCAGAGTGCCTCCACCAGTTTGCATTCCCACCAACAGCATAAGAAGCTTCCCCTTTCTCCACATCCTCACCAACATCTGTGTTGTTAATTTTAGCCATTCTGACTGGTGTGAGGTAGTATCTCGTTGTGGTTTTGATTTGCATTTCCCTGATGATCAGTGATGTTGAGCATCTTTTCATGTGTCTATTAGCCATCTGGATGTCTTCTTTAGAAAAATGTCTATTCATGTCTTCAGCCCATTTCTTAACTGGGTTATTTGTTTTTTTGGGGTGTTGAATTTGGTTTAGTTCTTTATAGATTTTTAGATACTAACCCTTTATCAGATATGTTATTTGCAAATATCTTTTCCCAATCCATAAGCTGCCTTTTAACTTTGTTGACTGTTTCCTTTATTGTGTAGAAGCTTTTTATCTTGATGAAGTCCCAGTAATTCATTTTTGCTTTTGTTTCCCTTGCCTCTGGCAACATGTCTAATAAGAAGTAGCTACAGGGGGGATGAAAGAGGTTGCTGCCTGTATTCTCCTCTAGGATTTTGATGGTTTCCTGTCTCACATTTAGGTTTTCAACCATTTGGAATTTATTTTTGTGTATGATGTAAAGAGGCGGTCCAGTACCATTCTTCTGCATGTTGCTTTCCAGTTTTCCCAACACCATTTGTTAAAGAGACTGTTCTTTTTTGGTTTTTTTTTCTCTATTGGATATTCTTTATTGCCGTGTCGAAGTTGACCATGTAGTTGTAGGTCCATTTCTGTGTTTTTTGTTCTGTTCTATTGATCTCTCTGTATTGTGCCACTACTATACTGTCTTGATGATTACAGCTTTGTCACGTAACTTGAAGTTGAGAATTGTGATGCCTCCACCTTTGTTTTTTTCTTTTTCATGATTGCTTTGGTTATTCAGGGTCTTTTGTGGTTCCATACAAATTTTAGGACTGCTTGTTCTAGCTCTGTGAAAAATGCTAGTAGGATTTTGATAGGGATTACACTAAATGTGTAGATTGCTTAGGGCAATATATATATATATATATATTTAAGATTTTATTGATTTATTTGACAGACAGAGATCACATGTAGGCAGAGAGGCAGGCAGAGAGAGAGGAGGAAGCAGGCTGCTTGCTGAGCAGTGAGCCCAATGTGGGGCTCCATCCCAGGACCCTGGGATCATGACCTGAGCCGAAGGCAGAGGCTTTAACCCACTGAACCACCCAGGCGCCCCTAGGGCAATATATTTTAACAATATTTGTTCTTCCAATCCATGAGCACGAAATGTTTTTTTTATTTCTTTGTGTCCTCTTCTTTCAGCCACTTTGAAAAACCGGCGGGCATTCTCTTCTGAAGTTGAGCATACATATCCTTTATGTCTCAGCAATTCTTCTCATAGATATCCACCCAACCAGAGTGCATGCCCACATGCACCAGGGCACATGTGAAATATTGTTTATGGCACCATCATTTGAAATAGTTCCAAATGGAAAACTAAAACTAAACTTTGACTTTAGGTGGTAAAACTAAGAAAAGCACAAAAATAAGGATGTTGGTTACTGTGGATGGGAGGGAGGGAGAAGACAGTGATTGGATTCTAAGATGCTGCAGTTGATACTTCTTCACCTGTGTGGTGGCCACCAGGGGTTTCCCTCATTGTAAATCATAGAACTACACGTTTGATTCATGAATTTTTTTCTACATATATCTAATACTTTAAATAATAGACTTAAAATAAAATCATTATTTTAAAAACTGAAAGAATAAAATTTGGTTTCTACGATTGGAAATGGTAACAGTATTTAGTCTTTGTTTCTTGCTCTTGTCATTTGAATGAGCAGATCCCATTTCATAGATAAGTTCAGAAGATTATAATATTGGGAAGCTCACAAACAACTGGTAATTGGCATTTCTGAATACAAAGTCTTTAGAAAATTCCAATAAATGCAGTTTCATTTAAGTTTGCCCTCTTTTCTGCTAGACATGAAGTAGGGTGTTTGGGTTAATCAAACATTGTGAATAGTAGAGCCACTCTATATCATACATTAATTATATATGTTAAGATGTTAGAATCCATTTTTTAAAAGCTACTTTACACAAATAATACTAGGCATATTCAAATATTAGTAATTAAAAAAGCAAAAATTTATCTCATTTGAGTCTCTTTAGGATAATCATAATAAGCCTCAATTGTCATTTTACCATCGACATACAAATGGGCCAGGTAAGCACAGGTTTTGGTTATCAGAATCTGAGGTAAGAGCATCCCTAGTTAGTGTGTTGAAGAACGATTTGTAGTGTCTCCTTACCTAGAAAACTGAAGTTTCATTTAGACAGTATTCAAAGCACATTTTGCATTGAGTCTCAGTGACAAAAGAATTGCCTTTCTTCTTGCCTCTTCCCTCTGACATTACAATAATCTGTCCCAAACTGATTTGTGAAACCTTATTAGTGTATGAACACATGCATGCCCAGGTGCCCATACACACGCACAGAGAATGGTTTTGGGTTTACACAGATTTTTAGAGTCTAAACCTGTTTTTTCTCTCTCCCAAAGATGTCTCAAGATTTCTGTTTAGAGGGCATAGGAGCCATACACAGAAAGAGAATGAATAGTTTAGTATATACAATATATTATATAATAGATCTTATGGTGCTATAAATTCAAAGATAGTGCTACGATGTGTCCAAGACATTACAGTCCTCACATTAAAGAGATAAAGGTAATGTAAATTACTCTAAGGATGAAATGGCCCATTATCACCTTTGGTTGCTAGTTTTATACCAACTCTGAAAGCTGTCTAAGATTTCTAATCTCTGTGCATAAGTTGAAATGTTAAAGTCTTTTTAATATTTTCTTTCCACTTGGTTTCAAAAACAAGGGTCCTAGAAAATGAATACAGCTTAACCTTAACTTACCCTAAAACTATCCCCTGTTCAACATTAGCATATAAACTTCCCAAACACACACACACACACACACACACACACACACACAGACTCGCATGCACACACATATGCACACATGCACACATGCAAGCACACACTATCTTAGGGGAAAAAAATCTACTTCCAATCCAACTTGCCACGTTTTTATTCTCATGGCTAAAGTACACCCAGGACTTCTGGCCAACTTGTAAAATTTCAGTGACAGTCAAAAGTAAAACAGTTCAAAGGCAGGGTGAACTGACTCATACAGAGCCCTGCCTCAGAGAACAATAGTAAACAGTGTCCTTCCAAGTTCAGAGACGAAGAAAAAGTTTGAGCTAAATCCAGATGATTTAAAATTTTCTCATGGAGAGAAAAGTGAATTTCCTCTACCTGTACTGTTCTATTCCTATAACTGAGTTTGACATGGTCCTAGTTTAAATACAATAGAAACAAAGAGAGGAAGTTATGCTTGGTATCCTTTACATTTATGTCTTCAAGGTTGTTTGGAAATCATTTAGGCAGTTTCCCTTTCTCCAAATGTTCTCTTCCGCTGTTTCTTTAACTGGAAGAGGTTGTTTCTTTTTTTTTTTTTTCTCATTTTATATACTGTACATTTCCAAAGTATATATGGTTCTGGGCATGGTATTTGCTTTCCTTAGAGATATGAATCGCTTTTGTTCATTTACCTTCTTTGAAATTCATTTCTAGTAGCTGCAGAGCTGCTGCTCGGAGTGTTAATAGGCTTCTAACATAGCTGTCATTTCAAGGAATAGGTGCCAAGCTTTCAGCAGCTTATTAACACTTATAACAGCAACCCCTATACTAAACAAACAAATTACACAGAGGAGGACACAAGCAAAATTAGTGTGTATAAATATATATATTCATATGTATACATACAGACAGTATATACTTAGGACTCATCAACGTGTTTGGTTCCATACATGATTAGCCCAGAATTGGCACTTTGTTTTTTATGAATATTCACAGGGAGAAAGAGTGGATCGGTTTTGTATTTGGTCCCAAATGTGAGACGAATACAAACTGGTATAATTACTGAAAGATTTCCATCCTCTCAGCCCAGCGATGCTCTCAAGCCCCCCAAATTGCAGACTTGTGGTATTTCACATCATGGAACTGTGCTAACGTGATCTTTCAGCGCCACTTCATGGGGGATACTGCAGAGGAAGAAAAAGTGGAAATAAGCAAAGAAATACACCAACTGGTAAAACTACTGAGAAAGAAAGAGATGCAAATATGAAAATGTGCTTCAGAGAGTCAAAATTTGCATTTGGATATGAACACTGGACCAACTCTCTGCAAACACAAATATATTCTTCCAGATGCAGGGGCAGACATATGTACAGATAAATATGAGAATGTATATTCACGCATGCTTGATATAAATATGTATAAATACACACATACACACACATATATACACATATGTATGTACATAGAGATACACTGTCCTTTACAAGTGTTTGTGTATTTAATGGTTTCATAAAAATTCTTAGCAGCTTTCTTGAAGACATATTTCAATAAAGGCTCTAAATTTTACATTGTAGTAAAAGCTGACCTTTTTTTGAAGATGAAAAAAATCCCAAAGCCATTTATAATCACGTTGTAATATATTTGGAGGTTATAAATATGTTAAATTCAACTTTTAAATCGGCTGGATAATTTTCTAAAATTTACTAAAATCTGTAGTATTACAGAGGATGGCTTGATGGCCTCTAGCTATCTTGCAAGATTTAATATGTGCTACTTTTATTGTCACTAATAATGACAGGTGGCATTATTAATTGTTCAGTAAGTACCAGTGCTGAGCTAGCAACTTTATAAATTGCACATATTACCCCAAATGTTTCTAGTATCTCCAGACAACTTTCAAATCTGGGGAAGTGAGAGAAATTCAAAACAAAAAAGCCAAATTTAGTGATAGAATTTAGGCTAATTAAATAATGATTGAATTTTCCAAAACAAACAAATTCCTCCCTAACATTATTTTTGCTGGACTAGCTGTAACTTGACATCATAGTTGGAAAGAAAATTATTTTTAATCCCGTAATAAAAGATAGGACGTGACTTCAAGAAACTCTGTTACAGAAAATGTCCAGATCGTATCGTTCAAACCTCGGAGCAACTCTACGAACCTCTTAACGTGTACTTGCCATGAATGGCACAATTCAAAGGAATGATTAATGACTTTCAGCAAAGAATATTCTCTTTTCAAGGTAGATATAACATGTCGGTAATGAAGTCCCACATTTTGATGTCTATTCCAGGGCTCTTCCCACCACATTCTTCACATTGGCTTTCGTCTCACCCCTGTCCCTGTCTAGCAACAAGTTTGCAACACCACTTTCGATGCACTCTTCTTGTGTTTCGTACTTCAAGCTCTTTTTTCATACCTTCGAGGCCTTTGAAAACTAAAGAATTCCTTTTACTCGATGCTCTGGAAGCCCTTTAGTGAATTACACTCCTCGCAACGTCCTTCACTTCCACACATCTCAGATCACGCTAGTATATATACGGGCTACTGACAGCATTATGCAACAAGCTATTTAAAGACCACGTCCTCTAGATGCAAGGTCCTTGGGAGGAGTCTGTGCCTTATTTATCTTTGTTTCCCTGTGCCAAGTACAGTACCTTGTGCATGAGAGCTGTTACATAAATGAATTAAACAAACAAAAAAAAATCAGTGAATAAAGACCAGGTGTACTCTACATTCACGAATCTGTCTTGGCTCTTAATGCTTTAGTCAAATCCAATTTTATTTTCCCATAAATACCTGCTTCTAGTTCTAACGATGATCTATTCCTTAAGCGAATGTCAGAAAAAGAGGAGTGTCTGAAAGTCAGGACCTCATCTGTCTCTGAGAACTTCTCCTGTGTCTTTGCCTGAATAAATTGATGCCTATTAAAAAAATGAATATGCAGTAGGGTCAGGGCCAACGGTCTTTTTGTACGATTTTAGTAAAAACATATTTTTATAGAAAAGTATCTGTAATAGCCTCCCAAGAGCTTGGTCAAATCACCCCAGAATTTGGTTTCCAATGACAGTTACATGATATATGTGTGAAAATAATGGGCAGTGGTTTCAGATTACGAATGTTATTTTGGTTGAGGTGCCCAGCAACTACCATGATTTTAAGATGGTAGAGCAAAAGTAAAAATAAATAAATAAATAAATGAAAAGGAAGAAAACAAAAACAAAATAAAACAAAAATTCTAGCTATATTTTTTACAGAAACTACTCAAGCCAGTTTGGAAAGGTTGAATGCCACATGACCCATAAAATATGAACTTGCAGTTTTCAATCAAACTGAGGAAAAGTTGCTCTGCGTTTCCACCGGAGTATTTTTAATAACGTCCCCTATAAATATATACATGGTTGGACTCTATGATTATAACACAATAATAAAGGTCTGTAGCAAAACCTGTTTTCCACCTCACCATTGTTTATGCTATTTTAATAAGTTGAACAAACTTGCAAGACTAAGAAAATGTCACTTTTCCAACTCTGCTAGGAAGAAATCTGACAACCCACAACAATAATCATTGAAATGCTGCAATTTGTTAAAATGCTCCTAATAATTCTTTTTCTGACTTTTATTCAAAAGGTAAAGCATGATGCAGAGAGAGAGAGAGACTGAGAGAGAGAATTAGGCTAATGATGATTAACACATTGCAGGAGGGAAGGTTACCACGATGTTTAATTTCAAAGTCAAAGTGCTAGGGAACTGGCACCTTCACAGAATCTCTGATCATGGAAGGAGCAGGAGTCTGAAAAGAGTGCAGAAAAACATAGCCTTTAAAATAATGAACAGCTTTCCCAAGTCTTGCCATACTGGTAAAACACCAATATACCATACATGTATACAATTCCCAGGGGCTTATGAATTAATTGAGTGACAAACGATTATACCCTGAGTGATAAAGGTCCAGCACTACGATTATCTTGATGGATAATTGGGGCCATAAAATAGTTCTAAAGTACCTTTTATTTGTCATTTGTTGACAATTCAACCGACTCTCCTGTCTCCCATCCTCCATATTTAATGGGTCCCTATCGAAGTAATGCAACACACGCGTTTGTATGGGAAGGATGTCTTCATATTGTTATGCCATTGCATATCCTTTACTTCCTTATGTTGTTCATCAGTCTACCTCCTGCTCTTTTTTCCTCTGACACCTCTGAGACGGTACCCATAGCAACACCCCTGAGAAGAAGGTGAAAGTGAAGATGCTGAAGTCATCCCAGCACTCGGTGCTGACAATGCCAGTCATTAATGCAGCAGCTTCTGCCTCCTCAGATCTCCGTCGCTCCTCTCTGGTCTTGTTTGCCTCCAGTAGCAGCCACAGAGCTCACTCACAGGGATCCAGAGATTTGCTGTTAATGATTTGTCACTTGTTTAGAACACCTCAGGATGGCAGCTCTGTATAATCTGCCCTCAATGGCACTGCCAGGTTGCATTAGGAAACAATTACCCAGTTTATGACTAGTAAAGTAGGCACCGGAATTTCCAATTAAACTCCCATGTTTCCAAAGAAGGCTGGATGCCCCTATATTTGAGGAAAGAGAGAGGCACCACCGTTAGGGGTAGTTCTATTCACTCCTGCTTAAGAATAAGCCATATGAGAATCAGTGTCCTAGATTAGATTAGACTAGATTAATAAACTGAGAGCCACAGAATGTAGAGAATGGTTTTATACGAATTCACGTATTACATTCTCATCCTTTGTTAGGATCTGGGTAAAATGAAACAATGGACACAGTTGCCTAAGTGCCTTGATAGTAGAGAACCAAAAAATACCCCCCAAACAAACAAACAAACAAAAAACTCTAACATCTTTTTTTTTAACATATTAATTTTTATTTTATTTTTTTTCCAGTGTTCCAAGATGCATTGGGTGAGCCTGGAGGTGGGTATTAAGGAGGGCATGTATTGCATGGAACACTGGGTGTGGTACATAAACAATGAATCTTGGAAAATGAAGAAAAAAAAAACAAACCTAACATCTAGATTTATTACTTTAGTCACTGCGCTCCTGTGTGTGTTTGTGAATGTTCATGTGTGTGTGTGAACACGTGACCCAGAGAAAAAAGAAAACAATGATTGCAGAATTCTTAATTTCTTTTACATTTTGAATACATTTATCATGTTAGAGTCTGCAGATTTTTATCAAAATGAAAAGTATATTTTACTATAAAAAGCATCCATTATTGAATGTTTAAAATCAAATATAAACGTACAAATTGACTAATTTAAAATGTAATTACATTGAACAGATCTTGACTTAAATATACCCTATGGTTTGAAATCATTATATTTATTGAAACAGAATAAGGTTGTTTTTTTTTTTATAGTTAAGAAAGGTCAAATGTTATTGAACTTCAACTCCAAAAAGTTATAGTCTGGAGTTTCCATACAATGCATCTCATAATATCATATAATAATAATAATAACAACAACAACAACAATAATGACTTAGAAACTTATTAAAAACTCCAGAAGAGTACACAGATACTTAATAAAGGCCTGTGTATGCAAATATCACATATTCTTACATCCTTATTCTGCCCTCTCCCAAAAGAGGAAGAAAACTAACCATTTATCAGTAGCAGTGTGAAAGGAGAAGATTTATCATTTTAAATTTTTCATTGCAGATGGTTTTCATTTTAAAAGGCAGGGAAGCGATTTTTTTGAAATCATTTTTTTTCCCTAATGCAATTGAGCCAGACATTTCTCGTAAATCTTGTTGCTTTAGTAGACAATACTCAATTCTCTAAACTTTATATGCAATAGCCAAGGTTTTTTTTTTTTTTTAAGATGCCCGTTTCCCAGGCATGAAAATGAAAGCCACCTGAAAGGTGGCATCATATCCAAAGTATGATATCCAAAGACCACTCCCTTTTCCTTAGCTCATTAGCTCACAGTTCATTAAAGATATTCATCTTTTTGCCCAAATAAGATTATGATTTCCAATGAGTTTTTAAAAGGTTTCTTTCTTCTTCTTCTTCTTCTTTTTTAAATAGCAGGAAAATAAATGAGTCTGGCAGTCAATATATCTTTTGACTCAAATAGCAAAATGCGCCCAGTGATTCACTGAGTTCACTGAGTCAGGGAACCAAGCAAAAAGCAAGTCATGGGGAAAAAGCAGGGAGGAAATGTTGCCTTCGTAATTAAAAAAAAAAAAAAAGAAAAAGAAAAAAGATTCATTCAATATTAGATTGAATTTCCTGCATGATGCTACCCCTTTTATGGAAAACAATTTAGAATTTATAGTACAGCATTAGATATTTTCTTTTTATTTATTTATTTATTCATTGAGAGAGAGAGAGAGAGAGAGAGCAGACAAGGAGGGGCAGAGGGAGAGGGAGAAAGAATCCGAAGCATATTCAGAATCCGAAGCACACTCGGCACTGAGCAGAGCCCAACACCTGGCTCGATCCCACGACTGCGAGATTGAGACTTGAGCCAAAACCCCGAGTCGGGTGCTCAACCAACTCAGTCACCCAGGGGACTGCAGCACTGGATATTTTCATTGAACAAATGACACAGTGGCACTGTGCTGATTAGATTCACTATTGTTCATAAAGTACATTTGCAGTCAGTTTCTGAGGCCTGCAGCATGCCTAAAATCAAAATGCTCATTGAAATACCATCAATCAAAAAAAAAAATACCATCAATCATCTTTATGTGCAAAATTCAGTCATATATATATTATATGTATATAATATACTATCTTCTAATGGGAGATTCCTTCACCATTTGCCCAGATGAAGAAGTGTTACTTTTTTAGATGCTGGGGTTGGGCTCTTAGGACCATTTATGTTCTCAGCTTTGAAAAGGACATGGATTGAATAAAATACAATCACTGGCTGGCATGTATTTTGTAAGCTCCGAGGAAGCAGATCCAAAGATGAAGTCCATCTAAGATCTTACTAAATCAACATTCCTATTTGTAAATGTGTCAAAGAGGTGCAACCAAAAAATCTATATTTACAGTAAATCTTTCTTCTTTGAGTCAACAAAGATGGCATATGGTGGTCAAGTTCCCTGGATGGGGAGTGATAGGAGGGGCCCCGGAACTTGAGCCCCCTGATACCCACATTACAGGTCATCTAGACATGAATGAATACTGATCACATTAGAAATGTCGAAAATGATCTGTAATGAACAAGGACTTCTTAAAAGAACTGTCTTGAAGTTTATTCCAAAGTCTTGACATTGGTTTGCTCTAGCATAGAATACCTTTCTCCTCCATCTCTTTCCCTTTGACACATATATGGTGTTCTATTATTAAACTCTGACAATTACTGGGAAAATAATTCCATTTTCCAAGGCTTCTTGCCCTACAGTTCAAAATTGTAATATTACTTGGAAGAGGTTTTTTTTAAACATCTGGAAGATACACCAAGGCAATGAACTGAGACACAAAAATCCTTTGCTCCAAGAATGCATGCTTGAATATAATGCAAAAAGTGTAAACAGGAAAATGAAAACCACCCATAATCCTATCACGAAGAGATGACACATCTTACGCAATATATTTTTATTTTTCTAAATCAAAGCATATATGACATAAAAACCCACGCTCTAGGGTTTGATAGAAATCCAGTGTAGGTCACCTTTTATTTCCCCTCCTTTAGGATCTTACGCAGGAACGAGGATTTATACAACCCAGAAAATTTTAGAAGAGGGATCTCTGTCCTTCAGTCATTTGTAGTCTCCTCTACAGTGATCACAGTCAGCTTAAAGGTTTGTTCCTATTGTCTCCTTCTTTCAAAGCATAATTTTTATACTTGGATAATGCTCCATCCTATTACTGTGCCATGATTTCTTCAACCATTCCTGCATTGACATTTGAATTCTTTCAAGAATTATTACTGATAACCGTACATAATACTATATTTAATACATAAATCTCTTTTTTAAACTTTTTTCTTTTTTTAAGATTTTATTTATTTATTTGTGAGAGAAACAGTGAGAGAGAACATGAGAGGGGAGAAGGTCAGAGGAAGAAGCAGACTCCCCTTGGAGCTGGGAGCCCGATGTGGGACTCGATCCTGGGACTCCGGGATCATGACCTGAGCCAAAGGGAGTTGCTTAACCAACTGAACCACTCAGGTGCCCTAATATATAAATCTTTGACCACATCTCTATTTTATGCAAGGCTTGAACTCACAAACCTGATATCAAGACCTGAGCTGAGGTCAAGAGCCAGATGCTTAACAGACATCTTTATTTTATAAGGATAGATTCTTAGCAGTGGCATACCTGTATTAAGGAGTACAGATGATTTTAAGGTCTTTATTCAAACTTCAGAATTACTTTTCAAAAGTGATGCTAACATGTTAATGACTTAATCCTCTCAAAATATTTGTTGCAGATGCCTGGGTGGCTCAGTTGGTTAAGCGTCTGCCTTCACCTCAGGTCATGATCCCAGGGTCCTGGGATCCAGTCCCACCTCAGGCTCCTTGAAGCCTGCTTCTTCCTTTGCCTGCCACTCCCCCTGCTTGTGTGCGCGCGCTCTCTCTCTCTCTGTCAAATAAATAACTAAATCTTTTAAAAATTTTAACAAATTAAAAAAATAAAAACTAATGCAAAAATTCATAATGAGCAGTGTATCAAAATTTTAAGATAGAATCAAGTACGATAGCTTTACGAAAATATTCTTTAATAAAATAAAATCTAAATAAAGTAACATGATTACTAGCAGTCTTTCCCATATTTCCAGGGATTTCTGTAGAGACTTACACTCTTTGAGGGCTCACCTCTCATGCCAAACTCTTGCTCAGTTGCCAAGCATGTCTAACCATCTCTTCACTGCTCTGCACAGGTTCATTCCTAGCATGGACAGAGTCCCTTCATCTTTATTTCCCAAGGCACTGCTAACACAAGGCTGTTACGTATAACAGATTTTTACTCAAAGTTTGGAGATAATTGGGGGAGAGTATAACAGAAGGGGAAATGCCCTAATATTCGCTATAAAACATGACTGTGTCTGAAATTCCATTGTGGCACCCTCCAATCACTGTCACAATGACGTCCCCTTAGATTGGCCAGATGCCAAGTTACTTTCTGCTTACTGAGTTCTCTCACCTGTCATGTGTGTTTCCTGAGCTCAGCAATTATCAGCCTCCCTTTCTCATCTTTTTTTCAACTCAAGTTATCACAGGAAGACTAAAAAGTCTTATTTCTTTGCTATACAAAGTAAACGCCCAGGTACTGGCTTTTGTATCAGACACTGCTCACTTTTTCTTCATCTACATCTCCTTCCCCTTAGCACATGGGACTCTCTGGCCTGACATCTGACTGCCAACACCTGCAATAATTGCTTGAGGCATTATCTGGCCACCAAAGTTTGTTTGGCCCATGGGAGTGGCAGGTTGGAAGTGCCCAGAGATTAATGCCTGCCCTTCTCCCACCCCAGTACCCCTTATGCAATAACTGAATTTGTGTAAATACACACATTCTCTCACCCTTGGTGAGTTGGAGTGAATAAGTCTACACTCATGTTTTATACTGGTTCCCAGATTTCCCCAGCAAGATCAGGCTCTACTTATCCACAGCGGTAAGATGCTTGAGAGGAAGGTGACTTCCTGCCCTGTCTTACTTCTCTACTCCCCTCCCAGTATTTCCTAGGATTATCTCCCCAATCAACTACTTGTACTCAAAAATTTATCTCAGACTCCAGGGCCCAAGACAGCACTCATAGCCAAAAGGGCAGTCTAACTGGCTCAATGAATTTCCCTTTGCAAAGAACAAGCAGAACTTTGGAATCAGAGTTTGTTTTTGTAATGGCTTAAAAGTTTACAGATTAAATCTCTTTGTTGCATTAATTTCCCACCAACACCTCTTAAGCAGAAGGGGAGAAGATGTTGGGCAGGATCTGAAAGAGATAATATTCATTCTTGCACTATTTAAAGCAAATTCCAGAGTATGAGCTCTTTTTAAATTTCCATTTCACCAAAATTCTAGTACATAGATACCAGGGTCTTTTTCCCCCTAGTTTCCATTTTTTATTTTCATTGATCCATATGCCAGCACCACATTTTTTATTATTATAGCTTTTATCACATTTTTTAAAATTGTATATAATTTTACCTCTGATTTCTGTCTTCCCCTTTTATTTTCCTATCCAGCCTCACTCTTTCATTTTTTCATGTCAACACAAAAATAAAAGTCAAATTTAAGAATAAAAATCCTGCTAGGATCTGAAATACGATTGAATTAGAAACAGAATAGAAATTAGGAAGAAGTTAGTCTTTGAAAATTTTTTCTTTCTACTTTGGAACATGGTGTATCCTTCCATTAATTTTAGTCTTCTTTTATGTCTTTCAGTAAAACATGGGTTATTGTTTCAAATAATGAAGCACATCTTTCTTATTGCGAATATGAACTTCATTTGGCTGCAAAAATGAAGCACATATTTCTTAAAGTGATATGAGACCTAGAGCTAAAAATAAGTAAAGGTTAAAAAAAGGCTATTTCTTTTTATAGAGGATTTAATCACAATATGACGCAATGAAATGAATACTTTCTGCAAGTATAGTGATCTATTTTCATTTAGGATAAAAGTTCAAAAAGTTGTAATTCAAAAATAGCTTCTAGCAGATGGGCAGTTTTTATCAGTTTTCAATGCAATCTTATTATCAAAGATCTGGAAGCTTTGATATCAGAGACCTTCAACAGAGTAAACGATGTAGCACCAAGGTTATGAGAGATATTTTTGATTTTTGGAATTTCACATTTGTTTATACTCTTTTCTGAAAATGAATTGAAGTATATTCAAAGAAAGGACATGGATAAGGTCAATTAAATAAGAACCAAGGAAAGGAGAAGGAAACATTTGTTGCTTTCCCCATGGAAATATTTATTTAGGCCCAGCCTTATTTCATTTAGATATCTTTGGTTCTGAGTTCAATACTAAGTGATTTGACTTCACAGGGTTTTAAGCATAAGACTACATTATGCCTGAGAGATCACTAACTTCAGAAGAACTGCGAACCCTGAAAAACAGGAGGTAATGCAGTCAACTCAAGAACTTCAAGTGACAAGTTTTGTTATCTGCTTGAAAGTATGGATTTCAAAACCTGCCTTTGCATGTAACTCACTGTGAGACCATAACCCAATCCTCAGTCTCTCTGGATCTCCAGTTTTAGTGACTAGAACAGCTATAAATTCTCTTCCAGCTCTCACATCTTTGGCCTAAAGTAATACTTATTCTGAATAGGTAAATCCAGGTAACTTTCCAAACCACTTATGGTTTGGAAACAATTTATTATTTGCAGTAATCCAGGAAAAGTACTTATTTTTTTAATAAGTTTATTGAAATATAATTTACATACTATTAATTCATATTACCCATCTAAAGTGTACAGTTCAATGGTCTTTTTAGTCAAAATTCTTAATCACTTCCTCAAGTTGGGTCAAGTGAGATTCCTCTTATTAAATTCCTCTCATTAAACAGATGGCAAGTCAAGTGCAGTTAACCTGCTGGTAGAATGAGAAGATCACTCTAGTCATATGATCTCAGTGTGCTTTCATTTTATTGGATGCATTTCAAATTCTTACAATACCAGATATAGGACTCAAATATAAGTCTAAAAACATTTCAGAGACAAATGAATTTACTGAGGGATATGCTAAGTGAAATAAGTCAGACAGAGGAAGAGAAATACCATATGATTTCATTCATATGTAGAATTTAAGAAACAAATGAACGAATAAAGACACAAATGAACAAATAAAGAAAAAAGAGGCAAAGGAAAAAACAGACTCGTGAGCACAGAGAACAGACAGGTGGTTGCCAGGGTGAGGTGGATGGGCGGATGAGTCAAAGAAAGGGGAATAAAAATACACTTATTCTTATAGGAACACTAAGTATAAAATTGTTGAATCAGTATATATTGTACACCTGAAACTAATACAAAACTGTATGTTGATTGTACTTCAATAAAAAATAAAAATATGAAATTAATATTAACTCTTCTCAAAAATTAAATTGTAGTCCTCAGATAACACAAATGTATGTATTTTGATGAGAACTAGTGGCCATGTTTGAAATTTTATGCTACTATAGTTAAAGAGGAAATAAGTGCAGATTATATGACAAGCTACTGAACAACAAGTGAATCAACAAATAACTGAAAAAATTAAAAAAAAAAAACCTTGGAGCAAACGAATATGGGAATTTAACATGTCAAAATTTGTGGGATGCAGTAAAAACTGTTCTAAGAGGGAAGTACATAGAGATAAATGATTACCTCAAGAAACAAAATTCTCAAACAGACAACCTAACTTTACCCCTCAAGGAAACAGACAAAGAACAAACAAAGACCAAAGTTAATAGAGGGAAGGAAATAACAAAGGATTAGAGCAAAAAGAAATGAAATGGAGACTAAAAAAGACAAAAGAGAAGATGAAACTAAGAGCTGGTTCTTTGAACTGAAAAAATTGATAAGCCTTTTCCTAGACTCACCAAAGAAAGAGAAGGCTCAAAAAAATAAAATCAGAAATGAAAGAGATGTTACAACTGACACTACAGAAATACAAAGGATCATAAGAGACCACTATGAATAATTACATGCCAACAAATTGGACAACCTAAAAGAAATGCGTAAATTCCTGGAAACGAAAAACCTATCAAAACCGAATCATGATGAAATAGAAATCCAAACAAATGGGTTACTAGTAAGGAGTTTGACTCAGTAATCCAAAACCTCCCAAAAAACAAAAGTCCAGGACCAGATGGTTTCACTGGTGAATTCTACCAAGTATTCAACAAAGTAAATTAGGGGCGCATGGGTGGCTCAGTGGGTTAAGCCTCTGCCTTCGGCTCAGGTCATGATCTCAGGGTTCTGGGATCCAGCCCCACATCGGGCTCTCTGCTCAGCAGGAAGCCTGCTTCCCCCCCCCCCCCGCCACCTCTCTGCCTACTTGTGATCTCTCTGTCAAATAAATAAATAAAATCTTTAAAAAAAAAAAAAAAGTAAATTAGTATCAATCCTTCCTAAATTATTCCCAAAATTAGAATAGGTGTAAACACCCTCAAACACATTTTGAGAGGCCAACATTACCTTGATACCAAACCAGATAAGGACACTGATTAAAAGTAGAGTAAACAATCCAATATCCCTGATGAGCATAAGTGTAAAAGTCCTCAATAAAATATAAGCAAATTGAATTCAAGAAAACATTTAAATGATCACACTCCATGATCAAGTGGGATTTATTTCAGGGATCTAAGAATGGTTCAATATCCACAGATAAGTGAATGTCATATATCACACTAAAAAAATGAAGGATAAAAATCATATGATCATCTCAATAACTGCATAAAAGAATTTAACAAAATTTAACACCCATCTATGATAAAAGCTGTCAACAAAGTGGGTATAGAGAGAACACTGCAACATAATAAAGGCCATATACGACAAGCCCTCAGCTAACATCATATTCAACAGTGAAAAACTAAAGCTTTTCCTGTAAGATTAGGAACAAGACAAGGATGTTCACTCTTACCACTTTCATTCAACGAAGTACTGAAGTCAAACCACAGCAGTTAGGCAAAGGGAAGAAAAAGGCGTATATATGAGAAAGAAGTAAAACTGTCACTGTTTGTAGATGATATGCTATCATATATAGACAGCCCTAAAGACTCCACCAACAGCTGCTCAAACTAATAAGGGATTCAGTAAAGTTGCAGGATACAAACTCAACATGCAAAAAAATCTCTTGCATTTTTACACACTTATAACAAACTACCAGAGAAAGAACTGAAGAAAACAAGCTCATTTACAATTATATCAAGAAGAATAAAGTACCTAGGTATAAATTTAAACAAGGTGGTGATAGACCTATGTACTGAAAATTACAAGACATTAATGAAAGAAATTGAAGACATGAATAAATGGAAAAATATTCCACTCTCAAAGATTAGAAAAATCAATACTATTGAAATGTCCATATAACCCAAAGCAATTTACAAATTCAACACCGTCCCTATCAAAATTTCAACAGTAACTTTTGCAGAAATAGAAAAAAAAATAATCCTAAAATTTGTAAGGAACCAAAAAGCCCCTGAATAGCCAAATCAATCTTGAGAAAAAAGAACAAAGCTGGAGTCATCGCACTCTCAGATTTCAAACTGTAATACAAAGGTACAGTAATTAAAACAGTAAGACATTGGCATAAAAACAGACATATGCATCAGTGGTACAGAATAAAGAGCCCAAAAATAAAGCCATGCATATATGGTCAATAAATTTACAACAAAGGACCTGGGATATAAAGTAGGCATAGGACAGTCCCTTCAATAAATGGCATTGGGTAAGCTGGACAACCACATGCAAAAGAATGAAACGCGACACAAAATTTTATCAGACACAAAATTTAACTCAAATGGATTAAAGATTTGAACATAAGACCTGAAACCATAAAACTCCTAGAAAAACCTACGTGGTAAGCTCCCTGACATAAATCTTTAATCTGACACCATTAAAAAAAAAAAAAAAAACCAACAGAAGTGAAAATGAACAAGTGGGACTATATCAATATAAAAAGCTTCTGCACAGCAAAGGAAACCATCCACAAAATGAAAAGGGAACCTGAATGGGAGAAAATATTTGCAAATCATAACTGATAAAGGGATAATATCTAAAATGAATTAAGAACTCATACAACTCAATAGCAAAAAATCCAAACAATCCAATTTAAAAATAGCAGCAGATCTCAATAAATATTTTTCCAAACAAGCAATGGGCACATGAAAAGACCCCCAACATTATTAAACATCAGGGAAATGCAAATCAAAACCACAATAATGTATTACTTTATGCCCTTTAGAATAGCCATTATCAAAAAGAAAGGAAATACATATTGGTAAGTAGGTGGAGAAAAGGAAATCCTTGTGCACTGTTGGTAAACTGGTATAGCCACTATGGAAAACAGTATGGAATCCATCCGTTGATGGACAGTTCAGTTGTTTCTTTATCTTAGCTATTGTAAATAATGCTGCAACAAACATAGGATCTATATATCCTTTTGAGTTACTGTTTTCATTTTCTTCAGATAAATACCCAGAAGCAGAAAAGCTGGATTGTATGGTAGTTCTATTTTTAATTTTTTTATGAATGTCCATACTGTTTTCCAAAAGAAATCATGGTATATATACAGTGGAACACTAATCGCTCATAAAAAAAAAAAAAAAAAAAAGGAGTGAAATCTTGTCATTGGCGACAAGAGGGATGGACCTCGAACGCATCATACTAACTGAAATAAGTCAGACAGAGGAGGACAAATGCCATATGATCTCTCTTATATGTAAACTCTAAAAAACAAAACAAAACCACTGAGCTCATAGTTACAGAGAAGAGACAGAGTTTGCCAGAGGCAGGGGGTGATGGGAAGGTAAAATTGGTGAAGTGGGTCAACAATAATGACCCAAAAAAGTAATTTTTAAAAAAATGTGTTTTGCTGGGAACTGGCAGCCATAGTTGGAATTTCATGCCCGGATTACAGAACAGGGATAGAAAAAATTTTGCTTGGGCAAATTACAATCAAGGTAAAAAAATTCATATTCTTAATTAGAAAGTAATTTATAAACAAATGCTTCCATGTATTTTTGTGGTACTTCTTTACTACATTTCTTTGAACTCCCCTGGCACAGGAAGTTTCTGATAGATACCACCATATTCAGGGAAGTCAAATTTAATTTCATGGTTGGTCTGTATAGTCTGCTAAATTCTGTTTGATGGCTTTCCACTTATGATACAAAAATCGATTTAATGTAAGTTTTGGCCTGATGCTCAGTAGCTAGCACTACTGCTTTTCACACTGGAATCGCTGGTCTGAGCTGACATGGAGAGAGATGTCAGGGGAAATGGGTAGTTGTGAACATGGGCACCCCGAGCTGATGGCCACCTCAACAGAAGTCACAAAGCTGGTCAGTGCTCTCCATGCTGCCTCGCTGGAAGAAGAAAATCAAAGGCGTTGACTGCACATAGATGTACTTCTGAACCACATGGTCTGAATAGTGAACAGCTTCTCACATCAGTGATCAGTAAAATAAATATTTATTGAGCACCTACTGTGGCCCAAACGCTGTGGCAAGTGCTGCGGCATATGCAAAGATGGATGATAGAAAGTCCCTGGCTTAGAGGAGGGTTGAGGGTGGGTCGTGTGTGCATAAATACCTTAATACAAGGAAGACTGGGAGGTGCATTATAGGAGAGCAGGGGGGACAAAGTGAGAATTCAGGGAAGGTTTCTTGAAAGAGTAGAGATTCAAGCCAGGTTTCAAGGTAGACCTTAATTACCTATCGTAATCCAAATTATACAAAGTAAATATGCATCCACAAGCTGGGGTATATTGTTTTTGTGAAAAACCCCATAATATGAATATTTAGAAAAATTAAGGCACAATAGTGAATGAATGTAAAAATGAGAAAATTTACCTCCTGACCCCCTCACACCTAAATACTCAGAACAAACACTATCCTGTGGCTTCCAGCAGATATAGGATATGCGAGTAAGAAAATGATTTTTTTAAAAAAGAGATCAAACAATAGCTTCTAGAGCAATGTGAAAATCACAAATGCATGATCAAGAGCAGGAAATTTTAACCTAGAGTGTAATGTACTGGAAGTGGTTGGATCTCGATTTGCAGTGATCTTCTTTTCTGACCATTCAGCTGTCTCGGCACCTTCTCCAGTTCTGGGTCAGTGAACACACCGTCCTCCCAGCCACGGCCCCACCCTCACTTGCCCACGATGCCAATGATGTATGATGCTAAATCATTGTATAATGAGGAACCAAGTACTCAGGCTTTTCTAATTTTCACAGAAAATGAACTTTAATTCAAAACTATGCCTGGCTAATTAAACTTTCCTGTGATCTAATTTGCTCTAATTATTTCCATAAATTGAGATGTAACAGGGGTTATATAAAATTATCGTAACAGAAAATTGAGTTTGAGTCTGAGTTTTAAGCTAGGATGAGGTTTCTGAATTGTTGCAACCTGTTGCTGAATGTGGATACTATTATACACAACTCAGAATTGTACAGAATAAAAGAAAATAAAAAAGCTTTTTTTTTTCCTTCTTCTTTGAAATCTGTAGGTAAAATTTCATTCTCTGAAAGTACTAAGAACTTAGGTTACACTGCACGTTGAGGCTGAACAATTTGATATAAATCCAATGAAAAACAGAGTCATCTAAATTTAACATATTAAACATCCAATACCAACTATAAGCCAGACTACTTCCTACTTCCTAAAAGGTGTAAAATCTAATTATATGCTGTATTAGAAAGCATTAACATTCTCTATCAAATTATATTTTCATATCTCTTGGGCACCAGAATGACAACTTTTGAAAAAGGTCCCACACTGCTTTTTTTTTGTTGGCCAGAAGGAAGGGAGAAGAAACCTCCCTTCAACCTGCAGAGAAATGACAATGCTTATCACAAATGTGAACATATTAAACTGACCCAGAGAAATCTGCCTGGAGTTAGAGCCAACACTCAAAAGAAGATAAGCACAAAATGAGTTCACAACCCAAACTATTGAAACGGCAAGAGTTTGGACCTTACTATATCCTTCATTTTGGCTAATTAGATCACTTTCCACTGATGTTGGTGTAAACTTCATAATGACACAGAGCCTGGATTCCACCAACAGGAATAACTGCCGTCTAGAGAAGTCTTATGAAATTGTCTGATAAGTTTTTTTAATCAATTAAATAAATATATCAAATTAAACTCATCTATATTTTTAATGTACCTCATTGTAGTTCATTATGGAAGACCCCCATATGTTCTGTATCATTAGTGAGCCATTCTCAGTGGTGTAATGATGTAGTGCATACACATGGGGTAAAGTAATGCATTTTTCATTTCTTCTGTACATTTCATTACAGGGTGGAGATGCTGCCATTTTTCATATAAGATTCCATTTTGGTGTGGGAAAGGGGAAATAAACCTAGAGTCAGATCTGTGTCCAATTTCTCTAACTTCCTAATTCAGCAACTGATAATTTGCTAAGGATAACTTTTCTTACACAGTTCTCTCCCCTTCCATATTCAGAAAAAAGGGGGATAGAGGCTGCCTTTCCTAGGATGTTTTTTCAAATAAACCGGAGGTGGCTGATTTCTGAGGAAAGTGAATCCTTTCATTGCCATCGGCCTTTTTTGCCAATGATAATTGCAGTCTGTGCACCAGTTCATTAAAGGGGAACTTCAGTTTATAAAAGATGGGAAGGGTCAGACCCCATGCTTTTCCAAAGTTAGGACACCTGAATATTTGCTTTTGGGATGATCCATTAGCGTTAACTAGAGCTTTTTGAGAACCTCAACAAAAATGACTGCTCCAGATCATCTATCACTCTGCTGGGAGATGTGAAGGGCTGTTGGATCCCAGTTCATACATGGCTGTGCGCTGATCCCATGGCGTTATTTGTTAAAGATCACAAGCCACACAAGGGACAACAGTTAGATACTTCCATGGGATGTTTCAGGGCCCCGAGTGTTTACAGCTGCTGTTTCTCTATCTGCTGAGCCTGTTTACCCTCTTTTCTCATTTATCCATAGCAATGAAAGGGCTTCTCAAAGTTTGAGCTTTAAACTGGCTGTGAACTCTCCTTCCCCTCATCCTCAATTCCAAACCCTGGCTCCCAGACTCTGTCTCATCCTGATGCACAATATAGCTGCAATGTGAGCCCCACCTCCATTTTCCCTGTGCCCCCATCCCTGACCTGCACAAAAGTCAAGAAAGAAGTCCTTCAAGAAGGAAGTGTGCTATTCCACATTATTTCATTAAAAGACTCCTACTGAGCTGGGTGGCCAAATGGGCTCAATTAAGTCTTTCTGGGGAATGTGTGTGGCTGTCTGTGGTGGGCTGACACCAGACAACATGCTTCATTTTCTCTGGGGGTATACCCAGCACCAAGCACTTTCCCCTCTCACCATTTGCGAAAACTGATCTGTAACATATTTTCCATTCCTGGGTCAGGAAGAGAGGAAGAAAGGGGGAAAAGGAAGGTGCAGAAGAGACCCTCCCCCATGAGTTGGTGGGAGGAAAAGAGAAGTTAAAACAACAGTGAACAAGCCAGCAAGTCCCAGCCAGGAACTAGATGCCTCTTTAATAATAAGGCCTGGAGACAATGACATTGAACAGTTGCTGCTTTCTGTTCAGCGTCACCTCCTTGTCTGGCACTAAGCTGATGTCTACCGAGGCCACAGCAGACCCAGTTCCGCCTGCGCTCCTCTAGCTGGAATGCTTGCTGGGTAGTCGGGGCACAGAGAATGCAATAGCTGTATTTTGTTGCAACAAGAGCTGGGGGAGAAAGAACACCCTGGCAAGAGAGTGAGCGGGCTTCTCTAAATGCCCACTCCACTGTCCCATTGTCTAAAGTAAATTTCTCTTGAGTGAGGAATGGGCCCTCATTTTCAAGGCCAAGCTGGAACGCAGGGCTCACTGTTTGCAGCCACTCTGACAGATTTCCTGTCAATTCTTCTGAAGTTCACAGTGTCTACTATGCAATATTCTGTTCATAGACAAATAATGACCTGCATACAGCTGTGCACACTCTCTGGCAGACAGATGTTGGACTGGGGCTGCCGCTGATACAGTTCATATGCACAAAGAGAAAGAACAGTCCATTAGCGCTAATTCTCTTCTTTCTTAACAGGTTCACTATTTGAACCAGACCCTCCAGTTGGTTTATCTGTAAAGCAAAGTAGAGTCAGTTTCTTCTTGATGTTCTCCTGTTTCAGAGAGGAGTTAATCGGGTTAAAGGGTTTGCCCTTTAGCTGAAACCTTTGATTCCAGACTTTAAGCAGGAATGCTCTCATTTTTCCCCTTGTCGCCATAGCTCTGTTCTTAGGGGACTGAGGGTTGAGGCTGAACTTAGATGGCTACAAGTGCTAACACCTGCTGCAAGTTCATCGGGTTTTGCTGGCTCTACAGCAGTGTCCGGTGTTTCCACAGTTTGTGCAGGAGAAGATGGAGAAGGGAACCGTGACCCTGTCACCATGGGCCATTTTTTCTCAGTGGCTTTTCTCATTTTGCGGCCGTCCCAGCCACACTGTGACTGAGCATGGCTGTCCTCTCTCTGGCTTCCACCTCATTAGCAAGGCCCGCCGGAGTAAGACCAATGGAGGTGGCCACAGATGCCTTCCTCATCCGTGGGAGCCAGGAGCACATGAAGGTGACTTTAAATTATTAAAATAATTTGTGGGGGCACCTGGGTGGCTCAGTGGGTTAAAGCCTCTGCCTTCGGCTCGGGTCATGATCCCAGAGTCCTGGGATCAAGCCCCACATGGGGCTCTCTGCTCAGCAAGGATCCTGCTTCCCCTCCTCTCTCTCTGCCTGCCTCTCTGCCTACTTGTGATCTCTGTTTGTCAAATAAATAAATAAAATCTTTAAAAAAAAATATTTGTGGATTTTCCTTTCTGGTCAGCACATGTAGGCCGGGGTGGTGATAGAGAAGGCCTACTCCCCTAGCCTCAGGGGAATGAAATCCCCCATATTTGGGGACGTCTCAGACTTTCGTGGAAAATGGGAAAGGTCTTAAGGGTCACTTCTGAAACACCACCAACAAATGGGAATGGATCACAGCTGAGACTCTCTAGTCTAAGAGGTTACAAGAGATGGGAGAAGGAAATGAGAGGTCTTGGAATCTGACAGATGAGTCCCGCTGCCCCCTTTTCACCATTCTCCATGTCCCAATGTCCTGCCCTCACTTATTGCTCCTCCAAAGGAGAGGCAGCTCCCAACATAAGCACCGCAGGGAGAAGCGTGCGAACCATAGCACCCACTTCCCAGTCCTGCTCCTGTCTGGGTGTGCAACTTGCATCAAGCTACAGTGCTCTCCTCCTTAGAGAGATTACCAACGTCAAACAGCCTCTTCCCCAGGTTCTAGTCTGCTTCTGCTCTCATCGGTCTCTTCCTTTTCACCCTACTATTAAAACTCAAGCAACGTGTTATCATCTATACCCTTCTATTTTCTGGAAGCACCAGTTATGTCCTGTTCTCCAATCTTGTATTCAGCTCTAAATTACTTTTCTAAAGGAGTTCTTCCTCCAGATCACTCACTGGCACATATGGGGCCTAGCCCAGTGAGTTCTTATCTGTCCTATTTCACTTCCAGCAAGCTGCTCCCTCATTGAAGCGAGATTTCACTCCATCTCTCTCTGAGTTTTGAAACACACACACAGGGCTAAAGCAGGGACCCTTCCCAGACCACTTGATGCTGGCCAGGAGAGTCCACAAGGAAGACATTTCTACTACATGTCTGCACTCAAAGGGAATATCTCTGTCTTTTCTCTAAAAGCCCCCTTGTCTGGAGAAACCTGGGTTTGAGCAACCGATCTTCAAAAGGCAGCCATTTCCTTCAGCTTCATTTTGTAAAGACGGAAACCGAGGCACAGAAAGAAGAAATACTTTGCCCAAGTTGACACCTTTCTCTTAAAACATTTTTTTAAAAACCTTACAATTTGCTTTATACATGTTAAAACAAATCTCTAGTCCCTTGGTTTAGAGGAGAAGCATGTACCTGGGGGGTACGGAGCACGTCTTTCTTCCTTTTAAATCTGTCCGAAATTGCCTCTGGATTGTCCTCAGTTGGAGGCTGACATGCAGGTGGGCAAAACCCTCCAGTGGGAGGTCAGCTGGGAGCACACGTTCCACCAGCACCGCACCCACTGCATCCCCGCTGTGGCAGAACTTAGGGCTTTGTATGTAGATCCCGCCCTCCAAGCAGCAGCGAGCAGCAGAGGGAAGCATAGCAAGGGCTGTGGGCAGGCAGGGTTTTCTCATAGCCGGCGAGGGTTTCACACCACAGGGTAGATGAGCACTTCCAAGCATACCCTATTAGGAGGGCCTAGGAAACACAGTGAGTGATTAACCTTTCACCTCTGGGTTCTGAGCCTGATTCAGTTCACCACTGGAAAGGCACTGGGTGGCCACGCTTGACTTGCCCCCCCCCCGAAATTCCCCAGGGATCTGGTGTGAATGGTAGGTTGGGATGGGCACCAGCCCAGGGCGAGAATGGGGGGGGGAGCGGGGATGTGGCTGAGAAGGAGGGAACCACAGGTGAAGGTGTCCTTCATGGTTGTGTCTGCCTTTAAACCACTGCGGCAAGGGTTTCCCCCATACAGATAAAATTCACCCAAATTATTAAAGAGCTGAGAAAAAAAAATTCCCATCACAATTACATGGATGTTCTGTCAACAGCAGTAACAGTAGCAGTTACAGAATAACTACAGATAATTACAATCATTTAATTCAAAGTACCAAGTCACTTCATGCAGAACATGACTCATTTATCATTATTGACCTTAGAAGAAGCAAATTTACCCAAATCAATAAAGGTTCCAAATATCCATTAGAGCAGACAGAGATTGGTTACGAGTGTTAGGAGCTTCTATATACCTGGATTAATAGGGGGAAGTAGATCTGGATGCTTTTGATTAATGAAGAGATTTTTTTTTTCCTTTTGAGACAGTTATTTGAAACAGAATTGACCTTAATTTCTCCTTTAATTCATGTTATGGAAAGTCAGTTGTTTTTGTTAAGAAGTTTCATTCCCATTAGTTGCTGAAACATAGTGTAATTACAAAGAAAAGTAATCTATAAACAGGTAGAGTTCAACTTTGTTTTTAATGGACTGTTCGGGGCTCCTTGAATATTCATGCGGCAGAGATCCGTCTGGTGGGAATGACCAGACATCACTGTGTTTCTCTTTTTAAGCAACTGCTATGAGCTTTTTCACACTCAGATAAAATTCACCCAAACTATAAAAGAGGAGAAGAAAAAAAAAATCCCATCACAATTATAGGGATGGTCTATCAACATGTTCGAAGTAACAGTTTCAGAATAGCTACAGATAATTGCAATCTCCTTGTTGTAGAAATGAGAAGGTTTAGGCTGCTTTTCAGAGTCTGGTATTGAAAAATAAAATTGAATTGTAAATGGAAATTGGGATAATAATAAGTCAGTTCAGTCTCTTAAACATCAAGTAGTTCAAATTGATTCCCAGGTGTTGTACAAACATTACCTCACTTAATCCTAACGCTGAAGGCTGGTGTGGAGGAAGGGGAGAGAGTTGGAGGGAAAATCCTCCTACCTCAACAGAACACACAGATTTGAACATGTCTTACCCAGCATCCCAGTTCAAGGCCCTAGGATATTCAGACTTCCATCACAAATGGACTAGATTGTGAAATGCTTTCATACAAAATTAGCCATTGTGTTTAAAAAAAAAAAGTTATCAGTCTATTTGCTCAAGAATTGTCAAAATTGCAAAATTTCTTTCATGACAGAAATTTAAAATGATAAAAATCTATGACATCATTCCATAAGAAGATTCATCGCTACCATGCTGGATTGTTCTCCTACCCCATCCCGAATCCCTTAGTCACACCGCTACGTGTGTACCTACCTACCCTGGTAGGCTGAGGGGAACTGGGGCTGGGTTTTCCAAGGTCATCCAGTCAACAGAGATGGAGCCGACATCTGAGTGCGCATGAGCTTGGCCACAAATGTCATCCCCTTCCTGCCATACCTTGCTATGTCCAGCAGAGTTCAGAGAGGAGGTCCCTGTCGGGGCAAGCATTCTGCAAAGAAGTCATCTGGAAGAACTAAATCAGCATTTTCCAAAGTGGGTTTTGAACGCTGCATACCCTCCAAAAGAATAAATGATCTTTTCCCCACTCCTGTGGGGGTCTCTCAAGATCAGGTGCAGTGTAGCCCACACTTTACATTGATTAGTTTTTGTAAAGAAGCCAAATCCCACAGCCCTCTCATTGAATATGGAGTTTAAAATCCTTACTTGAGGAACTGAGGAAATTCTCCCCAGCTACAAATCCAGCCCAACAGGAAATCCAGGTACTGGCAGGGAGGGGATCAGCTGGAACCACTAAAGAAACAATTGCTTCCTTAACACCATCTGGGGAAGAGAAGCTGGAGTGGAGGCTGAGAACATGGAAGGAAGCTCTGAAGAAGAGGGGAAAATGCACAAGAAGCATAAGTCACTGGGACTGAAAATTTGTTCCATTTGTGTCTCTCTGCAGGAAGAAATAAAGAAATGCTGACAAGGCATGCCAGTCTGAATCCCCTGAGCAGTTGGCCTGTTTGACTTTGTGGGGTGGTGGGCCAACCTGTGTGCCTGCCGGCTCACACCACCGTAGCTCTTCAAACACATTCTATAGATCCCGCTAATAAATTCCGTTTGGCTGCAACCCTTTCCCAGTTCCAGGCAGTCGCCTCTGAAGTGTAAGTGCAGCCTGTCTTTAAGCCAGGCTACTGCCACTTACTGGTGATCTGTACCTCTTTGGAAAACTAATCTACGCTGCATTTAAAGGCAGGAAGCAGAGTTTGAATGAAAATGCAGTACCATGGCTAGAGGACACAGCTCTCACACCTTCTGCAGCTCCAGAATAAGTGCTATGTTTTAAAAATATATATGTATGTGTTGGCAACATTGAAAAGGGGGCTAAAAAAACATCCCCCACAGAAGTGAGAGCAGCAGCAAAAGAAACGTTAGCGCCCTGCTGACGGGAACAATAGAGCATATGGACATCACACTGCGCTTGCCAAGCAGACGAGGGCAGGATGATCAAAATGGAGTCAATCTGCTTCTCTAATAGCAGAAGAATCGCCTGCGTGAACAGTGTCTCCAAGTGTGCAACGAGGCTCTTTAATTGCCTAAGAAAGGAGAGAGGGTTTGGTTCACATTTTAGCCAAGTGCACTCCTTCTGCTGGGGGCCTGTATCTCAGAGGCACTTTCTGTGCTGAGGCTCAGGTGGCCACCATGTGTGGACCTACACACCTGAGTCCTGGCACTAAAATAAAACATCACTCGCCAAGAGCTCTCACCCCAAAACCATTCTTGACTGTCACCGGGGTGGGGCTTATTTGACCCACAGCACAGAATGACATCTACAAAGCTCAGCTCAGGCTGAGGGCCCTCCCTGTCCACTGAGCATCTTCTTGGTTCATGCATATTTCCTTCCAAATTCAATCACTCTCCTCTTCAGGAAATCTATTGGCATAAAAAATTATAAACCCCGAAGTCAACGTTTTGTTTTGTTTTGTTTGTTTTTTACTTAAATGTTGTGCCTTTATTGACACTGGTGATTGAAAGGGGAATGCAGGTAGCTGATGCAGCCTATCCCCTTTTCTGAGAATCACCTGGAAATCTATTTTCTGTTGCTATGGGTTGATGAGCAAATTGCTCTCTTTACAGCCATGTTTGATTGGCACTCTAGTAATCTGTTCCACCACACCCCTTAAGGACTTTCAACCCAAAAAGCACACTGTGAGTATAAGAAGTAGAGGCCTTAGATCTTTTAGTCTTTGTGACTAAAATACTGTGCACTAACACAACTCTCAAATTCATGTTTAAAGCATGGAACCCTCTTTTGATCTCCAGACTCATGTACCTAACTGCCTGTTCAGCATCTCAACGTGGTCATCACACAGGCATTTAAAATTGTGCCACAAATACGTTCATATCTCTTAATCCCCACTGCCTCTTCTGCAGTCCAAAGTGTACCGTGTTTCACCTGGGCAACTGTGGAACTCTCCTTGATAATCACTCTTCCAGCCCTGAGCTCCCTACCATCGACTTTCTAAACAAAAGCTAGAATAAGTTTAAAACACTAATTGTATGACTTTCCTTTCCCACTTAAAATGCTTCGGTGATTTCTCACTGCACTTCCACTAAAACCTAGACTCCTTTCCATCACATTTGAAGCCCTGGACAATTCCCTGTCCCCTCTAATTTTAGCTCTTCTATACAGTTCTCCCCATCATCCACAGAGCCACAGTCACAGGGATCGCCTTCCAATTCTTTGAGACCGCAAAATGCTTTCTGCCTCAGTGCCTTTGCGCAAGTCAGAACACTCCTCCCCTACTCCGTCCATGGCTCCTTTTCTTCTTTCATCTGCTCACAGCTGAAATGTCACTGCCTCAGAACCTTTTGTGATAATCCTCTCTAAGCAAGGTTCTCTGCACCCCTCCATAATTGCTGTCCATCCCTAGACAATCTCCCCATCCTCCCAAAAACTCCATGAGAGGGGAGAAGAGCCAAATCTATTTCATTTACCACTGTCAACTCAGTACCTGGCAAATGTCCGACGCATAATAGGCGCACAGTAAATATGAGCTGAATGAATGAATGTGCCAAATGAGAAACGGGAGCCAAAAGTGTTGAAAAAGAAAGAGAAGAAACAAAGGGGGGAAGAATAAGACAAGAAAGCAAATGGGCATCAGTATAAGCATAGATAAGATTAGGCAGAAACAGAAAATGTTGAGACAGTATGTGCCAGGTATGGAAGAAGGAAAAATTGCAATGTCAGAGTATAGTTTACTGTCAGACATAAGTTTAACATACAAAAAAACAAAAAACAAAAAACAAAAAAACCCACCCAACCAACCAACCAACCAAACAACAAAAAACCCCATATTTCTCTATGAAAAACCATTCAATATAAATAATGACTTTCAGGAAAATTAATGTGAATGTAATTGTATTGATCAAGACAATACTAAGCACTGTAACAGAACAACCTACAAGTTTCAGTGGCTTAAAATAGGAAAAAGCTTATTTCTCACTCTTATAAGAGTCCTTGTGAGAGTTCCTAGTTGGGTAGATCTCCTTGAAGAGATGTATCTGAGACTCAGGGTCCACAATCTTTAGCATGTAGCTCCCAATGTCACCCTGGGGGCTAACTCCATTCCAGCTAACTAGGAAAAGAAGATAAAGGGTCATGAGTGGGAAGCTGTTACGGTCCAGACCCAGAAATGGGGTATGTCATTTCTGATCACATTCTATTGACTGAAACTTGATTTCATGCCTCACCTAACTGCAAAGGAGGGCCCGGGAAATGGAGTTGAGCTTTGCATCCAGGAAGTAGAGAAAATCGGTTGGTGATCTGTGTCACCATATTCTTCAACTTTGAAGGATATCTTTTAAATATTTTATTCAAGTTGTCAGTTATGAGGAAAAAAATGATGTTTACAGCATATGACTGGCAACCCTAAAAATAGAATGAGCCCATTTAGCACATATTTTGTAACAAAAATTTCTTCAGGTACCATAGGGCACCTTCCTTGAGGTCTTAGTCTCCTTCATTCACAAGTGAGCTGCAGGAGACAGTGAAACGTGTTCTCTGCTTGAGTCCTTAAAGTGTTAATGTGCAAGGTCTGTGTGCAGAAGGCAAGCTGCCATAGATCTCACTGACTTTGGCAGAAACTCAGGGGTTATATTTTTCTCAGGGATGAAATATTCTTGGATAATTGTTCCAACATGTGAGACCCAAAAAAAATTTTTTTTGGTAGAAAAGATCTCAGGAAATAGAGACAGACAAAAAATCCTACTAAGTTATCTAGTCCATCTCTTGAGAATCCAAGCAGATTTATACACTTCAAGATAGTTCACAGGATAATCCACTTGTATGTGGAAGAGCCAGCCATGGACCTCCCTGTCAGCCTGCCTTTATGGCGCATGACACACAACCCCACGCACGTGCACAATCATCATCTCTCTCAAACACAGGCTGAATTGGCTTAAGGGGTGTGCATAGACTGAACAGATGCCTGTGTAATATGGTATGAGGGATGCTGGAAAAAGGCACCATGTCCCAAAATAGCTCCCCACCTAGTGGGTAACACTTTCCTAAAATTCTGCTATGGAAGAATACATAATATGAACCTCTTACCTTTGGGTGAGTTAGGTTACCAGACCCTTCTCCTCCAGGACACCTTGCCAAGATCAGAACACTAATATTTTAAAGGCAAAATAAAATGGAAAAAGATAATTATGGTGCATACAGTCCTGTCCAGAAAGAGGAAGCCAGGGAGGCAACTCTGGGTACCTGCAAATGGGAGCAAACTGTGCAGAAAAGACATTTATGTCATTCTCAAATGCTGATGTAGATATTCAAGCTCTTTCACTTATTTTAAATTCAATTATGGCAATTCAGTTCTGCAAGATCAGTGAAATCTCTATTTTATTCCTAGTTTGACATCTGAAAAGATTCTTCTAACCAAATCATGGAATCTATTTCAACCATATTTATGTGTCTTAGTCTTATTATTCCCTCCTGAATCATATTCCCTGCACATCCCCTCCCCCCCATCTCACAGGTGAGAAACTGAGGCTTGGAGGCATTCAGAGTTTACAGTGTCAGAGCCAGAACTGTAACTCAAGTCTCCAAACTTCTCTGCTCTTTACCTTATGTGATGGTATTCAGTATTTATAGTCTTTACTCAGTTCTGGGGACTTTGAGCTAAACAAAGAATATGGTAAGTGCCTGCACTCAAACATCTTATCCTTGGGGAGATTAGACCTACACATGCCAAATAATTAGGGGAAAAATGATGTTAATGGAACAGAGATTTTCCCATTCTTGATTTTCCTTCCCATCAAGGAAATACAAAAAGTATAACTCTGGGCTTCACCCTGCCCTTGGGAAGGTACAGTTCCTTATCTTACAGTTTAGTTTGGATAGGATCACTGGGCATGCATAGTTCTGCTCTGTCCTTCTTCCTCTTGTGAGCAATCCTTACTGAACAGAGTTCATGTTCACCTGTGCACCTCCAGGCCCTAAGTCTTACTGCCTAAGACAAAGTGAATGAGTCTGCCCAATATGGAGCATTAGTTACAAGGACCAATCAACTCTCATTCTATGCTAGGTCCTCCGGTGCAGTCTTTCTTTTCTTTTCTTTTATTTAAATTTATTCTTCAAGTCATTTATTTCTATGTTGTGAAATAAAACTGCTATTTATTGGTGGGAACTTGAACAATAATCTCTGAAAGTGTGGGGACTCAAAATGAGGGTGAGTTCCTCTACATACGGGTCTTATGATATCATTATAAAAGCATAGATGGGGAGGAAAAGAGGTGATTACAGTAAGGAAAACTTCCACAGACCAAAGAAGACACCGGACTGAACAGACGGAGCAGAGAATTTATGTTGAAGAAGTGAAGCCCAAAATCTTACCGCTAGAAGAAGCTTCCCAAATCAGAAGTTGAATGTGTTCAAGAGCTAGGGAGGTAAAAGCATAAACATGTACAGCAAATAATGACGACACTAAAATAGGTTGAGTCTGTGGCACCTAATGAACTAATAAGTTCATGCTCCATCTAAACATATGTAAACTTTCTCTAATTTTTGGTGGTAATGAATGGGCCACATGAACAAAAAATACATCTATGAGAATATCTAGTTGTCTCTTTCATATCATTCCTTAAAGGTAGGTGTCTAACCTACACCAAGTGATATTACTTCCAGAGGTGAGCCATGCTATTTAGGTTCTGCTTTGATGACCAGAAACCATTCTTTCACAGAAGCAAATCTTCCTCCAGGAAGCTCACACCCAGAAGGACATATGAAGGAATTGGGCAGCCTAGAAGTATAGGGTACATGGAAAGTAATGGGGAGAAGTAAAAGTTGATATTCAAGGCTGAGAAACATGGGCTCCATGCTGAAGGCCACAGAAAACCTTCAAGAGCTTATAAAGGAAGGGAGTGACAAATCCACATCTTGTCAATTGCTGATTCACTCAAGCAAAATATTCACTATTCCTTCCAGATTTTGGCTTCTGCCTATTTGATAGTGACTTGTATCTTTTGTCCAAGTCTTTGATTAAAATGTTGAAAAGGAAAGCCCCGTCAGGAGAAATGTCCCTTCAAGTTTATATCATTGATTCATTTGGTTATGGAGATGGGGAAGATATGAGAAAGGGAGGAATCGAAGGAGAAGTATTCCATGGTTTGCACATGAAAGAATGTTAGGCTTTAGCGACAACATCCTGGTGATGAGGATGATGCAGAGTCAGAATCAAGGATAACTTCAAGGGTGAATGGGAAAATCGTATTCCAGAAACAGTGAGATTTTGGAAAGAGAGAGAGGTTAGGGGAAGCGTGCTAATTCTGAATTGGGACCCACTGAATGTCAGGAGTCAGTGGGACCATAAGACATGGAGCCTCGAAGCTGTTGTAAATCGAGATCGAAACTTGGGTGAGAGATCATTGCCGAAAATGTAGATTTGGAAGTCATCCACTTGGATGGATACCTGAATCCCTGAGGGTGGACAACATTTTGGAGGGGAGCAAGGTTGAAAAGTCAAAAATATTAACTCAATATGATTTATTTTGTTCACATCTATTATATTATTGAATGAGTACGTAGATTATACAAACTAGTTTATGAATTTCTCTTATCCATCGTTAATGATCCAGGAACATGTGGAGAAGAATATTAGATGAGTTGGAGAAAATGTCAAACATTCAAGGATTACCATTAATAAGGCTGAGTCTTCTCTGCATGGTTATGAGTGAAAGAAACCTAACTGAACCCAGGCTTTCCTCTATGCTCTGAGTTTAAAATGATGTCCATCTGAAAAATGAATTTCCTTCCTTGAAATGTTTTGCCATCACAGAGCGAAAATGGTGCTGATAAAAACACAACCTAGAAACACACGGATGCCATTTGTATTTTATCTGTATCTAATAATGTACACTTCTAGTATTTACCACAAAGCCACTGAAACACTAAAATCCTATTTATTCTTTTGTCACTGAGCTTTCATTAGTCTTCCCTCAATCTACTTTAATCCTTGCTTCTGATGGAGTGGGAAGATAATATGTGTGTAATATGAACACACGATGTACTTTATTTGTTTTAAAAGCAGTTCTCCACTGAAAAAGTATGATTTTTTAAGGATTTGTTCAGGGTAGAAAATAATTGCCAGAAACCCTATTTCTTCATTTCTTAAATATCTCTATTAGAAAACTTATCTTTCCCATCACTATCAAGTACTAGGAAATGTGGATTTGGGTACCAGTTTTTGTAGAATGACTTTACAATTAAATTAAAATTCTGGTTCAAAGTTATTTTTCAACTCAACATTTCTTTATGCCCAGCATCCCCTAACAGGCATGCACATGTGTGTTGGTGCACACTGTCCCACTGCATCCTCTTATTTGAGATTATTAATTTGATGGTGAAGGGTTTTCATTAATATTGTTCTCCTTTAGCGGAGGTCAACTCTGCTCAGAATCACCTTCAGAATAGCTTGACCAGTGACTAAATTTATAAATTTTTAAAATATTGTCAGTCAGCATCGAATGCATTTGCCCATTTAAAATGAGTTTTGTTTCAACGCACTTTGCTGCCATCCATGGTAATTGGAAAGTCAGTTTGAGATATCTTCTAATGTGCTTTTTAAAATTGACCAAGGCTGCAGAAGCAGCTTCTTAAACCAAATATAATTAATTTCTATCTGTCCAACCTGATCACTGTAGGCTGACAGTCTCTCGTATTCTTTATTTTTAACGTATGTGATGGGTATTTTTTTTTTCCTCAATAGAGAACATAGTCCTTTTATCTCTCTTTTTTCCTTCTGCAAATTGGCATTTTCTGTCTTCTAGGAGTCTCATTACCATTCAATGATTTTTCTTCACTTCACAATAAAGGTACTAAACTGGGGCACCCAGAAGAAAACACACACCTACCTATATAGCACTTCTCCTTTCCCACATCTTCCTCCATGTGGTCTTTATGGTTTCAATAGCTCTCAAGTGTCAACAGAGACCTGAAACTTTTCAACCGTTGGCTGCCTATCTCATTCACCCTGCATTCCTCCCAGGCAGCATCCTAAGTAGAATGGAATGTCGAAGCACCTGATTGGCTAATGGACAGAGCATTCATTCTCCAGGAATGCCCTGTAGATACCAATTGAAACTGCATCATCCATAAAAGTAATCCATAGACCCATTTGCTTTTCATTTTTGGCTTATGATAGCAATAATGACTATAACACAGGGCCCAGGAATTGATGACCAGCTGGGGTTAATGGCCCTTGGCTGCACTGTGGGCTATCAACTCCCCCAGCTGGTCATTAATCCCCAGGAAATGCCCCATACCTTGATCGTTATTACTTAATTAATGCCTCTTTCACTTTCAGCCTAAGTGGTCAGAGCACTATAACCCTAACAGCAGCTTGCAGTTGGAACTGCTTATTTCCACTCAAATACTAGAATTCCCTATGGCTGCATACATATTTTAAATTTTCCTAGAATAGTTGATTATGTTTGCCTCAGGCTTCGCACTTCCCCCCCGCCCCCCATCTTACAAACGGGGATAGACCGGGTGGTCATGGTGGTGAGGGTTTATTTTTCAAGTGAAAATTTGCTAGTCACTACAAGGTCAAAAGGAAAGTTGAATGTGCTCATCTTGCCTTTTGTTTTTAGGTCATAGGGATTGGTTTTTCTTTCAGAGATCTAAATACAGAAATAAATGGGAAGAGAGAAGGGGAGTGTCATTTCTGCAGTTGCTTAGTACAGATCTCACAGTCCTTGAAATGGCATAACCACAGAATTTATCCCACTGTTGGAAAACTCCAAGTGCTTTCAGAACTAGTTAAATAACAGCTGAAATAAATATTCTCGTAGTATTAACACTATTATGTATCACATTTTCAGAGATTGCTGTAAACTATTATGAAATAATGAGTTAGCGGGCTGACAAAGGAGGTAGATTCTTTCTTGGTTTGGTGTGACTGGAAAATGTGACCAAAGAAAAAATATAAGGAGATTTTTGTCTGAGCACAGAATTATCACAAGGAACAAGCCAGATGCTGTGTTGGGTCAGCTGGGTTTATATACAAAGAACTGCCTGTTTATGAACCAGATACCAACCCCAAGTGATTTTAACTTCTTCTGTATCAAGAAATGTCTACGGTTATTCTCAACAGAAGCATAAAAGAAATGCAGTCCTTCTTCCCTCCCTGTATTCTGAGAGACACTGATGTTATCTGGAGAAATATGTTTCTAAGAGATTAGCAGTGATTCATGACCATCAGAAGCTCAAGTGTGTAGAACAACTAAGAGATCATTTGGGAAGATCCAAACTGTAATGCTTTATCTTAAAGTTTGCTCAGAGAATCACACATCTCCGGGATGAATGTTTTAAGTAGAAATGTAGTTTCACCACTGGAATCACTGAATCTTAGGACTGGACAAAGGGTTTACAGTCGTTTAGCTCCCTGACTCAACTTCATATAGGATCAAGCATGAACTCACTCCTGTAGATAAAAATCTATCCAGAATACAGTTGTATGACCACTTCCCTAAATGTATCTTAATGATAAACAGTTGTAACTGATGGATAATTTCTCCTTGTACTCAAGTTTTAGTCATTTTCTTTTCTTCCATCTCAGTTCAGACGGAAATTCCATGTCCAGCCTTGAAGATTTTTTATTAAATTCCCTTCTCTTCTAGGCCCTTGAAGAAACAAAGTACTATTCCTTTATCTTTTCTTCTGAGGTTTTATTTCCCTACAAATTCTCATCTTTGTGTCACTATCTCCTTTTAATTTCCTAAGATCTGCTTTTGGTTGTGTTTGTAGATTTCAAGTCAGTCAAATGTCAGGATCTGAATAATGCAAGGCATTAATCGAGGATTGCCTCATGGATCATGATGTCTGCACCAAATCACAAAATATTAGGTCTAGGTCCTTTGTTGTTGATAATCTGTCAAATACCTGAGTGGTCTCAATATGGGTGCCCTGCCTCATTTTGCTAGCCCTTCCATTCTGCAAGCACAAGGAGAGTTTTTACTGTGATTGCACATTGCACTAGCATGGAATGTACAGAGATTCAAACAACAACAACAACAAAGGCAGAGTCCATGCCAGGATGGAATTCACAAATGACTGCAGGAGATGCACAGACAGACAAAGTTCAGATCAACAGATCTGTCTTTGATAGAAAGTTCAGAGGACCACGGAGGCACATGGGAGGGGCACCTAACTCAACCTGGAGAGTTCAGGACCTTCCCTCACCACTGGAAAGATAATATGGGAACTGAGTGAAGAGGGAAAGGGGAGTAATGAAAAGGGAAAAGAAGAGCATTCCAGGGAGAAGGAGCAGCATTTATAAAGGCACAAAGATACGAAAATAGGTGCTTGTGACAAATGGACCAGATGTCATTCCTATTGGTTGTGTGGCCTCTTCTGCTCACTTAATGAATTTCCAAGTTACTTCTTGTTGAACCTTCCCAACTCTGATCCTTTTCCTCTCTCTGGATACCATTTTCCAGCTGCCTCACTATCATCCTCCCATTTCTGCTGCTGGTTTTCTGGGCAGCTCTGGTTTCCAGGGTTATTTCTGTCCTTCTCTGATCAACCTGGTAACTCTGTGCTCCCATTCAGAATCCTGGCTTAGCTCTCCCCTGGACATCTGTTAGGTGGCTTTTGTCCAACTGTTATACATCCCGGACTTGCAGCTTATTGTAAACTACTAGGTATTGTTGATTTGGGGTCAACTTATATGCTCAATTCTACAGCTATGCTTAAATCCAGCCAATCTTTTCAAAATATGTATATTATTTCATTCTTTTGTGACTTTAACCTATTTCCAGGTTTAAGTGTCAAAGTGAGTTATGTTCACCACAAGAGAGCTGCATGACATCTATTACATCACTAATGAAGGTGTTAAACACTAATAAGAATGTAGAATACCTTTGAATGTGGAAATCATTCACATTTTATTTTCTGATACTTGTGTTATAAACGAAGCAGTCTTGCTCACATGTCTTTAGTCATATATCATATATAATTGAAGATGATTAAGAGAATAACAGTCTACTGAGTAATTCTAAATATTCCATACATTCTATTTAAAACTACAGTTTACTTCTAAAAGTTAAAGCATTATCTGAAATATGTAGATTAATAATTTCAGAACTACAGAAAATTTTCAAAAATGTTAGAGAGTTCCCTTATACCTCATATCCAATTTCTACAATGCATTGGTCACAACCAATACCAATAGTGATACTTTAGTAATAACTAAGATTCATACTTTATTCAGATTTCCTTAGTCATTGTCTATGTCCTTTTTTGATTCTAGGATCCTATCCAGGATACTACCTTATATTTATCTACAAAATCTTAAGCACCTCTAGAATATGAAAGTTTCTCAGACTTCTCTTGTTTTTGATGACCATGACTGTTTTGAGGAGTAAGGGTCAAGTATTTTGTACAATGTCCTTCAATCTAGGTTTGTCTGAGGTCTTTCTCATGGCTAGACAAGAGTTGTGACATTTAGGAAGGAAGACCACAGAGGTAAGCTGCCATTCTCATCACATAATATCAAAGATATATGCTATCAAAGTGACCACTGATTACTGATGGCTTATCAACATGACTTCTCGCTTAAACTTGACCGCCTGGCAAAGAATCTGTTTGTTGGTTTTCTCCACTGTAAATTATTCTTTTTATCCTTTTCCATACTGTACTTTTTTTTAGAACAGAGTCCATATGAGCATCTTAAAACTTAAGAAGTAGAGAATTATGTTCCACCTCCTTCAGGTAATCCTTGAGGGGGGACTACCTACATAAATTAGTTGGGATTGTTCAATGGATACTTTTTAGTGTATTAAAAAATGTAGTAATGCATATAATCTATCATTACTGGTATTTTTAAAAGAACAATAAGTAGATCAATAAGTAGAGATAGAGGTGTGTAAAGACTATGTCAAGCACATGGAGGACCACATAAGAAACCAAGAACAACATTTGTCTTTGGGAGAAGGAACTGAAACAGGGTAGGAAGACACCTCACTTACAACGTAATAGAATATACAATTTTAAATTTCTAAAAATATTTACTCTATCCTTCTATTTTTTTAAGTCTTTAAAATTAAAATGTTATAATCTCTGGGGACTAGGTAAAAACAGCAGAAAGGAGAAGGGAATGGTCATACTGCTTCACGGATACTGTTTTTATAATGAAGAATATTACCAGATCAGTGGCCTCAGTGATCATTCTTACCACCTCAAGATAGATTCAATGTGTTTCAAAGTATACAAGTGAAAAGTCAATGTTAGACTGGTTTTGTTAATGAATAGTATATGCCAGAGTTGTGTATCTGTGTTTGGTAGTAGCAGTTAGGCAAAAGAATCAATAGCCTGATTAAAAAGAGAAATCCCAAGAGTCTTCTAAACTTAAAAAGTTGATTTGCTATTTTAGTACATGTCGCTGAATGCACAAACTACCCTGGTTACCAGATTTACTAGCAGAATTACCTTCCATCTAAGTTTCAACAAAGATTAATACTGGCATTGATAAAGAGAAACACTGTGCTAGGTTATTCCCTTGAAAGATGCTCTTCTCTATATTGTATGACCAGTGATTCTCAAGGGATAAATAATTAGAATTGTCTTTCACAGATGTATTACAGAAATAGTGTCTGTTTGTTTTGCATTTGTACTAGAATAAGCTTTCACCATTCCACATAAGATATGATTTAACTACATTTGAGACTGGGGTTATGTTACTCAATGGTTCATTAAAGAGAATAAACTACAGGACTAAATATAAAAAGAAACTCACCTAAATTGGAGAGCAAGAAAGATATTGTGGCAAGAGTTAATATGGATGAAATAAGAATCATCAGGGGAAAGATTTATGTGATCTGAAGAGAAACCAGAATATGAAATAAGAATCATCAAAAAGACACCTAAATAAAGGGATCTGACTTGGGGGGAGAGAGAGAGAGAGAGAAATTAGATAGTTTTAAAAAAAGGAAAGATTAAAATTGACCACTTCTGACTGGTGAGAAGGGAGATACAGAGATTGAGCAGAAAATGGATGTGTTAGCTCCCTGAGAGCAGGAACTTCTTTAGATTTTATGTGGCTTTCCACACAGAGCTTCGTATAGATTAAGCACTGTTTTAATATTGATTGCTTGGCCTTCTATAGACTATGATGATACCTAAAGATGTGATTTTTTACATGATACATAAAGTCAAAGAGAAAAAGGAAAAATCATAAGGTTGACCAAGGAAAATGGGTCAGAGAAACAAGCACAGAGCAACATGTTTTTAGAAAGTTGGGCTATTAAGAGCACATTTTAGAGTTTTTGGTCATTGCAAGAAGGCAGAACTTCCCTTCAGTTTAATATATATGATCTGAAGCATCTTTTAAAAATTATATCCATGATCATTAGTTAGATAAAGCCCACACTATAAAAAAGTCTATGCCAAATTTAAACTAATATCAAATGAGCTCTCCGTTTTCCCTGCCATACATAGTATAATAAACTGGCTGTTCTTTAATTGGGAGGGGACTATAACTTAATCCCTATGCCAGCCCACTATAAAATTTTATCAGTGCTGCTCCAGTAGGGGCAGATACAGAAGTAATGTTGTCTCCTCCTAATATGTTATTTTAGATCAGTGTCAGATTCACAATTGGAACTAAAAAGTCTTTTAAGATGAAGCCCTTACTCTAGAACTTTAGCAATAATTGCCACAGATTTAGAATTTATACCATGGCAAAGCCTATCAAATTAGGTGGCATTTAAATGAATGCATTACATATCCCTAAAATCCTAAGTGGATAACATGTATGGAGGAAGAATGATTTATCTGATTGAAAAGGGCAATGTCATTCTAATTTCTAGACAATGTGTTAATTACTAGGGCATATAGTGACCAGCATACAAATGATCTTAGTCATATTATATTGTAAGATGCAAAATAAGTATTTTTATTACAAAATTGTAATACTATCAAAATTGTATTAGGCCATATGGATTTTGGTCTAAAAACAGAATGTATTCCATCTAGTGTTTCAGTATTTCTATTAGATAAGACTGTGTCATTAGGAACTACATATTGATTTTAATTAGAACAGGCATGCCACCATTAATATGAGTTGTGATGCCACTAAGGCAGTCGTCAAGGGAGGATTAATTAATTAATTGTAAATTAATTAATTGAGAGTGGATCAAATCAACCTAGGAAAATGAATACAGAACTTGGGGAGGGGAGTTAAACTCAAAACAGACTGAAAACCCAAGACAATTTAAATTGTTCGTCAAGACTGGAGAAAATTAAGTAACTCATTAAAAGAGAAGACCCGTTGTTTTTAAGAAAGCAAAGTAATAACAATAAAGCAATAAATTAAGTTCAAACATTCTCCTTAAAAATAAGATACAAAATTCTAAAAACTACTAAGATTTTGTCATTCTGTGTTTTAGATCCAGAGAAATGATTTGTAGTATCGGCTACTTAATAACACTCATCACAAATTTAATCACTTCATTTTCGGTTCATGGCTAAAGAAGAAACTCACTCAAATGCTTAAAAGGAAATGAATACACTAAATTGAAGGAAAAGTCTATTATAAAGGAGAGTCGTGCCCCTTTTTTTAATGGGTTTCCCTGTAGTTACTGGATCCCAGTGTTTATGAAACTCAGTGCTTCAGAACCGATCAACAAAGATGGTTGACTAACAAGTGAGGTTGATATCTGGAAAAGAAACCAAGATGTAAATAAACTTTATAAATTCAACCAGGTGAAATAAACATATAGGTAGGAAAAACGAAGAATAATATAGTAGTATGAAAATCTTTGCATTATAGGGTCATGTTTTTATTTAAAAATGTGTTTAGTATTTGTGCCAGCACACACACACACACACACACACACACACACACACACACACCAGAAGGTTTCCTAATGACCAATAAAGGATTGTGTGTCAGTTACAACCCATTAACTAGGACTGAGATAATATATACCAAAATGAAAATTAAAGTCAGATGTATATGAGACTTTGATTTAAAAAACCAAACCAAACAAAACAAAAGTCCTGTTCTAAGTAGTCCTCATGTTTAGACAATAACTTTCCAGTGACAAGGAATTAAAAATAAATGCCAGGAGGAGAAATCCTATTCGCCCTGGCCATACCTGCCTGCAAACAGGATGTTATCTCAGTAAAATACAAACAGAAACCAATTGTAATAAGCAATGCTACACTTTCCTAGGTCTTTGTTGTATAATCAATGAACAGAGTGGCAAAGGGCAAGTGGTAAGGAAAGGGAAGGTCTTCATGTGCGTTTAACAGGTTTAGGAACCACTTTGGTCAAATGAACATACTCCATTACAGCATAGATTTCTGCGACTTAACCTTAAAGGCATGGTATTATGCTGTGGACCTACCTATAGCAACTACCTATAATTACAAAAGTCAGCTGCAATTTCTCCTAGAATAGTTGACAGTGAATCTCTAGTAACTGCGAGAAGGCACTATAATTTCCCACATATGAATTAGTTTGTTGATTTAACAACTATTGTGCATATACTATGACTCATGCACTGTTCAGGAGACTGTGATATATTGATAAAAAAAAAATACTTCTGTCCTTGGGAAGTTTATATTCTGGCAGATTGACACAGAAAGCAAAACAAAGCAAAATAAGCATAAGGAGTAATGTATTATATTAGAAATAAGTTGGTGAAAAAAAGAAGGTAGATCAGGGTATGGAAGACTAGGAGAAAGGGTACAATTTTAAATTGGGTGATCAGGGCAGTCCTCCCTGTGAAAGTGCTATTCTCAATGTTCTTATTCTAGATAATAGAGACAGAGAATTCTAAAATAAATAGCTGTTTGGCTTGTTGAAGGAAAAGCAAGGTGGAAGAGCTAGGTAAAAGATGTCAAAGAGGAAGCAGAGGGCCAATACATTTACACCCTGAAGACCACTGTCAACAGGGTCTTTTTCCATGACTTTTTCTGGGAGTAAAAGAGAGCCATGATATGGTTTGGGGGCAGAGAACTAATGTGACGATCACCATGCCTGCTCTCATAATGGCAAGGAGACAAGGGCAGAAACAGAGAGATCAGTTAGCCAGAGACTGTGGTAATCCAGAAGAAAAATGATGAAAGGTCAAATTAGAGTGGTCACTCTAGAAACAGTAATCCAATTCCAAACATATCAAGTTGGTAACACCAACAGGATTTGCTAATGTAGTGGATGTGGGATATGAAAAAAAAGAAGGAGGGAATGTTGTCAAGGATGACACTAAGGTGTACGGCCTGAGCACTTGCAAGGATGACATTGCCCTTAACTGAGACGGGGAGCAAGTTTAGGAGCAAAGATATGATGTTCAGATTTGGGCATGTTGAGTTTGAGATGCCTAGTAGATACCCAAGAAGAAGTGTAAGGTAGACAGTTGAATTTATGAATCTGGAGGAAAGAGGTCTGGACTAGATGTACAAATTTGGGAGGCTGGGCATAAAAAAAGTATTTAATGCCATGAAACTGGATATCACCAAGGGAATGAGGGTTGACAGAAAATTGAAGGGGACCAAAGACTAAGCAATGGATAAAACCAGCATTCTAGTCCTTGAAGAAAAGAGAAGGAATAGACAAAAAAGACTGATGGATTGACCAGTGAGGTAGGGAGAAACCTGACAGAGTTTGGGGTCCTGCGAGTCAAGTAAAGAAAGTTTCTCCAGGAAGGAATGATCAAATAGGTTTGATATTTAGTTGTGAATGGAACACACTCATTAAAATTAAAGATCAAAAAAAAAATTAAAGATCAATTAAGTAAAGATTTATTTATCAGTGAAGTTTCATATGATCTCTATATGAGCTCTAGAGTGAGATGGGGATTCAAATCCCAACTTCATCACTCGCTATCCTCAACTAATTGCTTCATGATTTCTGAGGCTGGTTTCCTAGACATCTGCCTCACAAATCTTCTGTGAAATTCAGTGAAATCATTTGTGTAAACTCACCTATGAAATGCTTGTGAAGTAATGGGTACTTATCATTTAAAACTTAATGTGTAATATAAATAATACAAATATTAACATGAATTCAAATATTATATAATTGAAATATTATATGCATTATATATATTATGCATTAAATATGTATCATATGATTTCTGCTATTTGTTATATTATTCATGATTTATTTACTCATTTGGTCTTTTAGTCATGCATCAAATATCCTTCAGCATTTACTCTTTACTAGGCAGGCTCCTAAGAAAACAAGCATAGATAAGACATGGAACTTATCATTCCTGTAATTTAAAGTACGCCAGACTCTGCAACTGATACTCTACAGAATTTATCCCCCCATTTCATGTGAGCAATTTGAGCAGTGTCTCTATCACCTACCAGGTAGGTGACCTTAATATAGATAAGTCACTCAAACTCTCTGACCCACAGAAAAATGGAGACACATTGTCACTATTTGCAAGGTGGTTAGAAAGATTAGCAGATCCAGTAGATATTCTTGCATCTATTACTAAGTAGGCATTCACAGTGTAGATCTTATTAGTACTATAAATTCTGTACATTCTGTCAAAAAGAATGTGGACTTTCTTGAAATAATTCATAGTTTTCACTTTTACTGGAACCTGACATGTTTTTAAGATAGCAAAAACTGAATCCTAATAAACAATCTTCATTTGTTTATATTTACTTTACCCTGTCTCATTTCATGAAGAATTTGAGATAGTTTAAAAGGAAATTATGGAAAGTGATAATAATGATGAAAATATAAAATCATGAATGTCTATATAGAGAACATATATATGTTTTCATACTTAATATTTACGGTAGATTTCAAATTTAATTCTGAGCTTCCTGGCAGCCAACACTAAAGGGAAATATCAGTTAAACAGCCTCAGCATCTAGAATCTTCTAGATTCTCACCAAAGAAACAAAGTTTGCTTAGCATTAAACTCTAAAAGATATTTCTTAGTCAAGACTTCATATAGGATATATGGAGTGATACAGATTGTAACTGTAATTATTTTTGTAACAAATGTAGTTATGAATTTTATAGAAATGTTTCTTATAATAACTTATAATTAAAAAATTGAGTCCTAATGTAAAAAAATAATTGAGTGATAATTTTGTGAAAATGTAGTCCAAATATGGTAGTATCACACTACTTAATAATCCAAAAATTCTCTCTAATTTTTTGTGCATCTTATCATCCCTAATATATTTATGTGCATGTCTGTTTATTTATAATATAATATATATTATAACATATGTTATACATATAATGCATATATAATATATATATTCTATATATACCTGTATACACGTATATATTTTGCTATATTCACACCAGTTTAGAATTTTTTAGAGGAATAGACAAACTTTAAAGTACCTACAACAGGGACGCCTGGGTGGCTCAGTTGGTTAAGCAGCTGCCTTCGGCTCTGGTCATGATCCCAGGGTCCTGGGATTGAGTCCCACATCGGGCTCCTTACTCAGCAGGGAGCCTGCTTCTCCCTCTGCCTCTGCCTGCCTCTCTATCTGCCTGTGCTCACTCTCTCTGACAAATAAATAAATAAAATCATTAAAAAAAAAAAAAGTACCTACAACAAACATTGCTTCTTTTCTCAGACTTTCAGTGGGAGCTGGATGGTAGACAAAACACCTGAGGAATTGTGTTCCGTATTGCTAGATGAGGACAGAGGAATATTCTTGAGAAACCAAACTAACATGGTAAGTTTAAAAAAAAAAAAAAAAACTAACTAACATGGTAAGTTTAACATTCTATTAGAAAAAACTGACCTTTCTAGGATTTTCAGACTGATGGATATCCAGGTAAGTACCCTCACCATCATATGACACTAATTCTCAAAATGATTTACAGACAATAACCAGAATTTTTCTCAGGGAGTTTTTGGTCAATATTACATAAACAAATATACCTTTGACGTTCCAATAGTAAGCTCTGTTGAAGATGTATCTTTCTAAGAACATAACACTATAATTTTCTTTATTTAAACCCAGATGCTCATAAAGGTCTCCTAGGCCTGGTTCACATGTGCAAAAGATCATCGAAGCATTGCTACTTTTGATTCTCATAGAAATTTCTGACATTCTAGCTTACAAAGATGTTGTCTGTAGTTGTTGTCTTTTTTGTTTGCTTGTTGTTGTTGTTGCTGTTGTTAGTTCCCCCTCCTTTTTAAAAGTTCTTGGGCAATCCTGATTTCCCTTTAAAGATACACTTGATGCTATTGGGGAAATGTCAGAAATAATGAAGAAAAATCCTAACATGTGTCCAACTGAAGTCCATCCTTTGAAATGAAAAACATTCATAATGAAAATGAGTTGACAGCTTACTTGATGATATTTACAGCTGGATATGACGTCAATCGGAAGGATAGTACAGATCAATTTTAATGGCAAGCAGCTAAGCATGCTTATTGATCTGGCAGCTTGCTACTCTACAAATGGCAAAGACCATTAATATGCTAGCACCAGGGACATGGGAGAAGCATAAAACAACAAGTGACTTTGAGCCTTTAAAGTAGATAATTTAAGAGTGCTGATTTGATGATCACAAGGGAAAGTGTGAATTCATGATTTAACCTCCATTCACTACCTCTCAACTAAAAATTGATCGCCATCCTAGGAGTCATATTTCATTTGAGAGAAATTTAATATATTTCATAATTTCCTCTTTAAGCCCTTCGCTTTAAGGGATGTCATTTGCTGTCTGGCTAATCTTAAAGTAGACTTCCCCCACCCCTCCTGGAAGAAGAGAATCATTTCTCCTAGACCAGAGTGACCATGTAGGTGAAACATGAATCAAAAGCATGTAAGAATATCATGTATCCCCTTTGTCTGCTTCCATATTTCCTTTCTACCCTATAAGGACAATGACATTAGTCCCTCCCTGGAATATAAAAATGGCTAAGATCATGTCTATTAAGTGCTGCTAGAAGACATTTATTTTAGGAACAGTAAAAACCATCAGTAGTACCCACACAGTAGTCAATATTACAAATATATATCACTTGAATGTGGCCACTGCTATTGAGACTAAAGTTTTCCTCATCTGGAAGAGATCTGAATACCCTGCTGATCACCAAATAAACTTTTCATTCAGACATCTCACATTGTATTTTAATACACCTAATGGAGACTAACCAAATGGATGTTAGGTGGGCTGTCTGTAACAATGAACTTCCTAACCTCTAGAGATGCAATACATCTGCTCAGATCAAAATGTGTTGTTTATGAAGCTCCCACACTCTGGAGACATATGCACAGTACCAATGTGAAAATAACAAGTTTCAAACTCCTAAAATGGCTCCTAGTCAGCCAGTGAGGAAGTATTAACCCTCACAGTGTGGAATGAATCCTTGTGCAAATCTGCTAATGGCCCAAATCCTTAGTAACAGTATCTGACATACGAAGACTCTTACCTGGTTTTTGTTGGAAGGGAAATAGTAAATTTCAACCTGCAGAGCTTTGTGCTTTCCTGCATAAGTCCAAATGGCCTGGTGAGGAGAACCAACTGAAGAATTAATGGTGATTTATGATCTCTTATAACCAAGACTTTTTTCTTCTTCTTTCCTAATGCTGACAGATTGAAATCCATATTTTGTGTGGTCTTCTAAGAAATAAAAAACAACTATTAATTTTGCCAAGATGCATATTCTCTATACCCATTGGCTAATACTCAGTGATGACCTTTGGGGCAGCTAAGCCATTTATTAATCTTATTACTAATCTCCAAACAGAAAAAGGCAGTTCCAAATAATGGACTGCTCTCTTGTTTTCTAAATAACAGTTCTTTTTCTCAGTTATTCTTCCTATCACTTTGTTTATTAAGATTATTACTTCATTCTCTGAAAAACTCTGGGTAAAACAAAAACAATTTCTTGCATTGAAAGCACATACTCTATTAATATTTTCTGGGTGAATAGGGATGGGGAAGGATCCCTAAAATATAGACATGTAACTTATTTCTAGCATCCCTTGCTATAAAGTAACTTGACGTTAGGGTTACTAATATTTATATTGCTGAAAAACACTATAGAATTCAATCACTTATCAACTGAAATCCACTGAAAAGCTGAGTTAATTCTAAGAAAGCATCAGAATATGAAAAGCATATTTCATAAATTAAATAGGAAAGATGTTAAAATTATTAAAGATGCTAAAATGATATTTGTTTAATGTTTGACATTTTAAATTTAGAAAGTTTTTTAAATATTAAAAATATTAAAATAGAGAATCCCAAATAGAGTGAATATTGTTTGGTCTGCCTAAACCCCCTTCATTGGGTCAATGTAAACTGTTATGAGGGTTGGAAAAGAGCTCCTGGGAAATCACACACACACACACACACACACACACACACTCTCTCTCTCTCTCTCTCTCTCTCTCATAGGATATGGAATGAGCAATCCTTACCCAATGACTGATTCACATGGAGGTACAGAAGGTCAGATTCTTACCTCATTACGAGACACCAAATCTAAGGTATAATACATGCTTCAGAACTCCCTGTGGGATCAAGCTGAGAGCCATATCCTCCCTGAGATCCTTTCCCCTTCATATTCTACTTCCTCTCTTCCTTTCTCCTAAGAGCATTCTCTCAATAAACAATGTCTACCCAAATTCCTCTCTCAGGTTCTGCTTCTATAGAACCCAAGCACGATACCAAGTTAAGTGCTGGATTCCCAAACACAGGAAAAAAACATACTTATGAGATCCTTCCCTAATACAGAAAATCTTATCAACAATTTCATTTTGTTTCATCTCTAACAGGCAGTTCTGGGGAAAGTTTGGTGTAATAAAATGAAGCCATGGCAAGTGATTGAATGATTTCATACATTAATCAGAATTCAAATTTCCAGCTTTAGAAACTTTAACTTAGTGTGGGCTCTTACCTTGACACCAAGCCTGTTAACATCCCCTAACATTCTGGTGGTGGCTTTGAGGGTTATTTCCGAACTCGACCCATACAGATTACTCATCTTCCCTCTTTATTCAGCCTCTCTCCCACCCTATTCAATATTTTGTGTTATTTTATCAGTATGTGTTATTTGAGCAGTACTATACACAGTAGGAATCATTAAATATTCGTTGAATCTATTCTTTTGGCTATATGAATTAATAATTGAGGTCTAAGAGAGAAAGCAGGAAAAGAGCTATCCATTCAATAACTGTACAGCTAGAGAAAAAAAAAAATGGGAAATCGCACATTCTCATACAGGTACAGGTACAGAGACCCTAATCACTGTCACTGGCTCCAAAGAGGACAAGAGACAAGGGAGGATACCAACATTAAATTACTCATGACTCTTCTTGACCCCGAAAAAAGAGAATATTTATTTCCCTTCAATTCACATATGCTGCCCAGAACTGAGCTTCCTGGAATTTCTATTAAGAATCCAGATTACATAGCAATAATTTTCAGGTGCCACAGTCTCTGCTAATAGTGAGCTCCAAAAGAAGGAAGCAGAAAGGAGACACACAGCAGTCCAGAGCTATAGAGATTTGGGGACAATTTGAATAGACATGAATGAAGATAGAATTTAAAACATATAGAAATTTTTTAAAAAAATGTAGAAATCAAAGTCCAGGAATTCAGGATGCATGAAATAGACATGATCTCATTGTTCCATAAGCTAACCTCCTTTCTCTTTCAAACCCTTGATTCTGTGGAGTTAGCAGAAAATTTAATCTCACTATTGGTGGGAGAGGCACACATCCCTCTTTTATAAGGTTGGTTAAGTCCCAAGAGATTTACATAGGGCCAGGATATTTTGGACCATGTGAGTAAGGATGTAGGGAAGGGAGTGATGGCTGGCAGTCGCACAGTTTATAAATGGCCTGTACCAGATTCCTGTCCATCAGGCTCCCTGGACCAGTGGGTCTTCCTGGCAGGCATCTCTGTGAGGCCACCTCTGTGAGGTACATATTTTGGCCATCCCCTCCTTGAGGTGATACTACCTGTAAGTCTGCTGAGCCTCTTTCACAGGAGTTTACTGGCCTCTCTACTCTCATCACTATTCTGTATCTCTCCTCCTCCTGGGCCAGGGGAACCCTTTCTATCCTAAGGGGAAATTTCTTACTTTCTCTTAATGTTTGCCTCAAAAGTACTCCCTTTTTCTTGTAGTTTCAAATGTTAGTAGGCCTCAAGCTTGTTGGAGACCTCAAGTTTTGCCTGCTATTTAGTGGTAAATTTCCACTAGGGAATACGTGTATATTCCAATCTTGAATTCTATCTTCATTTATTTTCTAAGGATCATACTCACCAATTAGAAAAGCTATTGCAAGTCGATGGCATTCTTATAGATGAGAAGTTAGTTTCATGATTAAAAAAACAGTTGATGGCCCAACTTGAAATTCATGGAAGTATGTTCATAATGAACTTTTCTTACTCATTGGGCTTAGAGAGCCCTGTGAAATACTCCCTTTAAATGTTCACCCATATTATTCCTATATATTAAAAGTCTGTTAATGGTAAACTATCTTGCACCTTAGAGAGCGCCTGCCAAGTAAATTCTCAATGTTTCCAAAGGAAACAAATGGAAATAGAAGAGAACATGCCTGGTAAAGATTAGGAGACAAATAATACAGGCAGCAAGTTCAAAAGATACTGGTTTAGCCTTCAGGCAACACCAGCACTGGCAAGGCTGGCCACTTTCAAATTAGTTTCAAACGTTACCCATGTCAAAAGTGTAAAACAGGGGCACCTGGGTGGCTCAGTTGGTTAAGCGTCTGCCTTCACCTCATACCATGATCTCGGAGTCCTGGGATCAAGGACCCATGCAGAGCTCCCTGCTCAGCGGGGGGCCTGCTTCTCCCTCTCCCTTTGCCCATCCTTCCCCACCCCCCCTCAACCACTTGTGTTTTCTCTCTCACTCAAGTAAATAAATAAAATCTTGAAAACAAGAAACACAAAACAACTCTCTACATCACGAGAGAAATCCTTTTACTGTGTAGGAAACAGAATTCTCCATTCATAGGGGAAAAAAAGAGTTAAAAATCTTTTCTGTTTTCAGCTTCCAACTAGTAAAGTTTTCAAGAAATCCTAAGAGATGGAAGGGAACCAAGTCGAAAGTCATTCCCTTTTCTTTTTGATTTATTTCAATCTCTTTTCACAGAGACAGCCATTGAGACAAGTATTTTTTATGTCAACTCACTGAGGACTTGACTGCAGCCATCGGAAAGACGCAATAATTGATTTCAATAATTAATTCCTGCTTGCCCAAGTAATGTTGCTTATGCACTCCTCCTCAGGCCCCAGTTAAAAGGAACTCAGAGGCAGGAGTGCATAAACAGCTACATTACTTTGGGGAGTGAAAGTCCCCTAACATACTGTAGATTTGGGAAGAGCTTTTAGGCCTGGGGCTATTTGAAGTTATTTCCTAGAGAGTTTGCTGTTACCTCATGTTGTCCGTGATTTTCTAAAACCAATTCAGAGGAGTAGAAAGCCAAGTGGAGAGCTCGGCACCTTTGCAACAACTGATCTCAGCTCAATCAGAAAAACCACCCTCACACTATATCGAAAGTTCCCTCAAAAACAAAAGAGGGAGAGAAAGGGCTCTGCAAGAAAGGGCATCAGGAAGAAGGAGAGCTGAAAGTAGAAAATAATCAGAAATGGATACCATTTCTGAGGAAAACAAAGTGGAAAATGCTATTTGGAAAACCAAATGACCCCTGGTCCCTTTTCATTTAAATGATTTCTAAAACCCGGAACCACTTCTAAACTCCAGTCGAAAATGTTAAAATGGAGCTATTTAATGGTTCTTTCAAAAGAATTAAATACACCGTGCTATCTTGCATGCCTAATATAAACAGAAACTAAACTGACTCCGTATGACAGTATTTTATTGCTTCCTCTAAGGTATTTCCATGCATTTTTTAAAATAATATTTTGTATGCCTTAATATAATGATCTAAAAATAAGACTCAGCTCAGATGCAATACTTTAGAATATTTATCCTTAGTGGAAAGGCTGTTAAATACTCAGATCTTTGCAAATTTATCACTTAAAAATTACTTTAACCAGTTCCCCCACCCCAGATTATATACCCAGCTCCCTTTGACCCAAAATGTGTCACAACACAGGCTGTTCACTAATCGGGGAATTTACAATCCCAAACTGATTGTGGTGTCAATGCTTTATTGTTAATGAAGGTCTATAAAGGACTGGGAAGCATAAATGGAAAGCAGGCCCTTATTAGGCATGAACCATACATAGCCATGCCCAGGTACAAGAACCGACCTCTTGTTACTACCCGGTCCCAGGGCGATAAGGTTCCTGATGTAAAGAACAGATTAAAAGTAAAACGAGACCAGATGTTTTTCCTATTAGATGGATTAAGTCAGACCGAACCTAAAATTAGGAAAACACGCAGGGCTGATTTACTACCGTGCTGTGATGGGTGGCTGCGCTGGGAACTGTGGCCAGTGGCTGCAGAGCCAGCTCTCCATTTATTAATGGGGCTCTGGGAGTGGGAAGGCCTCACCACTGACTGCTCTAAAAATGCTGAACGAGGGCTCCAGCCTGGTGATGAAAGCTGCTGTCTAAAGGTGGACCCTGGGTAAAAACAACATTAAAATCTACTTCAAATACAGCTGATGGTACAAAGGGGAGAGGGAAATGCTCAGCTTTACCATCTTCTTGAATAAAAATATTTTAGAAATAAAAGTACCAAATTAACCCAGCTCCACGCACTTTTTCCTGAAAATACAATCTTATTATGAGTAGGAAAATCAACTTTACTGAGTCTCACGTGGACCAAAATCAGACAGTTTAACCCCAAAGTGTTTCTTTGCATGCTGCGCTCAGAGAGTGTCTAATGGAATGAGGCTATTGTATGAGTTTGCCAGATCAACCTCCCCGACTAGGAGTGAGGCCAGGTTTATCAAAATAAAGAGTCAGGATGTTCAGAAACTCTGTTGAAACTCCCAGTCCTTTGACCAAATGGAGCTCCTTGCCAAGAACTCAATGCAAGAAAAAATTACTTGAAGAATAGCCTGTTATCTCGAAAGCTTATTTAAAACTATAAATTTGAAGGAAAACTTAAAAATGTGCTTTTCAGACAGTGAATTCAGTGCAATATCAAATACTCCTTTGTACAGGTGCACTCTTGGGAGAGTCCCGAAAAATGAATTTCTTCGTAATTCTGCTAAGGTGTTCACACCCTAGGTACTTTTCAGTATCTTTCAATAGGATTTGTTGTTACCGTTGTGTGTTTTGTTTTTGCTTTCATTCTGCATTCTCAAAGCCACCGGTAATGTAATGGCAAGGCTATATGGATACAAATTCAGACCCAGACTGGAACTCCTGAGCAGTCACTTAAAAACCACGACTTTAAAATATCACATAAACGTCTATGAGCTTCAGTTTTCTCATTGGTAAAAATGAAGTCAACATGCATCTGATAAGGGTGAGGGTAAAAAAAAAATGCCTAAAAGAGTAAGAGGTCAGTCAATTCACATCACAGACATGACATACATGCCCACCGGTCTCCCTTAGGTCTACATTACTCTAGTTCTTATACGAAAAAGTTTGCTGAAGAACAGAAAGCTGGCAAGAAAGCAAGTCTTAAGTCTCCTCCCAAGACTACTCCCTCAGTCATGGGGACTCCTGTGAAGATTATTTCCTACTTTTGCAGAAAGTATGAGGATGAATTTTCTCAATGTAAGTTGTACTTAGCCCTCAAAAGTCTATATACATATGAAGTTAAGTAAGTGTCACTTTTTGCCAGCCAGAAGTGAGTTATGGTGACTTCTGTGTGTATTTGGCTCACCCTAGAGACAGAACCCAGTATCCCCGGGCAATCAAAGAGGTCCACATGGTGTGTTGGTAAGAGAAAAGGGAACACACACAAATCCCAATATAAGACTGATAGCTGGCAAGGGATATGTACATGGCTAGAAACTGGATGCCTAAGCTGGACCAGAAAACAGAAAGGTAAGAGAAGAAGAACAGTCATGGCTTCTAGGGAGTCAAGAAACCAAGCCAAAAGAGAAACAAAGGGACACTAAAAGGAAGAAAAATCTCTGTCTGTGTCTGTCTGTCTTTCTCTCTCTCTCTCTCTCTCACACACACACACACACACAAGCTGATAGGATGAATAATTCCAGTTTTGCTTTTTTTTTTTTTTTTTTGCTGCAAAAGGCAGATTCAGATAGCAATCTCTATAGGTGAAGTAAAATGACACAACAAATACTGTACTGAAACTTTTAAGCAGGCATTTGGGAAACCTGCTGTTTGTATTCATAAGCTGTTAGCCAGCAGATGGAAAAATATAACTTTTGTAGGAACAAATGGTCACCACCTAATTTATGGCACACACTGTCTCAAAAATATTGCTCTTCTATTTTTTTTGTGACTGAGGGGACACATCAGAAATTACAGTACAACAACAAGAGTATTTGTTGTACTTGAACATGTTAGTTTGGGACTCATCTCTGTTGTACCAATGATCAGGCACATCATTTTGAAGTGTTTGGCCTTAAAATTATTTTCATTTGCAGAACACCAGAAATGTGATGTATTCCAACATGATAGACTGTATCCCAAAATAGACATGGTTAACGCATGGTTTGAGTGTAGCGGTAACATAGTAAAATGCCTACATTATCATAATATGCTGATGGTGATGTCATTCAATGAAACTTAAATTTATCTCTCTGGCTGGGCTCTTGACATTTAGTATGACTCCAGTTCTTTGGGAAAGGATGTCTAATTCTCCCAAAAAGAAGAAATCTGGCACTAGGCAATCGAAGTTAGAGTAAACATATACCTTGTAATCTTACTTGGACTTAATATTTTCTTAAGTCTAGAATTCCTGCAACTTTTTCTAGCTTACAGAGTTAAGGGAAAATTTATGTCTACTGTCAAAACACTTAATCCAGCTTTTTACTATGGTATAAACAAATGTACTTGTCAAGTGTGAGGTGGGAGTCATGGAGTTGGGGGAGAGATGGGTCATGTATTTATGTGTTTGTAAAAAATCTCTATGAGACTTTCATCACTCAAAAACTATAGTTTCCTTGAGAATGAGTTACCCCATCCCTAAGAGAAATGGCTCTTTGATTTAGTTACAACTGAATGTTTCTTAGAGGTAGCTACCTTAAACATCACGCAACTGAGAAGACCATTTGCCAACTAGTTCTTCCATAAGCTGTGTTCTTGGTGATAAATGCTAATTAGTTCACGGCTTGATATAATGCAGCTCTAGAAAGCATAAACATGTCTGTAATTTCTTGAGATAGTAGTGTAGAAGTACAGATTTTAAAGAACTATCATGAAAAGTCAGCAAATAATGGATTTTCCTCCGATGGCACATTATTTTCATTAACACTTAGAGTAGTCCTATATTTTCCTTATAAAAAAAATCATTTTAATAGATGAAACATATTTGGTAGCCATCTTTGTGAAGATTCCAAATTAAGTATCAAGTTTTACAGAAGGTGTAGCTTTTGTGTTCTTTTTACAACTGTTGCTACGGTGATCACATGGCAGACTGGAATCTTAAGAACCACCCAAATATCCCCTTGCCTCTAGACATGACGATACTTAAACCAGAAAGATGACTGTTCATGCTGTTCTTCAAAACCTCAGAGGAAGCATATAGTCGTTAGATTATCATGGTAACTATGCAATATCTGTGAGTAATATATACAACTGCCTTTTTATGGCTACTGCGTTAAGAGTATTTCTGTTCATTCCATTTTAAATTCTATTCGAATGTAAGTGTGAATTCACTGTTAAATAGATACATAACCTACGTAACTCAAAGGAGAATAGAATGTCAAAGAATGAAAATTGTTCTACATGAAAATCTTGTTATATTACTTTGGCAGTATTAAACTGGTAAATTAATAAAAATGTCCAGGTATAATTCTCTTTACGCAATGAAGTACTTCTGAAAACGTCTGCAAAATGAATCATATTGAAAGCTTTCTATTTAAAGGAATCATATGGTAAATACTTTATAGAGTAAATAATCTTTTTCATGCATTCAAGTATATTTTCTCCTAAACTGACACTTGTCTATATTCAAATTTATTTGAATATCTTAATATTCAAATTAATGATCATGCCAAATTGTATTCAACCCTCTTCTGCTGGGCCAATAGGAAGTCAAAATTTCAACTTGATATATTTTATTATAGGATCATTATCTCAGTCAGTTCATCCATTCAGCATGCTATAACAAAAATACCACAGGCTGGATGGTTTATGCAACAAACATTTATTTCTCACAGTTCTGGAGGCTGGGAAGTGTACAATCAAGGCACCAGCAGATGCAGTGTCTTATAAGAGCCTGCCTCCTGACTGGTGGACAGCATGTTCTCACATGGAAGCTAGCTGGCTCTCTCGTGTGTTTCTTTATAGAAGAGCAGTAATCCCATTGGGTGGGCCCCACTCTCATGACCTAATTACAGTCCCATCTCCATACATCATCACATTGGAGATTAGGGTTTCAACATATGAATTGTGGGGGACATAAACATTTGGTCCATGGCAGTTGTTCTGAAGTTATTTATTTTTCACAAGGTATAACATCACCAGACACAAAATTCAAAAAGTATAAAGGGGACTATGGTGAAAAGTAAGTCACCCTTGTTATGGGCTGAATTATGGTCCCCTTCATAAAATTCATCTGTTGAAGTGCTAACCTGCAGTACCTCTGAAGGGAAGATGGGGTCTTGAACGAGGTGTTAAGTCAAAATGAGACCAGTTGGATAGGCCTGAAATCAATCTGACTGGTGGCCTTCTAAGAAGAGGAAATGTGGACACATAAGAGACATCAGGGAATGTACGCTCACGAAGGAAAAACCATGTGAGGACACAATAAGAAAGTGGCCGTCTATAAGCCAAAGAGAGAGGTCTCAGAAGAAATCAAACCTGCCAATACTTTGATCTTGGACTTTAAGCCTCTGGAACTATGAGAAAATAATGTGTATTGTTTAAGCCACCCCGTCTGTTGTACTTTTTTATGGTGGCCCTAGCAAACTAATACACACTTACCCCTCTCCTCAGCCACCTAATTCCCCTCCCTGGAGGCAACAATTTTAACAGACTCTTATCTAATGTCCCAAAGAGATTTTATGCACTACATCAGGCAAATATATGATACATGCATCCATGTGTAATACTTTACACTCTACTCTGAATCTTCTTTTTCACTTAGTTCACTTCGTATAAAAATGTATTATTTTGTGGCTGCATAATATTCTACTGTATGAATATACCATAATTCATTTAGCTACTCCTCTATTAATGGATATTCAAGTTGATTCAAATATCTTGTTATTATAATAAATACTACCATAAATCTTGTACATATAGTTTCATTTGTGTGAGTATATTTGTAGAGCACATTTTTAGAAGTAGAATTTCAGGGCCAAAAGATATGTGTATTTTAAATTTTTAAACAAATTGCCAAATGCCCACTGTAGAAATTATACCAGTTTAGACTCATGCTAAAACAACGTATGTAAGTGTGTATTTTCCCACATTCTCACCAGCATTAGGATGTATAAAACTGTGTATGTGGTTTCCCATTATAGGTTAATAATGTATCTATTAGTATGAATGAAATTAAGCTTTTAAAAGTCTTTTTAAGAGCCGTTTAGATTGGGGCACCTGGGTGGCTCAGTTGGTTAAGTATCTGCCTCTGGCTCAGGTCACTGGGTCCTGGGATTGAGACCCACATTGGGTTCCATGCTCAGTGGGGAGTCTGCTTGTCCCTCTCCCTCTGCCCCTGCTCCTGCTCTCTCTCTTTCAAATAAATAAATAAAATCTTTTTTAAAAAGAGCTGTTTGGATTATCTTTTCAGTAAACTATTTATATTCCTTTCTCATTGTTTCATTGGATCGTTGGTAACTTTACTATTATTTTATAAATTCTGTACATATTAAGAACATTAGCCCTATTCTATAATACATGTTTACAAATTACTTTTTCCCAATTTACTATTTGTCTTTTGAATGTGTTTATGATGCTTTTTCCCATGGACATTTTATTTATTTATTTATTTAGAGATTTTTAAAATTTATTTATTTGGCACAGATTGATAGAGAGTACAAGCAGGGTGAGTGGCAGGCAGAGGATGAGGGAGAGGCAGGATCCCCATTGAGCAGGAAGCCTTACGCAGGGGCTGAATCCTAGGACCCTAGGACCTGAGTAGAAGGCAGATGCTTAACCAACTGAGCCACCCAGGCACTCCACCTTGGACATTTAAATGCAAATTTATCAACTTACTTAGATGCTAAATTTGGTGTCACATTTAAAATGGTTTTCCTTGGGGCACCTGGGTGGTGCAGTTGTTAAGGATCTGCCTTTGGCTCAAGTCATGATCCCAGAGTCCTGGGATCAAGCCCTGCATCCAGTCCCACATCCAGCCCCACATCCAGCCCCACAACAAGTCCTGCATCAGGCTCCCTGTTTGGCAAGAAGTCTGCTTCTCCCTCTCCCACTACCCCAGCTTGTGTTTCCTCTCACTGTCTCTCTCTCTGTCAAATAAATAAATAAAATCTTAAAAAAAAAAATAAAATAAAATAGCTTTCCTCCCTGAGATTTTTTTTTAAGATTTTTATTTATTTATTTGACAGAGAGAGGGATCATAAGTAAGCAGAGAGATGGGCAGAGAGAGAGGGGAAGCAGGCTCCCTGCCAAGTAGAGAGCCCGATGTGGGAATCCATCCCAGGACCCTGAGATCATGACCTGAGCCAAAGACAGAGGCCCAACCCATTGAGCCACCCAGGTGTCCCTACTCCCTGTGATTTTTTTTAATCCATTTTCTTCTAATAACATAAGTATTTCAACTTTTCATTTAAATCTTTGATCTATATGAAATGTATTTTGTTGAAAGAAAGAAGATAAGGAGTAAACAATTTTTTAAAATGTTCATCTCATTGTCCCAACACCTCTTATTGAATAAGAAACCTTTCCCCACTGATGTGCAATGTCACACTTAATTATATATATGCTATGTTTTAAGAAATTTCTGAATATTTGTTCTGTTCCATTGATCTATGTGCATACTCATTTGAATACCAAATAGTTTTAATTATTGCAGTATTATAACATGTTCTGACATCTAATAGGGTATAAATCTCCTCTTGACTGTTCTACTTATGAATTAACCTATTTGTGCATGTTTATTCTTCCAAAATATCTTTTAAATCAGTTTATTTAGTTGCCCAGAAATTTTTTGGATGCCATAGAACGTGTAAATTATTTTGGAAGTAATTGATACCTATAACATATCATGTGCCTATGTAATACTGAAATATTATTTGCAGTCACAGCATTCTCATGTTTACATTAGTAGCATGTTGTTTCCTTTATGTAGATCTTGCATGTTTATTGTTTTGTTTAATGCTAGGTATCTTACCTTTTTTTTCCCCGTCTTTCTAAATGGAATATGGCACATTCAGGGGGGACAATGCTGAAATCTAAGTATAAATAGAGAAATCACACATCAAGACAGGAAAGAAATTACCAATAAATAAAAGTTAATCAAACTGTCATCAGACTTTTCATTTGTAACACTTGAGGATACAAAATGGTTGAATACCAATGGAGAGAAATTAGTCACGTATCAATATGGAAGATAATTTTAGGCATATATCAGAGAGTAATTACTCAATCCATATCAATAATACATACGTACATAAATACATACTGTAACCAAATAACAAATGAGCTAAAAATCAGACTTCATAAGGAGGAAAGATGAAGAGGAAAAGGAACTATGTTGAACAATGAATTTGAAAAGATGGATAGACAAACAGATAGATTAATAGAGACAGACAGACAGATGGATAGACAGATGTTGTAGGATAAAAGGAATATGTTATATGAGTTTTTAAGTATCTTCTGAAACTGAGGAAACAAACAGCAAAAAAAAAAAAAAAAAAAAAATCCTAATTACAGTCCAGAATAAAAAATACTAACCATCTAATTGAAACTTAGAAATCTGGATAGTGATAAAGAGAGGAAGAAATAATGTTCTGAAACTTGAGTCGGGTGGGGGAAGGGAAGAATAGGAGAGAAGTAAAATTATCCCAACTGTTTCATTTTTATGGAGGAATAAGAAATCAAAGGAAATAAAGTATCCTGCTTTATGTCATGATCTTGTTTCTAAATAATAGCAGAAAAATATGTCTGAATATGAGATATGGAAAGAGGATGTAAAAATGAATTAAACAGAAAATCAAAGAATTTTCAAATTAACCATGGGGAAAACAGTAGAATAAATAGCAATTTAATCAAACCAACAAAAACAAGGAAAAGGAAAGAGAAGAGAGGAAAAACAGATTAAATAAATTTGTAAAGATGAGAGGCATAAAATCAATGAATTGGTCTTTAAATAGACTAAATCTTCCATCAAAGATAAAAACTGTCAAATTAGGTCTACTAAAGAAAATCCAGTTCTATGTAGTTTATAAGTAATGTACTTAAACTGAAAAAGAAAAATTGAAAAGAGATATAAAGCGAATACAAACAAAAAAATTTAAAAGATAGTAATGGCAATATTATGAAAGATGTTGGAATTTAATAACTTTAACTGTTATAACATGTTTGAGTTTCATTTGTATTAATATGGAAATCAACTAAATCAAGCTAAGTAGTTTTTAGCTCTAGGTTATCTCTCTTAGAACCTAGAATATGCTCAATCACCTGATGATATTCCAAGGGGTGGGGAATATAAAATTCAGCATTTCCAAAACTTATTCAGTTACTTTTGTGCAGCAAAGATGAGTGATCTGCAGATTGGCTGGGGCACATGGTAGGGGTAAGGGTGTGGGAAGGATTGCCACATGCAATCTCCTAAGTAGAAAACTGCAATATCAGTGGCTGTGGCCAGGCTGTTTTCATCAATCTCCTGGATCTTGGTAACAGAATGAGATTTTAATCTTTAAATTTTGCTGTTCTCCTCAGATCTGGTGAAAATAACTAAGAAAAAATATGGAAAGTGTTTAAGTACTCCACGTTTTATTTTTATTTATTTATTTTTTTGGTATAGTAAACTTTTAACTCACCTGGGATGGTGTTGAAGGGAAATATGGGAATGGATGACAGCGAGAACACAATTTAAAAATCAATATGGGCATATCCATTCATAATAGTGGAAGCAATTAGTTAATGTCTTAGTGCCAAAGACAGAGAAATCCAAATCCCCATAATACATACCACCAGCTAAAAACTGTATTATTTTAGTCTGTCTTTTTTGCCAGTGTTCGGAATGGTGAAGAGTAATCTCAGAGTGGCATTTCTAAGAATTTTGGCTTGGAAGAACACAAGAGTATGTATGACCAACCAGGCATCAAGAGCCTTAAGAATATATATCACAGTAGGCTAAAATAGAAGGGAAAAAATAAATAAATAAATAAATAAATAAAAGGGGAATAGCTCACATAAAATTGGTGTTTTTTTCTTAATCACATGAATTTAATTTTAAGGCAGGTAGCTTCTTGCAATATGATGATTAAGAGCCAGGTCTCCCTCTGCTTTGTGGTTCCACAAAGTCCTCTTGGTCATTTGCATCTAAAAGCAGAAAAGGGAGGAGAGCAGAGAGGATGTATATCTGCTTCTTAAAAGCATTGGCTCAGAAATGGCATAGATCACTTCTCACTTTTTACTCACTAGAACCCAATCAAATGGCTTCACCTACCTGCAAAGAGGGATGGAAAATGTACAATAGCTGGGTGATTGGAAGAAAGAAAAAGCATAGATTTTTAGCAAGCAGCTAGCAGTCTCTGCCACAAAAGTCAATGAATGTTCTGTCAAAGAAGACACTGAAGTTCAATGTGGTAATCTGCAAAATTTAAGGCAAATAGTACAAAAGAGTCCCTGAAGGATGGTGAACTGGAGATGCAAGTAGAAGTAACAAGTATACTTTCCATGACCAAATAAATCAATAAGAGGAACCCTACCATAAACCATGAGTAGAGCATGCGGATTCAGCAGCACAGGTGAGGACAGTCACCACCAGCACATTTAAAAGAGCCACCAGTGAGCCCCAGAAGTGACTTAAGTACTAAAAGAAGTGTCTCTATGATGCACTGAGGTCCAAATTCTATAATATAGCCAAAGGCCCTGGTGACTGTCTACACAATTAGTTAAGACAGGAGGAAAGAAAGAAAGAAAAGAAGGAAAAGAAAGAAAAGGAAGGAAGGAAGGAAAGAAGGAAGGAAGAAAAGAAAGAAAGAAAGAGGAAAGGCAAGGGGAGGGGAGGGGAAAGGAATATATAAAGAAAGGTGTTTAATGCTTTTAGCCTTGTGTCCACATTTCTGATAAATACATCAACATTAGATATCATATCTCCTTAACAAAAGATAATGCAGAAGATATTAAGGCCAGGATACCACATGGTCTTTGTCCCCTTCACCAGCCCACATTAGGCCACTTTGTCTTGGAATCTGTAGTAGCCCCACCTAATTCTGCTCAAACCCTCATGACATTTCTTCTCTATGTTTTTTATTCTCAAATTTGTGTATAATAAAATGAAGGAGAAACTGAAAGAGAAGGACAAAGATTTTGATTTCACTTTCTTTAAAAACATGGAAGTAAAGTTAAAAGAAGCCAGCAGTTAAAAAGAGCACACACAGCACCAAACTCAATTGACTCTAGGGGCAAAAGGCTCTACATGTATTTTGTCTTTGTCCTATATTCCAGTTTTAACTATATGCACAATATTGTTTGACTAATTGGACATGAACTATCAAATCAGTCAAAGAAATAGTCTAATTCATCAAATAAACAGCTTGACTTGTTTTGATCATTCAAAATCACATGTGAATAGGGCTTTAAAAACAGTAAGACTTCCAGTCTCAAACAGGAATGTGAAAAGCTAAAAAGAATTGTTTTCACCTTTACATTCAGAAAAAGATGAACAGGGCACCTGGGTGGTTCAGTTGGTTAAGTCTCCGCCCTTGGCTCAGGTCATGATCCCAGGGTCCTGGGATCAAGCCCTGAATCTGGCTCCCTGCTCAGCGTGAAGCCTGCTTTCCCCTCTCCCTCTATGTTCTCTCTATCTCAAGGAAGTAATTTTTTTTTTTTAAAGAAAAGGAAAGGAAAGGAAAAGATGAACAAATTGCAGAAATGACTTTTCTTGAACCCATCAGAGCACTGAGGAAGACAAGTACTTGCAGGAAAAACTAGAAACAGAACTTTTGACTACCTGGGAAAGACACTCCCAAACACCAAATAAGCCACTAAGAAGATTAAGTTAGAAAATGTCTAATGAGGAGCACCTGGCTGTCTCAGTCAGTGGAGCATGCAACTCTTAAGCTCGAGGTTGTAAATTCGAGCCCCACATTTGGTGTAGAGATTACTTAAAAATAAAATCTTGAAAAAAAAAAAAAGAAAGAAAATGTCTAACAAATGCTAAAACTGTATGGGTTAGTGTGAAAGTATAAAACCCTGGGAGGCTATAGATACAGCGGGTTTGCACCTCCTCACAGGTTTTCACTCCAGGAAGCTCAAAAAGAAAGTCAAAAAAATATTAAGTAATTTTGTCTCATGTTGCTGCCTGGGGGAAAGAACAGAAGCCACTGTGAAACTTCCCAAAGACATCTCCCTTAAGGAAAAAAAAAAAAAAAAAAGCTTCAGTATACACTGGGAAGACATCAGAACTGTAATCTGAAGATGCTGGTAGAAACCCACTGCAACTAGGTAAGACGAGGAGCAGAGATAACTTCTCTTCCTGGGAATATATAAGAGTATTTGCTAGGCCCACACAGCATTACAACTGGGCCTCTCTAATCCTGAGATTGAATCAAAACATAAGAATATCTCCTTTCCCCAAACACCATCATCATGTTGCGTATGCAGGAAAAACAACTGGAATATAGCTGTGGGAGCAGCTGGAGACAGTGTTCTCTGACGTGGCACATGGGGAGACCCAAAGCCAAAGACAGAAACAAGTACAGGAATCACGCAGAAAAACTGGTGCAGTGAGGGTAAACGTAGCAATAACAAACTCCAAACCTACTCCAAACCCTAACTGGTTTAACACAAACATCTACACTAAAGGTTGAGCAAAAGGAAAGCAATGCTCATTTTTGAGCATAAAAAAAAAAAGAACATCAGTATCAATGGTCCTATACAATATGTTTGCCTTTCAACAAGAAATTATAAAGCATTAAAAAAAAGGCTAGGAAAAACAGAAGAGATACTAAAATCATAAGAACCAGACTTAGATATGACTAGATGTTGGACAAGCAATATAAAATATCTATGAGTAATATATTAAGACCTTAAAGGAAAAGATAAACAACGTGCTTTTGGATAGGTAATCCCAGCAAAGAGGTGGAAACAATAAGAAATAATCAGTAAAGATGCTAATAGTCAAATACACAGTAACAGAAATAAAGAATTTCTTTGATGGCCTAAAAATTAAACTTTATAACCAAGGAAAAAAAGTCAGTGAACTTAAAAGTTACATCAGTAGAAATTACCTAAACAGAAATACAAATTAAAAACAAAAGGTGGAGGAAAAAATACAGAGCTAAGAATCCAAGGTCTATGGGATAATGTCAAACAATGTAACATATGTGTAATTAAGATACCAGAAGGAAGAATCAAGACAGTAAATGAGACAAAGGAAAAATATGAAGATATAATGCCCAGGAATTTTCCAAAATTCAATGACATCAAACCACAGATCTAAGAAGCTCAGAGAACACCAGAGAGAATAAAAAATTTAAAATAAAAACACATGAAGACATATGGTGTTCAAACTGCTGAAAATGAAAGTAAGAAAATTTTGAAGGCAGTGAGAGAGAGAAAAAACTTTATCTCTAAAGTAACTAGGATAAGAATTAGAGCAAACTTCTCATTTGAGAAAAAAAAAAGAAAAAGGAGACAATGGAGTTTTACATTTGAAGTGCTTAAGGTAAAAAGAACTCTCAACCTAGAAGTCTATGTTCAGTGAAAATATCCTTCAACAGTTAATGGTAACTAAAGAATTTCTCAGAAAATAAAACAAAACACTGAGGGAATTCATTTTCATGAGACCTTCTCCAGAGGAAATGTTTAAAGAAGTTGTTCAGGCAGAAGGAATATGATATAGGCCAGAAAGTTAGATATACGCAAGTAAATATACAATGAAGAAATAGAGTAAGTAGAGGCAAAATATGTTTTCCTAGTTCTTATTTTTAATTTCTACAAAAGTTAAATGACTTTAAATCAATACTAATGATAATGTTTTATGTGTTTAGATCACATGTAAAAATGAAATGAGTAAGAAAGAAATGACACAAAGAACCGGAAGGAGGAATTGGGAAAATATTATTATAAGGATCTAGAAATAAACATGAGGCAGTAAAAATTATGGACTTGTATATAAATTAGAATTCATATTGCAAATCCTATTGAAACCATTAAAATTTGTGAAAGATGTATAAATAATAAATAAATAGGGGAGATAAAATGGAATTATAAAAAAGTTCACATAAAAAATAAAATACAGAAAATGAGAAAAGAAAAAACTAATAAAACAAAATTGTAAAAGGCTAACAAAATGGTAGATTTTAATTCAACCATATCAATAATCACTGTACATTTGAATGATCTAAACATATCCATTAAATAATAGATTGTTCGATGAAAAGATAAGACCCAACTATACGCTATCTCAAAGCAACCCACTTTAAATATAAAGACAGATTTGTTAAAGGAAAAGGGTGGAGAAAAGTATAGCATGCAAACACTAATCAAGAGAAAGCTGGAACAACTATACACATTTTAGATAAGACATTCATCTGTTGAAGGCATCTCACCTCCTTCCACAATTTGGCTATTGTGGACATCGCTGTTATGAACACTGGGGTGCATATGGCCCTTCTTTTCACTACATCTGTATCTTTGGGGTAAATACCCAGCAGTGTAATTGCTGGGACATAGGGAAGCTCTATTTTTAACTTTTTGAGGAACCTCCACACTATTTTCCAAGGTGGCTGTTTCAACTTGCATTCCCACCAACAGTGTAAGAGGGTTCCCCTTTCTCCACATCCTCTTCAACACATGTTGTTTCCTGTCTTGTTAATTTTAGCCATTCTAACTGGTGTAAGGTGGTATCTCAATGTGGTTTTGATTTGAATCTCTCTGATGGCTAATGATGTTGATTATTGGTTTTTGGGGTATTAAGTTTGAGAAGTTCTTTACAGATCTTGGATACCAGCCCTTTATCTGTAGTGTCATTTGCAAATATCTTCTCCCATCCCAAGGGTTGTCTCTGTTTTGTTGACTATTACCTTTGCTGTGCAGAAGCTTTTTATCTTGATGAAGTCCCAAAAGTTCATTTTTTGCTTTTGTCTCCCTTGCCTTTGGAGACATGTTTTGAAAGAAGTTGCTGTGGCCAATGTTGAAAAGGTTACTGCTTATGTTCTCCTCTAGGATTTTGATGGATTCCTGTCTCACATTGAAGTCTCTCACACATTTAGAGTTTATGCTTGTGTATGGTGTAAGAGAATGGTTGAGTTTCATTCTTCTGTATATAGCTGTTCAATTTTCCAGCACCATTTATTGAAAAGACTGTCTTTTTTCCATTGGATATTTTTTCCTGGTTTGTCGAAGATTAGTTGACCATAGAGTTAAGGGTCCCTATCTGGGCTCTCTATTCTGTTCCATTGATCTATGGGTATGTTTTTGTGTCAGTACCATGCTGTCTTGGTGATCACAGCTTTGTAATATAACTTGAAATCAGGCAACATGATGCTCCCAGCTTTGTTTTTCATTTTCAATATTTCCTTGGCGATTCAAAGATGTGGTCCATATATACAATGGAACATCACTCAGCCATCAGAAAGGATGAATACCCAACATTTACATCAACATGGATGGCACTGGAGGAGATTATGCTAAGTGAAATAAGTCAAACAGAGAAAAACAATTATCATATGGTTTCAGTTATTTGTGGAACATAAGGAATAACATGGAGGACATTAGGAAAAGGAAGGGAAAAATGAAATGGGGAAAACCAGAGGGGGAGATGAACCATGACAGACTATGGACTTCAGGAATCAAACTGAGGGTTTTAGAGGGGAAGGAGGTTGGGGGATGGGTGAGCCCAGTGATGGGCATTAAGGAGGGCATGTATTGCATGGAGCACCGGGTATTATACACAAACAGTGAATCATGGAACACTACATCAAAAACTAATGATGTACCATATGGTGACTAACATAACATAATTTTAAAAATTATAAAAAAATAAATAAATAAATTTTAGATAAAACAGACTGAAGGAAAATTAAAATATTGTGAACTAAAGGAAAATGAAAATATATTATGTCAAAGTCTGTGGAATGCAAGCTAACAGTGTTTTGAGGGAAATTTATAGCATTAAATGCTCATATTAGAAAAGAATTAAGATCTAAAATGAACAACTAATCTTCCAACTTCAGAAACTAGAGAAAGAACAACAAACTGAACTATAGAATACAGAATAAAGGGGGACATAAAATTGCATAACACTTTGTTAAAATGTTTTTAGAAATCAGCTAGGATGTTGAAGGATTCAGGATGGAACGCTGATGGTAACAAGTGAATGTAGCTTTATTACAAATGTCTATGACATAAACTCACTGAAGGGAGTGATGGGACAAGAATGAACTAATCTAAGTAACTTTAGAAAATGCTGATTCTACTTGACATTGGAAAAACAAAAAGAACTACACATAAACACTGTACTTTAAATGGTACATGTTTTTCTCACAAGGCAATGAGTTAGCAATTCTGCAGCTATACATATGCCAGATTTGAACAAATAAGTAAATAAATCAATGATAATGGGAGACAGATTCTTGTTGTAAGAGAAAGAGAATACAAATGAGTAAGTGGAGGGGGCAAATTTGGGTGAACTGTTATGCTGGATTAGAGTCATAGATGTCAACATAAAATCATATTTATTTTAACATACTGATGGGTGGAGGATGGATGGATGGATAGATATAGATAGATAGATGACAGATATGTATGAATGTATGTAAATTTACATGAAATATTTTCTAACATTGTTTACTGAGGGGATATAGATGCAGTGATGCCTCAGTAGCAATGAGCACATCCAGCAGCCACATACTGTTTTCTAAATATCACTCTCCAATCAGAGGATCCGTATCTCCTTAGAGAAAGGCTGATTCTAGAGCTAGGATAGAGAAAATACAAGACGGACCTGTGTAGCCACTTACACTGCCAAAAAAGGAAGTGCTCAAAAATTTAAAATAAAAAAGGATGGAAGCATGTCAAAAGAATGTAGGAGCCAGGGTGCCTTGGTGACTCAGCTGGTTAAGTGTCCAACCCTTGATTTCAGCTCAGGTCATGATCTCAGGGTCATGGGACTGAGCCCTATATCAGGCTCTGGCCTCAGTGCAGTCTGCTTGAGATTCTCTCTCTCTCCTCTCCATCTAACTCTGCCCCCCCCAATAAATAAATAAATAAAATATTTTTTAAGAATAGGATGTAGGAGCTGACCTAAAAGAGTTTCCATTGGTTAAAGCTATCATTTGAACATCAAAATTAATAACCATAGTATTGAGTTATAACCAAAAAATAAATGAATACCCTTAAATCAATACTGATATAAATACATGATTGAGTGAATAAACAGATAAATAAATTAAAAGTGACATCTTTATAGAAGAAATTTAAATAATATATGTAGATAGTCTTCCCTCCAAGAGGTGGAGCTTAATTTCTCTCCTCTTGAGAGTAAGTTGTACTCACCACTGCCAATGATTTGAGCAAAAAAAAGGGGAAAATAGTAGTTTTCCCTTAAACAACAAAAGGCTTAGTGGAGCTGACCCCTTCTACACAGTCAAAAATCTGGATATAACTTTCAACTCCCCCAGAACTTAACTACTAATAGCCTACTACTGACCATAAGTCTTACTCAAAACATAAACAATTAATACATATTTTGTATGTTATGTGTATTATATACTGTATTCTTACAATAAAGTAAGCTACAGAAAAGAAAATGCTATTAAGAAAATGGAAGGGAGGGGCACCTGGGTGGCTCAATCAGTTAAGCATGTCTTTGGCTCAAGTCATGATCCCAGGGTCCTGAGATCAAGCCTCATGTCAGACTCCAAGTCTGCTTCTCCCGCTCCCTCTAGCTGCCACAACCCCTCACATTGGATTTGCTCTCTTGCTCTCTCTCAAATAAATAAATAAAATCTTAAAAAAAAAAAAGAAAAAGAAAATCATAAGGAAAAGTAAATACATTTGCAGTACTCTACCATATTCATTAAAAAAAAAAAAATCCATGTATAAGTAGACCCATGCAGTTCAAACCAATGTTGTTCAAGGGTCAACTATAGTTTTATACCAGCTTTTATACCAGTTTTATACCTTTATTACCTTAGCCAGGTAATCAAGGTTAATATCATTAGTAAGTCATGTTGATAACACATATTCCCTGATGTAATGAGAAAATCACTTCACCTCTATGATATTCTTCCAAAAGAACCATAACCCCAATCTAGTCACACACACACACAGACAAATTCAAATTGGGGGATATTTTACAAAATAAATATCTGACCAGTACTCTCCCAACCTGTCAATGGCATGAAAAATAAAACTTGAGAAACTGCCATGAGGACCAAATGCACCATGACACCCTGGATTTGATGCTAGAATAGAAAAAGGAATGACAAATTCTGAATAAAGTCTACTAATTATACCAAAGCTTTGTACTTTTCTTAATTTTGACAAATGCATCATGATTTTATAGAAAGTTAGGATTAGGGGATAATGGATGAAGCATACACAGGAATTCTCTGTACTATCTTTGCAACTCTTCTATAAATCTAAAATTATTCCAAAATAAAAAGTTTTAAAATCCATTTGCCAAGCATAACTCTATAATCTCTGAGTAGAGTTTTATAATAAAAATGCTAAAATGGCATTGACACGCGCACGCACGCACACACACACACACACACACACGGTAGCACAAAAGAAACATTACTTTTTAAATAGAATGTCCATATTTAAAAGTTACTTTGATATCCATAGAAGTGTTCTAGGTAATGTGTTGTTTAAAGCTATAGATTTTTTTTTTTAATGCATAGTTTAGTCATAGTGATGAGTTCCTTAAAGCCTACATAATGAGGGAAATATTTTTGCTTTTTTTTTTTTAAAAAAAAACCTTGCTGTGATTGCATGCAGTGATAGAGATGCCTTTAAGAATGTTTCACAGATGCTTCAAATCATTCATTTCTCATAAACATATGGGGTCTATTCTTCTGTCACTGTGCGTAATTCCTATTGACACTAATGGGAACTATGCATGCATATCTCTATAATTTGGCCTCAAACAAACTGAAAATCATCACTATTGAGATGAGAACCAAAGCAACCAAACAAAGAGAACAATTGACTCCTTAAAACTCAGATTCTAGACTCTCTTGTCACAAGAAATTCCAGTCATGGAGAATTAATCTGCAGTGATTCCAACACAATAAACTATAATAAGTCAAAATATGATACTCACAGATATTATATTTTAGGGCATAGTATCTTTCTGAAGATAATAAATTACCTTTTTCAACTGTAATGCAGAAATAGCTAAACATTTCATAATACAACTGAACAAAAATTCCAATGCTACAAAAATAGCTAGTGTGTCATACATTTTAAGGATCTTTTTAAAAAGATTTTATTTATTTAATTGACTGAGAGAGATCACAGTAGGCAGAGAGGCAGGCAGAGAGAGAAGGGGAAGCAGGCTCCCCGCTGAGCAGAGAGCCCAATGCAGGGCTTGATCCCAGGACCCTGAAACCATGACCTGAGCCAAAGGCAGAGGTTTAACCCACTGAGCTACCCAGGCACTCCACATTTTAAGGAGTTTTATTCAGATCTCTATAAACTGCTCATTTATTCACATCTCCCTTTATAAGATTATATCCCTGTTTTTAAACCTCAAGTTAAATGGAGAATTTTTTTTTTCCTATTTAAACTTTACTATTATAACATGTGTCCACCAAGAAGGAGAGTCTCAAATTAAGGAGACTTGTTCACTGTTCCATTGTCCCATTTCCACATCAGAAAACATAACAAAGTTCTTAGCTGTGTATCTCAGCAGTGTCACTTTGGCCAGATTCCAAGATGTAGGAGGTTGCCTCAGATCTCAGTGGGAGGCAGCCATTATGTGTTTGGGGGAAGCCATTTGAAGCTGGCAGGTGAGCCAATTCTATCACTAAGGAGAAAGTACTGCTAGTAAAGTCACCTTGTGACAAGTGTCTCCCTGCTGTGGGTTAACTTCCAGAAAGAAGGTTTGGAGAACACATAACAGTTCACAACAAGGAAATCAAACAAAATAAATTGGGCATAATTTGACACAGTTAAAATAAGAAGTGTCACTGGCGCTGCTATGAAGTAGGAGTTATGAAGAGCTTCTGCCAAGATTAAACATTTAGTTAGACAATAAAATAGCTTGCTGGTCAAGCCAAAGACATTATTCTTAATGCTTAAACTGATGGAGACTAGTGAATAAGTCTTTTTGACAAGCAGGGCTGCCAAAGAGTAGCAACTAGGTCTTAAGAGGCATGCGCGTGTTCATATAGTTGATAAGCCCCAAGCAGAGAGAAATAGCAATATCATAAAAATAAAAAAAATAGAATATGATGGGTTTTTAAGGAAATTTTCAACAATTATAGAGAGCTGACCAGAAAAGATATTGTGTAGAAACAGTTTTCTTTTCCAAATCCACTTGGCTCTTAGTAAACTGAACAGAAATATTTACACATTATAGTTTTCTCATACCAAAATACTGTCATTCAATTTTCAAACAAACGTTTCTTCAGTGGATTCCCAAATGGTTTAAACTATATGTAAGAAGTGCCCAGTGGGAAGAAGATGGAAGCCATATGAAACAGTTCAAACAGAAATATTGGCAAAAATTAGCAAAAAAAAAAAAAAAAATGTAGCCATGAAGTAACCAGAGAATCTCCAATGCTTCATTCTACCTTTGGGCATCTCTATTCCACTTCACAACAAAAATAGCCCATGCGTACTTTCATTTGCAGGTGGCTGGTGTTCTCACTCAATGAACACCTACTTAGGATGAAGCTCTGGTTCTCATTTCTTATCCTCGTTTATTAAATGCTAGTTCGTTCTAAACTCCTATTAAAATGAAAACAATTTCGGTATATGAAATCACACTGACGTATGAATCACTAGCTTCCTAAGTTGTTGATCTTCTAAGGCAGCGTTTCTCAAAGTCTGATTCCTGGACCTCACACCATGCTAAATGTTTACATTTCTGGGTCCCATTATTGAACCAAAAGTGCTGCATATTCAACCATTTCCCAGGCAATTGTTATGGCAGTGATGTGAGGAATCATTGTTAAAGAAAGCATCGATAATTCAAAAGACTGGACTGGAATTGCAAAAACGGCAAGGTCTGGGAGGGTTATTTCCTGAGAGGAGACTTTGCAAATCATACCAGAAGTCACTGCCTTGGGTGTGGCCTTGAGGCTGGGTGAGATTGGCAATGTTATTAATATACTACTGCTGGTTTAACTCCTTCAACACAGAGAGCAATGCTGACATTCAGACACACGTGGGCAAAATAAGACCATAGACTTTTGCCACATAATGATACCATGAAGTACAATGGAAATAACTCATATTTTATTCCCTTTGACATGTGAGGAAAAAGCAAATAAGAGCAAAGAATGTCATATATCTTTAATCATTAAAATAAGAACTCTTAGATTATGATTTTGCCAGCTGAGAATATGCTTCCTCAGATATATCCTATGCCCTCCTACCTCCATGCATTTGTCCAAGCTATCTGCTTCTATGCCTCAATAAATCCTGCCTATCAATTTAGGACTTGAACGCCTCTTTAAATGCCTTCTCCCTCCCTTGAATTTCCTGCTTAGATTCATCTTGCAAATTCTCATGGTATTTGATCATTATGATGAAGTCATGTAGTACCTTCTAATTTATATTCTTATTATATATTGCATATGTGTATAGATACATATATAACACGTGCATATCTTCAATTCTTGAATCAACTGCTGAAATAGAGTATCCTTCCTATGACAGATGAGACACACTGAAATGAAGCAGATTCTAAAACATGCTGGGGCAAGTAGCAGGAGGAGGCAGGGAAGGAGAAAAGAAGCAACGTCACCAGTCATAGAGGCAAGAAGGAATTTTATAGCTTTGCTCATGCAACCTTTGCTTCTACAGAGACCATTTACTACATGAAGAACGTGGACTTCTATGGGCTTCTTCTTTTCTCATCATTTAGGAATTTAACTACATAGTCCACAATCACCTTTTGTCTGAATTAAATAATTTGCTGTACATTGGATATTTCTTATTCCAAACCAGATCTATCTAATTTCATACCCATGTATACAACCGTTCATTCCTGCTAAGAGAATATGAAACCCAAAACTCCTTCAGTAATATTTAGTGAGCACTATGTTGATAGAGCAGCAAATGAAACGAAGTGAACTGCTGCCACTATGAACTTCTACAGATCTCTGATAAAATTCACAGTGATAAATGTGATGAAGAATGAATCAGAAAAGAGAATTGAGATGGTGGGCCAAAGAAGGGTTCACTAATTTTGCTCATTAGAGAACGCCTCTTCAAAACTTAACTTTGGAGCTGAGACTTGGACACAAGCCAAGGGAGCTCGGGTGGAGGGGCGGGGTGGCGGGATATTTCTGACAGGGAACAAGAATTACAAAAATCTTGAGGTATGGTAGCCCTGTTCAACAAACAGCAGAAAGGCCAGTGTAGTGGAAACGCGTCAGTGAGGAGAAATAGAGGTATCCCACAAGATCGTGGGCAGGTTTAGGAGCCACACTCAGGACTTTGGATTTTATTATTTAATAGGAAGACCCTGGAGGATTTGAGCCACGGAATGACACGATTTGGTTTAGGATTCAAAGAAGTGATGTGCCCACTGCAGGAATGGGATGAGAAGCAAGGAAACTCTTTTGGAGACTATTGCAGTGACCCAGAACAGAAATGACTTGGGCAGAGCAGTAGCAGCAAGTGGTCAGATTCAGGATAAAATCTGAAGGTAAAGCCAATGGAATCTGCTGAGAGATTGGATATAACATGGTGCAAGAGATATCTAGGAGTGAGGTGAAGAGTGGTGCCATTTCATGCGACAGGGGAACATAGAGGAAGAAAAAATTGGTGAGCAGGGGTTAAAAGCAGTTCTACTTTAAAAATGTAAAATGTGATGTTAAATATCCAGGTGCAATACTGGATAAGCAGTTAGATATAAATCTAGGATTTAGGGGAAAGTTCAGAGCTAAAGAAACAAGGGTAGCAATCACAGGAACATACATGGAAGTGACCATGATGTAATTTAAGGAGATGTCTTAGGAACCGAGAATTTCTAGAAAAAGAGCCAAGGAAAGAGCTAGGGAGTAACCCTTATCACTCCCACACACAACCCACTTCTTCTGTATTTGCAGTTTATCCTTTCAGATTCAATTTAAATTGTAGCTTTTCTATCAGGCCTTCCCTACTCTACCGGCTCCATAGCACCCATAGCACGATAGCCCAAAAGGCACAGTATTGGGTTTTCTTAACATGCCAGTAGACTGAAAGCTTTTTGAGGCTGGGACTGGCTTACTTATCATTGCATCCTCAATATTTTCTGTAGCCACTGAAATATAAAACACAACCATTAATTTTGTTGACCAAAATTAATGAATGAACATTTACTACCCCGTTAGTTAACATACTGTTTCCAGTTTCATTGAATAAAACTGGTTATCAGTTTTCTTTCAGCTTTGTTCAATGACAAGCCAAGAGGTTTTTTTCATATTATGAACCTAGAGATTAATTATATCCCGGGAAGATACATACAATTAAAAAATATAATAAAGCACTAATCCCCTAGAAGAAGAATTAAAAATAAATCTGCTATAAAGACGTCCTATCAGAAATCTAAAACAAATTTGGCTAAATTTCCTGGCAAGAATCCTAAGCACGTTGTGGGATTGAAATTGTAGGCAATGAGAGGAAAAAAAAAAATTTAAGACCACTTCTTGAACCACTTAAAAAAATTGAAAATAATCTGACCTGTATTTTCTCTTCTTTTGTGTCTAGCTCTTGTTTCTCTGACGTCAAAATACTCTGCTCTATGTTGAACTATTATGGGAACAAAAGAAATTTATAGAATTGTCTATTATTTGGGATAAGCTATAAATGTTATAATTTAGCTAAAGCCTTCCCTAAAATTAATATATTTTATCCTAGGACTTTTTGAAATCTAAAACAGATATTATTAAGTACAATTTATATAATAGTTGAAAACTACTGTTAACAAACACTTTATAAGGTCCTTAAAAAATGTAACTTTTAAAAAAAAGAACACAAATCCCTGAATTTATATCTGATATACTAAAATGACAATATTTTTCTAAGGAAATGTTCTTTTACACACTAGTATATTCATTCCAATTTTTTGGAAGAAATTATATTAGACCATTTTTTATTTTAACTTGGTTTGGGATCAGGAAAAATGAAAGACCATGATGATTATTTCACTTATCTTGCAAACCTCCTCACCTACCCTTTACCCCCAATTAACTCACTCTATTCACATTTTTCATTCTTCTACATTTTCATACTTTGGGAAAAAAAAAAAAAAGGAGAGAAATAAGAGTAGAAGTAAGGGTGCTTGAAGCCCAAGATCAGATAGAAGGAAAATGGGAGAATGATCTCTTGCTTCCCCATCCAAGGAACTGGTTTGAAGGATTTATTTAAAGCCTTGGGGAAGTTATTAAGGATACAAAGATAAGTAATGGAATGTCTTTAGACAATGTAGTGATTAAGTTTTAAGAGAGAGATGTAAACAGACAATGGTAACTTTACAAATGAAACCTAAGATAATTGATGTTCAATTATTGCCAACAATTACAAAAACAGAAATAGATTAAAAGGTCTGCTGCTTCCTTATTAAACTCCTTGTCTTCTTATAAAACCCATTTGCCTGCTTCTACTCATCCTTCTGATGCCCCAAAGATACTGTTCTTCCCATCCTGAGCCCCATTTCTTATATCAAACTTGAATAACTTCAGGGTGGAGGGAGAAGCAAGTCATAAGTATCTCCCTTGGACCATGTGATTCCCTCACAGGGCCAATGCTTTAAAACTGTTTATCCCCCCAAAATTAGTAATGCATCTTTGGATTTTTGTAGGTATTTCTTAAGTGACAGTTCCATAGTCAAAGGCTAGAAAATACCAAAGTCAACAAAAGTTAAACAGGTTGGCTTATTATGTAATATAAAATTAATTTTAGTAATATCTAAGATATTTCAAGTATTTCCTATGCACTTGAAACCTTGGCTAAATACTTCCTATGGAATGCATTATTTAATCTTCACAACAACCCAGAGGAAGATACTATCTATATTCCCCCTTATTTGGTAGTTGAGGAAACCAAAGGTAGGGTTATCTTAATTATTATTTTGATAGTGTAAGTAACTTGCCTAGTTTTTGGCAGAGCTGAGGTTCAAACTAAGACCATTTAGCTCCAAAGCCAAGCTGTACATTTCACCAGTTTGATATATAGTCTCCCTGCAGGATTTTATCAGAGCATTTAATAGGCTAATGTGATTGTGAATCTCCAAGAGGGAAATGCAATAAACAGCATTTCCCACTTATTTGATTATAACCCCCCTTTTCCTTACAGAATCTTGAGCCACCTGCAGAACACTCTTTCCTGTTCTCTCCCTCAGGTGAAAATAGGATATGCTTTTTTCTCTTCCCCTCCTCCTCTTTGTTCTACTCCTTTCAGGATGGACGCTACTGTTGTACATTTTATACTCCTTGGATGTAATTCCCAATTAAAAGAAGACCTATCCCTCACCAGAGTCAAAATATCCACATTTGTTTGTATCTTAGTCCTGGGATGGTACATCTTGTGCCTCTGAATCTTTTTTGGAATAACAGAAATTGTTCATGGAGCTTTTATTATTTTTCTGCAAACTGAGGGCCCCAAAGAAGCCAAGGACTTTGCTTTTCATCATCTGTCAATTTTTCCTGTGTCTATGCCGAGTCTTCTATGGGGGCAGATACTGTCTCTTAGTACATTTCATGTTTACCAGTGCACTGCAAACAGTGGGTGTTCAAGAGTAATTATGGTTATAAACTCTTGAGTCTTTCCTGCTCTAGGAATCTATGTTCATATTGGAAATATAATTTATTCTTCATGCATTCCATACCAAATACATCAGTGTGTAGTTATGTTTTAATTGGCCAGCTCTCCAAATACCAAAATGAAGCAAGAGAAAGCTTTCTGGTAGTTAATTGTGATCGTGTTAAAACCTCGAAGTTCTACCGAAAATTGCTATTCCCTTTCTCTTTATTTCCTACAATTTATGAAAACATAACACACATGGGTGTTCATGTACTTTTCACATGAAGTTTAGTGCACTGATATAGAGTTTGTTGTCTCTATTTGTCAGCCTTTTAAACCCAATCTTTCAAATATCCACGAATGGAAAACTGTCTAGATAGGAGCTCAAGAGAGTTCCTTTCCTTCTCACTGCACCACCCGTGTGCCTCTTAAAATAGATCTATACATAGGCCTAATGGATAATACAGACCCTGATGCATAGTTAGTTGCCCAATCGCCCAAGCAACTGGGTTGCAATGGTGTAGATGATTTTTCTTAGGAGCTGTACTGGCAAATAGCTTCCGTGATTTAGCCCATGGAAAATGAGCCCTGTTTTGCTTAATGTTTTAGGTTAGGGAGTGGCTGGCAGCATTCTGTGAAAAAGTGACACTTTCAACACTATAAGTGATTTGCTGACTTTATTTAACAATATCTAAACCATTTTAACCAACAGTATCATATAGCTTGGCACATTATACCACTACAGATCTTCCGGAAAGGATGAAATGGCCAAATATTTACATGTATTCCGTTTTCTTTACATATTTGTATTTCTACCATTTTGAAAATTAGAATATAAACATTCTGTTTAAAAATCTGTTCTCCCCCACATACTACATATTCAAAGAGCAAACACAATTTTTCCCTTTGGTGTGTGTAAATATATATATAATATATATAATATATGTATGTGTGTGTATATATATACATATATAGGTATATCTGGGTTTCCATATTTTAAATATCTATGACCATCTAATAGCCCTAACCCTTTGTTTTATAATGTGCAGCAAAATTATAAAATCTGCTATCCCTGTAATTACATTGCCCTTTGCCATCTCTTAAGAAAGAAAGAAAGAAAAAAGAAAGAAAGAAAAAAAAAAAAGGTTGTGTTCAAATTTTCCCCCCGTTTTATTTGCACCCTATTAACAACTGTTACTAGAGCTTTAATTATGCCCCGGTGATTGCGGAGTTGTGGCTGACTTGTGTCATTTTCCTCCCAGGGGATGCTTTGTAATTACCAGCATCCATCGTGGCTGCCTGTAAGCTGATGCTTTTTTATTACCAGTTCAATAATCACTGCATCCTTGTGAACATCTGCTCTGCAAGCCATGCATCGGGGGTCCCAGTGCCTGTCACTTGACGTTCCCTCACCACAGTGACCTTGGTGCCCTCGCCTTCGGTTTATATCTAATTTGTTTACCAGAGGCTCTGTCCAGAAAGTCTCCCAGGAATGCAATTAATACACCAGATTTGCAAACAAAAGAAAATTTTGCCCTTTTTCTCCTTTCTCTTTTTCCAGATTATCGTCCTACACTTAGATTCCATAATTTTTATTCCTAGGAGAACGAATCCTTTTCAGACTTGCGGGAACAGGGAAAATGAGAGATGAGTTTATTTAGGAGCTATCCTCCTGCTTGTATTGAAAAGTAGAATGTCTTTGTGGTGTGCTTTCTCTTGAATATATATGATAGTGACTAGCAAGTTAAAGAAGGATGTTGTATATGGAATATTCCGTGCCTGGGAAGGGAAGCACTGTTCATTTGTCCCTGTTCTGATTTTATTTTCTTCCTGACCTACTGTCTCATTTTCTTTCTTATCCTGAACAAGCCTCTCTGCTCTTTGTTTTATGGAATATTTCTTCCCTTTTAAACCATTCTCCTTCTTCAATTCTTTTGCTCTACTTCATCCATCTTTTCCTTCTTGCTTGTCTCTTTACAAAATCTATGTAAGTGAAAGATAAAAATGGGTAAAAACAGCACATGTTGGGCACAGCTGCTGGTTCTCCTGATGGTGCTTCTCCCTTCTGACTCACTATTTATTACTAATAAAGCTAATCTGGGCACTGCTTACTAATCCTGGTTAGGTCTGATTTCTTTAAATAAAAACTAGAGTTTCAAAGTTTGGGTTATTTTCATAAGTATATCAAAGCTGAGCTGATCTTTTTTGGGGGCAGATGAGAAAAAGCTGAACTCTTTCAGTTGTGCTAACCAAATCTACGCACTCCTCTGACATACACATGTGGCCCTACCCTTTCATGTTCTTAAGCAACTGACATTACAGACCTGGTGAGAACTTTTCCAAAATTTCCAATGCAGTGTGCTTATTTATTGAACCAGCTTGTCCACAATAATCTCCAGAATTTCAAAATCAAGTAGAAATGGTCAATAAGTCAATCTTGCAGGGAAGTCAGGAACAAGGGAGTTCATCTATTCTTACTCTTCCACTGGCCTAAGAGAGTACTGAGGGAAGCCCCCACTTTATTCTTCTCTAGTCCCACAGGAACTAGTGTTCAACTTAGCACAGTATATGTTGACTAAAACGGTCCTTGGGTGATTGGATGTTAGCTCACAACCGTGGGAGCTTCTGAAATGGGCCCCCATATTCACAGAGGGCAAGGGGAGATCAAAGAAGGAGGCACACCACTCCTCCACAATGGTGGGTGGCAAGTTTAAAAAACAAGGGAACTTCTTTATGAGATTGGTCTTGAGAGACCACAACATAAGTAGATCTCTGAGCCTGCCCACCAGAATCTTAAAAGTTTATATGGAGGCCCTACCTCAGTTCAACCACATTCATAGTCCAGATGGTCTCAACAACACCTTACTCTCTCAAGGCTATGGCACTGAAACAGTATTCACTGTGGAAACAGAAGGCAGAGTGTGCATTCCAAGGACAGGGAAAGGGGTTGAGGAGCCTTCAATTGCCCGGGTCTATCCTGCAGGTCAACCAGTGAGCACATCCTCTCGATGACCCCCTCCAACATTGGATTATACCTCCTGTGGATGAAATTCTATTCCAGAGCCATTAATATAATATACCACTTAGCCCCAACCTGGGATGAAAAACCTTCACACATTTACACAGACACATACACACACATGCTAGAAGAATATAAGACCTTGAGATTACTGGTCAAGACTAGCACTCAAATTCATGCTTTAAGGCACCCTCCAAACACAGAATTTACTTGAACTTCTAAAGAGAAACAGGACATAAAATTAAGAACAAGTACTTAGAATAAGTACCTAAGAACAAGTACATAGTAGGACTCTCTCCTTCCCTTACCTCCCCATATTACCAAACGCCAACTCAAGGTAAGAATCTGAATAATACTGCCATTGGCTGCAGCCATGGGCTACATCTTACAGGGAGTAGGAGAAAACCATCTTGCAGCCTAGATTTAGTCCAACTCACCATGTGGCTTCGTGGCCAAATTTGAGAAAAGTGTAATGGCACTGTGGACTATCAGTCCTGTGTTGTCAGTTTAAGACCTGGATTTGAACTGGAGGACTTAGGAGATAAGGTGGAGAAAAGCATAAGACAAATATATCAGAGACACCATAGGGAAAGAAAGAGGAGGGAGTAAAAGAGGACATGAGTGAAGAATGAAGGGAGGGAGAGAGGAAGGCAGGAAAGTAGGAAGAGGGGAGGAAAGACAGGCATCTACAGCAAACAAAAATCTATAGTATAGTTGGGAGATTAATTCACTATAGCTAAAACAACAATCTGGAAATTACTTTTAAAAATAAATGTGTTTAGCCTTCAAAGAAGAATTAAAAAACAAAACCCAACTACCACTTTTTTAAAATGAAAATAGGTCATAAGAGAAAACAAAATTAAACAAAGTAAGTTAGGTGAGACAAAGAACCAATTAAAAATCCAGAAAGTGAAAAACTATACAAAATAAATGAAATTTAAAATCTCACAAATTAAACTCTAAACTGAACATAGTTGAAGAGAAAAATGGTAAATGGAAGAAAGTAGGGAAAAATTGCCTTAGAACGCAGCTCTGACAGATAAAGGGATTAAACAATATAAAATAGTACTTAAGAGACAAGGAAATTAATATCTGAGGCAAATATTCAGATAGTGGTAGGACAGGAAACTGGTCTTCTGGTCTGCTGTATAATAAGGGTGCCTTATCCGCTATAGCTCCTAAGAAGTTTCCAGTGCATGTGAAAACGTTCCCTCACCACATTCTTATTGAGAGAACTAGCCAAAATGGATTGAGATTTGTAACTGTTTTGAAAACTGAGGGCCATCATACTCAGCTAATACAAAAATCATTGGAAGTGATTAGTTTTCCAGTAATCAGCATTTTATTTCAGTTCATTTGAGGGTCTAGAAGGTTTATCTCATGCTTTTATTTATCCCTGAAGGGAGAACAAAGCAACATGTGTTGTCCCCAGCATGAAGGAAGAAAAGAACAGAGAGAAGAGTGTATTCTTGGGCGCCTGGGTGGCTCAGTGGGTTAAGCCTCTGTCTTTGGCTCAGGTCATGATCTCGGGGTCCTGGGATCGAGGCCCGCATCTGGCTCTCTGCTCAGCGGGGAGCCTGCTTCCTCTCTCTCTCTCTGCCTACTTGTGATCTGTCTGTCAAATAAATGAATAAAAAAAAAAAAAACCTTAAAAAAAAAAAGAGTATATTCTTGTGTCTGCATGTGAATGTGTTACTAAAACAGACGAACAGTTCCGTTCTGTCCTTTAAAGGCCCAGCAGCAGCTGACATCATCAGAAGTGGTGTCCAACATGCTCTCATGCAGACTGAATGTCTTCCCCAGCCTTTCCTACTATCAACTCCTGACCACTCCTGATCCCTAGAGCATTCTCTCTGCTTCCTTTCCTTGCTCTTTTTTTACTATGTTGACCTTCTTTCTGGAACTGCTTGATGTCCAGTGCAGCTCTCAGGGCCTCTTGCCTCAAAGCAGGAGGAATGCTTCCCAGGAAGTGTGCTGCCTCCTGGTTTGTCAAGCCCAAGGCTGAGAGAAGACTCCATATGCTGAAGCAAAACTAAGGTCATGAAAGGATGGGACCAGAAAATGCTACAAATCGGGGGTGCTGGGGAAAGCCATTCCCAGAGAGGAATCTGCTATTAAACTCCATGTGTGGGTACTGGCAGAAGTTGCCAGACACTGGGTGCTGCTGACCATAGGGCCCTGACATACCTGAGTGCTAGAGAGCTGACCATGCTGCAGGAGCCTGGCCCTGGGGAAGCAATGCTGAGATGCAGGCAGGACTGGCTCCATCATTTGTAGGACCCAGTGCAACATGAAAATGTGGGGCTTCATGTTCATTATTAAGAATTTCAAGACAGGGGCGCCCGGGTGGCTCAGTGGGTTAAAGCCTCTGCCTTCGGCTCAGGTCATGATCTCAGCGTCCTGGGATCGAGCCCCGCATCAGGCTCTCTGCTCAGCAGGGAGCCTGCTTCCTCCTCTCTCTCTGCCTGCTTCTCTGCCTACTTGTGTTCTCTGTCTGTCAAATAAATAAATAAAATCTTTAAAAAAAAAAAAAAAAGAATTTCAAGACAGTGGTGTGCCTGGGTGGCTGAGTGGGTTAAGTGTCCAACTCTTAATTTTGGCTCAGGTCATGATTTCAGGGCAGTGAGATCAAGCCCTGTGTTGGGCTCCATGGTGGGTGTGGAACCTGCTTCAGATTAAGATTCTCTCTCTTCCTCTCTCTCTGTACACTGTCCACCAACACACACACACACACACACACACTCTCACACACACACACACACACACACTCTCACACACACACACACACACACACACACACACTCTCTCTGTCTCTTTCACTCTCTTTCAAAACACAAAAAATACCAAGATGGTGACAGTAGAGAATGAACAAAGTGAGAGCTCTGGATGACTGCAAAGGTCAAGTCTTCATAAAAGTGGCTGTGAATGTAGAAGCTGGGCACTAGAGAAGACCCCTGTGCTTTAAGAGCCTGCCGGGAAAACCACAAGGAAACTGGGAAGGAAAACTCCTCCTTCCCGCAGTGTCTTTTCAGTGCCCTTTATGGATATAGCTTAACATGGTACAAGCAGGGAAAAGGAGATTATCTGAAGGGCCCATCTCCACTTCTGCAAGTCAGTAAATAATAGGTAGATTTGGAGCTGGGGGCAATAAGTTGGTAACTGACACCAAGATCAATAGCATTGGAATAGGGTAAGATCATTGGCCCATGCAGAACTCAGATCCAAAGTTGACCTCATTAATATTTATTTCTCTATTTACTTTTTGCCAAGAAAAAGAAAAGACATTTAAAAACTTTATTTGGGGGGTGCCAGGCTGGCTCAGTTGGTAGAGCATATGGCTCTTGATCTTGGGGTGGGAAGTTCAAGCCATACACTGAATGTAGAGATTACTTAAAAATAGTATCTTTAATAAATAAATAAATAAATAAATAAATAAAACATTAATTGGTCATTCTGGTTTCCATCCAAGTATAATCAGCATAAGGCTAGCGTTCTAACACTAAGTTTTCTTGACCACAATAAATACAGCCTTACGCCCAATTGTCTAATCCTTCAATCAGTCTATAAATATACCTAGAATATGAAGCTCTGTCAATCTAATACCCTGCCACTTATTCTATCAGAGTTAATTTTATTTCATTTATTCTTGGCTTCTGGCTCTATTACCTGATTGGCAAGTGACTGAAACTGATTGACAGATGGGGCAGTGAACATCCCAGTGCATTAAACCCAGAATGTGTGGTTTTACAAATGCAATGCTTAGACTATGAGAGGAGATTCACAACAGATTGAGTGTGGCATAGTGACTTCCTCCATCAGAGCATTTGGAATATAAAGTCCACAGAAGAGAGGCTAGCAGCAAGGCACAGGGAAGGTGCCATAACCCTGCCAGTTTCTGCCCAGGGAACCTTCTTCCTCCTCATTATTTGTAACGGTGATGAGGGGTTGGGAATGGCAGGGAGATAAACCAACTTCTATAGTCTCCTTCCTTTTCATTTTCATCCCTGAAAACTGCAGAGAAGGAGCACCCTGGGCTTGTCCTCTGTCCTTTTCTATTTCACAGTGGATTCTAAGCTCTATCCAGGCAGATAGATTTTCTCTTTTGCTTCCTTGTTGTTTCCCAGCTGCTAGAACAGCACTACACTCTGTTTAGAAGTACCATAAATAGCATTCATTAAACACTGGCTGATCCAGAATGGAACCTCCATGAGCACAGGGATTTTAATCTGTTTGTTTGCTTCTGCATCCCCAACACCTAGAAGTCAATACTCCAATAAACTTTAGTACCCATCTTTCCCTCTCCTACTCTCATCCTTGGGATACTCTTTCTTTTGTAGTGACAATATGGGACTGCCAGTCCGGTTCCCTCCCTTCTACTCCCCGTTGGATCTGCACTGTTGCCTCTCCGCTCCCACCCTTTGTGCCTCAGTGTCCACATGGTGAGACTCAAGAACTCATTCCCTGACTACAACTTAGCTCAAGAGTAGACAATTTTAGTTCCTCCCCTAATATATTTTAATCTATTACTGGGAGACAGATTTAATCCATTCTGGTAGTAGAAGCCATGAAGATATAAAACTTAGGAGCTGTCTATAGACATGTGGCCTCACAAGAAAAAAAAATTCCATCCAGATGAAGAGAAAATAAAATTTTTATACAAGAGATATAAGATAAAAAGATAGAGGGAGCGAGTTCCTGATAGCATGCAATTTTCAGTAGTGCAGGCCTAGACCCAGTGGCATCTGTGGCCTTCCCATGGGCTGATTCTTCAACCCTTCCTGGGATTCCATTAATCAGTATATCCTCTTTTGCTCAAGACAGCTTACTGTCTAACCAAAGGAGTCTTACATTCTTGACCTCCTTGGTCTACTTTCCACATAGCAGCCATTTAAAATAAAATCCAAACTCCTTAAGGTGGTTTACAAAGTCTTGCATTCATCTTTAACTCTACCCTGATCCACTTTCCTCTTTGCTCCCAGCCCTTTCTAACTGGTCAAGCAGTCTATATCCCCTCCTGTCCCCAACTTTGCACAAGCCATTCCTTTTCTGGAAATGCCTTGCCCTCCATCTTTACTTGCCCGAGTCTTTCCTTGAATTCAAAGTTCAACTCAAGTGTCACTCCCTCAGAAAGTCTCTCCCCAACTGCCTGATATAAATGGCCACTCAATTGTCTTGTATCTTAGGACATTCTTTCATACTCAATAGTAGAGAATTATCACTATGTGACATTTGCTTATTTATTCATTTTTGAAAGTTATTCTCTGCCCTTCCCACCCTTAGTCTCTATAAGAAGAGAGACTCCATGCGTCTTGCTCAACTGCATATCCTTAAAGCCCTAGAACTATGCCTAGCATATAATCAGTGCTCAGTAAATATGTCCTGATTGAATAAATTCATAGCACACCTTGTCACCCCCAAATACCAGTCATCTACCAGGCTTCAAATGAGAAGCAGAATAGCTCCTTATAACTAACAAAACGTTTCAGGACTTTTCATGCTATTGAAGTACCTTTGGTAAAACCCTTAAATACACAGTACACAAGAGGAGCCTGGGTGGCTTAGTCATTTAAGTTCTGACACTTGATTTTGGCTCAGGTCCTGGTCTCAGGGTTGTGAGATGGAGCCCTATAGCAGGCTCCACGCTGGATGTGGAGTCTGCTGAAGATTCTTTTTCCTCCCTCTTCCTCTACCCCTCCTCACTCTGCTTGCATTCTCTCTCTCTCTCTAAAAAATAAAATAATAAATAAAATAATAATATTAAAAACATAACATACAGGACTCTTTCGCATTTCAGTAAATAGAGAACTCAGGATGGTGATGATGATGACGATGAGGAGGAGGGGGAGGAGGAGGAGGAGAGAGATATAAAAGTAGGTACAGATATATAGATAATCTCAGACCCTACTTGGTTGAGCATTAAATATTAGGGATTCAAACATAAGACTTACTCCAAAGGAAGTCTCTAAGAATAATTGCCATTACAATAGATGTATGTAAAATAAAACAGGATATCTTCACTAAGCCCTTATAATGTGTCAGACAAGGGTGTTTATATGTACTGACTTGCTTAAACCTCATGAATCCCTATGAGGTGGCTACTATTATTTAAAGATGAGGAAACCTGCCTAAGGCTTCAGGCTGAGCAAATGATAGTTCCAGGACACAAACACAGGCAGTCTATTTCAAGCTTGTAACATCACCCTGCACCATTTATTTATGTTATAAGAATACATTGAAGCCATCAACTATATTTGGGCAACACTAAAAGAGCTACCTTCAATTATCTGACTTAGTGCTTCTATATAGCCCATCACCACCTATGTAATACAAGCTGCCATCACTTATATGTCCAATAAGCAGTAAAGGGCACTGGAATAAGGATAATTTTCTTTTTAAGAAAGTATGACTGTTAATTGTAGATACCACAGAGACAGGCATGAGGCACCAGGGGGCAGAGGCACTTCTATATTCTCATTCTCATTATTTTACTTCAGCTCACGAATAACTGGATGGAGTTTGTGGTCTTCTTTCTAAATCAATGAAATGATTTTCAGGTTAGAAGGGTAATTTATATTTACCGTCCATATATCCATGTCATTTCTACCCCTCCTCTAAACCTGATATATATGATTATTTAGGAATGTTTTGAGTTGAAAGCTAGTGTCTACATGATGAATATGCAGGTCCTCATATCAAACACTCCGATTAATGATAATGTGATCATTTGTCAGTGTTAAGTTATCAACATTCACAGAAGGCCAAGCATGATGCTCCCCACCCACCACTCCAATCACAGCTGGCTGGGTCTCCACCCACAAGAAAAACATCAGCCCTTTGCCACAGCATGTCACATCACCTGCTGACAGAGTCAAAAAAGTAAGAAAAATAGTATGTGTGTTTGTGCTTCAGTGCTGCCTTAGTGAAGGCAGTTTCCTTTGCGTCTAGGTATTGAAGAGAACATTCACTTATGGAACAGTTTTTATCAATAAAAGAGATTTTTTAAAAAATCCTATCACTGCCCATTTCTCCTCAAATGGGCTGCTATTTTTGTTCAGGAATTTATTTTTGAGCTCAAGTAGCTAAAACAATAGATGGAGTCCCTCCTTTCCCACCTATAGCTAGAATCTAGAGGAAAAACAAAAAACAGCATATGTATGCCCCAGTAATTATACCATTATGAAGGTAAAGTTAATGTAATATAGCTCTTTGGTGGAGAAGGTAATTTTACCAGATCATCAGTGCTTATCCTAATTCTTTTAGAATAATTACAATTCATTTTACTCAATTTATCTCAGTAAATCCTGCTTTGAAATTTAAAAACGATGTATCACTATAATGACTTCATTATAGGCCTGTGAAATATCTAAGCACAATAAATTCAACAGTGTTGCCCAAGTAGAATAGATGAAAAGCAAATGATACATGCTTCATGCATGGAACTATGGACAAGTTTGTTTCTTTCACTGAGTCTTAGTTTCCTCATCTGTAAAATAATTTGAATATACCTAACACATGGGGTTATTCGAAGTTGTACGTGAACATTTATGTGATTTATGTAAATCACCTAGCAGTGCCTAAGACCAGGGGACACTCCATAAGTAGTAGCCACTACTGTTTTAACTAATAATAATATATTATTATATATATAATTACATATATATTATATATAACAATTGCACAAATTATTATTAATTATTTATAGCTGTTGTGTGAAACTAAAGGATTGCATCACTGGCAATACAGAGTATTTGAAGTTAAACTTCAGAGTTACCTTTGATAATAAGGCATTTTTTTTTAGCAGCAGTCTTTTCTGCTTTTAGTCTTAAAAACTAAATACTCAAGGGACGCCTGGGTGGCTCAGTTGGTTAAGCGGCTGCCTTCGGCTCAGGTCATGATCCCAGGGTCCTGGGATCGAGTCCCGCATCGGGCTCCTTGCTCAGCGGGGAGCCTGCTTCTCCCTTTGCCTCTGCCTGCCTCTCTGTCTGCCTGTGCTCACTCTCTCTGACAAATAAATAAATAAAATCTTAAAAAAAAAAAAAAAAAAAAAAAAAAAAAAAAAAACTAAATACTCAAATAGCACTTTCCAGTTATAATATATTCATATGAATCAAATAAGTGCATTAATGTATGTAGAACTAACCCTTAGTTTATGTCTTACAGAAGAGAAGAGGGCTATTGAGTAAATATCACTTAAGCCAACTTACACAACTTTCACTTTTCCATTGTTTTCCAAGGAAAACAAAGGAAAAGAAAAGAAAAATAACTCACAAGAATTATATTGAAAAATTGAATTTGAGAGCAGTGTTTCCATACATAGCAGTATCTTCTTAGCTATGACATCTCTCCTGCATCATTTACTTGCTTTTCTTTTCTATCTTGATCCTTCCCAGGCTGTAAGAATGTCTACAACTGATAATGACACTCGAAGGCACATCTAAAACGTCTGCAACTTATCTCTTCCAGTCTTCTTTTGGTTTGCATTTCTACAAACCAGCACCATTGGGATATGTTAATATCTTTTCTCAGTTACATGTGTCTTCTAATAATCTCAGAATAATGGCTAAGAGAGTGGGCTTCAAGGCCAGCTTGCCTGAGTTCAGATCTCTGCTCTGCCACTTACTATTTGTTTACCTTTGGACAAGAGACTTCACACTCTATGTTGAGGATTTCTCCTCTGTGAGAATTATAGTAATAATCTCTATCCCAAAAGGTTGTTCTGAGGATTAAAGGAGTTAATCTGTCTGCTTAGTGCCTGCCACGTAAGAACCACTCAATGAACGTTTGCTGTTACTACAACAGCTCCTACATTTTTTAGTTTAAGATATTTTTCAGATACAACAAAATGGCTTTATGACTTTATGACTTTAATTAGTCCCCCTCCTTTTTACCAATTTAATGGATCTAACCCTCTGTAAAATACTGTAAAAATTGTATACTTAAAAGTATACAATATTTGCTATGACCAGTTTTTCAACTAGTGAATATCCAACAGCATCAACTTATCAGCAGACTAATTCAACACTGACACTTTTTTTCACCATGTTTTACTTAACTAACTGATACTGTTTCTTATGGTGTATTAGCATATCGAGTACATGATTCTTAAGTTTGGGAAGGAGAAAATGATATGCTTGTAAGTTACTCTTTGTCTTACATAATTAACAGTTAGCAGAAGAAACACCTTTAGCTCTCCTAATTGGGGAAAAGTAAGCCACAAATGAAAGAGAAATATTTACAATCTAGAATGTTGCCCTAGTCATTTCTTCAATTGCTTCCACCTTTAGAAATGCATCACGGAAATAGAAATTTTAAATTACCTATGAGGGCTCTCAAAACAAGTTCTGTTAGTTTATCGAGTTTTAAAAAGTCTTTGCAACCATAAAAAAAGATTTGAAGCATCTTTACGAGGTCTGAGATGCAATGTTTGGAGCTAACAAACTAGACACTTGGGTAAAGTCTAACTTCTGTGAGACTTATGAAATCTGCATAACATAGGAATACCATCTGCATTGCTGTCGAGAAAGCTCCCACTGAGTGTCGTTCAAACACCAGTAAGAATTTCTTATGATCCTCAAATGGTTTGTAAAATATCATCAAATGCAGTTTCTTTGGTAACAAGAGACAAATTTTACCTGTCTTAGCATTCATCCTAGCACAGATCAGATCTCTTACAAATTTTTGTATGAAACAACTATTTATCAGCTTCCAAGATTTCCTTACAGCCTGGGCAGCCCCTCTAGTTAGGGTCTGTTCCTTTCACTGGCATTGCTACTTCATCTGCCTAGTTTCATACATAGGAAGACAGTTACATTATATTAATTCTCATAGTCTACTAATTAACTTCTGTTCACTCCTCTTACATTTCCTTTTCTGGGTTGTGTAATTAAGTTCTATTAGTTTTATTCAACATCATAAAATGACATTCCCAAGCTTCTCCCTATAGGCCTGCTGCATTGCCCAAAATGGAAGAGGACCCTACAGAGGAGCTATACCCTCCCGATTAATGCCAGCTGTTTCTTAACTGCAGATTCTGAGAACACAGAACATGTGGCCTCCAAAAAAAAAAAAAAAAAAAATCTCTTTAATAAAGAATATTTTATCTCCGTGGAAAAGAAGGGCAGAGATTTTAGAAGATCATTAGCTCTTCCCATTAAAATCCACAATGTTACAAACACAAAAATGATGGCATTGTTTTCATTTTAATGTCTTCTTCTCTAAGGTGAAAAAAAGAAGTGATTGAAAATGCAATTTATGTTTATTTACAACGCATTAAGTGATAAAAACATTTTCCAAATATTGGTCATTTTATTTATTTTCATGGGCCAATGATAAACATTTTTTGTTATCAGGTTAAAAGTGTGACTTCCATGAAATTACAGTATCATTAACCCTTTACAATGAGCCATTGATTTCTTTAAAATCTACGAAGGACAATGCTTCGTCACAGGGATATTATGTTGAAAAAAGAAAAAAGTTTTCACTACTGAGAGTGAGGTCATAGCCTGTATTCCTTCTGTTCTCACATGCTTTTCACTTCTTTCCTCATGCAAAGTCCAATCACTTACAATGGGTTTTTATTTGCAACTCATGTAAATGATGCCATGTTCTCACTGTTTGTCAACGAGGAGTAAGCAAACTGCTCCTGCATCACAAGATTAGTTTTGGCAAATCATTAAAGGCTTTAAGTTTCTAATTTATAAGATATAGTCAATGCTTTTTACTTCCAAGTATTCCCTTTCCCAGAGACCAAGACTGAAAACATTTCCAAGCTGTCTCTGCCTGGATGACCTACCGAGCTAGGGCAAATCCAAAGTCAGTTCTGAGCTTAAAGACAGCTGGGAAGGACAATGCAAACTGAGATGAAGTTTGCTTTTACTCTGATTCGCCACTGAGCCAACTAGTGTATACTGTGGAAGGTAAATAAAAGGAGATGCACAACGGCTCACAATTCACTGATGTCTTTCAGGCGCCTCACAGAGACCCCCTAACGTTCAGTCATCAACATGGACAACACACCGTGAAAAAATTTTCTAGGAGACAGGAACCCAAGATCAGGAACTCACTGCCCTTTCTATAAGTGGCCATGCCCTCACACAAAAAGTGGTCACAGTTCATGCTACAATGTCCTTACCACACTACCATGCTACCAGTCCTTACTATAAGGATGTCTGACTATAATTACAGTAGTCACCCCCTTATCTGTGGTTTCTCTTTCCACAGTTTCACTTATATACAGTAACCATGGTCCGAAGGCAGATGATCCTCCTTCTGATGTGTCTCAGAAGATCAAGGGAAGCCCAATGCTGTATCACAATGCCTACGTCATTCATCTCATTTCATGTCTCACATGGGAATTTGATCATCTTACAACATCATAAGAAGGGTGAGTACAGTACAGTAGAGATTTTGAGAAAGAGAAACCATATTCATATGACTTTTATTACAGTATATTTCTGTATTTCTTTTATTTTTTTAAAGATTTTTATTTATTTATTTGATAGATCACAAGTAGGCAGAGAGGCAGGCAGAAAGAGAGGAGGAAGCAGGTTCCCCACTGAGCAGAGAGCCCGATGCTGGGCTCTATCCCAGGACCCTGAGATCACGACCCGAGCCGAAGGCAGAGGCTTTAACCCCCTGAGCCACCCAGGCGCCCCCTTTTATTTTTTCTTATTTATTGCTATTAATCTCTTGTTGTGTCTAATTTATACATTAAAGTTTATCATAGGTATGTATATATAGGAAAAAACACATACAGGGTTTAGCACTATCCATGGTTTCAGGCATCCACTGGGGGTCTTAGAACATATCTCACATGGATAAGGGGGACTACTGTATACATCTATCTGATTTTATTACATACTGTTTTGGCAGGCCCATAGCAGATTGGCCATGGCCAATGGCTCTGTTTCATGCCAGATAAATCATGTACAATCTTCTGTCATTCAAAGCATTTGGGCCAGCCTTAATGTACAAACATCTGTTTCTTCTCTCTCTATCCCTCTCAACCCTAAGTACAGTCAGACCTATGCCTATTTCTTATTTGCAGGATCCCTACTTCATAGATTAGCCCCTGCCACCTTGAAAGATTTCTTTTCTCATTGAGTTCCAATCCTACTCGTGTCTATACTTACTATGAAATATTTTCTAACAACACAAGTTCACCCCACTTTCTCATCTGTCCCCATCCTTAGCGGACTTCTCAGCATTTATTGTTCTTAGCAAATTTACCTAAATTAGAAACTAATATACCTTACTCTAAACTTATCAAGTTGTATATTTAAATTATCTACACCTTGGGGTGCCTGGGTGGCTCAGATGGTTAAGCATCTACCTTTGGCTCATGTCACGATCTCCAGGTCCCAGGATCAAGTCCCATGTCAGGCTCCCAGCTCAGTGAGGAGTCTGCTTCTCCCTTTCTCTCTCTACCTCTCCCCTTGCTTGTGTTCTCTCTGTCTCTCCTAATTCTCACTTTCATAATCATTCACACATTTTATTCTCACTACTCAGTGTGTTTTTGTATACTGTCTCATCCCCCTTTCTTTATGTATCCACAGGCTCACCAACAGTAATATCTGAACATCAGTGGAAATACTAATGAAATCTGAATAAAGGGTAGAGTATAGTTTTAATTTAAAAAAAAGAAACTGATATTAGCAAAATATAAACAGTATGCAAGCTCTTTGAAGGCAAAGAATATGTTTTATCTCTCATAATTCCATAATAGATAATCAATCTAGCCGGCTGCTGCTTCTGCCAACAATAATAATTTCGGATATTCTTTGTCCTTTCTCCAGATCCACCCTCCATCCTTCTCTACCGTCTCTACATCCTGACCCCCGTGAACTGCACCTGCTTGGCTCCCAGTTAGCTCAGACAGTGGGAGGCATCAGCAGTTGATCAGCGGTGGAAAGAGTCTGTCTCTTCCTGATAGACTACAGATTGGCAGAGACATTTCTCCAACAAAATTCCTAGTTCCTATTGATCAGTCTACAGCTGTACCTACCACTCTCCCTCCAGATTCTGGTAAATACCCTATCTTCTTGCTTTTTCAAGCTTAATAAATAGCACCTTGCCTCTGCTACAGCCAATATCCTTCACTATCTCTTGTTGGCTTCCATTAATTCTGTCTATATTTGTTGAAACGGTGCTTTTGTTAAACTCTCAGAACTCTGTCATTCCGTTTCAGTGTCATCTATTTCCTACAGAGTCCTTGAGTCATACGATGAGAAGAGTATGTTCCATATCTCTAGCAAAAAAAGGTATCAATTTGCTTCTATTATAGCACAATTCTCAAATACTTTAGTGAGAAGGGAGGCACTTTTGCTTATTTTTTGATATCTGCATAATAAAAGATGACTAGATTCTCATATTTGCTTCTGCATTTGTTCTGCACTCTGTTTTAATGTGTTCATTTTGCTGTACTACATAAAGAAAACCTTATATATACATGTAGATGGAAAAGGAAGGAGTAATATAACAATCTTGTCAGACAATTATGGTTATTCTTCTTTGATAATACATCAAAACCTGACAATTGGTAATTACCAAAAGGTTAGTGGCAATATGAAATCTGAAACTTATGAATAAGCTTTTCATATTCTCTTACATTAAAATTCACTGGTTTACCTTGCGTTCTCATGCACATGTAATTGTGAAACATAAACTGGTCATTTAGAAAAATATTGTTTCATCAAATCATATAGATCTTTCAAATGTCGACACATTTGTTTGTACAATATCAAAAAATCACATTTAATTATATCACCTTATATCACCACCAGTCTTGGGAAAAAAGTTTTCTGAAGTACTGGAAAATTATTAAGGTCCTTGTAGAAGATACAAATTTCCCCAAATCATACTACAATTACACAAGTTCTTTTCTTCCAGATAGCCATTCTACTTCAGCACGCAGCAGAAGTGCTTTCAGCATATTTCCCATAAATTACCAAGAAAAATAATACTCAAGAGATGACACTTCACAAAATTAGTAATTGTTACTGCTTCACAAAGGACATTCTGAATGAGACTGGTATTTATTTTACTGTAAGTACATGCATGCTGGTGATGAATACAATGACTGCTAGTACCATTGGGTCACACTGCCTTGATTCCTGCTAAGCCCCAGCAGTTTTACTCAGCAGTGTTTTTGCACCATCTGTGTAAATGATACACACACACACACACACACACACACACACACAGTCTGGTACAAACTCTGAGCTTCAGAAGAATTTTATTCAATATTTCAAAGTACTTTGACTATTTCAGCAGTACTTGCTTTTTTTGCCAAGTATTCACCAAAAAAAATTTTCATTGCTTATTTGTTGGTGCTGAGAGACCAGGAAATCATAAGCAAAATGGCAAGTCCAGCCACAGCTGTAGATTGACTCTTTTGTACGGCAAAAAGCCCAGTTCTGCCCACAAGATATTAACCCAGTCTGTAACCCAGGTTTACAGCTACAGCTTCCATTCAATGAGTCGGTTGGCACTGCTGTAATTTTTCTTTTATACTGATTTTTCTGCCCAACACAAATTTAGGGATATCAACTGTACAAGGTAGTGTGTCAAAGCAGTACAATAACTTACCTTGCAAGATGATTCTTTTCCCAACTCTAGCTTGAAGAGAAAGTAATGAACAATTTGTGTCTTTTAAAGAGCTCACTATTGGGACACTAGGTGGCTCAGTCAGTTAAGTGCCCGCCTTCAGTTCAGACTATGTTCCCAGTGTCCTAGGATTGAGTCCCACGTGGTCCAGCTCCCAGCTCATCAGGGAGTCTGCTTCTCCTTCTCCCTCTGCTCCTCCCTATACTCATGCTCACACACACTCTCTCTCTCTCAAATAAATAAATAAAATCCTTTTAAATTATTTATTTCTTTGAGCAAGAGAGAGAGAACTCAAATGGGGGGAGGGCTGAGGGAGAGAGACAAGCAAGCAAGCAAATCACCCAGGTGTCCCTAAATAAATAAAATCTTTAAAAAAAATTAATAAAGAGAATATTGTGTTTACACTTAATATCTGAAAATAATGCTCCAACATAACTGACACCATAACACTATTCAAAAATATTCTAATGCATAAAATGCAATACATATATTTCTAACATCTATAAAACCTAAGGTAAGATAGCTTACATCATATTTTCATTTCTTTTTTATGTTGTTCATAATTTCTTGAGGTAAATTCTTCTATGAGGCTTCATTTTTTAAGCAACTTTAGACAAAGCATGAAACTAATTGAAAAGACTAGCCTTCTAAAGTCCTTTTTTAAAGTCATTGATCCAACTTTATATACAAAAATATATTAAGTTTTAAATTTTAGAATAACTTATTAAATGGTTTAAATAAAACTTAACCATTATATCATATTCAAAAATCTTTTTATTAATATTATTGTAAAATAAGACACAAGCTGTATTTACTTCTTATATTACTGTATAATTACAAAGAAAATTTCAGCATTTAAAATTAACAATTTAGTGAGTAATAATGAGTTATAGAGATTAAGGAGGCATAACCAAAAATAACAGGTTAAAGCAAAGTAGAAACAATTGAGAACACACTAAGTTAACTTCTAAAGCCCCACATATATTTATACACTCAAACCACTACCTTCGAAAATTTGTTAAAAACAAGAATTCACCAGCTCCCCCTAATCTATTAGTTGTCAAATCAATAACAGTAGCAGAAGTCATGTGGCATCAGGAAAGCTTTAGTGTACACTCATGAAAGAATGAGAATAAAAAGGCTAATAACACTTTACTTTATTATTATGAAAACGGCTTTGTCCTTGAAAATATCCTGAAATGATTTCAAGGACCCATAGGGTCCCTGAGCCACACTTTGAGAACCACTGCACATAGATTGTTATAGGTATAATTATTTTATCATTGCTTATCAGTTATATTGAACATTGAAGGAGCTTGAATTATTTGGCTCAGCAAACTAAGTCCTGACACTACTGAAAACAAGGTTAGATGTTAAGGACATAATTAATCTCAGGGGCAGGACTCTTTCACAAACATATTCTACCTCTAATTGCCTAGCAATTTTATAAGCTCATATAATAAATGAGCATGAAAAATTTATGACTTCCCAAAGTTTTCAAGTCTAAGGACATGTTTTCTTAAGATCAAAAATATCGGGGCGCCTGGGTGGCTCAGTGGGTTAAGCCGCTGCCTTCGGCTCAGGTCATGATCTCAGGGTCCTGGGATCGAGTCCCATATCGGGCTCTCTGCTCAGCAGGAAGCCTGCTTCCCTCCCTCTCTCTCTTTGCCTGCCTCTCTGCTTACTTGTGATCTCTCTCTGTCAAATAAATAAAATAAATCTTTAAAAAAAAAAAAAAAAAAAAAAAAAAAAAAAAAAAAGATCAAAAATATCTACAAATATTTCCCATAAAAGCAAATTCATTGAAAAACAGGAAGGTTATTATGAAGACTACATGGGATAATAAATGTAAACTACCAAGCACAGTGACTGAACCATAGTAAATTCTAATTAAAGTATATACCTCACCTCTCCCAGAATGTCTTTCTTCAACCTAGTAAGTACTAACACAAAAGTGACCAAAATTTCCAGGTAAGAGCTCCAACTCTGAAGCAGTGCCACAAAAGGTCTTAAGTGCCAAGTTTCAAGAGACACGGATTTACTACAGCGAGGATTTGCAAATGGTTTAGAAAGATACAAGCTAATTCCAGATAAGGTACAGGTGACCTTGGGTTGGCTTCAAATCTCAGGATCATGTAATATGTAACTGAGAGATGAATCTGAAAAGTTTTTTTGCAAAGTCCATCAAGATCTTAGGAATTCAGTATTTTCGGTATAGTAGAACATTAGCATCTATAGGTAGTTATCTCTTCCATCAATTACAACTCCAATGTATGGAGTATTTGTTTCTACAGGTCAAGATCATTTCTAGCATATAAATGATATTAGAAAAGTAAGGCGTTCTTTCATCTATTTTCCAAAGGGCAATAGTAACAAACCAAATATGTTCTGAATTTATTATTTTCAATTTCTATCTCTCAATGAACCCATCCCTAGTACCCTTAGGCAGATTAAAAAAAAAAAAATCTTAACACAATTAAATCAAAACATGCCATGCAAGTGATCAGCAAGACAAACAAACAATAAAACAAATATCAACCCATTCTCAAAACTAACATCACCTTTTAAAACAAACTTCCGTGTCTCAGCAACGAGTTCCTTGGAGCATATGCTCCAGCAAATTGATGGGTCTTGGCTATAAAATTAAAATGCCCAGAATCTGTTAGAACAATATGGGAAACTGTTTTCATAAGGGATTATCTTCTGTTTCAAATGGTGTGTATATCCTCTACTTTATAGCATACATCCATGGCAAGCAAGACTTCTGGTCTAGTGGACGGCTTCAGGGTCAGAAACCCTAGTTGAAGGTTTGGCCTAATCACTAATGTAGTTGGTTCTCAAAAATTTTTATTAAATTATTGTGATACGCTCATTAGTCCATAAAATAGTTTAAATGGCAAGGAATTTAAACCAAAATAATGGCAGGGGGAAGAAAGAAGAAAACTTACCTTGTGGTAAATATAATGTAAAGGGCTTATAACTAAGGAGTCCCTTCTAGAGGGTTTCTGTTTTGTGCAGGCGGCAACAATGTATATAAATCCCTTCCCACCAGAATAGCACTGAAAGGGGAAAGCATTTAAGGGCAGTGAAGTAGGCGTATTTGTAGAAGAGAATTTCGACACTTCTTGAAGTTCTATTATGTGCAAGAAGTTATGTAATAACACATTAGAAGTGAGAAGAACTAACTTACAGAAATAAATGCAAACACTGAAGTTATTGTGCTGTAAACTATGGACTTTGGACGATAACAAAGATGGAGAATTCTATGTAATTGGCATATCACTGCAAATAAAAAACAAGCGTGGGCACGACATGGAACAATACAAGCAGTGATGGAGAGTGGCTTAAGTTAGAATCGGGAAGTGATGCAGAGACAGGAGACCAAGGAGGAGCAGAACTCAGATCAGAAGCAAGATACAGTCACCTCAAGTTATAGCTCCTAGTTAAGTTCCACATATATTTTGTTTTTTGTTTTGTTTTGTTTTTAAAGATTTTTTTTTTTTTTTTAATTTGACAGAGAGACACAGCGAGAGAGGGAACACAAGCAGGGAAGTGGGAGAAAAAGAAGCAGGCTTCCCGCTGATGCAGGTCTTGATCCCAGGACCCCAGGATCATGACCTGAGCCGAAGGCAGACACTTAACGACTGAGCCACCCAGGTGCCCCTCCACACATATTTTGTTAGGGGATTGGCCTACTGTAGACAAATATTCTACAATTCACATTTAATAAACTTAAACAAGAAGAACTGTGACCCAATGATTCTGAGATCTGAAATACATCGATACGTTTTCATAGAACATGTCCAGTTATTTCAGCCACATTGTCTCTTTCTTGTGGCCTTTCTGTGGTATTTCCCCTTCTTTGCAAAGTGCATTCTCTCCGAGCAATGAAATAATTCTTAAAGATAACTAGTATCAAAGTTTTTATGCAGTTTTGGGTGGGTGGTCTTGCTTTGTTTCTACTTTTATCTTATCCGTTGCTTTCAAGCTTTTTTGGTAGAATAAATTCATGGATTCTTAAGATCATTTACTTCTTCCTTTTTGTTTGATTTCTGGAAATTTAGCCTTTCTTTAACTCTCCCTGAAGAGTCGAGGTAGGCAAAAAGAGGATAAATCACAGAATGCTCTCTTTGTCTTGTTTATTGGCAGTTTGGTAGGCATACTGAAAAATTAAGATAAATTAACCTAGGTTTTTGTATTTTACGTACTTTCATTATTAATATTGTATTTATCTTCTTTCCCTCCTATAAGTAAAAGCTGGCTTAGTAAATAATTGCCTTTGTTTCTGGTCTGTATACCCTTGATTAGCTGTGGGTGTTTCTCTGCTTTGTTGTCTTTTGCAAATGTCTCACTTCTCACCAGTAAAAGCTGAAAGTCAAACAACCTAAGTGGTGCTTTGGTCTTAACGACTCTGGCGAATATTTTATCATCTCTTTGGACTTACAGAAGAGCCCGAATTACAGTCAGTGGTGGCCCACAGCAGAATAGAGGGGTTTATAATAGCCAAGGAATCAAAGCTGGGGGCTGGATTTCTAGGCTTCTTTCTGCTGATGAATCTATCTTGACCCCGACCACCTTTTTGCTTAATCAATCTTCATTTCTCAAAGTCTGTGCTCCTGAATTTGAACTTAAGAAATAAATCATGCAAATCTTTTCAAACTGGAGCTCAGTCTACCAGACGTTAGTCTCCCCTGGCAAGAAGTGGAACAGGGTAGGGAAGTGGGGTGTGGGAGGCAGGCAAGTTGAGAAAGAGGTAGATTTTCTATACCCTCCTGAGCAGAGATAGAATGAAAACAACTTCAACTCTCCTTAGAGCAGTATGTCCGTATTTAAAGTTAAATGAATATAAAATTGTCCTTCCAGAGCAAACGCTTTGGAGATTATCTCCCTCCTGTTAGTATAGATAAGGTAGAGTTGACAGTACCTTACTAGGTAAGGTTACCTACTCTGCCATCCATATCCTTTCAGAAAATGACTAACCAAGAAATTCCAGGCTCTGCTCTGCAGAGTACTAAGGATGTCACTTGGCACGTAAAACCATTCCCTTAAGACTTCATCATGGCTAATTTCTAAATCTAAATGAAATGATACGCATTTAAATACAATCTGGGTTTCTAATCTATAGGTTAGTACTCTTTGCAGATTGAACCATGACAGGTTTTTTTCCCCCTATCTAAACATAGATCTTGAAGTAAGTCATAAAAATGAAGTATGTTCACTTTTAGAAGAGAGTTAGTCATTGGGGCTCGTACAGAAAATGCCCTAATCTTTAGCTTCCTTCTACTCTTTTAAATATACCTTTGGTGAAAGCAGTGGCTACATTTAATCTGGCTCAGAAACCTATTCCGATTAACTGGAAAAGGAAACATTACATCTGGGCCAGATTAAGTGGTGCTCATTGTGGGCACTGTGTGTTTTTGTGTGTTTGTGTGTATGTGTATTTGTTCATTTATATTTAATGAGCAATCGTAAGTCAATATTTATTCTCCCATGTACTTTTAAGAACACTTGGCATGTTTCTTAATAGGTAGGAGGAAAGGAGATGGAAGGGCATGCTCAAAGCTTTTTAGCATGACCTGACATTCTTCTAGATAAAGCATGGGACAGATGGCTTGTGGCTTCTCACAAAATTCTCATTTCAAAGTTGATCACTCTTAAAGGAGCTTGGATAACCCTTACAAATTCTGGTTACTCTAAACCAAACTTTTATTCTTCACCATACAGAGTAAATCCAGCTCCCAGTATGCTTTTGTCATTAACAAAAACTCTGAGGGTGGTTTCACAGGGATTTTTATGCATTGTTCTATGTTCTTTGTTTGATTTATAAACTGCTGAGGGGAAATGGGGTTGTAAACCTAATCCAGGTTTATGATATAAAAGGGCAGCACATTTTAGAAACACCTTGTGGTCTTACAAATAGAGTTAACTTTAAGCAATTTATTTAGCTAAATAACTGACTCAACTATGTATTAAATTGCTGCCAGTTGGAAATAATGGAGCTTGGCAGTTTTACTGTCAAATATAGTGGGTATAGGAAAATATGTGGAGACTGGAGACTTGCAAAAGACTGAGCTGCTGTAGCATTTAGTGATGGAAAAACCAAGTAATTCACCTTGACTACACTCAAAGGGAAAAATGTGAAAAGCAAGCTTCCACTATTAAACAGTTAATTATAGTGTGTTTACGTGTATAGGGCTTGATTGTTAATTGCTTAAACTAAGTTGTTCTATAAAGACAAGTGCTTGCCTAGATTCCTATGTGCTTAGAAATTGATCTGAGTGGTGAGCTGGTTTGTTTTGCAGGGTGTAAATTGATTGACATAAATGTGTAGTCTGAATTTTAGAAAAGAGGTTTTATTGACTGTCTTGAGCAAAAGATAAACTATGAGGAAAATCTACAACTTTAATGCTAAAATTAAAAATGTTAAATACTCTGTCTTACCACAATTTTTGAAGAAGCAGTTCTTATAGTCTCTTTATTCTTTTTATCAAGAAAAGGAAAGGAAAGGAATGGAAAGGAAAGGAAAGGGGGAAAAAAAAGAAAAGAAATATAACAGATCCTGGATTATAAGATTTTATGGGTCTAGAGGCTTTGTGATTATTTATGGAAAATAAGATCCCTGGGAAAAGATCAAGGAACATGGAATTATTTGGACTGGAGCTAGAAAGGTTAAAGACTAATATAAATGATCTTCAAGCCTATGAAAACCATATAGGAAACAGACACCAGCTATTCTATTTGAACATGAACACAGCTTAATTGGCAAAAGCTGCAATAGAAATAATTTGGGATAAAATTATAAGAATCAATGTGTCTTTTCTTAAAGATTTGTTTTGTTATTTTTTAAAGTAGATACTAGAATTATATAAGTGACATAGTGGCATTTTAATAAAGAAAATAGACCCATATTTCAAGTTTCATATTAAAAATTCCTATAAACTTTGGTTATTAAACCTTTGAATTTGATCAGAAGGATAGCCTTCAGAAAAACAATTGCTCAAATCATGTTCGTTAACTACAGCATGTAATTAAGTTATAAGCTTGTAAATACCCAGAAGAGGAAAAATAATGGCAAAAAGTAAATCCAGTGTCAGGTGAAGTTATTCCGTCCTTTACATTTAGTTAAAATTGGTTCAAGGTCCCTACCGCATGTTCTTTGGAGACCTATATTTTCAAGATTTCTCAGTACTTCCCAAGGCTAAGGGTCCCATGGCTTCAAGTTCCTTTGAACTTGGAACTCTAAGTTTCACTTGAGTCTCAAAATCCAATTTAAAAAAATAATAATAATAAACCCAGTGTTATAAAAGGCATTGTATGCATAGTGGACTTTCACAAGAGACCAAATTTCTCTTCTTATCAGAATGGCTGTGAAAAAAAAAAAAAAAAGGATAGCTATGTACCCGAGAGTTCTCAGACATTAAGTTCTGCTAAGCCAATGAGAGTCTCAACTATGCTGAGTAAGGATGGTCTGCAGAAAAATGTAGCCAGTTTCTGCAATAAACTCTGGAAAAATATTACCAAGTCAATTCAAAAAGCAAGTTACCAAGAGCAAATTTCGCCATACCTCTCTACCCTTGCAGACTGTCTGTGGCTTGCAGACAGGGGGACATCTGATAGAATTCAGGAGGGTAATTAACTGAAGGACAGCATGCAGTGTTGGAGTAAGTTGTGTCTGGTTCAAATCAGGAGTAGAGAACAGAGCTTTTTGTTCATTCTTTCTGTGAACTTCAAGCTCAGTGGTGTAAAAACTGTTCAAAAGAGAGGTAGTTCAATGTGATGGATTAAGCTAAGAGATAAGTATGATCTTAAAATGATATATAACCTCAAGAAAGTTGGTTTTTCCCCATTAATAATGAAAGTAAACAAAGAACTTTCCAACATTTTTTGTTTGTAATAGCCTCTCTTCATTTTGTTTTTTCAAACTTTGGGCTTTCCCCTATTATTCTTACTAGCTTTCTTTGAGTTAAAGTATGAGTCTATAAAAAGGAATGAAATCATCTGTTCATTAACTTTCTACTCAGTAAACTTTTTTTTTATTTTCTTCAGCTACAACTCTCATAATTTTTCTAGTCACCATTCTTCTCCTCTGTTTGCACATTCCTTAGTTTGCATGTCAGTCCCAAATGCCTCAACTCATCAGTTAAATTAGTTCTGTTTTTACAACAGCTCACAAAAGGGTTTACAGCTGAAACTCTTCTTCTAATCTAGCTCTTCTTGCTGCATGTAGTATTTCTTTATTGACCTTAGCTTTGGAGAGCTTTAAAAATAATACATATCAGTAAGGGTTGCATGCTTTCTAATCATATGTTTTCTCCTGCTAATCATTCAGTTACCTGATTAGAAACAGATGCAACCTATTTGAAATGTGAACTGAGGAGTGAACTGCTTATAATGGTTGCATATTTTTTAGATATTCTGTGTCTGTGTTGTGAAATACCCTAGAAGGTTTTCAATGTAAGCATTTAGATGATATTTTATAGCTATAAGTTTTTTTTCCCTTCGAAGTGACCCATTCCAACCAATACAAACTGACAAACAAAATGAGCAACAACAAAGATTCAACCAACATCAAAAGCCATAACACTTATAAGTAATCTGCAGACAAGAGTACTAGAACTGTGATAGTACAAATTTCAAAACAGACAAAACCCCCGCTCTCAAAGAGCTTATGACATATTGGAAAAAGTAAACACATAAACAACCATTTTTAACCCAAAGCATAATATCATACTTTAATTGAAACACATCCAAAGTGGTACACAAAAAGGACAAAAAAAAATAGTTCTGTCTAAGGAGACTCAGGGAGAGCTTGATGGAAGTTTTTGTGTTTGTGTTGGATCTTGATAAAGGAATAGAGTTTCAATGGGCAGAGATGCAGCAAACTTCTAGGCTGAAGCCAAGGATCAGCAGCAACCTTCAAAAAATGCTTATAAGTCCTGCCGATCGGATCACCCACAGTTTTACTGATGAGAGGTTAAATTGCTGATTTGAAATAGGTTGATATTATATTGAAGTGCTCCATATCAATAGCACAATGCTAACCAAAGGGACTCAAACTAAGCTATATAACAAACTGTAGAACTCCAAATATAAATAGACTCAAATATTTGTTTAATTAGATTGCCAACTCAACTGAAATTTTCTTGGGGGAAAAAAAAAAAAAAGCCCAGTGAACATCTTCAAATTAGAACTGAACCATGTGGGTGTTTTACCTGTTTTTTATTATCGACTTAATTTTTTTAGAGAAGTATTAGGTTCATAGCAAAATTAAGAGTAAGGAACATGATTTCCCATCCATCCCCTGCCTTCATATATGCATAGCATCCCCCATTGTCAACATCTCCCACCAGAGTGGTGCATTTGTTACAATTGTTGAACATACCCTGATACATCATAATCACCCAAAGTCCATAGTTGACATTATGGGTGACTTTTTTTTTTTTTAACTTTAATAAATACAACAAAATCGGGGCAATCAGCATGTTCCCCAAATCAAATCTGAGCTAACTGGCATGTATTACTCCTGGTTCATATTTGTGGTTATCAATGAAATACCAATTAGGTCACCAAAATCTGGAAAACAAATTTTAGGTTTCAGTAAATGGAGGAAGTTTTACTATAACTTTTGGATGATTTGGAGAGTTTTCCTTTAGAAAAGTTCTCATTAAGGACAAAACCTTGTTTTGCCCTTGCAGCACGTCCCTACGTTTAAATCCTAGTTCAGCATTTAAATTACATTTTTTCCTTTGGCCTGATGGTTGGTTCAGACAATTCAGGGTGTATACAGAAGTAGCTGGGAGGATATTTTGGCTGAGGACTAGTTAGTAGTAATAATCCAGACACCTCAAAATTTGCTGCTTCTTAATAAATAAATGCTTGTCAAGTGACTGCCGAGTTCATCCCAACACGTGTTCTTGGTATACATGGTCCTTTTGGTAACCATGAGAGTCAGAGAGGTAGGATCTGTTGACTTTTCCAATGCTTTGAGCCACCACCAATTCTATTTAGTCATCTCCACTCTGAAAGCCAAATTCCTTTATAACTCTGAGGGCACATGATGGCTTGTTTTGGCACTAACTCAGTAGAGCTAAAACTCTGGACTACAGAAGCAGAAAGATTTAAGAGCCTCTCACCTCACAAACTTGAGTTTCGGGTTGGGGCAGTGACAACCTGTCAGAATCTCGTTAGTGGCACCCAAGCAAACCAAGCACATGGACAGCGGAAATGGCTAGAAAACTCCTCAGACCCTGGTTCTCTTGGTAATTAATTCCATTGATTATTTGGGTGTTTAAATACTGAGACAGACCCTGGTGCCGGCCTAAAATACAAGTCAACTCACATTTCCCTTGGCCTTTTAGAAAATGCAGATGTGCCCAAATCCTAAAAAACAGCTGAGTTTAAAAAAAAAAAAAAAAAAAAAAAAAAGGAAGGAAGGAAGGAGAGAAGGAAGGAGGGAAGGAAAAAGAAAGGAAAAGGGAGGAAAAGTGTTCCAAACAAACGAAATGTTGATCCGCCTTTTATTAATTTCATTTTTTATCTTCTTGTGTACAGACATTTGACAGCTGTGACATTCATGGGCAATGCATTTGAAAAAGAAGACATAAATATTCAGAGACATATTAGAATGCTGTTCAATGTAAGCACCTGTCTACTTAGTGTTGACAGAAAATCATTTACTTTGCTTTATGCATGTTCCCTCCAGAGACCACAGAGGTCCTATTTTATTTAAAGAGCTGGTCCCAATATCAGTGCTTGTTCTTGAAACTGCAGTATATACACCTAATTATATTTATTGAGGAAACAATTTTGTTTTATATTTTCAATAATACTTAAATAATTTTGTCAATCTTGACCTCAGAAACTATTTCCCTAAGGATTCAGTTAACGAAAGACTTCATATAAGACCTGATACCAATGTCCTTATGCTATACCATTTCCATTATCACCTAGGGACATTTTTCAAGTGTAACTTTCATGGATGAGAAGTGTACAAGATGAAACTGTAAGATTTCCGTGGGTCTTATGAAAAACATCAGAGTCAATGAAATCCATGCCAGCATCTGTATATACGTATTTATTATTAATTATGATTCAATTTGTATAATCTTAAACAATATTAACATTATAGAAAGTAATGCATTATTAAAAGTCACAGAAATCATGACTTTTGAAACACATATATCAAATTTGGTAAATTTTTGTTTCTTTTCTACTCTGCCCAAATTAGAGAAGTAATCGTATAACTTAACTAGACTGAAAGAGGTGGCCATGCACAGAGGAAAGAAAGAAAGAAAAAGAAAGAGAGGAAGAAGGAGAAAGAAAGAAAGGGTAAGAGAAAAAAGAAAAAGAGAGAAAGAAGGAAAAAGGAAGGAAGGGAGGGAGAAAGAGAAAGAAGGAAAAAAGGAAGGAAGAAAGAAAGAAAGATTAAAGAAAGAAAGAGCAATCTTAATCAGGATGCTAAGGTTGCTGTGGGACCTCATAAGGTGATTTTGATAATGTATTCTTGAAGGCTTCTGACTTGTTCCCAAGTGATTAAAATAGGTATGCTTAAGTTAAATTAATTATTCGCCCAAAGTATAATTTCCCTCCCTGTATTTGGTGAAATGCCTATCTTGAAGGTGTATGGTTTGTAATGGGTTAACTTCGGACTACTGAGAAGCCTCAGCTAGCTGAATCTCAGGTCAGAATTACAAATGTACCATATTATCAGAGATATAATGAAACACAGACCTAAGTGAACAAAGCCTAATTTTTTGGCTATGACATTTCTCTCCATTTTAGTTTTACCTGACATGAGTGTGTAATGATGTTAGCTGGGCCTGATGAGGTGGGGGTGGGGGGAGGCGGTGGAGGTTGAGGCGTGGGGGGGAAAGGCAGCTAGAACAGGCTGAGACCTCCGAGCTCAAGACTTCCAAAACCTTACAATGCTGCCACCTACAGGCTGAAACTTTCAAGGCGTATTCCGTCACTATTGTGTTTTCCGACCCTTAACAATGAAAAACAGACAAAATCGCGGTAGAAGACCGGAGTCCAAAACTCAAAATCCTGCAAAGAGTTAAATGGCCAGGTGATACGAAAGAACAGGCCCTTTGGCTTAGCTAGTTCAGTGCCGTTACATAATTTAATTAGGATCATCACACGGCAACTGAAGCTGTCTAGAGGAATTATGAGCCACAAGTTCAGATCACATGTGAATCCTTTTGCTCAATTAAAGTTAAGCAATTTTTAAGGTTTTTTTCCTCTTTGCAGTATATGCAAAGAGCAGTGAAGCGTGGCCTGCATATTTTTCACATTAAAATTATTACATAAAGCCTGTAGCATTTGAAATACTTACAGAAATCAAAATGTTACACTCTGACCTTGGGCATTTAAACTTGGTCATTTTTAAAGCTATTGTTGCCATGCTCTCCTTTGTTCTAAGAAAATTACTGTGGTTAGTTATAATAGCTCAATGAATAATTGCTGGGGGAAGAAAAGAAATATGTAATGGTGCAGAAATGACTCAGGCCTACGAACTACTAAACAGTTTTAATTTTGTTTTTGAAGTCCTAGCTCAAGACAAAAGGCAAAATCCTATTTCCCTCTTCCCTACTGTGCCCACCAATAAAAATAATCATGTCCCTTCTCAGCAGACTATCCCATCTACTTGCTTTTATTGTCAAGAAAAACTCTGCTAAGAACTTGAGGAGGGAAAAACTTCTGGAGGAGCCCGATGCTAGGTTGATCTATATTTTATGATGCAAGCACATGCAGCAAGAAGCATATTAGACCAATGTTCATTATCAAGCTTTTCTCCTAAAATTTTAAATTTGCTTCAGGCTTTTAGCTTCCTGTCTCACAGATTATATCAGCAAACAGGAGAGATGGCAGTAATTTCTTGTCTGAACGGTGTTTTAAATGTATATAATTGGATAAAAATTTTAATTTTAGTAATTTAAAATATAGCTTGGGATCATATTTGTTATTTGTACTTATGAAAATGACTATTTCCAAATCAAGCTACCTCAAATTTTCCAGTGGAAGTTTAAAGTTAACTTTTAAATATTTATTTGGAGGAATAAATACTAGTCTTAAAAAAAGCTCATGCTAATAAAAAATGACCAAATACGAACATGCGAAGAGATAAGCCAATATTAGGAAGAACCTTACAATCAGTTGTGGATCTTGGCAACTTGGAGTAGCTTTATGGATGTATTTGTTTGCTTATTTATTTTAAAAATCCCTAGTATTTCAGGATGTATTGCTCAAGACAACTGAAACTAGAACAGACAACAAAACTTCCAGTGAGTACTTTGGGAAATTCTTCACTAACTCATAGATCAAAGGGAATAAGGCAAAACTCATTTTTCAGTATTGCAGCCTACTTAGTATTTGCAATAGAAAAAAAAAAAAGTCTGGATTTCAAGGGCGCACACAAATAGCATATCTGAGTCACATGTTGTTTATTAGTTTCTTAGATGAGAGGTACACAAAATGCAGAAATGAGGCAATCTTTATTCTCAAAGAATCTGAAAAGGTTAATTCTTCCTACTCGTGCAACCAGATATTTGTAGGATTAACAACTCCTTTAAACACTAGTTGGATTTAGCTATAATAAGTATAAATACAATAAGACATTCCTAAGGGGAATACAATTTTTAAAAAATTTCCATATTTGCTACAATAAATGTTATGCCTAGAAATTTTATAGCTAACAGAAACACAGAAAATACTACACCCAGAGCTAGAAAACTGTTCCAGTACAAAGCAAGTCTGATATATTACCTCCCAAATACACAGCATATCCCTGGTAAAGTTGTAAATTATGGTTGCAAATGAGGCCACAAACAAAATTTTGCTCAAGGCATGAATCATAAATTCAAACAATAATCATCTCCTACGTGAGGCACAACTACTTTGTTTACTTCTTAGACACTGTTTCCTAAACATGAAGATGAAAGTAGGTCAAGGAAATTTAGCATGTTTTTCTCACGAAGCTAGCTCTGATATTGGGTGCACTGTCTTATTTACAATTGCACAAACCTTTTAAATATTAAAAACCTGTGTTTTCACAATGCTAGGTCCTTAAGCATATTGACATTTTACCTTATGATGACACCATATCATCAAAACTATAGATGTTTACTGAGGAAAAATAAGTGACTCTCAATAGTAACCTGCTATGCGGAATTCTGATACATTTTTCATATTGAAAATCAAAGGATATTTAGCTGATGTTTACTGGTATTTTTAATCTTCTTAGTAGATATAATTGTTTGCTATTCTTTGCACACATCTGAGGAGTCAAATGTTTTTTTTTCCTCTTTCTACATTTTAGAATTTCTAAAAGCCTAATACCATGAAAACCTTTCTACATATGAAGCTTAAGAGGGCTGGTCTTTAATTAAATCTGTTTCAATCATAGAAAGAATCAGAAAGTTAATCACTTAAACCAGTTCTAAGAATTACCTTGGAAGAATATACAACTGTAAAATATTTTTGGAAAGGAGATTTGAATATTAACATAACAATTTCTATTTACAGACAATAGGAATAAATAGCAGCATGCTTACTGGTCTGTAAGGTCCTCAGATGTCACAAACTTCCCCTTTTTTCAGCAATGAATATCAATAATAATAATAATAATAGTCACATTAAGTGCTTATAATATAGTCAGAACCATGTTACATACTTTATATGGATTATCCCATTTAATTCTCGCAGCAACTCTTTAAAACAGGGATGAGGTTTATATCTGTTTTACAGATTATGGAACTGAAGCTTAGAGAGGAAGGTAGGGCACCTGGTCCACATCACCCTGAGCTAGGCACTGGGCATGAAGAGCAGTCTGTTTCCTGAAGAAACCAATCACCTATTTATCAAAACTTTCTGTCAATGTATAAACCAACGGGGACACATAAAATTTGATTTAGTTTAAATCTACTCAATTGAAATCAGATAACTTATGGGTACTTATACAGATCTAATAAGCCAGCACACTGATCTACATAATCCAATACTTCAAAAACCATCTATTGAATGCCTAGTGTGTACCATCTCTACGAGGGGATATGAATTCAGTGGTGAACAAGATGAGGGGCTCCCTGCCCTCAAGGAGCTTTTACAGTAGTGGGAAGATCAAACAGCTATTTAAATCTTCAAATAAAATCATTAAAAATCAAATTGAGTAGAGAATAATGGAATTTAGGCAAGACATCAGATGATGTCTCCAAATAGAGGACACTTAAGCTGGGACTTGAAGAATGAGGATTCATCACGGCAAGACATGAAAAGGATATCTCATGCCAAAGGAAATGTACGTGCAAAAGGACTGAGCCTTGAAAACCACCTCACAACCAATCAGTCAATAAGTCCTTTTGGCCTGGACACATTAACCTGAATCTAACCACGCATTTCTATTCATCACCTTGGCCCAGGTCTCTTGCCTGGACCACGGCCATAGCTTCCTAACTGGACTGCTTGCTTCTCCTTGGCCTCCTTCAATTCTATTCTCCTCACAGAATCCAGAGCATTCTTTTAAAACTGTAAAACCGTTTGCATAACTAAACCTGCATAAAATCCTTCAGTAGCTTCCTTTGTACTTTCTTTGGATAGCCATAGGATGCATTCCATCTTCTCTTTCAGATTTTTACTTCAATGCCACCTTCTACATGATGCCTTCCCTCAGAGCTCAGTCTAACACATCATATTTATTCTCTTGAACTTTTCTGTTTATGACATATCTTCATCTCCTAAAACACAAGCTCTTCGAGGATGAGCCTTAATCTATCTTAGACTCTATCTCAACCGAGTGTGTCACTTGGTATCTAATGCATAGCAGATACTCAATTAAATTGAAAGGGCTGAAAAAAGTGTGCAGATGTTAAATCATCCCTGGTCCTTTCATCCACAGTGAGGAGTTGGGATTTTTATTCCAAATGTAATGGGAAGCTTTTGGGGAATTCGAAGCAAGGGGACAAAAATCCTACTGGCTATTGTTGTGTAGAGAATAGACTGAAGAAGAATAAGAGTAGAAGTAAGATGAATTAGGAGCCCATTCAGAAATCCAAGAGAGAGATGGTTTTCTCTTGGACTAGGAAGGCAGTATTAGAGATAGAGGAGAAGTGGATGATTTTTGTGATGTAATTTCAACATGCTGATGGATTGAATTTGGGGAGAAAGGGAAGTATGAAATTAAGAACCACATGTATATATTCTCCCCACACCCCTGAGGCAGCAGGAAGGGAGGAGTTAAAGGAAGATGGACCTGGAGGTAGGACCATGAATTCAACCTGGATGTACTCAATCATCCTGAGCCAGACCTAATTTTCTGACAACACATTTGGGTTTGTTTCAGGTCTGGTATTTCTCCTCAGAGGTGCAATTTAAAGAAAAGCCCATCTATTAACAGAAACAAACATCTTTTTAGCAGATATCCTGGCTTGATTACACAGCAGCACCATGAGACACAAATAACAGCTCATGAAGGATGAACATTTAGCTTTTCAGTTTTTTAAACCAGTTTTCCAAAGAGGCCAAAAACAATTTTCTCAAAGAATTCCAAGCCCTAAATATAATATACAGAAGAACTCATGGATTAGTAAGGCTTTCTGCTGAATTTAATTGAAAGATGATGCTATAGGATTTTACTCTTTCTGTCCCACTTTACAATCCCTCTGTGCCTTCTGTAGCAACAGGGACATATGAGACAGGGAGGAGCATCAGAGGTGGCCTGATGCCATCAGCAGTGTGTTAGTCACTGTTACTGAGGGAGGCCTGAGGATATGAACCATGGCAGAACAGCTAGAGAAGGAGTCCAAGAATGACAGCAACTGTGCAAGGAGAATGGAACTAGGAGAAAGGAGCATAGCAGGAGAGTGGAGAGGACCTTGAGCGTCTCCTAGTTCTAAGATGAAATGTTGCTTTTCAGGTTTTCTAGTTGACTTGAAGATTGATACTTGAAGAATGATTTCATATTATTAAGAAATTAAAAGTCACTTCTCGGTAATATTTTGTTTTTATGACGGCAGCCATCATAATCCTTTTCATTCTTCTATTGATATTGTTTATGAAACAAGAGTGTTTTGGTCTCTGATATAATTCTAAATGTGTTAACATCTAGTAAACACAGATTTAGAATGCATGGCAAAGATTAAGAATGCAACCAAAACTAGGTAAATAACAACAAAGACATCACTTTGGATATTAAATTGCTCTTAACATCCTTGCAGAAAAAATAAAATAACCATTGCTTGATAACTCCTAAGGAAAAAAAAAGAGAGAGAGAGAGAGAGAGCCATAGTCAATATCCTACTTGATAGAGACGATTATGAGAACTGAATGATAAATATTTCCAATTATGATCTTAATGTTGTAAAAAAGAAGGGGGGAGTACCAAAACTATATGATTGTTGTGAACACAACTAAATTTCAATAATAACCTTACTACATAACCAAATAAAACATGGACAAAGGAGAAGCATACATTAATGTAAGATCAACAAAATAAACTGGAAATTTCATTTATAACTTTCCTATGTTGTAAATTAAGAAATGTGTGCAAGGATATTCATTTCCTGCTCACCCTAGCTGGGGATGATTTGAAGTGCCTGAGTCCAGCCATAAGGTACAAGGACAGGAGCTTCTCTCCCTCCACTCTGCTGGATCCAATGTCCCACCAGGGATCTTGGGTCTCCTGGGACACAAATAAGCATATTTCTCAAGGGTCCAAAGATCAGGCAAGCATACCATTGGCCCCCAAATCATAATACCGATTCCCTCTGGTAATGATTTGACAATATGCTGGTAGGATGAATTCTCATTTGGCCTCTATTCTGAGGCAAGTTTGATTCACTGGTTCATGCAACTCCTGGGATACTGGAGTATTGAGCCTCACAGCAGTTCTCTCAGGCAATTAGCCATAGCACCCTTCAACCACAGGCTGCCCAGTGGTTAACTTTCAGGGATGAGGCAACAAGCATCCATATGCTCCTGCCCACATTGTCCTCATCTTTTTTTGGGCTTCTCCTCTTTTGTCCATCTCATTTCTTTTCTTTTGTCCACCTTTTATCTTTTGTCCATCTCATTTCTTTTCTCCTCATAACACTAAATATCCCACCAGAAAGGGACTGTCAGCAAGGACCCCAGCCTGCAGAAACATAATTTGTTTACCTTCTTTGAAGTAGGAGGAGCCAAATCCTCAATATGCAATCACCTTTCACAAAGGAGACAGGGAATGTTTTGAATCCTCTTAGTGTTTTGGACATTTTTGGAATGGACACGGTAGCTTATACAAAAAAATTAAATTATAAACATACACCCAGAAGGCAAGGCGTTTTCATACCTGATGGTAACACTGGTATTTAAACAATTCCTCTCCATCAAGTGACTTCCTAATTCTTTAGATCCTACCTCCTTTCCTGTCTGTTAAATGGACCAAAAATGACTCCTTGATGATACGGATACTGTGGGGCATCCAGAGATCCTCAAAATGTATCTTGCCCACTTGGAGTAGAGTACTATTTTATCCTGAAACCAAAGAAAATAAAAAATAGACTCTACCAATACTAACTTGACTAAGTTTTCATGTGGCAAAATTAGTAAATAGAGTAATCCAGGATATACAGTTAGTGCCCTTACACCCCCTCCAAGAAAAGAGACAATTTCTAAAAATGTTATGTTCTCCCAAGTAATAAAATGAAGTGGTTCTTGTTCACCCATTTCAGGTAAATATATATATTTACTTGTAGTTAAACCATTTAGGCGTATGATAAGGCTGAAAATGGTGATAAACCTGTGTAATTAAATAAAAGCCAGTATGGTTGGAAAGCCTATCAGTGGCCCTCCTAATAGAAATGATGCCATCCACCCATTGGAATTTATTTGTAGACCTATTGTCACAACCTGTTAGTGTTAAAGCAAACAATTTTGAACTAGGCTTTGCTGTAATGTAGGCTCCATTCACAGTAAACATGGCACTCTACAGGTTTTGAAAGTTTGTACTAAATTCATATTTGAAGAAGGACTGAGAATTCATCTGCCAAGCTTCAGTCTAGGGCAAGTATTTTATAGGCTAGTTGTAAACCCTAAATACGAAGAGGAGTGATGAAACGTGCAAGCTCCCCCCCCCCATGATAATAATACATTCAGTAAATCTTTTTCTTTCTAGTTTTACCAAACTACGCATGGGAATGTAAGCATATAAATTCATACCATGTGTAAATAGAACAGAAGAATAAAAACTAGCAGAATGTGAGCATCAGAAGCTGTAGTCTGCAGTATGCAGGTATATGAACTATTGAGTGCTATTATTTCTCTTTCCCATAATTTCATTAATGTGTACCACCTAGCTCTGCGAAGGTTTGTTACTCCTTTTCTTAGCAGCCTGTGAAGCAGGCTGTAAACTGCATGAGTGCTATTTCTATTTTACAAATGAGACACTGAGGGAAAGACTGCCATACAGCTAGTCAAATAGATAAGAGGGATTCCATACAATTTGTCTTTCCCCAGCACATTAGGGGTCAGAAAACCATGGGATGCACATTCACAATATAGCAAAATCCATCGGGCTGCCAGAAAGATCAGCTTCTAGATTCAAGAGAAAATGTCAACATAGACAAAATAGGATTCTGGCAACCTCGGACAGTTTTTAGAAGTCCATCAGTAACAAGTCATGTGTTGCTCCTCCCCTTTTACAGTTTTCTCCTACACTATGTTGAAGGACCATGCCTACATGAATGAACTGGCTGGCTAAGCTACATGGACATTTATGTTAAAGGTTTGCCTAATTTCCATGGGTCTATGGAGGCAATCCTTTGTGTCCTTGGACCACTTTCAAGATAATAGTCTTATACACCACAAGTCAATAAACTTGTGATAAAAAGAATGAGACAGTCACCAAACAAATAAGTACTGACTTGGCTGACCAAGAAAACAGAAGTAGAGAGAAGGCCATGAAAGAACCAGAAGAAACATTATGACCCCTAAAAATCTTTGCTCAAGTCTTGGGGGCAAGATACCATTGCTTTAGAAAACTTTAAAAACTATAAAACATTCTTCTTGTTCTGAAGAAATACAAAATATTGGGGGGAAAGAGAGGAAGTGCTGGGAACAAAAGAGATTTGAAGTGTTCCAAAGCAATAAAATCAAGAATGGAAAAAGAATAAATAGTTAATTCTTGTAATGTTATAGCAAAATTAAAAGAGCAAGGATTTGGAGTCAGAGTTCTAGGACTCGTGGCCAAATGACCTCAGGTAAGTTCTTAAATCTACTGACCCTTACTTTCTTCACAGATAGAATGAGGACAAAATCAGCAATCTTTAGCATGGATGTTTGTTACGTGCAGAAAGTTAATTATTATAATCCAAAATGACATCAAGTGGAAATTTTACCAGGAAACCCTGTGACTAAGGTGCCATGTCTAAATTCTAATAGCTTATCTTGAAGACTTTTCCTTATCTATATCCTATAGCCCACAGAACTCGGGAAATTCAAAGCTGGTGTCTACATAGAAAGATCTCAAGACCCTGGAAATGAAAAACTAAAAAATAACTTATGAACTTGAGAAAATTAAAGTATAAAACAATTAGTTATTTATCCAGATGTCTAAATACTTCTAAATATATAGACGTATTTTAACTAAGAGTCCATTCTAAGTCTTGAAAACCTAGAGTAGCAGTAGGGACTTTATCTATAGAAGTAGTTCTAAGGCAAGGCTTGACAGTTTGTCGATCTTGTACTGCGACAATCAACAATTATCAACCACCTACATGCCTTCCCACTGCTGTGATATTACCAAGTGCTCTAAAGCTTTTGCATTTAACCCAAATCACATTTTTTTTTTCTTATCCTTTTCCAATTTAACTCATCTCTACACCTTGTAACAGGCTGAGGTCTGGAGGCCTGGCTCACACAAGGACTCACATCTGCTGGTTCTACAGAGTCCCTGAGGTTTCAAAACTTCCCAGCCAGATAATGTCACCTCATACACTATAGAGCCTCTGAGTCTTGCAACTGCTTGGCATCAGATCCACCTGAGTCCATTCTTATTAGACAGTGTGCCTTCACTTTCCTTGCATTGAGCTGCTTGCTAGGCCAAAGATTCCCCTTACCTTGTCGCATGACCCCTTTCTGCAGAATTTTCCTTTGGCAGCAAGATTTCCAGGGGACACTAAGTATTGAATCCCTGGGTACTTTAAGTAGCACCTGTTTTGTTCTTTATGGAGCCATTAGAATTTGACTGAGAGAACTGAATAGTGGGTAAGCATTGAGTTTGTAAAAGAGCAGTTCAGCATGGCATTTTTTTCCCCCAAAGTGCAATGGAGTGCATCCTATAATGGAAAATGCAGCCACAATCACTTTTTAGTTTATAAGTTGGAGTTCTCACACTATCTTTTCCTAGGATTTCTCCCTTTAGTCTTGATGCTTCAGACAAATTCTGAATAATAAATGGAAGGAGCTAGGGTAGGAGGAGCTGGGGAGAAAGTGTCAAAAATCCTATACCAGGAAATGAAAATAAAAAGATCCTGTGCAATCTATACTGGATGCAGATGTACACAAGACAGCAACTCTGTCCTGTAAAGTTGCCAAGAATGCACCAGCTACATATGGCCTCATAGTAGGATGGGGAACCATGATAGGATAACCTAGTAAACAATTCCTTTAAAATTAGAAGCAGAGCTATACATTGTGCTATTGTCCTGGATCTACCTGATACCTTGGTTAATGAGTACCCACTATGGGCAGAGGACTGGTCTAGGGAATGGAACTTCATTTCTCTTAGTACCCTTTTTCCCACCCATGTCCACAACCATGGGTCAGGACCTTATTGTTTCTCAGATGTATTCTTAAAATCACTTAATATTAAAACACTCCCCTACCAAACCAGCTTTCATACCATAGTGCGGTTATTTTTCCTAAAACATAGTGTTGATCATTTTACTCATCTGATCAAAAGCCTTCAGTGGCTCTCCACTGTGTACCCAATTAAGCCCAAATTTGGGTCTCAATTTAAGACCTTTACAAAATAGTTCTTTTCTGCTTGCCTCTCTTTCCCCTCTGTTTTCTCTAGTCAGGCCTCTGGGCAAATCCCACAAAGTCTACAACTCTCTAGAGTCTACAAGGTAATCAAGTGTGAAACAGCCAGGATGTCAGGGCATTCTGGGAGTTTCCCTATTGGAAGGAAGGTTGGTGATGACCAACAACCTATGCAGAAATGGATCTATGATGAAAAGCCAGGAAGGGCCTTCCAACCTGCAGGCAGTGGAGATGTTACATGTTTCATACACATCCGTCAACCAGCTCTCACTACCAGCCATTCGAAAAACAGAGTGCTGAGCCTGTAAGAGGCTAGCGATCCCAGAGGTTTGCGTATGAAGGAGTTGTGGTGAGCCCTTCAAACACACCCAGCTTTTCTTCTCTCTCTCCCTTCCCCCAGCCTGAGCACTGCTCATACAAGCCATTACTCTCTCCTCCCTGACTTGGAGAGTATACTTTTCTTTTTAAAACAACACCCCCATATTGTATACAAAGACACTTGTTACTTCAAATATTGTCACCCCACTCTGACTAGCATTCTGTTTGTTTGTGTACCTTCAAAGTAGAAGAAAGAACACTGAATTCCTAGAAGGTGGATATTTGAGCAAGGCAGATGTGGACTGGGTATATGGGTGACGTGTATGACACAACCACCAACACCATCCTGCTGAGATGAGAAACAGGACAATTATGTGTGCAATCCCCACTTCTATTCAATACTATCTTGGAGGTCCTGGCTAGTGCAAAAAGGCAAAAACAAAGAAACAAGACTTGAGAGCTCTTTATTCACATAGGACATAACTGATTTAATAATCTACATAAATACTCTTAGAAATAGCAGATTTAGCAAGGTCACTGGATACAAGAGGGATATATAAAAATTAATTATATATCAGCAAAAAGAAATGATTTTTTTCTAATTTAGAAATTGCAAAAAGGCATCAAAACAATTAAATACCTAGAAGTTTATCTAACAAAAGATTATGCAAGTCCTTTATATAGAAAGCTATTACTGGGGCGCCTGGGTGGCTCAGTGGGTTAAGCCTCTGCCTTTGGCTCAGGTCATGATCCCAGGACCCTGGGATCGAGCCCCACATCAGGCTCTCTGCTCAGCAGGGAGCCTGCTTCTCCCTCTCTATCTGCCTGCCTCTCTGCCTACTTCTGCCTACTTGTGATTTCTCTCTCTGTCAAATAAATAAATAAATAATCTTAAAAAAAAAGAAAAGAAAAAGAAAATTATTACTAAGACTTCACCAATGGAGGAATATATACTGGTTGTGAACTGGAAATGGGAAGATTCAATGTTCTAAAGACCTTAACTCTCCTCAAACTGATTTATAGAGTGAATCAAAATACCCCCAAGTGAGGTGGTGGTTTTTTTTGTCTTGTTTTGTTTTGTTGAGAAACATATGGTATTCATGTGTGTAGAAATGAACACAGACATTCTAAAATGTATATGGACCTGCAAGGGGTCAAAAATGGCCAAGATAAAATTGAAGATGCAAAACTAAGCTGAAGGATTTATACAACTAGATATGTAAATTTATTATAAAGCCACAATATTTTAGATCTTGTGATACTGGCACAATGAAAAGACAAATGGAACAAAAGAAACCAGATACAGATCCATGTATATATGGATATGTGCTTTATGACAAAGATGGCGATGCAGTGTGGTTAGGAAAAAGGTGGTCTTTGGGATCAAGTGGAGATCTATATGGAAGAAAACTAATCTTGACCTCTATACTTCATATCATACACTAAAATCAATTGCAAGAAGACTGTAGATCTAAATGTGAAAGGAAAATCAGTTAAGAGACTACATAGAATATTTTCATCAGCTTGGAGAAAGGCAAAAATTTCTTAAGATACAAAAAGATTTCCATAAAGGAAATGAGTGATGACTTGAAAGACATTAAAATTGGAAACTTCTTTTCATCTGAGATACCATTAAGAGAGAAAAGGCAAGCCATAGAGTGGCAGAAAATACTCTCAATTCATATGCAATAAAAGACTCATATCTAGAATGAATAAGCAACTCCTATAAATCAATTTTTAAGACGGATAACCCAACAGAAAATCAGGAAAAATTTTGAATAGGTGCTTCATAAGAGGTATTCAAATAGAAAATGACCATATGAAAAGGTGTTCATTGTCACTAGTCATCAGGAAAATGCAAAGTAAAACCATAATTTGCCACAATACACCCACTTAAAATTGCTAAAATTAGAAAGTCTGACAATACCAAAAGTTGACAAGGATGTGGAACAACTAGAACTCTCGTGCACTGCAAGTGGGACAATAAATAGGTACAGTTGCTTTGGGAAACTTGTTAGCCTCATCTACTAGAGCTGAGCATATACAAATCCTAAGACCCAGAAATTCCACACAAAATAAATACATACATACACACGCCACAATACCTGTACAGGTAGTTTCTCAAGAGATTAAATATAGAATTAGTGATGACCCAATAATTTCACTCCAAGAGACATGAAAACACATGTCCACACAGAAATCTGTTTGCCGATGTTTATAGCAGCATTATCCAAAATACGGAAATAGCCAAAAGGTAGAAACAACCCGAATGCCCTTGGATGAATGGAAGAACAAACTGAAGTATATCAATACAGTGATATATTATTCAACTATAAGAAGGAACAAAGTACTGACATATATTACAATGTAAGTGAAACTTGAACATGTTTTTCTCAGTGATAGAAGCCAGAGACAAAGGTCACATAATATATGATTCTTTTTATATAATATATCCAGATAGGTAAATCCATAAAGACAGAAAATAAATTGGTAGTTATCAGGGAATGGGAGAGCGGAGATGGGTAGTGATTACTTAATGGGTACAGAGTGTTTTTCTGGTGTGATGAAAAAGTTCTAAGTAGAGAAAGGTGGTAGTTATAAAATGTTGTGAATACATTAATTCCACTGAAATGTACATTTTAAAATGGTTAATTGTATGTTACATGAATTTCATCTTAATTTATTTTAAAGACATAAAAAATGGCTTTTTTTTAGCCTTAGTTTCATCTTCTCTGGAAATTATATTCCTATTCTATTTAGGCAATCCTCACTTTGCACAGTACTGGCATGAATTTCAGTTATCACAGTTAAGTTAAATTATACCAATCTTCCCAAAAAATGGCCCAAATTTCAGCTACCACAATAATAGTATTTATGAGTAATTGCATAAAGTACAAACTTTAAACCTAGCTCTTTGGTGTGTGTGTGTGTGTGTGTGTGTGTGTGTGTGTATATATATATATATATATATATATATATATAAACAGATATGTATCATAATCAGTGACCAAACACGTCACTTCTTTCAAAGCCTGCCAGTGACTAGCCACTGTGCATCTATTACTCAGTTTATGCATAGACAATGAAGAATACAGTTATGTTGTTTGCCAGTGATAAACCCACATAACATTTTACCAAAATGGATAATTAAAAGGGGAATTGGCTTCTTTTAATAGAGATCAAAATTTTAACAGAGATAAAAATTCAGCAAAGAAATGGAAAATGAAATATCAAAACTGAAACTCTCATCCAATGTAGAGGTTATAGAAGAAATAGCTGACCACAGGATTGTTGACAGAGCTACCATTTGAGAGACTCAGGATGTAAAGTCAAAGAACTTACTGAAGGTGAACTTATCAACATAAATGAGGAAAGAGGTTTTGACAAAAAAGGATGAAGATGTCCCAGAGGAAGAGATGTTGGCAAACAACCTCAATATTAAAGAAGCTCTCAGAGATATTTCGTGACATTGAAAGCATGAAGGATAAAATGTTGGAAGCTAATCAAAACTTAGAGGAGTATGACAATATGCCAATGCATAGAAAAATGTTCACTCCTAATCATAGATTATAAGCAAGAAAACGACAAGTACTATTAAAACTAGACTTAATAGATTTTTTTACAAAACAATAATATACTTTAATTCTCAATTTCTCATGTTTTTGTTACAGTGTATTAAATAGTATTATTGCTTTAATTTCCTTATATATTTATAACTGACAGTTTTTATTAACAGAAAATTTTTAAAAGATGCTGAACAATTGTAATTTTTCCCAATGACCATTAAGATTGCTATGTGTGGTTTCAGCTTGCGTAGCCATTTTTACGATCCCACGCTGCTATGCAAATCTACAACAGCCTGTACTCTACTCTTTATACTCCATAGTCCAGTCAAATACTCAGCATTACCACCAATTTAAAATATTTCTATACCACCTAACAATATCTCTGCCCCATAATACTGGCTTAAGAAATATTTGTTTCCGGGGCACCTGGGTGGAGCACTTGGTTGAGCAACTGACTCTTGGTTTGGGCTCAGGTCCTTCTGAGATCCTGCCTCAGATGGAGCCCTGTAAGCAGTGGAGCTCCATCAAGCCCAACCCCACACCATTGGGAGTGCCGATTATGCTTGAGACTCTCCCTCTCCCGCTGCCCTTGCCCACTGTGTTCTCGTTCTTTCTCTAAAATAAATAAATAAAACTTAAAAAAAAAAAAGGAATATTTGTTTCCACCACTACCTTCCCACTGACGTTAATCATGGCATTTTCTTCCCTATAATTCCTTTTTCTTACAATTTTAAACTCACCTTCCTTCATGAAGACATTTTCCTGCTCCCCAAATTAAGGTAATCTCACCCTCCCTCCCTTGAAGCCTCTGCCTACCATTAATAAAAAATATTCCTTTTGAGTTAGCAGTAACTACCGCTTAATATACCTTTGTTGTAATATAATATATATCTGGTTTTCAGTTTTACTTTGTTTTGTTTTTTTGTCTTTGTTTTTGCATTTTTGTCTTTGGTTTTGCAAGTAGGGGATTGACTAAACATTGAGTGTGATTAAAATGAGATATAACAGAATATATTCTACACAATTAAAGACAAAATAGACAAAGGGTAAACCAGAACCTCTCTTTTATTTTACTTAGTATAAAAATCCTAAAGTAGAACTTTCCTGGAAAACAGTCAATATATTACTATAACTTTTTATTTGAGTATTTATGTACTACAGGATACCTCTAAAGTATCTATGTTAAGAACAAAGTCTGTGTGAATTTTATTTCTCAAGGGTGTGGAGGAAAGACAACGTTGTACACAGTAAATATTTTAGCAGTCACTTTAACAACCACCCAATTGCTCTGTTCAATTGTACTTTTTACACTTTGCCCTTGAATAAATAGTTATTTGGCTCTGAAATTTCTTGAACTGAAAGCTCTTTGTTGAAGACCTCACAAGACTTCTAATAGAGACAACTAAAAAAGCAATTGATTTTCCCCCAGTTGGAGGATGTATTCAAAAGATTGGTAAACAGCATCTACTGTGCTCTCCCTTAAGAATGCATCCTTTGATTTGTACTTTAAAAAAAAATACATGTAAGTCAGTATCTGTTTTCTTTTTATGATAACCACATGTAGAATTTTCTGGGACAGTAATACAGTATAGCTATCATTTTGGGGGAGTGGGACAAGTGGTTTTCTATTCACACTCTTATTCTATGTAGGTTACTCGAAATTATTTCTAGCTGATCCATACTTGGATCAATTTCTGCCCACATCACACACAACATGCTACATTATGCTATCAGGCTACCTACATTCACTATCATCCCATCCATGATGGTGGACACATCAGCAGCCATTTTATTTATAACCCCATCTCCTTAGCTATGGTTGATTGGACCGGGAATGTGCACCTGTCTCAATCTCAGCCAAAAAGAGTCCCTTCTCTCAGAAACTGGATTTAGAACTGAAAGGAAATCCTTTTAAAAGTGTCTGGACCTGTGAAGTACAGGCTTAGAAACGTGGGGAAGAAATTTCACTTGTCATTCAAAGAAACCAGTCTTCAGAGAGGAAAAAGAAACAAAAAACAAAAACTTTCTGATCCCTAGTTTCAACTCCTTTCTAAGCTCAAGTTCCTTCCCACTACTGGATTCCATGAACATCCTTGTACCTTTATAATGAATTCTCCTTGCCAATTTGGGCTTACTAGAATTGCTTTCTGTTGTGTGCTAGTAGGGCTCAAAACAAACAAACAAACAAACAAAAAGAAATATTCTAATGCAGTTCTGTGTAGAGATTTCATTTATCTCTGAAACAGGAATGATGATTTTAATATAGATCTCAGTAGAAGACAAGCAGAACAATGAATATCCTTTAAAAATAGAATCAACTATTATTTTTATATACAAAATTTGCAAGCTTTTCCCAAGAAAAGCTTGTAGTTCTATACTACTAATTTGCTACACTCAAAATTGATCTGCTACTCCACAAAAGCACATCAGCCTTTCACATAACAACAAAGCCTTTTAGACCTGCAAGTAGCTCTCCACCCTGAGTCAGGTATGTGGTTTCACACACCCTGGTAGATCTTTTATATGAGACACTTGCCTAAGTGAATAATAATTCTAACATCTTAACAGACTTTGTGTTGGTTTCCCTGGTGCCACAAGATCTTTATTGAGGAAAATTTCTCTAATCTGACCACCGACCATAATGTGCTTGTTTGCTTTCTGTCTAATATTATTTACATTTAGAAATGTTTAGTTTTTGATATTTTAAACTTAATATTTTCCAAAATGCACTTGATACTCTTTTATACTTTTCCCATTCAATATCTCATGGGTCTTTCATCCCACTCTCATCACTAAACAGTTTGCTGGGATAGAATATAGAAACCTGTCATAAATTTGGGAAGCTGGATAAATGGAATCGAAGTATAAAGCTAGAAGAAAGGCTATTTTCTAAGTTTAGCAGACAGTCAAGCCCATTCTTTTTTTTCCCCAACCCATTCTTAATGTCTTAAAAATAACATGATTATACAATCAAGACCCAAGATAAAGAGCCATTTCTCATTTATTAAAAACACAAAAATAGGATTTATTTCCAATAGGAAATATTTCCAATATTTCCAATATACTTATCTCTGAAAAGGTTCTTAAATATCATCAAATGTTTCAAAAGGTATTGAGACTCCACATTTTACTGGTCTCAAAAATATAGTTAAGACCATCACTTTCAAAAAATCAGTCAGCTAATCCTTTGGTGAGTACCTAAAGAATAATACGCAAATTGGTTACTTCACTGTTCTAACGTCTAAGGTTAGTAGTTGCTTTCTTTCAATTATGGTATTTTCTTTTTTGAAAGGTTTCTGTCCTCACTGTGAATCAAAGTGTATTTGGTTTTTAGAAGTATGGTTAAATGAAATAGAACATTTCATAACTGGAATATGAGCTCAGGTAATCTTTTTCAGTGAAACAGAGTATTTTTTTTAAAGGCAAAAGAGGGGCGCCTGGGTGGCTCAGAGGATTGAGCCTCTGCCTTCGGCTTGGGTCATGATCCCAGGGTCCTAGGATAGAGCCCTGCATCAGGCTCTCTGCTTAGCAGGGAACCTGCTTCCTCCTCTCTCTCTCTGCCTACCTCTCTGCCTACTTGTGATCTCTCCCTCCTCTCTGTCAAATAAATAAATAAAATCTTTTAAAAAATAAAAAGGCAAAAGAGTAAAAACAACCATAAGTAATAAATATTATCAATCTATTTTATTACCAATAGCTACTAATATATATTTATCAACCGTATGATATTGATTATCAATTATCAAAGTAACTGTATTTTAGCTTTGTCTTTAAAACTGACTGCAATGAAAAAAAAAACTGACTGCAATGGCAATAGTGAGGGTTTTGAGTCAGAAAAAGTTTAAGGAATAGGAATGGGCATTTAAATTAAACTAAATTCAACTTAATCATCCCATATATAAAATGGAATTCTGATCAAAGACTATTTTGTGTAGAAGAGTCAAAGCTATAACAAAACAAAGATAAATTAATAGAAATTATTAAAAGTTGTTTAATATGAATTATAAATTATCAACTTATAAATACTTAGATTTTTAGCTGCTTTGGAACACAGACAGAAGGTTTCCCAAAAAATTAAACATAGAGTAACCATATTGACTCAGCAAATACAATTCTAAGTAAATCTCAAAAGAACTGAATATAGATGTTCAAAAGCAAATTTATACATGAATATTCATAGCAACATTATTTATAATTGTTAAAAAGTGGAAATAAGTCAAATATCCTTCAGCTGATAAATGGGTAAACACAATATGGGATATCCATACAATGACCTATTATTATTCATCCATGCAAAAAATCAAATAATCAACAGAGCAATTCCAAATTTTATATGGAGAGGTAAAACACTCACAATAGCTAAGACAATATTGAAGAACAAAGTTGGAGGAATGACATTGTCCAACTTCAAGACTTAGTAAAAAGTTATAGTAATCAAGATATTATAACACTGGCAGGAAATTAGGCAAATAGATCAATGGAACAGAATAGAAAGCCCAGAAATAGACCCCCATACATATAGTCAACTGATCTTTGACAAAAAAGCAAAGGCAACACAATGAAGTAAAGACAGTCTCAACACGTGCCAGAAAAACTGGACATCCACATACAAAAAAAAACAAAAAAATCTAAACACAGATTTTAAATCTCTCACAAAAAAATCAACCCAAAATGGATTACAAATCTAGATGTAAAGTGCAAAACTATAAACTCCTAGAAAATAAGATAGGAGAAAACCTAGAAGACCTTGGGCATAGCAATGTCTTTTTAAATATGTTAGTGACATGATCCATGAAAGAAATAATCAATAGGATGAGCTTTATTAAAATTAATAATCAAAAACTTCTGTGAAGTATGAAAAGAATTAGAAGACAAGCCACAAACTGGGAGAAAATATTTGCAGAAGATATGTATGATAAATGACTGTTATCTAAAATATATAAAGAACTCTTAAAACTCAACAATAAGAAAACAAACAGTCCAGTTTAAAAAACGGGCCAAAGACCTTAATAAATATCTCACCAAAGAAGATATACAGTTGGAGAATAAGCATATGAAAAGATGCTCCACATTATGTCATCAGAGAAAGGTAAAGTAAAAGAGTAACACACCACCATATACCTATCAATATGATGAAAATCTGAAATACTGGTAACACCAAATGCTGGCAAAGATGTGGAGCAATAGGAACTTTCATCAGTCGCTAATGAGAATGCAAAATGGTACAGCCATTCTAGAAAATAGTTTGGCAATTTCTTATAAAACTAACCATACTCTTGCCATATGATCTAGTGATCCCACTCTGGCATTTACACAAAGGAGCTGGAAACTATGTCCTCCTAAAACCCTGCAGATAGATGTTTATAGCAGCTTTATTCGTTATTGTCAAAACTTGGAAACAACTATAATGTCCTTCAGCAGGTGAATATAGTACATCCCACAATGGAATATTATTTAGCACTAAGAAGAAAGGAGTTATCAAGACATGGAAGAAGCTTAAATGTATATTACTAAGTGAAAGAAGCCAATCTGAGAAGGCTACTTACTGTATCTAACTATATGACATCATGGAAAAGGCAAAACTATGGAAACATTAAGAAGATGAGTGGCTGCCAGGGATGGTGGGAAGGGTGAGTGAAGAAGCGGAGTACAGGGGACTTTTAGGGCAGTGACAATACTCCATGTGATGGTTTAATAATGGATCTGTGTCATTACATAATTGTTCAAACCCATAGAATGTACAGCAAGAGTGAACCATAAAATAAACTAAGGACTTCAGGTGATTATGATGTGTCCTTGTAAGTTCATTCTTGATTTAAAAACAAAAAACAAAAACCACCATTTTAGTAAGTGTTGTTGATAAAGGGAGAGGCTCTGTATGTGTGGAGTCAGGGGACATGCGAATTCTCTGTTATCTCCCTATCAATATTGTAAAAATAAAACTGCTCTAAAAATAAAGTCTTCAAAAACATAAGAATGAAATACTGATACATGCTACAACATGGATGAACCTTGAATATAGTAGGCTGATTGAAAGAAGCCAGACATGAAAGGCCACATATAGTATGATTTCACTTACATGAAATGCCTAGAATAGGTAAATTCATGGAAACAGAAATTATGTTAGTGGTTGTCAGGAGTTGGGAAGAGAGAAAGTGAGGAGTTACTGCTGATGGGTATGGGGTTTCTTTTTGGAATAATAAACATGTTCTGGAGTTAGATGGTGGTGATGGTCACATAACTTTATGAACATATGAAAAACCATGGGATTATACACTTTCAAAGGGTGAATTTTATGTTATGTGAATTGTATCTCAAAGATTATACGAGAAAGAACCTTTTTTACAGACAATGAAAATTAGGTAGAACCAATGTACATGATAATAAATCCTTTGAATCCGGCCATCATATTTTATCCTAAAAATGACCTTAATGCTGTTAGTAATTTGTGTGTACAGAAGCATCCCCCCCCCCACCACCACAGATAATCACCACGCACAAACAACACCTCTAGGGTAGAGATGGGAGTCACACTGGAAAGCACTGGGGAGGCACTAGTGAAAGAGATTGAATGTTAAGCTTTAAGGAGGTAAAGAAAAAATACTGTTGTACTTTACAACACATTCAGAACTTTGGTCCTGAATCATTAAGAAACTGAGAAAGTACAAATATGAACTTAGAACAGCTTGCAGAAATGGACTGAAGTATCCATCTAAATTTGGGTGTTAGGTTAGTGCTAGCCACATGACCTTTTCCTGACTCTGTGTACTCTGTGTTAGTCCTAATACCAAATGTTTTCACTTGCCAGGAAACATGCAAGAGGGAAAAGGAAATGAATTTTCACCCAGTCATGCAAGTGAACACACTTGGGGTTTTTCACAGTAGCTGATAGAACATTTCACCTTTTCAGGCAGTGTCTTGATAACGCCAACCCTCATTTTGTGCCCTCCCTAGGCAGTGCCTTCTATTTCCTCCAGTGCCTCAGAGAATGAGATCCCAATTCCTTAGTGTACGAGTGTGATTTGTTGAAATTTATCTGTAGTCCCAGGCAATGTCAGTATACCAAAACGGATACATTTAGTGTTAAGTACCTTGGCAGCAATTTCCCTTTTGAGCATTGGAATGTGATAAAGCATTAGAACTTTACTCTTTGGAGTGAAATGTAATACTGCATGGCCTGCAAGAAAATAGATTGGGGAGAACTTCTTACAGCCATTTGTCCCAGTAATTGACCAACAGAGAACAATAAAGCAGTATTCCTCAATACTAGTATCCTATTGGAAGCATCTTGCCCTTCCTCTTACACATTTTATAAATTGGAAAGCTAGTAGGACAAGCACAGTTCTCCATTAAATGGATAAATTTGGCCCCTGGAACATGAGCAACAGCAGCGTAGCACCTACAAACAACAATGAAGAGATCCATTTCCATTGCTTCCCAGAAGCTGTGGGCCTCTTTAAGGATGAAAGTAATCTCTTCACATTCCATCTTGAAGAAGTGACCAGATTGGCTCTGACGCTGATACCTATATCCATCACATTCTGGTAAGAGGCATGGCTAGCTAACTTTGTTTCCAAGTAATTCCCAAACTTTTCAAAATTAAATAAACTGATGGGGGGTGGAGAGTCAAAGAGTTCCATCAAAGAAGGAATACCATGACAAACAGAGAAGTGAGGATTTCACCCGAGACTTGTTTCTTATGTGTTACAAATGTATAATGCACATCTACAATCATTGAGGGATCCTGTTCATTTGAAAAGCAAAATCTTCCAGCACATCGTTTTACATGAAAGATCATCTAAAAGCCTCCCTATTGTTGGCCTAAATCTATAGCTCACTTGGAATAGTTACATGGAAGAGAAAAACATTCTTTCCCTAGGTAACAGTCCAGTAGGTTTTCCCACCTCAATTTCCTTCTCTCTCTCTCTCTCTCTCTCTTTCTCTCTCTCTCTCTGCTATCTTGGCCCCAGTGTGTGATTTTTTAAGCGTTGCAAAATGTCAATACACAAACAAAGGAGACCAGAAGCAAACCCCTGCTATCACAGAATCTTGTTGTATAAACTGAGAAACACTGACATGTAATGAAACCTTATTCCCTTTTTCTTCCCTCCTCTTTGTAAACGATTTGCTTCCCCCTCCTTCTTCATGTATAAATAAACAGAAAAGTGTCTGTATATTTGGTGTTTTTTCTCCTTTGGTCTTCATAATCAAGGGCTATTACAGCAATAGATCTTATCTGCGGAATGGCAGTCCCTCTGCACCTTCAGTTCAGATTTTTGTTTATGCTTGGCTGCCATTGCGGCTGTTCCTGATAGTTTTAGGTCAGCCATGACAGACTATGGGTGACACTAAATAAACAATCTGGGAGTCTGGGACCAGCCAGGAAGGAGTGGGACTAGGGCTCGCAGTTTGATTTTCCTTGATTAATCGTTCCTTTTATTTAGAATAACTTATTGTGTACAGTACCTGCTTGTCTGGCTGAGCAAATTACACTATCAATAGGCAAGAACTTAGAAATCCTCATAAACAAAGAGAAACAAGGAAGACAAGTACAGCTTACTCAACTGCAAAGGGAAGCCGCTGGCTTTAGGAGCATGATCAGGGCTGCTTATTTATTTTCTTAAATAGTGTATAGCTCTTTCTTCTGGTGCTTGTTATCCTGCTCTGACCTAAGTAACCTTGTCAAACCACCTCCCAGGCTGCCCAGATCGTCACAACCAGCAGACTAATCATTCTGAATGATAAGAAAGGGCATGATTCCTAGTGCTCAGTGTCTCAGGAACCATCCTGGCTCCCCAGAAGGGCTCCTCGTGTTGTGTATGTGTGTGTCTGTGCGCACGCTACAGCTATTAGGTTTAAAGAAGAGGCTGCTGAAAGAGGCCATGCTTTCTTTTTATTTTCTGCTTTTCCACTCTGTTCAGAATCGTCCCCAGTTCCTACCCTGTGTTAAGCACTGTAGCGTTCACCTTAAAATCATCGTTAATCATTAATTTCCTCAAATTGTGCTCACAAATTGAGCAAAAACTTGTGACTCGTGTAGCTGATTAAAACCATTTGGGCAGAAAACTTATTCCTCAAATTCCACACAGTTTAAAGGCATGGCTGTCAGGAATATTCTTTTGGTTCAAATTTAGCAGGTTAACAAAAGGTCTTAGGAGTCTTCCATGTCGTAATAACAAAAGTAAGAATAATGGAATTTAGAAAAGTACGTAAAAAATTAGATTAGAAAAACAACTACCAAATACTATACACAGAAATTTCATGGACAGATATCAATAAAGAACCTTACCTGTAATGAAAGAGGCATAAAACATAACATTATTAAAATACGATTTTTTTCCTATCAAATATGCAATTTATTTTTTTTTAATTAAGGGCATTAGTCTGTGCTGGTGAGACTATGGTAAGCTAGGTTTTCTTATTTTGTCTATAATCTCCTGCTGCCAGTGAAAAAATAAAGTTTTATAATCTTTCTGGGAAGTTAGAGCTCCTATGGCCACCACCCTATTCTAGGCAGTTCTTCTCAAATCTTAATTTGTAAAAGAATCATCTGGGGCCTTAAGAAACAATCAAACAACAATGAATTCTGGAACACTGAAAAGAAATTTAAAAAAACAACAATAGCAACAAAACCCACCCAGGTTCTGATTGACTAAATCCAGGTGGGGACCGAGATTCTTTACTTCTAACAAGCTTCAAAGCGATGAGGATGCTGCAGGTCCAGGGACCAGACTATACAGACTGAAAATTGTTAGGAGGCTCCTCAATAGTTCTCCTAAGGAAATAGGTATAGAAGACAGGTATCACAGGTAACCACACATGTGATCATCATGGTATGTGACACCGAAGAAGAGGAATGACCCAAATATGAGACCAGTGCTTGAAGCCTAGAGGTTTCCTAAGAAGATGGTTAGGTTCCATGGTGGATGGGGCATTTGGGGCATTCCTATGGTATAACCATCTGGGACATGCAAGTCTGGAGCCTCAAGAAACTTCCAAGTAGAGGCATATTTCGTCAAGCCACATGAAACCGCTAATAGCTAACCATTTTAACCTACAAAAATGGCCATATCGTATGACCCTGTTTAATAAATTGGAGGATCACTTTCATGGTGGTAGTAATTGAATGTATGGAGGTATATGATATTAGCATGGCTAAGCACAAAGACTGATCTAGGGACTGAAATTTGGGAAATGTCTACATTTAGGGAATGAACAGAGAAAGAGAACTAATAACTGAAACTGTATTTGTTGCTAGACTGCAGTAACAAGGTAAAACAGGTTGGGTGGCTTACAATAGAAATCTATTTTCTCATAGCTCTGCAAGGTATAAGTCTAAGATCAAGCTGTCAGTAGGGATCAAGCTTTCTTTGGAGACCTCTCTTCTTGGCTTGTAGATGGCCACGTGCTCCATGTGCCTTCCATCTGTATATGTCTGTCCTAATTTCCTCTTCTTATACCAGTCATGTTGCATTATGGCTAATCCTAATAACCTCCTTTTAAGCTATTTACATCTTTAAAGATCCTCTCTCCAAAATATATTCACATTCTGAAGTACTGGGGATTAGGGCTTCAACATTTAAATTTGAGGGAAACACAGTCCAGCCCATAATGGAAATTGACAAAGAATTTTCAAAAAGATAGGAAGAACCAGCACTGTACTTTCAGAATCTTAAAGAAACAGAATTTCATCATTAAACCCCAGAAATGAGAATACAACAGAAGGATGGTGGATGAGAGGTTGGAAGGGTCCACTGGATTTCTAACTTGCAGGTCTTTGCTGACATTTGGAAAAGCAGTTTAAGTGATAAAATCGGGGGTGGAACTCACCAATTTTAAAGTTGGAGGTGGAACAGGAATTGGAAGAAGTGAAGACATCACAAAAAGAGTAAAGAGTCCCACTGGACCAAATAAAACAAACATAAATCCTTGGACAATCCTTGGTCCAACCCTGCTGTGACCTAGCAACTCCCTTTCTCTCCCAACTGAGGCTCTCCTCTTTATTTCCCCAGTAGGCACCCAAATTTCTGTACCTTAAACAATGTGTAGTGCTAAGTTTTGGAACAATTTCTATACTACCCTCTGAACACTCTTGTACTTTCCGGATAAAGTGTAGAGTAGGAATCACCAGCAAATCATTCCCCTCTAGTAGATGGAGTTTACCTAAAGACCACAAGCTTCAAAGAGGAAGGGAAAGGGTTCTCTTTTGTCTCAAAGTTAGTCAGAGACAAATAGTCAGCAATGAAGCATCCAAGTGTATTTGCTGTTTATGTGATATCATCTCCACAGCATCATATGGCAAGGTCAGTACCCATACTCTTCTGGCAGGTCTCCCTACTGTCAGATATCAAGGGAAAGGATTGACATTTAACCCAAATAAAAATATTTCAGTCATTCAAGTATCAAGTTTCCTTTTAGTTTAAACATTCAGTTCATTGATAATTCACTTTTAATCAAGATCTGCTCAAGTACTCTCTCCTTTGAAGATCGAACCACTTGCATGCAGACTTTGCCAACTTCTCCCTTCTCTTCTCAAAATGGTGTCGGGGTGGGGGGGCGCCTGGGTGGCTCAGTGGGTTAAGCCTCTGCCTTTGGCTCAGGTCATGATCTCAGGGTCCTGGGATCGAGCCCCACATCGGGCTCTCTGCTCAGCAGGGAGCCTGCTTCCTCATCTCTCTCACTCTCTCTGCCTGCCTCTCTGCCTACTTGTGATCTCTGTCAAATAAATAAATTAAATCTTTAAAAAAAAAATGGTGTCTGGGTATACGTTCAGGGAAGGAGCTTGTCAAGTCTTGTGGCACTGGACTGAAGAAGTCCTCTGATCTGAGATCTCTGCTATCATGTTTCTCTTTCCCCTGGCAGCTACTCTCTCTGTTGGCATTCAGGTCTGAAGTCAGTAGCTGACGTGCTTGATGTATGGTCCCTTCTAAATTAATTGGGGCCCATTGATGAACCTTTGACTCTTACTGTTGAATTGACATAGGCAACAAGTATTCAGCCCCTGCTTTGATTTACTTCCCCAGAGCAGATACCATGGTAGGCCCACTAGATCTCAAGTCTGCCCCAACTAAAATATAATCTCAGCAAAGGCAGAGTTTTATCAATAGAATTTTTCACTGCTGTATCCCCAAGGTTTAGAACGGTCTCTAATCCATCGTCAGCAGTCAGCACTTAATATTTAGGATAAATGAATTTTCTAAGCTTGGCTTTTGCTGTGTTAAAGGAAAAATATATTTTTTTCATTCTTCTCACCTATTTCCACATTTATATGGTAAAATCTTTATTCGAATATCTGAAACAGAATGTTAGCTCTTTTTTTCACTTTGTATCACTTCTTTAATGAGTCTAAACCTTCCTCCTTCCTCTCTTCCTACCCTCACAAAAAAGGAGATGGTTCCCTCAGCCCATGGAGAGAAAGCCATTCAACACACACACACATATACACACACACTTAGTGGTCCCAAGTTGATAAAGAAGGAAGGTGCTTCCCCAAAATGTTGGTTTTAAGTCTTTCATAACCAACTGAAAGGAAAGAATCATAAAGAGCAAAATGGAAAAGTTGTAGGAAGGAATGCTTCTTCTCCACCCTATTTCTTTCTCTGGGGGAGTTCGAAAAGAATAACTTTGATAACCTTGCTCCTCTTTCATTTCCCCAGCAAAGATGAAGGCATAAGAGGCAAATGGAATTACTTACCAGATTAGTAAATTTGATATGACCCTGTCCCTCTCCTTGCTCCCAGGGAGCAGGTCAGCCCATCTGCTGGGAGTCAGCTCAGCTAGCCCATCTGAATGCACTCTAAGATATATTGTTCAAATTTTATCAGTAATAAAGGTGATCTTTCAGTACTCCATTAGCTTACTGCTGATTTATTTCTTGATTAATTCAGAATCTGGGTAAGGAAGAGAAGCATTATTTATTGCACTGCCTCAGAAAACCCCCAAATTGGAATATTCTCCTCAACCTAGATCTATCAATAGATACTTAGTCATTAGATAATGAAAATCCAAAGTATGCATAGTATGGATGAAATAAATGCCCAAGTTGAATTATTTAACATGTTGCAGAATGTAGGAGATAACAGAACTCCAGCATTCGGATGCTATCCAGTCCCATCTTTTTGCTTCTACCTTGGCCAGGGCTGCTTATCTTGTCTAGATTTGTTAAAGAAACAAATTCCAGGAGCTTCCCTTATTAGCCAGTTGCACTTTTTTTTTAAAAGATTGGATTATAAAAAAATATAATCTTTTATAATAAGATTATTAAAAAATCATTGGCTAACAGTGATGCAAAGGAAGACCTCTCAGCTGGAAAACAGGGAAGCTTACTTAGGTTGTATTACAGTCACTTTATGCTCTGTTGCCTCAGCTCTGAGGGGAGACAAGTGGACTAGATGTGCTCCAACATGCCATTCTATACATATTCTAGACAATTCGTCTTCATCTCAGGTAGAGTGCCAAAGAATCCGATCAGCATTCTTCGTTAAGTAAACTTTCATAGAGTCACCTCTAAAGTAAGGGTATTCCTAAACCCCATTCTTTCTAATCTTAGTAAAATCACCTTGCATCCCTTTACAGATACTATTTGTCTATCAGTTAAGTGGTAATTTTTTGCTTCCAAATATATTTTAAATAGCAATGCCTTTTTTTTAAAAGGAGATGTTGGCCAGAGTAGCTGACACTACGATAGTTTAATTAGTTACACATTTGCCTCCTATCCAGGTCCAATAAATATGCATTCATCAGCACAGCTGCATCTCAGCATGCACATTTAAATTAAAGAGGCTTCCTCAGAGGCTGGGGCAATCCTGGCATCTCCTCACTTTGCCAGAAGCCACATCAAATCCTGAATCAGTTCTCTCCTTAGAATTTCTTCATAGGTGTCTTCTTGTAACAATCACAAACATGCTGCCAGATTAGATTTTCATATTTTTGCCTAATAGCCTAGGGATTATTTTTAAATGAAATAATAGTATTTGTTCTTTAGTGAAATGAAACCTTTTTTTTTTTCCTTTTTCAAGTGGATGTACATCAATGACATTTGATATAAGAGACTCAAGACTATTATCCCATGTTTTCCTTTTATTTTCATTATTGTTTTTCTAAAATAAAACATTAATTGAAAGTGAAATTAGACCTCACAGATTTGTTTTTATACATGAGGATCCACATGTAAATTATCCCAGCTAATAGACATCAGATTCATGGATACTCAAAATAAAATGCTATTTCTTGAATGTGAACACTTTAAAATGACGTAAATATTCTTTTCTTTTCTTCCCAATCAGAAATCCCTAGCTATTAGGAAAGGGGACACTGTTATGTAGGTTCTGACCAGTGCTATGTCAGTCTCTGAACATTCATCTACAGCCTGCATCTGACATGAGCAATGATGGATGAGCCAACTTGCTGTTTGCTCTCCCCTGCAGAGAAAACGGGTTTCCTTCTTTTCCAGAGAGCCAACGGGGAAAAGATGAGAAGGAGACGGGTGGGCATTTAAGAAGCACCTGCAGGGGCTCTGTTGATGTGACAGGCATCAGTGGTACCTGTCACCACATTGCACCAGGCCAGGAGGCTTCAGGACCTGCACCACATCACCCCAAGACTGGTCCTCAGACTGGACTCAGAGGAGATACCTCACTTCACCATGTGTAAGGGCCCTCCTGAGACCTGTCCACAGTGAGACTTTACAGACTGACACGAAGGAGCAACCACCATTATCACCACAGGAAGAGAACTTTAAACATCTCAGAGACAGCCATAGGATGGATAAAACAGAGGGGAATGGTGGGATGCTTTGGGGGAAGGAGGTGATGAAGGCAGGGGAAGTGAAGGAGAGAGAGGGTGAAGGAGATCTCAGATTTTCCTCCTACTGTTCATTTCTTTAAATAACGAGAAGGTTAATGCTTTCGGCAGTCCTAAAATACACCTATGCCCGCCAGGTTCCTGAAGGTTAATTGCTAATGCTGGGGGAGCTGCCCTGATTTGTTATGCCTTTTAACGACCTTCCTGTAGGCAAACACCTGAAGAGGCCTGCCTGCAGGTGTGCTGCGCACACTCTCAGGGCAACAGCCGCTCCCTGGGAAATGTGCAACATGAGGTGGAGTCCTGGAGAAGTTTAGCAGTGATTGGCAGTGATTGATATTCAGGGGCAACTGTTGCTAGAAAGTTTTCATTTTCATCTTTTAGGTGTTTTCAGTGGAGTTTTCGATTATACGTCAACTGTTCTTTTCCTGTCACCTTCAAATTCCTGTACTATCCACAAAATGCTCTTATAATATAATTCATGCCTCTGAGAGGTTGACAAGAGAAGTGAATGGCATGACACATCCTAGTCCACAGCCATGCTGTTTTCCCCTTCCCCTGGGGATATTTCAAATCCAAAAATGGAGACACACAGACACTTGTCTGAAACAGGAAATTCCAAGGAATGACCATAACTTTTTGCAACAAACTAGTTCCTAGTGGCTCAGTGATTAAACTGGGCTACATTAGGTCCATTTCTTAACCTGAAACATGGGTGTTAAAAAAAAATACATATATTGCTATTCTTTTGATATAAAGTTAGAAACTGTTACCAACCCAAGGGTTAGTTCAGCCACTCATTTTTACTAGCAACATCAGAAGGATTCTTTGTTTTCCTTTAAAGCAGGTCACACCGACATGGCCCTCTCCCATCTTCTTTATTATCTGGCGAGGAGACACACACTCATTCATGCCTGCTCCCCTACCTCATGCCATTTGTAGGAGTAGATAGAGAAGCAGGCAGCCACCTGTGTGGAGTATAAAAGGGTAGGGAATGAAGCCTCCTTCCAGTAGTCATAATATGCTAGAGGCTTTGCCCTATTATTATAGTTCCACTTTTTTAGTTCTGGAAGGAATTTCTATCTTCTTGGGGTCCTCTTTTATATGGTAATAAAGCTTGCAGGGGCCATACGCCTTACTTGCTCACTGTGTTAAGTGTGGTGTGGAAAAGAAAAGACATGGCAGTGGGTTTGGTGTGGAATGATAGGATGGTTAAGTCCTAGTTCTATCACTGTACATTTGGGTTGGGCCCTTCGCTTCCTTAAGGTCCAATTTAGTCATCTGTGTAAAATGGAATTAATACTCTCTGTACCACATATGTCCCTGGGTGATCATGAAGGTCAGAGGAAATAATTTATATAGAAATGCCATGTAAACTGTAAAGGTCCTATCAATTCAATATTTTATCATTGTTGATTAATGCCTTAGTTGACATCAAGTAAGAGCTCAGTTAAACAAAATATAAAATCTATTTAAAAAAAAAAAAGTGCCTGGACTAAGTTGGATAGTTCTAAACTGATGAATGTTGAGCATACTGAGGAAAAGAGAAGTACAGATAAAGAGTAAGGCATCTAGGGTAATCATTAGTAGTATTTGCCAAATATTTATGCCTTTTCCACGCACCTGGATGCCTTTTTATTTCCCTGCCCAACTAAAGATAGTATAGCTGTTTTCCCTTTGCAAAGAAATATGAACAAAAGAAAGAAATATATTCATCAACAGGATGGCTTCACCTCCTTGATCCTTGAGGAACAATGATAATACAGAAATCCCCAATAACCCATGTTAGATGTGGCATATGAGCAAGAAATAAACTCTTGTTGTATTCAGCCACTGAAATTTCAGGATTGTTTGCTAGCCTATTCTGCTGGTGTCAGTCAAACATGAATTTGGTTCAGGACCCATCTCCCCAGATTTGACCCTCTCTCAACTGTACTTTAATCTCCTGCTCTTTGAGAGAAGGACACTCTGATAATGGTTTTCCTATGGATAATTTACATTTGTTAACAGTGTTTCAGGATTGGTTGAACCAGTAAGTTGGCTTTGGTTTCCTTTACTGAAAATTGCAGGAATGCATACACTGTGGCTCAATTCTTATTTGTCCAACATTTGGCAGCTTAACCTTCCATAAAAGCTGAGACATCTTCTCTGTGAAGGAAGAGCCACCTTTGGGATCTGGCAGATAGCACATGAATGCTAAGTCAATTCTGGAAGGAAGTTAATATAGATCATTAAATGGAGTTCATTGCCATGAAAAAGTAAGGTTTGAAGAAATATTACAAAGGATAAAAAGGGTATGGTTTATCAACAAAAAGGAAAACAAATAGGAAGATGAGAGAGCAACTTTATAGCCCCCAAAATCCTGTCCTACTCTTGACTAGAGGTGGGAAAACTAACTGGTCTGGAGGATTTCTGAGGAGAATTCCATTATGTCTCAACTGGAAGTTTCTGGTTGGTAATCAACAAAAACCAACTGTAATAATCAATAAAACCTAATTCTAATTTAAGCAGAAAAGCAAAATTGACTCAAAAGATGCTGAGTAGCTCACACATTGTGAAGAAGGCTGAAGAAACAGACTCAGCAAGGATTAAAGATGACTGGGGGTCCCGGGAGTAGGGGCAAATGGACAGTCTTGGATATGAATGAGTTCTTACCATTTTGAGGGTTTTTTTGGTCACTCTGCTCATGTTAAACTGTGGGTTAAAGTTTTGGATCACGGACTTTTGCCTAGGCCAGAGTGGGGCAGGACACCTGGGTTGACGGTCCTAGTAGATTCTATACAATAGAGCAAAATTGAATGATGTTACCAGGAAAAAAAAAATGTTGAGTGGCAAAACAAATTCCACCAAAATCAGCAATAGAAATGTAACTTTGGAATAGTAAGACTGAGTTTAAAATTGACTTAAGAAATAACTAGAAACTATAGTAGGTAGACTGCACATGGAAATGGCATTCCCTAAATAATACTTAGAGAAAAGATCTTTGCTTTTGTGTACACACACACACACACACAAAGAGAAGATGAAAGCAGTAGTGAGGTAACAGATCACTGGAATAGTGTGAATTCATGTGAGATAGACGCTTCCTGTGAGGTGCCAACTTTTCAAAAGAAGAGGAATAAATCTGAACCCTCTGAAAAATTGTCACGGGTAGCAATGGACTTGGTTTGGGATTGAAACAGAGAAGAATTAAAGACAACTCATGCTATAGTAAGATAACCAAATCATGTAGAAAAGTTTCATACCGAGCAGGTAGTGGTAATTAAAAATGATTCTCATTTAACAACTCTGAATGCAGCACACCAATTTCAAGATTTCTGAAAGTGATTAATCTTTTCTCTTCATGACAAATTGAATTGAATTTCTATGTTTGGACTCAGTGAATGCTGATGGGTCCAAAATCTCCTTTTAAAATCCATTTTTAAAAAATCTTTTTCCTCTCTTCCTTCGATTCATCACCTCAAGAAATGTTGTTCAGATTGTGGTGAGTTCTAAATGGATTGATTGCTTGTTTTAAATAGCTCTCTCATTTCCTCTGGGGGAAGGAACTGTACTTTTAAAAAGGCCTGCTCTGAGGCATAATGCGAGATCACGATTCAGGGCCCCTCTCATATTTTCAAGCAAGAATATGAAATGACACACCTACAGTACCTGAGGAGAGTTAGAATTTTTCTCAGAAGACAGGAGATTTTGTTCTTTTATCTGCACCATGCATGCAAATGTAGGGTACGCGTGTGCACATTCACAAGCTTTCAAAGATAGGCAGAGAAAGGGCAATAATGTTGAGCAGCAGCGTGAGAAATGAAGTACAAAAGGAACAGAATATATCCTTATAGGGAGAGAGATGGTGACGAGGAGGAGGGGAGACCTTAGGCTGACAGACAATGAAGTGGGAGGATGGAAGTCTTTAAAAGTTAATGACTTAATGAACTTTAAATTTCCAAAAATAGGGGGGGAAAAAGAAGATATATGTTCCTATTTAAGAACCCTATACTTGAAGTTAAGAATGTTATTTTACTTAAGCATTATAACTCCTACAGAGAAAAGAGTTTGGAATCTAAGTACTAAGTTTGAAATATACCTTCCTCTAGGAATAATGAGTGCCAAGTTCAGCTGACTTTGCACATCTCCCCGTAGCCATACAGGGGGACTAATTGATGAATGGACTGTGAGGAGAAATCTTTATTGGGGTCTTTCAGAAGAAGATCTTCAGAACCAAAGTATTTTGTAGTTTGAATGGACTAAAACAAGTCCCTGGGGCTTAAGTCTCTAAAAGAAATCCTAACTCTTTGGGGCAGGTTTGGAAGGCTTTTTATTTATAATGTTCACATATAAAAAATGGTGACCAGCTGTTCTCCTGGTCTGGTCCTTGCCAAGGCCAGAACAAGAAGGAAGGATCTAAATCACAAAAAGAGGGTTGTTTAAACATAAAGAAAGACTTCCTGCTTCGATGGAGTGGGGAAAAAAATTATACTACAGTCCAAAGAACACAGATTTAGGCAGAGCTTTGTCACTAATTATCAGATTGAAGAGTAAAGGTTATGTGAAGTGTGTGAGCCCGTTTCCTCTTCTTTACAAAAGTGGTGCTGAACTAGATTCTCACTCATGTCACTTCTACAGTTGGTGGCAGAGCTGTGTCTAGAATACATGCTTCTGGATGCCATCCACTTCTTTAACCCACCATCCATCTCCAATCTGTGCAATAAAAGGCTTCATACATACTGAGGAGGAGAGAGGTGAGGACCTGTTTGGAAAGAGTTGATTAGAGCTGTGCATTTGAAAGGACAAGGTGCTTTGTAACTATGAAGCCAAGTTGAGGAGAGATGGCTTTCACCTGGAAAATTTAATGATGAGTGGCTACCTCTATGAACAGAGAATAAGGACTACCCTGGGTGCAAGTTACATTTTAATCAACAGCAGGCATAGGTGCTTATTTCTCATAGGTAGGCAGGACTTGAGTGCTTGAAAGAATCCTACCTAATGGATCTAACAGAATGGAAACTTCTGTGAATGGTCATTCAGAGATGCAGCAGCTGTATGAAGGAATGGTCAAGCAGAAAGCCCCTGCCAAAAATCTCAAAGAACCCACCAGCTCTTTCATGAAACAATGAACAAATATCATGTCGTGGGCCATGCATAGGACACCAATATATAGTATAGAAGACCAGCCGTAGCAGAACTTGATCTTTGGGGGCACCTGGGTGGCTAAGTTATTTAAGTGTCAGACTCTTGATCTCAGCTCTGATCTTGATCTCAGGGTCATGAGTTCAAGCCCCACACTGGGCTCCACTCTGGGTGTGGCATCTACTTTAAAAAAAAAAAAGAACTTGATCCTTCCATCTAATCATCCTTCTTTCTTGACCCTAACTTTGGAGAAGCCAGGTATAGCATATAAAAATTAAAAGCAGATAAAATGAAGAAAGGAGAAGAAAAAAGAAAGGAAAGAAGGAAAGGGAGGAGGAGAAGGAGAGAGGAGGGAAAAGAGAAAACAAAAGAAAAGGAACTGGCCTTGATCCCCTTCCTCACCATAGACTTCTAAATATGGGTCCAGCTTGAGCTACAGAGGGAAAAGGAGAAATAGGGGGTTGAATGAGAGATTAAATTTTTTATATCAGACTTAAATGACCTAATTTTTTAAATAGTGGGGTAGATTATTGTTCAGCAATGATAAGTTCTCTCTACCTCCTGGAGGAGTATGCTTCCCTGCTTATTTAAGCATGTGAGTCAGAAGAGACTGTGTGGACGTTTCAAACCTACACGTTTAATTAGTCAGCATGAATGTCTTCTGTCACCACTCTGGAAACTCCTGACTTCCCTATGAAAAGAACATGCCCCAGAAAGTCTCTGCTCCTTTTAGCTGGGGGTCCCAAAATGAGACAAATGATGTAGGACCACAATGGGCAATCTGCACAGCTGCAGATTTTTTTTTTTAATTTTTGGGGGGATTCATTTCATATTTAATACTTAAGGGCTGAAATGATAGAAATAGGTATCTTTGTAAAAGTCAGAAAATGCCAATGTCCCTTTTATCCCATCCTAGATGTTTCGGCTGTCAGCTGGATGCAGCATAAACAGCGAAGGACACACTTCTGAACTCCAGGTATTTGAAAGTAGAAGACACGATTGCATATATAATCATTAACATCACAATCTAATGGGTTTTATCTCACTCTGAACACAGCTGTTTCCTTCTGACCCGGGGCCAATATTAAGAGAAAGTCAACATATTTACAAATGAGATTTAATAATGCTCACAAGAATAGAGTTCACCCACAAATAGGGCACTCAACTAAACCACTTGCCTGTGAGCATGAGTATCAATGCTTATGGCCACAAATTTGGGGGTGATTTTTATGCATCATTATTGTGGCAATATCTGACTAAGCTCAATTGTAACACATTCAAAAAGAATAAAAGTTAAAGAGAATACAAAGAAATTCAATGGAAAGTTTCCCTCCCTCTACAGTTACCCTAGCCAACAATTTCCCCTCCAATGGGCACATACTTCTATTAGGTCCTGTGATATTTCAAAGGGTATTTAATCAGACATAATTAAATGCAAATATGTATGCTTTCTTGCTTTTTTCCCCCACTTGACAGTTTGCTTCGGTACCTAAAGAACATCTTCATTCTTTCTTGGCACCACAGAGTATGCATTATATTAATGTATGGATCGTAGTTCCTAATACAGTACTTGAGAAGTGATCAAGAAAAATTATAGGATCTGCTCAATACATAGTCTAGGGGTAGTCATGGAGCACTGAGTGGTTGGGATTGAAAGGCTGTAGTAGGAAAGAATAAAATTGTTTACTGCCTTGAACCCTACTGAGACCAGCCCATTCAGTAAGCCAGTCGTTCAAGGATTAAATGAATTAATATATGTAAATCACTTAGAAAAGTATTAGTAAGTGTTCAGTGTATGTACAGCTGACCCTTGAACATGGGTTAGAGCTATGTGGGTCCACTTATATACAGATTCTTTTCAATAAATATGGTACAGTACCGTAAATGTATTTTCCTTAACAATTTTCTTAATACTTTCTTTTCTCTAGCTTATTTTATTGTAAAAATACAGTGTATAATACATATATGAAATACGTGTTAATTGAATGTTTATATTATTAGTGAAGCTGTTAGTCAACATTAAGCTATTAGTAGTTAAATTTTTGGAAAATCACAAGTTATATGCAGATTTTTTACTGTATGTGGGTTAGTGCCCCTAACCCCCACACAGATCAAGGGTGAACTGTACTTGTCCCTCCGTTTTCTTCCCCCTGACTTTGGCTCCACTCACCTCACAGGATCAGAGGTTCTCCCTGCACATCTCGGAGGACTCTGATACAGTGTCTTCATTTCTTCCCCTCATTGTCTACATTTCACATGTCCCTGTCCTCATGCGGCTGGAATCACATAGATTTAAAAGTCAGACAGGGAGGTTCAACTCTAGCTATGTATTTATTCCTTCTTGGGTGATCTTAGGCCATGCCAAACATTCATTTTTCTATTCTGTAAAATGGGGCAAATTACACATACCTCATAAGACTTTTGTATAGTTTAAAGGGACAATGTGAATAACATGTCTGACACATAGGAATCCTGAATAGTTGTTAACTCCCTTGACTCCAATTTTCTCTCCTCATCTATCTCTATGTAAGTGATCCCCAAATCTCTATAGATCACCTAATTTCTATTTTACAAATGAGCAAATCAATTCTCAGTCTTTCTCAAGTGCCCAAGGACCTATCAGACAAACAAAGAGATGTCATTGGCATCTCCACTTCAATAGATCCAAACCAATCTTTCCTTGACCACTGACTCCAAATTATCCTCCCCACTGGACTCTTCTGCCTGTGAATGACCCTTCTCACCCATTCTTAAATCTCATTGCCATCATCAATTCTTTCTTTTCCCATTCCTCATATATCCGTTCACTTGCTGAGCCCATATATTCCTGATGATTATGTAATTAAAGGTCTTCAAAGATGGAAGGAATTTTGGTGTCCTCATTAAAAAGCATCCCTATGCCACAGATGAGGATAACTAAGGCCTAGAGAAGTAAGGAGAGGTCTACTTAGAGGAGAGGTAGGACTAAGTTCTGAGGCCTTGGAGATGCATGACAGTATTCTTTCCGTAACACTCCTCTAATAGACTTCTTTCTTGACATTCCTGCTGTTCTCACAATGGATTAGGCACCGTATATCTGCCTCATTATTACAGCAGCCTTCTACCTCTTCTCTCTGCCCCAATTTATCTATATACACCTTCCTGACTAATCTCATGACAGTACAGTCTTCCATGATACAGGATTATGCCATCTGTTCTGGTTCCCACAGTAGACCTAGGGTACAGTATTTCATACTTAGTCATTTTGTAATCACCTTCACAACTTTGGTCATATTCATCTTCACATACTCTTAATATTTACCTAAGAGTTTCTTAACTCCACCTACGTGAACTCATTTTTTTTCTCTCTTAACTTCATTGTAAGCAATAATAATCTGTGAAATCAATAGTGTATTTTTTAAATGTATGTTGAAATAAATGTTACTATTAAAATTACTATTAAAAGCAATATTCTTTCCTGTCTGACACCTAAAACCATGTCAAATACCGTATTTTAGAAGATGCTAACCCAGCAAATGAGTGAAAATTCCAAGAAAATTCAATTGGTTTGAAAAAGAATATACAAACAATTGGAATGTTCTGAAAATAAGGTAGTAAGTTTCCTATCACTAGAGCCATGCAAGCCAAGTTTGGCCAATCACAAACATTAAAAATATAGAATAGATTATTTTCAAGGTTTTTTTTTTCCCAACTCTGACACTTCATGATTTTAAGGCCCAACCTAGTACTTTTTAATTAGTTGCTATACTGAATGGATCTTTTGTAGAATAAATTTTAACTCACGCTTCCCCCACGAGAAAGCTGTGGTTGTTCTCTGTTGCTTTCCAAACGAAACACTTTGTGAAATGAGAGGATTACATCTTCTTTTTAACTTGGTTAAGTTTCTAATGAAGTTTCTACTTGTTTATTCAATCAAACAATTTCTTTTCATTTATACTCCTCCAGACTTTCATTTTAACTCTTCTCCAAAAAAGGAGACAAGGAGACACTTCAATCCCAAGTCCAAGGTCATTTCCTAAGTAGAAACTCCACTGAAATCAACAGAAGGCATGAGCGTCTTAATTCCTTTGGAGTAAGGAACATTTTCCCTCACACTCAATCACAGAAATGGGCTACTCTCATTTCTGAATTTCTATTTTGTTTTCACTTCCCATTTCTTAAAAAAATAACAACTGCAACATTCCTCAAAAAGGTGAGAAGGGTCCAGACTACTAATCTCTCTCTCTCTGAAGAAAAGAAAGAGAATTTATAGCTTTTAGTGGTTGTGAAAACCAGGAAATAATAGAGAAATCATGCATTCTGCTGGAATTCTCCTGAGTGTATTAAATTAAACTGACAGCGTTGATATCGCTATTCATGTTGAAATAATTAGCAATTCTAAGGCTATTAATGGTGTATTGTATCACTGTTTTAGAATGGGTAGGATGAATGCAAAAACCTTTTGGTGACTTTTGCTCCTACTAAAATTTAATTAGCCTTAGTTACTGACCTCATGTTTTATGTAACAGTACACTCCAAAATGATCTCATAAAGAATTGAAGTTTTAGAAGAAAGTCATTCTTGCTTTAAAAACTAGCATCACATAAAAGTTCTCTGAGTGTTTTTTAACTACTTTTGCAAAGTATTCTTATAATTGCTAACATTACCTATGGGACTGACTGACTTTGAATTTAATTGAAGTAAAAATGCATCTCTTTGACAAGGTCACTCTTTAAAGGGAACTGTACTACTTTGCATTACAGTTCTGACTTTTTTTCTTTCTAAATTAACTATGATCTATAAAATTATCGATAAAGAATAATACCTTGGCCATCAAATATTAATAATGATTACAAGAGAGGGAAACTACCTTTAATGCACATAAAATTTATGGGTGGTAATGATCTCTACTAAATCGGAAAGACTGTGTCTGTGCAGCTGGGGGTGAGCAATACAGTGGGGTTCAATGGAAGGCTGTGAGCCAGAATAGCTATGCTTCATAAGAGATTGGAGACTATGACGTCTAAACGAACTGAAATCAAGCAAAGACTTAAAAACAAAACAAAATACGAAGTACTACACATGGTACAGTGTTGTTGTTTGGGGGCAAATGGGAAGGAGTTAATCCACCAATATTTCCATGTTATTTAGTGGGAGTTTTATGAATGCTCTGTGATTCCACCTGTTCTGAAAGCACATTATGGAAATGATGATTTTGTATTCATTATTTTTCTTTGACAATTGCAGACATATTGGACTTTCTGCTCCTTCAGAAAGTTGTTACTAAATGTCTCTTCTCAGCTTTGAGAAAAAAGGAGAAGGATGTTGTAATCTTCCTTCTAGCGGATGAACTGACCTGGAAGCATACACTAAACTACTTTCTGAGCTAAAGCCAGAATCATGCTTGTCAAATGAAGCACAAGAGCTCAATATGCTCCAAGTGCGATGTCTGAGTGACTTGCGACTTTTTTCCATGCGATCTTCAGTTTTTCAAGAACTCTTATTTCAAAAAAAAAAAAAAAAAGCCATCTTATTTTAATACTACAATTGTATTATGCTAGAAGCTACAGGACATATAGTAGCTGTGGAAATCCCTTGGTTAATACTATTTGCAAATATCACTTGAGGCAGGGTTCTTCCTCCAGAATGAGTCACCAACTGTGAGCATTGCAGTGATGGCTTTATGGAATGAGAGAAGCAGCATGGAAGAGCATGAACCCTAGAGGTCAAAGGAAACAAAACAAGACAAAACACTAGGTTCAAGGTTCAACTACTTGCAAGAAACAAATATGGGTAAATCACTAAATTCCTGTGAGCTTCAGCTTCTTCAGCCATAAACAGAGTCAATACAGACTGACTTCCAGTTTCCTGTGAGAATCAAATGAGATAATCTATATCACAGATATGTGAATTTCCAAGGAGCTATATATATATGTAAGTTGCAGTTATTAATAAAATTTTTGTAGTTTTTAATTCAATTTTTGTCATGTCAGACCTCTTCCTCATTTGGAGCTCTCTGCACAGGATACATGGGCTACAAAATCACACTCCTCTTCTGATTTTATCTCATCCCCACACAAAAGAGAGGGTTATACTCATCCTACATGTGGTCAAGTAGTTCACTGTACATATGATCTGTGTCATTATAATCAGTCAACAAACTTATTGACTGCTCTGTATAGAGCAACGTGTTAGGCCCTTTGGAATTAAAAAAAAAGGTAATGAAAAAAGGAGTGTGTGATTTAATTAAAAAGACTGAGCAGACATGTGAAAGCTGAAGAATGTTGATGAAAAAATATATGAAGTCAAATGATTCTACCTAGGTGTTCATAGACAACTGAACTGTGTCAATAAAGGAGACTGTATTAAAGAGGCAACTTTTATAAAGGTTCTGGGTCTGGAACGGCAGAGTTCAAGGGGAAGTGGTATTTTCAAGGAGAAAGAAGAGTGTGGCACAGTGAGGACCTATTCCATGGCCTCCTGCAGGTGCTTGTTCAACCTAGTAATCCTATATTCTCCCCTTACTTCCCCTCCTGACATTTGTCTGTGAAGTAACTGTAGCTTGAGTGCTGTAGAACCAGGTATCTGCCTTCTAGAGTCCTCAGTCCTAAAATTAAACTGAAGCAAAAAATGTACTCTATTAGGAAGATTTTAGAATATTGAACATACGCCCATCCAAAAAAAAAAAGAGGGTTTTGTGGGAAAGATTAATTTTTCACAGAGGGAGAGCTTGAAAGGACATGCATAGGCATTTCTAGCTTTTTCTCTTCTTTTTTGACGGAGAGCAGGTTTGGGTTTTCAATTTTCTTTTTATTTATAAATACAATACAGTACTAGAGGTTGAGAACTTGAGTTTTATATACAATGGGACTTGGTAACTTTGGGCAAATCACTTGCCCTCTTGAGTCTCAGTTTTTCCATTTCAAAATAAGAATTCTGTGTATTCTCCAGAATTTTTAGAACAGAATATATCGAATTTCTTAGGAGGGGGAAAAATTATAAAGATTAAATATTGACTTCTGTTAATATTCTCTTAAAAACAAAATCCAAAATACCTGTAAGAAAACTTATCAGCATTATTTAGCCCAACATTTTTATAACAGTTACTCTTATATCAACTGAAACTAAGCCATGAGAAAGTCTACAATGGATTAGAAAAGCTTAAGATGAAACTCAGCCCTTGTTGAACAGAAATCTGTGACCCTGAGACATGCAAAGAGATACCCAACCAAAGAGGAAAAAATTATTCTACCTTATCCTAGATGGCTGCTCTTCTGCCTTCACTGAAATTTTTCTAAATCCTCCACTAATTACTCCTAAATGTGTACATAAATTAGCCACTCAACCAGAATATTTTTGCTCAAGGACAACAAAGAATTCCATTAAAGGAAAACGAACTTATCTGAGATCTTTCCCACTGAATGACCAGGAAAGGTATCTTCCTTAATGAAAGTATGATGGGAAACAACATAATCAAGAAAATATGGGAGAGGGTATCTGATGTATGGTCCTACTGTTACAAAAGTGACAAATGAGTAAAAAATTTTTTTAAAAAAATGAAGCCTCGGTATCTTCAACAATTCTACAGGGTGTTCAAAACCAAGAACTTACCTGTCATTGGTGCAAGAGAATGCAAGAGATTTTATGTTTTATTTTCTCACATAAATTTTAGATGAAGACGTGAAAATGGGTTCTTTGAGTTGACAGCAGCAGTAGTCAAATCCCATTCTAACCCCATCCCCAGATGAGGTCAGGAAAAGCTCTTGAAAGTGGCTTATTTTACATCATAGCCCCAGGTTAAGCCAAAATAATCCAGGAGGAGGAAAACAACAATCATAACAACAAAAAAATTCCCACAGTGAGCTACACACCCCAGATGCCCAGACTTTCCATGGGATCTTAATGAGGGTCAGAGGTCAGTGCTAAGGAGCCTAGTGAAACAGTGAGAACCAAGATCCTGTTTCCATTTTAATGCTCTTATGTTTATGTTTTGCGTTCTGCAGGGGAAAGGCCGAGACAATTCAACTTCCAGGGGGGCCAGAGAAAAATGCCCTGGATGTAGTAGTTTGACAGAAAAATAGGGGTGTTCCATAGGGCCAAAGGTAGCCTCAGTTCAGGAAAATACAGAACTGCCAAAAAATATACTGTTACTTGAAAGTTCTCATTCACCCTGGCCTAAAATTAAAGTACATTATTAAAATAAAGACCATTGTTTTCAATCTGCCCCTTCACCTCTCTACCCACACACCTCCAGAGAAGGTTGCTCCTGTTTAAATTTAGCAAAAATGTTAGTTATATAATAGTCATGAGCCAGCTCAACATCCCAGTTTCCCAATTTGTCACGCCTGACCTTCCTATCGCACTCTGATAAACCTCATTCTATTACAGCTACTTATTTTGTTTATCTTAGAGACTCAGATTATAGTTTATCATTAATTTAAACTTACCTGTTTGCTTGGCCATTTCAGTCAAAACTGGTTTTTCTATCTATAGCACAATTTTCCCCTGTAGGTAAAATGCTGGGCCCCCTCCCAGCAACCTATAAACTGCCATTCCTTTCTCAGCTTCTGAACCTTTGATAACCTTTGAAACTAGATCCAAATCAACATTTCATGTAGTTCCTGAGCTTATCACTTTGGGATAACTTTAGCTTCTGGTTTCCAGGCCGGGACTTGCTGGAAATCCTGAAACAACATAAGTACGTTCATCCTAGAGGGAAGTCCAATGGGGATCGGAAATGCCACAGTCTATTCTGACCTTACCAAATGTCTAGCTGGTCCTGGCTGTGACTCAGGAGGAGCAAGCTTCTCAGACATTCTGTGGTTAAACAGATGAGAGAAAATGTCATGACAGCCTCACCCAAGAGAACAGGGAATGTGGTTCTTCTGCCTAGGTCTAGTACTGAAAATGAAATAAGCCACAGGCCCTGGTGTTGAGCAATTACAAACAAAGTTTATTGAGTGCCTACTCTGTGCCAGGCTCTGAGATATGCACTTTACTTGGCTTAACGCCTTGAATCCATCCAATAGTCTTCTGAGGATAGTTACTATTATTCTCCCCATTTATAGATGGGAAAACTGAGGCTCAGAGAAGTTAATCTTCAAGTTAAAAGGCTAGAAAAGGCTAGATCCAGTTTTAAACTCAGTCTGGATCAGAACCAACAGCCTGTCCTCTTTGCTATGGCACCTTCTGTCAGCATTTTGTGCCAGAAATCACCTGGTGAATGCTGACATCTGCTTCCTTCACCATCTCTACTACTTCCTAACAAGATTCCATTCCCTGTATCAGGTTGAGTTATAAAACCTACACACACACACACACACAAAATAATCATAAAAATTTTTTAAATTAAAAAAGGTGACTCTGATACAAACCAGAGTTGGAACCACTGACTACTACAGATAATAATGTTGATCAATAGATTTTATCAACTATAAAGCAGTTTGTGAATGCTGTTTTTTTAAAAGATTTTATTTATTTATTTGACAGAGATCACAAGTAGGCAGAGAGGCAGACGGGGGATGGGGAGACAGGCTTCCTGCTGAGCAGAGATCCCGATGTAGGGCTCGATCCCAGGACCCTGAGATCATGACCTGAGCCAAAGGCAGAGGCTTAACCCACTGAGCCACCCAGGTACCCCGTGAATGCTTTAATAATCAATATCCTCCTTGTGGGTAGAGACATCATCTTATAGATCTTTGCATTATTTTTTCTACTCACTTGTTGAACAAATGGATACTAAGTGCCTACTGTATTCTAGGAACAGCAAGGGCCTTCCATAAACATCAGAGAAGATCTCTGGTCTCCTAGAACTTAAAGACCAGCTCTGTAATACCCTGAGATGAAGCAGGGTCACAATGGCCATTCAAGAAGCAATTATTCAATTGTTAAAGTATTTCTATGTATTGCTTTGCTCTAACCTTTTAACTATAGTTTGGGGCAGATATGATCTCTAGGAATCACCCTTTTGGTTATCTACTGTACAAATAGACTATACATTCTGTTATCAGCACTCTTCCAGAACCATCGCCCACCCCCCTTTCTTCTCAATATTAAACCCCTATTTCTTTGTGGTTTGGAACAAAACATGAAAGATACTTCCCCAGTGGGGACAATACTTTCAATTTTCTTTTTTAGAACTGAGTCTATGTTCTCAACTCATCCTTTTTGGGCACCACTGAAATCCATTGAAAAGTGGTAGTTCAGAATGACTATGTCCCTAAGTTCTCCAACTCCAGTTTGGTTTGCATCAAGTTTCTCCTTGGCCATAAATCAAAATTTTTGTTATCAAAACCAAAAAAACAAGCAAGATTTGGTGTTTGAAATCCTAAAGACATGGTTTGCACACTTAATTTTGTTGTTATTGTTACAAGTTTTCATGAAATTCATCTGGTCTAGGTTTCTAGACCTCCTGGTAGACAGAAAATATCTCAATAGCAGTCATGAATTAATTCAAAATTTGGGGCATATAAACTATTGATCTAAAGAAAAAAATTGTACCTCCTAGAGTATATAATTGAGAAGACTAAAAATATATTCTTTCACTAAATTCCACTTCTTTGGTCAACTCATTTTCATACAATCCCAGATGTTTTTCTTAAAATAGTGATTTAAAAATGTATACATCTAATAACTTCTTCCTTAACATAAGACAAATCTTCAATCTCTTTTGGTTCTATATGGCTTCCCTTTTAAAATACACCTGATTTCAGGAAATTGCTGTGATTTTATTTTAAATTAGTATAGCTGACAGTAATAATTCAAAAATAGCATATATATTTGATATTTAACATTCCTTGAAAAGCCAACTCCTTTGAGTGCCTAAATAGGTGATATCCATTAGAATCCAATCTAGAAACTTTTGTTTAATGGGGAGCATGGCCATGAACTTGGGAAAAGAGATTAGGCCAAAATCTTGACTTTTCTTTGAAACACTCTTTTGAGAGTGAAAATAAAAGGTACATTCGCACAGAGGTCTCACAGGCAACTGAACAAGGGAAAAGCATTATTGTTAAAGGGAATGCAGAGGAAGGGAAGGCGGAATCATCTGGATAGTGACCCTAACCTCAAAAGCCTAAGCTCACCTCTCAAGGGGCAACCTGGAAACTGAGTGAGACCCAACACTGTCTGAGTGATCTGTCTGGACCACAGAACTGAAAATTGGGCCTGAGAATTTTCTCACTTTGTTTTTCAGTCAGACTATAAACAGAGATATTTTTATTACCTTCTGAACAATTTCCCTTTCCAAACACCATTTGTCAATCAAGTTGGGCACACAGAACATACTCAAAGTTCTATGAAAGAAAACATCCCTTTAGAGTAGCACCCAATCTAATACCTAATGCCTTTTTTTTTTAGTCTCTTCTGCTCACCAAACACTGGAAATTCAGTGGAAAAGAAGACCAGCAGGGTGAAGAAGAGTATCAAGAACCTGGAGATGAGGCTGGGAACTATGTCTTAAATAATATAGTAACATTTGCTCAACCAACCAGCCTCATAACCTGCAATTATACCAAGGGTTTGGTTTGGTTTGGTTTGGTTTGGTTTGGTTTGGTTTGGTTTGGTTTTGTTTTTCTTCCTGGGCTCACTATATCTGAAGGTTAAAATGTAACAAAATAAAAAGTAACAGAAAACCTACAAATTACTTCGAAATGCAGCTTTATTTTATTTTATATTTTTGTAGTTTTGTTGTTGTTTTTGTAAAAGGTCAGAATGCATAGCATTTAGGGGAAGTAGCCACTGAAATCAAATTTTCATTACACTTATCCATGGCCCCACTATAGCCAGATGTCTTGGAGTTGCTTTACAACCCACAGATGGGCACTTTATTGTGAGATAAGTTTGTAAAGAATAAAGTCTGGGGAATGGGGCAAATCCTTTAAAAATAAGCCAGTCCCACCTTAATAAGTTAAATTGTTTGAGTAAGTTAAACACTGTTTTGCAGCTATGAGGAGCCTTTACACCTTAGTCATTTAGTGTTTGGGGCAGCATTTCCTTCATTGTCAAAGTGATCCAAATGATCTTCTACTGAAAGCATCTCTTTTTCAATTTAGTCTAAAAATAATGGACTTTTTTTCTTTTTTAAAAGTATCTTAATGAAGAGACAATAATTAAATGACTCCTCTCTAAAAAACACATTTTCTATACTCTTAGCCCATTTTTAAAAGTTACCAGGTCTTTACCAAAAGAAAGAAAAAAAAAAAAAAGATATTGAATCTGTGGTGTCAAGGGAGCTGACGAGATATAAACAGGGAAAATAAGATTTGACTCTTTTGGGGGTGGTTTTATACCAAATGTTCCCATTTGTGTTTGATTAATTGTTCTTTAAGTTGATCTCAACACTAGAAAATAGAGGCTTTATGAACTCCTTTCCTAAGGATGCAAAGTTACTTTTTTCACAAGTATATGCTAAGATTCACCTTACATTATATAGAATTGGGTCAAATTACAGCATTTCAGAAAATGTGTGTGTGTGCCTTTCAAAGACGGTAAGGAAAGTGGGCTCCTGAAAGTCGCTCAGATAGATAGCACAGTGGGAGGGAAACAAAACGCCCTTCTGTTTTCCATTAAAGTTATGTTCTGCACGAAGTTTGATTGCTAAACATCTGGCAGTCTTTTCTCTGATAACGTAGTTCAGGGGAGTGGACAATGCTAAGCCTTTGAAGCTGTCCCTGTAATTCTTAAGTGGTAGGTGAAAAAGAGAAGAAGATAACTCTAGAATTTTTCCCTTCTATCAAAAGTGGCAAAGAGGTTTACAGTCTTTTTTTTTTTCTTTATTCTTTGTGGTCCCATTGTCCCCACTCCCTTGTATAGGATATAGAAGAAATTATGGGGGAAATCACAGAAATCCTGTGCTCACTTCCACTACCAGAAACAAAGCCTTCTGCCTTTTCCTTCATTGTGAGGAAGGGAACCAAGAATTGACTGAAATACTCATGATCATGTTTTTAAATGCTTCGGGTAATTTATAGTGAGAGAAAAAGCAGAAATATCCACAGTGAGAAGATCTGAAAGATTGTTCTACATTGTTTGGCTCTGATATTATGCACCACTTGTTTTCTAAAGAGTCTTCCCTTCATTTATTAAAGCTATCATTTCCAACAACAGCAAAAAGAACTCATTAATGCTTAATGCTAATTAAGAATCAGCATTTTGAAGCTGGGGGAAAAAATAACATAAAAGTCACCCAACCCAACTTTACATTTTAAAGACAAAGGAACTTTCTCAAAGAGGCATAGTGACTTGTATAATGGAACACAACTAAGTAAATTACTAAGTAAGTAAATTTTGCACATAGCAAAGTATTTTTTTCACAAATAAGGATACGGATATTTATGAAACTAAAAGAGGGAGAAACAAAAGCTTGTGATGCAGGAGAGTCCTGTATAGAAAACTAGAAACTTGCTGGTTACAAATTTGCCTATGTGACTCCTAGCCACCAATGCAAAGAAAGAAAAATGATCTGTTACATATTTACTGTTCATAGATAAAACATCTGTTTTTACTTGGACTCTCATTAAGAAGTCCCTACACTGAAGTGCGAAGCACCCCTGAAGTAAATGTATGCCTGCAACAGTAAGTTTCATGGGAATCATGTCCCTCAAAGAAATCTTAGAGCATAATGCTGAAAACAGAGTAAGCTCACTCCTACTAGAGACCACTATGATTCCATTTAGGCACATTCTTTTGAGGTTTGGCTTTACCTGGACAGAAAATCCACATGAGGAGTGGAAGGACCAAAGGTCTTTCAACACACATTTATTGGTTGAGAACTTACACTTTGCCAGGCTATATTCTAGGTGCATCGTTTGCGTGAACCAATTTCATCTTCAGCAACCTCTGAGATATATACTGTGTCTTCCCATTTGACAACTGGGGAAAACAGGTGCATGACTTGACCTAGTGAGGGCTAGAGGCCCACACTCAGGATATAGAGCCGAGGCTCTAAGCCACTCTCTGCTACTTACTAGTACTGCTACTGCCTGACTCCCTAGTATGTCACCACTCTCCCCTGTGTGCTATGCTCTTTCAACAGTCCTCAACCTTAAGATCCACTAAAGGGCAAATATTGACACTGAAAATTATCTTTCTGGTAAATATAGTGCTGTTTTTCCAAACTGTACAACAAAAGCAGCTGAAAGTTGATATTTTTAAGCCCTGGATCCATGCTGAAGAGAAACTATTTCCCAAATTGATTTTTACCAAAACCAACCAACCCTGAGAAGTGCTGAAAAGGACAGTTTCCTTCTGATCTCCATAGGAAAATAGAACAAGAAATGCAAGTCAAGTTCCAGGGCTCACAGTGAAATAATTCACCATAGAAAAGGCTCCTGACACCGCAGGGAAAAGGCACTTCTGCTAACACTTCTAAATGTCCCTTAACCATGCTCTCCTACTTACTTTGTAATGATTGCATGTTTTCCCTTTGGGCCTACTAAAGTATTTAATTGCAATTACACTCATTTACATAGCAGATGAGGCTAATTGCTGGTATTAGTTACCAAATGTATGCTTGTATTGTGAGGGTGAAAAAAATGCCCTACAGAAAAGAAAACGACTGTGCCTCTAATTAAGGAGTTATGAAGTCAGAATGAGCTGGTTCCAAGATGTAAATATGAAATTGAGGGCTTTCAGAACTCTATAATGGTTTTTTATTACTCCATCTCACTTCCTTGATTACACACAATGTTTAGGGACTAAAGATAAATACAGTGCAATGTTCATAGTGCTGACCTGATTGCTAGGCACATTCTCTCACACATAGATTGAAATAAATGCAGTTGTCTTGCAAACCCATGATAAATGGTGGGTTATGAATACCTGGTCTTCATTTATTTGGCTATTCAATTGCTAATCCTGGCTCCACTTATTGCAAGAGCAGTCTTGGCATCATCAAATATACACAAATTGGTATTTGAGGCTTGTTATGCATACTCAATATAGAATAAACAAAGAAATCATAAAATGTGGTGCAAATTCTTTGGGAAAGACCAAAAGTTGGAGACCTCTAGGTTGTTCCGTTCTTCCCTGATTAATTTATGTGTTGGCACAATGTCTAAAAATGGCACTCTGTGGTGACTTACCTTGATGAAGCTTACAATCTCATTGGGAAGACAAAATCCATACCCCTGAAACCATGCCATCTATATTTTTTCCCACCCACTTCATGCCAGAAAGACTTTAAGGCAGAATGGTAGCCAACATAAGAGATGACAGTATTTAGTACTAACTATAAACCAAAGGGTCAGAAAGTCAAGCTGTCAGAAATGACAGGAGCCCTTTGAGAACATATCCTAAATATATATACATATATTTTTTTCTTAAAAAAGATTTGCAATGGACAAATAGACAACTTTCACAGTCATAGTGCTCCAACTGCCAGGACTGAAAAACCTCATTAACAGTTTCTGTCTTTATAATGATTTTTCACCAGTAACATTTTTTCTAATTTCTCATTCTTCTTCTTTTTAGTCTGGATCCCTACCATGACCTCTCACACCTTATCTCAAAGATAGATTTTTTTTTAAAAGATTTTATTTATTTATTTGATAGACAGAGATCACAAGTAGGCAGAGAGGCAGGCAGAGAGAGGGGAATGGAAGCAGGCTCCCCACTGAACAGAGAGCCCGATGCGGGGCTCGATCCCAGAACCCTGGGATCATGACCCGAGCCGAAGGCAGCGGCTTAACCCACTGAGCCACCCAGGTGCCCCGATAGATTGTTTCTTTAAAAAGAGAGAGAGACTGAGGAAAGGAGAAAGGGAGGGAGGGAAGGAAGGAAAGAAGGGAGGGAGGGAGAAAGAAAGGGGAAGAGGGAAGGAAGGAAAAACTACTTGCTTTGTTGATTTTCTCATTACTGAATGCTTAACTATGGTAATATTACACTATACAGTATTCAGTTACCAACGCAGGTCATTTCATGAATTGAGTCTGGCCATCAGCTAAGCTTCTGACTCTCCTTTTTCTCATAGAAAGAAAGAAAGAGAGAAAGGAAGGAAGGAAGGAAGGAAGGAAGGAAGGAAGGAAGGAAGGAAAAGTATTGGGGGAGAAAAAAAGAAGGGGAAGGGAAGAAAAAGAGAAAGGATAAAGAAAGAAAATCCTCCATGGCCACCAAAAACAGCATTCCATGGACACTATGGCCTCACTCTTCTTAGTAAGCATTCTTTTTAAATATAGGCCTTTGGTAAACCAATCCAGGTGGTACGATGACAGGGTCAGCTGAGTGTAATTTTTTAAACTTGTGTGAAAAATCCATTTTGAGTTTCATCTCTTCTCGGGGGTACTCAGGCAGTGCAATCACTAGGCTCTGGGGCCAAATGTAAACAGGACATCCTTTCAGATATCCAGGTCCAGCTGGAGAGAACACACACCCTCTGGTTCTTGCCCTGTTCGGGAAACCGATCCCAGTCCTTTCATAGAGAGATGCTAGAACAGAGAAACCTACTCCTGCACGCGGATTGTAAACAGAATCCTTAAAAACATCTTTTTCTCGCTATTGTTTGATGTGTCCCTCCCCATCCCTTAATTCTTCTTACACCACAGCAGCACCTGCAGGCTAAAATGGTCAGAGGCACCCCACAGCTGTGATTTGTCACAAAATTTTCCATTCATTGGGGAGAATTTATATCTTAGACCCTGAAATGTTAGGGGTAGAAAGCATGTGATAGCTCAGCCAGTATAATTTTTCTGGTTCTGAAGTTAATGATTAGATGCTGAGGAGTAAAGAAAAGGCACAGACTTCAAGTAGCCTAATCTCTAGGCAAATTAATTACTGCTTTAGGTGCTCTTAGAAGCAGGTGGGTCATAAAGAAACAAAAACATGAATTCTAGTCTGAAGAAGTTATATATGTATATTCTTATCATTTCTCTGCATAACACAGCACTAAAAAAACCCATAAGATATTATATTAGCAAGAGCTCTGTCACAAAAGAACTGTAGAAGTTTAGAGGTTAAAAGCATCAGCGAGAAATGACTAGTCAGGAAATACTTTTGGCAGGAGGCAAAATCTCAAAGTACTCTCTACTTCCACACTGGCAAAGGAGAGGAAATATTCTTACTCAGAAGTTTAAGAACGGCGGACTCTAATCCTAGTTGATAAAAAGTTACTTTTATCTCTACTGCCATATTTTTTTCTTTTACTTCATTCTCTCATTTTCCCCTACCCGGCTGCATCAACTCACTGAACCCTACTTCAAACTCTACAAACCACTCTTGGGTATCTGCCCAACCCAACTGGCTTACTCCTCTCTGAAAATTGCTCACCAAAGTAGGTCCCCAGTTGACTGGTCTTCATTAGGTCAGTTCTCCTCTCACCCCAACCATCTGCACCAGAAGAAGGTCATTAGAAGAAGGTCCTTAGACCAAGGTTGAATGGCTGATCCAAGTTGGGTCAATCCACTTCTTCCAGGAATTTGGAATTAGATTATCACTGTTCCATTAGTCTCAACATGTAATTAGAAATACAACAAATACCTCTGAGACCTGTGTACTGGCCACATGTATCTAAAGCAGAAAGAGACAGTAAAAGAGTACTTTCCGACTTTCATAAGAACTACCTCAATCCCTTTACAAGGATTGGCTGCACTTGTCCTGAGGCATGAGCGATGCAACCGAAGAATCTTAATTAAAACTCAAGTCGTGGAATTAAGTATTTTCCCAGTAATTTCATCTTAAAAGATGTCTCCTCTTCCTAACCATCTATCTAATTCTAGAACCAACCCATCCCTGTGCACTAAGTGTGAATCCAAACTTGTCCATTTTCCTTTTTACCCCCCAGATCTGTCAAAGGAGTAGCATGGTCAAGTTCAAACAAGATTTAAGACCAGCTAGCTAAAATCAGATTCCTCCGAACAGCTTTTAAAATAGTAATTAAATTTAAGGAAGTACCCACCGGGGTCCCCAGTGCAGTCTAACCCTTAGTGTATTGACTTCTCAGAGTAGTCCCACTTTAAAATAAAACTTGAAATAATACTGCTGCTTCATGTTTTTACATGCTAATATTTATATGATTTAATATAGTAAGGTTTTAAAATAAAATTAGATAAGCAAATATATGCTTATACAATTGCATGGGACAACGATTTAAAATATTTGTAAAAGAAGTTTGGGTTTATAATAAGAATTCCTGAGTAAATGAGCAGAGAAAGGACTGACTACGGTTAGAATTGATATCATTAATTTCATGCAGAGGTCTGAAAAGAAAAAGAAATATCTATGAGAAGACTGAATATTTTGACTAGACTATCACCATACATTGCCATCATCAGGTAAATACATCAGGAACAACACTTTCAGACACTTTTGTCTTTGCAACCAAAGCGATATTTTCTGAAGAATCACTAATTTCAGGTTCCTTCAGGAAGGTCACAAAGACCCTAAAGTATCACATCCCCTTCCCATGTTTTCTTACCAATCCCCCACAAACCCCCCATCAACACCATAGAAGTTATCAGAACCAGGTCTAAGCCAGGTTGTGAAGCAGAGCTCTGTTTTAGTATCGTTTCCCCAGATAGGCTCTCAGAATCCTCACACTGCCTCTTTAGACCAGGGATCCTCCCCATGATTCTCCCCACTTCCATACTAGCACATTTTTCCTGGCCTATGCCCAGAGCACTTGATTTCACCATTCTCCACCATTATTACCACCTTTCCAAGTCCTTTTATCTTAGGACACTTATCCTTGTTGATAAAATGGCAAGTATTCAGGAACGCTAATAGATTAATTCATTACCTCATCCAGCTAATTAGGTTTGTATTTTAAGAGAGCTTCTGGGGACAATGTCCATATTCAGCAATATGTCTTAAACCTCTTCTACATATATTATAAAATGTAACATAGCACAGTTCTAGTAATAGGTGCCAAATATAATCTTGGATTGAATTTCTGAAAAGAATTAAGCCAGATGAATCATTCTAGGTTTTCCCCAATGTCTTTCCATCCATCTCCCCTTTCCTCCCCCACATATCCATATGTTCATGCCGGAAGAGGTTACATTAGTCAAACTGTATGTGACTCTAGGTAAAAACCACAAAATAAATCTAGAATTTATTAGCTTTGTTTCTATATTATAGCCCCATTGAAGTCATTTGGACATACTTAATCTCAATTTCCTCTTCAATGAAATGGGGTTATTATTGATCTATCACTCCTAGAGCTTTTGGTACATTCTGTTTTGGTGAAGCACTTTGGAAGCCTTCCAGAAAAACTGTTGGAGAAAACTAAATATGGACTATTAATTTAAATACACACACACACACACACACACACACACACACACACATATATATATATATATATATATATATATATATAAAAGGCACCTATGATCCATAAAGCACTGTTTCAGCTCTTAGAGGAGACACAAATATGGTTAATATTTTCTGTCTTTAAAAAATTTACTATGGAAAAGATTAATGTGGAACTTTATAATCCAGGTTATTTTAGTTACGATAAAATCACAATATAAGCAACAACATTTTCTATAACTGTTGTGCAAAAAGGGAAAACATACTTTTTCCTTATCTTTCAGAAATTTCCCCATAAATAAATGAGAAAAAGTGATGAAGAACCTCACATGCTATGGAAGGTATAGCCCAAAGAACATAGGCAAGTTCTATAATTTTCTATGCTAGATTTGGTAGCTCAGCAGAAATTGACCTTATATCTTCAGAACTGTCCTTTCAATACCATTCATCTCTGTGGACTCTAGGAATTTACTGTACAGTGCCTTGTAACAGTGTTCACTTTGTTAACGCTAACTGTGAACTTCAGGTCCTGCTGGAGGTACTCAAGGGTAATATAACACAGAACTTTAAAGCCCAGGAGACAGCTAAAGAGAAATGAAGATAACAGTTAAGCTAGGAAAAGCTGGGAAACTGTGAGTGGCTCTAAATAGAGTCTACCCACTCACCCCCACCCCATCCACCCGCCCCACATACACACCCGAGCCAATAGAAGGCACATTAAGTCAGTTGTTAAACTGTACATTGACTGTGTCACAGCTTGGTTGCTGGGATGAATTTATATTATTCCAGGAATTACCAACTTTAGAGAGAAGATTCATTTGAAAATGCTGTCATGTCACAGGGAAATGCTGAAATTTTAACACTGAGGCCCCTTCCGTCACCATTATTTTATAGAAAATCCCAGAAATTATAAGGTCAAATATGTCTGGGAAGTTCTGAACATTCATCAAAGATGCTGCTGTCTCTAGGATTAAGGTAAAGTATTATTTTTCTTCCTAATTTCTGTTCATACGAAGGGAATACCTTTCTGTGGGGAAAAAAATGGTCTTTGAATGTTCACTCCAAAAACAATCAAGGAAATCTAAGAGTGAATCCTATTTGCCCATTTTGAACTTGAAGGCTGATCTGCCAGCTTTTTACCCAGTACTCCAAGGAAGAAAGATTTTCTTCCTATCGTGCAAATAAAAGCATATCTCACTTCAAAACTTTCCTCTCTTTGGAAGTCATAGTTTTTGAACTTAGCATTAAAAGCAGCTGTCCAAGAAGTAGGTGGGTACAGGAAATGGGAGGGTGACAGACAGGGAACAGTGAAAGGGCGTTTTTATCTGGTCTCCGAGAAAGCTTGTGGAAAAATTTTCCAAATACTTTATGGAATGGCAAGAAGAGACAAATGTTTGGAATTCAGGTAAATTCCATTCTATCAATGGAGAGAAGCATGGCAGAAGTATTAAGGCACAAAATTTTCCAACTTTAGGCTTAGGGAAGTTAATACTGTGTGTGTGTGTGTGTGTGTGTGTGTGTGTGTGTGTGTGTGTTGCATGTGCACATGTTTTAATAAGGAAGTGCTATAAATAATTCAAATCTTGAACAATCACATGTTTTTCCCTCCCTACCCCCAAATTTCCACCTATATTAATTATGTGTCTAGTTAACTTTGTCCCTTACTTGGGTATGACACAACTACAGAAGTTAGGATCCAGGAAGGCAGGAAGGCAGGAAGGAAGGAAGGGAAGAAGGGAGGAAGGGAAAAAGAGAGAAAGGGAGGAAGGAAGGGGAAAAAAAAGATTTTTCTTTACCTTCCTTCTTCTGTACATTTTCTATAATAATCCTTCCTGACAGCTACTCCCTACATTTTTCCTTATGTCCACTTTGTGAATTCAGCACACTAAGTCACATATTGGGTTCTGAATATCAAATAAGTTTTGTTACACGCTTGCAAAGAAAGTGAATATGATCTATTTAAAAATAAATTCACTTCAAGAAACATAACTAAGAACTTGGAGCAGAAAGATGGATCTTAGCCATCGCTGCATCTCTGCAGGCTATCCTTTTTCATATTCATCTTTGACCTGATCTGGTAACAAATTTACAGTTTCAGAGAAACCTGGAGTTTAACAAAAAAGCCAATATTTTCCCCATGTATCTGGTCCTTATCCCTTTGTATCATTTTGTGTTAAAATATCCAGCTTGTCAAGTGCTTCGGCCTTTCAGAGATGAGCACTAGAAATACATAAATACATAGATGTCTTTTTATATAGGCTTTTTCTAACTAAATTTAGCTGCAGGGGGATATAAAAGACAAACGTGTTGACAAATGACAAGATGTTACTCACTGTAAAAATATTATTGCATGCACACAATTTCCTGTTATGGTGCATATATTGAATGCAACTCTGTTCAAAATGAACTGCATATTAAGCCTTCTGATGTCTTCGGATGTGTTCTAGCTTGATTTTGGATGCTATGGAAGTAGCTATTTAAAAAATCTTGCCCTGAATCTAATAATCACAAATAGAAGTGAATTTGCCCATGAGATGCCACAAATTAAAAAATGTATTTTATTTGGATTAAAAGTGGTTTTGGCCAGAAATTCATAAAAATATTTCAGATTAAGTACATGAAGGATGTGGCTCTGGAGACGCATTAAGGAGGGTTACTGCCAACCTCTGCAAAAATGAGTGTTTTCCAATAATGATGTACAGATAGGCGTGAGCCTATTTAAATTTATTATCTATATTTCAAATAATTCAAAGTCCTTAAAGACAAATTTGGCATCAGAAGTATTCGTGTTTATGAGGGCCTTAGAAACTCTAACCTCACAAGTAATAATGTATAATTGGTTCTAATATATTGACTACCTAAAGAATATACATTATGGTGCCAATATCTATTAGCAATAATAACAGAAACATGTAGTCCAATTTATTTGGCTGAGCTGAACTATCTTTTAATATAAGATATCAAAACATTTTAAAAAGTATCAAGAATTCATATATTCTCATTCTCCCTCAAGCCTTGGCATACTTAAATCTAGGTTAATATTACAACACAAAACAACTGGAACAAGTCACACATAAAAAGAACAAATCTGAATGCACTCATCTTGAGCAACTCAGGACTCTTGGACATAGAACACATTCGGCTTGAAGAAACAACATCACAGAGGGCATCAGACCTTGGCTGGGGTTATGAACCTAGATGATTTATTCCACTGGATTCAACTGTTGGGCCAAAGTAGCTCTAGCCAAAGGTTATTCAGTATTCTCAGTGTTAATTACAGTTGTCCTGGTGGTTTATGTTATGTCTGGAGAGAGCATGACGAACAAGCCCGTTCTGGATTAGACAAGGCACATGGTAGACACAACACTGAACTCAAGGTCTATATTTGGGCATCAGCACGGGCAAATTCTAACTGTGTTTGGCAGAAATACAGGTCTAATGATCCTTCCAAGACTAACCCAAACACAAGCAAATGGCTGGATTTGGTAAAATTTTGAACATACTGCATTACAAATAAGAAATAGGTCCACTGCATTGTCCAATATTTTATTTGAAGTCAATATTTAATTCTAAATTTTTCCTATTGTCTTCCCTCGCCTGCATATCTTACAGAGCCATCACACGCCATGAGGCAAATATTTTTCCATTAGATCTTCAGGGTGGGGATTCTATTGAGGTCAGTGTTTCAGAGCTTGGTACAGGATGTTCCTTCAGCTTTCTGAATCCTGGCTCAGTGAAATCACTGATAAGCTGAGCCTTTGCTCTTGATTTCCCACAGAACTGAAAAAAAGTATAGATGAAGTAACTTGGGAGAAATGGGTAAAATGTATTTTCCCAGCCCAGTAAGCTCACTCTGCCCCGCCACCCCCCACAACATACTCCCACACACCATCTCTGTCTCTCTCTCTCTCTCTCTTTTTTTTCTTCCTTTTTGGCTTATGCTGTTCTTTTTTGGTCTCTGGCCCTAGTTATGACAGCTGATTGACATAGCTGGCAGTTCCCTTGGTGTCTGGTTAAGCAGAATTCCCCCTGCAAAACTAGGATGCAAAACAAAGAACAGACATCAGTGTAGAAAGGAAGACAGAACAAAACAAAACCAAGAGAGAAGCAATGTTGTTTGCTGAAAATATTTTTAAATTTTTCAAAAAGAGAGAGCAAACCTTTAAAAGATTGTTTTAATCTTCTGTGTTCTTTTTTCTTCCCTCTTCTCTTTCTAGCCATCCCTTCCTCCCCCACCCGCCCCATCCCATACACACTGCTTTTTGGCTTTCATTTCTCCATCTGCCTTCTTCCTTGTATTTTTTCCCTGAGTCATAAACATTTTATCAGTAAGAAGTCTTCCTATTTCTGACCTTCCTCAGAGCCAAGCATTTGTTTTATCTTATTTATTTTTCCACCTGGAGGGCAAAATCATGATAGCATCAAGTGAAATTGTGAGCAATTATTGCTCTGCCTCCTTCCATTTAAGACCTGTCTTCCATGCTTCTACAGAAAACTAGATTTCATGCTGCCCCCAATTCTACCACATGCAGGGTTCAACACTCCCAGCCTAAGATAATTTTCACTAAAATTTGGTCACATGATAAATGGCTCTCTCTATTTTCCCTTTATTTGAATGTCTATTGGGTGGGTCATTTGCCTAAGAAGTTTCTCTTAGTTTTCTATCACATTGCAAAAGATCCCATAAAATTATGTTCATGGAAGTGTTGGTAACTTAATATATCATCCCTTTGGTGGTATGCTCCTTTTAATATTATTAAGGCAAGTAAAAAATATACAATGATAAATATTTTGGCTTTGGCAACAGGACTTCTGAGTTATTTCTGATTTTATAATGCAATCCTCTATACTGGTTAGGACAGAGGTTTGTCCTATGCCTTAAGCAGGGTCCTAAAACTACTTAGTTTTCTTTTTCTTATAGAAGTTTTACATAATAGAAGTTTTACATAAAATTTTAACTCAATACTTCTGTGTTGTTCATTTTCATGTATTTAGTTTCCCTAAACTTTTAGAAGAAGGCTGAGCTCACATAGCTTTTTTCACCTTATGTTATTTTCACCTTATGTTATTTTGTATAAGATGAAAAAAAGATATAGATAACTGATAAAGGACTTGCATCAAGAATATATAAAGAATTCTTAAAATTATGAAAACAAACAACCCAATTAAAAAGGGGCAGAAGATTTAACAGACATTTCATTCCACCAAGAAGATACATAGATGGCAAATTCCATGTATACAGAGTTAAGATACAAAGATGCTCCGTGTCACTAGTGATTAGGGAAATACACAGTTGAAGCCTAGTAGATATCACTACACACCTATCAGAATGACTAAAGTAAAAAACACTGACCACACCAAATGTTGCTAGAGATGTGAAGGAAATGGAAATCTTCACACTTTGCTGGTGGAAATGTAAAATGGTGAAACCTCTTTGGAAAATAGTTTGGTAGTTTCTGAAACACTTAAATGTACACATACCCTGTGATCTAGACATTCTACCCCTTAGTATTTACTCAAAAGACATGAGAGCATATGTCCATTCAAAGACTTATATAGACCTTAACTTCATTTATAATTGCCCCAAACTGAAAATAACCTAAATATCTATCAACAGGTGAGTGGATAAAAAAAATTGTGGCATAGCCACACAACAGAATACTACTTAGCATTAAAAAGGAATGAACGAATGTTATATACATGCAACAACATGGGTAGATCTCAAAATAATTACACTGAGTTTAAAAAAAAAAAAGCCAGGAAAAAAGAGTACAAACATTATGATGCAGCTTATGTAAAACTCCAGGAAAATGCAAACCAATCTAGTAACAGAAAGCAGATCAGTGATTGCCTGGAGGGAAGCAGAGTTGGGCAGGAGAGATGGATCACAAAGAGGCATGAAGAAACTTTTGGGATGATAGAAATGTTCACTATCTTGAGTGTGGTGATGTTTTCACATATCAAAACTTGTCATACTACACACTTTAAATATGTGAAATTTATTGTATGCCAATTATACCTCAATAAGAATAAATATGGTGGCTTGCCTTCTGAGATTTCTTTGCTCTATTGACCATCTCCTGCATGTAACTGACTTTCTCTTTCCTTTTTCTATTAAATTTTTATTCTACTTTCAGAAGTTTCTCCTTACCGTGGGACCCTGTCCTGAAAGCAAGCTCTGGCATCAGTTTCGAAAAGTATGTGGGAGCTGGGCAAGGGCCATGGACCCTTTGAACTTTTCAACTCCTGGGGTAAGCAAAACTTGTCCCAGTTTCAGCTGCTGCCCTTAAAAGGGCCTGCCACACTGCCAAGCAGCACCTTTTGCCCATTTTGGGGCTCTCTTCTTCTCATCCCATTGCTTCTCTCCACTTCCTTTCTCACTAATGTCAATAGCATGCAGCTACTGCGGCTGTACATGGTTTGTCCCTGTCCACTTGTCTTTTGGGGTTCGTGGGAATGCCTTATCACCTAGTTTTATCCTAAGGCCTATCCGTGAGTTTTTTATTTTGCTATCTATTTTTTTTTCTCTGTTTTTATACAGATTGGGAACTTCCAAAAACTATACTGGCCAAGGCTAGCTCCAACTTCTTAGAATCCCTGATTAATGGACTTTTGACTTGTTCAGATTTTTTTAATTACTTTTTTGCTCTGTTGACAAAAATCAAACATGGCACTTTTATGAGGCATCACATACTGAAATTTGCTGTTTATTCAAGTAATATTTGTTGAGTACCTACTGCATGATGGGTACTATTCCAGGCTTTGGAGATACAGTAGTGAACAAGGCAGATAATATCCCTGCTTGCATGGGGTTTTAATTCAACAGGGGAGACAAACTAAACATAAAATAAGTAAAATACATGGATATGGTCTGAATATTTGCATCCCGCCCCAAAATTCATATGTTGAAATCCAAACCCCCAAGATGATGGTATTAGGAGGTACCTTTCCCAAAAGCCTTTGAGAAAGACTTTTGGGAAGTGATTGGGTCATGAGGGTTCTGTTCTCAATATTGGGCTTAGTACTCTCCTGAAAAGGCCCCAGAGAACTCTCTCACCTCTTCCACCATGTGAGGACACAGCAAGGAAGTGCTGTCTATGAAAGAAGGATCAGGCCTTCACCAGCCACCAAATCTGCTAGCACATGATCTTGGATTTCCCAGCCTCCAGAACTACCAGAAATAAATGTTCACTGTTTCTAAGCCACCCAGTGTATGATATTTTTGTTACAGCAGCCTTCACAGACTAAGACATCTATGTATAATAATATATTATTTCAGTTGTTTAAATTGTCAGCATGCAGGTGACTAAAGCCTTGGTAGTAGATGATGTGACCTGGGCAGGGCTTGTAGAATTAGGAGAAACAGAAAGCTCAATCAGATTAAAATTTAGATGCAGAATTAAAAGAGAAGCCATGAAACAGACTGAGAAGTAAAAATCACAGACATGGAAATGGGCAAGGCAAGATTAGGATTACCAATGAAAATGAAGAAGAGTTTATAAAAGGAGGGAGGTACAAAATAACTACTTCATAGAGCTTCTCCATGAAGAAAGGAGAGAGAGGGGGCAATAGCAGAAAAAGGATGCAAACGCTCCGCAGTGTTTATTGCTAAGAAGAGAGACAGTTGGTGTTTTGGATTGCAGTGAGGAAGCAAGAGGTAGGGTGAAACTAGAAAGAAATGGTGATTTATGTACCACTAGAAACCCCGTTCGGAGCTCATCCAAAAATTTTCCAGCAAATTTCAGTGGAAGTAGAACCAGGCACTGTCCTAGGCACTGGGTATAGAGAAATATAAACTCCATCCTCTTCTGCTCCATAAGATCATCACAGTCTAGTGAGAAGGAGAGGAAAATAGACTTAATTTATTAGTTACATTAACTATCTTAAGTTGGCTGCATTAGCACTGTGTACTAGATTGTAAACCAGTTGGTGGAATTTTATTACTACAAAGGGCTTAGCAAATATCTATTCTCCTTTTTACATGATAAAAATGAATCATAAAAAGTTTAAATAGCTTGTCTAAAGCTACGACAGCTCATTAATGGAAGTTTCCCAATTAGGATAGAGTCCAGACTCCTAGGAATCTTTTTACTTGAGCACACAACGCCTTACTAAAAGCACGCCTATTTATCTTATTTTTAAATATTCCATGCATGTTTTAAATATTTAAAATCCAAATGGTCAATTCCAGCCAAAAAAAAAAAAAAAAAAGCAAACTGGGATAAATCTGAAACTACTCTGCTATCAACGTCTAGAAATAATGGAAAAACACAACAAAATTTTTAATGGATATCTAAGTTTGAAAGAAAAAAAGGAAAATCCCAGGTGGCAAGAACCAGGAAACTGAAAGCCCTAATTGTACGCTCGAGCTGATTTTGCAGCTGCACTGGGGTAGGGTCCTCTAGTTTGGCAGCAGCTAGGGGCTTAGTGATGCAAAGTACAGGAGACCAGATCTTGGGCCTATATGATGCAAGGTATTAGAACTGAAACTGAGCATTAAGTCAGGACTTTCAAAGCCACACCCTCAGAGGAAAGGATAAGAGAAAGAAAATAGACCACCACCCAAGGGAGATGATAAGGAAGATTATGCATCAGCTCTGGGGAAAAGAAAATGAAAAAAATCCTAAGCCCGCAATATGTACAGATTTAAAGACTGAATTTATACCACCTTCATAGTTCATGATTCCCCTAAAATGAGAAATTAACAAAAAAAATTAATCTTTCTATAGGGACACAAAGCAGAATAAAATAAAACCACTGGGAAGGAATACTTCAGTCTAGAAGGCAGAGAATACATAATCACATACACACAGAGAGAGCACAACTAAAGATGGTTAAAACTTACAAAGCACATATAACCAAAAGTCAGCAACAAAACCAATGGGAGGATTAACTTCTTGTAGCAAATGTTGATTGCCCTACCAGTATGCTTTGGGCCTCAGACTTTACCACTTCATGTTCATTAACTCCCAACTGCAGTTACCTGCATGTCTGCCTGAGGGTTGTCTCTAAAGAGCACTGTAAGTTACTCTGTCCTTGCACATAGCAGGCTACGTGTTCCAAGGAGGTAACATGCACAGAGCAGCCCTCAACCAATGACTAATATGTAAATATTCCAGCTCCTTTGCTCTTGGGCAAGAGAGGGAGGTGTGAGACATATGTTCTAGCTGTTTCCCACACATTTCCTTCACCTCCCAAATAAGCCACCTGCTCTCACATCTTCTCAAGGTCAACTTCTGGAGAAACAAGAACTAATAAAATAATGGAACAACAATTTGAATGAGAATTATAAAACAAACATATTTAAAAGTGTTAAGACATAATAGAATGAATAGAAACAGTAAGTCCAGAACTAAACCTACAGACAAAAGAAGAGGCAGAGTTGGAAAAGAAATTAGTAGAAGTTACAGAATAAAATTTGCAATTAATAAAACTTCAGTGGATGAGTTAAACAAAAGGTTAGACATAAATATGAGTTAATTAGTTACCAAAAGCCTAAATCTTAGGAAACTACCAAGAATACAGCACAGAGAGTAAAAGGAAAAAAATAGGTAAAGTACATAAAAAAATTAACAAAAGCTTGGGGGATAGACCAAAAAGTACCAATATGCCTCCAAAATAGGTATAAGCTAAATGGAACAGAGATAGTACTCAAAGATAGAATAGCTTAGAGTTTTTCTAAAATTAAAGAAAGATATGAAAACCCAGATTCAAGAAACACTAATCCTAAGCAGGATATATGAAAATAAATTTACACTTAGGCACATTCCTAGTGAAACTGCAAAATTATCAAAAAGTCTGAAAAGCAACCAAAGAAGAGTGTGTATATGGAACTATCCATTACAAGCACAGCAAATTTCTCTCAATAGCAACTATAGTCATTAAATAATATCTTCAAAGTGTTAGGAGAAAATAACTACCCACTCCAAATTCATGCCCAGCTGAACTCCTACTCAAGATTAAGGGCAAAACAAAAATATTCCTGAGATAAACAAAACTGTGATGGTCTGCCATTCACAGATCCTTCTTTAAAGAACTAGCAAAAATTAGACTTAAGAAAAAAGGAAATTATAGAAGGCAAAAATGGGATGAAGGAAGCAACAGTGATCAAGTTAATAGATAAATATTTAGGAAAACCTGAATAAACACGCACTGTCAGAAGTAACAAGCACTTATTTAAAGGAGGAGCTAAGACCAAGTCTGTACCAAAATGCTAGATAATAGTAGCATGTTAGATGGGGATGGTAATAGCAATTAAATATTCCAATGATCTTGTATTGCTTGAAAGAAAGATAGACTTATTGATCATCTATAGAGTTTCTTAAGTCAAACATGCATATTAAAAATGTCAGGATAACGGGGCACCTGGGTGGCTCAGTGGGTTAAAGCCTCTGCCTTCGGCTCAGGTCATGATCCTAGGGTCCTGGGATCGAGCCCCACATAGGGCTCTCTGCTCGACGGGGAGCCTGCTTCCCCCTCTCTCTCTGTCTGCCTCTCTGCCTACTTGTGATCTCTGTCTGTCAAATAAATAAATTAAAAAAAAAAATGTCAGGATAACTACTAAGAGGAATGGAAAGTATTTCTAACAAATGAGTAGAGGAGAAAATAGGAAAAATAAACTTTGTCAATCCAATATAAAGCAAGGAAGGCGAAACAATGAAAAAAAAATGCCCAGAGAAATCACCAAAGATGGTGTAAACATACATACACAACAGTATTCTCAGAGAAAGTAAATGGACTAAAAAAGATGCTCAGACTGTGGGGTGCCTGGTTAAACATCTGCATTCAGCTCAGGTCATGATCCCAGGGTCCTGGAATTAAGTCTTGCATTGGGCTCCCTTTTCAGCCGAGAATCTGCTTGTTCCTCTCCCTCTGCTCCTCCCTCTACTCCTCCCCCTGCTCCTCTCCCTGCTTGTGCTCTATCAAAAAAATTAATACAATTTAAAAAAAAAAAACTTCCTAAAAAAAAAAAGATACTCAGATTGGACTTTTAAAATCCAGTTGGGTGATATTTTAAAGCAACTCAAAAATATTGCAGAGGTGAAATAAATAGAAAATAGTAAAATAGCATATTTTTAAAAAAGAATATTACTAGTAATTAAAAAAACTAAACAGGCCATGGAAAATTCAGGAGAATTATATTGTTCCCATCAGTGAGTTATTGCTCTATTACAAACCATCCCAAAATTCAGTGAGTTAAAACATAAATATTTATAATTGATCATGAGTCTCAGATCACCTGGGAACTTGTGCTGATATGGGCCAGGATCAGCTGACCTTGACTGGGCACACTCATGCATCTATAGTCAGTGAATGCATTGCCCAGCAGTTGCTGGTCTAGGATAGCTTCATTTGCATGCCAGCTCTTGGCTGAGGCGAGGGAGAGATTGGTGAATGGGTCATGTCTCATTATCTAACAGGGTATGTCTAGCAGTTGGAAGATTCTAAGGAAGACAAAATGCACAAAGACCTCTCAAGGCCTAGGATTTGAAGGGCACACCATCATCTCTGATTCATTATATTAGCTGAAGCCAATATTATAATGAATAGGATCATAGGAATTTCCCTAAAGAATATCGAGTTCACTGGAACTTGATGGATCTCTGTATTCTACATTCAATACTATATGTCAGGATGACAGTGGCTAATACATAGGATATCTGGAGAAAAGAGAAATCAGACTGATTTAAAAATGCAAAGGGGCACATGAATGGTTCAGTAAGTTAAACCTCGGACTTCAGCTCAGATCACGATCTCAGGATCCTGGGATCAAGCCCATCCTGGGGTCCCTACTCCATGCTCAGCAGGGAGTCTGCTTGTCCTTCTGTCCCTCCCCACCACTCATGCGTACTCTACCAATTTTTCTCTCAAATAAATAAATAAAGTCTTTAAAAAAATAAAAATAAATAAAAATGAAAAATGTCAGTAGGTATCTGAAGATTTAAAGAAAAATTAGTGAAGATAAAAACAGACATAAATAACAGTGGAGGTGGGATGTGTAAAGACTTTTTTTCCTGAAATCACCTGCATGCATTGATTTTTAGACAATGAAACCATCCTTTTTCCATTGCCACCAAACAATCACAGCTATCTTTATGTAGTATTTGTCTTATCCTTCCTTATATCCCAAGAAACAGCTCTAACACATGCATTCAAAGGGTATGGTGAGTTCCTTACATCAAGACAGTTTTCAAAATCAGAAAAATTTCAACTTGTTCTGAACTTGTTATTATAGTTTTTTGCTGCTTTTAAATTTAATCTTCCCAATTTCACTGACAATTATAGAGCAGGCAGGCAAATTCTCTAAGCAGTATGCCTAGGGGGTTCCATAAAAGAGTAACACTCTTACAGACCATCAGAGCATAGGATTGACTAAATAGTTTCTGGGAAAAAGGTCAAAAACAGCCGAGCATATCAAATTCGATTGAAACCCAGAGTACTTAACCCACTGAGGTATAGAAGAGTAACATGTGTTCTATAAAAAAAAAAAATTTATACATATACACATTTATATATAATTTATATATATACACACATATATATGTATATATAGTCATCTTTATTATTTTCTAAACACCTGTACCATCCATTTGAGCAAATAAAGTTACTAGAGGAAATAATCTGAAAGATTACAGATGACAAATATTTGACACATTTTAGGAGGTAAAATTTGAGACTAACAAAAGTGCTTTTCAGCATATTCAGAATTTAAAAAGGATTTCCACTTTCATTTTCCCAATAGAGAGGAAAATGGAGATCCAAAGGAGTAAACAGATTTAACCAGGGTCAAACCTTAGGATTCACTGCCTCTGTTATTAGCAAAAACAGTACAACAAATTCCTTCTGACCTTCTTTGTCTTGATTATCACAGTATTACAAATTTAATTCCATCCCTTAGGAGTCTCCCCAAGTTACCTGGGTTTGATTGCGGAGTTTACAAATTAGGAGATTCACTTGAGGCTAGGTCTCTTCTTCTTAAATGGATTCCCAAAGTCTGAGGCAAAGGAAAAAAACTACTTAATCTGCATTGGATATTTGTACATTCTCTGGAAATTATTGATTTTAGTCTCTTAGTAACAGAGGCCTATGTGGCTAGAGACAAAATAACTCATTCTACCTGATTAAAAGATGTTACAATCATCCCATTCTTTTGAGAACTTTTTGTTTTAATTTAGATCCTGATAAGAAGAAATATATGCTGAAGGGATAAGACAGAGTAAGTGTCAATGCACTGACTTGAATTTTGGCAATAAATCATGTCCATTAGGCCAGTTAATACTGTAAATATCTAATTGCCTCAATACTTCCATTTACTGCCTTGGGAAGATGAGACTCTGCTAAGTAATTGTCTACACAATTAGATTGTCTACATAATCTATGGCAATTGTCTACACAAACTGCTATCTTCTGGTATGAGGGAATGCAAATGAGATTGAGCAATAAATAAATAAATAAAATAAAAGCACCAGCTTGCTTTTCTCAAGAAAGTATATCCTGGGACTTTTGACACTTTTCTGTTTGCTATTTCTATGTTAAGCTAACCTTGAGCTAAAGTATCATGAAACAATGAAAAAAAAAAAAAAAAAGCAAGCCACATGCAGAATGGTTAAGAAGGGAAGAAGGGCCATGATCATTAGTCTGAGATATGTGAAAGAGAAATCAGAGTATATAATCTAGTTGTGGGAGAACATGTACACACATGAAGTGATTTATCAGGTGTGATGGATTGATTATTAGCAAATGTAAACTAATATGCACAAAGCTTCCATTAACCAGTACAACTAGACAATTAGCATAGGCCATAATTAACCTCATTTTTTCATTCATACGTGTTTAGCTTGGTGGAGGGTGAGGCACCACACACAAATATTTTAATAGTTTAAAAATTTCCAAAATGTGGTTTTGGACCTTTGCTGTTCTAGCAAGTGAAATATAGTTACAGTAACATTGCATTTTGGATTTTCTGGGATAGCTCCCATTTCAAATACTTGGCCTCACTGTTTCCATTAAATCTTTCACTTGGGATTTTGTAAAGACTGGATGCTATCAAACTGAATACCAACAATCTCATATAGAGCTACAGGTTAAGAAATTATAACAAACTGCCATAAATGCATCTAATGTGTGGACATACTCTGTAAATTTCTTTTATGAAAAATATAAGTTTATTTTATTAACATATTTTCCTTTAAAAATAAAGATTACAGTTTGTCCAAGATTTCAGTTAACTGATCAACCAAAGAATTAATAAATATAGAGAAAACATTCATAGAGACCTGATCAGACTTAATGCAGTTAATTCAGACACAGAAATTGAGCCATGACTATGAAAATGTAAACTGGCATTTTTGATACATCACAATATTCATATAATACCATGTCAGATAATGTAGGGTAGTCTACTCAAAAAGTTTCTTCTTGGGCACCTGGGTGACTCAGTGGGTTGAGCCTCTGCCTTCAGCTCAGGTCATGATCTCAGGGTCCTGGGATCGAGTCCCGCATCGGGCTCTCTGCTTGGCAGGGAGCCTGCTTCCTCCTCTCTCTCTCCCTGCCTGCCTCTCTGACTACTTGTGATCTGTCTGTCAAATAAATAAATAGAATCTTAAAAAAAAAAAAAGTTTCTTCTTTGCCTTCCTCTACTGTAAAAGTTGGAAAGTTGAATATTCAATTTCCCAGCCTCTCTTGTACTTAAGCAGTCATGGGACACAGTTCACAATGAGAGGTAAGCAGAATTCTGCTGAAAAGGCTTCCTTTCCAGAATAAAAAGACAAAGTGTCACAAAGAACAGTTTTTCCCTTTTTTCCTTGCTTGAAATACAGACAAGATGCCTGGAGGTTCAATACTCATCCTTATACCAATGAGTCAACCAAGTACGAAAAAAACAAAGATAACCCCAGAGTTGTTGGCCCTGGTATTGTAAAGCTGCTATATCTTTGCCAGAAGCAGTTGTTTGTAGCTTTTGTTGTACTCAAGACTGACCCCCATCAAAAAAATAAAAACAAACAAACAAAAAACCCCACCCAATACATTCCTCTTTTTGGATCTATTACTTATTCTGGTTCCTACAGCTGACCACACTCCTAATTAAGGAAAATGTCTTCTATTTCTACAAAGTTTAATAGGGGCATTTTCTCCTTTATTATTATGTCACTGTTTCTGACCACAGATTTGTGCAGTAGGCTAAGCAGTATTAGTCATAGAACTAGTGACAATAATAACAATTGTAGTAATAATAATAATGGGAGGTTAGAGTTATAGCACTTACTATGTGCTGCCAGTATGCCAAGTGTTTAATAAGGCATTCTCCCATAAAAGCCCCAGTCTTTTGAAAGCACTCTCAAAAAATATTTAAACTATTAGTTTCAAAACATACCACAAATCATTCTTATAAAGTTGACAAATTCAAAGTACAATTTGTAGCCATTTTTCAAATTTCTTTTTTCCAAGAAACATCAACGAGAAGCATTTAGCCATATTATAATTCCATGTATTTGAAAAAGAGGACGTTCTTCCTTACTTACCCCCTGCTCACTGAGCTGGATTGGATGTTGTTCCTCTGCTTCCATAATACCATTTCAACATCTCCATCACACCTTTGTCACATTCCGCTGTAGTTATCTATCTCCCCAACAAGATTTTCTTATGCATCTTTATATTGAGTGCCACCTACCATACTTCATATAACACTGTAGACATGCAATAAATATTTGTCCAGTAAACAAAGAAACTTTTAAAATATGGTCTTTGACTTTTTTTTCTGTAATAACTCTGCTTTCATCTTTCAATTATCATTGGCTCATATTATCTTTTATTTTTACCTCTAGCAAAATTTTTTTTAAAAATCTGAAAAAGGCTGGGATGCCTGGGTGGCTCCATTGATTAAGTCTTTGCCTTAGGTGCAGGTCATGATCCCAGGGTCCTGGGACCAAGCCAGGGAGTCTGCTTCTCCCTCTCCCTCTGCCCTTCCCCACTGCTCATGCTCGCACTCTCTCTCCCATGCCTGCGCTATCTCTCTCTCTCAAATAAATAAATAAAATCTTTTTTAAAAGTCTGAAAAGGGCTTATAGAAATTTAACATTATGATTATAGGGACAGATATGCCTCCAGAATATTGCATATTTTGTTTAATTTATAAAGACGGTGAGTCTCTGATGTATCTTCCCCTCTCTAAAGAAAAAGGAACCAAAATAGGAAATTTTGTTGAGTCAAATTATTTGTTTCACTTAAAGAACTGTCAATTCAAACACAATAGTAAATATTATCTATTCATGAAAGTGACAGTTTAAGTCTAGATTAAATGTTCAAAAAGTGGGAAATTTGTCCTCTGTGGCTAAGATGTCTTTATACCAATTTGTTTTTTCCAATATCAAAATAACAGCAGTAGTTTTTCCAATGTTAAAATGTATAAACATATATACATGCATGTATACATACATATTTATGTGTGTAAATACATGTATGTATGCACATACCTGTTCAGAAATGTATACACATATATATAAACCTGCACATGTGTATACACACACACACACACACAATTCTGCATTCTGTTCCCTACATGTGTGCAAAATTGATAAAATTTTAAATTTCAATCTCAAGACATTTTTTAAATAATGACAAGGTTAAGGAAACCTGAAAGTTGATGAAAAAACTGAAATACTTAGTCTCAAATCCTTTAAATGAATAATTGCATTCACAAGGTCTGCTAAACTTGGCCTTTATATTTCCTATCCTAGCATACCTTGCATATTGAGAAATCAATGAAATTATTCAAAATCCAAGGAATAACATTTGTGTCTTATTAAATGTATTCTTGAAATAATCTCATTATTCTAGCTATCAACACATAAGGTTTTAAGCAAAGGGTTATATAAATGTTATTGGTCTATGTCTTGTTTAGACTATTATCAGTTCATAATTATATGTTTTTTAAAATGCTTTGAGTCATTAGATCAATAAACACAAGAGGAACTAAGGAAGGAAAATTGTTATTGCTATAATTATGTCATAGGTCTAAAATGCTACCTATGAACAGCTTTTTGGATGAAAAAATTCAGAGTTATAAAATTATGGTTGCATGTGGTTAAATTTGTACATGTTTGGGATTATATTATATAAAGCAACAAAATTGTAAGCATCATCTTTCCTTTCTTCCTTCTGAGCAAGCAAGATCCCCAAAGTAGCTTTGAGGATACTTTATTTATGGGCCTGTTAGCTCAGGAGCCACACACCAATTCATCATGCTCCTGCTTTGTGCCATCTGTTATAAATAAATATCCCTGCCTGCAACTTTCTGTCGGGGCATGTGTTTACTGTTATGCAGATGAATGCAATATGGGAAGACATTAAAGTTAAAAAAGAGAAAAATTGCTTATGAAAATGTCTATCGAACGTATATATTCCGACTACTTGTGTACTAAGGTTTGGATCACATGAAGGCCTAGAGCCCAAGCAGCCCCTTCTTCAGAGCTCCTCGCTTAGCTTGCAGCTGTGGGTAGTAGGTGCAAACAAGCAGGGGCTAACATGGCTAGGTTAGCAAAGAAGTGTGCATGGCCAAACCTTCTACGCAGAGTGCTTTACCATTTCACACAACACACTGCTGTGACTTTGGGGAGAGGACAGACAGGTAATGTGGGAATAGCGTTAGAGAGTTTTTGAAGGTGGCAGTCAGCGCTCAAGTTAAAGAGTGAAGAAAAGCCTCCCGGGGCCTTTGAGAAGCAGAGTGACATGGTCAGAGTTCTCAGAAAGCAAAATAATTCTGAGAAGTGTGTAGAAAAGGTTTGAAGTGAAAAGAGCCTGGAAGGTTGGGAATTAAGCCAGACAGAAAAAAATGATGACAGTGACTCCAAGAGTGAAACACCATAAACAACCTCTGGAGCCAGTTACTGAATTCTCATGCATACCTGAGACACTTGAAGGCCCTTTTCTCCTATAGCACCTTAGGCTTCTCTACCACCTTCCTGGAATTCCCACAGAACTAGAACTAGGAAGGAGCCGTCCACAAGGACACAGCAGTTGCACAAAAGGACACCTTGCACCACAAGGACAGACAGTTGCACTAAGCAACACACTACATTTCAGTAAGTAGACAGTTATCTGTAACCCCTTATGTTGACGAGAAGACAGAAGGCCCAGAAAAATCACATGTAATGATACAGTGCTAAGAAAACATCTCATTGACTCACTAAAAACTTGAACCAGGTTTTTCCCCCAAATAAGAGGAGCAATAAAATTAGGACAAGCAATCCAAAGACATCTATTTGGCTTTTGTTTGCTTCAACTGATTATAGTCTATACTAACAACCATATATTAAAACAGTGTGAGTATTTTTATACCTGGAGTACCAAAAACATATCACTGTTTTCAGCAGTGAAATAGAGAAATCTGGCACTTAATGCAGGTAACTTTACCTTAAAAATGTGTTTACAATCATGATTTTTTTTCTTTATGCTATAAATTTAAAAACTATATAACTTGACTAAGAATTTACTGGAATTCTTTATGGCCGAGGTAGAATGTTTTATTTCATAAAACTATATGAGGAAAACCTGTAAATTAACATAAGAAAATAAGTGATTTCCCACCTTCAAGATCAACTGCAACCCTCATCCACAGGGTATCATTAAAGACTTGCTATATTTTCCAAAGAATATTTTTGAAAGCCCTTTCTATTGGCATTTTAATATTCTGCAATGTTGTCTGTTAGTCATTTTATTATTTCATTTAAAGATTTAATTCAATTCTTTGATGTGTTTGTCAGAAGATTAATTGTTCCTATTATCTATTTTTAGAACAAGATTTCTCCTTGAAAATAGGCCCTCATCTTTTCTGTTTTTATTGGACTTAAATATTTCTGCTTGGAAATCAAAGTTTGTGATTGAATTTGAATTAAAAAAAAAAAAAACAGAGGAGCGGAGCCTGGTTAGCTCAGTTAGTTAAGAATCCAACTCTTAATTTAGGCTCAGGTCCTGATTTCAGGGTCATGGGATTGAACCCCGAGTTGTTGGGCTCTGCACTGGGCATAGAGCCTGCTTAAGATTCTCTGTCTCCCTCTCCCTCTGTCACCCTCACCCACACACACCTCTCCACGCACATGTGTGCATGCTCACTCTCAAAAAAACAAAGACTACCTTTCATTAAGAACAAATATTATCATTCCAACTAATTTGGTTTGTTCATGAGGTTTTACAATTTTAAAAATTTCTGGAATCCTAATTTTAAAATTGTGTTGTAAAAAGTAGGTTACTGGGGCGCCTGGGTGGCTCAATGGGTTAAAGCCTCTGCCTTCAGCTCAGGTCATGATCCTGGGGTCCTGGGATCGAGCCCCGCATCAGGCTCTCGGCTCGGTAGGGAGCCTGCTTCCTCCCTTCTCTCTCTCTCTGCCTACTTGTGATCTCTGTCTGTCAAATAAATAAATAAAATCTTTAAAAAAGAAAAAGTAGGTTACTGATAAGAAAGCACCTACAATTATTCATTTTATATTAAACTGCTTGATTTGGGATTCTAGTAATTGTTAAAAGTGGTAATCATTAATTAACTATGGGGAAAGTTAATAAATGCCCAATTATACTTTTATATCATGATTTATGTAGATTTATAGGTAAGGACCATAGAAGCACCCGGGCATTCCTCCACCTGGCTGAGTTCCATGCTAAGGGTGAACTTTTATACCTGCCACATTTAAAGTGGAAGGGTCTTCCTTTTTAATCCTTGCTCCCATTTAAGCTATTTCATGGGCAGTTACTGGACATGGACTTTGCACTAAGCAAGTTCCACACTTAAACAAAGTCATATTCCTCAGCATTTGTGGCTAACCATAAAAAGAAGTTGGTGTGGGGGGTGGGTGTGAGTTTCGGTCTTAATATTTTCTGCTTTGCCAATCAGCCTGAGTGTTTCTTGTTTCCTTTCTACCTGAACTGTTTGCTGGAGAGATGACAAATAATGGAACTGATAGTAACTTTCCAGTGAGAAAGAACAGGCCCTTCTATCTAAGAGGAAGAATGTCAGGTCTGCAAAAGCCAAATGATCCAAAGTACCAGAGAGGAAAAACACCCAGTGTGACTCCAGCACCTTGGGTCTCCTCCCCAAACAAGCCCTCTGCTGCTATCAGTTTTGATAAGCAGGCTTTCCTCACCCATGAGGCTATAACATGATAATGTCATTCAATAACCCTCACACCCTTTCCTGCTATTTGTCCAGCACAGGAAACTGAGGATTTTCTTGTCGTGTGGACACAGCGGAAATATCTAGCCAGCAAATACTGACCCTTGCATGCAAACAGACCCATATCCTCTTTCCGCCTGACAACTTCCTTCCTGCATGCTAAGAACAATCTACCCCTCATTTTTTTTTTTTCCGGACTTTATACTGACTACTCTGAAAGCCCTTGGGGAGACCAATGTAAACTTCCACTCAACAGCTGGATTCTCAGACAAATAGGCTGACACTGAACATGGTTGAAGGCACTGAAGATGCCCTCTCTACATGGTGATATTGTATGAAAACAGTGTCTACATACCACAAACAGACATGTGTTTTGGCAATTGCCTGAAGAATTTGGCCTCTCTGGACAATTGCACTAGATATTTCAGATCCGAATCTAAAATATTTAAAATTATAGGCCAGAAAGTTCTCTTTAGCTATACTGCAGAGCTGGACCTTCACATGCCCCTTCAAGCCATGGCCATTTAGATCTGGACAGGCAGAGTAAGTAGTTCCACATCCAAATTAGCAGCCAAATCCATTTTGCTCAACCCAGTACCAGAGTGGGCTTGCTAAGATATTAAAAATCACTATTCATTTTTGAGTTAGGTAGTAAGACCTAATGAGGTAAGTTATTTTGCTAGTTAGTCACACCTTACACCTCAAGCAAGTACAATGTGGCTTATCAAATTTCTTTCTGAAATACTGAAAGCTTAAGCCCGATAGTCAAAAGCCTTGTGCATATTGGCTATATTTAATTATCAGAAAAAGTTCTTGATATTCAAAAGACAAAGAACTCAAGCTCTAAAACCTAACTCAAACTTAAAAAAAAAAAAAAACAGGCATCATTTGCATCCTTGTATGGAATCGGTGTCTTAGAATGTGGTGGCTAATAAAGGGCAAAATTTAAAGCTCGTTTAATATTGTCAATAATTTCATTTGGTTTAAAACGTTTCACTTCCTGAACAAACCTCGTATCAGGATATGCCTATGCAGCCAAAGCTCAGGAGCATATAACAGGGAGGAGAAGAAGGCTATCTGTTGAAGGCAAGGCTGCCAAGCCTGAAGTCTGTTATCACCAGCTGCCTCTTTCCTCATATGTCCTCAAGTGCTCTCCAAAACTTCTACACATAAAATGATACCTAACAATGGTAAAAAAGAATAAACACTGCTATGTTTTTAGGGCAGTTGTTGAATTGGTAAATAGCATTCATGGTCACTTATGACCTTTTATCAAATTATCCAACGGATGAGTTTTTAGGCTTTTAATCCATACATAGAAGTTTATTTAAAAATGTATCATATTAAAGGAAGTTTAAAAGTACCAAGGGTTGTCACCAGCATTGTAGTAAGGGATGGATTCAAACTCAGTTTTCTAGTCCCCAACCAATAATTCATTTGATTGTATGTTATCACCATGATCAATAAAATAAACATAAAAATAATATTAAAAGTATTCCAAACACTTAAGTGCTTCTATTTTGCCATGAAATGTGCTAAGAGTTTTGCACTGATTATCTCATTTAAACTTCACTACAAACCTAAAAGTCAGATAGTATTAGTTTACAGTATTGTATTACTAGATGACATTTACTGGGCACTCATAATGTGCAAAGCACAGAACTAATTAATCTTAACAAGAATCCTGAAATAAAAGCATTATTCTAACTCTTATAGGTAGAGATACTGAGAGATGAAAAGCCAATTAAATGATGGGGATGGACCTAGGAATCAGAGAACCTGAAAGTTCAGAGCCCAAGACCTTGAGGGAGTCATTGAGTCTCAGATTCCTCCTCTCTGACATGGTTCTAAAAATAACTGCCCCACCCACTCACAGGGCTGTAAATGGACAAAAGGAGAAAAGGTGTGTGAAAAATTAAAATGGAATTTCCCTAACCCTTAATGCACACAATTTCAAATCACTAGGGTAAATGACAGACTATATGTCAATTAAACATAAAAGCCACATTTCTCCTCTGTGGCTTTTTGTTTCTTCACTTCCTTTAACAATTTCTGACATTTTCATAAGCTTGTTCAAAAGAAAGAAAACCATGCCATTTTGAGAGCAAAGAGCAATTTACTTCATAATTGATTGGGTAAAATGTCAAGAAAACGAAGAAACAGAAGGGTATTGGTGTTGGCTGCAGCTATAAAAACAACCCAGTGTAACAGGGATAAAAGTTATGGAAAAGCACAGTAAGAGAGAATCTTATGCATCTATAGCTATTTGCTCAAAGATGCTGCTACCTCAATTCTAATATTCAATCCTTAGAAACAAAAAGGCACTGATCAGCCCATTTTAGTTTGGTGCCTTCTTTGGAAGGCATAATCTCAGAAGGAAGTTATGGAGCTGCAGAAACACTCGGTGTCTCCATCACAGAACCCCAGTGTTAGGAGGCTCCTACTCACTCACCCACAGCCACACAGAGCTCCAGTCCCACAAAGGCAGCTCATGGACATACTAACCCTCCCAAGAGAGGAGGTTACCTGGAGTGTAGGAATGAACATATACCACTCTTGAATGCCTCAGCCTGGTTTGAAAACATGGGCTAGAAAGGAGAGGATTTTCAATAATTTCATATTATCTGCCTCTTCTCTCTTCCATTGGGATGGCTGAATGGCGATAATAACTAATGTTTATTGAATGCCTGTCTATGCAAGATACTGTGCCAAGCAATCCACATTATCTCTCCTAATCCTGACCACACCCTTCAACATAGATACTATAATCTTAAGCATAAGGAATTTAAAGAACAGAGAGATTAAGGGTGTACAATTTATGACAGAGCAATGATACAAATTCTTAAAATCTGATTCCAGTCTCTGTGCTCCATACATTAAAGGACAGCTTCTAATTAAATAATAATAATAATAGTAATAACAAAAACAATAATAACAACAATAATAATTAAAAGAAAATAATTAAAAGAAAATAAACAGTGAATTTATTTCCATCAAAAAAATCAACAGGCAGTTGTGCTATGCTAGGTATAAAGTAATGAATAAGGCAGGAATGTCTTGCCTATGTCAACATGGAGTTTACTGTCTAGCAGATAAAATAGATATTGAATGAATAATTTTTAAGTGCACTGAATCTTATTTAGAGTTTTAAGTACATATCCCAATAGAGCATACCTCAGGGACCTTTAACCCAGTCAGGGGATAGGTTAGGAAGTGAGCATGTGAATTGAAAAAGTAAGGATGAGTAAGTATTAAGTAGATAAAAGGCAGATGAAGAGCCTTCCAGAGAAAGGTACTGGTGAGTGTGTGTGTGTGTGTGTGTGTGTGTATGTGTGTATAGGAAGGAGCATTTTGGTGAATGATCTACTCATGAACAGGGAACAAACAGGAAAGTAGGGGTTAGCCACAAATAAAGGCTCAGCAACCCCTACTCTCAGCCCAAAATAGGAACAAGATCCCCAAATGAGGGAATTGGGGGTAACTAATGAAAACTGAGGCATGGAGACAGCAGTAGGAGACTAGGTAGGAGGGCTTGTGCTGGTGAATCCTAGATTGCTCCCATTTAGTTTTCCCCTCTCCTAGAAAGTGTGGTGTTGGGAGTGCAGGCTAAGTTTAAAAGGCAGACACAAGCCTGGGCAGATACCTGCACCCTATGCAGCAACATGAAAAGAACAAAGATGTTAAAAGAGAATGAGAAAAGACATTATCATACATCAGAGAACAACAGCAAAATTGTAGTCCAGAGACCTTTTTTGTAGTTGGGAACACAAAGCCCCTGAAATGTCATACCTAGTCATTGAGTAAGTGTAAAAAGTGTCTGAAAGCCCATGAAATATACACATGAACTTCACAGAAGCTGAAAAAAGCAAGATGGAAAATACGAATTCAGAAAAGAAAAGGAAGAAGCTAGAGAACTGACCTGTGACTAATAAACAATTGTCAACTCCCTAGCATGATACACTGTAATAAATAATAAGCAGAAATACACCTGTACAATATGCCTACAATAAATAATGACAAATAACAAATATTTGTAGAATTATTTATAGTGCCTGAAGCATGTATTTTGACGTATATTATTTCAACTAATCTTGTAAACCACCTTGTAAGATGAGTATAAATCATGTCAAAATGGAATGCCAGTAGATACTTATCTACTGAGAGATAAATGGCCAAGAAATAAGATTCTAAATATCCAAGTCCTGTCCAACACCAGTCATCTCTCCATAAGTTCTCTGAATTTAAAAAAGAAAAAAAAAAGCCCCAGGGAACAAAGAACAATTTATTACTATCTGAAGTTTTGACCTCACCACTGACATGGACACTAGCCTTCTGGGCCATGTGAAAGATTTCTTTTGCCCTAGCAAAGCAGATTCAACTAGAGTACAGCCAAAGCAATTCTAAAGGCCTATACTGCCTCCTATGTCCCGTCATCCAAAGCCTACCCATTAGATCTTACCATTCTAGTGGAAGAAAATTCCAATCCAGAATGCATGTGCCAGTCGGAAGAAGTAGAAATCACAAAAGTAAGAATGACTGCCCCAGATCTCAGTCTTGGCTTTGGGAAACTCTTCCAAGTCACTTTCGCTTTACCAGCCTTGTGGCAGTATGAAAGACAGCTTGTTGCCTCGATGGGGAACTTATCCAAGCTCATGGGATGGGGACAAGAAGAGCTAAAAAGGCCACATGAGTGTTAGGCAATCTTCAATTTGGCACAGCCTTTAGTAATGAGTCAATGAAATGACCGAAACAATTCCCAGCAGCATTCCTCTAGAAAAGAAGCCCTTAGCTTCTTTCTCCCACAGAGAAGTATTAGTATGCCCCACTTGATAGTTGTCAATGGCTTGACTAAGAACATACAATAATGAAAAAATGAACCAGAAATGGAATCCAGATCTTTTACTTCAAATTCCTTGCTCTTAGTTAAAATGAGAACTTTCATGTTTTATTCAATTAATTTTCATGATATGATTTGTATATTCACAAGTAATACCTTTGTTTCCTAAGTCCCATCTTAAAAACTCATTTTGGAGAACAGAAATGCCTGAAGCAAGACATATATTAAATAAAATGGCAATATTGTCATTATGCTAATGCCTTCTCTGAAATACTCATGTTAGTGCCCAAGGAGGGACCAGAAACAGGACCACGCCCTGATTTATACTGTTCTATTTGCTGAACATGAGGAGTGCATAGAGTACTGTAGATCTGAGTCCACGTGAATTTGGTAATGTTGAAGCAGGTCCCCCAGCTATTATATTTTTCCACACCTTTGAGAACACAGAGGAAAGCCCCAGTAGTAGGAAATCTCATTCTAAGAATCAAGATTCTGTAACAAGGGACTGATATGACCTGCCAAGAAGTTGGTGGGTACATTTTGGAAGCCATTTTAATCTAATATTTTGCCTCAGGAGAGTTTGGTTGGTTTTAATAAAAGTCCTCAATAAGGATGGATGACCCAGCACATCATTTCTCTTGCTTCTAATTTAAGAATCTGGTACATAAAAGCATAAAGAGCGTGAAGGAAATGGATCATGACCTTATGACATTTGGCATGATTTCTGAGGCAGGTGTCAGATAGGTTCATAAGCAACTATCTTGCCAAATCTTATCAAAACCTAAAAGACAAAAAGAGAAGAAAAAATACACACTTTATAATTGACATCAAAAAGGAAGTTATTTTATTTTTAGTTCATTTGCTTTGGAGGGAGAGCCAACTAACTGGAAAGAGTCCATAATTTAACCAACATCAGATCGTCTTACTACATTCCCCATTGAAACTTAATAAATGTTACTTTCCAGATTTACTGACTTCACAGTTTTCTCCAGTTAATGATCAGCAAGCACCTTTTATTACTTTAAATGAAAACAAAATGAAGACCTGAAATCTCGTGATCAAGAATTGATTTCTGGCGGACAAGCAAAATTGTTTGGTCTATTTTTATGGTTGATATAATTGTATTCAAAACCCATAAACAATGTACATCCACTTCAATACTTTTTCAGCTTGTCTTTGGTCATAAACTTTAATTAAAACAAAACATCCCTTAGGTAAATCAAAGGAAGTGCCATTGAAATAATATAAACACCCGAGGAACCTTGGGCTGTTTCCATGCTCGTCTGATTAGATGGAAAAGCACCAACCACTTGTGTCAGTAGACCAACCAATAGAGTTTGTGACTATGAGAACTTCCTCTAGTATTAAAGATCTTTGGCATAGTTTCTGGGAAAACTTGTGCCAAATTTCTCTATTCCAAGAGAGGGTTTTCCACTTAGAGGCTGTGGTATCTATAAAGGCTATCTTTCATGAGCAGGGTGTCCTCTATTTAGCTGTCAGAAGGCCTGTCTATCGCAGGACTCAGACTGTCTGTCCCATTTGGCTGATGTCAGAAACTTATGCTAGAGTTATGGCAGAGAAAACATGTTTTCCATTACGCCCGCACCAAAGTGTTGATTAAGGTGGCACATGTCAGACCTGGGAGTAGCCAGCACTCAGAAATAGTATAGACCTTTTACAGATGCTGAAATTGCTTCCAGAAAATTCAGCATCTCAGCTTATCTTTTTTTTTTCTTTCTTTTATTTTTTTTTTTAAGATAGAAAAGAACCCAGAGCATTTTGTGCTTATTTTTAAGCTAGTACTTTAATCATGTCTGATTTGGGGGCGGGGGGGTTACCATATTCAGGCCTTTCCTTTGTGTTTGCAGTCAAAGAATCTTGAAAATTGACAATGGATTCTATAAGAGGCAAAGATTGAAAATTTTACTTGAGATTTAGTGCTATCAAGGGTCCTCTTTATAAGAAAATGATACTTAAGTTTTTTAGAATTCCAAGCCCTTATAAAAGCTGTCAAAACTATGCATTATTTCTCAGGAAACAACTGTGCAGGATCACAAACCTATGTGCAACATTTAAGAGTTCCAAGGGCCTCAGGTTAAGGACCAGTGTTCTAAATGAAGCCAGAAGTAATCACATAGCTGACAGACTGAATTTTTGCTGATAGCTAAGAATAGAATCTCTTCACAAAACATAAATACTGGTAAGTCCATCTAATTTAAGCAGTTGTTAGATTCTTCTCTTCCAGTAAAAAGCAGAGGTTATCCCAAAGGCCAGCGAGCCCTTATGTGTAAGTCTCCTGTGGAAGGTCAACTTTTTGGAAAGTATACTGGTTTCCAATGACCATTAGGCAAAACTGCATCACTCCTTTAGGAAATACCACAGGCAGTCTAAAAGTGACAATAACTAGAGTTGCCAGATTTGGTAAATAAAATAGAGAACAGGGAGTTAAATTTGAATTTCAGATAAACGATAAATAATTTTTAGTGTAAGCATATCCTAAATACTGCATGGGACATGCTAACGACCAGAAATTATTCATTGTTTATCTGAACTCAAATTTAACTGTATTTTAGCCGGCAACCTTATCATGATCCAGTAATTCACAGCCAGATCACTGGCAACTCCTGACAATGGGACCTACATTTCTATTATTTTCTAAATAGTAAGAAATGCGAATTACTGGTAGAGTTCACGGAATCACTGCAGTATACTCTTGGGCTATCAGTAGTTAAAGCAAGCCAAAGTGAAAAGAGATTGATGTTTTATCACTCTCATTTTTCCCCTAATTATTTAAATTTGGCTCACAAAGTCATTTGTTCATCTTTCTCTCACCTCTAAATCTGGGTGTTTACGGTCTTCAGTCCTCAGCCTTGTCTATTCTTTATCCTTCCCCACTTTGCATTTTCATGTACCTCACCACTTAAAAAGCTTTACTAACAACTCCCCGGTCCACACTGCTACTCATTCTAATTCCAGACTGCTTTTTCCTGTTGCCAGCTGAGCCTTATGTCAGATATGGACTCATTAAACCCCATAATGGGGCACCTGGGTGGCTCAGTTGGTTAAGCGTCAGACTCGATTTTGGCTCAGGTCATGATCTCAAGTTGTGAGGTAAGTCCCATGTAAGGGCTCCATGTTGGGCATGGAGCCTGCTTGAGATTCTCTCTCTGCCTCTGCCCTGACCTCTACTTCCCTCACATGCACTTTCTCTCTAAAAACAAAACAAAACAAAACCATAACAACATCTCAACCCACCACCAAATAGCAAAGCATTGTTTTTTTCTCTTATTTCCCTTTTTCCCTTATTCCATACTCTTAGACTAAATCTTGTATATCTACCTGTTAAATATTTCCCATTCACTACATCCTTCCATTTTCCTTTCCCAGGACTCTAGCTTAGATCCTCATCTCTTTCCTGTATTAATCATGTTAGCCTCAAATTCATCTTCCCACTTCTATTCTTTTACCACTGTAGTGCATCTACATTATGGTCTCATTAATCTTCTTCCTTATTTAACCATTTCATGAAGTGTCTACCATGGATGTACAAAAATAATAAAGACTAATTTTTGTCCTCAAGAAAAGTACATTGTAATGGAGGAGACAAAAATATATGGTTACAGAAGAATGTAATCAACCCTAGGACAGACAATAGCACAAAGTACAGTTATTGAGAGAAGTATGTTATGGATATGGATGATGGTGGTAGAAAAGGTTTTTTGATGCTTAGATGAGGTAACACCTGAAGTAAGTTTTAACGGGATCAGTGTTAGTCATTAAGCAGAGAGACTAGAGTTCCAGGCAAAAAGAATATCATGTGCAAGCACATGGCAATATAAAAAGAACTTACAAGAAACTAGTCGTATAGTATGGCTGGAATGTGTAATGCTAGGAAAGAGGTGATGAGTTTGTACAGTTAAGAGGGGCCACATAAGCCACTCTAATAATTTAGCTTCTATCATGAATGCAATGAAGAGTCTTGATTGGGTTTGTATTTTTGAAAAAGGTATGAAAGGATATGAAAAATGGTTCATGGGGTGCCTGGGTGGCTCAGTGGGTTAAGCCTCTGCCTTCGGCTCAGATCATTGTCTCAGGGTCCTGGATGGAGCCCCGCATCGGGCTCTCTGCTCAGCAGGGAGCCTGCTTCCTCCTCTCTATCTGCCTGCCTCTCTGCCTACTTGTGATCTCTGTCTGTCAAATAAATAAATAAAATCTTTAAAAAAAAATGGTTTGTAAGTGATGAGGTCTGGGGCAGGGAGACGGTAAGAAGCTACTGCAAGGATCTCTGTGGGAATGATGAAGACCTTTATCAGGAACAGTGATACTAGGAAAGAATTCATGGGACATTTGGGAAGAAAATTTTAGATTATTTGGTGATGGATTACATGTGAAAGGTAAGGAAAAGCATATCTTTGATTATATGAAGGTTTGGTGAAACCTTCTCTAATTCCCATTGTCCACAGTAGTGGTTTTTAACCGGGGATGATTTTGCTCCTCAGGGAATATGGTAAAGTCTGGAGACATTTTTGGTTATCAGAAGAGGGGGTATTAGGAGAAGCAGAATGCCCCTAGGCCCAGGCACAGAACAGATGCACAAGATAACCCCTCACCACAGAGAATTATCTGGTTCAAAATATTCATAGTCCCACTGTTGAGAAATTCTGTTATACAGCAGTAAGGATCTCTTACCCTGAGATTTACTCTTGAAAATATTGCCCAACTTCCTTTCCAGACTAAATATCTATCACCCTATAAGTGTTCTATAGACCAAGCAAAAATAATCTATTCCTGATTTCTCAAATGCATCTCTCATTTTCAACCTTAACAATCTTGCTTTTAATATTACTCTCTTATCCAAGAACATTCCCTCACCACCCCACCCAATCTCCCATTTAATTGTCAAAATGCTACTACTGTCTCCTTCATGAAGTTTCCTGTAAGTTTCCTTTCTGCATCAACTCTCTGCATCTATTTTGTGGCATTCATTATATTATACCTGGTAAACGTACCACTAGTTAGTCGACTGACTTTATCGTATCCTACTCTTTGAAGAAAAACCTTAATAGGCCAAGCACAATGCCCTCATCAAAGTAGACATTCAATAAATAGTTGCTAAAATTAAGTATGACTTTCTAAATCAGTTGTCTAAAGTCATCAGTACCTAAGTTACCTTTTTATTCTTGTGGACAATGCATAATTGACAGGTTCTCATTTATAAGTGTGAAATCCTATGTAATGCCAATAACCTGTAACTTATACTTAGTTCTATAAATATTGAACTTTCTTAGGACATTGAATATGTACATCATCACAGGCCATGAAATATTTGAGTTTTGTCCTTAAGTTCTTGTTCCAGTCCAGGTTTTGGATTTGCTTAGTAGAGTAGCTGCTTAAGATTCCTTATACATCTTTACACACTGATTTACCTGTCTACCAGGTGTTCTACATTGCCCTCCAACTGCTCATTTTAAGCTATTTAATTCTGCAATGCATGTTTCATTGCTGATATCCTTAGAAAATTTTTCTGCCTGGTAAAATAAAACCTGTTCTTTGTCAGTTTAATAGATGCCACTAAACTACTTCGTGGAAACACTGGGAAATATGAATGGCATGGGTGGCCAAGACTTTGCTTCTAGATTTTTACTTTATTGCCTTTTGACTTTTACAAGACTTACTTAAGGACAAAGATTGAATATTGCTTAGTCCTCTGGGGGCCATGTATTCATGACAGGCATTTCCTTTGCCCATGCACTAATTCATTTCTTACCACCTCTGAGAGAGTTTATTTTTTCCAAACCCTGTAAGGTCTATGAAACTGAAAAGAACCTCTGAATCACCATGTCACTGTACACAGTGAGGGTAGGCTTGGCAGTTCTGGTTGCTGTTGCCATGTTTGGACTTGGGATATATCCAAAAGCCTCAACAACAGAACACAGACAAATCTTTAGCAAACAAGGTGATTTAAAAACCAAACCACCTTGCAAGCTACAGAGAAATTGTCTCTTTTATAGCTGTGGGGGGAAAAAAATCTAGGCAAAGTATAATTTTCAGAAGCAGATGTTTGTGACAATCTTCCGGACCAGGATGACTTTTTGCCTTAGTCTATAATTAGTTTTAATTAATAATCAGAGAGATAGATGATAAATAGATGGAAGGATATATTGAAAGAAAGAAGGAAAGAAGGAAGGAAGGAAGGAAAGATAGATGGATGATAGGAAACAAAGTCCTAAGAATCCAAGTCTTCCTGAGAATATTAAAATTTGGAAAAGAAAAAGCCAGAATATTGTTGATGTTATCTTTTTTGTATTTGTAAACAAATAACATAAAATAACATTAATTTCAGGTATACAACATAAAGTTTCAATAGACCCTGAAGACCTTAGATTACATCTTATTCATCTTATTTGTCTTCATATCACCTGGTCCAGGGCTTTGCATGTTTTTAAGTGTCCACTAATTGTTATCGACTTTGAATTTGGTCAGTCTTGTGGTATAAAGACAGGTGTGGTCTAAACTAGCTGTACCAAACCCCTGTAAATACAAGTTCTCTCTATATATTAGTAAGTATTGAGACCTGTTTTCAGATTAAATTCTCAACTAACATTTACCATACTGATATAGAAATATATTTGTCTTTCTTTAAATTTGAAAAAAAAAACCTATTTTTATTTAGAAAGAACAATGGAGGAAAATAAAGTGATTAATATTATTATAGTAAGAAACAATACATGTATCTGCTAAAATGACAAAAAAAAAAAGGACTCCAGTTGAATTTAGTTAATTATATATTTTTATCCAAGGGTTCAGACCATCCAAATGTCTGTTTTGGTACATTGTTGTGATATAAGAATAACAGTGGAATGAAATCCAGTAGACTACAAGGGCATGAAACAGCAACATTCACTCCCAGATGGGCACCTCTAACAAGATATCTCCCAGAATATTTAGGTAGCATTCAAGGACTGCTGCAGGGCAAGTCCAGCCAACACAAGTGAAGCACGTATGTGTTAATCATATGTTAAATATTAACTTTTATAATAACGATTCTAACTACAAAGTCATGAAACATTTTTTACATCTTCCAAGAACCTCCACACACTGTTTTGGTAATCATAGTCTTGAGATGAAACAGGGAAAACACTGGTCTTCCCAGTTTATAGATAAAAAAATGTTCATACAAGGTTTTAAATAGCTTGTGCAAGTACATCTTCTTTCAGTTAGGGGCAGAGAGAGGATGGTGCTCATTAAAATTGAAGGTAGACGTATGGCTGCATCTTTTATCTGTTTCACCGGAACATACCTAACAGAGTGCTGGCACATCATAAACATTCAATCATTTCAGTCGTTTATTTATTTGGAAGTGATTTACTGAGTATCCATAATGAAGGAAAGAATAAAAGTCACCTGACCTAACATCAGAGTTGTATCTTAAATGTACAGTAGTAAATTCAGAATCAAAGTGTATAATGCCATAGTGCAGCACCTAGATTCTCCCTTCAGGACTGAGGCAGTCTTTCCCCTGACTTACAGATCACAGTTGTATCCCCCTACAGAAATCGACCTTGTCCAAATGAAACAGTTTTGCCCAAGATTATGTTTCCTCCTGGAAACAGCCTGTATCCAATGACTAGTCAAATACAAGGTTACAAAGTTTGGGCCCTTTGCCTCAATTTGGGAAATCTTTGAAGGATCATTCAAGCTTTAACACTCCAAGTGAGATCATCTGAAGCTGTTACTGCAATCACACTACAGCTCAGCATCTTCTCTGCCCAGGTCTGTTGCCCTCACTCCCTCATAGGTGTTGTTACTAAGGCTCCTCAACACACCTGCATCCAAATCTCCAAGCCTGTTTCCCCAGGATCCTGATCTGTGATGGTTGGTACCAGAGTTCTACAGGGCAGAATCTAAAATGAGATGTTCATTTCTAGATACATCCAGAGTCCCATTTAAACTTCAAGCTTCGGGTGCCTCTTGGTTACTTTGGGCTCTTCTGATCAAGAGATCAACAAGTAAAGAAAGGAGTCATTCTCCTAACAGTAGCAACTGGCCATGAGAATTCAGAAAGAAGTAGGTCTATTTTTACATAGAAAGGACAAAGAATATGTTTGGGACACAGGTGATCTACTGGGACATCTGATAATCTAGTGGCCAATTTTAATAGTAAATAGACAAGTAGAGCCTTGGACTGAGAAAAGTATGATGACCATAGGCTGATAGATGAGAGTCTGGTTATTCTTCCAGGTAAGCCAGCTGGATCACCCAAGTTGTCAACCAAGGGTAAGGGGAAATCTTGAATGCACAGCTAAGAAGGGAATGACTATTAGGTACAGCTTTGAATACAAACTATTCTGACTGGCACTAGAGTTTCTCTAAACTTTCTCCTGAAAGTTTTCCAAGGAAAAGAAATCAGCCAAAATGGAGTAGCTCTTCCCAAATGGGGTGAATTTACTATACGAAGCAAGCAGATTTGAGTGTCAGAGGGATAGACTGTGTTTGATTGTGTGGTATGCCCCCCAGACCTCTCTGAGGTTCAAGTCATTTATTTTCTCAAGAATGCCCTTGACCAAAGGGAGCTGTTTGACCAAGTCCTTTGCCCAGAGACAGACCATATCCAGTGATTGATCATTGCAAGGATACACAGCCTCAACCCCTTTACCCCATTTGGAACACTACTTCAGAACTCCCTGTAGGCTGGTGGAAGCTACTGTTGCAACTCTGTCACAGTTTGAGTCCTCCTTCTGTCCAGTCCCACTTCCCCTTTGCTACTCAATAAACTGCTTACAACCAAATAGCCAAATTAGTCTGTCTCCCAGGGTACTTCACCTTTGAATCCAACTGGATATCATCTTATCCTTTATATTATACATGCTTTAATGATCCACAATTTATTGGACTTTTTTTTCTTTCCTCTCGGTTAAAGTTGTCGCTTAGGGGACAGAAGTAAAAGCAAGAATGCAAAATTACTACTTTTTTTTCCTCTAATGATTCTGGCTCTTGGGTTATGATCACCTCACTTCTCAGAAAACTGACTATTGCACTATCGAGCTTTAATTTCATCTTATGCAGTGGATTTTTTTACAACAAATATTTCATAAGGCTCATCTGCCTGCTGACTCAGAACCCATGTGGTAGCAGGTCTGACAAAATAGATTGTCATGATCTATTAAATCAATAATCCATGCAGTAAAGAAAATTTACACTATGAGTTCCACTCCACTCTCCAATATGCATCAGTACAAAGCTTGGGGAAAAAAGACCAGCTGTTGCAACTTGTGCATAAAGAGGTAATTTCCAGTGTTTTGTTTTGTTTTTTTTTTTCTTATGTGATACTGGAATCACCAAGTGGAATTTAGTCCTAAGTCATTCTAGTCAGTCATACCAAAATTTAGCATCACAGAACCAGAGAGACATCAAGTTGAATGGGACCTCAAGAGATCATTTCTTGCAGCCTGACTCAAAGCAAGATTTGACTGGACTACTTCAAATATATTATTCTGTAAAGTGTATCTACAGCTTTCAAACAACCTTCCCATTCTAGGACTCCAAAATCTTCATTGATAGTAAATTCTTCTGCATGTAATAACTTTTTTTTTCATTTTCCTATATTGAATAAGTAATATATTTGGCCAACATCTTCTTCATCATCTTTCCTATACTTGGAGAATAGAAAATATTGCTTCAACTTTTCTTTAATAAGTTTCCTTTAACTTGTCATTAGATCTTGTTTTCCAAGATTTCGTCTAAACTTTAAATCTTTCTGTTAAATATAGAGGAGTTAGAGAGAAAATTGACTTACTAAATAAAAATTAGTAAAGAGTCTTCACCAATGACATTAAATCTTATGACCACTAAATAAAGGTGATTAATTTATGGCTGACATAATTGATTGAGTTATTAAATCCCCATTCCCCACTATGGGGTAATAAACAAGTGAACAAAAAAACAACACACTAAAGACAATGGACCAAACAATGTAGAAAAAGAGCTTGGGTCTCTGCTAGCATCTTTGAGAAACTGAATAAACAGCAGCAATAGCCTGTTTCCTGACTTCTTCTTATATGAAAATAATAGAACTTTGTTTCCGTTGCTATTAATTAGATGTTCTGCTATGTGCAGCCCATCACAATCCTAACTGACACCATAATTATGATGATGAGATATTTATGATGTCACTTCTACAAGTGATGTACACCCCGGCATCAGTCCTCCCTTCTTAGAGCAAATGTTTAGTCAGTGTCTGCTAGTATCCATTTGTATCATTTTCATTAATGTAAACTATTTCTCAAACTCTGTAAATGTTTTTCCTTACTAACTGCCTAACTGTACCACTCTTCTCAGTTGAGGAGAGGACATAAAATGAAGACACCAATGATGGTGAGAGAGAAGGCATAGGGTAAATTACTGAGTCTTTGGTTTTAATGTTACCACATGCTAGTCACGGGGATTTTGAATGAAATTATGTCGTGCTGGCTGGGTGAAGGGGTGAAGAGGGATATGGGCAAGGAGAAGAATCCTTAGTCATCTCAGGATCCAGTTGCATCTGAATTGTTTTTCCCCCCCAGTGGGTATCTTATTTCCATTCCTTGCCTCATGAAAAGTAATAAGGCACATATACTGAAACCTCACTCAAAATTATTTCCTGAAAGAGAATTTCTGGCAAAGTCAGTTTCTTTCCCAACCAAGAAGATTTAGTTTTCAGTACCAAAGTTCTTTGTAACAAAGTTAGCAATCCATTGAGTGGTCCTACAGCTTCAATTCTAGCATCATAATGAATTTCCAGGTTTTACTTTTACGGCCATAGGAAGCAGACATTTGCACAAATCTTATATATGGCAATGCTATCAATAAGCTCAAAGTATTACCCTTCTTAATGTCACCAATACCATAACCACAACCACCACCAATTGATAGGTATCTTCCTTTGTAGGATGTTATTTATTTCCTGACTTTCTAGAAACAACCTACTTTATAGATGTGAGAATATATGACTAATGGAAAAACGTGTTTTTCCATGTTACTTTTTTTTCAGATATTTACATAATTTTCTTAAAAAATTACACAGAGAGAATGATATTGAGAAAGATCAAGAAAGCAAGAATAGGGGGAAATTATGCACCATGTAAATTCTTGATTATTTTAGCTCTTATTGAAATATTTAATGTTCTTCAGTTTATGAAGGTACTGACTATGTCTCTGGAGCTATAAATAAGTTTTTTTATGAGTTCAAATTTGAAGGAACTAGAGCTCAGTGGGAATTCTTCATCTGTGATATGGTTTTGCCATCTTAGATGAAGAAAAATCTGTATTTCTTTGGGAATAAGACAGGCCTGGCCTCATTATAAAATGTACTGAACACAATTCAGTTATCTAAAATGTCCTATTCCTCAAAACACTGTTTCTAAACAAGAGATCACTATAAAACCACATTAAAAGCCATCTTAGAAATGTAGATAAGATTTTGAAGTTTATCCACCATGCCCATCATAATTGGATCATGTAAGATCACTCATCAGTAGAGTGTCATCATTCATTCACCCGCTTTCTTTGGCTCTTAAATGGTCAGTACAAGTCTCTACTTTCAAAAGTACAAGTCTTTACTTTCAAAAAAAAATTGTAATTAGTGAACAAAAGATGCTAAACTCTACCAAGATTTGTTGGCAATTTGCTACATTCAGACCAACTTAAGCACAAGTTTGTACCTTGCCCAATTCTATCTAAAGACTACATAATGAAAAACCTTTTGACAAGTTGATTAATAATACTGAGCTGTTAAAGTTCAGCTGAGTGAGCAATTAAACATTCCAAACAGCAATGAACCTTCAGAAGGTAATTTATGATAATTTTATGCACAAGAGCTCAGTGGCTTTTTAATTTGATAGAATGTTAGTAGCACGAATTTCTAACAAGGGAGTGTCAGGGTTCCATACATCACTGAGATTACTTAAACATTTCAAACGTGGCTGATGAATGAAGTTTCTTGAGATGTGGGGAGATACAGAAGGTGTTGGAAGGTTGAGATTATTCATCATATCAATTATTGAGAGTGGATGCACTGACATCATACTCCCTGATCATATTTTATGTCCACAGTAAAGATAAGTCAAGCTTGAAATAACAGACTTTCCCAACTACCATCTCTGTAGGTAATTCAACTCCCTTAACTTCCTTCCCCTTCATCTTTACACCTTCTTTCAAACTCATTGCCCCTCTCCTAATTTAAATATCCAACCCCTTTATTGAAAAAAATCACAGGGAAATAACTAAGAATAAAGATAACAATAGAAGAGCAAAAGTGGAAAAGGAAGAGAATGAGTACAAAGCTAGAATCATAGATTCACAGAGTGAAAAAGAACTGATGGGATATACTAGTTTAGTCCACTCTTTTCACTAACACACACACACACACACACACACACACCCCAATATGGAAATCCCTCTACTGCATCCTCAGCAATGACCATCCAGCTCTTCATTAGCACGTCCATCCTTGAATTAACACACTACATCTCTGGCAGTCCCTTTCCTTTGCAGATTAAAAAATAACATGGTCTGTTTTAAGCAGAAATTAATTCCTCTTGCTTCAATTTCTACCCTAGAATTCTTGAATTTTAAAACCGAAGACACCCTGGAGATCACTCGGGCTAGAGTTCTCACTTTTATTTATGTCATGGACCATTATGTAGCCTGTTGACATGATTATTTGACCCACACATTTTTTTTTCTTTTCTTCTAAATTTAAATGAATTATTCACCTTGAAAAACCAAGCATTTTACATAAAACCTGGATCATCAACTTAAAAACTGAAAAATTAAAAGTTCCAGAAACACATGTTCCTCCATTCCCAAATAGCAATATTTGGCTGGAGCTTAGTTGCAGCTGCCCATTTAGAGGAAACATGTTCTCTCTAGCTCATCACAAGCCCTACCACCCCCTGTAGTCTTACACTTGGGCAGATTTAGTCATGTGCAATACCAGCCTGAACCATGTAGAAATCTGAGTTTGTGACCCCTGATTTAGATTAACCACTTTGTCTTATAATCAAGTAAATGAAGTCAATAGCAATAACATGACTTTAACCAAGGTCACCGGCTAGTTAATGGTGGAACCAAGATCTTTAGCTCCTGATCCAGTGCTTATTTCATTAGATGGTTGTTTTAGCTTATCATCTTTCTCGTCACTTATATGTGTTTTCTTCTAGTGTAAAAAAGAGAAAAAAAATATATTAATCTGATTGTAACACAAGTGATGCCTCTATATCAATTTCCGCTTACTGAAATAATAAGATGAACCTAGCTAAATTTAAACTATAAGCAAGTATTTTTTGACATATGGGTGTTTTATTGTCTACTCAATTCTCTCCATCTTTGATATAGTTTCCTGCCCTAAAATCAAAGTAGCACATTAACTAGAAATTACATCACTTGAGTAATAACAACTATGGACTGTCTTTATACCTATTTCTGTTTCCTTCTAGATATGTTAGATAGCTACACAGCACATATCAAATGCTGATACAAAGTCAGTTATGTTTCTCTGCTACAAACACAGAGATTGAGTACAAGATCACCGTGACTATTTCCTAATGCTTTTATTTCATCAAATGGGTTGGAAAACAAAACCAAACAAATAAACACAAGCTCATCTAACTATCATCTCTGCAGATGTCGTTTCTTGGTAATGTGCTATTATAATTCATGTCAGGTAAACAGTCTTGCAGATGAAGTCAGAATTATTCAGGCAAGTTTCTTCATACCCTGTAAAGCTGTCTCCCTCACATGGGAAACTTCCACAAAGACTACTTGTTTACAGAGACCATGTGCCTCATGATCCTCTTTTGTGTTTCTCCCTCCCTGGTACTGAGCATATGTTTTTAATGTTAACACTCCCTCATCTATAGAGACCATCTGCTTATTAAAAAGAGTGTTCTCCTCCCTTCTTAGCCAGCTTTTTTGCATGGTGAATCCTCTCTGCCAGTTCCACAGATTCGGGGGAATGAGAAAATGCTATGGTCTCCAGTTCCAAATGAGAGGGTTTGGGGATTTAGGTGGCCTTTGTAGAAGGAGTAGAGGGTGCTTTTATGAATTCCAAGAAAGAGAGGTATCACGCACCTGAAGCTGTGCATTTTCGGTTTATATAGCCTCTGGGTAAAGCTAGAGGGTCCTATTTCAAAACCCTATATCACTACCACCTAACCCTATGGTTCTGTATTTTCTATCTTTGCACCTATGCTCAATCTCAGGAATACTCTAATAATAAGACGGTTTCCCTGAAATTAATACACTTCACCATGGAAGTTAAGTAGGAATTAGGCAGGCAGGTGACAGTTACAGGCAGAAAAAATTCCACATGCAGAGACATAGTGTAAGAGCATGTCATATACAGTAGGACAAATTGCTTGGTATTTTTTTTTTTTTTTAAGATTTCATTTATTGATCTGAGTGAAAGAAAGCATGCAAGAGAGACCATGAGCAAGGTGGGGGGGGTAGATGGAGGACAGAGGGAGAATCAGACTCCCTGCTAAACAGGGAGCCTAGTGTGGGGCTCGATCCCAGAACCCTGGGATCATGACCTGAGCTGAAGGCAGACACTTAACCTACTACAAAGGTGCTTGGTAGTAGATTAAAGAAGGTACTAGATTAAAGTACCCTTAAGGTAGTACCTTTAAGGTAGTAGATTAAAGAAGGCAGACACTTAACCTACTACCAAGGTGCTTCAATTGCCCAGGATTTTTAAAAACGTAGGGTATGTCTAAAGGAAAACCAAGAAACAATGAAAGAGAACTAGAGGAAGACAAAAACACTGAGCATGAAAAACCTCACAGTTATTTAAGGTTGATTTGGCTTATAAGTCCTGAAATTGAATTTTGATGCCCTGAATCTAGGGGATCTCAGTTCAAAAAATTAGAAAGGCCTGGACGCCTGGGTGGCTGTCTGTTAGATCTCCGACTCTTGATTTCAGCTCAGGTCATGAATTCAGGGTTGTGAGATTGAGCCTTGTGTCAGGCTCCAGGCTGGGTGTGGAGCCTGCTTAAAATTCTATCTCCTTCAGACAAACCAGAAGAGACTCTTAATCTCAGGAAACAAACTGAGGGTTGCTGGAGGGGAGGGAGGTGGGAGGGAGAGGGTGGCTCGGTGAGGGACATTGGGGAGGGTATGTGCTATGGTGAGTGCTGTGAATTGCATAAGACTGATGATTCATAGACTTGTACCTCTGAAACAAATAATATATTATGTGTTAATTTAAAAATTTAAATTAAATTTTAAAAAAGATTCTATCTCCTCCTCCCTCTGCCTCTCCCTCTCTCTCTCAATCCTCCTCTAAAATAAAAATAATAATAAATAATAATAATAATAATAAGCATGAACTCTTTCTTTGAGCTTGTGTATCCAAGAGCACAGGAGTCCTGGAAACCTTGGAAGAGGGTGGGTTTGAGAAAGAAGCTTTATAGTGTGATGTGGTAAACTTTTCCCCCAGAGAAACAATTCCCACTAGTATTTGAAAGAATCTTCATAACTTAATTGGTAATTAGTAATGGGGAAAGGGCAGTGGTGAACAGCAAGGAAGGGCAAGAAAGGGAAACATATCGCCTCTAGACTGAACTACCAGCTCCCCAGTCTGGAAGGAGAGACATGGCCAGAAAATGGCAGGGAAAGCAAGCTTCTGGCATGCAGAGCTCTCTTCTCTACCTTGAAGATATATAATAAAGACAGGAGAGGAACTGAAGAAGTATCGGTAGTTAACATGCCCAAATGCTTTACTGCCTAAACTGATATATTTTTGAGTAAAAAAAGACATAATTAATAATTTGGGGACGATAGCTATAAATTAGACTGTCCTGGGCACAGCAGGACAAATTATTATGCTATTTAAAAGACACCGAGATTTAAAAGGCTGTCTTCCAATTGATCCTTCTTCACTGAGTACTCTGCCTTCCGTCTCTTATTCCCAAGCTTCCCTGACTTAATGGTTAGTAGCACCATCCACCAGGTGACAAAAACTAGAAATCTGATTCTTACATTTCTCTCCCCTCTAATGCTACTCCCTCATTTAACACCCTTAAAGGTTTCAAAGCACGCCCACTCCTAGAAGAAAAGTCACACTCCTTATCATAGGCTTGCATGATCTTATACCTCACCTTCCTCTTGAACTTCATCTGATGTCATTTTCTGTCTTGTCCCTTTATCCATCTGGCCTTTTTGTTTCAACAATCAGGTTTTTTTTTTTTTTTTTGCTCAACGATCAGTTGAGCATTTATCTGCTTTGTGGTCTTTACACCACTTTTCCCTGTGCCCATTATGTACTTCTCCTAGTTCTTCATATGCCCAGCTTCTCATTCTATATCTTAGCCCAAACATCTTCTAGAACATTCTTGACCCTCATCTAAAGAGGGTCTCTTTTCTTCTACACACAGAAATATCAGAGCAGCCTGTTTTATTTTATTCACAACAATTATCATACTCTGAAATTATCTTGTTTGTCAAGCTAGCTCTTTTATATAAAACCAGACAGACCAATAGAGCAGAATCAAGAGCCCATAAATAAACCCACATATACAGAGTCAACTAATATTTGACAAGAAAACCAAGAATGCTCAATGAGGAAAAACAGTCCTCTCAAAAATGGTCCTGGGAAAACTGGATAACCACATACAAAAGAATGAAATTGGACCTCTACCTTGTACCACTCACAAAAATTAACTCAAAATGGATTAAAGATTTAAATATAAAACCTAAAAACAAAACTCCTAGAAGAAAACATAGGGAAAAGTCTCTTTGACATTGATCTTGGTGACAATTTTTTGGATATGACAACAAAATAAGCAACAAAAACAAAAATTAACAAGCGGGACTACATCAACTAAAATGTTTCCATTCACCAAAACAAAAACGAAACAAACAAAAACAAAATCTCCACAATCAAAAAAATAAAAAGACAACCTATGGAACAGGAGAAAATATTTGCAAACCATATCTCTGATAAGGGATTAATATCCAAAATATACAAAGAAATCATACAACTCATTAGCAAAAAAAAAAAAAGTATATATCTGACTGAAAAATGGGCAAAGGACTGAATAGACGTTTTTCCAAAGAAGACATACAAATGGCCAACAGGTCTATGAAAAGGTGCTCAACTCCACTTATCGTGAATGAAATGCAAATCAAACCACAGTGAGATATCATATCACACCTATTAAAATGGCTTTTACTAAAAAGAATACAAGACAACAAATTCTCCTGAGGGTGTGGAGAAAAGAGAATCCTTGTGTACAGTTGGTAGGAATGTAAACTGGAAAAACCACTATGGAAAACAATATAGAGATTCTCCAAAAAAAAAAATTATAAATAGAACTATGACATGATCCAACAGTCCCACATCTGGGTATATATCTAATATATCTAATATCTATATATCTGGGTATATATGAAATCACTATCTCAAAGAGATAGCTGCATTCCCATGTTCATAATAGCCACAATAATCTAAGTATCTGTCAATGGATGAACAGAAAAAGATGTAGTATATATATGCAGCGGAACATTTTTCAGCCATAAAACAGAAGCAAGCCCTGACATTGGCAACAACATGGATGGACCTTGAGGACAGACATTACATAAGTTTAATAAGTCAGAAAGAAAGACAAATACTGCATGATATACTTATATGTGGGTTCTAAAACAAACAAATGCACAGAAACAAAGAGTATAGTTTGTGGTTTCCAGGGACTGGGAGGGTGGGAGAAATGGGAGATGGTGGTCAAGGTTATAAGAGGAATAAGTCCTAGGGATATAATTAATGTGTAGCATGATGACTATAGTTAACAATACCATATTGTATACTTGAAAGTCACTAACACAGTAGATATTAAATGTTCTCACCACACATACACACACACACACACACACACACACACCCCTTGAACAGTAACTATGTGAGGTAATAGATGTGTTAACAAAGCTTAATGTGGTAATCATTTCACAATAAAAACATGTATCAACACTGTATACCTTAAACTTACACAACATTATATGTCAATTATATCTAATAAAGCTGGGAGGAAAACTGTCATAAAAATTTTTTTTTAAATTAGTTCACTTGTATATTGTCTGTCTCTCCCACTGATAAGCGGAAAACAATCCTCTTTTGTCCATGTTAAATTGTCAATGATCTAGTCTAGTTACCAGCTCGTGGACGACACATTTTAAACTTTTTATTTGAATGAATGTGAAATCATTGAATAAGGTCTAAGCTACTTTTCCCCCATTAGAACCTATCAGCATTAATCAAGACAAAGAGGAGAAAAGGAAAGATAAGGAGCCCCAGCCCTGTACCCCCCAAAATAAAACAAGATCAAACAAACCTCACAGAACAAAGTTTTTAGCCTTTCCCTGGAGTATGCTTCAGGACTTTCAACCTCCTGCTGAAGAAGTCACCTCCTAGAGGATTATGGGGACCCGTATGGGGTCCATTCAAAGGCTTCCCCTTTAACTCCCAGAACTTCTCTCCTGCTGTCTCTAGTGTTTCAGAGATATCAGCTTGATATACTTTGAACATGGCTAGGAACCAAAATTGGGCCTGCTGGTGGATTTCTCATAGCTCCGGGCTAAACATCTTTAGTTATCTGACAATCAATATGCACAAATGTAATTATTTGTTTTCTAGGACTTAGATGAACAAGATCATTCTAAATTCTTGTGTTATTAATACATGGTAATGAAAGTGAAATATTAATGACTTAGTCAAGTGTATTAAGAATTTGAAGTGCTGTGCAAACTGAAAACTTGCATCTTAGAGGGGAAAAAAAGCTCAAATGCACCAGATGGCTTAGTGACAGCCATTTCATTTAGTGCAGCTCAGCAGATATGTTTGATAGCCTTCAGGAAAGACCATCAACTATGCAAAGAAGGGTGCTGTACCTGATTATCTGGGAAGGCCATGCCTAAAGATATCAAAACAATGTGAACTGTGCTTCTTTGTGTCTCAAGTGTGCAGCTCTGAATGAGATATTAGGGTATCTCTGGCCATCAGTTAACTGCATTGGCAATGTCTGCTGGTTTGTCCCCCTCCCCCACACTGAGCTGTCATATCTATGGCTGGCCTTACAGTAATGATCTTCGTATCTTAAAGCATGATGGAGTAGAAATAGCCCCAGACTAGGAGTCAGCAGAATTGAGCTCCATGCCTAACTATGGAGCAGCTGAATGTCCCTGAGCAAGCAGTATCATGCTTTTGGGTGGAAGTTTCCCCATCTCCAATCTGCAAATGGTAAAGCCTTCCTTCCTACCTCTCTGGGATTGCTGAAAAGATTTAAAGAGATAGCACTTTATAATAAATAAACAGACTATGCAAAAAGCAGAGGATGAAGTTGTTTTGAGTCTGGATTTACTTTCTTGACTGTTACATTTTTGTAACTGAATTATTCATACTTATGTAAGAAGCATATCATTCAATAATAGTTTCTTCTTATAGAAAATATTTACTCAAGGATTGCTCTTCTTTTATTATGTTGGGGGGATGATCTATATACTAGGTATATATTTGTATACTTGCCAATTTTGTATTTCCGTATACCATCATTAATTTATTCTGTCTGATAATTTCAAGAGCACTGAGGTAAAATGACAGAAGATATCTATGTATGTATGTATATATATATACACGTGTACGTATACATGTATACATACGTGTATATATATATACATACATACATAGATATCTTCTGTCATTTTCTTTTTAGGAGGTAAAATGACAGAAGATATCTATATATGTATGTGTATATATATGTATGTATACATATGTATATGTATACATACACACATGTATATACATATATATGTATGTATACATATACATATACACGTATATATGTACATATACATGTATATGTATACATACACACATATATACACATACATACATAGATATCTTCTGTCATTTTACCTCCTAAAATGAAAACCACATAATTAATTAACATTTTCCCCGGTCTGATGCCATAGCTAAATATCCACAAAGCACAATTCTCACCCTTTATCAAGAATGCAGAATGCTGGGGGCACCTGGGTGGCTCAGTGGGTTAAAGCCTCTGCTTTCGGCTCAGGTCATGATCCCAGAGTCCTGGGATCGAGCCCCGCATCGGGCTTTCTGCTCAGCAGGGAGCCTGCTTCCTCCTCTCTCTCTACCTGCCTCTCTGCCTACTTGTGATCTCTCTCTGTCAAATAAATAAATAAAATTAAAAAAAAAAAAAAAAAGAATGCAGAATGCTGGTTTGCCACAGACCAAATGGAAAGAATTGGTCCAGGACACATGACAGAGAAAGGAAGGCAATAATAATTAGAGGAATAATTCCTACTTTTTCAAAAGGTAGAATGCTTCTCTTCCTTATACTTTGTTTATTATGATTCTACTAACTCTATGGAGAAGATACCCTTTGAGTCAGGAAGTATTGACCTAACAGGAGACTCCCAAAGAACTGTAACTGAGAAGCTAAAACTCCTGTCATCCACCAATAGAGAAACCTAGTGGCTTAAAGAGTAAAGATCAATGTATTTAAAGGACTGACAGCATTTTCTCACTAGCCCACACCTATCTCCCGTTTCCAATAAATCACAGCCACACTGTACCACTGGGTACTACCAGGGGAGTTCAAAATGCAGAAATTCTGATAGTTCAATAGCAATTTTCATTTGCTAATCTTTAATTTCCTTCTCTTTGTTAAATTCTGCTTCTCACTCTGGAAATGTGTATTAGATATTCTGAATTTTCATCACCAAGTTATTTCCTCTGGCTCTGTCTTAATCCTCAGTTTGTTTATTTATCCATCCAACAAGTATTTACTTAGAGCCTGCTATGTACCTAGCACTGGTCTGGACACTAAAAAGGATATAGATGAACACGACATCTTTACTTTGATGTACTTTAATGATCTGATCATCAACATACACAAAATCATTACTCTGTCATAATCAGGGTCAGATAGGCTATGCTTCAGTAACAAATAAAAATGCAAATCTCAGTGGCTTAACATGATAATGAAGGTGTATTTCTCATTTATGTCATAGTCTGATACAGGTTGCATGGCTATTCTATGCTGGTCTCTCCAACTTGAAACTCAAAACAAGACTGCTTTCAACTCAAAACTCTGTCATCTCAAAGCCTTTCATTTCTAGTCACAGTAATTTAATGTACATCTTACTATCTCCTGCCTCCAACTAGAATGACACATTACTTCTGTTCATATTATATTAATGAGAATTAGTCACATAAGCCCACCCAAGAGCAGGAAGCGGGGAAATACGGAGGAGCACATGAAATTTGAGTAAGTACCACCATTCACGGAGTCTTCTAAGGGAAATACAAACAAGTCCTAGGGTATCCTGTTAGTTCATATTTGAAATATATGTAGATTATTAATGTCCCCATGTACGCTAATTCCTAGCATAGTGGTTGATACATGGCAGGTACTCAATACATTTCTTAGGAATATTTGTAGCAAAGAATAAATGATATCAGTGGAACTAATGATTTAGACAAACATCAAAGATAAGTGTAAGTGAAAAGTTACCTAAAAATACAAGAGAAGGGTGCCTGGGTGGCTCAGTAGGTTAAGTGTCTGCTTTCAGCTCAGGTGATGATCCCAGTGTCCTGGGATCAAGCCCCACACCAGGCTCTCTGCTCAGCAGGGAGTCTGCTTCTCCTCTCCCTCTGTCTGCTGCTCTGCTTACTTGTGCAAACTCTTTCTATCAAACAAATGAATAAAAACTTTAATTTAAAAAAATGCAAGACAAACAAACACTATACCACTTTATATTGTTCTTAATAGGGCAGGTAAATTATAAGGATTACAGGTACTTAAGAGTAGTGAGCAACCACCTTGAACTGGAATAGGCAAAAATGTTTTGTTTTGCTTTGTTTTGTTTTGTTTTGTTTTGTTTTGTTCTGAGATGGTGGGCTTGATTGTAGAAATGGTAAAGATCTAGACAGAGGAAAAGGTAATATCTGATAAAGACCTTTGTGATCAAAGACATTCAAGAAGGCATATGAGAAGTATGCTTGAGATCAGTAGGTCAGAACACCTGGTTGGATGAGATTTCTGTAGGAAAATTACCATGAGAGAAGGCTGGAGAAGAAGATTCAGAAATCTGAGCTTAAATGATATACGTGATAAACATTTTGAACAAAAGAGTAGCAACACAGAGGTCACAGAAGGTAATTTTGGTTTCTGCTACTGTTCTCAAACCCATTCTAGATAAGATTCTTGGGCCTAAGTCCTGCCTCAAAATAAAACAGAAGGCTAAGTACAAAGAAAATGTAAAGTCCGGCACTAAACCAATGGAAAACAATTGTGCAACATTACAGCAATGTCAAACTCTATGGTATAAGAGGTATAGACTATGAAATCAGTGTAGCAAACTTTGGCTAATATTGAGAACTCTGAGCATTTAGGAAGGACAAATAATTCAAAGATATGAATTGAAGTTAGAACTGAGCTGGGTGCATTAGTCAAACATGATACATTGTTTAATTACTTAGAAAAATGATTTATACATATTTATAATTTATTTACTATACTGAAAATATTTCTTTTGGAGGGGAATGGGTATAGATAATTGGGCTAATATAGGTATTTTTGTAGAAAGTTTGTTTTAAAGATCAGATTTGAAAAAAAAAAAATTGAACCATGGGAGTGGCTGTTCGGTTCACAAGCATATTCTGTAACTGTTTCCTAAAAGTGTTTTTTTTTTTTCTGATACATTTAAATATGGCTCTAAATGTAAATATTGCACTTTAATATTCTAAAAGTAGTTTGCAAGCATTTGGTTACAAAACTGATGGCTGCCAACATTGTTCAGCTTCATGTTATTAACCCTAAAATAGGTAAGTACTTTGTTGGAAGGGGTCAGCTCAGACATTTGTAATCAAGCCACATGATACTGAATCTCATAAAACTACTTATTTTACGTAAGGAAAAAAAAATATTTTCAGTAGGAAGAATGTGACAAAACATATCTCAGTAAGGAACAAATAACAGGCCTGAATCCATTTAGCCAATATTCTGTTCATAATCTAAAATAGTGGTTTTCAAACTGTGGGTGTCATCCAATTTGTGAGCCATAAGATCAATTTAATTGGCCACAGTTACCTGTTGAGTAAAGGAATAGAGTAGGATAGCATAACATAGCATAGCATAGATCCAAACAACACAAGTATTAACAACTGGTATTTATGAAAATTTTGTTTTGTTAGTTATGTATGTGTGTATATTGGGATGCAATATAAAATTATTTCTTACTGTAGGTCAGGATCAAGAAGTTTAAAAATCACTGGCTTACAGGCAGTATAGAAAACATATATAATTTTAAAGAGTCATGTCAAAATAAGAAAATATTAGTAATCATTGTGATTACAGCATAGAATCACATCCACAAAAATATATTTCTTAAGGATGTTAGGTAGATCCTGAGAGCATCTGAGTATTTCCTAAACATCTGCACAAATTTTTCTTAGCTGTGCTAAGTCTATCCCTTCTTGGCAGAGAAGAAACAAGCCTGGGATTAAGTGGTTCTACTTTAGCTATTACCCTTATTCCATTTGTTCCTAGCAGAATACCTATTCTTGCTAGTTCTTCTTGCTCTGAGCATAACTGAAACCAAGCTTTTTGTTTTTTTTATTTTGTTTTTTTGGTCACCCACTTCCTCATCTGACTCCATTCCCTCTGCCTTTAGTTTCCTGGTCCCATTCTAACTGATTTGTGTCTATTTCTATGTCAATCCTGGGTCATGTAACCTTTCCTCCGTTTTTGGCTGATGACTATTGGAAAGATGGATTCATTTGAGGTCTCCCATGCAGCAACAATAAATTATTTAGCTCTCTCCCCTTTTCCTCTTTGTCATCTACAATTTCATACCAGCAGATGGTTTCACTTGTTTGAGGGTGCTTTGCTGAGCAAACTTGAATCAACTTTCCCAATATTTCCACCCACTATGGCTATATCTCACTGACATTACTACAACAAATCTCTTACCACACCACTACAGCTTTATTCTCCACTGACCTCTGGTCTAATTCATTTTTTAAATGTCCACTCTCTCTTAGTTCTTGGGCATGCTCTTGGCCTTTTGGCAAATCCTTCATTTTCTCCTGCCTCACTTGACCTTTCCCTTGGCATCCATGCATGATTCTTTATTCTTCAGTTCAATTTGAGCATTAAAGCCCTGTGGCTATTCCTTGCATAACAGTTCCTTCAGATTCTAGTATAGATTATACAGTTTTTCTCTTGACATTATTCTCTACTGACCTCTTTGCTTCCAAAAAAATGGTGACCTAGTTTAAGTAGACCTTTTATGAAGACAGTTTTCTTCATTTTCTGAGATATTAGACACTATCCTTGAAGTTATTTCACTTTTCACAAGGTGATGAGCAAGGGAGTTGCTATGTAATAAACATGGGTTGCCTCACTGTAATAGTAAATTGTAGGACAGTTTATTCTAATTTGATGAATTTTGGAATTCTTATCATTTTTTCCTTTATATGAGGCAAAAAATGCTAATGATTTTTGAAAGTCTATTCTGCCCTCACACAGCAAAGTATTGCTTTCTTTTCCATTTCTCACTGGGAAATGCCATTGAACACTGCAATGGCTCTGTCAGCAAAGGGGTCAATGACATTTCAGCACAGAATCACCACCAGTTTAGGAAAAGTAATCCAAAGCAGATTTTACCAAACTGTTGACTCCCACTTTCCTCCTTCTTCTAAATGAACCCTATATCCCCCTTGCTTGGGTGCTGTTTCCTCAAACCCAATGCTCTCACACACCTAAGATCACTCCGGCAAAATATAAATCTGAGAGCCTGATTTGTACTACTATGGTACTGACTTACATGTTACCTCTCACTAAAGAACCTACTGGAAGAAGGCAATATTTAGTTCAAATATATTAATTTCATTGGGAAATTCAGGCTCTCTGAAATGTGTTTCAGGAGAGAAATTAAAAGCAGAGGTGACTGGCAAATTGTACCATGTAGGTGACTGGTTTTTGTATCCTCATATAGGTCTGAGCAAGAGCCCAATTTGGAAAAAATTCTTGTTTTACTTTGTCTCTATAGAGACATTCCTCTTCTAGGGAGTTCACATCTCCTGTCAGGCAAAGGCTGCCCTTTTCCCATTGCTCATTGCCTCTCTACAAAAATAAAAGCAGAGCCCAGAAACACTCACCATCCACTTTGGGATCTTCGAATGTAGACAATAATCAACTACAGAGAATTGACTAACATAGTTCCTGATTACTAACTCTGCCACATTTTTATTGTTCGATAAATTTAGAAAAACATACTAAAGTAAAAGGGATGTGAAATCCAGATAGACTATAATAAAGATTTATGCAGTTTTTGAGAACCCTTTGCCCATTTCAAACATGAAGAACTTAATTTACATGTTGTTTAGCATAAGAAAGAATGACATCAGGAGAGTCTCAGGGATTAACAGTTTTAAATTCCCATTGTGGCCTAGGTATTAGCAGTACCTTACTGCCATCCTTCTTTAATAGAAAGTTACAAGTTTCCAGAATTCACAGGAGTCTGGTTGGCTTCTATCCAGGACATGAGTGCAGAGGAGAGGTAATCAATATGCCCTAGCCTGTCCCGCAAGGTTTATTTTAAAGATTACTTTGAGTTATGGTAAGGTCTTTGTGAAATAGATCATCCTTACAGAGTAAAGCAGATCCATGGAGGTGTCCTGGATGGGTCTTTAGGGAACTAGAGCAAAATGTCAAGAAGCCCTCGAAATCTCTGTTTTTATTTTATGAGGAGTAGGAGGTCGATAGTAGTGATTGGTAGAGCTCAGTTGATGAAAAGGTCCATAACGTGGGTGGACGCTTCCAGGCGTGATTGGCAGAGGGACCGGGTTGCTGGTTAGAGGCAAGAATTAAAGTTGCATAAGCAACATGAGCTAAGCCCAAACACTGGGTAATCTAGAAATAGCCTTGTCAGAAAAGCCATGCTAGAGAGAATTACAGAAATCAATTTTGGTTGCAAGCAAAGCCTTGTTTAAAATTTCAGCTTGCTAGATACTAACAACTATGAGAGATTTTTCGATTCAAGAAAATTGGAGGCAAATGCTTTGGGATACTACTGTGTGATTGACATAGCTGAGTTCCAGGAGAGAATTGTAGTGTCTTTATAATGAAGTTTGGGAAATCTTTACATACTGCTACTCTATAGTAGTAGTTTTTATCACTCTAAATATTACTAGTAGGTGAAATAAAAGTCTTTATGAAAATTTTTATAAATTATATCACTGATATTGGTGAAGAGTTGTTATCAGTTTATTTCAGTATTAATTTCTCTGAAGTAGTAGAGTCTTCTTTTTAAGTAAGTCAGAGTTTGTGATAGGTGAGAGTAAATTCTGTGACAACTAAAAAACTTTAAGTAACAGACAATTTAATAGAACTACTTATAGTGGTGATGAGAGAAACAGATGGAAACTATTGGAAGTCCATGGGGCCCGTGAACCTGATCAGATAAAATAATCACAAAGGTCATTTGACTAAAGGTGCTAACTCCTCATACGCTCTGGATCCTGAGGGAGATTTCTTGCTCTGTTGGGGTTTTTTCTTGCTGTTGTTGTTTTTTCATTTCTTCTTTTTTGAACCATAGTGAACAGACAGCGTTATATTTGTTTCAGGTGTACGATATAATGACTCAACTATTCATACATCACTCAGTGTTCATCATGATAAATATATTCTTAATTCCCTTCCCCTATTTCACCTATCACCCAACCCAAATTCCCCTCTGGCAACCACCAGTTTGTTCTCTGTATTTAAGAGTTGTTTTTTTTTTTTTTTTAATTTTTTATTTATTTTCAGCGTAACAGTATTCATTGTTTTTTCACCACACCCAGTGCTCCATGCAATCTGTGCCCTCCCTAATACCCACCACCTGGTTCCCCCACCCTCCCACCCCGCCCCTTCAAAACCCTCAGGTTGTTTTTCAGAGTCCATAGTCTCTCATGGTTCACCTCCCCTTCCAATTTCCCTCAACTCCCTTCTCCTCTCCATCTACCCTTGTCCTCTATATTATTTGTTATGCTCCACCAATAAGTGAAACCATATGATACTTGACTTTCTCTGTTTGACTTATTTCACTCAGAGTTGTTTTTTGTCTGACTTATTTCACTTAGCATTATACCCAATAAGGAGTTAATACTCAAAATATATAAAGAATTTATATAACTCAACACCAAAAAGACAAATAGTCCAGTTTTAAACATGGGCAGACAATGTAAATAGACATTTTTCAAAAGAAGATATACAGACAGACACATGAAAAGATATTCAACATCACTAATCATCAGGGAAATGCAAATCAAAAGCACAATGAGAATACCACCTTACACCTATCAGAATGACTAGAATGAAAAAGACAAGAAATAACAAGTGTTGGTGAGGATGTGGGAAAAAAATCACCCTCATGCATTTGTGCTGGGGAGAATGCAAATTGGTGTATCTACTGTGGGAAATAATTTGGAGGGTCCTCAAAAAATTAAAAATATAATTACCATATAATCCAGTTAATCTCATTACTGGATATTTACCCAAAGAAAATGAAAACACTAATTTGGAAAGATATATGTACCTCTGTGTTTATTGTAGCATTATTTACAATAGCCAAGATATGGCAACAACTCAAGTGTCCATCAATGGATGGATTGGTAAAGATTAGAGATACATATATAATGGAATGTTAGCTCAGCCATAGAAAAGAATGAGATCTTCCCATTTGCAATGATATGGTGGACCATATCTGTTGTCCTTACTTAACTACTTCTCCTCTCTGCCTTCAATGCTTATGCTTATCATTCAACTTATAAACCCTTCACTTGATCCTGCCATTCCTTCTAAGCATGGGGCCACTTCATAAAAAAGTCTGCCCCAATTTCTTCATTTTCATCTTCAATGAAAGCATTGCTATCTGGCCCTTATCCCATTAATTTCACTGCAACCAAATTTCTCCAGCCTCACTAATGATTTCTTCTACTCCTTATTGCTTCAAATTCTGTATGACATTTAATGTTTTGATTACCTGCCTCCCTTTTAAGAACGTGTTCTCATCTAACCTTTGTAATTGTTCTTTATCTGCTTCTTGTTTAAATCTTCTAGAGAGGGGTCACCTGGGTGGCTCAGTTGGTTAAGCCACTACCTCCAGCTCAGGTCATGATCCCGGAGTCCCATGTGGGATCCCATATGGGATCGAGTCCCATATCGGGCTTCCCCTGCTTTGTGGGGAGCCTGCTTCTCTCTCTCTCTCTCTGCCTCCCGCCCTCCCCGGCTTGTGCACTCTCTCTGTCTGTCAAATAAATAAATAAAATATTTTATAAATAAATAAATAAATAAATAAATCTATCTATCTTCTTGAGCTCCCCCTCTTCCAGCCCCCAGCTATCAACCATCATCTTTATCTTCCAAATATTATGTGCCAGCTAATACATTTCATACATTTCTATCTAATTAATTTTCAAATACCACTTCTTTGTTTATGTTGCTCTCCATTTTAAGAGCCTACAGTGAGGCCTGGAGTCTTCCTTTCTATTACAGTGGTTTCCTTACTCCCTTAACTATTCTTTATTATCATTCTCTGCTCCCTGAAATGCTATCCCCTATTTTTGCCATTAATACAAATTCTGTTCTTCTCTGCCCAACCTCTACACTTGACCTCTTCCATGAAGCATGTTCTGACCAACCCTAGTCCAACAATAATATTGTCTTAATTAAAATTTTCTACATCACACAGTCTAAAATTGCATTTTATTATCTTTTCTATCCAGATCATCAATCTCAAAATATAACATACTGTATGATTCCATTCATATGACATTTTCAAAAAGACAAAACTATAGTCATAGAGAACAGATTAGTGGCTGCCAAGGGAGGGGATGAATATAAAGAGATAGCATAGCGAGCTTTTGGGGGTGATAGAACTGTTCTCTATCCTGACCATAGTGATTGTTACATAAATCTATTCACGTGTTAAAATTCATTGAACTTTACTCCAAAAAAAAAAAAAAATCCATTTTACTGCATGATCACTTGAAAAATAAAATTTATGAGAAACTTAGGGTATAGGTAATGTTTCATCTTTTTTTCATATTGAAAACTTTGGAATTGAAAGGAGGCATGAAAAGAGTAAGCTGGTCTGTGGATAAGGCTTTGAAAAATCAGATTTATCCTCCGAGTTAGGCATGCCTCTATAAGGGGGGCAGCAGCACACATGTATTAGCCATAAATATGAAGAGAAATCATAAAGTAAAACAGTATTTTATAGTAAGTGCCACTCAGCCAATGTGATAAATGGGCAAAAAACTAGGCCTCCCATAATACCTTCTCTGGAATTGTAGCTATGCGTGAATGAGACAGTAAAAAGCTACAGGTTAAGATACAGACACAAAGTGGGATGCCTGGGTGGCTCAGGGGGTTGTGAGTCCAACCTGATTTTGGCCCAGGTCATGATCTCTGGGTCATGGGACTGAGTCCCAAATCAGGCCCCGTGCTCAATGTAGAGTCTGCTTGAGATTTTCCCTCTTCCGTTTCCCCTCCCCCTACTGTCACACACACACACTCTCTCTCTCTCTAAAATAAATAAAATAATATTTTTCAAATGATACAGGCACAAAGCATCAACTCTAAGGATGGCAGAATTTAGGAGACTCCCAGGTCACAATATTTTCTCTTAACTCTAGACCATTCATACCTAGTAAAGAGTCCAGTTTCATCCAGATTTCATAGCTTCTCTGTGCTTTTACTTCCTATCTTGATGGAAACAATGGTCATATTTGTACACAGCCAAAGAACAAATACAACAATGACTCATTGCACAATTCATGCAGTTGACTTCATGTATTTTTGATAACACTATCATGTTTCTGAGTTATTAATTTTTCTCCTATGCAGTTTGGGATCCAGTAGGGGGCATGGGGATGTGTATCATCTTGACTATCTTTTGATGCTACTTTCATAGCTAAGTGCCTGACTCTGGGTGAGCCTTACCGAAAATCTCATTCTCTGGAAGGTTTTTTCTAGTCTTTTATAATCTTTATCAATCAAAAGTTACCATCTCAGGGGCCATGCCTTCTTTGCAGGCGCTAGAACTCCCACAATTCTTTGTTAAGCAGAACTCCTTTGACTCAAGGCATGATCAATATATCTTAAAACTAGAGTCAGTTTCCTTTGCTAGCTACAACAATTTCTCTTATTGCCATTCACAGCTGGAGACTTTCTTATTGAAATGTAATCAGCACCATAATAGCCTTGGTATGCTCAACGTTTCCCATGATCCCTTCAGAGGCCTTGAAGCACTCATCCTTTAGGAAGACTGGATCGTGCATAACACTATGTGTAACATCTATTGCAATGGCCCCTGGCTCTCTGCAGGATATCTCAGATATTATGGGATGGACACTGGCCCCTCCTGAAGTATCTCATCCAAGCATGCTATTCAAGGCTCGAATGTTTCCTTTCAAGGAACAAAAACATGTTGGAATGTAATTTCTTTTACAGAGACTGGGTTCAATAGGAGAGAGCTCTAACACCCGTAGGATGCCCTATCCCAGGGTTTTGGGGTAGGACTCCCAATATGTCAAGGAGGCCAAGCATATCAGTACTACCTGTCTCCTCTTCTTCAAGTACTACTGCTACATTCATATAAGCACTATCTTCAAGCCATTTTCTTAAAGAATTCTGTGTCCGTTGAGAAAGGTTTACTAAATTACCTTCAGTCGCAATCTTTAGGGAGTTTAACAGACTCTTACTTCTGGCAGGCTATATAACCCCTTTAGAGAATTGTTTTGGAAACATGAAGCAAAAAAGTTAAACTAGAGAGCACAACTTTGGGATCATTCTTAGAGCCCCACCACTCATAGTAAAACAGACTCCTAAGTTTTCAGGTAGCACCTTCCCAGCCCAAATGTTGAAAAATGAGCACAACCGTCATGGAAGTGGAAGGATATCAAATGGACAAAATTAGGGTAAACTTAATGCTAAACATCCCATGAGCAATCTTTAACCAATGAAGGGTGAGGAACCACCTTTCAGAGGGAAAATTCTGAAACATATTTCATACAGCTTCAGAGTTCCCCAGCAAGAGTGAGCCCCAGCTGCCCACAGTGGAAACCCACTCATCAATATAATATACTCTTTATTGGCTTCCCTTTCTTCCTTCCCTCATTTCTTCACTCTCAATGCTTCCTAACATAATCTTCAAAAAATAAAAAATAAAAAACTCCTTATAGTCAATCCTTGTAAGAGGATTTGTTTTAGGGGAAACCCAATATAATACTATGTCTGTGACTCAGAGAATCTCTACGATTTCAATCTGCCAGGCTTTCTGCCAATCAGACTTGATTTATTTTTACTCAAAGAATATTTACTGAATGCCTAGAAGACAACAAGCAATTTAATATTATTAAACACATGACATCACACTTATGGAATTCTTAGATTAAAAAGAGAAATAAGATCTGCAAACTTAAAAATTTGTATTAGAATGTATTACACAGGAGTAATAAGAAAATTATAAATGGATGAGATAGAAAGAAAAGAGCTCAGAGAACAGAATAGAAAGACTGAAGGAGGTGACATTAGAGTTGGACAATAAAGGACAACAGGATAAAGACATGGAAAAGTCCTGAAAGTGTCTGCTGGGCAAAAGGAAAGATGAATGAAGACTGAGTCAGGAAAGCATAGGGTGTATATGAGAAACAGTGAGTAGTTCCATTTGTTCCAAAACAATACTGTGTAATAGGGATAAGTAGGAAGATAAAGAGGAAAAGGTAGGATATTGTCGGATCATCGATTCTTGGTTTTAAGTATTTTATTGAGAAAACAACGGCATGCCATCGTAATTTTTTGGAAAACATAGCAATATTTCATCTTTTTTGTCCAGTTTATTACTAGTTCAGGTACATTTACCTTTACCCCCATACCAATGTCCCTATTACTCACTCGATCTAAAATTTGCTTTTTTCTTTCATAGTATTATTGTAATACAGTGTTGTTTTTATTAATTAATTTAATTATTTATTTAATTTTATTAATTTTTTATTAATTTTTTCCTCCCTTAGTGAAATGTAAGTTCCCAAGAAACCTATTTAATGTATTAATGTATTACATATATTTAATATATCAGTGCTTTTCATGGCATCCTGCAAATAGTAAGTACTCAATTTAAGTTTTGTTGAATAAATGAATGAATAAGTGATCATGTTTTTTGTGGTACTGATACTTCATCTGATATTTCTCTGACAAAGGCTCTTCATTTTCTCCTCTCCTCATACAACAGTGTGTTCAAACACAAATCAAACTCACAATACTTAAAGTATCCTATGGTTCCCAGATTCACACAAATAACTATAACTTAAATATGACTATCTATGATTTGAGAGTGCACCAGAAGACCCATCTGGCAGGCTCTAATACTCTATTTAATCAAACCTGAACAGAGAATGTGGCTGTTTATTCTACTGGTTCACCTCAAGCCCCAGACTTTAGTTGAGGGTATGGCTGGTTGCAATGCAAAGCTGGTCCTTCCACAAGGTAAGGTGTTCCTTCCACACCACAGGTTAGCCCAAGTGAGAACAAGGGAGAAGAGTGGCATGTCTTTGTTCTGTCTGGCACAAGTTTTGATTGTTCTAACCAGGCCACTATCTCAGTAAGTTTCCACACCTCTTGGTTAGAACACAAATTCTTGTGTTTTGATGTTAGGAACTAAAAGAGTCGTCATTAGACTGAGATGGCTGTAATGTCATTACAGCCCATGCAAACAAAACAAAATCTGAACATGTAAAAGTCTCAAGGATACAGAATCAAAAACTAAGAGCAACCAATCACAGCCAACTAAGCTTTAAGGTATACTTAATCATATAATTTCCTTTCTTTGTCTCCATACCTTTTCTGCCTACCCAGAGAGCTAACTTTCAGTATTTACCACAAAAGTTAGAAACTCTTGAGTAGACAGATGGTATCTGTGAACTAGCTGACCTGAGCATGGGTCTTTCCTCCAGTCCTGCAGAAATGGCCTCAATACATAACTGCAACACTACTGGGTAAGAGAATGTGTAGAAACAGATAACCCCACCAACTATTGGCTATAGGCAAAAAAAAAAAAAAAAAAAAATCAGAGCAGACAGAGGAAGGAAATTCTTCTCTCTACCCAGAGCTGCCAAGTGACATGTGCAGATATTTAAAGAGAATCAACATAGTTAACCACTAGCTGTGGTTACCAATAGCAATGATCAGAATAGAGAAAAACAAACAACAACAACAACAAAAGGATATCACAAATCAAATTTTTAAAAAAAAACAGAAAAATTACTAGATAAAAGAGAAGGCAGATGTGGATAATCTTTTATCTCAGCCTGAAATGCTGGATTTTTAATCTTTCTTAAGATCCCTATCCTTTCCAACTCTCATTGTTTGTGGCCTAATTTTTCAACTAGTTCCATCAGTGTCTCTTGTTTTCATTTTTCTAGTCCAGACTCCCAAATATTTGCCTGTTCACCCATTCTTCTCTTCCTAGTTCTTTCCTTCTGTACCCTTTCTTTTCATTTCTTTATTCCTCCTTGTCACTCCATACTTGTTAAAAATTATTTGCATATAGCATTCATAATAACTTCATATCTTAGCAAAGTGACTTGCATGGGGGAGGATTTCAATAAATATTCATTTAAGATGACTTAACGCCCCCCCACCACCACCACAGCTCCCCACCCCTCAGAGCCCTGGAGCCATCGGTCTTTTTGTAGGTTGCAAAATGAATGAAGTGCAAGGATTTCACTTTAGGAAGAAACAGGAATCAGGACTTTTGTCACTGACTTTCATGAACTGGGCTTCCAACTTTTAAATGTGGTGCATAATTGACACTTTGATACTTTTAGGCTATGGTGTATTCTCACACTCTCGTGGGGAAAAAATACTTGCTGACACAATCAGGAAACAGATGGTGACAAAGATCTTATACTTTGGTGCCAATCAATATGTTTTACTTGCCACTACTAAAATCTCATTTATGGGACCCAGGAATTTAAAGGAATTTTTCTGTTCTTTTTTTCTATCCTTTAAAGCTATTTTTAAGAATCTTTGGGCTTAAAAGTTTCATTTCATTTTTCCTCTTCAGTACTAAAGTAATTCTAGGAGGATTGTGGCTTTTATCTGCCAGAAAATTCATGAATTAAAGTATTTTATTCTCTACTGTTGGTGACAGAGTAAGTTTCTTAACTTTTGCCCCCACTATCCAAACACAACCCTTGAGCATAGCTACCCTAAACTTGAAAAAATAATCTTTTGAAGAATGATAATTCTGCAGTTGTGAATTGATATAGCAATAGCAATGTTTCTCCCCATCCTTTCATACGTGCTTATTTACATAATGGTGACTCCTTGTCAAACTAGCACACAAAAGGAATATTTCTTTTTTTTTTTTTAAAGATTTTTTTTTTTTTTTTTTGAGAGAGAGAGAGAGAGAGTGCATAAACAGGTGGAGCAGAGGGAGAGAGAATCTCAAGCAGACTCAAGGTAGGGCTGAATTTCATGACCCTGATAGGTGGACCTGAGCCAAAACCAAGAGTTGGTAGCTTAACCAACTACACCGCCCAGGTGCCCCAAGGAATATTTCTGAAAGGGATAGATAACATTCTTGTTCAGAATACAAAAACTTAATGAGTTGAAACTCTATGTTTGAGGAGAAAGAATCAGATAATCCCAGTTAACTGGGAAATTCTCCCCAGACCAGAAGCTTCTGAAGGGTAAGTTCAGTGCTTTATTTTACCTCAGGGTCCACATACCTGTATTTAACAAATATTTGCTGGGTTGAACCAAATCTATGAACTGGCTAGATAGACAGCCACCAAAAGAAACCCCCTTTGTTATGTTGTCTCTAATACATATGATTTACATCATGACCTGTAGGGTTTGGGATGCCTAGAAATGTATAGATGAGTGAATCACCGGCCTGGGCAAACACAGGAGGCTGATTTAATCAGGCATCTTCCATCTCATTGTGCTTTTCTCCCCCATTGCTCAAATCAGTCACTAACATCTCTCAAAAAGTTGGAAAATATTTGTTAAATATGAATCCATAGACGACAGAGAAGAAGAAAAGTACAGTGTGCTGAGCATATACTTTATACCAAGCACACGTAGGACATACAATGTATCTCTCAAAACAATTGTACATAAAGCTGTTATTATTACTCCTGTTTTACAATGAGGAAACAAAGCCTCAAAGATACTAATTAACTAGCCTAACAACACAGAGATAGACTGTAACATAACTGGAGTATAAGCCCAAGTCTCTCTAACTGCAACGTCTGCCGCACAGGAAGATTACTTTTTAATTTCCTTGAATCTAAACAAATTCTGTGCTCCTACTTCTAAGACCATAAATATGTCATTACTTCTAATTTCCCCCAGTTACTTCTCTGGTGATTTACCCACAGATCTGGGGATTGACACCCTAAGGGAGTTCTTATGTTTTCAGGTTTTCATTCTTCTCAGTCCCTTCTAAAAGGGATGTTTTCAGGTTTTCATTCTTCTCAGTCCCTTCTAAAAGCCCACAAAATGCCTAAAGTATCGTGCTCTAATGAGCTTCCTGACAAATTCTGCAAACTCCAAACTGGTTAGAATCTGAGCAAACGTGCCATTGTAGAAACAAATGCATGACATATGTATCATATAAGGCCTCTAGTCAAAATCCCCATTTTGCTCAAAATAGAAACTCTTTGGCCTTTCCATTGGTATTACATTACTTGGGCCCTCCTCAATTATTTCTCTGATGGGCCCTCTTACTGTTTTCCCTTGGGCTCACGTTCTTTGTTCACACTGTCTTTCATGTGTTCTAGTCTTGCTTACACATCTAAGCCTTTGCACTATCTGTTCCTTCTGTCTGACACAACTTCTTCCCCAGATTTATAGGCAGCTCTCTCTCACCTCCTTCAAGTTTTTGTTCACAACTCACCCCATCAACGATATCTACCCTGATTATCCTGGATTATCCTGTTAAAAATTATAACCAAACATGAGCAAGAGTTTTCAATCTTCTTTACCCTACACAGCTTTTTTTTTCTCTTTTTTTGATAACATTTATCACTTTCTAAGAGACTTTTTATTTCAATTCTTTTTCAGGCTCATTATCTACTGTCTGTATACCCCCACCAGGACATAAGCTTCAGAGACAGAGATTATTTTAAATTTCATACATGGATATATCCCAAGCACCTAGAAACAGTGCATATAATAGGTGCTCAATAAATGAATAAGTATGCATGTAAACGCATACACATTTATGAATCTCAAACACCTAAATTTCTCAGGGTATCACACAATATTAAGAATTATAGTAATAACCAAGTTTATGAATTTAGATTCCACTCACCCTGTTTCATATTTCTCTTGCATCAATAAATTCAACAAAAATGTGTAGTATTGAAGTTAAAGATCCAGCGGCACACATTTCTTCAAAATGCAATCAGATACCTGTGTATTTTCTTTGTAGTAGTAAAATGACTTATTTGAATCAAAGGCCTCAAAGTCCATGTATCAAGGTGAAAATACTCCCACACAACCCAAAAAGTATACACACATCAACATAAAAACACTGGTCAGACTCTAGTTTATGTTTTTATCTGTTTCTCTCCAGCTATCTGTTCATCATTCAGCTTCTCATGCCTCTTTAAGTCTGTACTCTTCTCTAAGGTGTATCCCTCTCTTTCTCCCAACTCCAGAGGAAAACAGTCTTCCATCAAACATGGTGCTTTGGCTCAGATTTCCTTAAGCACAGCATCAGATTTATTGCTGGCTTTATCACTTATCAATAAAACCAGTTTCCACACCTTGTTCTATCTCGACAGCCGTCTCCCCAGACATCAGGAACCAAGGTTTACATAGACTCCTGACTTTATCTGGGCCCCCGTGATGTACAATATCATGGCAACAAGGCCTTTTCTCTTTGTTCTGGGGAGACTTGAGCCATAATGTGGCAGCCTGGTGTTCATGCTGATTGTGATAAAGAACAGCACACTGAGCAGTTTTTCTCACTCTTCTCTCTCTTCTCTCTCTCTTTTAAAGAAACAGGTGTTGGCATGGATTAGAGAAAAATTACATCATCTTCAAGAGAAGAGGAGGAATAGAAAGGAGAAAAAAAAATAGGGAAAAAAAGTGGCAACCAGACCCAAATACATTTGCACATATAAAGCTGTTCTAATGAGAGCCAAATTGATTTGACATTCAGTGGCAGTTTGAAGCCAAGAAAAGCAAAGCAGCCTACAAAAGGCCTAGCTCATTGTTTATGGAGTGTCATACTCTATCATCTGTGAGACCAATAACAGGGATGGGAAGGCCTTTAAAGGCAGGGTGTGTGCTGGGAAGGGCTGTGTGGATACCACCAATGTCAGATCTGATAGACGGATTGAACGTGGCTTCCTGAGCTGAGATGGTGTTTGTCAGATGAGGCGGATATTCTCTGCAGATTATACATTAGCCAGCAAATTTGTAAAGTGTTAGCATTCTTTGAGGATGTGTGCTATGCACAGGGAGGCACATTTTACATTGGTCTGGGAGAGAAAAAAAAACCCTCATGAAAATATTAACCAACAAAAGAGAGTAATGAATTATGTGTCATTCAAATGGAACTATATGCATAATATTATAGAACCATCATTACCATGACAAAAAATATGTTTATTCTTAGCAAACAATGTGCATCACAGGTATGTACATGTATACAGTTGACAGGATGAAGAAGATCATACTAAAATAGAAATTCTTTCATTAGCTTTATTTTTCAAGAAGCTATATGGTCATTTCAATAGTGCTAACTAGCCAGGGATTTACTATTCTGCAGCTCACTGTTAAAAAATACCTGGAAAGGAGTGAGGTGTTTATTAAATGTCAGCACATGACAAGGTAGATCAAATAAGTCTTCCTAGAAATGGGTGAAATGCTAGAGTGTTACGGTCTGTGTATAAAGAAGATTCTCTTTTTCCCTTCTCTCCAGCCTCAAGCCCAGTCTAAGTATTACTTTGATATTAGATTTGGTGTAAGATTCCAATATTAGTGTTTACTTTTGGACTTCACAAAGGAAAGTTGATTTCATTGCAAGGTATTGCTGAGTGATATCAAATCCAAGATTTCAGCCTCTTTCATCTCAATTTTCTAAACACTTATAGGACTAAGAATAGAATTTGACCTTAAGTAATCTAGACCTCACAGTGTGTCTCCAGTATAGATTTTATAGCACCATAAAATACTGTGTATACTAGATAAAGAGTAAAAACAAAATGATGTCATAGGAAGCATAGTAATACATCACGAATAATTAGAACTCCTATTACTTTAAACATATACATCTTTAATATAAATTCAAATGGAGAAATGGAAAATATTATTATTGATAGAAATAATAATAGTGCAACTGGAATTTTATTGTTCACATTTATCTTGTACAGCTTTCAAGTCCTTGATATTCCTTAGGACCAATAAGCCTCAATCCTTCTTTGCCCCATCTTGCTGAGGGTCTGGGATGGGAGGATCTGAGGAATTACACGTAAAGAGCAACTGGAATTATTTACCAAACCCACTGCCCTCTAGTTACCAGCATTCACATAGTGGGTTACAGGCTTTTTATACACCTTTATGGTGTATAAACGTCTTACCCTGAACCCAAACAGAATCCCTTAGCCTATACTCTGCAGGACACAAGAATGAAAGCTCCAGCAGTGGCCAGGCTGGGACACAGTGTTTGACATACAGTTTCTATCCCTCCTTGTTACCACTACACCTATGGAGCCACCACAAGGATTTCAATTCTACAAGCATTTAATGTGCTACCGTGGCTTGATGCTGGGGATGCATAGTGACTCTAGTTCTTACTGTCAAGGAGCTTACTGTAATTTACAGAGTGCTAGGCAAGGATAATTCTTACTGTCTTGAGATCTCAAGCCTTTATACCACCATTGAAGTTTATGCTATCTGATGGCATACTGTACGCCTCACTGAACAGAAGGATTAACATCTCCTAACAGAACTTTGATAGATCTGGAGTCCCAGAGCACCAAAATGGGCAGATATAGAAGCCTTAAATTAAAACACAGCCACCTTTACCAATAGAGTGTGTGGTCATGGAAAATAGGGGTTGAAATTAATGTTATAAATAATTGTATAGTGGTCGTTTTCAAAATGCTTTCACACAGGTGATTTATTCTGATAATATCAAAGAATTTGGTCTTTTGATGGGGCAATTAGAATTAGGATCTAATGAATTGATTATATACTTAAATTTTATGGGCTAAATATTTGTGTTGCCCCAAAATCATATGCTGAAATCCTTCTCTACCCCAATGTGATGGCTTCAGGATGTGGTGCCTTGGGAGGTAATTAGGATTAGATGGGGTCATGAGGATGAAGCCCTCATGAACAGGATTAGTGCCCTTATAAGAGTCATAGAGAGCTTATGTCACCTCTCCACTCCACCCTATGAGGATACAGTAAGTTGGCAGTGTGCTAATGGGAAGAGGCTACTCATAGCTGGGTTCTATGCTGGCACTCTGATCTCAGACTTTTAGATTCCAGACACGTGGGAAATAAATTCCTACTGTTTACAAGCCACTCAGTCTATGCCAGTTTATTATAACAGCCTAAAAAGACTAAGACGTCAACCTGAGAGAACGATCTGGCATGACTGGTGTAGATGCAACACAGAACTCATTCAAAGGATAATCTTCTGGAAGTACCCTCACTCTTTGGATGGAATTTGTGCTTATTTATATTTTCCAGTATAATTTCTGTGAATCTCAATAGCAACACAAAAATGATTTGAATTCTTCTGTATGTAGGTATTTGATAATGTTGAGAAACATTTTAAGAAAAATTTGAGTCAAGCTGATCAGTGTATGTGTTCTATGAAGCAGAGAAATTAATATAATTAACACTTCTGAGCCTTTGCCATATAAATTGATCCCTGCTAATTGCTTAAGCTAAAAGAACTGCCAAAATCACTCTACCCTTACTTGATAAATAAGAGCAACCCGACTGGGTTCAAATATTGCCTCTGCTTCTTACTAGCTAGGTAATCTAAAAAATTTAATAAATCCCGTGTCTCCATTTCTTCATCTGTAAAATAGGGATAGTAAAGGAGGTGCGATAAAGTTTAAACAAAAATAAACAGAGGAATAAGGCACTCAATATATGAAAATAACAATGCTGAAATAATAAGTGTTAATTTAAAGAATAATTCCAACAACATATTTAGAATAATTCAAAAAATGTTTCACTAGATTTGTGATAAAGTATTTTTTTCAATTTTGGAAACTCTTTCTTTAGTTTTGGTGGTAATATTAGCCAGGGAAAGTTAAGAATGGTGCAGAAATTTTGCTGATCATTTCTCCTAATCCAATAACATTCCTTTAAGAAGTGCTGGATTATGTGTATTTACATCATCTTCTTCTACCTATACATGTCTTTATTGGCACAGGAATGTGTGGCTCTCCACATTGGTGAAATCAATAGTCTGTTTTCTGGTGTAAACTTTTATCAGTTCTTTGTAGGGTTTCTCATTATGTATGCTGGCACTACTTTTCCTCATAGGCCAGACATATCTTTCTATAAAGTTGGTCACCCTATCCTTAGTTGAATCACTCTAACACTCCAAATCAAATAAACATGTATGCTTTTCTGTCTCAGAAGCAAAAACCATAGAGGAAAAAACAAATCATGTTTCTCTTCTCAGCTTTGTTTAAAAACCATCGCTGGCATGAGCTACAACAGTAATAACAGCTATTCTAACAAGGTGCCATGAAATAGGTATTATTACCATCTCTGTATCACAGATGAGTAGAGAAGAGTTTAGCAGAGAAAGGAGGGATCATACAGCTACTGCCTGGCCAAGACAAGATTAGTTCCAGTTTCTTGCGCCCTTAACTCCAGTTGCACGGCTGCCTGGGATTATACGTGTGCGGTCACCTCACAGGGATCACAGCCCTGTGTAGCTAAGCAATAAATGGGCATCTCCTAGCGATAATAAACTGGCTGCTCTTTCAGATTCAACAACTAGTGACTAGAATTTGCAGCATGTGCAGCTCCAACAAGTTCAGGTTTCACAGAAAGAAAGCAGGGCATCAGAAATTTTTTTTTTTTTTAACACATTTCACCAAATCTAATACTGGTTGAGCCCATATTTTTGGTTATCATAAAGTTTAAATGAAATGCCTTTGTGCTCATTAACATGCAATTAATGATAAAATAGATAAAAATATTCATTGAAGATCACTGACCTAAAGAGAAATCTGACTTTCTACTTTTAAATTTAATACATGTTTAATATGGGTATTTCATGTAGTTCATATGATATGCATAACATAGTTATAGTCTAAATAAGTTTGTAAATAATGTTACTAAGGCTTTGGCAAAGCTATTTTGCCATTATTTCTTACCTCATCACACTCTCAATTACTTTGCACAGAATGCCCTGTTAAGAAATAGCACATGAGGGCGTCTGGGTAGCTTAGTCCATTAACTGTTTGCCTTTGGCTCAGGTCATGATCCCAGGGTCCTGGGATTGAGTCCCACATGGGGCTCCCTGCTTTGTGGGGAGCCTGCTTCTCTCTCTGCCCCTCCTCCCACTCATTCTCTCAAACTCTCTCTTTCTCTCTCAAATAAATAAGTAAAATCTTTAAAAAAGAAAGAAAGAAAAGGAAATAGCATGTGAATAAATTAATTTGAGATTGGTGCTTAAGAAGGGACAGTTTAGTTTTGGATCCCAACAAGCTGAAAGCATTATGCCCCTTCCTGATATGAAGAAATATATCCCATATGGCAGGTCAGAACAGGTCTATTATTTCTGACTCTGTATCACAGTGAAATGTATCATATTTAAATCTTAAATATCTGAAACTTTAGTTCTCAAGCAAACAAGCTTAGATTACAGTTTGTAACACTTAACAACAAAAATGCCTGTGATTAAGCAAAATGTCACAAAGTCCATCATCATAACTTGTGCATAGGGGGAGAATCTTCAGGTCCTCTCACTCAGAACACATTTATACTCACTTTTCCTACACTGCAAAAGAGCCTGTTAGGTTTGGTTTGGTTTTGTTTTCCCAACTTCTAGCTCCACAATAGATTAGATACAATAAATTAATGGGTGAAAACTGCTATCTAAAAACACATTAAGGATGTGGAGAAATATAGAAACACACAAAACTTGAACCATATTCCCAGCTGGGGCCATTTAGTATTGGAGCAAACAGCCACTCTCCAATCAAACCCCAAAATATTTCGTGGATCATTAATACATTATAGAAACTTATCATTTGCTTCCATGATAATCACCTTGTATAAATTGGATGCCATAAAAATTAGGTTCAGTATATTTTGTATAAGAAGGCTAAAGGTTCCTAATACATTTTAAGAAATATTTCCATATGAAATCCTTCAAATTTTGTCTTAACTTTGATATTTAAAGGGTAAACACTAAAATAACAAGAATACCCAAATACGCACAAAAAAATGCATTCCCTGAAGGCTCTAGACTATTGTGGTTTTATTAAATATAACTGTTTTTGAAGAATAATACTGCTATGTCTGAACTGGTTGGTGTCCTTAATAGCTCCCTCTCCACCCACAAAGCCAATGGCTTTCTGTAAGTGCAATTCCAATATATGTTCCAAAAAATACCTCTAAGCTCCACTTCCTGCTCACCCTTCCAAATCCACAAATTCTGGTTTAGTGTCCCCAGTCACTACCCTGTTGCTTTGTACCTGCTTTATGCTTCGATTGCCTGTTTAGTTCCCAATTCTGGCATTAGCCCTGGATATAATTCTGATATCCCATAGCTCCATGACCTAGAGGAGCACTGTCTAAGAGAAAATATAATGTAAGTCATATATGTAATTTCTAATTTTCTAGAGGCTAAATTTATTTATTTTTCCATGTTTTTATTTTTATTTTTTAAGTTCTTATTTAAATTCCAGTTAATTAACATACAGTGTAATATTAGTTTCAGGTATACAATATAGTGATTCAGCACTACCATACAATACACCTGGTGCTCATCACAAGTGCTGTCCTTAATACCCATCACCTAATTAACACATCCCTACTATCCACTTCTCCTCTGGTAACCATTAATTTGTTCTTTATAATTGAGTCTCTTTCATGATTTCCCCCTCTACATCTCTCTCTCTCTCTCTCTTTTTTTTTTAGAGGCTAAATTTAAAAAGTAAAAAAAATTTTTGATAATAAATGTATTTAACTTAGTGTACTGTAATGATCATAATATATTAATAAGGTTGTTACTCTTTTTTTATGCCAAGTCTGAAATCCTGTGTATATTTTACACTTCCAGCATACCTTATCTTGAACTAGCTACATTTCAAGTGCTCAATGGATACATGTGACTAGTGGCTACCATACTGGATAATGTAGCTCTAAAGCACTTGGGCCATGATCATCCCAACCCCCAGGACCCCCACCCAGGCTGAAACTTCAGATTCCCTGATGGTCTCTGAGGGTACTTTGTGTAGCAGGCTACATTTTTCTGTACAGGCTCTATGTATGTATTGGTACATAGCTAATAACAATATCATTTTAAGCAACTTCATCACCTATATTTTTTACTAAAACACTTTTAAATCTCTTCTTCTTCTAATTGACAGCAACATATACTATGTGAAGTAGATAAAGCAGGCATCAATATCCCCATTTCATAGATAAGAAAACTGAGAATCAGAGAGATTAGTGATTTATTTAAGGTTGCCCAGCAAAGATAATAATTAAATGAGATCCATGTGATTTTTAGTTTATAGCTCTTTCAATGATTCTTTATTACTCCTTAAAGCAATTAAAGGATGAACCTATTTGTTGATTCTTGGATGCAAATTCCCAAATGATGTAGACACCTGGTCAGCAGTAGCCTAATTCACTCTCTTGAGCAATGGTATCAAACATATATTGAAACACGCACAGTCAACCCATAAGACATCAAGGATAATAGAAGAAAGTCTGCATGAAATATGTGGCAAAGATGTTTTTTCTTCATGTATAAGCAGAACTAACACTTGGGCAATGATTAAATCACATTGAGAAACCTCAAAGACACATAAAAAAGGAAATTCTTTGAGGGGTTTGCTTCTTGTTTATTTTTTAGAAATGAAGTGATCTAAAAAGAGAGGACAAGCTCATTCAGTTATAGCTTTCATATAATTACCACAAACTCTAATGCAAATTAGACTGTAGGTCTGCTCAATGTACATTTCTGTGCTTGCCAAATTATGTTTGGCAGTGTGGTCAAGCAAGAACAGATGCACACTGGGCCGAGTTTTCTTGGGCTGTTCAATAATTAGGAGGACCATGTATTATAATAAACCACATCCCCTTGGCTAAGATTTGGATGCAAATTGCACACTAATTCACTTCCAAGTTTTTTGGAAGCTCACCAAGAGAGATGAAAATCAGGGAAATATACTGTTTACTTCAGGAAATTTGTTTTAAACTAAATATGGCTCATTTCTAAGAGGCGCTGGGGAACTCCATAAGAAATGTAACAATAGCTTTTTCAGGTTCCATTCAGCAGGAGTAAGAAAACGCAAAGGGGTTCCTTTGAAGAGCTTTTCATAAGTTACCGGCCAGTTCTAACCATCCTTATGAACACACTGAGGGAGTCCTAAATGCAGAATAAACAGCAGCTTCTCTTATCTGTCAGCTTTTTCAGGATCTGCCTTAAGAGCAGAGAGCCTCTTCACCTGGGTTCTTCCCACTGAGAGTAGTCTACATCTAATGCCTGAACGAGGCCACTGGGGTAAAGCTCAGGATGACTCTGAAAAGCAAGGCTCCCTTTAGAGCTCTATCATGATCACCTTTCTTTCATAGGTGTTAATCCCCAGTAAAAACTCTGAATTCTGTCTCATCATCTGCTTCCAGAAAACCCAGCCTATGGTCAAGCTTCTATCAATGCCCTTCTACCCAACCTGAACCTATGACATGAATGCTAGAACTTGATCATGTTCTCCAATTAATCAAGACACTCGAGCCTCTCATCTTAGCATCCCCTTTAGGATTCATTGTCACTCCTTTCAAGAGAGTCTCCAACACTTTTTTTTTTCCCCAACACTTTCTCACCTGATCCAATCAATCACCCAATACCATTCTTCAGATTAATCTCTATAGAAATGCTAAGTTCAGATTATAGTAGTAGATTCATAATTGCAGTAAATAATCATTTTCTAAGTTTTTATTTTTAGATAATTATAGATTCACATGCAGTTTTCAAGAAACAATACAGTAGGGGCCCCTGGGTGGCTCAGTGAGTTATAGCCTCTGCCTTCGGCTCAGGTCATGATCTCAGAGTCCTGGGATCCAGCTCCGCATCGGGCTCTCTGCTCAGCAGGGAGCCTGCTTCCTCCTCTCTCTCTGCCTGCCTCTCTGCCTACTTGTGATCTCTGTCTGTCAAATAAATAAATAAAATCTTAAAAAAAAAAGAAACAATACAATAAAATCACAAATATCCTTCATCTAGTTTCACCCAATGATAATATCTTGCATAACTATAGCACAATATCACAACCAGGAATTTAACATTGATGAAATCCACTGATCTTATGCATATATCACTAGTTTTACATGCCTTCATTTGTGTCTTTGTGTATGTAATTCCATACAATTTTATCACATGTGTAGGTTGGCATGGCCATCACAATAGTCAGAACACAGAACAGGTCCATCACTAGGATTCTTGGTGCTACCTTTTACAACCACGGTGTAACATCCTTCCCACCTCCTCTCCCTAACCCCTGGAAACTACTAATATGTTCACCATTTCTATGATATTGTCATTTTAAGACTGTTATATAAGTGAAATCATTCAGCATATAACTTTTGGAGAGTGGTCCTTTTCATTCAATATAATTCCCTTGAAATCCATCAAAGGATGTATCAACAGTTCTCTTTTTATTGCTGAGTAGTATCCCACAGAAAGCATGTACCACAGTTTATTTAACCATTAATCCATCAAACGACATTTAGGTTATTTCTACTTTTGGGCTATTAAGATAAAGATGTTTTGAATATTCATGTACAGGTTTTGTGTGGATGTACATTTTCATATTCTAAGATAAATGCCCAAGAGTACATTTGCTGGATCTTTTGGTAAACACATATTTAGCTTCATAAGAAATTGCAAAGTGGCTATGCCATTTAAAATCTGCACTATCAGCATATGAGTGAATCAGTTTCTCAACATCATCAGCAGGATTAGGTGTTATCATTTTTGTTTCTATATTTTAGCCATTCTGATAGGGGTGCATGACATCCCACTGTGGCTTGAATGTGCCTTTCCTAATAGCTGATGATGTTGAACATCTTTTCGTGTACTTATTTGCCCATATATTTATCCTCCTCAGTGGAATGTCTATGTCTTTTGCTCATTTTGTAATGGGATTATTTGCTTTATTATCGTTGGGTTTTGAAAGTTCTTAATAGAATCTAGATACAAGTTCTTTGTCAAATATGTGATTCACAAAATTTCCTCCTACTCTGCAGTTTGTCTTTTCTTCTTCTTAACACAGTCTTTGGCATAGCAGAAGTTTTAAATTTTGGTAAGGTCCAACTTATCAATTTTTTTATGGATTATGCTTTTGGTGTCAAGTCTGAGTAATCATTTTTTATTGTGAATTTTATATTCTGATTAAGAAAGACAACCGGGTTGTGTAATAGTGAATATAATCACATATTTTATTACACAATACTTGCAGATGATCTATTTCTTCTCAATTCAATAAGAGACATAGTTAATTTATGAATGTGAATAGCTCACATTACATTCAATATTTATTCACTTATTTGTTTAACCAATATTTTGAACAGTGTTTGAATTGAACTGCATATTTGACATAACCTATCACTCACTTTCATGCAAAAACCCTTAATGTTGTAACTTTACATTGATTCTGAAAACAGTGGCATTTCTTGTGTATTCTTTATATTTTACTATAAGTTGCCAGAAGATGTAAAGTTACAAACTTTCAGTTTTATTCCAAACAAGCTCTTAATTTGTTAAAGATAAAGTTGTGGTATCTGTTTTGTGGTGGGAAAAGGTCAGTAGTAAACTGCCTAAATGATAGAATAATTTGCTACAAGGCCAAATAATATGCAATGTATTTAATAAAAGTTCAAATATAAAAATTATAGACAGCACTGGACAATTTGGTTGAGGCAAAGTTGAAAAGATATGATGACTTCCAAGAAAGTCTTAATATTAGACAAAGGAATAAAATATAAAATTGAGTATCCATGATCATAAATATGCAATGGCAGAAAATTTTAAATTACTTATAGACACATACAGGTTTGAAGTCAGTTGTGCTCACTTGAAAAAATAGAGACATCATTATGAGTAAATCAATAAAACTGTAAAAACTGTTTTGTTTTGTTTTGTTTTTAAGATTTTATTTATTTATTTGACAGACAGAGGTCACAAGTAGGCAGAGAGGCAGGAAAAGAGGAGGAAGTAAGCTCTCTCACTGAGCAGAGAGCCCGATGCGGGGCTCAATCCCAGGACCCTGGGACAATGACATGAGCCGCAGGCAGAGGCTTTAACCCAATGAGCCACCCAGGTGCCCCACAGCTGTTTTTTAAAAGTGAATGAAACTTTAGATTATGCAAAGGTTAAAAAAATAATGTGCAGAATATTTTGATATTAACTATATTGACACATTAAATAATAAATTCAAATCAATATTCTTGCCTACTAAGCACTAAGTTCATTAAGGTTTAATAACATTAAGCATATTACATAACAGAAGACTTAATAGTACTTAAAAATGGGTAAAATAATGTTGTTACAATAATATTTGATAATATATTTTCTAGTAATTTCAAACTCTTTTGCAAACCAATTAATTCTGTAAAGGAAAATACCTCAAGAAGAAGTTTCTGCAAGTTAATGGAACAATAATATGTAAATCTGGGAACAATGAAGTGGACATATTTAACCATAGAGCTTGGAGAAGCAGAAAGCCAATCAACAGAGACTGATAAAGAGATGAAGTGATGAGAGGAAAAAAATAAAGGAAAGTATTGCCTGGGTTACTGAAGATTTTAAATTACTTATTCCCAAATCTTGGTTGCATTCTTGTACTCAGTTTTGTGATATGCTCTTCTATCTATACAATAATTTTTTTCTTTCTTTTTTCCTGCATTTAAATCATATGCCCAACCAAGATGAAGTAGTAAATACCAGATTTACCCAACATCCTTAAAAAATTTAAAAAAGAAACAAAAGAGATGGAATAAAATGGACACTGGACAACAGAAAGCACAGGGCAGTGATCCCTAAAAGAGTAAAAACAAATTATTTGATCCTTATGAGGGCCTGAACTCACTACATGAGGGGATTTTCCAAGCCATAACATAAGGGGAATCCAAAGACAGACTGTAATCTTGCTAAGTTTCAGAGACAGATTAAGACTTTGGGAGGCCAAAGTGACTACAGTCTTGAAAACAAATTATCAAAGAGGAGAGGAGGTTGCTACCAAGAGAAAGAATGCAAGAAACCTGCAGAAGACTTCTCCTTTAGTCCTTGGCTGGATACTGATCTGCACATGAGTGTAAGGCCAGGAAAAGAATACCAGAAAGTGGTAGATCAATCCTCAAAGGCTAAATTGGTCCAGAAATAGGTTCTATTCTCACTAGCTAGAGTAAAAATTCCTCCTAATACAGGGGGTATGGGGTAGAGTCCTCAGAAGTACACTACTCTATGGTCAGCAAATTAGCTTAAAATAAAGGATATCTGGACCCTTGTTAACAAACCTTGAAAGGAAACCCCAAAGGATAAAATTGGACCCAAGTAACTTAACTTTATCTGAGAACAAAGTTCTCAAATATTTAAAATATTACTCTCTCCCCAAATCCAGAAAATAGCAAACTAAAATTCATATGTACTAGCATCCACTCAAAAATTGCCGAACATGCAAAGGGAGAAAATATGATGCAAAACTAAGACAAAAATCAATTATTAGGATCATACTCAAAGATGTTGATAATAAATTAAAACAGTTAAAATCAATATACTCTATATTGTAAAGAAGGTATAGGAAAGCATGAAATGTTGAGGAGAGAAGTGGAAAATAAAAAACAAAAACTGACCAAATAGGGCTGAAAAATAAAGTATATGAAATACAAATCACACCAAATGCTATTAAAAACAGAATAAGCTTTACAGAAGAAAAAGTCACTGAGCTTATAAACACAGCAATAGAAACTGTACAAAATGAAATACATAGAAAAACTAGTAAAATTAAAACAACAAGAGCATCAATGGTTTGTGAGAAAATAACAATAAACCTAAAATAAGGATAACTGAAAACCCAGAAAGTTGAGGAGTAGAAAAAATGTTTGAAATAATAATGGCCTAAAATTAGCCAAATTTGATAAAATACAGAAATCCACAAATCCAAGAAGCTCACCAAAACTCAAGCAGAAGAAACCAAAAAGTAAACAATGTGAAGGCATATCACAATAAATTAATGTAAACTAGGGAGTTGGGGGAAAGATCCTGAAAACACAGACTAAAAATGACACTATATGAACAACTACAAAAAAAAAGAGTGAAGTAGACTTCTCAAGAAACCATTCAAGCCAGAAGACAATGGAACTTCATCTTCACAGTACATAAAGAAAAGAACTGTCAACCTAGACTTCTATACCCAGCAAAAATATCTTTTAAAAAATGAGAGTGAAATAAATACTTATTTGGCTTACAAAAGTTAAGAGAATTCATTCCCAGCAGTCTAGACCTATGGAATACATTAAAGGAAGTTCTTTAGGCAGAAGTAAAATAAACCTATATGGAAATATAGATCTACTCAAAGAAATGAAGATCACGGAAAAGATTAAATTGTGATAAAATATAAAAGGCATTTTTTTCCTTTTTTTAATCTCCTTAAAGCAAAAGCACTAACAATATATTCTGTGGCTAATAGATTTGGGAGTAAACTTTCTTACAAAAATAGCACAAGCATATGAAGATCAAGACAGAAATACATGGTTAGTAAGTTTCTTACATGATATGCAAAGTGATATTATATTATTTGAAAACAGACTGTGATAACTTAGAAGTATGTAATGTAAACGCTGCATCAACCACATAGAAAAAATGAAATAATAAAGTATAGCTAGTATATAATGGAGATAAAATAGAATTATTAAAAAAAAACTAATCTGACAAGAAAAAGTAACAGAAAAAAAAAAAAAAGAACAAAGAACAGACAGGACAAATAAAGCCTATATAGCAAGATGGAAGATTTAAACCTGATCATATCATTATTTATATAATGTTTTAAACTCATATAATACAACAGTTCGGTGATGGAAACGTTCACTATTTGACTGTAGTAATAGTTTCATGGGTGCATACATAAGTCAAAAACTGATCAAATTATATGCTTTAAATATGTACGATTTTTTGTACTTCAATTATAGCTGAAAAAATTTGTAAAATAGGTAACCAAAGAAGATATCAAAAGAAAGAAAATAATACAATTTAAAATAATCCCCAAAATATGAAATACTTGGAAATAAATTTCCAAATACTTCAAATAAAAGGTATATTGTTAAGTTACAAGAAACATAAACAATGCTAACCTATATCTTGTATTAAAAAAATTCACTTGACATATAAAGATAAATACGTTAAAAGTAAAAGGATACCAAAAAGATACACCATGAAAACACAAGCCAAAAGAATGCAGAAGTGGCTTTACTAGTATTAGACAAAGTAGATTTCAGAACAATGAATATTACCAGGGATAGAGAGGGTAAATTCATAGTGATGATGGGGTTGACTTTTCAAGAGGTATTAGTTCTCCTAAATGTGTTTGTAATTAATATCAGAGATTCAAAATAGATGCAGATTAGTGCTCGTTTCAGCAGCACATATACAAAATAAATGCAGATTAACCTGAGAAAACTAAAGGCAGAATTAGATAAATACATAATTATAAGTAGAGATTTCAATATCCCATTCTCAATAATCAATAAAAAAAACGAGAGAGAATATCAGTGTGTCTATTTAAGACTTGAACAACAATATCACTCACTTAACCTAATATATGTTTATGGAATACTCTCAAGCAATAATAAAATGCATACTTTTTAATAAGTGCATATGAATCATTTAAGGAGATAAACCATTTTAGGTCTTAAAACAAGAATCAATGAAATATAAAATTTAAAAGATCAAAAATATACATTGTATGTTCTCTGATCACACTGATTTAAATTAGAAATTGATTTTTAAAAATGATATCTGGAAAATCTTCAAACATTTTAAGTTAAATGACACACAGCCAAGTAACTTGTAGGTCACAGAAGAAATCACAAGGTTAATTATAAAATATCTTTAACTGTATGAAAATAAAAATGCAATATAACAAGATATGCAAAATGTAGGCAAAGCACTGCTTGAAGGATTGCATTAAATAACTATGAAAGGATAAAAAAGGGAAGATACCCAATCAATAATCTAAGCTTCTACCGTAAGAAATTAGAAAAAGAGGAAAAAATTAGACTGAAACAAGCAGAAGAAAAGATATACTAAAGGTCAGAGCAAAAGGCAACAAAATATAAAACATAAAAACACTAGGGAAAATCAAGGAAATCAAAAGCTGCTTCTTTGAAAAGAAGCAAAAAATTGATAAACCTCTAGTTATACTAATTATGAAAAAAAGAAAATACACAAATTACCAATATCATGAATGAGAAAGAGGATGTCACTACTAATTTTACAGGCATTAAAAGATCAATAATTTTATGAACTATAGGCCAAGTAACTTGACAACTAAGATAAAATGGGCAACTTATTGAATGATGTGAACTACCAAAATCCACTAAAGTAGAAGTAGTCAAGTTGAATGTTCCTATATCTATCAGAGAAAATGAATGCATAACTTTAAAAAGTCCTGCAAAGAAAACTTCAGGCCCAAATGGCTTTATTCGTTAATTCTATCAAACATTGAAAAGGAAATATACCCAATTCTACAGAAACTCTTTCCAAAAGTAGAAGAGCTGAAAATTCCATTCAATTCATATGTGACCATCATTACCTTTGTACAAAAAACAGAAAAAGAAGTTATTAGAGTGGCCACTCTTACCACTTTTATTCTACCTTATAGTGAAGATCCTAGCCAGGGTAATCAGGCAAGGAAAAGAAATGTTGGGCATACAAATTGAAAAAGAAGTAAGGCCATCTATATTTATAGAAGCGTGATCACCTTTATTGAAAATCCCTAAGAGATCTATAAGAAAAGCTATGGAACTATTAAGCAAGTGTAACAAAGTGAAATCAACTGTATTTCTGTATATTAGCAAATGCAAATATCAACTGCATTTCTATATACTAGCATTGAACCATCAGAATCTGAAATCACAAAAATATGGTTAGGCAGTTTCTTTAAAAATTGAACTTTCACATGCCATACAACCAAGCCATTCCACTTCTAGGTATTTACCCAAGAGAAACAAAAGCATATGTCCATACAGAGACTCCTACACTAACATTCATCACAGCTTTATTTGTAATTACCATAAATTGGAAATAACCCAATGTCCATCAGTAGTTGAAGAGAGAAAAAAATCCTGGTATATCCATAAAATAGAATGGTATTCAGCAATAAAATGAAACAATTATCATGCATGCAATAACATGGATGAATCTTGAAATCATTTACAAAAGAAACTAAAAAAGAGTAAAACCGGATGATTCAATTCTAGAGCATACAAACTAATGTATTATAACAGAAGCCAGGTTAGTGGCTATCTGGGGCCAGACGTGGAGGAAGGGATCAACTGCAAAGGCATGAGGAAATTTTGAAGGGTGATGAAATGTTCTTTGTCTTGATTGTGATGATAGTTTCCTGAGTATACAAATAGACCAAAACTGATCAAATTGTATACATTATATATGTGCAGTTCATTGTTCTTCAGTCATGCCTCAATAAATTTGTGACATAAATAACTGAAGGAGATAAAAAATAAAGAAGAAATAACTTAAAATAGCATATAAATATGAAATATGAAAGGGATAAATTGAAAATATGCATGAAACTTTATGCTGAAAACTATAAAATATTATTAAAAGATATTAAAGATGTCTTAAATAAATGCCTATACACTATGCTCATGGGTTGAAAGAATCATTATTAAAATGTCAGTTCTCTTCAAAATAATCTATAGATTCAATACATTCAAAAACCAGATTCTTTTTCAGAAATGAATAAACTAATTCTAAAAGGTATAGGTATATGCAAAATCAAGGGAACTAGAATGTCCAAAATGATTTTGAAAACAGAAGAAAAAGAGGACTTATACTACCTGATCTTTAGACCTATAATAAAGCTACAATAATCAAGATATTGGTTTTAAAATTACTATACAGATCAGGGGTGCCTGCGTGGCTCAGGTGGTTGAGCAACCAATTCGGTTTCGTTCGGGTCACTATCTCAAAGTGGTAGGACGGAGCCCTCTGCACTTAGCAGGGAGTCTGCTTGAGATTCTCTCTTCTCCCTCTACTCCTCCCCCACTCATGTGCACTTACACATTCTCTCTCTCTCTCTCTCTCAAAATAAATAAATCTTTAAAATTATTTTAAAAATAAAATAATAAAATTAATACATAGATCAATGGAAAAGGTCCACAAAGTCCACAAAAGAGAACACTACATATATAGTCTGTTGATATCTGATAAAAGAGCCAAGGCAATTCAATGTATAAAATTGATTTCCAATGTGCTGGGACAATTAGAAGTTGAATATTCACATGCCAAAAACAAAAACAGGGCTGTCTAGGTGGCTCAGAAGTTTAAGCATCTGCCTTTGGCTCAGGTCATGACTGCAGGGTCCTGGGATCAAGCGCCACATCAGGCTCCTGGTTCAGTGGGGAGCCTGCGTCTCCCTCTCCCTCTGCCATTCGTTCCGCTTGTGCTCTCTGGCTCACTGTCGCTCTCTGTCGAATAAATATATAAAATCTTTAAAAACAAAACAAAAAAACAAAAAACAACTCTGGATCCCTACTTATATATACAAAAATTAACTCCAAATATATCACAGACCCAAACTTAAAACTATAAAACTTGTAGAAGAAAACTATGGTCACTTAAGGTCAGGCAAAATTTTCTTATTTGACTCAAAAATTATAGACTATAAAAAATTTGATAAATCATACTTCATCAAAATTAAAAATTACTTCTTCAAAAGACAATTCTAAAAAATGTAAGGGTAGGGTGCTTGGGTGGCTCAGTGCCAGTTGAGCATCTGCCATCAGCTCAAGTCATGATCCTAGAGGGGTCCTGGGGATCAAATCCTGCATCAGGCTCCCTGCTTGGCAGGGGGGTCTCCCTCTGCCTGCCCACCCCCATGCTTGCTTTGTTTTCTCTCTCTCTCTCTCTCAAATAAATAAATTTTTAAAGATATATTTTTTAAAATGTAAGGGTAACCATATGTCTTATTTCAGATCTACAAAGTCAGTATCTCCAAAGATGGGGTTCCACATGTTATTTGAACCATGACTAATGAGAATTACTACCTTAAGTTCTCAAAGACAAAAAATCGAGAATTTCATTATGCCATTTTGGTATCCAGCACAAAGGACAAAAGAAGAACCATATGGAGAAACAGGAGATATATATTTTCTAAAGGAAATTTGACTCAGAGAAGAGAAGTTTAAGGGATTGATTAATATATTGTTCTGCAAGTATATGAATGATCTCTGTGCAGTGATCTGGATACTAATGCCAGAAATTAAAAGAATGGAAAAATGAAATATGAGAAATTTCGACTGAAAATAAAAACTGGTTTCTGATAGTTGGCTTCCAAACAAGGTTGTGGAATTTTCTCTAATGTTCATTAAGTTAAGCTATCACACAGTAGATAAAATTATTCTAATCCCAAGAAGATAATCTAGGGAATTTAAGTTTCTCTCTGAGGGACTAGATGTAAAGTGGCCACTCTGCGAAGTTTAGTGACGTCAAAGTTCATTTGCCAAGAAGTGCCCATTCTCAACCTGTGTGTCAAGAATATCCTGACACAAACACAGTCTGTATCCTCCGTCCCCTTGCTAAATTGTACTATGTTAATGTAATACTGAAAAACTACAATAGTTTCCTCTTTGTCAGTCAACTTATAAGCAAAGAGTAGTAAGTAAGAACGGAGATGAGGAAAGTTCTAAAACTTTTGAAGTTCTAAAACTTGAATTTATGTATATCAGAAATAAAATCCACCATGTCCCAAGAGGATGCTCCAGGTCTATCTGCTCTGTCTGTAAAATGGTTTTCAGACCTGTGTTAAAATCTAGATAATAATCCAGAAACTGGTGTATTAGCAAGAATGAAATAGTTGAGGATTTGTTTATATTGTATATCCTGATTTCCACCAACTGAATTTTGGAAATCAGAATGTATGCATCTGAAGGAATATCACAAAGCAGGTACTTTAGAAATTGAGTATTTTGCTATTACAAAAGTAATATATGCATATTTTAGAAAATAGAGCTGAACACACATACATACACACAACAAAATTAAAAAGCAAAGAAAAATTATTCATAGTTCCACAACCCAGAGATAATTACAGTTAATGCTGGGGTATCAACCATCTATGCACTAACCTATCCATAGCACCAAAATAAGAGCAAGAAGTGAGCATGTTTTGAGCTCCTGGGAAGTACATTCTTCGTTAATATATGGATGCCTCTGCTGTTCCAGCTATTATGCAAGATAAGATTCAGCAAGCCTTAATTAAACATGTGGTCCCAAAGAAATATAAGAGTAGATTCCTAGCCAAAAAGAGTTCACTTCCACCAAATCACTATGCTGAGAGTTTGGTAACCTAACTGTAACATCCACAATTTAATTTTGTCTCCTCTTGCTTGTCACTTTGAACCCTAAACAGAGGAATACCATTTTTAATGGAAATATCTTACTTTTTCTTTATCTCCAATTCTCTCCATTGGAAACTATTCTTTCCCATGTAGTTGCAAAATGGATTATCAGCAGCAGGGATAAGAATATCAAAATTTACAATCCTTATAGAATTCAATTCCTTCTCTACTTTTTCATGGGTCTTTGTCCCTAAACTGTAGCAGTAATAATTCTCATTAAAAAAAAAAAATACAAACAGGAACTATTATTGTTGCACATTCTTGCTGTCCTTTTTCCACAACCACAGGGAGCCAAATTTCAAATTCTTTACTGGATTTGTCATTGGAAATGGTGCCAACATGGAATTGGAAAGAGAAAACAATTGAGCTTCCTAAGTAGAACACAGAGCACAAATCCCTGAATTAGTTCTAATAATTAAAGCATCTTGTGAAGGGCTTCGATGACAGGATAAACTCATCTGTCCCTAGTGTGACCCACATCAATTACACTGGGCATAACGAGGATGGTACACAACAAAGGGAATTAAAATACAGAGGCTGACAATGCAGACAAAGCCTGACTGGTCAAAGGCAGCCTCTCCAAGTGTTATCTTTAAGCCAAGTGCTTTTAAATAAGTTTAAATACCAATAGGGGGTTAATTTGAGACCAATTTGATTTTATTTCTGAATTAATGGTTTTTAAATCTGCTTTTATAATTTCTGCTTATCAAGGATTGCCCTTCTGGTATAAAAACTGAGCCAAGACTCAGTTATCAAATTACTATGAAGGGTTCTGTTAATTAGATAGTTTATCAGTGATGAGTTGTTGACACTGAGATGATGTGTGTTAAATAATTTTAAAATATTCTGTGGGGCACTAACTTGGTGGCTCAAAGCATTGCTCTTCCATTTTTCAGACCTTGCTTTGAGTCAAACTAGAAGCTCTTAGTAAAAATTAATATGATGGTATAATACATTTCTTAAATATAGAATCATTCATATCTTAAAATTATACATATGAGAGGATAAATCTTCTGGCACTCTTTATTAAGCTGCTCTAGACCATTCTAACTAATTCAGCCTCTTTCACATGCTGGTTGGTCTTTAACTGCTCAGTATAGACTGCCAGGAAATTCATCACTGCTGTTATTAAACACAATTCTCAGGATTTGCTCTTTTCATAGTGTTTCTTTTAAAAGCTTTTTTGGTGATTTTTGGCTTCTCTTTCTACCTCCAAATCAGGCAACCCCAGAGAAATCTCAGAAATTGAAATTTTTTTCCCAAGTAGGTAAATTAAAGCTCCAGCTGTTAAGGGTTTTTCTTTCTATCTGTCAATTTTCTTTTTCTAGTTATAGTCTGTGATGGCAGAGGCCAAGAACAGTCCACAGGGAATGGCTTGGAGCCTTAAAACAAGCTGGTATCTTGGTATTTTCTAGAGGAAAAAACATTGAACACCAGTCTTTAACATCAGGAAAGCTGCTAATTAATTAACCTATAATAGTTCAAAGCACAAATCATTCTTTATTATTTCTGCAATTTCATTTTAAGCTCCCTTTAAATATTGATTTTATTTACAGCTTTGTTGTTGTTGTTGTTTTTCATTTTGCTACTTTCTTTCTTCACTAATTCTCTAAGACATATGGTATACTAGAAAAACTGAGTCTCAGAATTGGGAGTCCTAAGTCTTCCTAGTTTTAATTTTAATGAATAGCCATAATGCATTCAACCGGCATAGACATGGCTCAGTAAAAGAGGTGGCTTCTTTTTTTTTTTTTTTTTAAGATTTTATTTATTTATTTGACTGACAGAGATCACAAGTAGATAGAGAGGCAGACAGAGGTGGGGGGTAGGGGGAAGCAGGCTCCCTGCTGAGCAGAGAGCCCGATGTGGGGCTCAATCCCAGGACCCTGAGATCATGATGACCTGAGCCGGAGGCAGAAGCTTAACCCACTGAGCCACCCAGGTGCCCCAAGAGGTGGCTTCTTAAAGGTAATGAAGTTCTCTGCAAGTCACTAAACTCACAGGAACTCTTGAGTTCATATCCTACACTTACCACTACCTGTGTGGTCTTAGGCAAGTAGATTCTGTAGGCCCTGATTTTTATATTTATAAAATAAGGAGATTAGAATCCATAAATACCCTTTACAGCTCTAATATTCCAGGATTCTTTGCATCAGAGGAAGTCACTGTTGTAAAAGAACAAAAAACAAGTTCACACGAAGCCAGCAGTATTCTAAACTGGTTTTGTTCAGTTTCTTCAAAGAAAGTTTTGAAGAAAAGTATCAACAAAGAAAGGAGAACACTGGGTATCAGATAAAAGGAAAGAACACAGGACAAGGAGTGGGGTCTGGGTTCTAGTCACAACTGTGCCACCAGTAACTTTGTAACTATGAAAAAAAATTATGGGATCGAAACTTCTGAGGCCAATGATTGGACTACAAATTGAAGAGATTTGATTTTATTATCTGAGCCCCTTTAGGCACAAAAACTCTATGATTCTAAAAAATGGCCCAAAAGCAGCAGAGGAAGATACCTGGAAATATTTAATTATTGACAATGAGCTCTGCTCTTTTGTTCCTGGTTGGAGAAGCCTGCTCAAAAACATGCTGTCCCAGACCATCAACTCAGGGGTTAAAATACTCCCTTGGGAACCTGAAACAAATGCTGTTACTAAGGGTAACTTTCTGAATCTATAACATCTTGGTTATCACGATGGTAATCTCTTGAGTGTCAACCGTGAGAGATAAGGATTATAAAACAAGCATGTATTTCCTCTATACTGCTCCTTGATTTCTTACCTCTTTACCCAAAAAATAGCTGAAATGCCTGACAAAAATCAAGATACATCTAAAAATGCAAGTCCTAGTGGTACATCTCAAGAACATTAGGACATGCAAAGTGTTTGCTCTCTTTCTGCAATCCTTTCTAGAAACTCTAGGCACTCCCTGTGATACTGAATTTGGCAAAGCATTTATGATGCCAGCAAGCTTGCAATACCTCATGCATCCCAGCCTTTTAAAAAAGATATTACCACTAATATTTTCAAGCTCTATTCCAACTAAGAAATCTAAAAGAAACAAGTCTCAAAGGGAAAAAAAAATGCCAAAGTAAAGGTGGTAGGAAGGACAGTTTTCAGATTTTAATTATTTACCAAGTGAAATGTATAAAAGGTGTTGGGTATTTTTGTCCTGAAATATCAAGTACTGGACACTGCCCAAAAGCAGATGGTGTAATCCACTCCAGAGAGCCAAATTTCTTGCCTCTATTTTTTTTTCCCTCCATGCTTGACTCCTTGGAACCCAGTCAGATGTTTTTCTTTTTCCTTCAAGACACTGACCCTACTAACCCTGGGACCTCCTTTTTCTTTCTGTCTTACTTTTCTTCTTTCTTTCTTTTTTTTTTTTTTTTTTTGCAAGCCCTTCTTAGGATAAGTAGCATATTCTAGTAGTCTTTGCTTCGAACCACAGTATAAGATGGACACTCTGTTCTCAACTTCTTCATGGACCCTGGGCAAATCCCTTTAATCCCTTCTAGTCTCATGCTTTGATTTCTGGGTCTTATTTTTCTTTTCTTTTTGACTGGTAAGATAATAATTGGCAACATTTGAGTGCTCTTAAATATGCACTAATGATTATAATCCATTATACCTCAGTCGTGGAAGTCATAGCAAAAACTATCTTAAATGAATAAATAAGTAATCTGTACTTTAAAATTTTATCCATAGAGCTCTTGAATCCTAACAAACAACCAACTTCCCTTAGTTTCCTATAGAACTATTCCAGTTCTAAGAGACTAAGAGAATTTCCTTAGACTACAGTCCAGGTTTAGGGAATAACTTCTTTGCTCGATATAAATAATTCACTTTAAATCTCCACAAACCAAAATATTTCCAATGTAAACCTCTAAAATATACACAGCACTGACCAAGCATGGGAAAATTTCAAAATATTCATGATTTGAAAACCCACTATTACTTAGTCTAGGTTGTAATGCTAAAGAATATTTCCTCAAAATAGGCTCTCATACTGATTTCAGGTTATATCCCCAGGGTTGGTACACAGTATAGACTCTGTCAGTGTATGTTGAATGGATGATGGTTGCTTGGCTGTAGTCTTAAATAAGGTAGCAGCAAGAAGATGGGGGATTGAGTAGAGTGGATGATCTATAGAAATACTATAAAGATTAAAATGAAAGAAGTTGATAATAGGGGGGCACCTGGGTGGTTCAGTGGGTTAAAGCCTCTGCCTTCAGCTCAGGTCATGATCCTAGGGTCCTGGGATCGAGCCTCGCATCGGGCTATCTGCTCCGCGGGGAGCCTGCTTCCCTTCCTCACTCTCTGCCTGCTTCTCTGCCTACTTGTGATCTCCATCTGTCAAATAAACGAATAAAATCTTTAAAAAAAAAAAAAGAAGTTGATAATAGGGTGTGAAAAACGTGTTAAAGGGGGAACTCAGAGGAACTTCCTTGTTTCTGTTATAAGTGATGAGATAATACAATTCAATGAGATAGGAAACATGGAGATGTGGGAAGCAGGTGAGTAGGTACACAATGAATTCAAGATTAGCTGTGTTAAATCAAAAGATCTTGTGAACATCAAATTTATTCAATAAGAAGCTGGACATATAGATTTGATCTTAATAGAGACTTTTTTTACTTGGAGTTCATCATCATGTAAGTGATAACTAAAGTTTTATCCATAAATGAAACTACTTTGGGAATAAGGGTAGAATAGACTATCCATGTCCAGAACATTTTTAAATGATTAGGTATAAGAACTCAATCAAGGGTTGCTCATATTTTACTTTTTCATGGACATTAAAAGTATATATTAGTAGCCATATACTATGACTATTATTTCATAGAAGAAGGAGAAGAAATTTTAACTTTTAAAAATATGGGTGATATAATCTTTAAAAGGATAATCATTCCAATTAACCAAATAAGATATATAGAAGATTTACCTTATCATCTTTTATCACAAAATGACCTTATCATGAAATGGCACCTTTTGAAGACAAGCGTTTGGGAAACACTGGTACTAGTGAACAGAGAAGACCAAGGTCAGATGTCCTAGGAATTCTCATCTTCCAGTGTTTATCAGAGGAGAGGAGTCCACAGAGGAGACTGATTCTAAGAAGCAGGAAGTAAAGCTAGGGAAATGTGTTATCCTAAAGTAAGGGAAACAAAATATTTCAAGGAATATGTGGTCAAAACTTCAGTTTTCACTGAAAGACCCAGTAGATTTATTAATAAAGAATTTACTGATGTCCTGAATAAGAACAGTTTTATACAAAAATGACATAATATGAAGACTTTAGTTCAGGGCTGACTCAGGCAATACAACATTTTGTTATGAGTCCTAAATTAAGGTCAGTAAGGATTTGTTGAGCATTTAGTGTGACCAGATCAATTTAAAAGATCCCCTAACAGATTAAAATATTAATAAAATATTTTTTGTCCTCAAGAAACTTATAGTCTCAAAGGAAAGATGTAAAATAAACATTAACATCTGTTTGATTATGTCTCAAAAGAAAATATACGAATGGCTAACAAGCACACGAAAAGATGTTCAACATCATTGTCATTTGGGAAATGCAAATTAAAACCACAATGAGATGCTACTTCACATCTATACTAGGATGGCTTGAATTAACACATACACACACACACACACACATACACACACATTCGGAAAATAACAAGTGTTGGTGAGAATGTAAAGAAATTGGAGTCCTAACATGCTGCTAGTGGGAGCATAAAGTGGTATAACTGCTATGGAAAATAGTGACATTTTAGTAACATCAAAATGCTAAACATAGAGTTAACATATGACCTAGCAGTTATACTTCTGAGTATATACCCAAGAGAGCCAAAAACAGGTATTCAAATAAAAACATGTATTTGAAATTTCAGAGCAGCATTATTCAAGCAGCTAAAAAGTGAAACAACCCAAATGTCCATCAAATGATAAATGAATAAACAAAATGTGGCACAGCCATACAATGGAATATTATGCAGTCACAAACAGTATTGATATATGCATGCCATAACATGGATAAACCTTGAAAACACTATGCTAACTGATATAATCTAGACAAAAGACCTCATGTTGTATGATGATTCCCTTGATATGAAATATCCAGAATAGGCAAATCCATAGATATTGGTGGTTTCCAGGGCCTGGGGGTAGAGAAATGGGAAGTGACACCTTAACAGGTACAGGGTGTTGGCGGGGGGGGGGGGGGGTTGATGAAAATGTTTTGGAATTTGATAACGGTGATGGTTGTATACCATGAATGCAAATTATACACTTAAGTGTGAATTTTTACATGTGAGTGTAAATTACACACTTTAAAATGGTTAAAGTGCTCAGTTTTATGTTATATGAATTTTTCCACAAAATAAGTCTATGAAATACAATATAATGAGCCATAAGAAAGTTGCCAAGCATTGTAAGAATATAAAGGAGGAAAGAGCAATGGAAGTACTAAAGAAGGTGGCCCCTATGGTCCCAATTCTCCTCATGCAAGAACAGAAATGCACCCTTCTTCACTCTTTTGCCTATGGCTTTGTGTTCTAGGCATATGTATATAGTCCTCAGAGGGAGGAAATTTTAAGCTATCATCAATCCTTTCCACACACAGGCATACCTTAGAGGTATTGTGGGTTTATTTTCAGACCACTGCAATAAAACAAGTGTTGCAATGAAGTGAGTCAAATGAAATTTTTGGTTTCCCAATGCATATAAAAACTATGTTTATACTATAGTATAGTCTATTAAATGTGCAATAGCATTATGTCTAAAAAACAATGTACATAACTTAATTTAAGAATACTTTATTCCTAAGAAAAATGTTAACCATCATCTAAGCTTTTAGTAAATTGTGATCTTTTTGCTGATGGAGGATCTTGTCTCAGTGTTGATGGCTGCTGACTGATCAGGGTAGTGGTTACTGAAAGCTGGGGTGGCTGTGGCAATTTCTTACAATAAGACAACAATGAAGTCTGCTGTATTAATGGACTCTTCCTTTTACAAATGATTTCTCTACAGCATGTAATGCTGTTTGATAGCATTTTACCCACAGTAGAATTTCTTCCAAAATTGGAGTCAATATTCTCAAACCCTGATGCTTTATCAACTAAGCTTATGTAATATTCTAAATGCTTTATGATCATTTCAACAATCTTCACATCTTCACCAGGAGTAGATCCCATCTCAAGAAACTACTTTCTTTGCTTACCTGTAAGAAGCAATTCCTCATCCATTAAAACTCTATCATAAGATTACAGCAATTCAGTCACATTTCAGCTCCAGTTCTAATTTTAGTCGCTCTTATTTCTATCACATTTCCAGTTACTTCCTCCACTGAAGTCTTGATCTTCTCAAAGTCATCTGTAAGGGTTGGAATCAACTTCTTCCAAATTCCTCTTAATGTTGACATTTTGACCTCTTCCCATTAATCATAAATGTTCTCAATAGGATCTGGAATAGTAAATTCTTTCCAGAAGGTTTTCAATTTCCTTTGCCCAGATCCATCAGAGGAATCACTATCTATGGCAGCGACAGACTTATGAAATGTATTTCTTAAATAATAAGACTTGAAAGTGATAATGACTCCTTGATCCATGGGCTCCAGAGTGGATGTTGTTAGCAGGCATGAATACAACATGAATCTCATTGTACAAGGCCATCTGAGCTCTTGGTGACCTGGTACATTGTTAATGAGCAGTAATATTTTAAAAGAAACCCTTTTTGCTGAGCAGTCGGTCTCAACAGTGGGCTTAAAATATTCAGTAAACCATGTTGCAAACAGATGTATTGTCATTTAGGCTTTGTTGTTCCATTAATAAGCACGGGGTGAGTAGATTAAGCATAATTCTTTAAGGCACCAGGATGTTTGGAATGGCAAATGAGTATTGGCTTCAACTTAAAGTCAACAGCTGCATTAGCTCCTAAAACAGTGTCAACCTGGCCTTTGAAGCTTTGAAGCCAGGCATTGACTTCATTCAAGCTATAAAGTCCTAGATGGTAGCTTCTTCCAGTTTAAGGCTGTTTCATCCACACTGAAACTGTGTTATTTGGTATAGCCACCTTTCTTAATTATCTTAGCTAGTTATTCTGGGTACATTAATGCAGCCTCTATTTCAGGACTCTATATTCACCTTGCACTTTATGTCATGGCAATGGTTTCTTTCCCCAGACCTCATGAACCAACCTCAGCTAGCTTCCAGTTTTTCTTCTACAGCTTCCTCGCCTCTCTCAGCCCTCCGAGAACTGAAGAGAGTTAGAATCTTGCTCTGCTTTAGGCTTTGTCTTAAAAGAATGTTGTTTTGGTTGATCTTCTATCCAGATCACTACAACTTTCTCCAAATCAGCAAAAAGGCTGTTTCACTTTCGAATCATTCACATGTTCATTGGAGTAGCACTTTCAATTTTCTTCAAGAACATTTCCTTTGCAATCTCAGCTTAGCTGTTTGCTGCAAGAGGCCTAGGTTTGGCCTATCTCAGCTCTCTACATGTCTTTCTCACTAAGCTTAATCCTTTCTAGCTTGTATTTTAAAGTGAGAGACATGTGACTCTTCCTTTTCCCTAAACATTTAGAGGCCATGGTAGAGTTATTAATTGGCCTAGTTTCAAGGTTGTTATGTCTCAGGGAATGTGGGAACCCAAAGAAAGGGAGAGAGATGGGGGGAACAGCCACTTTTAGAGCAGTCAGAACACATACCATTACTAAGTTTGCCATCTCATATGGGTACGGTTTGTGGTGTCCAAGAACAATTACAATAGTAACATTAAAGATCACTGATCACTAATCACCATAATAAATATAATAATAATAACAAAGTTTGAAATATTGTAAGAATTATCAAAATGTAACACAGATACAAACTGAACAAATGCTGTTAGAAGAATGGTCCCATAGACTTGCTTGATGCAGGGTAGCCACAAACCTTCAATTTGTTAAAAAAATATATATATATATATATGTATATATATGCAAAGTACAATAAATTGAAGCACAATAAAATGAGGTATGTCTGTAGTGAGAATGAAATTATATATGAATGGAAAGAATTCATACAGAACTCTGTCTCTGAAGCCAGTTCCATCCTTTTAGGTCTCTGCCATTCACCCAGGCAAACTTTTTAAGGCCCACATAAAAGCAACACCCCAAGGATGCTCCAGATTTCCAGACCCGGGTATGGAGCCATTCACTTCCACAGCTAGCACATTTCTCTATCCTCTCTTCCTCATTGTGTTTCACTGGTTACTATTTCTTCCTTATCCTTCCAGTTGATTAACTACTTTCTAATTTCCTCTCCTCCAAGCTTGACTCCATTATGGCTCTTATCTTTCCTATCATTGATTCTGATATTCCAAGGATGAATTTCTAGATAACATCCTCTAGCTCTTTCCCTGGTAATTGTGAATCACTCTTCCAGCTACCGTGTCACCTGGGTAAAGTCCATCCCCACAAACAAGATCAAGATAAGCATTGAGGAGAGAGGGAAAAAGTACTCATGAATGAAAGGAAAGGCTGTGAAAACGACTTCACCTAATTTTGCTAAATTTTGCATAATGTACCTTTTCAACAACCTTTTAAAGGGCTGTTATTAAGTTATTTACATAAGCTGATATGTACACTCACCTGAATTTGGTCTTATTCTTCTCCGCTGTCTAGAACTTAACAGTGGTATTTGCAGAAATTAATGAGAATAAAAAATTCTCTTTCTCCTAATTCCTTTCAACATTTATTAAATAATTACTATATGTAAGTCACTTTGCAAAGTATTGTTAGCAACCCAAAAATGAATATATCGTGTCCTTTATGCTGAGTTGCAAGAGGGGAGAACTTAATTTAAATAAGTATAACATAAGGCAGAAAAATAGTGCTATGATAGAGTCACAAGGAGATAGAAGGTAAAGATTATATTGACTGGAGTAATCAAGAAAGTATTTGTGGAGGAAGGCGTTTAAGCAGTAGATTAGTGAGTCATTCTTTTCTCAATTACCATGGGGATGATTCCAGAAAAAGGAAGTAGGCAGTGACTCAATTTAATATCCTTGCAAATATGATATCAGAATTCTTGGAAAATAGACTAATGATGCAGGATGCCTCTGGTTTATGATTGCTTAGGGTAAACAAGCCTACAATCTATTGGTTTATGATGCATGGCTCCCTATAGTATGTGACATAAACCATACAACTCTCTGGAGCCCTATATAGAGATGTTTCCTAACTTAAATTCTCTCCATTGTGTAAGGTGACCTGCAATCCTCATTAGAGATCTCATCTATTACTGTGGGATAGAGGGCACATGTCTCCCCCCCAAAAAAAGGATGTGGGAAGTCATATGGGATGTGCCAGCCTTCTCTCTGCCCTGCCTGTAAATTTTGAGTGCATGCATTCCTAAAATTAGTGGGAAAGCTTGATCCCAGGTAAGATCTCCAAATTGTGTGAGTCTGATTTGATAATCTGATCTTTAGTGTTGGTTCAGTCTTCAGAGAAAATGTAGAATTTGAAATGAGCTTACAGAGGTGTTTAAGATTTTAAAAGGCAAAAATGAGGCACCTGACATTTTTAAGCAGAGAAAGAACAGGTACAGAGATAAGAAAGTAGAAAAACACAGGATATTCAGGCCATAATACACATCCTAGTTTGGCTATAGTGTATATAATATATCTAAGGGAACAGTCATGGAAGATAAAGCCAGAAAAGTAAGTTAAGGGCTTAGAATTCCAGGCTGAGGACCCTACAGTTAATTCTGTAGGAAATGAGGAGCCACTAAAGGTTTTTTTTTTTTTTTTTTTTAAGATTTTATTTATTTATTTGACAGATCACAAGTAGGCAGAGAGGCAGGCAGAGAGAGAAGGGAGGAAGCAGGCTCCCCGCTGAGCAGAGAGCCCTATGCGGGGCTCCATCCCAGGACTCTGGGATCATGACCTGAGCCGAAGGCAGCAGCTTTACCCCACTGAGCCACCCAGGCGCACCACTACTAAAGGTTTTTTTATGAAGAGAGTGACAGAATTGCAACACAGCTGCAGGTAGTTTTACCAGCAGCTATGTGCAGGTTGTTTTGGAACAGGGAGAAATTATCCAAATTGAAGCATGAAATGGCTTAGCTCAATGATTCTCAAATGAAGTCCATGAACTCAGGAAGGTCTATAGGCACAAACTGAAGTTCTCTTTGGGGATTTTGTTATTGTTGTTATTTGCTTGGCTTCTCTGTTTTTTTTTTTTAACATTTAAAAATATTATGTGTTCATTTTGATAATTTTTAAATGCAATTCAGGATCAGTTAGATGATCATATTACAACTGAATATTGCCACAAACTGCAGTGCTTATGCCTTCTGTTTATCATTGTGTTGGTACTAATTACAATTTAAGTTGTCATGGACTAATAAGAAAAAAATAAAGGGGACTTCAAGGTAAATTGGTATTTATGCCAAGGGAAAGGCAAATGCTTTTTTCACCAATTTAAATTAAAAAAAAAAAAAAAGTTTTGGGAGAACTGTGTTATCACAAAGTACCTGGTAGTACGTATTTAACTTCAAAGAACTTGAGTGAATATTTTCCTTTGCCTCTCCAGACTATTCTCTCTACCCTTTTCCACTCTGAAGGCCTATAACCTTCGTTCCCAGGCTTCTTTGCCCTCTGGCTTCTGGTTGGGGTCAGCAAATGGGAGTTGATAGCAGGAGGTTGAAGAGTGGGAAGAGTAAGGTCAGGGTATTTATTTTGATGGCTTCCTCCCTGCTGGGTTCCTACAAATTGATTGTATCCTTCCAACAAAGAGCACAGCTGCTGTAAGTCATTCTACTCCTGTATCTGTAGCCACACTCCAGGCTCTGATTATTACTCCTTCATCTGCCATACAGTCCCATGGGTGATAATAACACTTCACTATTGCTATACTCAACCCGTCTTTACCTTGTATATATTTCCTTTATTAAACCCTCTTCAAATACTCCTGAAATAAATGTGTTTCATTTTCTTCCATGATCTGTCTGATGCAATGAATCTCAATGGTCATTACAATGTTTGTATTACAAGCATCAATTTGGTTTCAGCAAAGCAACATCATCTGTCACATTAAAATAAATGTGTTACTCTGAATCTTACTGATTTTATAATTTCATTTGTATTTAATTTATAAATTTGTTTTTTTAGTCATATCTGAGCTTTAATCATAAGAAGCACATATCTAGTTTATGTTTGTATACACTTAAGTAAATGAATTAATAATAATAATAATATAATGTCAATCAACATTAAGGAGGTCATGAATTCTTTGGTCCTTAAAAAAAAAAGGCAATATATCACTCAAATTTGAGAATCACTAACCTAGCTTATTGCTTCCAACACAGCTTCCAAAACATCTCTAAAAAGCACCATAAAAGTTGTCAGAGTGTGAAATGGACAATTGATAGTGAATGCATACTGAAAGCCAAGAACTTCATAAAGCCCATTATGACTCCAGAAGCCATGGCTAAAAACAACTGCAGATTCTCCCACCCCCCACAGGGGTTGAAGAAGGCCTGCATTAACCACTATGGTTTTTCATGTATGCTAATCTTTAAACTCCAGATTGGAGAACTGTACTCTAAGAGTCTTCTTATTTAAGCTAGTGAAATAAACTTATACCTCAACACACCCCTCTATTCCAAACATATAGCAAGTATGGAAAGGAAAAAAAAATTCATAACTATATATATTTTAAAAGATAAGCATCTCAGGGCCCCTCAGTGGCTCAGTCAGTTAATCATCTGCCTTCAGCTCAAGTCATGATCTCAGGGTCCTGGGATTGACCCCTGCATATGAGCTTCCTGCTCAGTGAAGTCTGCTTCTTCTCTCTCTCTATCCCTCTCTCCACTCACGTGTGTTCTCTCTCTCTGTCTCTCTCTTTCAAATAAATAAATAAAATCTTTAAAAAAAAAAAAAAAAGTTAAGCATCTCCATAAACCAGAATTCACAGGGTCGAGTGAGGCTGAAGCTCCTGGCTTGCTGGGTGTCACTCCCAGAAGCAGACTGGCACCAGGCAGGTCAGCTTTATAAGCATCAGGTACTTCAAATGAAGAACCAGAGTCAGCTACACAACCTGTAGCTGTAGGTTAGGGGAACTGCTGATTGCTGCCTGGGACTAAAGAGGACCTCAGGCCTAAAGAATAGGGAATGTAGAGACCAGCTTTATAATAAGGACTGAAACCTGTCTGCTACTTAGTGAATTATCTTCAATATTTCAAATATCAAAATAGGATAAAAACTTTAAACCAATATTTTATAACTTGGCTCTGGGATACAGGCTGGAATGGGGGATAGAGTGGTATGTGGTATATCAGTTAGGGCTTACCTATGTTGCAGTAAGAAATAAACTCAAATAATTAGCAGGCTTATACAATAAAATTTTATTTCATGTTCACATCACAGTCTATTGCAGGTCAGTTGGCTCTCCTTGGCAGCTGTCTTCTAAAAGTGACAAGGAATCTGGGACAATTCTATCTAGCATCTCTGCCAATCCAGTGATCTTTATATCCATCTACAACCTACAAAACATGGTTATTCCACATATGCCCTTAATGATCTTTTGGACTAGGAGTGATACATGTTACTTCCACTCACAACCCATTTGCCAGAACTAGTCTCATAATCCAAAGTAATATAAGGAAGGCTGGAAAACGTGGGAGAGTATATTAACATGTACTGTGCAGGATCCAGGTGGATGAATCTTCAAATTTTCTAGAGAAGAAGGGAGTTAGCCAAAAGTGAGAGAGAGAAAAAACAACTTCTCATTCAAAATAAAGTTGCAAACTAATGTTTCCAAACATATGACAAAATCTACCAATAAGAAAGGAATCATAAAACAACAATCAGAGCATGAATTTGCTTCATGGGAAGTGCATTTTATAGAAAAGATAGTTGTACTTCAGATTAAGCATATTTTGTATGCTCATGGAGATAAGTGGGCTAATAACTTCTATTTAAAAAAAAGAAGAAAAAATCATTAATATTAAAGATGAACCATTAGAAATATAGCCATTGAAATAAAAAGTGCAATGGGTGATAAAACTTAATTAAATACAACTGAAGAGAGAATTAGCAATAGTAGAAGAAGGAGTAAAGGAGCCACTCAGGATGCCAGAGACAATGACATTTTTAAAATAGGAAGAGCAATTTTGAGAGTGTAAGACAAATTGAGAAACTCTCATATTCATCTAATAAAAGCCCTAGAAGGATAAAATAGAGGGAATGGAAGAGAAGTAATATTTGAAGAATTTTTTCTGGGAATTTCCAGAATTGGGAAAAGAAAAAAAAAAAAAAACATGGAATAGAGAATATACTCCAAATAACAAGAACATTTTTTTTAAATCCCACACAAAATCCATGTTAAACTGTAAAGTATCAAAAATTTTTAAAGCCATCTTGCAATCTACCATAGAAAGATTTTTACATACAAAGGAATGAAAATAGACCAACAAAGATATCTTCTCTAAATCAATAGAAACCAGAAAACAATGGACCAATATCTTTAAAAGTTGAGAAAAAGAGATGTCAAGTTAGAATTTTATAGCTGCTTAAATTATCACTTCAGAATGCCAAAGGAAACATATTATCAGACCTACAAAGACAGAGCTTGCCACACAGCCACTCTCACCATAAACATTAAGGGACGAACTTCAGCAAAAAGAAAAGTGAACCACATAGAAACATACATGCTACAAGATGTTTGAGGACAAAAACCAATAAAATTTTAGTTATGAGAAATAACTACTGGCCATAGAAAAGTAATGATGACTGACAAGTGATGTTTAAAAGGCAAAAATAAAACTTTACAATGCTGTAATAGGGAGGAGAGAATGTTCAAGAGTAGTTGAAAGATACCAGGACCCTTATCATGATTGCCTTCTATGGTTTGGGATTTCAGATTTAGAAAGTATTAGGAGGGTCAAAAAGGCTCAGGAGTGATAGATCCATGCCTATCTCCAAGTAGGTAGCTATGGCTGGTTTTGATAAAAATACAATTTTTTGTGCCTTGGTATATTCCCTCCATCCCATTTATTTTAACTGTTGAAAGAGAGTAGATTCTGATTTGGTTTCTAATATTAGAATCTTTTACTATGTTGGTTTTTGTGTTTTTTTTTTTAAGTCCAAGCAAGTGATTATATTTTAACAATTCACTGAAGGTACGAATGTTTTTGAGATTGTGAAGAGCTGCTATATTTCTGACTTCTGGTCAGGAGAAAAACACAGTATCTTTGCCCAGTTCTCCCCATGGGCCACAAAATTACATGCACGCACACACACACGCACACAGAATTATAACTGGCTTTCACCTAATGTTACCAGGTTGCTGTAGTTCAAAAGCATTGTAACAAACTACATGAAGCACTCCAATTGCTTCACAATGGCATTTACTTGAAATTAGATTTACCATATGCAGGTGGTGGAGATGAAAAAAATCTAATAGATTTCCTAGTTACAATTAGCTTGTGAAGAAAAAAAAAATGTTTTGTGGTCAGGAAAAACAGGAGATGTTATGAAATATCCATCATTAAAGCTTTAAAAACTGTAATTGTTTGGGGTCAGTGATAGTGATACCAAACTTTAGATATTTGGGTCTTTGTCTCTGTCTGAACTGGTTTTAGTAATAAAGGAGTAAAAACTTTTAGGAGAGTTGATGTGTAATTGGTGTTACACATTGGCAGAAGGAAGCAATTGTGATAAATTCATCTATAGATCATTACTGTAAGCAGCAGATAAGTCTATTACTTAGTGATAACGATCATAAGACAGAAACAAGCAGAAGAATTTTATTGGAATATTCATTACATAAAATTTGTAATAACAAGATCATTATTTCACAGAAAAACACACTGAATGATTATAAGCTTTGTTATTCAGAACACCTTTTATAATGCAATTTGATACAGTAGCTATTTTTATTTTTTTAAATCATATTTTAAGACCAAATCATATGAAATAAATGGTCAGTTTCTTATAGCTCTGGGATCTGTGTCACCAGAAAAATGTAAAAAGTAATAAATGATTGAATACATCAAAAGAACAGAGAGCTCATGCAGTGAAAATGTAAAACATATGAGCAATGTGGTTTCAAAGAAGACCATGACTTAGAAAAGTTTGGAATTTCTGAACTGATTTCTTGAAGTAGAAAAAAATCTAATTTCAGCAGGTCTCTTTAGTAACATAGATTGGAATTGGATTTTTAAGAACCTATATAATTAACCATTGTTCTCAGAGCTACAGATGTGGCTTCCATTGGTTCTTCTATTTAAATTCAATACCTTCTGAGAACCAAAATTCCTAACCATGTAGGAAGTGAGAAAATTTCATTTCATTTACCATGAATCGATTGAAATCATTTTGACAAAACTGAGCTACTTCTAGCCTTCTGCCAACTAACTCCCAGTAAAAAAAAAAAAAAAAAAAAAAAAAAAAAAAAAAAAAAAACCATGAGTGAGACCACCAGTGCTTATCCTTAATGAATAAATTACCAAGTTGTTACTTGTTATGGGGTGAGCAATAGAAAACAGAAGGCTAAAACTCAGAGATGCACATATCTGAGTACCAGAAGTTCAGCAAAGTTGGAACTAGGTATCACAAGTTTGCAGGAAGGAAAAGTTGGGAATCCAAGTGTTGTACCAAGTTCAATACACAACACAAATAAGCGGAACAACACAAGGAAAGACTGATCCTGTAGTTTAGGGGGATTGTCTTCCATAGTCTTGTTTTTTTTCTTTTAAGATTTTACTTATTTATTTGAGACAGAGTGAGAGTGAGCAAGCAAGAGCGAGCGTAAGTGGAGCGGGGAGAGGTGAAGGGGGAGGGAGAAGTAGACTCCCCACTGAGCAGGGAGCCTGTTGCAAGGCTGCATCCCAGGACCCTGGGATCATGACCTGAGCCCAAGGCAGCCAATTAACCAACTGAGCCACCCAGGTGCCCCCTTGTCTTCCATATTCTTTATCTTCCTGTTATGGTCCAAAGTGGTCACAGGGTAGAAACAGAAAAGAAGTAATGGGAAAAGAGAAGTTTTACATACATTTAAAGTAAAATAGAAAACAAGACAGTTTGCAGTTAAATGGTAAATGAATGGTGATAGCATATACAACTAAGCCTACATAATGTTAAGAAAGGTCAAATATTTGTTCACTTGGCCCATCTGAAGCTCATGTAGGCATCATGTATAGAACAAAATTACAGTCAACAGACCCTTTAGCTCTTATCTTTCCAGAGTCAGCTCACCACAGCAGCTGCCATAGATTCACCGAACATGTATTTTTTTTTCATTTTCCTGAGTCTATTATATCCAACTACATGTTATTTTAAGGATAGTCTGGTAAAACTGAACACATAATTCTAAATAAAGAATCATCATTAGCAGCTTTCACTACAGAATATAAGAACAATGGAAAGGCATGTTGATAATACACAATTTCACCTCTGAGACATGATTTTCTGTCTGTGCATGATCAAAAGCAAAACAAGCTTACTGATATTAATATAGGCCATTTTTCTAACTCTGCCTTCAGCTATTTCAACCACGAGCTTCCCATTTTCAAAGACACTGGGTCTTAAGGGGCATGTTGTATTTTAAACTACTATGTCAAATTGATCAATTTAAAAATACATCTATGATGCACATCTCAAACAAAATCCATAAAAAATAGACAGCTTTGGAAACTAGACAAACAACTCCACTAGAATAACATTTTGGGTTAAATTTAAAAGCATCCCAAAGTTTTACATTTAGATGAAATTTTCCAACTTTTAAAAAGTTCATTAAAAAAAAAGAAAACCTTTCTTTTTCCCTCCTTTGTCAACTAGTATTTCCATTTTTAACTATGAAAATTTGATTGATTTGAAGCTGTACCATTGTCTCCTAATTCAAGGAAAGATTCAAAATAGTAGCATCCACGTTACTTAGTGTTAGGCAATACCTGGGCATTTCACTGAGGAAATAGGATTTCTGCCTTCAGGCCCTTTAATTCCTATGAGTTAATAACCACTCACAAATAGATTTGAAAAGGAAACACGAAATTCCTGCTCATTATCATGTGAGTGATGGTGCTAATCCTGGTAAAAAAGGAAGTAGTTTGTTTTGGAAGTCCCATTTCTCCCCATTGGCCCCAACATTCCACGGCTCTTCACCCCAACCCCCTTCCTCTACTCATGATAGTGACAATTTTAACCCAGGTAGAAGATGTATGCATGGCAAGTATTTTAGAGAGAGAAAGGATTTTCAGCAGGTTTTCAGCAGATACTATTTAGGGGTAGTAATTCAAAATAAAATGTCCATGTGGCTGGGTTGGGATGCTTTAGGAATGTTTTCTAAAACATTTTGAATTATTGTCCTGACCTTTTCAAAAAGCATTTAATCACTCAGACAACAAACACTGGTGGTAGTAACTATATTTACTTATTAGAGTACATCAGTTTAGTCCCCTAATTCTATAAATTAACTACATTCAAACTGCCGTTAAATGATAATTCTCTGCTGTTAAATGATGTTAGATGCTGAGTGCCAGAACTGTCATCTAAAAACTTCACATTCTAAGTTCAAAGAAATGCCAGTAATTGGAGCCAGCGTCTTCCTCCAGGACTTAGAGAGAGACACTCCCTCTACATAACCAAAAGACCACCTCCACCACCACCACCACTCTGATTAATATAGGAAAAAGCCTGGATATGAGAATTAAAGCATGGCTTTCCTGGAGACTGCAAGGTTTATGAAGCTGAAAATCAAGGAAGAAAAGATCTAGAGTAAGACTTGCCAAAGTAGAGAAAGGAAGTCTCCGGGAGAATTATTCTCAGTGACTATCTGAATAGTCCCATCCCCCATTAAGTGGGCAATTGCTGGTAAGTTATTAAAAAGTTTCCAGGATACTAGGCTAGCAGAATGTCTGATGCTGAGAATGGGTGAAAGGTAAGAAGAAGATGGTATTTGGGAAAAGTCAGTAAAACAGCCCACATTCCACTACTAGGTATAAACCAGGGTCCACGATTTCCTATATAAATCCTGAATGAAATGGCTGTGCTTGAGCTGTCTGCCTGGTATCAACCCATCCCCAAGAAGACTGCCTACTAAGGGGACTCCAGCTGTAAGAAACTGTAAGGTAGATGTCCTGTGAGAAGAGTTGAGGCTAGAAGGAAAAGATTAAAGTTAACCTGGATCTCCCATTCCAGGAGATGATAGAGGGGACATTCCTAGGACCCTCCCAGGAACCAAAGAAGGGAGATGGACAGTCAGCATTAAACACAGAATGGGCTTGTTGAAGGGAAAACATCAGAAAAGAAGCCAAGCCATGTCCAGAGCAGAAATACAGGAAAGAGGGAAAGAAAATGAGTCATGTCTTACTCAGTTTGAGCTGCTATTACAGAATACCATGCCCTGGGTAGCTTAAACAAACAAATAAACAAACAAAAACACAATTCTTTCTGATAGTTCTGGAGGCTGAGAAATCTGAATTCAGGACACAAGCATGGTTGGGTTCTGTTGAGGGACCCCTTTCTTGATTTAAAGACGGCCACTTCTCACTCTATCCTCGCATACAGCAAGAGCTAGTTCTCTGGTCTCTTCTAAAAAGGGCACTGAGCTCAATATGAACTCTCTACCCTCGTAACCTCATCTAGATCTAACTACCTCCCCGATGCCCCACCTACATACACCATCACAGTAGGAGTTTGGGTGTGTGGAACCCAAACATGCAGTCCACAGCAAGTCATAAATCTAACTGAAGTTGGAGGGAGAACAGGAAAGTTTTGAACTGAATATGAGATTAAGTTAGAAAACGCACAGAACTGAGTTTAAACAAACAAACAAACAAACAAACAAAAACCTAGAGGGGCACCTGGCTGACTCAGTCAATAGAACACATGACTCTTGACCTCAGGGTCAGGAGTTCAAGTCCACATCGGGCATAGAGATTACTTAAAATAAATAAATAAACAAAATTTAAAAAACAAAAACAAAAACTGAAGAGACTCTTCTGATAAATGAAAAGGCTTGAAAGTCATAGAACTGGAAGTAGTACCTCAGCCAAACTTGGAAAGGTCAGCATAGTAGAGTTATCGGAGAAATAAATCTAATTCATGTTTATCCCTAAACATGTTTAACCCTAAGGTTGAGGGTCCTCAATAAACTCATTATAGATATTTTTAAAACTTGTATTATATTAAAATAATGTTTAGAATAAAAACCAATCCCTAAAAATCATACCACACTAACATATTGTTACTTTTCATAAATTCCTTTTTAATGCTTGCCCATATAGTTACATATTTTACATAGCTATATCCATAGTATAATTTAAATTTTGTATTTTTTGTTTCCTGTATCATATTCTGGCACTTTTTAATCATCCATTGTAAAAAAAAAAAAAAAATCCATTCCTTTGAATTGTTATTTTATAATTTGTAACTATTGTGTTTTCTTTTTTAAAAATATTTTTTAAAAGATTTTATTTATTTATTTGAGATAGAGTGAGAGAGACAATGCAAGCAGGGTGGGGGCAGATGGAGAAGGAGAAGCAGGCTCCTCGTTGAGCAGTGAACTCTATGCAGGGCTCAATTCCAGGACCCCAGGATCATGACCTGAGCAGAAGGCAGACACCTAACTTACTGAGCCACCCAGGCACCCCACTATTGGGGTGGTTTTCGCCTATTAGTTCAGTTATTTATTAATACAAGGTCTGAATATTTCTTAAATATTTGCTTCTAACTTTTGCTATTATGGCAAATACAGCAATTACTTTCAGTTCATGCAGTTTTATGATTTTATTGAATCATTTCTCAGGATCACTGGTCACTTATTAAGGTTTTTGAGATAATAAAATGATCAAATTTGTCTCTAAAAATTTTACAATGTAGCCAGCAATAAATACTGATACTGGCTTCCCCACAGTCTCACCAGCATTATATAATATATTTTTACATTTTACTTACTTTAATAAATTTGGCCTGGATTGTTGTTTTAACATGCATCGCCTTGGATTCCTCATGAAAATGTACATTTTTCTTGTTTACTGGTTTTGTTCTCTCCTGATTAAGCTGCCTCTTCACAACCTTAGTCCATTTATCTATCTGGGGTCTTGATGTCATTCCATGCACTTAAATGAGCTCTTTATAGATTAAAAATACCAACCATGTTCCTCTTTAAAGCTAGTTAAACTTCTCTCTCACCTTCCCTTATAATATACGTGTGCACAAGCATGGGCACAAACATCCCCTAACTCTAAAGAAGGTTCTCTTTTTTTGAATTGTTCTTGCCTTCTAAATTATTCAAGAGCTTATGCTATTTGGGAGGAGAGGTTCATCATTAAGTATATGATTCCCACTCAAGTAATTACATTCTGCTAATTGGGGCTACTTTTGTGGCATTCCTCAGGGATAGGATTCTCTGCGACTGAGAGGCTTATTTTGAATAGCCAGGGACAATGTGCTCCATGTGTGGCGGAAAAAAAATCCTTCTCTAATATTCCTTGTCCGTGGACAATTATTGAAAAAAGATCAATTTACATTTCATCTACACATCCTCATACCCTACTCCTGCGTTAGAACAGAAAGTCTGAAGCCATTATAGAGTCCCGCAGAGAGGAAGGCCCCACACAGCCTTATGAAGGAGACCTGAATGGAAGATAATAGGATGGGGACAAATGGGTGTCCTAGAGCAAATAACAGTCAAGATGACATCTCTTCAGATGTCTCTTTTCCAGCTATACCAAGTGCCCAGGTTCTGATTCTCTAAGGGCAAAATTTTTTGAGTGGTATGAGTAGAGAAGTGTGTGCATTTCTGTGAAACCTTAGAATGAGACTTTCTGCTCATATTATCGAGGTGTAAGGATCCCTCAGAGCCCTTCTTGTAAAATTGAGGAAGTTATTCTGGAATCTGTAGCAATACTGCTTTAGCCTGGCTCCCATGCAGAAACGACACTGCTTCAATAAGAGTCAATGACTATTTCCCATAAGGCTTCTTCTCCAAGAATGTTAAGTCTTCAAGCAGGAAAGGAAAATAGAGCAGCAAGTAGGGTTGTGAGCAACAAATACAGGATAAGCCTGTGTGGTTTGTAGGTGAAGACAAATTGTTTTGAAGAGTATAAAGACTTTCTGGGTGCACATAGAACACACATGAATACTTGCAACAATGGTTCCGGTTGTATTATTCATAAATGACTTATTTTGGCCTCTCTTTCTAGTTTTCTTAAATTTATAACAGATCAGTTTATATTATACCTTTCTACCAAACATCTCCCTACATTATATTAATAAAAGATTTGTCCTAATGAAAAAATAATAAATCCAAGTAAGGGCCAAAACCTTATTAAAGATTTGAACATCTCTAACTCCTGACTATTAAATTGCTTGTGTTTCTATGAACAAAGAACCATGGAATTACATGATTCATATAGGTCATCTGCTAAAGAAATCATTGTTCTATCAGCACATTGTCAAAGCATTAAAGAGAGGAAGATTATTATTATTATTTTTTTTACCACTCTTGATTAATGAAAACAAAGTCCTATACTTAGATAAGAAAGACAATTGCCCACATGGGTTACTACATAGCTAAGGTTAAGATTCTTCTGTTCAAAAATGTTTTTCTCAACCACTCCTTCAGTTGCTTCTGAAATAAGATATGAACTTTTGGGCAATTACCCCATTAAACTTCAAATAGCCTCCAAAGAGAACAATTTATAAAGACACTGTCAACCATTCGCATTCTGGTATGAATTTCTTTACCATACTCCTTCTATTTTCCTATTTAGGAAAAATTGTTTTGAAAGGAGAAATAAGCAAAACGTTGATCCAGAGAATAGAAGATCCTAAATACAGGCAGTACAAAGGCAGTAACTTTTTTATTTTAAGCCACAAATGCAGGATGAAAATCCATCAAGAAATCTTCGCCTACTAGTTCAGTTATTTATGAATACAAGGCCTGAATTAACTCAATCATGAAAAAGAAAATACCCACTTAAATTGTTGCCTCATAGAACTACTCTGGTCTGAACTTATTTTTTCGAAGAGTGAGATCAGAGGAGCCCTGCTCAGGTTTTATGTTCTGGCAATTATACTAATTCCCTAAATTCAGCCCCTGGGGCCGACATGGCTAGTTGCTTACCCAACACCCTCTTTCACTTCTGCTTCTCAATCGGGCCCTGAATTTTTTGGAGATGTAGCAAACTGTCCAGTTAAAACATTTGCTTTTCCAGACTCTGCGGCATGCTAATCATGTGGCACAGTCCTGCTCTATGAAACGTAAGCAGATGTCTGCTGGGATTGATGGGAAAGCTGTTGCTTTCTTGATAGAGCCACCATCCATTCCTGATTCCTTCTTCACTCCTTTATCTTTCCTTTTTGTTTGATGAAATATTAGCATATGACATGGCAGCAAGCATCTTTCTTGCAATCACAAGATGCCAAGCTTGAGTGCAAATGCCTACAAACTATGTCTGGCAGAACAGAAAGATGGACAAAAATAGATTCCTTACTGCATTATTGAGTTGCCACACCTACCCCAGACTACCTACTCCCAAACTTCTTGTGGCAGGAGACAAAGCCTTGCTTGCCGGGGCCATGGTGGCAGCTTTCACTTTTTTGCAGCCAAATACACCCCCAACAGGCCTTCTTTGACCCTGTTCTGACCATACACAGATATCAGATCAGAATAGATATGAAGACATCCTTTACTAAAACTCGCTGTAAGTAGTATCCTCTGGATTTCTGAGCAAACACACATAGAGGAATGAACTGTGATAAACACATCACCTGCTCGTAGCTCTGTTCTCCCTGACATGTCACATGCATTGATCTCTTCCCCCATTCAATAAATATGCATTAAATGCTTACTACAGCCTAGTCACTAACAATACACTAGTGAGCAAAATATATAAAATCCATCTGTTATTTGAGTTTATATCTAGTTTCCATTAAAAAAAACACATTTTTTTGTTTGTTTTTTTAAGAGACATGCTCACTGATTGGAGTGGCATTAACTGAACATTTTATTTGTCAAATGGTTAGCTTGGTATAATATAGAATTCAAAACATCCCCTCCATATAGGTTTAGGAATGGTTTCTGTCATGGAATATATCACTAAAGTCATGCTGAACATTAAAAGCAGAGGATTCATGAGTGAGTGCTGCAATATCCAAATTAAAATTATTTAAAAATCTTTTCTGAGCAAAGAACTTTTAGACATCTAGGCTTTTACTTTTTCCTTTCCATTGGCTTTAATTCTTATATTTGTCTGAGTAATGGAGCAGGGGTGGGTGAAAACCCTCTGGTGCTCAGTAAAGTGTTTGTATGTTAGACGCCATACAGAATGGAGAAGAAGCAAGCTCACAAAAGATTTAACCAGCCACTCTCCCCGACTTCATGATGACTTAAATTATCTATCCAAACTCTCTGTGACATACTTTGTGAGATCAGCCTTTAGACTTTTCACAGGTAGGGCTTCAGGAACATTTCAGAGACCAGCGTTCTTCATGCGTTTAGGTAGGGGCTGATTTTTACTTTGTCTTTTCCCCCATGGACACAACATTCTTAGACTGGTCCTGAGTGTTCCCCTGGCTCCATAATGCATGAGCCTCTTATGGAGATAGCTGATTTGAGAAGAGGCACAATGTATAATACCCTGTGTAAATTACATGAAACTAGAGTGGAACCTAGGCATGCAGTAAGTAATTCATGAGTACAGCTCAGAATGCTCAAGGCTGGAGGCACTATATTTTCTACCAGATCATACCCCTTCTATGATTTAGATCTAATAGGATACATGTACTCTTTGTTTATCTTTGTATTGGCAATATGCTTATAATGAATTGTATGGTTTCCATGTGCATACTAAGGATTGAGTGAGTTAATTTTCCTGTTTGGTGAAACCAGTTTGTCCTATCCCAGTGCAAAGTGTCAATGATGTCAGAATTGTGCTTGAGCATAAAATATGAATATGTGCACTTATATTAGAATATAGGCCTATGGGTTCTTTTTATTAGACTATTAAACATATGTGTGTATACACACACACTCCTACATACAAATATATAGCTTGTTCCCAGAGTGGTCCATTCAAATCCTGCACACAAATATAATGCATATATGCCCCCACGTTCCCAGAAGAACACATACTGATTCCAAAGGAAATTGATTTAGAGGCAAACTACATGTTCATTCTTTAAAACTTGTTGTCTGAAAGTCTAGAAGGAAAAATTCTACCTTATATGACTTGGTCAGGGAACCACACTTGAACAACCATGCCTGACCTATGTTCTTGAGGTAGCATGAGGTCACAAATATTCTTTAGACCATACTGTTGTAGTTTTGAAGCAATTATGAAAACAATTTCCATTTTTGAATTTTGTTGAGGATATCATTAAAACATAATATTGTGCCCTTTAAAGGATTTTTTTAGTATGTTTAAAGACTAGAGTGATGGTAACGTTGCATGTGCCCTCTTTCCCTACGCTTCACAAACACATACCTGAAGATCTACTCTTACTGATGAGTGTCTTCAAAAATTACAGGCATATGAGGATAGGGAAAGAAGGCAAAAATAATTTTCCAGTCAAAATATAAAATTTAATAGCTAAAGAAAATACATATTTCTCAAGTCAATTCACCTTTAATAGATGAACTAAGTGTATGGTCTTTTATTGGCTTAAAAAAGAAAAATACTAAATATAAATTTCACTTTATGACATTCAAGTGTTTTGTTAAAATATAACTGGCTATACTTATTACCTTCCCTTCCAACACTACCAAACACACACACACATAGTCAGAATAAACCTTGAGAAGACAGGTACATGCATTCATGGTATTTTTTTTAAGGTTTTATTTATTTATTTATTTGAGAAAGAGGGAGACAGAGACAGAGCATGAGCAGGGGAAGGAGGCAGAGGGAAAGGGAGAAAAGCAGCCTCCCCACTGAGCAAGGAGCCTGACAGGGGCTCGATCCCAGGACTCTAAGGTCAAGACCTAAGCCAAGGCAGAAGCCTCGCCCTTGAGATACCCGGTGCCGGCATTCATGATATTTTTATGCAGTCACAAATGATGCATAATAATGGGAAAGAGTTAAAACTCTTTTCTGTACCTTCAAATAGATAAGTTGAATCACAATAATTATCAACTCAGAAGAAGTCAAAGGGTGGGATCCTTTACTGAGCAATAAAACATCAAAACTTAATTGAGGACTGGATAATGATGTATTAAAGGTCATGTTATTTCTCCAGGGAATACACATTTGTAGGATATTATCATTGCTGTTGTTGAATCTATACGTACCATTGCAGCCAGTACCGTCATGGACTGACTTGAAGTTGTTTGGCATGTTCCCTCACATCGGAATCTATGTTCAAACTAAGTAAGTATCTAGGACTACCGATGGGGCCTGATATAATCTGAGCAAACCAAACTTGTAAATGCATGTCCTTGGTTCTGATAACAGATTAATATGGTGAACTCTCAAAGTCAGTTTGGGTTCCTTTTGTTTCTCTTAATGTCAATATGACTGAACAACAAGTCTGATATAACTCAACGTAACACTCAAGGTTAACATACACAAAGAAACATTTTTCAAGTTAAATTCCATACAGAAACAACAATAAGAAACAAAAAATATTGCTGTTCAGTTGGAAAAATGGTAGCAACAATAGCAGTTTTTTACACTTGATAAATCATTTATAGATTAACAATTTCATGATTGAGTTCTTAAATTAGAAAATGTCTCTAGTCATTATAAAAGTGTATTAATTTACAAGAGAAATGTGTTCAAAAGTCAGTCAGAAGGTGGTCAAAACCAAGCCTTTACTGTGGATTTAAAAAATCTATCACTATGCATGAACTTTCAACTTCTATAAAATTACTTTCCTCAGTTTTTCTAATATATCTGTTAACATTTCATCTTGTGAAAATCCTCCAGAACTTTGACTATATTATTCTGCTGGGAGCTTGGCAACTCAAGCAACTGCTCAGACATTAAAAGTGCCGTTGATGTTTTATCTTCTTTGTATCGCTTACCCCAAACAGGCCTGATAGCTACTTGCCTAGAGCTAGGTCAGAACAGACAAGCCTTCTGAGCTGGCTCACTGAGGAGGCCGCCTGCCTGAACCGACCTTCCTCCCCATCAGTAAGTGGGCTTCCTCTGTGCCATTTCCACACTTGTAAATATTTCACTCAGTAGAATCCCCCAGGAGCAGGGGGAAAAAAAAAATTCTGACTCTTGCTCCTTCTTTCTTAACATCTTTTTCTCCTCAGAGTGGGGGCAGGGGGAAGATGTGTTTTTAAGCTTTGATGCTGAGAAAGGCTAGTGAGGCTTTAAACAACTTGGTACTTTTCAATGAACAATCCAACATTCTTTTCGGAAACTTTGTTCTCAACATTGTTAGTGATAATGTCAATGCTAATGATAAAAATAAAAACTATTTATTGGGGCAGAGGGTGTGCTCCAGGTCAACAATTGCTAGACTTTCCAATTTTATGAACCTGAAAATTAACCAACAATAAAAAACAACTGGGAAACAACACAGAGTTGCCAACTTTTCATTTTCCCTTTCTGTAATCTGAATAAATTACTATCCTTTATCTCTATCCTATCATGAAAAGACAATTTGATACCAAAGTAGTGGGAAGAATCCCTGAATAAGATAGAGTTTCTTATCAAGCTGAATAATTTGGCTTAAAAAAACGCTCACTACTTTTTGTTTTTGCCATCTAAAACTATCATCACTGACTGGCACCAGCTTATAAATCCAAGCCATAAGCATATGCCCAATGAGCAGACAGATGTTGTCTTTTTAGTTAGTGGTGACTCTGCAATTTTTATTTTTATATTTTTTAAAGATTATTTAGTTAGTTAGTTAGTTATTCATGAGAGACAGAGAGTAAGAGAGAGAGGTAGAGGAAGAAGCAGGCTCCCCTGTGATGCAGGGAGCCAGATGCGGGACTTAATCCCAGGATCCTGGGATCATGACCTGAGCCGAAGGCAGATGCTTAACGACTGAGCCACCCAGTCCCCCTCATTATTTTTATATTTAATATTGTATCAGTGCTTTGGAGCCTAGAAAGAATTTGATTAGGGTGGTTCATTAATATCTTGCTTCTTAGGAGCAGAGACTATTAGAATTTCTGTGACCTTCCAAACCCACTTGTTCAATGCTTTCATTTTGTACATAAGAAATTTGAAGACCAGCAGAACCCAACTGCTAAACATCACACAACTCCCCTCAACCATAGGTACAGGTGTCCACTTCCATCTGCCTATACCCAAATGGTCAATTTTCAAATTTATAGTCAGTATTTGAGGGTCTGATAGGTATCAGATACTTTCGTGAATTATTTCAGTTATGCCTATGGTTTCCTTAACCTTTTGTTATAGAAGTTAGCTGTCCCATTATACAGATAAGAAAAATAAAATCAATAACTAACCCACACTCATACTGCTAGGAAGTAGTGATGTGGCCATTTAGTGAGATCTTCTCTAAGTTAAATGTTTGTATGTTTTACCATGTAATTAGAAGGTATTTATCAGGTGGATCCATGGGCCTAGTACTCTGATTAGTGCTACAGCATGGACCAGCTAGGTTGAGGATGCTAGGGTTGTCATGAAAAGAAAAACAGAAGTCCCTTGAGCTTTACCTGTTCTCTTCTATTTATTAAGAGGAAAGTGAAAAAAAAAATCTATTGTAGTAAGAGTAATCCATTGTGGTACATGTCTAGAAATAGTGAGCTAGTCAGGTGGATGTCCCCCTCCAGATCCCAATACATTAGCTCTGAACCTCTTGATTCCAGGCAATAATGATGGCTTTTCCCCTAGATTTTGTATCATTTCCTGTCCCTGGTTAACTCTTTTGGTATTACCTCATGATATCTACTGTACTGTTGGATAAAATTATGGTTTATTTTATGTCACCATTTATGTTTTCATATGCTTACACAAAGTGCCTTCCTCTTACCCTAGTGCCAGCTCTGTGTGTATGTCCCATTTCCCCTTAAGGACAAGAATTAGGAACCTTATTTTGTATAGCACAGGCCTTTAAAGTAGAGGCTCAGAATTGCTCTTGTTTTGGTTAAAAGTGTCAGGAATAGGCAAATTGTACAGTAGACAATGTTTGTCTCTAGCTGTATTGTCTCATCTCTTCTTTTAATATTTTTCTCCTCTTTATGTTATTCTCTTCTATGCCTACACCCCCAACCCAAAAGGAACTAGTCCCTTAACATTTCATAATAGACAAACTTTTGTTGCTCTTTCTAGAAAATTACTTTCCCCTCTAAACAAAACTTACAGTCTTTCTATGTGGCCTGAGCTCCGATACATGTCACTGGTCACAGAAGTTGAGGTAATTAGCACTAAGTAGGATCACTAGAAGAAGTAATTTATTAACAGAAGCATCAAGTATAATGCAGATATTTGGAAACACAAGGCTTCAACCCATTCACTCAACTTTTGTGATTAACGCTTGAGTATGGGTTATGGTTCTCAATGTGTCCACTGAGGTAGGGAAACTGAAGGGACTCCATTGTAGAAAGGTTCCATTTCTGCTGTTTGTCTGCTAGGCTCCCTTTACTCATGATCCATATTTTGTGTCTGAATAAGCCAAAGAAGCTATGTTCCCATTTCAAGGGGTAAACAAGAAAGTTAATCTCTGAGTTTTGTCCTAGGCCCCAAACACGTGATAACATCTAAGAAGAGCCAGATATCAAATACATTCTAGGACATTAGCTTCGAGCAAATAAATCTCCGCTCACATATGCATCAATGCCTTTGGTAATTTATGAAATAACACCTACTGTTTACCAGACATTCACCTTTAATCAGACCCTACCCTAGACCTACCGGACCCTAGACCCTTTTCCAATATAAATCCCTAACCCTAAGCAACAGTGAGACTCATTCTCTTTCCTTCCTGAGTCTCCCAGACACGCCATCTGCTAGACTCTACCTGTCACTGACACTATTCAGTAAACTTTGTTTTCATGTTCTCTGGTTTTTATTTTATTTCTATCCTGTGTGAAGCCAAGGACCCTCTTGGATGGTCCTACAGGACTCTCTCCTGGGTTTTCAGACTCAGCCTGTCTGCATCATCACCATTAAGTAAAGCATTCAAAATTCATCGTACTCATATAATTCATGGACCCTTGTTGAAACCTTTTGTTTTTCAAATAAAATTCATTTTAAGCCATATTTGGTTTCCCATTTTATTGTACACACACATCTGTTAATCAAAGCTTCTGGTTATCATGAAGTAACCAGTATATAATCTTACTAAACTGGTAGAATTCTAGCCAACAGTCAAGAAATTCATCTTTCTAAACAGCCTATGCAGTCTTATCAGTGGATAATTTCCTTTGACATTTTAGAATAATGTCTGAAAAACACATGAATTCTCCAATATTATCATCACATTCCTGGTGGTCCAGCAAACCTAGATTTCAAATCACTGGTGAAACACTACAAACTGAACTTGGCACTAAATGCTCAAAATACGACATTAAATAACCCAAGGGCCCCTCCTTGATATGCTCAAGGTCTACTTTCTGATATGGATAACCTTGGCTTTTCAATGCACAACACCTGCCAGGATTTCCACCTCCCCTGGGTTTATTCTACTTATTTCCTGACCACCTAAGGCTATCCTCAGGACAGAGCACTTAAGCACCCAGTTATCTTTTGTTATCTTAAGCACTGTGAATAATTCAAGTACTTCCTGCCTAGCAGGTGGGCTAGCAATGGCTCCCAGGGTGACATTAAACAAGGCAGCAGCATATAAGGTTAAAATCACTCACCTGAACTTAGACCATCCTCTGGTTGTGAATCTCAGCTCTTCCACTTTTGAGTTAAGGGACTAGCGCAAGTTTCTAACCCTCTTTAGGCCTCACTTTTCTTATCTGAATAACAGAAATAACAAAAGTACTTACCTCCTGAAGTTTTATGAGGATTAAATGACATCTTTAAAGCATTTACACAAGAATGGCACACAGAAAGTGATGTGGGAAACAAAGGCGGAAGAAAAATTATTAAATGTCCTTACTATCTACAACTCACTGACTAGTCCTTAAACAGGCAAAGTGACATTCCTCTATGGACTCAACTGCCTAGATGTCCATGTGGATACCTTGCTAAGGGCAAAAGGCCCACCTAGCACCCCCCAATCCTGTTAAGTGTGCTTTAACATATAAAAATTCCTTCAGAAATTATCCTTTATCTCAAAACCCCCAAGATATGTGTTGGCAGTCATACCCCAAGAATATGACCCACAAATATACATCTGAAGGGTCTCATAACTAAGGTTTTATTAGATCACAATAAATGACCTTTTCTCGACAATAGCTTTCAGGACCCCTCAAGGTCCTGAAAACCTTGTTTCCAAAATTTCTTAGAGACTTACACTGTTCCTAAACCCCCACCCCAATTTGTAGGTATAAAAATCACCACCCCTCACAACCTCACTACAGCTCTTTCTGCCCACAGGTCCCGTCCCTGTGCTTTAATAAAAATCATCTTTTTGCACCAAAGGCATCTCAAGAATCCTTTTTTGGCCATCGGCTTCAAACCCTAACATTCTCCTACATCAGGAAGTGCTTAATTATCATTATTATTATTATTACAACTATTATTAAAGGGGAAAATGAGAACAATAAAAAATACTAGGATACTGAGACTTTAAAAAAAAAAAAAAAAAAAAGGATGCATCCTTACAGATCTTTAGCCAGAGACTTAGCAGATTTGAGCTGATCATCATCGTTTTGAGAGTTAACAAAGGACAGGAGGTAGATGGGGAAACAAGAGCAAGGAAGGTGAAGCAACAGGACAGAAAAGTTTCAGTTATGGTCTATGGTCCATAGGACTTCATGTCTCTCTTTCCTGAGTAATTCTTCATGACTATGTTTCTAATCTTAAATATCATAATATGGATAAAATAGAATAAAAATAGACACTGCTTGTTTTAGAGAAGAAAAGTGTTGAGGAATTCTACAATGTTAAGTGGAGAGATTTTCTTTGTACGTAGTTTCAGACGAAATGAACTTAATAATGAAGCTAAGTCAGGCCAAGACTTCCAACTTTCAATGTACGTTATGTCACTAAATTTCAGTGTTGGATTAGCAAGGAGTGAAAATTTGTTCTTTGTTTCACTTAAAATGTGAAAGCTTTATTAGTTTCCTGTTTCTGCTATAACCAATGACCACAGTCTTAATGACTTCAACAGCACGGATTTATTATCCTACAGTTTTGAGGTAGAAGTCCAAAATGAGCCTCGCCGGGTTGAAACTGAGGTTTCGGTAAGGCCTAGGGTAATGTCCATTTTCTTGCCTTTTCCAGCTTCTTAGAAATGGTGTGCATCCCTTGGGTAGTGGTCCGCTTCCATCTTCAAAGCCAGTAACAGGGAGTCAAATCTCTCTCTAGCACTGACTCTTCTGCCTCCTTCCATTAAGTATCCCGTGATTATAGTGGGCCCACCTGCATAATCCAAGCTAACCTTCCTCCAAATCAAGGTCAGTCGATTAGCAACCATAATTCCATCTGCAACCTTAATCTTCCTTTGCTGTGTAAACTAGCATATTCAGGGGTTCCCGGGATTAGGATGTGGTCATTTTGAAGGGCCACTGTTCTGCCTACCGCAATAGTGTACTGAGTGCATTCCGCCTTAGCTCTTCATGCTTACAGAACTCCAACAGATTAGATCCATATGTAGGTAATTAATACCATTAATGGAGATTACTTCTGAGGTCCAGTTAGAAAGCAGTTCTCCTCACTTACAATTTGGGAAAATTAATCAACATTTCTGAGCCTCAGCCCCCTCACATTAAATCATAATATCTACCTCAATTGTTGTGAGAATTAAATGAATTAATTTATGTAAAGAACTTAAGATGATGCAAAATGAGAAGTCCATATAATTATTATTGCATTATTGTTATATTAGTTATTATTAGCTTTATGTTCTATATAATGTCTGAAATTCATGTGTAGTTTTATTTATTCCTCAGTCATTATCAGCTCATCCACATATTCAGTCCATCCACCAGCATTTATTGGACATCTATTGCAAAATGGAGAGTGGCCCTATACATAACAGGAATAACAAAATCTAATTGGATAGCATTTTGCAGTTTCATCTGTTTATCTTATCTGACTTTACTTAGAAGAAAGGGTTCCTGTCCTTAGGAATTTATAGCCCCTTTAAGAATAGCAATAGTTTACATACAAATCCAGCCAAATACCATAAACACAGTACTGAAGGTTTGCAACATTGACAATTCACTAAAGCCTGAGACTCCTGAGTAAGCCTGTGAAGTAGGGGGAACACACCAGGAAGCGCCAGTATCCACTATCTCCGCTGAGACTGGGCTCCTCTCTCACAAACAGTGAAGACTAGACCCAGCTGGTTAACTAGTCCCCAATAGTTAAAGAGAAAAAGAACAACAGCAAATGTAAGCAATTTGTGGTTGCTGTAATACCTCCATAAATTCCTCCATCAAACAGTTAAACCCATTCAATAAATGTCCAGGTTTAAGCTTCTTCCAAATAAGGGAGCAGTGGAAAAAAATATATATATTTGCACAAAATTTATCAGTTTGTGACCCGAGAACATTTGATAAGGCCAGCACTGTGTTTCTTCCCCCAGAGTTGGTATTTTTGTATATCCACTTGCTGTTTCATATGTTAATCATTGATCTGATAATCATTTCACCCTGTAGAGGACAGCACAAGGGGAGTTTGGGTAGTACTTTCCAAGGTTAAGAAAAGACCAGTACAAAATAGATGGAATGGGGAACCCAAAAAAGAAATAGTAAATGAGGGCATAAGACAAGAATTTCAGCTTGACTGTTCCATTCCTTCTATGAATCTCTTGAATCCAGTTACCCGCCTGGAGCTTTGCTCCCAGGTGGATTTCTGGGAAGAGAAAGCCACCATTTGCTCCCTTTACCCTGGGGCCACACAGCTGCCAAGTGTCAGCTGAACAGAGGTGCATCAGAGGCCTGCAGTCAAAAGGCAGCAGGATGGCCAATTGCCATGAATTTCTGCAGCATGTCTGGCATCTTGGCATCTTGCTGCTCTCCCCCTCCCCCAGGTTAATTGCTGAGAATCTCCGCCTTGAAAGCTGCTTACCCTACCAACTTCAGCTGCTGCCCTCCTTTCCCTGTGCTGCTCTAATACCTTACCTCCTTACACCCTGGAAGTGAAATGAAGTCTGTCATATACCTGGCTGTACTTGTGAGACCACCTAGGCTCTAATGTAAATGTTTCTTTCCCCCCTTACACACCCCCACGGGTAAAGGCAGAATTGCCGCGTCCCCCTTGGACCTGATTGCTAGGCAACACTCAGCCATGTGAATTTGTCACTTCTGTTTGGCGCAAATTTCAATTTCACCTCCAACTGTAACAACACTGCTCGATATATTTTAGATGCCACTGTGGTTGGATGGCATCCCAGGAAAGATGTGAAGTACTACTGCCAGGAATGAATGATTGGCATTGGGTAAAGCAATTCTCTGAACTCAGCCTTGGCATACCATTAATTGTTAAGTCTGTTCTGCTACCACCAACCTCTTGTCAGAATCATGTCTATTGTAAGCCTTTGAGACAAGAGTCCAAATGGTAGAGCTCTCTCCCTCTGTAAGATTCGAATTATGTCGATAACGAAGCAGTGGCTTTCTCGGCTCACAACATATTACTTCTTTCTACTTTCATCTATTGGCTGCACTTCCATGTGCAAAGAAAAATAGTTCTACGTATGAATATTACTGAGCTAAGAGCTACTATGTGCCAATTCAGATTCTGGCCCTGATAAGAAATTTACCTTCCCTTTGGTTTCTTCATCACAATCTGCTTTCATTCGTGGTAACAATTAAATGCTGCTATGAGGAAACAAGTTATTAATGGAAGAAGATAAAAATTAATGCCAAACATACTCTGCTGACAATAAATATATAATATTTGATGTGCAAAATTTACATACCAACATTAAATCAGAAAACACGCAACATGCAAATAATTATAATTTTTGAATAAACACGTACCATCACTGGCAAGATATAATGCTATAATTCCCAAAGCCTCCGTCTGATGTGGTCTGTCCAATGTTCCTATATACATGCTGAATATTATCTGTCTTTAAAGACACGTTCAATTGCAAAGCCACCTTCATCGAATATCCTTAAATACTACAGAACTGCCCAATTGCAAAGACGTGACAGTGTGCAATGCTTTCATTTCTGTGCTCTGTGCTAAATAATGGTGAAATTAGTAAATCTGTTTTGATTTCCCCTTCAGCCCCTCCATCCACCAACTTTTCAGTCAATTGATTATTTTTTTTCCTCAAATCAAAACATCCTCAGAAAGCTTGGAAATATTTTCCTGGAATGAGTCTAATTAAATAGAAGGAGTCAGTCAGCTATGAGTGAGAATAGTGTTTCAGACTGCGTGCATTCCCTGATTCATTGGAAACAAAAGGAGTTTCTGTAACAGTGTGAATGAACCATGAAGTGTGCATGTTCTTTTAAGAAAGGCCAAGGGTGCAGTTCTATTTTCTTAGCTCTGCTTTCATATTTATGTGTCTCATTTCCAGCTCATTGCTGATGCCTCAGTTGCGCTATCCATCACCACTTTTATCCTCCTTGTTCCTCAAAAAGAACATAAAATCCTTTTTTATGTGGTGGTAATATTATTGCAAATAAAAGCAAATACCAAAATCTTTATTAGTCTGCCAAAATAATAAACTATTTAATAAAAGCATGCTGTAAAAATAAGGTCATTTGCATCACTCAAGTTACTTGCAGGAAATACAGAGAATTATTGGTCAAAAAAGTACAAACCGACAGCAATTATTTCCGTCGTTCATCTGACGCACTGTGCATTAGGGTTAAAATTCTGTTGATATTTTGCATATTTCCTGAATTTAAATGTCTTTTAATATTGCTCAAAACTGGTTTGGAAATTGGAAAATGGAAAAAAAAAAAAAAAAGCCCAATTCTTACAAAATCCTGATTTCCTATTTGTAAAAAGATCTTTGGTGAGAGAAGGGGACTAAGTAGACCAGTCTCTTTTCTGATACCTTTTTCACAAATAGGGAAGTTGACCTACTGATAACCTTGATATGCTAAGATTTATTCCCTAAATATTTATCATTTTAATATCCAATATTAATTTTATTTGCTTTGGATTTGTGGCCATGCTTCAGCTATATAATTTTCCCCTCTTTGTATCCACCTTTTGTCATTTCTGCATGCACACCAAAATAAGATATTTTATTTGAGAAGGTTAGTTTAACAGTGAAAGTTAACAATAAATGTACTATTTGTAAATAAATGTCTAATGTTTGATCTTCTAGCCTATTGTAATATAAACCCACTGATTCTTTTTCCCTTGTAATTTCCATCCTCAGCTGGCAGATTTGCAAATATGTCATTGATATGCTTATAACATAACCAAATCAGTAGGGTGGTAAGGACTGAAATATCATTTGTACAGTCCTTAAATTGCCAAGAACAACCTGTACACCAGTTCTACATAAAAAGCAAACACAACAATTAAACAAATATTATAAGCCTTTTCAAGACTATATATAAAGTATTTACATTGTTTATTTCATGATGACATTTAAAATCATGACAAGCTAATCAAACTCCAAGTATTACTATTTTTACTTTATAAAGCCTTTGTCTATGGTTGTTTTCTTTGGGCCACCAAATTAATGATGCCATTTTTATTGACATCAGGTTAAACTAAGAAAATAAGGTACAATTTATAGACAACCTGAGGGATAGTTCAACAACAAAATTTTGGATATGTGAAATAATACTTTCAAAGGCAATTAAATTCAGACACATGTTATGGCCTGAATTGTGTCTCTCTCAAAATTCACATGGTGAAGCCCTAGAGCCCCAGTCCCTCAGAATGCAACTGTATTTGGAAATAGAGCCTTTAAAGAAGTTATCAATTTGAATCTGATATATGGGTGGGTCCTAATCCAATCTGATTAGTGCCCTTTCAAGAAGATAAAATTTAGACTCATGATGAGACACCAGAGGTGCAAACTTAGAGGGACAGACAAATGAAAATGCAGCAATAGGGCAGCCATCTGCAAACCAAAGAAAGAAGCCTCAGAAGAAACCAACCCTCCCAACACCTTGATCTTAGACTTTCAGCCTCCAGAATTGGGAGAAAACAAATCTGTTGTTTATGCCACCCAGTCTGTGCTGTTTTCTTATGGCAGCTTTAACAAATTAATGTGCTATATAATAAAAAAAGGAATTTTTAAAAATCTATTTGTGATATCAAATCATAAATAGTATTATTTTGACCAATTCTACCACTCAAATGCATTAAAGACAATCCAATTGATTGCTGACTGTGAGCAACTCAATGTCACGATAGAATAAATATCCAACCTGAACCCCTAAATTCTGTGTTATCACACAGATGTAATCTGAAAATCTTGCTTTATATTTGAAATTCTTTGTGTCTCAGGAGTTCTTAACCTAGGGTCCACAGACACCCCCCACACACACACTAGCCCCTTAATATTTATTACATGCCATATTTTGTAGGCTTTGTACAGACATCATCTGATTTGCTACCATGAGTAGAGACTTACATTCTCAGAAGCATTTGATGAGGGGCTCTTCTGGGGAAATGACTGGAACACCTGCTACTAAGAGCAATGTAGACTTGGAGAATTGTCATCTGTTTATAAATATAAATGAGACAATTTTTACCATAGATGGCACTTAAAAAATCCTTTTTTACACAGGAGTAAACTATAGCCCATAGAAGATAAAGGGCTCAAAGTCTGTAATAGACCCAGGACTCAAACTTGTATTTACCTGATTCCAAAGCCAGTATTTATTACAAGACCACCATTCCTTTATCCATCCTCTTCTTGCTTTGTAAAATGCAGCAAGTCTGTATGCTTATATTAAAACAGCCATTTAAAAAGTAGTATCACCAAACCTGAGATAAGCAACTTGTTTGAAGTACATGTTTGAAGTGATAACTTAAGCATAGAAAGGAAGCTAAAAGGCTTCCCACTAAATGCCCATAGCTCTGTCTAAATAGTTGAAATAAAACAGTTGTGAACACTTGGAGAGAGACAAAAGGCTGGAGAAATCTCACCAGTTTGCAAAATTCAAGCAAATACATCCATATTTTGACTTCTAAACCAGATAACCACACTTTCCCATAACCATTTCATCCATAGTACATGCATAATAAATGCATTTATAAGAGGGTATGATATTACATTTGTTTCCTATTCCTGCTACAAAAACTACCCCAAACTTAGTGGCTTAATATAACAGAAATGTATTCTTTTACAGTTGTCCAAAATCAGTTTCACTGGGCTAAAATCAAAATGTCAAGCAGGGTCACACTCATTCTGGAAGCTCTAGGAGAAAATCTGTTTCCTGCCTTCTTCAGCTTCAAGAACTGCATTCCTTGCATTCCTTGGCTTCTGGTTCCTTCCTTCATCTTTAAAGCCAGTATAATGTCATCTTGCTTTAGTCATCACATGCCTTCTTCTACATGCAAATCTTCCTCTGCCTCTCTCTTATAACAATGTCTGTGATTACATTTAAAGCCCACCTGCAGGGGGCCTGGGTGGCTCAGTTGGTTAAGCAACTGCTCAGGTTGTGCTGGTGGAGTCCCAGCATCCAGTCCCACATCAGGCTCCCTGCTCAGCAGGGAGTCTGCTTCTTCCTATGACCCTCCACCCTGTCACGCTTGCTCGCTCTCTCTCTCTCTCAATCTCTCTCTCTATATCAAATAAATAAATAAATCTTTAAAGCCTACCTGGATAATTCATGAAAATCTCAAAATTTCAAGATTCTTAACTTAATGACGTCTGCAAAGATCCCACAATCTCAAGACTAACAACCACATATACAAAGATCCTTTTGCCATTTGAAGGAATATTCATAGGTTCCAGAGATTGACTCTCCTGGATATCATTGGGGATATAATTTAGCCTATTACAGGCATTTATACAAAACCCATATCATTAAGGCATACTAGAAAATTGAAGGACTTATTCAGATATTTTAACAAAAGTCTAAAATTTTTTAAGGGATTGGTAATAATATTGAGTGCTTACTTTGTACCAGTCAAAGCTCCAGATATTTTATAAATGTTGTACAAATTAATAGCAGCAAAACAAATTATAAGATAGGTCCTTTTTTATTCCTATTTTAAGGATGGAGAAAGTGAGGCACACAAAGTAAGATTACCAAACTTGCCCAAGGTCATAACTACTTCACTAAATTATCAATATTAAGTACAGCTGACTCTTGAACAGCACAGTCTAGAACTGCACAGGTCCACTTATACACAGATTTTTTTCCATAAATACAGTACAGTATTGCAAATGTATTTTCTCTTCCTTATGACTTTCTAAATAGCATTTTCTTTTCTCTAGCTTACTTTATTATAAGAATATAGTATGCAATATATATAACATACAAAATATGTGTTAACTGACTATGCTAGCAGTAAGCCTTTCAGTCAAAAGTAGGCTATTTAGTAGTTAAGTTTTTGGGAAGTCAAAAGTTACACATGGATTTTCAACTGCACAAAGGGTTGGTGCCTCTAACCCCTGTGTTGTTTAAGGGTCGACTGTACTTTCACATATGAACAAACTGCTTAAAATATCATTTCATATTGCCCATGTAGTTATTCTAGTACATTATAGTTTATTGACTGGCAGCTATAATATGCTCTTTGTATAAAGTTATTTTCAGACAAACTTTAATTCTTACTTGGAATGACTTCTAAACAATAAACCCATTAAGTTTCTCATTCTGCTACTGGTAATGATAATCCTATTTCCTGAGCACCTTTCTTTCCTCCAAATGGCACAAAGTTCAGGATAGAATTACACAGTAAAAGAAAGCAATTTCTCCCACCAAAGAAGCATGAGATAGATAGCAGACCTTGGCAAGCCTTGGCATATGCTCAATTTCTGTTGTTATTCAATTCATTAATTACTTGTTTTCATTTGAAAGTCTTCTCTGAATGTGTTCCTTATAACTTTTAAAACTTCTTTTCATACTCTTGTTTGCAATGGCCTCTTACAGGCTTACAGATGGAGATCTGTTTCCTTTATCCTCATAGGTCACCCATGTTCTTGTTTTTCTTCGTAGAAGAGGAGGGGAGAGTGAACAAAAACAGCTCTGTTGTTTAAGATCTTTTACACACATTCCTTAATGTTTGGAGCTTTCTCTAAACCTCAGCTACATGGTGGTGTGTTGGGAATTTCTTTCTGGAGTTTTGAAGAATGTACCTTAAATAATGGAAAAGTTGTAGAATTTGAAGACTCAGTGAAAGGTTACATTTGATCCCAAACCCACTGGCAAGGGTTATGGGTTTTATTTTGTTTAGGTAGGTTTCAAGTTACCCGAAGCATTCATGATTTGTTGTGTTATTAGATTAGTTCCCTTGTAACATTATTAGAATACATAATTGTTCTGGTGCCTTTAGCATAACTAAATAGAGTGCCCCGAAGGGTAAGAGTTTCATACACCATACCACGTAGGAAGAAGAATAGTTTTCAGCAGATTCAGGCCTTATCACATCTCTTAACACGTGATATTGTCTATTTCTCTCTATTCCAAAAAAACAAATATAGCATAGTAATATTAGGCATGAAGAAGTAGTTGTCTTGATAAAAGGGTGACTGATGGCTGTGATAACTGGTCAAGTTATGTTCAAATGAAACCTACAGAAAAAGGTTAATCTATTATTATTTTTTTTTAACTGTGAACAAGACTGGTAACAGATGATACTGAAAAAAGGAACCTTAAGGTCAACAGAGTTGAGAAATTTAGAAGCTAATTAATACAATGATAGAAATTCACAAGAGATAATTAGAGACCTGTGACAGACATTGATTGTACTTGCAGCTTTGTTTTAGCCTACAGGAGAGTAGTTATTCTAAGAGATCTGGAGAATTACAGGCATATGTATACACAAAAGAGAGGGAAAAAATCTGAAAGCATTGTTCTCATGACTTTAAGTTTAGGGTTATCTGTAAAGCTTTTTAATTAAAAAATTATTGAGGAAGAAACATCTGAAATAGAACAGGGAACAGGTTCCTCAATCGACTTAGCAGTTTTCAGTAGCAACAACTGTTACAGCAAAAACAAAGATTTCTAATCTTAGAACTTGGCAGGTGAGTGAGTAACAGATTTCTCGATATAATGTTTTGATTTGGGGAAAATAAGGGGATTTGTGATTCTTTTTTGTTTGCCTATTTTACATTCAGTCACCTATTTTATTACCCACCTGGGAGGTTGATTACAAATATTTTTAATTAAAAGAATTCTTGATTCTCTCTTAACTGAACAATTTCCTAGAACTTTTGCTTTTTGGGGGGGATCTGTAAGGTAGTTCAAGTCTACAAAAATGAGCATAATATCAACTTGAATACATTGATATTAAGATATATGTAGGCCTATGCATGTGCGTGTTTGAAATGGAAGAGAGGACCTAATTAAGAAGTTGACTTTTTTTGTGCATTAGAGTTTCTTTTTGAATATTATTGGTTTCTTTCACTTTATTAATTTCTCTAAACTTTTTGATTTTACTGATCGCAAGCATTGGGAAGAAGGTGCAGAGTTGTTTGAGATATTTTTACACCCTACAGCATACCATCTTAGGTTTCTTTAAGTGCAATGAATGTTGTATTAATGAGGGCTGTTGTCAACGCTGTGCCAGTAAAACTGCCAATTAAGACAAGAAAAGGTACTCCTAGATATTTTTTAAAGCATGAGTTAGCTATGTTATTGGGCTATATAAAAATGCATTATAAAAAATAAATTTCCACTAATACAACATTTTTGGGTTGCCTGGAGTCTACCTTAAATTTTATTCTTCCTGATAGTCTTTACATGGGCCTTGCCAATATTCCCTTATTCACTTGTCCACTGTAAGTAACCATGTGGGCTTTAGGAGTAATAAAGACTATGAATTTACTGCACAAGCAAATGTCTCCTGAGGTGAGAGCAGGCAGGAAAAATACTAAGTAAGTCAATTTCTGAAAATTATTTGCAAAGCTGTTTTAACAAACATTACAAAATGAAAACAGATGGTCCTTAGGATTTGCATTAGATTAACAAGGAAATTAAAACCCAGAACACTAAGGGTATTTTATACTATAGTGGCCAAAGGACATAAGCCAACATCTCAGAGGATATGGTACTCTGCCATCACAAAGTAAATTGTGAAAATGCCAGATTTCCACAATATTACCTGTTGCAGAATGAAGTCATCTAACATACTAAATCCGCTTATTTGTCTTCCTTCAAAGGGTCAAAGTTCCTTACTTTTTGTACATTGCTATTTAGAACACAGCATGGTTTGCTGTGAAGCATGTCGTGCCTAAAATTCTTAAATACTTTCAAACATCAGCTTAACTGTCCTTGATTATTAGCATAAATTTAAAAATCATTGGTAAAAGCTTTTTAATGACACACATGGTTAGAATAATCTTAATTGTTTAGGAATGGCATAAAAACAACCACACCCTTTAGTTATGATTATTTCATATTGAGCCAATGCAGTATGCATTTTGCCACCATAAATTTGATAATCCTCTGATAAAACTCCCCTTACACTACTATAGATTTGGTGGCTTATTTAGGTAAGTTTCTATATTAGCTTCTCTTTCTCTATCAGAAGAAAAAAAAATTACTTCTTTAAAAGTACCATTTTTCGGGGAGGAGTCAAGATGGCGGGGAAGTAGCAGGCTGAGACTACATCAGGTAGCAGGAGATCAGCTAGATAGCTTATCAATCCATTGCAAACACCTACAAATCCAACAGCAGATCGAAGAGAAGAAGAGCAGCAATTCTAGAAACAGAAAATCAACAACTTTCTGAAAGGTAGGATGGCAGAGAAGTGAATCCAAAGCGACGAGAAGACAGACCGCGGGGGTAGGGGCCGGCTCCCGGCAAGCGGCAGAGCAACAGAACACAAAATCAGGACTTTTAAAAGTCTGCTCCCCTGAGGGACATTACTCCAGAGGCTAAAGCAGGGTGAAGCCCATGCAAGGTCAGCATGGCCCCAGGTCCTGCAGCATCACAGAAGGATCAGGGGTGTCTGAGTGTCACAGAGCTCGCAGGTATTAGAGCGGGGAAGCCAGCTACAGAGACAGAGCCAAGGAATGAGCTCTCAGCTCGGGGTTACCTTGAACTGGTCACAGTCTGGGTGAGCTCGAAGCGCAGCCAGAGGCCAGGGAGACAGGGGTGACTGAGCGCTTTTCTCTGAGGGTACACTGAGGAGTGGGGCCCCGAGCTCTCGGATCCAACCAGGCCGGAGACTGGGAGGCCGCCATTTTCATTCCCGTCCTCCAGAACTCTACGGAAAGCATTCAGGGAACAAAAGCTCGCAAAAGTGAACCCGAGCGGATTGCTTAGCCCGGCCCCTGGTAAGGGCAGTGCAGTTCCACCTGGGACAAAGACACTTGAGAATCACTACAACAGGCCCCTCCCCCAGAAGATCAGCAAGAAATCCAGCCAAGACCAAGTTCACTTACCAAGGAGAACAGCGGAATTCCAGAGGAGGAGAAAGCGAAGCATGAAATTCATGGCTTTCTCCCCATGATTCTTTATTCTTGCAGTTTATTTAATTTTTTTTTTATTTTAATTTTTTTCTTCTTCTAAATTTTTTTTAACTTTTACCCTCTCCTCTTTTAATATTTTTTAACTCGTTTATCTTAACAATATCTTTCATAAAAAAATAATAATCTTTTTTGAACCTTCATTATTATAGTCATATTTTATCCCTCATTGTATCTAACTCTTTTTTTGTATAAACATAGGGTTTTTTCTTCTAAAAAATTTGGGGTACAACTTCTAATAGATCAAAATATACCCTAAATCTAGCTCTGGGCTTGTTCTAGTCTCCAGCCCAAGCAAAATCTCTCCACTTTCTTTTTCTTTATTCTCCCAACCAACTTACTTTATCAACTCCTTTTTTAGAAATTAAAAAAAAATTTTTTTTCATCCTTATAGGCATATTCTAGCCCTTCATTGTGTTTACCCTTATATATGTTTTTCATTCTTTAAGATTTTGGGAGGTAGTTTCTTCTAAGAGACCAAAATACTCCCAAAATTAAGTGGGTGACCCTGTTTTAGTCACCAGTCTAATATATATATATATATATTTTTCTTTTTTATATTTTTTTAATTTGTCTTCTTTTTTTTTAAATTTTTTTTTCCTGAACTTCTTTTTATTCCCTTTCTCTGCCCCCATGATTTGGGGTCTCTTCTGATTTGGCTAAAGCGCATTTTCCTGGGGTCTCTGCCACCCTTTTAGTATTTTATTTGCTCCTTCATATATTCTTATCTGGACAAAATGACAAGGCGGAAAAACTCACCACAAAAAAAAAAAAAAAAAAAAAAAAAAAAAAAAAAAAAAAACAAGAGACAATACCAAAGCCTAGGGACCTAATCAATATGGACATTGGTAATATGTCAGATCTAGAGTTCAGAATGACGATTCTCAAGGTTCTAGCTGGGTTCGAAAAAGGCATGGAAGATATTAGAGAAACCCTCTCTGGAGAGATAAAAGCCCTTTCTGGAGAAATAAAAGAACTAAAATCTAACCAAGTTAAATCAAAAAAGCTATTAATGAGGTGCAATCAGAAATGGAAGTTCTTACTGCTAGGATAAATGAGGCAGAAGAGAGAATTAGTGATATAGAAGACCAAATGACAGAGAATAAAGAAGATGAGCAAAAGAGAGACAAACAACTACTGGACCACGAGGGGAAGAATTCGAGGGATAAGTGACACCATAAGACAAGACAACATTAGAATAATTGGGATTTCAGAAGAAGAAGAAAGAGAGAGAGGAGCAGAAGGTATATTGGAGGGAATTATTGTAGAGAATTTCCCTAATATGGCAAAGGGAACAAACATCAAAATCCAGGAGGTGCAGAGAACCCCCCTCAAAATCAATAAGAATAGGTCCACACCCTGTCACCTAATAGTAAGATTTACAAGTCTTAGTGACAAAGAGAAAATCCTGAAAGCAGCCCGGGAAAAGAAGTCTGTAACATACAATGGTAAAAATATTAGATTGGCAGCGGACTTATCCACAGAGACCTGGCAGGCCAGAAAGAACTGCCATGATATATTCAGAGCACTAAATGAGAAAAACATGTGGCCAAGAATACTATAGCCAGCTAGGTTATCATTGAAAATAGAAGGAGAGATAAGCCTCCAGGACAAACAAAAACTGAAAGAATTTGCAAACACCAAACCAGCTCTACAGGAAATATTGAAAGGGGTCCTCTAAGAAAAGAGCGACCCTAAAAGTAGTAGATCAGAAAGGAACAGAAAATATACAGTAACAGTCACCTTACAGGCAATACAATGGCACTAAATTCATATCTCTCAATGGTTACCCTGAATGTTAATGGGCTCAATGCCCCAATCAAAGACACAGGGTATCAGAATGGATAAAAAAACAAAACCCATCAATATGATGCCTACAAGAAACTCATTTTAGACCTGAAGACACCTCCAGATTTAAAGTGAGGGGGTGGAAAACAATGTACCATGCTAATGGACATCAGAAGAAGGCTGGGGTGGCAATCCTTATATCAGATAAATTAGAGTTTAAGCCAAAGACTATAATAAGAGATGAGGAAGGACACTATATCATACTCAAAGGGTCTGTCCAACAAGAAGATCTAACAATTTTAAATATCTATACCCCTAACATGGGAGCAGCCAACTATATAAACCAATTAATAACAGAATCAAAGAAATACATTGACAATAATACAATAATAGTAGGGGACTTTAACACTCCCCTCACTGAAATGGACAGATCATCCAAGCAAAAGATCAACAAGGAAATAAAGGCCTTAAATGACACACTGGACCAGAGGGACATCACAGATATATTCAGAACATTTCATCCCAAAGCAACAGAATACACATTCTTCTCTAGTGCACATGGACCATTCTCCAGAATAGATCACATCCTGGGTCACAAATCAGGTCTCAACTGGTATCAAAAGATTGGGATCATTCCCTACATATTTTCAGACCACAATGCTCTGAAGCTAGAACTCAATCACAAGAGGAAATTTGGAAAGAACCCAAATACATAGAGACTAAACAGCATCCTTCTAAGGAATGAATGGGTCAACCAAGAAATTAAAGAAGAATTGAAAAAATTCATGGAAACAAATAATGAAAACACAACGGTTCAAAATCTGTGGGACACAACAATGGCAGTCCTGAGAGGAAAATATATAGCAGTACAAGCCTTTCTCAAGAAACAAGAAAGTTCTCAAACATACAACCTAACCCTACACCTAAAAGAGCTGGAGAAAGAACAACAAAGAAAGCCTCAACCCAGCAGGAGAAGAGAAATTATAAAGATCAGAGCAGAAATCATTGAAATAGAAACTAAAAAAACAATAGAACAAATCAACAAAACTAGGAGCTGGTTCTTTGAAAGAATTAATAAAATTGACAAGCCCCTGGCCAGACTTATCAAAAAGAAAAGAGAAAGGACACAAATAAATAAAATCATGAATGAAAGAGGAGAGATCACAACCAACACCAAAGAAATACGAACAATTATAAGAACATACTATGAGAAACTCTACGCCAACAAACTCGACAATCTGGAAGAAATGGATACATTTCTAGAGACATATAAACTACCACAACTGAACCAGGAAGAAATAGAAAACCTGAACAGCCCCATAACCAGTAAGGAGATCAAAGCAGTCATCAAAAATCGCCAAACAAACAAAAGCCCAGGACCAGATGGCTTCCCAGGGGAATTCTACCAAAGATTTAAAGAAGAACTAATACCTATTCTCCTGAAACTGTTCCAAAAAATAGAAATGGTAGGAAAACTTCCAAACTCATTTTATGAGGCCAGCATCACCCTGATCCCAAAACCAGACAAGGATCCCATCAAAAAAGAGAATTACAGACCAATATCCTCGATGAACACAGATGCAAAAATTCTCACCAAAATACTAGCCAATAGGATCCAACAGTACATTAAAAGGATTATTCACCACGACCAAGTGGGATTTATTCCAGGGCTGCAAGGTTGGTTCAACATCCGCAAATCAATCAAAGTGATACAATACATTAATAAAAGAAAGAACAAGAAGCATATGATACTCTGAATAGATGTTGAAAAAGCATTTAACAAAGTACAGCAACCCTTCCTGATCAAAACTCTTCAAGGTGTAGGGATAGAGGGCACATACCTCAATATTACCAAAGCCATCTGTGAAAAACCCACCGCAAATATCATTCTCAATGGAGAAAAACTGAAAGCTTTTCCTCTAAGGTCAGGAACATGGCAGGGATGTCCATTATCACCACTGCTATTCAACATAGTACTAGAAGTCCTAGCTTCAGCAATCAGACAACAAAAAGAAATTAAAGGCATCCAAATCGGCAAAGAAGAAGTCAAACTATCACTTTTCGCAGATGATATGATACTATATGTGGAAAACCCAAAAGGCTCCACTCCAAATCTGGTAGAACTTGTACAGGAATTCAGTAAAGTGTCAGGATATAAAATCAATGCACAGAAATCAGTTGCATTTCTCTACACCAACAACAAGACAGAAGAAAGAGAAATTAAGGAGTCAATCCCATTTACAGTTGTACCCAAAACCATAAGAAACCTAGGAATAAACCTAACCAAAGAGGCAAAGAATCTATACTCAGAAAACTATAAAGTACTCATGAAAGAAATTGAGGAAGACACAAGGAAATGGAAAAATGTTCCATGCTCATGGGTTGGAAAAATAAATATTGTGAAAATGTCTATGCTACCTAAAGCAATCTACACATTTAATGCAATCCCTAAAAATACCATATATTTTTTTCAAAGAAATGGAACAAATAATCCTAAAATTTATATGGAACCAGAAAAGACCTCGAATAGCCAAAGGAATATTGAAAAATAAAGCCAAAGTTGGTGGTATCACAATTCCGGACTTTAAGCTCTATTACAAAGCTGTCATCATCAAGACAGTACAGTACTGGCACAAAAACAGACACATAGATCAATGGAACAGAATAGAGAGCCCAGAAATAGACCCTCAACTCTATGGTCAACTAATCTTCGACAAAGCAGGAAAAAATGTCCATTGGAAAAAAGGCAGCCTCTTCAACAAATGGTGTTGGGAAAATTGGACAGCCACATGCAGAAAAAAGAAATTGGACCATTTCCTCACACCACACACGAAAATAGACTCAAAATGGATGAAGGACTTCAATGTGAGAAAAGAATCCATCAAAATCCTTGAGGAGAACACAGGCAGCAACCTCTTTGACCTTAGCCACAGCAACTTCTTCCTGGGAACATCGCCAAAGGCAAGGGAAGCAAGGGCTAAAATGAACTATTGGGATTTCATCAAGATCAAAAGCTTTTGCACAGCAAAGGAAACAGTTAACAAAACCAAAAGACAACTGACAGAATGGGAGAAGATATTTGCAAATGACATATCAGTTAAAGGGCTAGTATCCAAAATTTTTAAGGAACTTATCAAACTCAACACCCAAAGAACAAATAATCCAATCAAGAAATGGGCAGAGGACGTGAACAGACATTTATGCAAAGAAGACATCCAGATGGCCAACAGACACATGAAAAAGTGCTCCACATCACTTGGCATCAGAGAAATACAAATCAAAACCACAATGAGATACCACCTTATGCCAGTCAGAATGGCTAAAATTAACAAGTCAGGAAATGACAGATGCTGTTGAGGATGCGGAGAGAGGGGAACCCTCCTACATTGTTGGTGGGAATGCAAGCTGGTGCAACCACTCTGGAAAACAGCATGGAGGTTCCTCAAAAAGTTGAAAATAGAGCTACCTTATGACCCAGCAATTGCACTACTGGGTATTTACCCTAAAGATACAAATGTAGTGATCTGAAGGTGCATGTGCACCCGAATGTTTATAGCAGCAATGTCCACAATAGCCAACCTATGGAAAGAACCTAGATGTCTATCAACAGATGAATGGATAAAGAAGAAGTGGTATATATATACAATGGAATACTATGCAGCCATCAAAAGAAATGAAATCTTGCCATTTGCGACGACCTGGGTGGAACTAGAGGATATTATGCTTAGCAAAATAAGTCAATCGGAGAAAGACAACTATCATATGATCTCCCTGATATGAGGAAGTGGAGATGCAACGTGGGGGTTTGGGAGGTAGGAAAAGAATAAATGAAACAAGATGGGATTGGAAGGGAGACAAACCATAAGTAACTCTTAATCTCACAAAACAAACTGAGGGTTGTTGAGGGGAGGGGGGTCGGGAGAGGGGAGTGGGATTATGGACATTGGGGAGGGTATGTGCTATGGTGAGTGCTCTGAAGTGTGTAAACCTGGCGATTCACAGACCTGTACCCTTGGGGTAAAAACACATTATATGTTTATAAAAAAATAAAAAAAAAATTTAAGCAAAAAAAAAAAGACTAAGGAAATCTGACTGAATAAACTAAAGATTTATTAATAATAAAAAATAAATAAATAAAATTACAATTTTTCTTTAGAAATCACTTAATTCTTTTCTCATTTATGGTCTCGGATAAAACACATTATGCCCATTCCACGTCAGTGAAGAATTTTCACATAATTCAAAATATTTTCTCTTTCTTTTTTTACATATTACTCAAACTAGGTTCACGTGCCCAGCCAACCCCTTAATCACCCAACATTGACTACGTCTTTAATCCATGTTAAGCACTAGGACTAAAGAAAAATATTAATATACAATCTCTTGTCTTAAGAGACATGTATCATTCAAGGTGCTAGCAGGAAAACAAAAGAATTCATCGAAAGGACTATTTATAGAGGTGTGTGCAGAAGTGAAGAATCAGCAAGGGATGTTGAGGTGTCCGGGGACTGGCAACTATGGGAGGCCTAAATCATTCCCAGGCCTAAAGTGGGTAAGGGAGGAAATACTAGTATTCTCAATATGTATATATATTCTTCTGACAGAAGAATATAGCCAGAAACACAGAATGAAGACAGAAAGCAGGGAAAGAAATATTCTGACTTTCTTTTATTCTGCCTGGAACTCTCCTTGGCAAAACCCAGCAGAAAGCTAGTGGGCAAGGACCTGGCTAATGCAGTCTAACTAAGTTCCACATTAGGGCAGAGAATAAATTGGGGGTATAAGAAGCGGTCCCTGAGGTAGCTTCTAAAGATCCCTGCCTCCTGGTATCCATTCCTTGTGTAATATCCTCCCCTTAAAGGTGGGCTGGACATAGTTACAAACTTCTGATGAACAGAATATGACAAAAGTGTTAGAATATCCTTCCATGATATGGTTCCATCCTGGGTTCCACCTTGAGCTTCCATCCTGAGTTTCCATCTTGGATATTCTCTTGTTCTCTCACTTGCTCATTGTATGGGAAGCCAGTTACCATGTTATAAACTTCCCTATGGAGAGTCTCACATGGCAAGGAACTGAGAAAAGTCTCTAGCCTAGCAAGGAACTGAGGGTCTCAGTCCAACAACCACATGAGGAATGGAATCCTGTCAATATCCACGTGAATGAGCTTGGAAGTGGATCCTTCACTAGTCAAGTCTTTGGATGCGGCTTTAGCCCTCTGAGAAAACCTGTGGCAGAGGACCTAGCTAAGCTATGTCTGGACTTCTGACCCACAGAAACTGTAAGATGATAAAGAATTGTTGTTTTAAGCTGCTAGATATGGAAGAAATTTGTTATCCAGAAATAGATAACTGATACATGGGAAGGGAGAAAAGTCTGAGAACAATCAGCACAGTTCACCCTTTGCCTCACAGCATTTATTTCTGCCTTTTCATGCAGAAACTCCTGCTCTCCACACAAAAGTGATACTAAATCCCATCAGCTATTCTATAATCATGGAGTTATTTCAGTCCATCCATGTCCTTTCCTGAAACTTAATGAGAACTTTTCATTTTCAGTAGCAGAGAAAAGAGGAATAAGAACACATAAACTAACGTCAGACAGGGCCACTATAATAATACCTGCTTCTGTAACTAATCATGAGACCTAAAGTGATATCCAGCACTTGTTTTTCCCTGTATTTTTGTTGATTGGGCTTATTTACCTGGTAGAGTGACCCAAACCTTTATTCCCACAATTTAAAATCCTAAGTAGTGTTGTCTTTATTGAGCTTCCACGTTTTCCCATTGGCCATTCTTATGGAATAGTAAAAGGTTCTTCAGCGAAACTCCTTAGTTCTACCATGTTTTCCTAGATCCTATTGTATCACAGTAACCTGATTTCCCCATGGCAACCGGATCCAATTACCTCAGCCAGTCAAGTCAGGTCTTCCTGTTGGTTCTTCAGCATGAAAAGCCCAAAAAGCCAAGGGACAGTCTCAGCTTCCAATTTAATGGAATAGTAACTACGTTTCCTGGCAGAATTTGTCCTACCTTGGGAATTAGAACTTCTAAACCTTCTGAATCTTTGTATGAAATATAAGATATAAAAGTGAGAGAGGTAGCTCCCATCTCCACTCTTTGGTTCCTCATCTGCAATCTACAGCACAGCAACATAAATTCACCAGTGGTTGTGGCGGGGGAGAAAGAGAGAGAGAATCCCAAGCATGCTCCATGCCCAGCGCCCAGCCTGAAGCAGGGCTCCATCTCAGAACCCTGAGATCATAACCTGAGTCAAAATCAAGAGTCAGATGCTTAACCCACTGAGCCACTCAGGTGCCCTAACCAGGGTTTGTTTCTACGCTGGGCCTCAGCTGAGAAAAATGTCTATTTGAGAATATATTGAGAAAATGTGCAAATAACCACAGGACGCATCTGTGAACTTATTAGAGCTACTATTAAACAGAATGGAGTCAAAATTTCATCACCTGAGCTCCCTCAGTCCATACTATGACTACTGGACTATGATGGTATTTTATATCCTAAGTACTAGCAATATCTCAGAGTCACTCACTAAAAACCTCCAGAAGGCCTGGGAATTCTGGTCCCCGCCCCCCTCCCAAATTATCTTGGTAAGTAATTCAATAGGTTTATTTGGAAAAGCCAAGGACCTCATTTGTGGCCATACTGCAGGCCACATTCTTCCTCAAAAGAACCTGGCCTGCTCCTTCATTAAAGGGCTTCAGATCTGCATGTTCCCAGATGTGGGAACTGGGTATGAGACTAAGAACTGAGTATGAGGCTCTACGAAAATTTAAGTCAGTTTTTATTTTATATAAATCAAGAAACACCTTAGGGGGTTGCCCATCTGTTTAATCCCCAGTAATCTAATGATCACTTGGTCATTGGCATATGTCCATGCTAGTCAAAACACTCTGATTACCATTCTGGAAGCTATGTCCTTCTAAGATAATTGTGCCACCTTGTCTCACAGTTAAGAACAAACACTTGGCTGTACTACCCTGGGATCCCATTTTTTTCCGTTCAAGTCAGAGAGTTCATTTTCACGGCACCACTACCCATATCCATCATTAGCTGTTAGAGACAGCCACCACAGAGGTTTTCAAGGATGTGACTGCTCCCCTCACTGATGCATTTTAATATTTTTAAATGAAAGAAGTGACCTCAGGATGTTCTGGGGGTAATGAAGGTGAGAGGACAGTAGAGACAGTGGCACATTTTAAATCTCTTCTAACATTCTCATTTCTCTAAGGCATCAAATTTCCTTTCCTACATTATGTCAGGGTAGGTTTTAATCTCAACCTCATTTACTATGGGCAACTGTTAAGTCCAGGCTTCCATACCAGCCAACTATGAGACTCACTCCCGAATGTTCTAGCTAAAACTCTAAACCTCAAATCTCAGTAGAGGTCACATACATACATTTAGCATATTCCAGGGGTTCTCAAACTTTAAAATGTAGCAGAATCACCCAGAGGATTTGTTAAAACAGATTTCTGAGCCTCATGCCCTCTAGTTTCTGATTCATTAGGTATAGGATAGGCAGAGAGGCAGGCAGAGAGAGAGGGGAAAGCAGGCTCCCCACTGAGCAGAGATCCCAAGGTGGGGCTGGATCCCAAGACCCTGGGATCATGACCCCAGCCGAAGGCAGAGGCTTTAACCCACTGAGCCACCCAGGCGCCTCGGGAATTTGCATTTCTAACAAGTTGTCAGGTGATAACTGATGCTGACTGGCCCAACAACCTTACTTTGAGAACCACTGTTCTAATTCAATCTTACAGTTCATTCACCTCAACCTAATCTCTTTAGAATTCAACCTAATTCATGCCCGCCAATTCTTGCTTATACAAATTGGTAAGATGATCTCCTCCCAGAGCAGACTAAGTAATTTTCCCTTAGGGTTACACTGGTATTTAATTCTCTTTATGGCCCTAAAGGCAATAAGGGGTGTTAAATTGAGAAGAAGTTACTGAAAAGTTTCCCTACAAGGGAAAACTGGTTTTTCAGACAATAGAAGAGTGCTGTTTTCACTCTCAAAGTAGGTTCAAGACAATAAGAGTTTCAGCCTCACCTATGCCTGCCTAAATGTCCCATCTCAAATCTCCATGTTTCACTTTTCCCCAACAAATGTCCCTACCCTTATATAAGAGACATGAATTCTAAATGTGGATCCTAGGATAGAAAATCTTCCTTAAAACGTCCATAGAAACTTTCTGATATTCCTTTCGTGTTTTGGTTTAAGAGTTCAAGCACTAAGCTTCACTTTTTCTTTCTTACAAGCTTTACCGACAAAGAGATAGCCAACCCAGTTCTCAATCTTTTAATCCCTGCTGCCATAGTGATCAAATGGCACAACCACATTATCTCCTAATGCCTTGCCCTGGTTGACATTCTACCCAGCACCAATACCAGTGATTATTTGAGTACTTGGTGTTGTCACTGCATGCCCTGAATTACATTTTATGACTTACCTTTTTACACTTAATTATCTACTCAGTAAAATTGTTCAAATTGAGTCACTTCATTTTTGCATACCAATATGATCTTTCATAATTGTTTCCCCTTTGCTTCTCAGTGTTCTTCAGAGGAGTTCAAAATGTGTTTAGAAGTATTTAATATCAATAATTGAAAGTCCCTTATGACAATAGTCAATGACAAGACAACTCATTGAAGTAAAATAATTTCCTAAAAAATTAAGAAGAGCAGCCTGCATTTAAGCATCCAAATTACTTTGCTTTTAGTGTCTATGCTATCCATTCTTCCACTCATCACATATCTTTAGGCACTTCCTATGCACCAGGCAGACGAACAGGAACTGGAAATACATCCGTAAAGGTGTGTATGATGGCAAAGCAGATGGAGAAAGAGATCAGGGTATTTCTTCCCCAGGGATTGCTCTTTTTGGCACACCATTTTGGTAGTGGCTGTGCCCCTCCATTACTGCAGCTTTCACTGCCTGGCCCCTCTTCTATCACTCTATTCTCTAAAAAAGATCTAATGATACCATTTTCTTCCCTTGTCTCTTCAGACATATATGTACTATTATCTTTCTAGTATTGCTAGTTCCTGGGTGTCTCAACTTCCCTGAGCAATTATTTAATCTTGCCCATAACATACACATACACACACACATAATCTTTTCATTCACTTTCTTTCAAATTCCAGCTTCCTGCCATTAGCTTGACTGGTACAATAACATGGGACGTCTTTGCCTTCGTGAAACTGAGATTGTAGTAGGGAATATAGACATTTAATATATTATAACCAAAAAGCACAAAGTACAATGGGGAGGGGGGTTATCTTGCCTAGCCTGCCATATCCAGAATGGTTTATTGTATGAGATGTTAAATATCACATAGCCAGGAGTAAAGAGGTAAGTATGTGTGTATTTAAATTTTGGCAGATAGAGTCTTCTGTGTCTTTGCATCAAAGAGGTCTGCGAACTAAAACTTCTTGAGAATCTTGAAAAGTGACTTCAAGGAAAAACATTTGCTATTTTTGTAAGTGTTAAGGTAAGGTAAATTTTGCCTAATTCAATTTCACAGTTAATTTTCTTTGATCTAACACCTTTAGAAGCCATTCCTATACATGCTTGCCAGGTTGCTGCCCGCATATATGGGCAGGACTATCTCCTCCCTGATATAACTCAGTGGCCTCCTAATTTCAGTGATCTCTAAAATCTCGGTAGTTTGCAACAAGAATGGTTTACTTCTCAATTGTTTTAAGTGTCCAAACAGCGAAGGGCTCTGTCTCAAGACCTAGGCTTTCAGAGCAAAGGGTGATGATTGTCAGTCTCTTGAGACAGGGAAAAGAGAATCAATGAACCATGTACTGGCTCTTAAGGGCTCTTCCCAGAAGTAAATTCTGTCACCACTGCTCATTTCATTGGCCAGAATAAATCACATGATCACTGGGCAGTGATCAATGATCTCTCAGCAAGGGACTCCATAGGGAAGGAAACTAGAAATTTTAGTGAACAGTGATAAAAGCTATTACATATATCAGATGGAATCTTACCAATGGATAGAAATCAGGTAGTCTTGGAAAGTCTTGGTAAGTCTTAGGAAACAAAAGTCTTTTCCATAAGATACAAAATTAATATTGAATATTTAATTAGGTCTAATTTATATGGGCAAAATATTCCTATCTATCCATGCTCATTAGTATTCTACACTAATAGCATTAGAATATTTCAACTGATTGACAACACTTACTATGCATTTTAAAAGAAAGCAAAATTAAGGACCCATAAATTTTCTTTTGCCTGAGAGGGGCAAAGGAGTCAGTGATAAAGAAAGAGAAAGAAAATCCTATAAATAAATCAGATAGGTTAATTTATTTGTTCTTTATTAATTTATCACTCTACCTTTTATTTTAAAAAATATTTGAGGGGATTTTAGAGAAATATTCTTCCTAAATATTTTAATTATCAATATTTTAAGATGTTGCATCAAATTAGTATCCACTACAGTTTTCCAAAGAATTTCTTATCTGCAAAAAGCATTCATTTTTCCAGGTCAAAATACAAAATTACACAGACTCAAAATAATTATGTTAAAATTCTGCGTGTATAAGTACAAACAAAAATTAAATGTGGAAAAATGAAAATAAATGTTTGTAAGAAGATACAAGTACGTTCTTCTATTTAATTTCTGGAATAATGCCAATAGCATGATAAATTATTTTAAGTATTCACTATTATTTATCATCAAACATCCCTCATTAAAGGGACGCCTGGGTGGCTTAGTCGGTTAAGCATCTGCCTTTGGCTCAGGTCATGATCCCAGGGTCCTGGGATCAAGTCCCACATCAGGCTCCTTGCTCAGTGGGGAGCCTACTTTTCTCTCTGCCTGCTGCTCTCCCTACTTGGCCTCTCTCTCATCCTCTCTCTCTGACAAATAAATAAAATCTTAAAAAACAAAACAAAACCTTCCCTCATTATTTTGATTCCATAGATGCTTATATACTCAATTTGCTTGCTTAAAAATCTTACCTACTTCATTTGTCATTTTTTTTACTGCAGATAAATTAAGTCATATCAACCACATGTTCTCCTTCCTTACACCTGAATAGTTCTCAAATATCACTTATTTGTCATATATGCGCACATGCTCAGATAACAGATGAGAAATGAAAAACTAAATTAGAATTATGCACACACATAATCCAAAATTCACATTGCTAAACACAATAAAATTTTAATATCCTGGGTTCTATAAAAGAAGCAACACCAATGTACAGAAATCTTGGTGAAATAAAGCTTAAAGAGAAAAGGGCCATAAATAAAATGTTCAATCAAATTCTAATGTATTCTATAATTGCAATGAAAATGTTCCAAGTTTAAATTCTCCTTTCATATGCTAGTTTTTTCAGTTCTTCTTGGAAATTGCTCCACTTCAAAGAAATTTGGGTTTTCCATTTAAATAAACTAGTTTATTTAACTATTCCTTCTGTCATTGAGTCACCATTTAGAATTTAGTTTGTTGGACTTTTGAGTTCATCTAATTACCGAGAAATACACAGTTGCACAGAGAAAGTTATTATTAAGAGTTTTCCAGAACCATGAGATATTGTTATGAATATTTGCAGGCTATATATGTTCCATGATGAAAAAGAAATGACAGATGGGTATGATGTTTACAATGCTCCCAAAATTTTCAAAGCTGTAGTCAAACATTTTCAAATGATTGATTTAAAGTCTAGGGCATTTTTATATTTGGACAATATTTTAGAGGAGTAAAAATAGATGTAACATTGAACCTGATGTCATCACAATTTAAGTTCATTTTACAGAGAAGTACTTAATGAAGAAAATCACTGCTTGAACATGTCTTCTCTATATCTCAAGAAATGTTCTTTTCCAATGAGATTCTCTAAGGAAGACTTACCTTCTTTTTTTAATGGATTATTACTATAGCTCTAGAAATTCGGAATGTGTGAGAGTATACACCATCACTTTTTCAAAATTACAGAGTAGACAGTTTTATGATTCTGAAGCAAAATCTGGCTTGAAAGTCAGGAATCTGGGTTCTAGTCCCAGCTTGGTCACTAACACATTGTGCAGCCAAACACTAATTACCTGATATACCTATGTGTCTGTTCTTTCATTAGTAAACAGAAAAAATTATACTTTCTTCAACCTATTTCAAAGGGATATTATTAGGATATATGGAACAGAACTTGTTAAAGTACTTAGAGCTTGTCAAAAGATGATCCATAATTCCACATTATAATTATAAAGCTATATACCCCACAAGACCAGAATATCTTCCTAAATAACAATGAATACAAGTATAAAGAAACTATCTGGAAAGAAATCTTTCAAATAGAGAATATGAAAAACATTAATTTATCACTTAAAAAAATCTTAAATTCTATGATGCAATTTTATAGACAAAACATCTGGCAATGAAGCTTGGGACTGAATGCGGATATTAGTCTTAGCTCAATGCACTGAAGATGTAACAATGAACTTCAAGAAGAATATCATCACCCATCTCCAACTTGTTGAGACACCTTCAGAGTGGAATCTGTAAGACTTACAGACTGGGGAAACATAAGGGAGAAGGGGAAGTTAAGAATTAGCTTGGAGACTAAGTAGGTAGAGGATGATGTCCTCAAAAACTGACAAACTGGTAGAAGTGTGACCTGGAGTAACTGGTGGGACTGTGACATGTCAGGATATTGAACTTAGTTTTGAATGTGCTGGAAATGCAGGTGTCCAGAGTTCTTTGAACTTTCCAATCATATTTTGGAGGAGTTTCACTTACCCATGTTAGCTAGAATTTGGAGCCCTAGTGTTCTTGATGGAGACCTTCAAAAAACTTCATTCTTTACCGAACGGTAGTTAAAAAGAATGAGATAAATCTATATGTAGTGATACAGAATAATGTCCTAGATATATTTGGAAGAACAAAGTACACGACAGTGAATATACTATGCTCCCCTTGGTGAAAAATAAAAGTGATATATGCTTATATATTCATAAACTCATTCTGGAAAGATACAGAAAAATGGGTAATGTGTTGCCTCACAGGAAGGGATCTGGGGGACTGGAGGTCTGAGGAAGCAGAGAGACTAATTTTAATCCCTGCTCTGAAAACTACATTTTCTGGTATGTATATAGTCACTCACTCCAGCTTTCTTTTGACCAGTGTTTGCATAGTATATATCTTTTTTCCATCATTTCACTTCTAACTTGTCTGTGACTTCGTATTTATACAGTGTTTCTTGTAAACATGGTAGTTGGGTCTTGCTTTCTGGTTGAATCTTTCAACCCACATTTTAGGTGTCTGGACATTAACATTTAATGGGATTATTGATTTAAATCTAGATTTAAATCTACCAGCTTATTTGTTTTCTGTCTCATTTTTTTTTTCCTTTGCCTTTCCTCTTTTATTCTTGCCTTCTTTGGGCTGAGTATTTTCTATAGGAATCCATCTTCAACCCTTTATGGCTTATTAGTTATAAATCCTTGTCCTATAATGTGTGGTGTTTGCCTAAGAGTTTGCATGTGACAGATACTGTGACCAGTGCACTTATATATATTTAATCTTCATTTCATAAGGTAAGCATGGATATCCCTTTTTTACAGTTGAAGGAAAAGCATCTTGGCAAACTTACTAACTAATACTCAGAACCAGAATTCAAACTCAAGTATGCCCAACTGCAAAACATATTTTTAGGAAAATACTGGAATAACTTTTCAACCTTCAATATAGTCAGAAGTCCACAAAAAGGACACAGGCTAAAATCGGAGTTGGTATTACATTTTAATTTATTGAATATACACATAGAGACTGTAAAGGGACAAAGGGTCTAAATGTAAAGAGTTGTGAGAATTTAGAAATAAAATCAAGATGTATGGTACTGTTAACTTTCTCTGTGAAATTGGTTATAGTAAAACAGAACAATGAAAAGAAACATAGAACAGTGAAGAAATTAGCTATCTGTAGAAGTTAAATCTTAAGGCAAAGTTTTAAAATATGTTGTTGATAATATTAACGTGTAATGCAAATTTCCTTTCAGATATTATAACTGACGGGTGCCTGAAATCAATACAGTATTTGGAGCTGTAAATGCAACTAAAGATGGTTTTGGAGGCTTTAGTTCCTCTAAAATGTCTAATACTACCCTCAAATAAACTCACAACTTAAATAAGAGTACTGTTTACCATACAAATGCAGATTTAAGACAAGTCCCTTGCCTCCACTTTTAAATACATAGTCCCTCCTAGAACATCTCGGAAACAGAATTCCAGAACTCCCATTGTTTGGGAAAAAGAATGAAAGAAAAGGGATGTCTCACCAGTGGCTACAGATAGTCTAGCCTCCTTCAAAGTTTCCATCCATACCAATAGGCTCCATCCTTACCAATAACTTAATGACAATTTGTTAAGACATTAATTGCATATAAAAATTTTAACCACTTTTAAGTGTATAGTTTGATGAATTTTGGTAATTTCATACCATTATATAACTACTGCTATTAGCAATATGTAGAACAGCACCTTTACTCTTAAAAGTCTCCTCAAGACCTTTTGCCTTGATGACCTCTCCTTATCCCTGACCCCAGAAAACCCTGATCCCCTTTCTATCACTAGTAGCTTTGCCTTTTCTAGAATTTCATACAAACAAAATCATCCTTAATACAGTCTTTGGTGTTTGACTTCTTTCACTTGGCATGCTTTTGAAATTCATCCAAGTTGTTGTGTGTATTGCTGAGCAGTATTCCATGGTATAAATATACCATTTGTTTATCCATTCACCCATAATGGAGACTGGGGTTGCCTTTGTTTTCAGCTATTATAAATAATGCTGTTATGAACATTCACATACACATTTTTTTTTTGTGGACATATGTATTTATTTCTCTGGGGTAAATACCTAGAACTAGAATTGCTGGGTCATAAGGTATGGTATGTTTAACTTTATAAGGTACTGTCAAACTGTCTTACAAAGAGGCTGTACCATGTTTGCATTCTTAACAACAATGTATTAAAGTTTTAGTTTATTCATATCCCTGTCAGCACTTAGTATTGCCAGTCTTTATAACATTAGTTATTCTAGTGAGTATGTACTGGTATTTCACTGTGGTTTTCATTTATCAAGCAATGTTTCAGTGAAAGAGTATTTCTAATTTGTGTCTCCCTATTGGCAAAAGAATCAGTGACTCATACACATGCTGGTTTATTAATGTGTGTGAAGGTGTGTAGCTTCATCTATAGCTACATATGAATGTAGTTTCATGTAGCTTCCATCAGTTCCCTACAGTATGATCTATACTGGAAGAATGGTCAAGTTGATTTTTGGAATCTATAGAGCTGAAGAGTAAATTCTATACTTTTTTGTAACTTCATCAGAGAATTGGGTACCTATGAGACCTACCCTGAAGCCATCAGGTATCCTGCCTCTCTTTCTTCCTTCCATTCTACCAATCATCTCTTTTTCCAACTATCATCTACTCTATTAACAAAAAGTGTTAATTTTAGAAAATCAAAACAATATAGTAAGATATCTATAAGAAAGACAAAAAGAAGATTCAATTTTACCCCCCAAAGACCCACCACCACATTGATGATTTTTTTTCAGATTTCTTTTTATATTAAATAAAAATAGACTGTGATTATGATGGTCTCTTTAATTCTTACAACAACTATGTGTGGTAGGTCATATTTATATGACAGATAACAAAACTAAAAAAGGAAAGTTTCAGTAAATGGTCTCAGATTACAAAGCTTAGTAAGTAGTAGTTCTCACATTCAAATTGAGTGAGTCTGACTGCAGAGTGCAAGTACTGAACCATGAGTCTGCACTGTCTCTCATATATATGCCTATGTATATGTATATGTGTGTATTTTTTGTATGTTAATGCTATCATACTCAAGCTTACATTTACATAGTAACAAATATACATAAATGTCACCCTTCATAATGACTGCATAAACTTCTACTTTGTGGGTATACTATGGTATATTTACTATGGTACATTTATTTAATCAATCTCCTAATTATTGATATTCAATTTGTTTTCTTTAATTTTTAAGATTTTATTTATTTGTTTTAGAGAGAGAGACAGCAAGCACAAGTGGGAGGGGCGGAGGGAGAGGGAGAGAGAATCTCAAACAGACTCTGCACTGAGTGCAGAGTCCTACCATGGGCTCAATCTCACGCCCTGAGATCACCACCTAAGCTGAAACCGAGAGGCAGATGTTAAACTGATTGAGCGACCCAGGTGCCCCTCTATTTTTAATACTATAAAAATCACAAAGAACATTATAATATATACATCTCTGTATTATTGTCCAATTATTTCCTTAAGATAAATTCCTGGAGGTGGGAATGCTTAGAATGTATGCATATTAAAGATTTACTGCAGAGTCCCACACTGCCCTCTGGAACACTTGTACTTACTTCTCCTGCAACTGAGCATGAGACTGTTGCTTTCCCCTTCTTCTTGCCAACATTGGTATCTATCTTCATGAGGTTTTCTTTTCTTTTTGTTTTTTTGAAAACGTTGCTAACCTGAAAATTAAGAAATGATATTACATGGTTATTTTATTTCATTTATTCATTAATGGAGCTAAATATTTAGTCTCTTTAAATATACAGTCTTCTTAAATATATAGTCTTTTAAAAATATTCATCTAGGGGCGCCTGGGTGGCTCAGTGGGTTAAAGCCTCTGCCTTCGGCTCAGGTCATGATCCCAGGGTCCTGGGATCGAGCCCCGCATCAGGCTCTCTGCTCAGCAGGGAGCCTGCTTCCTCCTCTCTCTCTGCCTGCCTCTCTGCCTGCTTGTGATCTCTATCTGTCAAATAAATAAATAAAAAACCTTTAAAAAAAAATATTCATCTAAGTCAAACAATACAGATGTACATGAAGTGAAAAGTAGAAGTTCCATCTCCCATTTTTCTCATCAGAAGTATCATTGTAACAGTTTAGCATATAACTTCATAAAACCTTTAATATCCACTTACATACTTGTGCATATATGTTTAATTTTCCTTCAGTACAAATGGAAACATCTGCAACTTGCTTTTTTGCTGAAAATATGTCTTACAGAATTTTTCATTTTTCTTTAACTGTTACACAGTATTTCAGTGTGTGGAGGCACCATAATTTATCCTGTTCTGCTGATGAAATATATATATATATATATATATATATATATATATATATAGTATCTCCTACTATAGTTCCAGGACTGTTCTAGAAATGAATAATACAAAGTCTCTGCCTGGATGAGATTTCTATTTTGCAAATAATGATGCAATGGACATTCTTGTTCATTTTTACACATATATGAGACAAAATATTTCTGTAAGGAAAGGATATAGGAATTTAAAATTTTGACAAATAAACATAATAGGCCACCAATAAATGCTAGTTGAATAAAGGAATAAATATTGCTCTCTAAAGCTAAATTACAAAATTAATAATAAACAGATGTATTATTTGGTGTGCAAAGTGATTACTATTTTAAAAATTAGTTTCCAAAATTTAAAAAACAGTAGTTTACTGAGGTGCCTGAGTGGCTCAGTCATTTAAGCATCTGCCTTCAGCTCAGATCATGATCTCAGGGTCCTGGGATGAGCCCCATAATGGGCTCTGTGTTCAGCAGAGAGTCTGCTTCTCTCTCTGCCCCTCCCCCACTCTTGCAGGCACACACTCCCTCTCTCTCCAATAAATAAATAAAATCTTTTTTTTTTTTAAAGGAGTTAACTAAAATGAAGATTTCTGTCATCTTGGAACATCAGAAGGTCTGGTAAAAGTGGGTCCACATTTGTACAGGGCAACTGGAGCCAAGTGATGAGTGTATAATGGTTTGCCACAGTCCTCACCATCCTATATTGTCTTATACCAGGCCACTTTACTCATTTATACTACCTGCCTGGCTCCTATAGTTTTTGAATGTGACATTATCCATTATGAAGAAAAAAGATATATAAAAGAGACTGAATGACTCTCAGGCCTGCAATATTTAATAGTGATTTCATATAATATATTGATTCACATAATACAACAATTTGTATCTTTTGGAAAAACGGGTGGTCAGCTTGGAAGCATAGAAAAAAGGTGATCCAGGAGGTGACTGATAGCATTGTCCTTCCAAACATATCTTGGAAATAGCATATTTTTGCCAAAAAACCAGCTGACCATTTCAATGGCAGGTATAGTATAGAGGTTAAGAGCATAGACTTCTGAGTTAGACTGCCTGGGTTGGAATTCTGGTTCTTCCACTTGCTATCTGCTGGACTTTGGGCGTGCTATGGACTGATGTTGAGCACCTAAACCTAAGTGTGATGGTATTTAGATAGTAGCCTATAGGAGGTAATTAGGTCAGGACATTGGACCCTCATGAATGGGATTAGTACTTACAAGAGACTCTCTCCACCCTGTAAGGATGTAGCAGTCTGAAAACCAGGAAGAGAGCTCTCCCCAGAACCTGATCATGCTGGCATTCTGAGCTTGGACTTCCCAGCCTCCAGAATCCCAGGAAATAAATGTCTGTTGTTTGAGTCACTGGGTTGTGGTATTTTTTTTGAGGAAGCCTAAACTGACTAAGATAGGCAGGTTATTTAAAAGCTTTCTTCTGAGTTTCCTCATCTGTAAAAGGAATAACGATGTATCCTACTTTATTTGTTTGGTGTGATATTTAAATGAATCACTCTACATAAAACACTTAGATGAGTGTCTGGCCCATGTAAATTGCCATTATTAACATAGATGGATCAGATACTCATATAATGATACCCTTAAATTTATGTTGCAAATAATTACTTAATCCCTTTTTTGCCTAAATTCTTACCAAGCAAACTTCCAATGGCTTCCTACAAATTGCATGACTTCAGGGAGATATACAGGCTTAAGACATAAATCCTCTCAAGGTCTCTGAGATAACTACCTGTAGAATTTTTGATTTGGTTATCTGGGTCTTTATCAATCAGTACATCACTGCCATATGCTGCCAAGGAAGCAGAATTCAATGACAGCTCGCAACTTTTTATTACCAGCAACAGTGTTTGGGTATGGAGAATTTCTCTTAAGTAAACTGTCAAGGGATTGAAATTATTTTGAGTTTGATTTTCTATTCACCTATTTTGTTGGCTCTACAAATTAATCCATAGTCTTTCATACATTAAGAGTTGAGACTACAGGAAGTGAGTTCACAATGCCTTTAAAATGTGAATCATGGGTAAGTCGTTTCAGTGTATTATAAAAGGAATTACTTTATACTGATATAAAATCTATTAACTTGTTGACATTGACTAGGCTGCGGTAACTTTTACACTATCCATATAGAACGCTATGCATCTAAAGGTCTGGCTAAGCCAACTTTTCTTGAAATTTGAGCAAACTACTTATAGGCAAGTGGATATTACTAATTAAATATAAGTTTTCCCTATTAACTTATGAGTCCTCTTAAAAACACTTGTCAGGATTCAGTGCTAGTTTGCTACTATGTTTACAACGAATGTATTTGTTTTGATGTAAATTAAATCATTTCTTTAAAATACTCTTATTTATTATTTAGATTTTTACAAATTCAGATTGACCCTTCTTCAAATACTATTCTAAGAGTGAACTCTTCTTTCTACATTTCCTACTCCAACAGGACACAATGTGAAACACGTAGAGTAAACATTCCTGTTCCTCATCATGTGATGCTGTGAAAGTAATTTGTATCAGTGTGGCAACCATGGAGGTGACCCACTCAGATATCCCTTCAAAAACACCTGCCGTGGGAAACACAGATGACTGACACCTTTCAACTGCCACACTTTTGGATCCACTGTGGAGTTCATAGCATACCATGCCTCCCTGGGCTGCTCCCAGACTATGATTGAACACAAAAGGGATACTAACTGGCTTTTCTGGTCTGCAGTGCCTCTGCTAGCAGTGCTAAGTCTACAAGCACAGAATCCCATCTAGCACAGCTTTCATAAAAAATACCCAGAATTATGTAATTCTCATGTAGAGAATGAAGTACAGGAGTGGGTCCATACCCACGAGATCTTATTGTTGTATCATATGCGGTACTATTTACATGAAGCTGTCCTCATAGAGTACTGGAAAGGCCTACTGAAGTAACAGCTAAATCAGCAGCTCAAAGACAATACTCAACAATGACGGTGCACCATTCCTCAGGATACAGTATAGGCATTAAAGATCTCTATATGGCACTGTGTTTCCAATAGGAAAAATATATGGATCTGGGAACCAAGGGATGAAAGCAAGAATGATCTCCTTTACAATCACTCCCAATGACCCATGGGGCAACATTGTGTTTCTCCTCCCACAACTCTGAGTGACCAGAGTTAGAAGTTCCAGTCTTCAAAGTTTTCTTCTTGCCAGGGGGCACGACAGTGATCTATTGAAATATAAGATATTTAGTAGTAGGGCACTTTTAACCTTTTGCACCCAGGGGCCAGCATCCAAGGATAATTGACTTTTTTTTTTTTTAAAGATTATTTATTTATTTATTTGACAGAGAGAGATTACAAGTAGGCAGAGAGGTAGGCAGAGAGAGAGACAGGAGGAAGCAGGCTCCCCGCTGAGCAGAGAGCCTGATGCGGGGCTCGATCCCAGGACTCCGGGATCATGACCTGAGCTGAAGGCAGAGGCTTTAACCCACTGAGCTACCCAGGCACCCCGGATAATTGACTCTTATTAGCCAGAAGAGATGGGGCTGCTTTCACACAGCAGAGACAAGGAAGAATACATGTGGAGCCTGGGTGATCTACTTGGGTGCCTCTTGGTATCCCCTTGCCCAGTGGTAACTGTGAATGGACATATGCAAGAACCCCAGACTAAGAAGGGTGTGATGACTACAGTCTACTACAACCCCTTAGGAATGAATGTTTAGGTCATTATCACCTTTATTCCTCAATTCCCTTTCTCTGATAATAAGAATATCTTCTTTATCCCAGGTACAGAGAAGAGACCTTCTACAGGGGAGTTCTACTCCCCGCTTTTAGGAATAAAAAGGAAGGTCAGAGTGCCCTTCCTGCATCTACTATTTCTCGAGTGCCTTTAATGTAAAATAATCAGTATGTTGAAGTAGCATATTTTGGGGTAATATGCTCTGAACTCCTCCTGTCTTGTTACCTTTGTTTGTAGGGTCTAATTGTTCCTGCTACTCATTTCTGCCCATCTTTCAAATCCTGTCCTCATTCTAATATATACCCTGTTGGGTTCAACTCATGGGATTCTTGCCTTATGCATTACCTAACTTGTTACTTCCAAAATACACCCTCTTGTATTGTGAATATCTGTTTAATGTGTTTGCCTTATCTCCCCAAATAGACTACAAACTCTATAAATACTTGCCTCATTTGGTAAATATTCACAAATGCCTAATTTTAAAAGTGCATCATTTTAGATGCTGAAACTGGTATGCAGACTGTCACAGCTGTAGTCACTCATACTAAGAGTACAGGAGTTAATGAGAACATTATAGTATAATTAAGTGAATGATCGTTATAGTCTGGGCATAATTCTAAATTTTTTACATATATTATTTAATTCATGACTTTGATATCATCCTTCATGGTTTTCTTTCTTTCACATCCCATATGTAATCCATCCAATTCAATTGACTATCTTGAAAATGGACCTGGACTCCTATTTCTCACCAAATTCACTTCCAGGCTCCATCATTTCTCTTCTCATTACTGCATTAGCCTCCTAAGAGGTATATATCCTTAAAACAGCATAGCGTAATCTTTTTAAAGTTTTAAGTTATACTTCTGTTCAAGACCCTGTGGTGGTCACTGACTTCACACAGAATAAAAGACAAAGTTCTTTGTGGCTTATATGACCCTATGTCATCTTCCTCCTCCCTGATAACAAGAACCTCATCTCCCACTACTCTCTGCCTTGTTTGTTCCCACAACGGCCAGCCTTGTTCTTCCCCAAACACATAAAAGATCCAGGGCCTTGGCTCTAGCTTTTCCTCCTGCCTGGAGCACACCCCTAGTTATACACAGCTAACTGTCCTCTTTTAAGTTGGCTCAACTCTCACCTTCACAGTAAGTCCCATCTAGCCCTTTATCTACAACCAGCTCTTCTGCCTGAGTCCTCCCTACTTCCTGAATCCTCTTTTTTCTTTTTCATAGCACATATTACTTTTTAATGTACTGTTTAAATTTTTTAACCTGTATGTTGTCTGCTCTATCCACCCTATATAAGCTCCAGGATAGTGAGCCTTGTTTTATTTATGGACGTATCCTAAAGAGCCTCAGTCAGTGCCTGGTACACGAGAGACATTCAATAAATACTTAGCGAATGAATTTGGAAGCTAGATTTTCTTTCTCCAGGGCCAGAAAGGCTGTTCCGGAAGGAGCCTTCACTGGCTTCTCAACTTTTGTATTACACAAAGGTCCAAGCCCCACGGAGCTTCAAGGTCAGGGGGCTAGTTCCATACAGAGGAGATAGAAGGTAAAAAAACAAACAAACAAAAAAAACAAAAACAAAAACAAAAAAAACCACCAAAGGGTGCAGTTAGTTTTTTGCAGGTTGCTAAGGAAGGAAAGGCAAACTTCCTCTCCCTCTGCACGTTCAAAGTGTTTCAATTTGCAACATAAGTGACTGAATATTCTCCTACCGAAACAAATCCATGGCCACCGCACTAGGGCTCGGCAACGCCGACCCTGCCCTTCCCAGAGCAGCTTCAGTGCCCTCACTTAGGTGGTCAGGCCGTGCCTAAACATCATCCTTTCCTGGGCCCGGAGGTCCCTGTCACAGGGACAAGGCGCCGATATGGCGCATCTTCTCCGGCTAGGCGTCCTGCAGGTAGCCACAAGGGTCGCCGCGAATGGCCACTGACAGGCGGCGAGGCGAACACCCGCGTGAGGCCCCGGGGCGCGTCACGGCGGGCGGCGGCGGCAGCGGCTACGGCTCCAGCTACGGCTGCGGCTACGGCTACGGCGGTGACTCCCCGGCTCCCGCCCCCGCCCGCCGTACGCACGCGCACTGAGCGCAGCATGAGGGTCGCGGCTCTGATCAGGTAACCCGGCGCCGAAGCGGCCTTCCTCCTCCCCTGCCAGCCCGTCATTTTCCCAGCCGATTGGTGGGAGCTGCAGCCGGCGCTTTCGGTTGCGCGGAAAAGAGAGTGTTTGTGCGGGAACCGCGTGTCGGGGGATCCAGCGGCTCCTCCCGGTCACAGGAAGAGGCGGAGTTTTCAGGCCATTGCTTGGCCCGGCGTGTCCCGTAGCCCGGGACTCGCGCTCCTCCTTTGTGCCTGTCCCCGCCTCTCTGTTTTTTCCTGGCCCTCAAACTTGGATTCACAGGGGGAACTTTAAAACCCACCCATGTCTGCGTCTCCTGCCAGAACGCTGGTTTCACTACTCTGACACGGCCTAGGTTTGCATTCTTAAAAAGTGTAATGGGCAGTGACCTTTGAGAGCCACGGCTTCACTCAGTCCTCTTCAATAGTTCCTTTAGTCTTTCTGCTCGGTCCTTCGGGTCCGCCTTTTTCTCCCGAGGCTGTTAATAGCTCCAGGCCCTTCCCACTTAAGGCCACCCCTGTCTCACCGGATTACGACAAAGGTGTGTTTTACCTTGGGCTCAAGTAAAGGAAAAGGGTCTCTTCCCTCGGGGTTAAAATGGAATTGTGTTAGTTTTATCCTAGATCTAATTGCTTTTGCTACAGACACCTTAAGTGCTTTTAGATTGACCTATGGTAACGTAGTCTATTCCAAAAGAAGTTTGAAATCTATAGTAACGCATTATATTTAGGTGTCTCAAGTAAGTCCTAAAATAACTAAAGACAGGTCAGTTTAAGTGTTTCCATATGCAATCTGTAAGCTGAAGCAAAAGTAAACTTAGTAACATTAAAAAGGGACTGCAGACTGCAGTACTTGAATATTTGATGAGATTTGGACCTGTACAGAGTATCTGAAATACACAACAAATCATGTTTTCTTTTGTAAGCCCATTGAATATTTCATACACGTTTTTGTTCAATGTCCTAGTTAATTGATACTGGCTAACAATAGTGACCTATTAAGAACTCTTGATGTAACATTTGAATCCCTCCTGTAGTGATTGGAATATTCCAATTTATTTTACTTCACTGCCATTTTGGGGACTCTATAACGTCAAACTAATTATTGTTATTCAGTAAATTTCTTCCGTAAAGTAAGTGATTAATCTCTGACCACTGTGGTCTTCATTTGATCAAATAGACAAGAATAAAAAGTAGTTCAGGAAATGAGTAATTCACATCATATGTAATTTGCCTAAAGTTTAGCTATTGAAGTAAGACACAGCAACTGAAGATTGAGATCTTGGAAGGAAGGATAGAAGATTGCTGTAATCCATTACAGTAAATATTCAGTAATGTGCATATATTACTCTGTTATAAAAAAGGAAATTATTTAAAAATGGCAATGTTGGAAAATTCTTGCTAGATTGTAAGAAATATATATAAATGTATAAATGTTAGAATGAATGCTGTAAGTATGAATATATAACAATTTTATATATGAATATGGATGCATACATAATATATACATTTATATGAATATACATTTGAATATATATGAATTTAAACTTAAATACAGTGGATCTATTTGTAATATATCTTGTGTGTGTGTGTATGTGTACTAAAATGAGAGATGGAATATGTTTGTGTGCTCTAAGGAGTAAGTGAAACCAAGATTCTCGCAATATCTTTAGAACATAAAGAACATTGTTCTCCTTATACACAAAAGATTGAATTAGTCAGTTTTACAGTTGAATGACAGCTTGAGGACTAGCTAAACCATTCTCTAGTTTTATAATGAAGCATGTACCCAAGCACATTGAGTAACTGCTTAGTATACCAAAAATTCCAGTCTTTTATAGGACTTCTCACCTAACATACGCTTATGTACTTTGTAATATTGTGAATGTGAGTAAGTTACTCAGCATTTCCCAAACCTTTTGTTCTTAAAATCTTTGTTGGACACGAGTGTTTCATAGAACACAGTTTGGGAAATACTGTGTTTTTTTTATTGTTTTTTTGTTTGTTTGTTTGGTTGGTTTTGGGGTGTGTTTTTGGTTGTTGTTTTTTAGATTTTATTCATTTATTTGAGAGAGAGAGAGCAGGAGCATGGGCAGAGGCAGAAGCAGACTCCCAGCTGAGCAGGGAGCCTGATGCATGGCTTGATCCCAATACCGTGGAATCATGACCTGAGTCAGAGGCAGGCAGATGCTTAACTGACTGAGCTACCCAGGTGCCCCTGGGAAATACTGTTTTAAAACCATGTTTGAAATTTTAGCACATTTTCAAGTGAATTATAAAGCTGAGTTCTGATTGTAGATGATGCCCTTTAATCTTGAGTATTCCAAAGAATTATAATTGTGGTTGTATACCTGTTCATCTTTGATGTTCTAAATATTCTGAAGAATTAGCCAAATCTTTTTGTCTTGAGAAAATAGAGCAGTGAAATTCAATAGGGGAAGTTGTGGAAGATATAATAATGTAATATCAGAGTCTGAGAAAAGGGAGAATAATGTATAATTTTACTGTGCCTCTCAAGGTCTCCCTATGAGAAGTTCTGGAATGGTACTGATTAGATGTAGTAGAAGCAGATAAATGTTGGGAACTAAAATATAAGGCAAAAGGACCAGCTTCTAGGATGAACAGTCTCTTTTTAAAAGTTTCTTGGGCTGTGAATATATCTATTTGCTGTAGATACACTTGCAGATTTTAGGCAAGAATTAGAAGGAAAAGGAAGGGGGAGTGGGAAGAGAGGCAATGATAAGAAAGGAAGAAATATGTATAGTGAGAAGCAATAGAGTTTAAACCAAAATACAGGTTGCCATTCAACCTTGTTATACATGAACTTGTCATAAAGGTTGCCATTGACATAAAGGTTGTCATTCAACCTTGTTATAGATGAAACTACTTGTCTTGACTAAGTGATTTACCCCCGCTTTCAGTAGATTTGGTCCTAGAATTTACAAGTTCTTTCAATCTGTTTATTAGCTCTAAGGCTCAAGCCTTATCCTGCCAGCATGTGGATAGTGATGGCTAAAGTACTAGTGGTACTGATGTTTAACTTCATCAGTGTATTTTAGCATTTTGTTTTCTATCTCTACAGAATGTGAACCCACCCAGTACATCAAACTTTGTCATTAGAATGGATCTCAAATCTTTAATTTGACCCTTTAGTTGGTGATGGTGGCAAATTGCTAGATTTCTTATAGGAGAACAGAATAGATCTTTTTCTCTTTTTCCACAGAGAATTTCATCTAAGGAATATATATAATAGCTCTTTAGCTAGATTGTAAAATGAAATCATTTTTAAAATATTTTCAAAGCCCTTTGTATATAAAGGAAAGCCACTATTATAAACCAAAGAGTTACTGTGTTTTCTTGAGAGTGATCTTTGATAATGGCACATAATTTCATAAGCCCTTATGAATAGTAGCCTTAGACATTCAGATTTATTTGCTCAGTTTTCTTATGCGATGGAAATTACATGGGTTTTTTTTGTATTTTAATTGTATAGCAGCCTCTCAAGTATTCAGGAAAGTTGAATAAATATATTTTGATATCTAATGATTCTATGCTTAATAATGGTCAGTAACCTGATATTTATCTTTTTATTTCTTTTTTAGTGGTGGGAAGGATAGCTGTTACAATATGATGCAGTGCATTGCTGCTGGGCATCAGATTGTTGCTTTAGCAAATCTGAGACCAGCTGAAAACCAAGGTAAGTGCATACCTTTAATGGGAAGTTCTCTAAAGGACTGGAACTCCAACTTCATAATTGCGTTCTATTGTGTACAGCATGCAAAGACAAAAATAGAACTAATATATATTTAGCACCTAATTAGATGCTAGGTTCTATGCTAAATGCTTTTAGTTACATGTCCTTGATCTTCATAAGAACTCCTAGAGAGCTTTATTAGACAAGGATACTGAGACTCACAGTTTTATAAATTTGTCCAAGGTAATAGTTAGAACAAACTTGCAGAGCTGAGACTTGAACCCTTGAATCTCCTTACTTCAGTGTGTACTGTTGTTCCTCCATAAAACTCCAAGTGTTTTAACCAACACACAGATAAATAAGATACAACCTCTGGGAGCTTGGGAAGTAAGACATATATTGATAAATGTTCCATCTTAGATGTAAGCTAAACATGTAAGACTTGAGAGAGGCATAAAGCAACACATTTCTGCTTTTTATTTGCCGGTGATAACAGGGACATCCACAGATAATTCACAGACCTCATTTTAGCTGTGTTTCTCAGTTTTCTTCCCCATGAAATTTCCCTTGTCAGAAAGTTGGTTTTCCCTGTGTCCTTGTCGGTGTCCAAGTTTCCTCTATGGATAAGGACATGAGTCTAATGGATTAAAAGGCCACCCTAATGATCTCATTTTAACTAATTACATCTGCAGTGAGCCCAGTTCCCAATAAGATCACATTTTGAACTATGGATGTTAGGATTCTTCCTTCAATAATTTCTTTTATTTTTTGAGATCTGACTGGCACAGCATTATATTAGTTTTAGCTGTACAAGTTAATGATTTGGTATTTGTGTATATTGCAAAATGATTACCGCCAAGAAGATTAGTTAACATCTATCGCCACATCCGGGTTATTTTTTTCCCCCAAATAGAATTTCAAAAAAAAGAAAAATATCCACCAATTTGTGTTTTATACTGTTCTATTTTACCCATATAACTATAGATATTATCTGTTAAAGTATAATAGAGAGAGATTAACATTTGTCTGACTTTATTTAAACTGCTTCTCCACATGGCTCTTCTAGTAAGATCTTTTTATCATCCCCTTTACTCAGCTTTTTTCAAGACCATGCTTTTGCTCTATTGTTATTTTAGGATGAATTAAATGAGTAGTATATGTGAAAACACTAATTAGAGTTCCTGGCATGAAGTAAGCATCCAGTAAATTTAGTTGAATATGAATCTAGCGCTAAATATGTCCCTTTTTTCTTTCTTCCTTCCTTCCTTCCTCAAGGCTGCCAGTCTGTTGAATTTTTGTTTTTATATCATTTTACAGTTGTTGTCTATCTATTTTGTCTTTGATTTTTATCCCCAAATAGATTGCTTTTAAGATTCTTGAGAGGAAGGTCATATCTTCTATGTTTCTTTTCTATATCTTCTATGTTTTAATTGCACCTCGGCACTTGGGACAGCTCTATGCCTCCGTTACTGGTGGACAGATGAATAATGACCTAACTAGAATTAGGCCTGGAAGAGCAAGCAGGTATTTCAGTCAGATACTTGAATTTTCTTTCCTTCACATTTAAGACCCAAGTAATGCTGAAAGTGATGTGGGAAGACAGAGGTTAGAAATATTTTATAGGAAGAGAAAACGGGTCTTATAGAGGGTCATGGGGAAACACATCTCTAGGATTTTGCACTAGGATTTCAATGATGAATAATAATAGCATTTTAAAAATGTGTGGAAAATGACCTTTTTTTTCTGACTTTAAATGGTAAAGAGAAAACTCTTTGACTAAGGGTGAGTGGGAACATACTGTAACTTCTGTATTATAAAAGAAGAAGCAGAATTTTGTTGTAGACTTAGTTCTATTATCGAAGGAAAAAAAAATGCCTTACTCCTTGTAGCTAATCAGGCAAGTGGGTTTTTTAAGCTTTCTGTTTGGGAGGTCTTGATATTTAAAAGGCAGAAGTTTGTATAATATATAATACATACAATGATATAATTTCCCTTCCTGGAGTTTCAATCTTGTCTTAAGCCTTTCTACTTGAATTATTATAGTTACTTTGTACTGAATCATTAATGTATAATCTCCCATGTCGCATTGTTCACTGGCAGGATGGGTAAGATGATAAACAAAGTGTATCTCTAAATTATACCTGAGAATGGTGTGGAGACATTTACTTAGAATACTGTTAGTGAGAAAAAATTCAATAGTAAATGGAATTAAAATCTTATGAAGTAAAGGCTGGAAAATCAGCTGAAACTATAGTAATTGTAGTGGAAGAGAATAGATGGTTGTGGGATAGTAGATGGAAAGGGTTTAGCTAATCTTGATTTAAAGTGAGCAGTAAGTTGGTGATTATTGAATGTTTCATTGATTGACTTTTTCCCCTGTCCCCCAAACATGTTGCAAAAGAAATCTTAATGAGGAATAACTGGTAGAGAGGACTCCAGTATAAAACTTGTTAGAGTGAATTCATGGCACGGGGTTTTCAATGGGTAGTCTGAAAAGGAATTTAATCCCATCAATGGGGATAATGTGAACTTGTCATAAAATTCACAAAACCATCTCTTTATGTAGTAGGAACTTTTGTGGCATGTTAATTGAGGTGCTTCAGGCAACAGTGGAGCCTTTTGGTTTTATTTGATGTCATACCATTGTTGCAATGTAGGTTCCATTAATACAAGTTACATTGTGGTTAGGACTAAATGGAGCCTTAAAGGAAAATTGTTTTCTAGGTTTTTGAAGTCAGTAAAATGTTGTTGTTGTTGTTGTTTTAAGATTTATTATTTATCTGAGAGAGAGAGAGAGAGAGGTAAAGAGTGAGAGCACAGGCACATGAGCAGGGGCAGGGGTGGGGGATTGGGAATTGGGAATTGGGAGAGGGAGAGAGAGAATCCCAAGTAGACTCCCCATTGAGCACTGAGCACTGAGTCAGACAGGGGGCTCAAGACTGAGACTGACAGGAGCTGAAATCAAGAGTTGGATGCTCAACCCACTGAACCACCCAGGCACCCCAGTCAGTAAAATGTTGTAATTATTATGCTGACATCAGGTGGTTTCTTCCTGAGAAACTCAGAGTTCTTTAAATATATAAATTCAGTTGTATCAATATTCTTTAAAACTAATACATTTATAGATCCAGTCTAAGTCTGAGATGAGGTTAAGCTGAAAGGTTTTTAGGTGACTTTGGCTATATCTCTACTCTCTACTGTGGTCAGGAATAGACAGTTACATAATAATAATGCAAGTACATGGAAGCCAGTATGATGGTGTGGGTTGGGTTCAGACCTGGTGGGCCAAAATGTGATGTCATATGGTGATGGTTTTGATCACAGAAGGGGCCTTTAAAATACAGTTTTTTATCCCTTTTTATAGATTATCCTTCATACTCACATTCACTAGATATTCTTGGCATATATACATACATACACGCATCCATACATATAGGTCAAACAAATTGTTTGTGACTTTTTTTTTTTTACTTACTAACATAGTGTGAACATCTCCCATGTCATTAAGTATTACCCCATCACAGCATTCCCTAGATATCTTCTTTGAAACTCAAATACCTGATGCAGTGTAGTCTTCTAAGACCGTTTCAGAGTCCATGCATACTCTCCCCTTATTGGAGTAGCTTAAAGCACATTAGCCTAGGAAGAATTCAGCAAAGATACCTACTTAACATGGTATTCTCCATTTTTAGTAAAGCTATTTGATCATGGAATCCTTTATGCATCCAGTACCTATTAATATCTCATGAGATTCCTACTCTACAGAACACGCTTTAGAAAATGCTCCTTCTTCATTTGCAACAACATGAGTGGGCCTAGAAGGCATTGTGTTAAGTGAAATAAGTCAGACAAAGAGACAGATATTATATGATTTCATTTATATGTGGAATTTAAACTGAACAAATGAACAAACACAAGAAAACAGACTCTTAAATATGGAAAACAGCTAGTGGTTGTTGGGGAAGTGGGTGGAGGGAATGGGTGAAATAGATGAATTAGGTTAAGAGATACAGATATATTTATCAGATCGGGTTGTAAAGCACAACATAGGGAATATAGTTAATAATATTGTAATAATGTTATATGGTGGCAGATGGTGACTGTGTTTATTGTGGTGAGCACTGAGCAATGTATAGAATTGTCGAATCAATATGTTGCACACCTGAAACTAAAACAACATTGTACGTGAATTATACTTCAATAATAAATTTTAAAAAATGCTTTTCTTCAAAATTATATTAATGGTTGCATAGTATTATATGAATACACAATAATTTTAGTGTATTGTGAATAATGCTATGATGAATATCTGCAAATAATATTTTGTACATTCACGATTCTTTTTTCTAAAAAGTAAATGTATAAGATCAAAAAGTCTATTCCAATATATTTGTCAGTTTATTTGTTTCATCAAAAAGTCTGATGTAACTCATTTATTTTACCTATATCAGTATTTGTGGACTCTTGTGACAACCATGATTGTGTTATTGCTTAGCTTAAGTTATGTTTCTGTACTCACATTTAACTAACAATATTGAATTTCTTTTTCTTTTCTAAGATAGACAATTTTACTTAAAATATATTACAAAACTTATGGCTCCACCTGAGATATGGTAACTTTTTATTATTTTTTATTGGGATAAAATTGGTATATAACATACTAGTTTCAGGTGCTCAACATAATAATTCAGTATTTGTTTAAACTACAAAGTGATTACCACAACACATCTGCTTACCGTCCATCACCACACAGTTGACCACCTTCACCCATTTTGCCCATCCCCCTTCAATTTCTTTTCCCTCTGATAACCACAAATCTGTTCTCTTTATCTGTATGTTTTTGTTTTTGTTTTTTGTTTTTTTCTTTTAAATTCCACATGTGAGTGAAATCATTTGATATTTTTCTTTCTCTATCTGACTTTATTCCACTTAGCATAATGCCCTTGTATGTAGCAGTATATATGCCACATCTTCTATATCCATTTGTCCACTGATGGAAACTTATATTGTTTCTATATCCTGGCAATTGCAAATAATGCTGCAGTGAACATGGGGGTGCATGTATCTTTTTGAAACATTTTTGTTTTCTTTGGATGAATACCCAGAGGTGTAATTGCTGGATCATATGGTAGTGGTAGTTTTAATTTTTTGAGTAATCTCCATACTGTTTTTCCATATTCCATATTCCATATTGCTGTATCAGTTTATATTCTCACTGGTAGGGTAGAAGGATTCCCTTTTCTCCACATCCTCTCCAACGCTTGTCATTTTTTATCTTTTTAATAATTGCCATTCTGGCTAGTATGCAGTGGTCATTGTGGTTTTGATTTGCAGTTCTCTCATAATTAGTGATGTGTAACATATTTTCATGTGCCATTTGGTCATCTCTATGTCTTCTTTGGAAAAATGTCTGTTTAGATCCTCTGACCATTTTTATTTGGATTGTTTGGGTTGTTTTGTTTTGTTTTGTTTTGCTCTCAAGTTGTATACATTTTTATATATTTTGACTATTAACCTTTTATTGGATATATGATTTGCAAATATTTTCTTCCATTCAGTAGGTTCCTTTTTCATTTTGTTGGTAGTTTCTTTTGATGGGTAGAAGCTTTTTAGGTTGATGTGGTCCCATTTGCTAATTTTTGCTTTTGGAGTCAAATCCAAAAATTCAGTGCCAAAACCAATGTCAGAGAACCTGTGTTTTCTTGTAGAACTATTGTGGTTTCAGGTCTTTCATCTATTTTTAATTCTAATTTGTTCGAGTCTTTAATCTATTTTGAATTCATTTTGTATATGATGTATGTAGTTTCATTCTTTTGAAAGTGGCTGTCCAGCTTTCTCAGCACCATTTATTGAAGAGATTATCCCTTCCACTATGTGTATTCTTGGCTCCTACTTTGTAGTAAAGTAATTTACCATATAATGTGGGTTTATTTATGGGCTCACTATTCTTTTCCCCTGATCTATGTGTTTGTTTTTATGCCAATACCGTATTGTTTTGATTATTATAGCTTTGTAGTACAGTTCGAAGTCAAGGAGCTTGACACCTCCTTGTTTGCTCCTCTTTCTCCGGATTGGCCATTCAGGGTCTTTTTGTGGTTCCATGTAAGTTTTAAAATTATTTGGTCTAGTTCTGTGAAAAATGTCCTGGGAATTTTGATAGGTATTGCATTGAACCTATAGATTGTTTTGGGTAGTATGGATATCTTAACAATGTTAATTTTTCCAGCCCACAAGCATGGAATATCTTTGCATTTATTTGTGTCCTCTTCAGGTTCTTTCACCAATATTTTATAGTTTTCAGCATGCAGGACTTTTACCTCCTTGGTGAGATTCATTTCTAGGTATTTTATTATTTCTGATGCAATTGTAAATGGAATTATTTTCATAATTTCTCTTTGGTGATTTGTCATTAGTGTATAAAAATGTGACAGACTTCTGTATACTGATTTTGTATCCTGCAACTTTTCTGAATTCATTCATTAGTTCTAATATTTTTGTGGAGTCTATAGGGTTTTCTCTATATAGTATCATGTCATCTGCAATTGTGACAGTTCTTCCTAATGTGGACTTTTTTTTTTTTTTTTTAAAGTCTTGCTTAATTGCTGTGTCCAGGGCTTCCAGGACTATGTTGAATAAAAGCAATGAGAGTGGTAGGGTGCCTGGGTGGCTCAATCAGTTAAGCATCCAATTCTTGGTTTTGGCTCAGGGCATGATCTCATGAGTTGTGGGATCAAACCTCGTGTTGAGCCCTGTGCTCAGTGTGGAGTCTGCTTGAGATTCTGTCTCTGCTCCTCTCTCCACTCATGCTCTCTCTCTCAAATACATAAAATATTTTTTAAAAAAGTGATAAGAATGGTCTCATCCAATCTTAGAGGAAAAGCTTTCAACTTCTCACCGTGGAATATGATGCTAGCTGTGGTCTTGTCATAGATAGCCTTTATTATGTAGAGGTACATTCCCTCTATATCCATTTTGCTGAGAATTTTTATTATAAATGGATGCCAAATTTTGTCAAATGTTTTTTCTGCACTATTGAGGTGATCATATGATTTTTAGCTTTCATTTGCTAATGTGGTGCCTCATGTTAATTAATTTACAGATGTTAAACCATCCTACTACTTTGGAGTAAATCTCACTTGATCATGGTGTATGTTCCTTTTAATGTATTATTGAATTTCAGATGAGAATTTTTGTGTCTATGTTCATTAGGGATATTTGGCTGTTATTTTCTTGTTTTGTGGTATTCTGCTCTGGTTTGTTACCAGTATAAAGCTGGTCTTGTAAAATGAGTTTGGAAGTATTCTTAAGTTTTTTTGGAGGAGTTTGAGAAGGATAGTATAAAATCTTTTTTTTTTACTTTGGAGAATTCACCAGTGAAACCATTTGGTCTTAGACTTTTGTTTGTTGGGAGGTTTTTGATTCCTGGTTCAATCTCCTTACTAGTTATCAGTCTCTTCAGATTTTCAATTTCTTCATGATTTAGTCTTGGAAGACCATATGTTTCTAAAAACATTCATTTCTTCTACATTGCCCAATTGGCATATAATTGTTTTCAGTAACTCCTATGGTCCTTTGTATTTCTGTGGTATCAGTTATAACGTGTCCTCTTTCATTTCTGATTTTATTTATTCAAAGTCCTCTTATTTTCTTCCTGAGTCTAGATGTTTTGTCAATTTTGTTTATCTTTTCCAAGAACCAGCTCTTAATTTCATTGATCTTCTCTTTTGTCTTATTAGTCTCTACTTCATTTATTTCTGCATACTCTGTGTTGTTCCGTTACTTCTAACTTTGGGCTTTGTTTATTCTTTTTCTAGCTCCTTAGATGTTAAGTTAAATTGTGTATTTGAGATTTATCTTGTTTCTTGAGGTAGGTCTGTATTGCTATGAACTATCCTCTAGTAACTGCCTTTGCTGCATCCTATAGATGTTGAATTGTTGTAATTCCATTTTCATTTGTGTCAAGATGTTTTTTGACTTCCCCTTTGATTTCTTTATTGATGTATTAGTTCAGTAGCATGTTGTTAAATCTCCACATACTTTTGATATTTCCAGTTTTCTTCTGGTAATTGATTTCTAGTTTTCATACCATTGTGGTCAGAGAAGATGCTTGATATTATTTCAGACTTCTTAAATTTATTGAGTTTTTTTCTGGTCTAACATGAGATCTATCCTGGAGAAAGTTCCATGTGCACTTGAGAAGAATGTATGTATTCTGCTGCTTTTGGATGGGATGTTCTTTATAAATCTATCAAGTTCATCTGGTCTTGTGTCATTCATTTAAGGCTTATATTTCCTTGTTGATTTTTCTCTCTGGATGATCAATTTATTGCTGTAAGTAGGGGTATTAAAGTTCTCTACTATATTATTGTATTACTGTTCATTTCTCCTTTTAGTCCAGTAATATTCGATCTGGTAATATTTATATAATTAGGTTCTTCATTTACAAATTTTATGTCTTTTTGGATTGATCCTTTTATCATTATATGATGCTCTTTGTCTTTTGTTACTGTCTTTGTTTTAAAGTCTGTTTTGTCAGATTTATTTCCATTTGCATGGAATATCTTTTCCATTCCCTTTATTTTCTTCCTTTGTGTGCCCTTAATCTAAAGTTAGTCTCTTTTAGGCAAAAGAGATGAGCCTTGTGATTTGCCTTTTTTTTTTTTTAAAGATTTTATTTATTTATTTGACAGACAGCGATCACAAGTAGGCAGAGAGGCAGGCAGAGAGAGAGGGAGAAGCAGGCTCCCTGCTGAGCAGAGAGCCCGATGGGGGGCTCGATCCCAGGACCCTGAGATCATGACCTGAGCCAAAGGCAGAGGCTTTAACCCACTGAGCCACCCAGGTGCCCCTGCCTTTTTTTTTTTTTTTTTTTTTTTTAAATAAATCCTTTCAGTTACACTGTGCCTTTTGATTGGAAAATGTAGTCCATGTACATTTAAAGTTATTATGGATAGGTATATAACTTATTGCCATTTTGTTAAGTTTCCTGTCTTTTTTGTAGTTTCTCTCTGTTAATTTCTTCTTTCCTTGCTGTCTTCCCTTGTGGTTTAATGCCTTTTTTTAGCATTATGTTTAGGTTTCTTTCTTATTATCTTTTGTGTATTTACTATGGGTTTTTGGTTTTTGGTTGCCATGAGTTTCATATATACCTAACAGTCTATATCTAGCAGTCTGTTTTACGTTGATAGCAACTTTAATCTGAATGCATTTTAAAAGCTACATTCCCTCCCCTACACTTTATGTTTTTAATATTATATTGGATATCTTTTAATCTGGTATATCCCTGACCTATTATTATTATAGTTAATGTTTCTACTTTTGCTCTTCAGTCTTTATGTTGATTTTATAAATGGTTAATTCTCTACCTTTACTATGTATTTGCCTTAACCCATTAGATTTTTACTTGCATATGTGTTCTAGTTACTAGATAGTGCCTTTTCTTTGTACCCTAAAGAAGTCCCTTTAAAATTTCTTATAAGCCCAGTTTCATGGTGGTAAACTCCTTTAGTTTTTCTTGTCTGGAAAAATCATTATCTCTCCTTCAATTCTGACTGATAATTTTGCTAGGTAGATTATTATTGGTTGGAAGTTTTGTTTTGTTTTGCTTTATTTATTTTGTTTTGTTTTCTTTTCCCATTCAGCACTTTAAGTATATTTTGATACTATCTTCTGGCCTGCAAAGTTTCTGCTGAATAATCAGCTGATAGTGTTACGGGGGGAGAGGGCTGTTCCCTTTGTATGTAACTAGTTTATTTTCTTACTACCTTTTTTTTTTAAAGATTTATTTATTTATCTATTTATTGATTTGCCAGAGAGAGAGAAACGACGAGAGAAGGAACACAAGCAAGGGGAGGGGGAAAGGGAGAAGCAGACTTTCCTCTGAGTAGGGAACCTGATGCAGGGCTCGATCCAAGGACCCTGGGATCATGACCTGAGCTGAAGTCAGACGCTTAAGGACTGAGCCACCCAAGTGCCCCTTCTTACTGCTTTTAATATTCTCTCTTTATCTTTACCTTTTGATATTTTAATTATAATGTGTCTTGGTATGCATTTTGGGGGGTTCATCTTATTTGGAACTCCCTTTGCTTTCTGGACTTGGATGTCTGTTTCCTCAGATTAGGGAAGTTTTTAGCCATTATTTCTTAAATAAGCTTTCTGTTTCTTTCTCTTTTCTCCTTCTGGGACCTCAGTAATATGAACGTTATTACCCTTAATGTTGTCTTATAAGTCATTTTAGCTATCTTCACTTATTTTTTTTTTCTTTTTACTGCTCTTTTTGGGTGAGTTCCATTGCTTTGTCTTGCAGCTCACTGATCACTTTTTCTACTTCTAGTCTGCTATTAAACTCTTGTAGTGTATTTTTTGGTTCAGTTTTTGTATTCTTTAGCTCTGTGACTTCTGTTTGGTAGTTTCTTATATTTTCTGTCTCATTGTTGAAGTTTTACTGTGCTCATCCATTCTTCTTTTGAATTCAGTGAACATCTTTATAAATACTGCTTTGAACTCTTTATCAGGTAAATTATTTAACTCCACTTCATTAAGATGTTTTTCTGATGTTTTTTCTTGTTCTTTCAATTGGAACATATTCCTCTGTTTCTTCATTTTGCTTTACTCTCTTTGTTTGTTTCTATTGTTAGATGAAACGGATACCTCTTCTAGTCTTAAAGGAGTGGACTTCTATAGGAGATGAACCTTGTTATTCAGCTTTGCCCTAGCTTTTGGTTGTCTCTTAAACTTTTGTGATTCTCTAAATAGACTTATTTATTCTTGATAGGTCCCCATTGTTGAAGGTGTGCCAAGATCTGTCAGTGTTCCAAATAGAGTGATCTTAGTCAAGACCGAGTTTCTGGACACTAGATCCTCAGGCAGCAGCTTTTGAAGAATGCAAATATATACATTTCTGTGGGACCACAAGTGTAAACTCTGCTGCCAGACCAGGAGATCTGGATGTGTCCCCTGGGCAACAGTTACAAAAAGCAGGGCTTCTGACAAGTGTATAAGCTTCTTTCTGGGAGGTAGCAGTGAGCTGTGACAAGGCCATGGTGGGGCTCAAAGAAGGCAGGGCTCATCTCCCTGCCTGTGGTCCCTGAGAGCACCTCTATAATCTCTCGATATGTGACTAACATGAAGCCTCTCCCTCAGGTTGAAGCTCCAGGACAAGTAGATGGGCCGTTTTCACAGGCAGACTTGAGATGAGCTCAGTCTGCAGTCTGTGCAGTGCTGTGGGTTCGGTAACCTGTGCAGAACTGTCTCTCTGGTTGTGGAGCCCAGAAACAGAAGCCCCTTTGGCTACCGGATTGTGGTGATCAAGGGGTGTCCCTTGTGTGGACTGTGCTTGGTGGCCGGCTTTAGTCAGGCTGCAGGAGAGTGCTGAGGGTGAGCCGTTCATGGTTTTGGTGATGCAGGGGGAAGAGCGCTGGGTGTAGAGCATACTCATGGCTTTAGCAAGATGTGGGAGGAGCACTGGGGTAGGACATGCCCACAGCTTTGGCAATGCAGGAAAAGAACACGGAGGCAGGGCTCACCTATGGATTTATCAGTGCCAGGAAAGTGCCCTGAGGGTGGGGCATGCCCATAACTTTACCCACATAGGAGAAAAGTATTGGGAGCCAGACACCTGCACTTGCCACCAGTACTAGCAAGGTAAAGAGAGATGGAGAGTGGGAAAATGGTGCTCTCCATCTCCAAAGAAAGTCCTCATTTGTCTCTATCCCTTCAGCAGTCACTTTAACATTAGATGAATCTTCATATAATCCAGTCGTTTCTCAAACTGCTGACTTTGTGCTGGGTCCTGGGAGGAGTGAGTCATTGCACAAGCTCCTCAAAAGGAACATCTCAAATCCCTGCAGTCTCCCAGTCCTCCTGGGTGTATGCCCCACTGGTTTTCAAAGCCAGATGTTTTTGGGGCCTTGTCTTTCCTGTGCAGGTCCTACAGGGTTGAGGTGTCAGATTGCATAAACCTTTCACTCCTCAGAGAGAGGCTTCAGTATTGTAAGCTCCCTCCTTGTTGTAGGTCACTGCTGGGTTTGGGGTGAGATCAAGTTTCTGCTTCTGCCACCTTGATGTGGCCCTTTTATCCCTTGTGGAGGGAGCTATTCAGCTAGAATTCACTGGGAATTATTCCATACATAACTATAGTTTTGGTATGTCTGAGGAAGGAGGTGAGTTCAGGGTCTTTTCATGCAGCCGTCTTGGACTGCCTTATAATTTATATATATATATTAATATTTTACTTATTTATTTGACAGAGAGAGAGATCACAAGTAGGCAGAGAGGCAGGCAGAAAGAGAGGGAGTAAGCAGGCTCCCTGCTGAGCAGAGATCCCGATGCGGGGCTTGATCCCAAGGCCCTGAGATCATGATCTGAGCTGAAGGCAGAGGCTTTAACCCACTGAGCCACCCAGGTGCCCCCCCCCCCATAATTTATATATTTTTGTATGTCTTGTTGAAATACTGAATATAAAATATATCCAGAGCATGTGATTTATTTTTACATGTATTTGTCAAGGTTTTTTTTCCTACAACTCTAGATGACTTTATAGATAACCTTGAATGATTTGAGAAACATTTATGTAATAAAATCTTTAATCAAATAAACTAATTAAAATTTATTGGCTATATTATTCTCTTTAAACATTTATTGTATGTAGTTTTAAAAATTTATATGTGTTTGTAATTAGCAATAGAGATGACTAGAGCTGATGTGAGGTGGATGCAGCTATGAACAAATGTGCAACTCTACCCCTTTATTTCACTTAGTAAATGCAGAGAGATAAATAGTGTAGTAAGTCTCCAAGCAGTAAAACTCAGATGGACTTTCAAATCTCTTTTCTTTTTCACTCTGTTTTACTGATTATTTCCATTTCATTGTTGCAGTGGGGGCAGATGAACTGGATAGCTACATGTATCAGACAGTGGGTCATCACGCTATTGATTTGTATGCAGAAGCAATGGCTCTTCCCCTCTACCGCCGCACTATAAGAGGAAGGAGTGTGGATACAGGACGAGTGTATACCAAATGTGAAGGTGATGAGGTTGAAGATCTCTATGAGCTTTTGAAACTTGTTAAGGTATGCCCAGTGACCAATTACATTAACTGAATTACTTAGTAATAAATAATTAACAACTGTTAGTGGCCCAACTAATCTTTGAAAAGGTATTTTATCTTTTTGGATAGAAAAGAAAACTTATTATGCCTTTATATTAAGTACTATTTAAAAACAAAACTTTTGGTATTGTTTGGCATTCAGGATTGTCAGATGATATTTAATTAAGTTTTCCTTAGGATTTTGTAGCTGGTGATCTTTTAATAATTTTTTCTAGGCAAATACTTATTGAATGCGTACTATGTGTGTGGTATATAGTTCTAGACACTGGAGATGTGTCTAGAAAAATGAACAGATCAGACAAAGCCCTGTTCTGCTATAGCTTATTTTCCAGTGGAAGCAGATGGACAATAGACAGATAAGCAAATCATACACTTGGTGTATTATGGAGAAGAATGATAAGAAGTGATGACAAGGGGTGGTCGAGCAAGACCTTTCTGGTATGGTGAAATTTAAATAGACCTAATGAAAGCAAGAGACTGAGCCTTGCTTAAATCTAGTAAGAAAGTTATGAATTAAATACTTAAGTCCTGGGGCACCTGGGTGGCTCAGTTGGTTAAGTGTCTGCCTTCAGCTCAGGGGATGATCCTGGGGTCCCAAGATCAAGCCCCATATCAGGCTCCCTGCTCAGCGGGGAGTCTGCATCTCCCACTGCTCCTCATCTGCTCATCCTTTCACTCTCTCCCTCTCGCTCAAGTAAATAAAACTCTTGAAAGAAAATAAATAAATAAATAAATAAATACTTAAGCACTAGTATATAGAGTTTAGCAACCATTATGCATTAATTGTTAATTTTTCTAAACAGAAAATTTAGGAGAGAAAACCTGGGACTCATATATCTATATATCATATATCTATATATCATATATCTCATATTTGTATTCTTCTTAATATGAAGTTTTTTCAGTCAGCTATAGTCAATTCATACAGGGCATATTTAATGAAATAGGGACTTTAAGCTGATGTTTCCTGCTTGTCTTAGCATATTTTCACAAAAGAAAGGAAGATTTCTGTCCTTTCTACCAAGAGGCATTGCATTTTATTTTTCTCATTCTTCATAGAAGTTCAGCTTTTCAGAAGTTATATTATGAACTAATGTCATGAAAATTTGCTGGTGTCAAATAGCTACTTCCGTGTTATACTTAAAATATGATACTGATCAAAGCTTAATACCAATTAAGGATTTTGATTAAGAAAAATATATGAAGCACTTAAATTTTTTCAAAGTTTGCTTAATTAAAATATATCTCATTTTGTATGTCAGAACATTTTCATTTTTATTTACCCTTTAAAAAGAAACTGATAGGGAAAATTTTTGGAATAATGCCGTAATTTACTATTTAGTTATAGATAGTATAAAAAATAGATATTTTTCAAAGGAAATTACAGGGAGCTCCTTTCTTTCCTGTGGGAAGATACATATTAATAACAACTATTTTGCTTATCAAACAAGGGAGAAAGGCATAGAAAGTTCCACTTAAATGGTGTTCTCTATATAAATAAGCTCTTGACACTGTTCACTTTAAGTTGTGAAATACTGAGGTATAAAGTCTACATTTTTAAAATTTCTTTTTCAGGGTACAAAGAAATTGGGTAATAAGTTTTTAGCATAAACCCACATAATGGTGGGACTCACATGAGAAGTAATTGTATTGCTTAAAAATCACTGATAACTTTGGAGAAGCTGTGTGATAATAACAGCCTTCCAAGAAAGGGAAAGATAATAAATTACTAATCAATTTAATTAAAAATGGGCAGATTAGTAGTAATTAGGAAGAAATTTCCCTTTCGATCCATGCTGTCTTTGAAGAAATGGATGCTTTCCCATTATCTTTATAGTAACCGTCAGTTATGACATAAATTAATGCTAATGTTAAATCTTGACAACTGCTTTGGAAGTTCGTACATGATAATTATAACTATAGTTGAAAGAGATGTTATCAAGTTGTCGGGGACTAAATAGTTCCTTCTTTTTCTGTATAGAGATATTAGTTTTACTATAGGATATTTTAAGGACATAAATATTGGAAATATATTGCTTTTATAGAAGATATTGTATAACCAGACTTTTATAGTTAAATCCATTTATGAAGCACTCATATAAGGATTCCAATAGAGGTCTTACATATTCTAACGAATAATTGAGTAATTATGGAAAAAAATGAATCTAGAAAAACTATAATTCTTCAAGTTAGTGTTTACTCATTCTAAGAAAAAGATGGAATTGCATTTTTTAATCCTTTGAATATTAATGAGCATTGGAAGCATTTAGATTCATTTTCATTATAAACATTTATTTGTAACAGGTTGTGGTTTTGTGACTTTTATACGTAAGTCAATCTTTTGTTCTTGTATCTCTTTTCCACAAAATACTAGAGCTAATTTTTGAGTAGGAGATGTTTCTTTTTGCAAAGTATGTAATTGACTAATTGCTGAAAAAAAGTCACAGTGACTTGGTAGAATTTGGAGTTAAGTTTCCTAACTATTTTGTAGAAGTTTTGAAAACTAATAGAAATGTAATAAGCCTTTGTATCTCATAGATGACCAGGTGATTATGACAATATGACAATATGACAAATATACCTATGTATATTTCAAGGTTATAAGATAACGTGGTTTTCATAAGCTAGGCTTTTTTTTCTTTAGAATTTATTTAATATTAAAATTTCTCCATGGTTTTCATCTGGATTAATTTGACATATAGATAACTTGGATTATTTCCTGGTAATTTTCAAATTCTTTGTGTTTTCTTTTTAAGTCGTAGAAGAAATGTAATTGTTACTGAAGGATACATGTAAACACCATATCCCGCTGGAGAATATATTTAAGGATTAACATATTCATTCTTTCTCCAGTGTTTTGGAGGCCCTTCTTACTGTTCCTGATATCTTCCTCTTTCTTGCTTATTCCCTCTCTTCAGTAGAGTCCATCTTTAAGAAACTTTCATGGAGAAGGTACTTTGAAATCCTTACATTTTGATAGCGTTCCTTTTCTGCCCTCACAGTTGATGGATACATTGGTTAAACTTAAAATTTTAGATTGAAAAATAGTTTTTCCTCAAACCATTGAAGATACTGCTTCATGGTCTGCTAGCATTTTGCTGATGAGAGATTTGCGGCTGATATGATTTTTGTTCTTTTTAGCTAAGTCTTTTTCCTCCCTGTTAACTTTTATGATTGTCCCTTTATGGTTGGTGTACAGAAATGTCACAACAATGTATTGGATATTGAACGTTGCTTCTCCAGTATCCCTTCTGAAGCTTCCTATTGAGTAGCAGCATGACCCTGTCTTCTTCCCCATACTGACCATTCAGAGTTGGTATTAATCCAGGGGAAAGCCAGTCACAATATGGCATTCTCCTGACTATAGCGATTGGATCAGTGATGGCTTTGTTAACTTATGTGTACCAAATAGAATGAAGCCTAGGATAGTGAATGGTTGGCAGAAGATAAACACTTTCCCCAGTACAGAAGAATGTGTGGGTATAAGACCTTGAACTGCTATGGCTTTTTGTTTCTGGATGGATAAAAACCTGATGTCAAATCTGACACAAAAAATAGCAGAGCCAGTAGGATTACAGTTTGAGGATGGCTCTGTGAAATCCTCTTCCTTTATTTGTTTGATAATTTGCCCTCCTGTATTCTCCCTATTCTCTTTTTCTGGTATTCTCACTGATCAGATATTAGACATCCTAGATTGGATCTTCATGTCTCTTATCTTTTCTCACATTATTTCCTATACTTATATGTTGTTTTGTTGTACATTATGTAGGATTATTTTTAAAATTCCCTACTTTCTTAGCAGGCATATTTTTGGTATTCAGTAACTTTACTTGTTTATTGATTATTTCATTTTTATAACAGCTAGTTTCTCCTTCTGTAGATGTAATGTCCTTAAATCCCTCTTAAAATACAAATTAGTTGTTTTAAACACTGTCTTTTGCTTCCTAAAATATTGATGTTTGCTTTAGGGTTTTTTTCTCTTATTTTTTCTCTTTCATGTCATAGTCTTTTCTCAACTGTTTTGGTTGCTTATTCTAATATCTAATATCTAAGAATAATATCTATATTATTAATATCTAAGAATATCTAAGAATAAGTCAAGAGCAAAGGTGACTGAACATTTTTGATTTTAGAGTTTTTCAGCCCCACATCTCACACTTGTTATGTCTGGAGTTCAGGATAGTGTAGCCTAGTTTGTTTTCTTCCTTGGCTTTCTTCTCTTCAATGCAAATAGTGGGTTACAGCTTCTTATGCTGATTGATCAGTCATTGTTTCTTCTTGATCTGCTGACTCAAGAAATTTATGGAAATCCTTTTGCCATTGATGTCTTTCAAAAATAGTTTATCATTGGAACCACAACAGTGAGCTTATACTCTGGAACTTGTATTCGGTTGCTCATGATTTCTCCACCTTAATATTCTATAGGCATGATAACCTCAACAGGTTCAAAATATACTCATTCTCATTCTTTATGAACTTGCTCCATTTCCTATATTTCCCTCTTAGTTAAAATCATCCTCATTTACCCTATTGCCTGAGTCTAACCTAGAGCCTCACTACTAGATTAACACTTTCTCTCAGTTCCCATGCCAACCACCACTATTACATCCCTAGCACTTGTTGATATTACTCTGTGGCTTCTGATATCCGACCCTTTGGTCTCATTCTTCTCACAAGTGAGAAGATTTGTCAACTTGCCTTCAATATTGCCTTGTGTACCATTCAGCCCTTCTACTATATTGTCATTAGCTGTTCTGCACAAATACTTAAATAACCCATTATTAAGACAAACTACAAACACATTAGCCTGACATAAAAGACTCTAAGAAGAGACCCTTGCATCTCTACCTGTCTGATCCTGTCATTCCCACACAAATTTCTGGGTTCAAGTTATGAACTGATTATGTTTCTAGGAGATTGCTTTTCATGTCTGAATCTTTGCCTGTGCTTTTCCATACTCTTATCTCTGTTCTGAAGAACCTCTTCTCACCTCATACCCTTCTGTGAAATTGGCTCTAATTTATCTATTTCCTGTCTTTTACTTGTCCGCTTTCCATACCTATACTCTTTCTCAGGACATTGGTAGGATTGCTTATTTGCTTTTGTTTTTACAATTGGAAGCTTACATGGAATAGGCATCATAATGAAACTTTGCAAAATAAGATATCCTATCAGATTTGGCAGTGTAACCACTAAGTGTACCAAGAATAATTTCCAGCTGCAGAATATTTTATAAAAATGCTAAGCAGACACTTTTTCAAATTGTTTTTGGTATCTGCATGTTAGAAAACATGCTTATTATGGTGGAAAATTGCTCTGTGGATTTCTTTCCACTTTGGATCTTGGTGAAAAAAGCCTTAGATGGTTGGGTGGCTTAAAGCAAATCCAAAGGGTTTAGGGTGTGAGAAACTTATAAGAGGGCCTCAAGATTTTCAGGGAGGACCCAGACATACTGCTAATTAAACAGGCACATAGCCCTACACAGATTGCTCCTGGCTCTTCAGCATTGCACAGCTTGCCTCAAGCCCTGTCAGTTCCCAAGATTTTGGACATTAAACCTGGTCCCTTGGCACAAGAAATGTTTTGTTAGTATCAATTCTGGACCCCAAACAGAAGAGTTGCAATTAGCACAGACAAGTGTCATTTTGACTCCCAGGTGTGATTTTATTGAGGCTGTGTTTTGCCGGCCCTTCAGACAATAAAGTCAAGCATACATAGAAAGCTCATGATGGATGATCTGTCTGGAAATAAAATATTGGCTTATACTTGTCAGTTATTATAGTTTGTAAACTTTCACAGATCTAGAGTCTTCATCTGTAGACTCCCCCTAAAGTCTAGAAAATGTGACTCCCTCATTGTAGCAAAATGATTATTCTGTCTCCTCAACCTTGAACTCTCTCTACTTGGTATCACTGATAGTGTGTGTGTATTAAACATGCACATGTATACTCTTTATTTTTTGCCTGATTTAGTGCCTCTCTATAAATTCACTAGTTGACTTTTATGTCCCTGTATTCTTCTCTTCTATGAACTATAATTTCTATCTTAACATATACCCTATATATTTTAAAGTATGTTGGGTATATTTGACTTATCTTTTAAGACTCTGTTGTTTGTGTCCTATTGACTTTTTGTCTTTTTTCCTGACTATTTTATTTTATTTGGTTAGAAACTTCCTGTAGTTGTCTAGTTTGGAGTTGTGTTGTCGAAGACACTAGATGCATGTTTCTGTCTTGTAGTCTTTTACTTCATCTCTAGATCTGTAGTTTACCTTGTCTTTGTCATATTCTCTATTAAATTACTGAGAATGTGTTATCAAAACTTATAAATACGAGAGCACCTGGGGGGCTCATTGGCTTAAGCCTCTGCCTTCAGCTCAGGTCATGATCCCAGGGTCCTGGGATCGAGCCCCACATCAGGTGCTCTGCTCAGCGGGGAGCCTGCTTCCTCCTCTCTCTGCCTGCCTCTCTGCCTACTTGTGATCTCTCTCTCTGTCAAATAAATAAATAAAATCTTTAAAAAAAAAAAACACAAACTTACAAATATAAATTACTTTATTCATGGGGTGCCTGGGTGGCTCAGTCAGTTAAGTGTCTGCCTTCGGCTCAGGTCATGATCCCAGGATCCTGGGATCAAGCCCCACATCCAGCTCCCTGCTCAGCGGGAAGCCTGCTTCTCCCTCTCCCTCTGCCACCTCTGCTTATCTGCTCTCTCTCTCTCTCTTTCTCTCTCTATCTGACAAATAAAATAGTTTTTAAAAATAATAAATAAATTACTTTATTCATTTATTGTTTTCCTTAATATTTTTTTGTGGCACAGGACTTTATTGGTAGTCACACAACAATATGTTAGATCTTAAACTGATATTTTTACATCTACTTTCCTTTTTTTTTTTTTTTAAAGAGACGGAGCATACACACACACACACACACAACCAGGGGTAGGGAATGCAGAGGGAAAGAGAGAATCCCATGTGGGGCTCAATCTCATGACCCTGAGATCATGACCTGAACTGAAATCAAGAGTCAGATGCTTGACCAACTGAGCCACCCAGGAGCCCCATGACTTTCTCTTTTAAATTGGGAACATCTTCATTCAGCAGATTTGTAGTTCTTAAATCATACAGTAACCATAAAAAGCAAAGATAAAATCAATAAATATTTAGAGTTTTAAAAATGATTATTATTGGTAAGAGATGGTTCAATAGAGGCCTTTTCTGTGACATGCTGATGTGAGAAAAAATTGAGTGAATTAAAAAGGTGTATTAAGTGACCTTGACTTTTCCTTTTTTTTTCTTTCCTTTTAACTTTAGCTTCATACTACTACAATTTATAGACTCTTTTATGTCTTTAAGTCTGCAAACATTAATTGGATCCTTATAATGTACCAGTAATGTAAAGAGATGTATGAGACAGTCTCAGCCTTCACAGAGCTTGAGGAGATAAGACCTATACACAAAGAAACTACTACAAGGTAGAGTTGCCATTGGAGAATGCAATTTAAAAGGCTGTGAGGATTCTGAGGAGAAAAAAATCTTGTGTTGGGGCATTTGGAGGGCCTTATGGGGGAAAGTAGATTTGATATCCTTGAAAGTTGTTTGGATTTTGACAAAGGCAGCATGGGTGAATGCCTAAAAGAATGTTGCAAATTAGGGGCAGAGCTTAGCTAAAGTCATGGAAGCAGAAAATCATGAGTTATATTAGGGAAGTAGCAAGAAGTTCAGTGTGGCTAGAGATCAGAGTTTAAGGGGTAGTGGAAAATCAGCCCACAAAGGTTGATTGAAGCAAAAAAATAGTGTCTTAAATTTTAGGCCAAGGATTATTTAGGCAGTAGAAAGCCCCTAAGGTGGTATTTTCCAAACTCAGTTTAATGTGTCACACCATTTTTTTCCCTTTAAATGAAAGAGATGAGAATAAAATAGAAAGTATCATAACCTTACATAGTAAGGTTAATTATATTTTGTGAAATGTGCATTCATGTGTGTGTATGCATGTACATTAGGTATATTCTAGGCTGTTAAACAAATTGTTAAGGTTAAACAAATTTGAAAGCCACTACCCTAAAGGACTTTACAAAAGGAATGACAGAATTGTACAGTTGAAGGGAACTTGTCATTAAGTTGAACCACTATAATGATGCAAGAAATGGATTGGTGAAGTGGAATTCTGGAGATGAGGGGTTCAGATTGAAAACTGAGATATGAGTCTAGCTGAAAGGTTCTGAGGACTTGAACTAGAGGAGTAGCAGTGGGAAAGGTGAAGAGAGGACATTGCAGAGGTGAATTGATAGGGCTTGATGGTGGCTTAAATAAAAAGATGGTATTTATATAAAAAGTGACAGGGAGTCTATATAAAGTACTTAATAAACTAACAGTTCCATGGCTAATTCATTCAGATTTCACTGGGCAGTGTTGATACTCAGAGTGAATTGCAATAGCTATATATTACAAATATTGTGATACTAAATTTTATAGCACCCTATCTTTGTCATCTCTTTAAGCTGGTATAGGATGATATAGAAGATGCTTCATATCAAGCTGGGTTCATTTAATCAAGATTAATTCTTAATAAATGTTAGTTGTACAACAGGTGTTGGCAAGACATGGAGAAAAAAGAACCCTCTGCTGTGTTGGTGAGAACACAAGCTGGTACAGCCACTCTGGAAAACAATATAGAGGTTCCTCAAAAAGTTAAAAATAAAACCACCATATGATCCATCAATTGCACTACTGGATATTTACCCAAAGAATACAAAAACATGAACTCAAAAAGTACATGCACCACTACATTTATAGCAGCATTATTTACAATAGCTAAGTTATAGAAGCAACCCAAGTCTCCATTGATTGATGAATGGATGAAGAAGAGGTGATGTAGCTATACACACACAAAAACACATACAAATATTATTCAGCCATAAAAAAGAATGACATCTTGCCATTTATAAAAACACAGATAAAGCTAGAGTGTAATGCTAAGGAAAATTGGAGAAAGACAAATACCATATGATTTCACTCACAGGTAGAATTTAAGAAACAAAACAAAGGAACAAAGGGAAAAAGAGAGAAACCAAGAAGGAGTCTCTTAACTATAGAGAACAAATTGATGGTTACCAGAGGGGAGGGGATGAGGGGTGGGGAGATGGAGGAAATAGTTGATGGAGATTGAGGAATGTACTTGTTGTGATGAGCACCCAGTGATTAAAATAAAAAAAACTAAAATAAATAAGTGAATGTTGGTCTTGATGGTCCTTTTAATTGAACATTTAATTTTTTTCATATTGTTATATGTAGTACATATCAACTAAAATATTTTATCCTTATTTCTCAACTCGAAATAAAATCACCTAGTGTGAATTCACAGAAGGAAGCAAAATGTATGGTATTAATGAATTTAACATAACAATGCATTTAGGTGAGATTTAAGTTATCATAGTAATTGCATTGAAGTTATTTACTTGTTTTTACCAGTAAATTACTGGTAATTACTGGTAAGCCAGTAAATTACTGGTATTTACAAAATTACTGGTATTTACAGTCTTTTTAGTTTTATGATATAATTGACATACAATATTGTATAAATTTAAGGTGTACAAATGCTTTGACTTGATATATTTAAAAATTGCAAAATGATTATCACCCTAGCATTAGTTAACACCTCCATTCCATCACTTAATTACCATTTCTTTTTTATAGTGAGAACATTGAAGATCTATGTTTTTAGCAACTTTCAAGTATATAATACAGTATTATTAATTATAACCACTATGCTGTACATTAGATCCCTAGAACTTGTTAATCTTATAACTGGAAACTTGTAACCTTTGATCAACATCTTCCCATTGACCCCACTCCCCAGCCCTTGGTGACCACCACTCTACTCTGTTTCTCTGGGTTTGGAATTTTTTTGTTTCCACATGTGTCTTTCTCTGGCTTATTTCACTTAGTATATGAGATATATGCATACCACACATTCTTTATCCATTTATCTGTTGATTAAGTAACTGGCTGTTGGGAATAGTGAAGCAATGAACAATGTGAGTACAGATTATTTCTTTGAGATCCTGTTTTCATTTCCTTTGAATATATACCCAGAGGAGCGCTTGCTGGGTCATATGGTTTTAGTTTTTTTAGTTTTTTAGTTTTTCAAAACTTCCATACTGTTTTTCCATAGCAACTGTACCAATTTACATTCCTGCCAACAGTGCCCAAGTATTCCCTTTTCTCCACACCCTCACCAGCACTTGCTACCTGTTGCCTTTTTGATGATAGCCATTTTAACAGATGTGAGGTGATATCTCATTGTGGTTTTGATTTGCATATCTCTGATGATTAATGATGTTGAGTACCTTTTTGTGTACCTGCTGGCCATTCGGATGCCTTATTTGAAAAGATACCTATTCCATTCCACTGCCTTATTTATTTGTGGGGGTTTTTGTTGTTTTTTTGCTGTTTTGTTTTGTTGGCCAGTGAATTGTATGCATTTTTTATGTATTTTAAGTATTAACCTTTTATTAGATATATGATTTACAAATGTCTTATTCTATAGGTTGTCTTTTCATTTTGTTGATCGCTTCTCTAGCTATGCAGAAGTTTTTTTTTTAGTTTGATTTAGTCGCACTTATTTACAAAATAAAAAGTCTTAATAGGTCCTATAGGCTTTTGGGCATCATGTCAGATTGAACCTGGCTTCAGGCCTGTAAATTAATTGACCCCTTATATTCCATTCATGGTTTTCCTTTCACTCTATAATTTATCCTTCAAACTCCTGCCAGATTAGTCTTACTAAAAAGCATAGATGCAGTCACATTCCACTCTTCATCAAAAATCTTCATTGCTTACCATTGATCTGTGAGGTGCTCTGTAATACGGCTTCCATTTATGTTTCATCTTTTCCCAGTATTCCCCTACACGGTACCTACTTTCCATCTATACTAGACCATGTCAGAATTCATCCCGCCCACCCCGCATTGTCATAGTCCATGTCTTTCTTGCATAGTGCTGTGTTATAGTCAGAAATAACCTTTCCTCTCCAGTTGCTTCTTTCACATGGCATCTCCTTTTGATATTTTCCTTTAAATGGCCCTACTGGATGTAATATCTTCCTCTCTGGAACCTTCATATAACATTGTATTTCTCTTATAGTACTTAATCTGTCTTGATATACAGAGCTACTAGGTTTTGTTTTGTTTTGTTTTTTATCTTGTGGGTTTTGTTTAAAGATTTTAAGTACCTTGAGGAGCAGGGATTATATTTCACTTTTTATTTTTTATGGTACTTTATACAACTGTTGAGCTATACTGGCATTGTGTTTAACTGTACTCCTCTGGAATTCATTTATTGCATCTGTAAACTATGGATATATCTTTTGGTTGTTTTTTTTTTTTAAATTTATCTGTTTTGAGAATAAGGTGAAAATATACGAGAGTCTCTTTAGGTTTCTAGGAAGAAAGATGCTGTATAAATGAATTTTGTTTTATTTTGTTGTTGTTGTTTTTGTACCCTGTCAACTTCATGTTAGTGCCAGGTATTCTTTCTTCTTTATTCCTTTGCTTCCAGAATAATCCAGTGAAGCTAAATAAAGTTAGGTTTGCTTGTTTTTTTTTTTTTTCCCATTACAAAGTTCCATTAGTGCATTAATACTTAATTAATATTAAGTAGTAGCTGCAGGTTGGCATTGAGATGAGTGTAATTCCTCTTGACTTTATTAGTAAGTTAATACAGAGAAGAAAAAGAATGGTAATCATTCAAGTTGTGAAAGAGGTTCTAATGTGGGCAAATTTTTATTTAATATTAGATTGAATTTATCTTTCTGCATTTGTTGCCTTTAATTTTTGACCCCCTTGAGTCTTTTCCAGACTCTTACATTCAGATAATTGAACCTTCTGAGGACATATGGAATTGATGTTTTTTATCTAGTTACCAACATGAATAAACTGATGCATGGGTTGTTTCAAAAGAAGATAAGGAATTGAACCAGAAGATGACATAGGTTTTTATTTATAGATGCTTTCTTTCCATCAAAACTTATTTTGGCATGTTCTTTTAAAATTCTGTGCTTATCTTTAAAATCTAAGCAGTATTTTCTATTAACTCATTTATAAAAAGCCTCAAGCAAGAACTTTCATTTGAAAGTTACATGAACTGACTTTAGAGAAATTAAACTTTTGAAAGAGAATATGAGAAATTAAGAGATGTCCAGTGGCAATAGAAAAGGGCCATTGTGTACAATCCTGTATGTGAAAGCTCTTACCTCTCAATGCCAGGGGAATTATATCACAGTTATTCCTAACGTCTGCAGTGCTGGGTCATATGGTTATTTTGTATACTTACACACATTGGGTGTTCAACGAGCAGTTGTTGAATTAAACTTGGTGAACAAAGTTAAGCCCATCTAACCCTGACAAAATCCAGCTAATATTTTTCCTTATAGATTTCTGTAAAAATACATTGAGGGGGCGCCTGGGTGGCTCAGTGGGTTAAAGCCTCTGCCTTCGGCTCAAGTCATGATCCCAGGGTCCTGGGATCGAGCCCCGCATAGCGCTCTCTGCTCCGTGGAGAGCCTGCTTTCTCCTCTCTCTCTGCCTGCCTCTCTGCCTACTTGTGATCTCTGTCTGTCAAATAAATAAATAAAATCTTAAAAAAAATACATTGAGAATCAGAAAGACAAATTATTTATCAGAATTTGTTAAACTTTCTTGTACAGGATTCTTTGCTCTCTACTATAGGATTGGTTCCAGAGCCATTGAAATGACCCAAGGTCTATTTTAAGACCAGTTCCCTTATGGATTCTTTCCTACATAGTAATTTCACTGGGAAGTGAGGAAGGTAGGGAGAATCATTATCACTTGATAAATAATTCACAGTCTCCCTTTTGAGTTTTTCACAAATTAGATTTTTAGTAATTTTTACTGATCTCATAGTCATTTGGTGACTTTTTTTAACCCTCACCAAAGTTCTACTGATTTTGAATGTTCATATAACATGGACTTGGTCATAGAAAACTAATAAAAAGCAGTCTAGTGGAATTCAGTGCAAGATAATGTAATATTATAAGACAAGGAGAGAGGTGTTTTTGAACTCTGAAATTTTGTGTAAATTTTTTGTATATGTAAATTTTTCTCGGGAGAGGTCCAGATTTTTATTACAGTCTCAGATTGGTCTCTTCTCTTCAGAAGGCTGATAACTACTGCTTTAACCATAAATTTCAGAAAGCCTTGTAGTCTGGGGGTATTTATGACTTCTCAACTCAGGAATCAGTTATCCTTTGAGCCTGTAGCACATACTGTTGGTAGGTGCTGTGAGGTCAGAGGGGCCATCTAGGTCTTACAAGGAGTGAGGAAGAGAGTAGAATGGAAGTAGCACCAGCGAGCAGATGAGGATGACATGCATCTCTTAAGAAGGATACTAAGATTTCAAAGAGAATAGAGTGCAAAGTGGTATCTTAAAATTTCAGGTAGGAAGTGATGGGGACAAGAGAAGGAACACTATATTGAAGACCTGTACATGATCTGGCTGGCTCATAATAGACCCTTGGGTTTTGTGTTGAAGGAGAATAGAGATGCAAAAGGCGATTTCCTTAAGTATAGCTTTCATTTTTTGAATTTCTGTTGTGTTTAATGACTTTTGAGGGAAGTTATTACATTATGCCTTCTTTTATATAATTATTTGCATATATAGTGTATCTTCATTATTAGCTTATACCTCTTAAAGGCAAGAACTTTGTGTTTTTCAGTTTTGGATACTCTGCAGTGCTCACCATGAGGCCTTGTCCATATGAGATGCTCAAAATTTTTGTGGTATATTTGCTCTAAGGATGCTATTGAGGATTTTTATCATATTTTTTTTTAAGATTGATTTATTTATTTGAGAGAGAGTGTGTGCACACGTGCGCATAGGGGCAAGGGACTGAGAGAAAGAATCTCAAGCAGATTCCCTAACGAGCATGGAGCACAACACAGGGCTCGTTCTCAGGACCCTGAGATCAGGACCTGAGCAGAAATCAAGAGTTGGACACTAACAGACGGAACTACCCAGGTATTTTTACCCAGATTTTTATCATATCACACATTCAACTTTATGACACTTCAGGGCTGGAATTTCTTGTGTGACTTGGTCTTAAATATTTTGTCTTACTGTAACTGTTGGACAGTTTTAATGTGTGAAAACTGTAAATCATGCAACTCATTCTAGTTTTCTTTTTATATTGATTGTTAGAAGCCCAGAGACATGTGATTTTTTTTTTCAATTATTTCTGCATTATAACTTAATTGATGTTGTTTGTGCAGCACTATCTGCCAGACACTGTTATACATTTTATACATTATATTCTAATTTATCTTTATCAACTCTGGTTTATTTTCTCTATTTTGCAGACCAGTAAACTGAAATACAGAGTGGTTAAGTAACTTGTCCAAGATTACACAGCTAGAAAGTAGTAGAATGTGTATTTTTAATCATTGTATTCTTCTGCCTCCTAGCACTATGACATGTTATCATGCAGATATTATCATAAAATAGTGTGTATATAGTGCATATTTATAAACCAATCAGGCATGTGTAAATTAACAGTGAGACAGAGGGGTGGACATGTGGTTAGATAAGAGGGAGTGATGTTACTGAGTCAAGGATCAAAGTAATCTCTCTGTGCTTGATCTCATCTCATTTCAGAACTCTCAGAATTCTTTTAAATTGTTGCTACTCAAAGTGTGGTCTAGGGGCTGGTGCTAGTCCATGAAATAATTGTTATTAGTACAAGGTCAGCTATTTATAGAAATGGAAAATAAGCATTTGGAAACTCTTGTAGTTATTTGAGAGTAATTTTATATCTATTGATTCTAACAACAAAAAAAATGGCTTTGTATTTTATATCTTTTTAAAATTTTTTTCTTTTTTTTGTAATTCATTTCAATTGTATTTTATAGATATTTTTGTCTTCAAAGTTTTGGAAATTAAAAGAAAAAAACCTTGCCTTTAACACAGCTTGAGAAGCACTGTTCTAGGTAACAACTTTAATCTATGGTTTGAAAAAGAAAAGACATGATCTATAGCTTGAAATTACATTCTAATCTAAGCCTGTTTCTGAAGATGAAGTAGGAATTAGTATATTTGGCTACTTTGTCAGTTCCTTGGTTCTGTGAGAAAAGGCCCTAATTGAGCTCACCTGGGGGAGGGGGCATTTTTCATTTTTTTCTTATGCTTAGTACTTTTTTCAAGAATGACACTTTTTTTTTTAAGATTTTATTTATTTATTTGACAGACAGAGATCACAAGTAGGCAGAGAGACAGGCAGAGGGGAGGGGGAAGCAGGCTCCCTGCTGAGCAGAGACCCTGATGCAGGGCTCCATCCCAGGACCCTGAGATCATGACCTGAGCCGAAGGCAGAGGCTTAACCCACTGAGCCACCCAGGAGCCCCAAGAATGACATATTTTAATTAAATCCTTGATCCAGAGTAATAATAGCTTGAGGAACCTGTCCATCATCTATAGTTACAGTCCATTTCCATGACTTACCAAAATGGCTAATAAGAGAGGCGCCTGGGTGGCTCAGTGGGTTAAGGCCTCTGCCTTCAGCTAAGGTCGTGATCCCAGAGTCCTGGGATTGAGGCCCGCATGGGGCTCTCTGCTCAGCAGGGAGCCTGCTTCCCCTGCTTCTCTCTCTGCCTGCCTCTCTGCCTACTTGTGATCTCTGTCTGTCAAATGAATAAATAGAAATCTTTAAAAAAAATAGCTAATAAGATAATTTGCATTTTTGTATGTGCAAACTGTTCCCTAGAATAACAGAAAATTTAAGAAAAAGAGATAACAACAGAATAGTACTATTAGTTCCAGATTAATAGACTAATATAATAGATTTTCCACTTAAAAAAAATAAAGGGAGCTTCAATGAGATAGTATTTACACCAGGTCAGTTTTTAATTTTTCTTTTTTTTTGGGGGGGGGTAACTTGGGATGTCTCCTTCTATAATATGATATGTGGTAAAGGAGTCTCATATGAAGTTACCCACCTTAATAGGGTCTTTGAATGTCTATATAACTGCCATCTACCTCTTTAACTAATCTCTTTTTGGGGATCCTCTAATGTAGCATTTAAAAAGAATTTCTCACATTTTTTTTTTTTTTTTTAATTTCTAAAAGCTGGCCTCCAAATAGAGAAATGGGCCAAGGATATGAACAGGCAGTTCATAGAGAAAGAAATCCAAATAGCCAAAAAATGTGCAACCTCACTAACTAAAAAATGTGGCTATCACTTTGGCAGGATTAAGAAATAATACTGGTTCTGAAGCAATGGGTATCCTATGTGCTGCCAGCAGCCCTATAAATTGGTTCACCCTTTCTGACGTAATTTGGCAGATCTCATCAGATACAAAAAATAGACTCTCTTTACCAAGTATTTCCACTTTGGAAAATTTATTCTAAGGATATAAAGATGTCTTCAAAGATTTAGAAATGGCTGGCAAACTGAATCATGGTGTAGAATATATAGCATCAAAAATGAAGTTGTAGAAGTACATCTGTGTATGTTATTAAGAGAAGCGAATAGATTAGCAAATACCCTGAATGGTTATGATTATTATTTTCATAAAACTTATTTGTAGAATATATACATAGAAAAATAATTGAAGGACATATTTTAGGTCCACATATATATGAAGTAATAAGAATGTTTGTATAATTTTTGCACATTTGAATTTTTAAATGTTTTCCCTCTAATGATCATACACTGTATTTGAAGCTTCTTTGTCCAAAATTTGGCCTCCATTTTAAAATGCACAGAATGGTATAGAAGAAGAGGAAACCTGAGAATCAACAGGATGTTGCCATTCTCTAGGTTCTTTGCTGAAGGTTCATGAGGAGCCTGTTTTTCTTTCAGAGGTTATTCTTGAAAGCTGTGTTTGAGTTTTTTAGTAGTTGTCTTTTGTTTTGTTTTGTTTTGTTTTTTCCATGACAAATGCCTGTCATTTTCTAAACGAGAAAGGCAATGTCCCAGTTAGGTGTGTGGAGTTCTTTTCATTCACTCTTAGCCCTGTCATGTTAATACTGAATAAGCAGAAAGCCTGACTGGTGGTGAAAGATGGTAAACCAGCCTGAGGGCTTTTTCTGGTCAGCCCTAAACCTCTGATTGCCACGTTTTCCTAATTTCCCATTTCCAGGGCATTCACTAGAGTGACCTCGCCTGCTGAATATGATGCTCCGAACCTCCAAGATTTTCACATGCATTTGGAAGTGGGCAGTCAGGCAATTGTTTACAGGACTCCACATGAACTGTGCACTCACAGCAAGTTTGATAAACACACATTTCCTCCTTTTATCAGTGAGATTGCAGAATGTGAAGTATGAGTTTCCAGTTTTACTCATTCCCCTCAACCCTTTTCCTGTTTAAAAACTTAGACATACTAATTGGATGCTGATCTGTCCCTGTTTTTTAGTCTGTTTACTGATAGTTGACCGTTTATTCTAATACTTACCTAGGCAAGGTTTGGCAGTTCTTTAAAAAAAATAAACTTCCCATGTATTCAACTTAAAGAAGATTCATCCCAAGGAATGTAATGTGAGCACTAATTAACAGTAATGACTGCTAATCACTTTGCTTTTTATACTCCTTTAGGAGCACTGCTATTATCCAATGTAGTTAAGTAAAATGCTTGTATATGAATCAACAATGCTGCATCCTTTTAGCAGCTATTGCTCACAATCAAGCTTTGCATAAATTAGAGCTAACTAAAATTGATTTTAATATGCTGCATTTCTTTCTACAATAGTAAACTAAAACAGCTAGTTAAATACAGTGAATATTAAAGACATTACCTGATTTTCTTTTTTGCAGTCACACTTAAGGTAGATGAAAAGCAATACTGCAAATAAATTTTCTAACTGTTTATGACATTTTCTCTTATATTTCTCCAAAACTGCATGTGACATACTCTTCATAGGCACAGTGACATTTTGATTTTGTTGAAAGCTTTTATCATATCAGTGAAAACCAATAGGCTTGTGTTTAATTTTTCTGAATTTGTGCATTTACTTCCTAGAGGATCTTACAGTTTCTTTAAATTATCTATGTAGCCCATTTATATAAACTTGGTTTATAGGATTGTGCATTCAGTGTTCATTAAAAAGGGTTGTTTTATTATGTTTGGTGTGTTATTAGACTATTATAAAAGCTTTCTGTTTATTTACATGCATTCAATATACCTACAAACCACCTTGCCTCAGGAGGAGACTAAGCAAAACTCGTAAATTAATAATTTAAGGGAGCAATACTCAAGTAGCATTTTGGTTAACTTAATAAGTTAAAGCCTTAGAATCAGTGCTGCCCACTTTAACAATCTTTACTTTTGAATTTTATTGGCTGAAAATAACTTGTTAAACCGAGGCTTTTGTCATAAAATGAAATCTACATAACATCTGAAGCCCCTTACCCTTTTTTTGATTTATGAGTAGGTTGACATATTATTGAAGAATTTTTAACACTTCCACAGTTCTGCACTTTGATTTCAGGGAAGGTGCTAATCTCTCTGGAAGTTTGAGAGTGACAAAATGAGTTGTATACTGTTTTTTCTAGGGAATCAGGGATTCTTTATTAGAGGCCTTAGTTTTATGATAGCACCTATATTAATGTTGATTTATCTAATATGTGATGTGGTGTCGTGATCTGATACGCATTAATGGAGTATTCTCCTTTCTCATTTTACATGTTATCTCTAGTTGCCTGCCTGGTCATGATGTAATTCTTACAGCTAATGTTAGTGTTTCTACAGAGGTTAAGCTATTAAAGACATTATTTTTAAATTACAAAAATAAAATAACTTTTCTTTCATTTTTGTGTTGTTTGTAGTATCAGAAATCTGAATTTTTGGTGAATAAGCAAGTGGAAAACATTAAGTGGTAGTGTAATAAAAAGCTTTATATTCTATATACAAGTCTTATTGTAATACTTTGCAAACATGTATTAAAAAAACCTTTGGCACTATACTTAATTGAATTTAGTTTCAAAGAATTGTAACAGGAATGATGTGAGAGAACAGAAAAAGTATAGAAGTTCAATTGAATGCTACTTATATCTAATTACAATTTTGTATCCCAGTACTATTGCACAATAGCACAAAATGCATGTCTATGAGGAAAAACCTGCTTTTTCTATTTTGCTTTGAGTTTGAGTTCCTATGTGTGTAACAAAATTACGTTTAGAAACGGTGAAGATTTCAGTTTTGATCCTTTTTTTTTTTTTTTTTTGCAGTGTGTTTACTCTCATGTAAGAGTGATTGATCTGTAGCTGTCATTTTACCCAAAGAGGGGACAAATGGAATTGGCCTTTTAGACAAAAAGTATGCAAACAGACTGCATTCTTTCTGTTGATAGAATTATGGAAGGATTGCATGAGGTGCCACATTCATTTTCCTATTGATTGTAAAAAGGATTCTGCAATGGGCTCCTGTTTCCATTGGATAAGGAGGTGCTATGATTAGTTACCTTTCTCATGAAAGCACTACAAAAGGAAATGCAAAATGTGTGTGGTGCAGTGTTCTCAATTTGACAGTTGTTTTTGTTAATTTTTTTTTCCCATTGAAGTCCAGCCTATTTAAAAAAAAACGTACATTTTGGTTTTATCCCTTATATTAAGCTTGGTAGATTTCCATGCTTTTGACCCTTTAAGAAATTATATGTTATAGACAGTTTTTCTAGGCTTCTATTGTAAAGCTTCAAAGCTGATGCAACAGTGCCCTCTGTAGTCTTTTAGGGAACAGTAGATACATGTAGATGATTTAGAATATTCAGGTAGGAAGCAGGATATTTAAATTTAATTTTTGCTCAGACAAGAGAGTCCTTTTTCCTAAGTAGACATTCTTGTTTTTCACTAGCGGCTTTACTTTAAACAAAGGGAACAAAGGACCATTCTGAGTTTTCATTTAGAATTATTGGCTACCTCTTGTTGTTAGTCAGTGGTAAATCTCAAGTTTTATCAGACATTCATCAGAGTAATTTGAGATAGAAGGAATCTTACAAGCTGTACTGTCTCTTTATGAAATATCTTTTTGAAGTTGAGTTCCAATAGGAGTATTTTAAAAAATAATTTAGTTCCTTTGTCCTCATTTCTTCTATTTAATTAGAGCCTAAGTGGGCTGCCTAGAACTTAACTTTTACTTGTTCCTGAATTGGGCAACCCAGGCTTTATACAGGACATTATTTAAATTCAAACCAAGGGAGTTACACAATGTCTAAAGTATTTGTCATTCATTAGCATTGATTTAAATTTTAGATTTGCCTTCCTTTCTTTGTGGGTTACCTATTTGATTATATATATTGATAGCTAAATTTTTCATTGTAAACACAACTTTATGTGAAGTTATTAGATGATAATACAAGCAGGCTCATATTTAGCTGTGTGATTGGAAGTAAAAATATTCCACGGGCAAAGTTTATTTTGCTTCTGAAAGTATTTTAGTAAAAAGAGCATGGGGCAAATCCTAGCTTCTCCATGGGTATTCACTACGTAATGATGAACACATTTCTAAATCTCTGAGCCTGCTTTCTTATCTGCAAAATGGGAGTAAAAATAGCTTATCTTTGAGTTTTTTGTGAGGGATTAGATATAATGTATATTTATTGGCCAAGTTATTGTAAGTGCCCAAATGGTTACTTTGTTCCAAAAATCACAACGTGAAGGTAAATGGCATTGTTTTTATACAAGGAAGTTTTAATAAAAATCTAGAACACATTTAATGTACTTTAGATTTTTCAAAAATTTTACTCCTGATGATTTATGTGAATCTGAAAGCTAACATGGCATTCCTTGGTAATGTGGACTGATAGAATGAGGTGCACATTAACTTTCAATTCTTTACAGACTTTATCCCCAAACTTCTTATAAGCCATGCTTATAAACTTTAGTGGAAATTTACCCACAAACCAATATTTGGCAACATGTGAAAACAGATAATAAATGAAACTTGAGAAAAGAGTCTTTCATTTTTTTTCTCCCTTAATGTATCTGAGAAAACAGGATACTTTTCATTTGCCTGTGTTCTCATTAGTAGTCTAGAGCCCTTCTTCATAGTTTCTAGGTAAGTGGATTTTGCTTTCTCAACCCAGTTACCAAAAAAGACATAAAAATAGATGAAAGTGGAGCTTTTCTGGTTGAAGTGGAGATGGGGGCCTGAAGTTCTCTTTGAAGGAACAAAGTTTAAAAACCAGTTTACCATATGAATATATGTGTGTGTACACATATGTTCTTTCTCTCTTTTGTGTAAAGGCTTTGTTCTTCTTTGGTTTGAATTCAGAGCAGCTAATTCTTTACCTGGCACATAAAAGATGCTCAATTAACATATGCTAAATACAGAATTTTTTTAATGTCAGGCCTTATTGACGTAGAAGATTTGAGATAACATACGTATTAAAATGCACAATTTAGTGTGGCATTGTACTATTAGAGTAATTGTTTCTATGTGAACCATTTAAGCAAGCACATTTCAAGTGTAATTCACCAATTTATTTTTTAGAAATCAACTTGTTGTGACTACAAATAATAATGGTAAATGAATAAAAAATATTCAGAACTTGTCTTCAAGATGATTAAAAGCTGTTGCATTCCACAATGATGGATTTAGCTAAAGATTCAGACACTTCAAGTGACCTGATGATAAAAATAATCTTGCACAAAGAACTTGTGAATTGAATTTTATCAACATTGAGTAAAGCATTATTTTTCTTGTAAAGTTCTTATTTGTGCTTCATATTAATTTTGAATCCTGAGTTTAATAGTATAATAAATCATATTGTTTTTAGTATATTACTTGGGTTAAAATTGAGAACTGAGAAAGTACCCTTTTTTTAAAAACATAAAGAAGGAACCAATGTTTTAAACTGATAGAATGAGACTGAACAAGCTTTTAATAAACCAAATATGGTAGTTTAAAAAAAAAATAGTGACTAGTTGCAGTAAGAATCATGTTTAAAATTAAATTCTGGTTTATAAGACTGACAAGATGCTGTCTACCAAAAAAAAAAATGAATAAGCTATTTTTCTTTGCAGTGAAAGTACCAAATTAAGAATCTGCTTAATTAAAATAATGATAAATGTAGATTACATTACTGAAGACAGTGAAATACAGCTGCTCTGTCTAGTGAGAGCCTGCATAATTTACCAAGACTGTACAAAGAAGCAATGGAGCAGCTACTGCAGACTGTTAGGGGAAATGTCCTGTTTATTCAACATACATTTCTTTTTTTAATTAAAATGTCAATGATAATTTTATAGCAGTCCTCCAAAGAAATCCTCTAAATTTCTTCAAGGTGGTAGAATATGAGACAAGATCTTGCTGCTGAATGAAACAGCTTAAACCCAGGAAAAAGTAACATTTTCTTATTTTCCTTAATTCAGCTTTCTTTTTTACGAGTTAATACTGAAGTATGTAATTACTATTTTTAACATGAGTCTTGCATGAGAGAATCGTGGCAAAATCTTTGAATATACATTTTATTTTTTAATCTTTTTGAGCCACAAGCAAGATTTGGGGTAGAGCCATAAGTAACATTACTTACACATAAAGATAGAGGTTTGCATACTGTGGAATTCTCAGAGTGGGACAGACAGCTGGATGGTATTTCCTCCTCAACTCCATCACTGGATTATAAGAAGGGACAATATATTGCACATATCAGTGTCTGGAGACCAAAAAGGTTGAGAACCCCTGTTACACTTTATATTTTCATCTTTTATTTTAATGATGTCCAATGATACCTTTATAATTACATATATTTAAGGAAATCAATATTGTGTATAATAAGACATGGTTTTTTGCTTTTTGATTTTTTGGCTATAAGAGGTAAGTGGGGATTCTGGAGTCAGACGTGTCTGTTCTAGGCTCTACCCCATGCTAGCTATATGACCTTGGTTTAGTTAACTTCTATACACGGTGACTTTCACATTTGTAAAGTTGCAGCTAACGATAGTACCTACATCATAGGATTATCATGAGCATTTAATGGGATAATCCATGTAAAATAGATCATAAAGGAAGCCTCAATAAATGTTAACTATTACATAATAATAATAATAATAATAATCTTAACTAATGTTAATAGTATTGGTTATATTATCAATAATATTATACCAAGTCACTAGATAAAATATTTTTCTTACGTCATGGGAGCAATGGAGCATTGCTCATACTTAACTAGTTTAATAAGATATTTTTATCTGTCACGGTTTCTCTGTTGATTTGGTTCTTAGAGAAGTTAACCATGCCCTTCTGTGAATTCAGGAATAGTATGGTAGAAATTCTCTTGCTCCTTATTTTGCCTTTAATTGTCTTTCCTCTTGGTCTTTCATGTATCAGTTGCTTTCACATTGGCAAATATCATGACAAATTTTGTGCACTTTAATATGTTTGTTTTGGACTTTGCTTTAGCTGGATACCAACTGGAATTAATTGAATATTTTCCACAGTTCACTTTTTCTATAGGGTCTTCCAGGGTCCCATCTACTAAAAACTTCTTAGTGGGAAAGCTTTGTGGGCAGAAAACGGACACATCACCAACAATTTGAAAAGTTTATATGAGAAAACAGTAGCAGGAGGAACTTCATCAGATGATTTTATCCTATATGCTTTTTTCTTTGACCTTCAATAAATTGACAAAATCTAGAAGTGCAAAGATAAAAAGTCACACACTATATAACCATTATTCATAATGTTTACACATGCTGTATGAGTTGTAGAATGTTAATATACTTTTTTTTTTCTCTTGGTTTGTTGAAGGCATTTTTTAAATTGCTAGAGATGTAGATGATTAAGGCACTGTGCCTGTCTCAAGGAGGGAGAAGGTTACTGCTATGTATTCATCACGATTATTATTTGTGGTACATTCTTTGCTCTTTTAAAAATATTCCATATTCCTTGCAGTGTACTTCTTTGTTCCATGACTTGGCATTCATCCTTCCTTGTCTGGCCATTGTTGCTGAGTTTCTCCTAAGAATCCTGTGGTATTTAAGGCTCAGGATTGCCCTATCTGGGTCTGTTTAAGAATGATACTTTTGATTCTTGATTTAGCTTATACTTTTGATTAATACCTTGAAATAATTTATCATTTATTCTTAGCCAGTTCAGTGTTAACAGTCTCTGGGTTTCTTCCCTGTCCTGGTCCTCTCCAGTAGAGAGCTGATCATTACATATTAACATAGTTTTTTCATGCTTCCACCACTGAAGTGTGAAGTGTGATTTGATACTAAAAGTAAATCAAACTTTTAAAAATTGTGTTATGTTAGTCACCTACTGGGTATTTACCCCAAAGATACAGATGTAGTGAAAAGAAGGGCCATATACACCCCAACGTTTCATAGCAGCGATCTCCACAAAAGCCAGACTGTGGAAAGAACCAAAATGCCCTTCAACAGACAAATTGATAAATCAAACTTTTAACTCAGTGTATCCTGAGATCATTAATTAGACAGTAGTTACTTTCCTATTTTAAATTAGTTGTTTTGGAAAGCCAGTAACTGCCCCCCACCATTACTTAAAGAAGCATCTTCACATTTATTTCAGACATTCCTTAGGGCCATCATAGACTAGATTCTCTCAAAACCTAGATAATATTATAAACTGCAATTTTAAGTTAGTATCAATGGGTCTTGTTTCAGATGGAGTTTTTAAGCATTTATACTTACACAGGAATTCTGTCTTAATCTTTGAGTAGCCTGATTTTTCCTTCATGCTATTATGCATAGTTTCTTCTCAGACTGTTACTTGTATATATTTTAGACAAAACAATGCTATATAATAGATAAGACTAATCTAGTTTGTGAAGAAACATGTTGATGTTTTCTCCTTTGTAGTTAAAATCATTGCATCCAGTGAATTCTGTTTTATGTAATGCCTTTCGTGTGGCTACTCTTTACCCCATGTTTTTATTGATTTGGAACCAGCAGATCCGTCAAGCAGTCTGAAATAGAAATGATTATGAAGCATTTACAACCAAGGAAGGTTAAGGGAAGATATAGTAAATTACAACTAACTTAATTAACAAACTAGCTAAAATATGTTTTATAAAAGATGTAGTTTGTGGGTTATACATGTTTTTGAGTATGTAATTTCATTATCTGCTCAGTTTAAAGATGTATTTAACTCTGTTTGAAAAGAAAAAAGCAGTCTTTGTAGGTATCAACTTTGTAGAAAACAAAATGAGGATCTATAAATTGTGTTTTGTTATGATTTGATAGTAACCCGTTTCTTACATTTAACCAAAGATTTGGAATAAGCCTCCTAAAATGGTTATATTTTACTTTCTGCAACTATTTGATGCTTTTGCATAGTGAAAATAACCCTGGCATTGATGATATCCCCTTTGCTTTTTTTGTCTGCTTATTAGATTCTAATAGATTTGACTTTTCTGCATTCTTTTATTTTACTTTCATTTGTCTTTATACTTAACTATCAGTGATTTTCATCTGTCTTCCACCTTTCAGGTAGTTCAGCAGCTTCTTTCCTCTAGGACTAGGTTCTTAGTACTCCTCTTGCTGACACACATACTTTCTCTATTTAGCGGCATAGGTTTGCTGTAACTTTGAAGGGTTCTCACCCTTGTTCTTCATGCCTTGTTTTGTTTGTTTTTTTTGTTAATCTAAATTACTCCTTAATATTCTTTGATACTTACAACTGTTTTTTAAATTAAGGAAAGGCATGAAAGTATAAAAAATGTGAATATCTTACTCAAAATTCAGTCATTCAGAGTTAACATTTTGACATATTTCCACACATATATATTTAACATACTGTCATAGATACACACATACACGTGTATAATCATTTGTGTATATAACTTTGTAGGCTGCTTTCTTTTAACTTAAAATACTAGGAGCATTTTTTCATGCCATTAAAACCTCTTTATGAACATAATTTAATGACTACTTAATATTCCATCATGTAGCTGTATAATAATTTCCTTAATGATTCCCTAATTTTGTAAATTAGGTTGAGTCTAATTTTTACTATAAATTATAGCACTTTGATGTGGGCACATCAATTATTGTCTGCATTTAAAAATACTAATTTCTTAGGACAGATTTCTAGATGTATAATTAATGGATCAAAGTATATGATTATTTCTAAGACCATTGATACATATTGCCTACTTGATTTCCATAAATAATATACCTATTTATGCATGCATTATTTATATTTTGAAATTCTAAGTCTTTGTTTAATGTATCTGAAACCTCAACTTGGAATTCTATTTTTACAGTTCCTGGCATGTGGTGAATACAAGCTGGGAGTAGCATTCTGCCCATCTTTGACTGCGTTTTACTCTTGGAACAAAACCAAAGAGATATGTGTTAGGGCAGCTCAGTCATGTAATGCAAGGCATAGGGTGATTTCCGCCTCCCTCCCCCATATTGTGAGAAGTCATTTTCCAGTGTTTTAATGGGATTACATTCAAAAGATCAGTTACAAAGTGGGCTGAGTTTTAGTATATTGTATATTGATAATGTGCTAAGTGGATGAACACAGATAAAGACATAGTAACATGTATATTATTTTTCTTAAGTTCCAGATATAATGTTAATTATAACTCATTTTTTTCTGACAGGCTCTATTTTCTGACTAGCCATACTGTAGTCTCTGGCTATCAGCTGGTTTATTTTCTATTGGCATCATTAAGTTTGGCAGTATTTAGAAATTATTTCTAATTTTTTCATTAAATAAATGCTGATAGACTATTGGATTAATCATAGATTAATCATTTTGGGTATATATATTTAATATCAAGCATAACATTTTAGGCATATTTTACACTCTACAAATTATTATTGCAGGTATAAACCATTACTTTATATTCACTAAATATCCCATAGAAAATCTCTTATGCTTCCTTTTTTAAAAAATGAATTTATATTATTAATGTTGGCTGTTTTTATTATGTCATTAAAAACAAAACTGCAATTTTGGATTTAGTAGTCTTAGTATAATAACTAATAACAATAGTACTGTAATAATAGTAAGTTCATTTGTAAGTATTAAATAGGTAATGTTGATTTTATGGTAATTTTAACTAAATGATTATTTAGACTTTGGAAAAAGAATCTTAGATCACCTTTTTAGTATTGTAACTACCTTTTGCTGTGGTCTCTGCTTTCTCAGAACTAATTCTTTCTGTGTTTACTTGTATTGTTGTTCAATTAGTATTAGGGGATACTGGCTTCTGTGACATACTCTGTTTATGTTATACTTATTTCTTGGTAATTTCTTGTTGGTGATGTGACCCGCATTCCAGCACACTGGCTTGGGCTTGTATCTATAAGAGGGCACATGTGGGAGTGTTTTTGAGGGGGTTATTGCTGCTTCTCTCCAAGCGGCTGGGTTTTCACTTCATTTCTTCTCTTTTCAGGCTCTAAACATACCTACCTCCGTGCACTGTGCGTACTTTGTAGTTCCATTCTCTTCTGATTCTTTTTCCTGTCACTTTCATTCTTTTTCCTCCTTGTCTTCCTCTCTCATCTGTTACATGCATTTGGGCATGTAACATATACATGAATTTTCAAGTGTTGAAAACAAAGATTGCAGGGTCTAGATCTAATTTAGTTGCTGAAGTTTTACTTACATTTTCTCCCTGTTTTCTCTTTCATTATTTAAATTGTGGTCATCTGTAACATTTAAGTGTTTTTATGAGTACAAGCTGTTCTGCCCTTAACTGCTTTATGTCTCTCAATGAAGAATAAATGGTGCAACTAGAACAAAGTTGAGACCAGAGCTTCTGAAACATCAATATGTAGATGAGTCACCTGGGCATCTTATTAAACATTCAGGTTCTAATTCAGTGGGTCTGGGTGGAGCCTGACATTCTTCTCACACGTGCCTCGGTGATGCCAGTTCTGCTGGTCTGAGGCCCTGCTGTGGGTAGTGAGGTTTTAGAGTTTGGTTGCCTTCTAACTGAAAGTATCATTTATTTAGAAAGAAATATTTGAATTAAAGGTCAGTTTGTTCATACATTGGCTATAAGAGTCTAATATCTACAAAGATGAGGGCATACATTTTCTTTTAAAATGTAAATTTGCCATGTTTCTACAGTTCTCTGATGTAGGCAGTTGTAGAGCCTGGTGATTTAAATGATCTATGAGTCTTGGATATTCTGTGATGGCCCCATGTACAGCTGCCCTGATTTAGTTTGCTCCTTAGTGCAGACTAATGATGATGTATCTTGGGGTTTATTTTGGTGATGAGATTTAATAGTGTATCATCTCCCATTGAAAAACTTTTCTTGTGCAGGTTTTGGGAGTGAGGGTGAGAGGTGGGAATTGGAAACAGGGATGAAGGCGCCAGTGTAAAGGATAATTGGGTTACAGCAGAGAAATGCTTTGTTTTCTTATCCCTATGGGTAGCACTAGGAGAATCATGGACAGTTGGATTAAAATAAATTACCTGTTGAAAGTGAGAAAATACATACACAGGAGTTGTTCCCATTATGCTTTAAAATAAGATGTGTTTCATGTCTTTTAAAGAGATCCACACAATTTCCTGTACAAAAAATGGACAGCTTCTGGCAATAAGGACGTATCAGAACCTGCAATAGAGTGACTAGAAGATGGGCTGATTTTAGAAAGGAAATGCTATGGCCAGCTTCTGCAGGTTGGTCCATTATTTGCAATCCATTAGTCACCATCAAATCACCTGCATCTTTAAAGTGGGTAATTGTAAAGTGTCTTGATTTATAACATTGTTGAGGAAAAATGATCAAATTATCTAATGTAGTTGGTTCCTGAGGTGGCTGAAGCCACGTTGTCTGTTATAAACCCAAAGAAAGAAATGTGGGAAGCCTTTCCTTTGCCAATAAGCACTGTGCTTGAAAATTAATTATATTCTAATTTATGACCAAAAAAAATTTCATCTAGCATGGATTTTGCTTTTTCAAACCGTTTCAACCATTATTTTAGAACTAGCTACAACATTTAAGTTATATTTCCAATCTTACTTGTCAATGTACTTTCAATGAATATAGATTGCCCTTTCTTTAGGCAGCCTACATTTAAAAAACTTATGTTTTGCCATAATACAGTAGAATTATTTGTGGTAATGTTACAAGTCTCTAAACTGCATGAACATTATCCTGCTGTTTTATTGTTTTATAATGTTAAAGTAAATGCAAGCATTAAGAAATGTGCAGTGCTGTCAGGCTCCTTTAGGATTTAAGAAAATTGCCCCAACTATTGAAGAACTGAAAATAATCTTTCAGGTCGCAAAGAGCAGTTGTTATAATATTGCCTAACATTTTGCTTTCTTTTTACTCTAACCATGGTGGTGATTTGAGTCAAATGCTAGAAGAAACTCAGATTTTATTTGACTCAACAAACTGCTATTGCTTTGTAAGAATTACATATAAAACATCATGGTTAAAAAATAGGAATAAAATGGAGGACTCATTCTTATTAACTTTGCATAAACCTAAACCATAAATCTGTTTCTTGCAATGCTAAAAATTTTGCAGCTCAACTTCTTGATCCAGTTTATAAATTTGATAAAATAGGCATAAATAGTATGTGTTAATCACAAAACTGAAATTATGTTGCCCTGCAAGCTCTTCATAAAAATGAAACAAACATACAAACAAAAATCTTATAGCCATACCTTCCAGAAAAGTTCTCATGAAGCATTTTGGATTTTTAAGATGTAAGGAAGGAGGTATTCCTTATGGTTTTAGCCTTTTTCCTATCTGTTTTAAAATATTTCCATTTAAATGCAGATTTTGATTTTCCATCTGGGACTAGGTAGAAGCCATTCTATTACACTACTAAAAGAATAATCCACTTTAACACAACATTTCTCCCTAAAGGGATGGTCTTTTCTAGTCATAAGGTATTATTTTTCTCAGAATGATATTAACATTCATGATGTAGCGATTTTATCTTGATTTGAAAGATGTTTTGTTCTGGCAGTGAAAGGGATTAGGAGAATGTCCTTTGTATCCTGTTGCTAAAAAAAATAGCCTTACCTTGCTCAAGATTAGGTATTCATAATTTTCGAAGAGTTTTGGGGCGGTATATGATTTATATTTTTATAACAGTAAAATCTTTAAACCCAGCAAGATGGAAAGGACCAGATTCATTTAATCGAATTCTTAAACATTGGGTGGTACAAATGTATTTTTTAACAGATCAAGTAGCATGTTTGAAATTTTCTGAATGTGATAAAACATTTTTTTTGCTTTCATTTTCTTTTGCCTTGTAAAGAAACCTTTTGGGTACATAAAAAAAGTGTTAGAGCAACTAGTTACTGCATTCAGTGTCATAAATGTGTTGATTTTGTCTCACCTTCTAAATTTATTAAAACTTTTAGATAAAGGGGGATTACATTAATTAAATGGAATGTCTCAGAAGAAGAAAGCCTCTATAGGCCTCTCTACTATTTGTTGGGCAAAGTCTTGGCATGCAGAATGTAGCTATCCAGGGCTTAAAACACGTTGGGACCCTGTGTAGGTTGTCAGCGCCATGCCCCTAGGCACACTGTCATTCAGCCGGCAGATTAATTAACCAGAGGCTGCAGAGGCTCGTGCTTTCAGTCAGCCCATTCTTGAGGCAGATAATGCAAGGTTTTTAAGACCTTGAACATTTAAAAGTTTTTTTCTTTCACAGAATCAGAGTGTATAGTGACACTTACTCTAGGAATCTCCGAATATATACATACAGGATAGATAGATAGATAGATAGATAGGTATTTTTCCCTTAGCATGTGTGAGTGATTTTAATGGATTAAAAACTTTAAAATCCAACCACAGTATGACATGTATAAAACCCTAAAGAGAGAATTTTTCTGATAGCAAGGTACATCCTTAAGACTTCCTAATTAAATATTAAGTTACATTGAGTAGTGGGCTCTTACTTATGATTAAGACTTCAGAGAGTTCAACAGAGTCAACTAAAAAAATACATTTTTATATCTGATCATAAACTATGATCATTCAGATTTTCATTAGGATCACGTTTTATCTTCAACAAGAACATTTCCATTCATACTTGCATAGAAATATTTCAAGATGAATGAAGATTTTTACACTATAGTGTTTTGTTTAAGCAACAGTTTTAACTTTTATCATATCTTACCTCTATATTACATTTGTCTTTAGGAGTGAATACGTTAAATTTGGTTTGGTAGGGTTTTTTTTTTTAGTTTAGCTTATTTTATAATTATATTAGACATTATTGATAATTTATGGATAAAATATTAACTATTTTCTAAATATAGAGCAAGGTCTGTGTTGATCAGATGTTTTATTTGTGCCTTAAAATGAGGAAAGAATAAGGACATAGCTAAATGCAAAAAAGGCATGTTTTCATTTTAATTTTTTTAGCAGTGTAGATACAACTCCCTCCCCCAACCCCCATCCTTTTTTCCGTGACACTGTCAATTTGTTAGCGTTCTCACCGGAATTTATTTTGTTGTAGTAAATAAAAGACAAGTCATTATTAAACAGATTTTGGTGTTAATTCAATGTATGATTACCCTTTGCCATAGGTACTTTTAAGGGCTTTTATCCAAAATAAAATTCATTAAAAATGCAATTAAAAAAATCTATTGTTAATGACTGCTTGAGTGACTGGCTCATAATTGGCTCATTACAATAAAAAAGCAACTGTTTAAAAATCCTGACAATGAGATACAGTACAGAGTGAACAATTCATTGTAAGGCCCTCTGTGATTACAGGATCCTGAAGGTGAAGCAGAGAAGCGTGCAAATCTGAGACTCCAGCACAACTTTCTCTTTTACACCAGTACAGTGAGTTCAGGTCATGACCTAGCATGCGCTGTCGAAGTAGGAGCCCCTTTTATTTACAGTGTCCCACACTGAAGAATAAACTTAGGTAATATATTCCACTTTAATGCTAGCACTCAGACTCCTCTTTGTTTCCCTTCCCCAGAAATCTTTTCAGTTGACTTAGATTACAAAGTTGTAATCAGGAAATCTTTAGTTCTGTTGGGGCTAAACTAACAAAGACAATATTGTCATACAAGCCATCATTATTACCTGTCCTTTTGTTAATGCAGGGAAGCATGTAAATAGCTCTTTTTCAGCTCCAGAATTTTTATTTAAGCATTCCTAGAGATTTGTTTGTGTTCTAGTATTTTGGTGATTTAATATTTGTGTTAAATTATTTTTAATTAATTTTAATGCATTGTATTTTTAGGCCATCAATCCTAAGTAAGATAAAAATATAAATCTGGTGATGTAGGAGGAAAAGTAAATTGTGCACAATAAGGTTTTTCTTGACAAATCAAAGTTTTATTTCTCTTTTGTGTCTTGGACTTGGCATACTATGGTTTTAATAATGAACTTTGCTATGTTGAACGTCAGCTGTTCTCTGTAGAGTATAAAACCTTAAGATTCTGACAAGTGTAAATAAGAATGGTTAATAAATTTCTGTTCGGAGTTCCACCTATAAGGCAAAAATCCTAAGTTCCAGCAGTAGTTTAAAGAGTGTTCTTTAATGAGCCCTATATTTCCAAAATGCTTTTCCTGTTTAAGGCTAGAAAAACAGTAAAAGTTTAAAGACTGATCACTCCTGCTTTTGTTTAGTCTACAGCAGCAATATTAATGTTGCTTTTGTGTTCTGGTGAGTGACTTAGGTGTAATTTTTCATTATATGTATTAAAAGTTGAATTATTTTGAACTCTGAACTTAGACCAGCTCATATGTGAACCCCAGCATATAAACAACACAGTAACTTTAGGATCAAAATCACTCAATACCACTCATATTATTAAATGCAATCAAAGAATGTTGATACTAGAATTTAATATAAATTAGGAAAAAACTGTCAGTGAGATATTCATCAGTTTTTAAAGAAATAAGACATATTTAATCAACTTCATCGTAGCGTAGATAACCAAACTGCTTGGGTATTTCATCATTACCCTACTCTGTGCTATTCTGAATTCTTCTCATCACCTTATTTTGTACTCTTCACTTTGTTTTTTTGTTTTTTTTCTTAGAATTAGGAGGAAATGCTTGCAGTGCAAACAACCATTTAAAGCATGGTGGAGGGCACCTGGGTGGCTCAGTCAGTTAATTGGCTGCCTTTGGCTCAGGTCATAATCCTGGGATCAAGCCCCACATCAGGCTCCCTATTTAGCAGGGAGTCTGCTTCTCCCTCTGCCCCTCTCCCTGCTCATGCTTGTTCTCTCTCAGATAAATAAATAAAATCTTTAAAAAAAAAAACAACCATAGTAGGAAATCACATTGCTTTATGGTTGAATTTTTCTTGAAAGATTTACTTTATGCAACAGTTTTAACTTTTTCTACTTCTGTTTACTTCTGTTTTTATAAGTAAAACGTAAGAGGAGTGTGTTTTCCACACGAGGCTCAGACAGCGTTGGTCCACCTCACATTTATATTTAGTCAGGCATGTAAGCTGATGTTGTGATTTATAAATATGATCTAATAAACCATTTGGTAAATGCCATGCCTGTGTCATACCAGAGCCAAAATATTTTATGCATCAAGGAATCAGTGTAGGGGGGAAACTGTTGAGACTTAACACTTCACTTAACACTTAGCTGTTTAGTTCATGGGGATATTTTGTAGTACTTATAATTTGACGGCTGTTCATTATCAAGTCTTGTGACTTAGAGATAGGCCTAACATTTATGGCTTCTTTCTGTTTTCATGTATTTTATTATTTACTTCAAGATCACTGTGTAGATGGTAGAGTTCTTTGCTCAGTGGCACTTCAAGAAAAAGAGTCTGTACTTGTATTAATATTTAAACAAAAATATGCTCCGTGTGTTGCTAAGTTTTTAGGCATTTCTTGGGCAAATAATGATTAATTAAGATTATGATGTTTCCTATGATGTATTAATTTATCTTCCCATGTCCAGGGCACATTGATTTTGAATATTAAAGAAGAGCTTCATCTATTCATTCATCATATGTGTTCTGAGTGACTGCTCTTGTTCTGGGTACTGAATACAAATATCAGTAAGAGAATGTCCTAGCTCTCTAAGAGCTGATAGTCTAGATTATTAATGACAATATAATCTTATATTGTGATAATAGAGTTACTACTTTTTAAAAAAAAATGTTCTGGGAACATATAGGTAGGAGAGAGAGATTAACTTTTACCTGGGGAAGGGGGAAATGGGCAATTGGGATAATACAGATGAGTAATGATTCATCAAGAGGAGAAGATTAAAAATGATTTTCCAAACTGAGAGAACATTATGTGTGGAGCATGGGATACAACAAAGCATGGCACATACTTCTCAAAGTTTGGTGACTGGAGGATATGTAAAGGAATGGTAGGAATAGGAGTAAGAAGGTAATTTGGGGACAGATTATGATGAACCTTGTGTGCCTTATTGAAGAATTTGTAGACCCCATTCTGTAGCTCATGGAGAGTCATTGAAGGTTTGTTAAGTTAAGTAGCAAAATGGATAGAGTTATATTTTATAGTAGGGTAGAGGAAGCATAGGGAGAAGAGACATGGAGGCTAGGTCTTTCAGATATATTGAAATTGAGGTATCTTAAAATAGGAAGTAGAAAAAATAAATAGGGAGAAATCAAGACTAGATAAGCTGATAGTAGTGATCATTAGCATATAATTAATAATCAAGATACTGAGAGTAAACATGGGGATAAGGTGTTGCATAGTGAGAAAGAACATGGGCTCAGATGCCTAGTTTCCCAGCTACCACTTTCTAGCTATGTGACTTTGGGCAAGTTACTTTACCTTGCTGTGCCTCAGTTTCTTCCTTCATAAAATAAGGATAAAAATTGTCTACCTTATGGGGTGTCTGGCTGGCTCAGTTGGTAAGCATGGGACTCTTGATCTTGGGGTTGTGAGTTCGAGCCCCACATTGGGTATAGAGATCACTTAAATAAGTAAACTTAAAAAAAAATTGACTACCTTACAGAGTTGCTGTGAGGATTGAATGAGTTAATATAGAGTCTCTTATTATTATTGTTACATGCTGTTACTTAGGGTTTAGAATAGGTGTTTTGTTTTCCCCCCATGAAGTGTTCTGTTAAGGAGGCAGAAATGGCTCATCAATAGAAAGAAAGAGTATTGTAAGATGAGAGAGATTGTGTTGTGTTTATCAATTAAGAAAAAGCAGCAATAGAAAAGTTACTCAAGGTACAAGTGATTGAATTAGATCCAGAAGATATGGAAATGATTGTTAGCAGAGCACAGGTTGGTAGGTTAGCTCTGGATAGAAGAATATAGATATGTTTAGAAGCCAGGAATGGAATGATAAGGACTATCCATCCAGCAGCTGCTGTTTTTCTCTGTGATCTCAGAGGCAAGACCATCTCCCTCAAATGGGTAGAGATGATGGAAGTAATTAAGGGATTTGAGGAGAATTTTAAATATTTGGAATAATCTCTTAGGAGAAAGGAAATAGGGGACTGAGGATTGCCAAACTGCCAAGAGCCCGTGTGTGGTTGAAAACCAGAAATTTGAAAAGGAGACAATCTTTCAAGTTTAATTTCAGTTAAATTGAAAGAAAATTAAGGATATTTGCTAGGAAGATCTCTCTTTTAGGAAGTTACTTATATCAAGGTAAGTAATAAATGTATTTTATTATGGAATATATAAATAAAGCATTTCAAAAATTATTGCAGACAACAATTGTTAAGTAAAATTGCGATGAGAATTACCTTCCGTACTTCAGAGGGGAGAATGCAGCATTACTATGCATTTAAACGAATACGGCTGCTCAAAGATAATATTTTCTGGGCGACAAACAACAGATGATTCAGTCACTCTATGATGGTCTTTTAATATATCAGTGATGAAAGAATCACATGCCAGAAAACAATTTATAGAATCAAACGTTAGTCCTCCCACCTTAGAATTAATAATGAGACTAATAGACATAGGTGCCTAGACTGCCCACTTAAATGAATTAAAAGCAGAATGAGACATCCACAAATAAGTTAAATAAATGTCTTCATAACAACATAGTGTTGCAGTTTTTCTGTATTAGTTAAGTTGCTTCAAGAGTTATTTCATTAGTTTTTTTCCAAATGCTCCTTTTTAAGTGTTTATCCTGTATTTATTTATTAAACAGTGTTCCCATTTTTTAGCATGGAGAATTACCTTTAGAATACTTAATATACATTAATTTATATTACAAAAGATTATTAAATACCCCAATGTCAACTATTTAATATCTTTTTTTTTTAATATTTTATTTATCTGACAAAGAGATCACAAGTAAGCAGGGAGGCAGGCAGAGAGAGAAGGGGAAGCAGGCTCGCCCTGAGCAGAGAGCCCGATGCGGGGCTCGATCCCAGGACCCTGAGACCATGACCTGAGCCAAAGGCAGAGGCTTAACCCACTGAGCCACCCAGGTGCCCCTTAATATCTTTTTAACTTGTAAGAAACTGAGTACTTATAGTTTGAATTCATAAATAGAAAACAATCAAAACTCTGAATGGGAGATTATTTGTCAATAATAGAGGAAGAGTGATTGGAAATAGAAATGCAGAGACTCTGATGATAGTTTGTTTCGTTTCCTCTCACTCTGGTAATGACCCCAAATCTCATTTAATGCTTAACTTTTTTTCTTTTTTAACTTTTGATTGACAAAAATTTCAAGCATGTATAAAAGTAGAGAGAATAGCATTATGAATCCCCATGTAGCTGACTCCACCTTCAATAATTTTCAACACAGAATGCTTCACTTAATGCATACAGATTCCTGTGATGTCTTGGTGCCGATATGATAATTAGCTATATCTTAATTTTAAACATAGAAGAACCCATAGTAGTATCTAAAATTAAACATAAATTTGCATAAACAGGTTTTGAAGAAGCTCTCCCCCCCACCCCCCATACTCCAAGTGAGCATGTTAAAGCCATTGTTTTTATTGTTTTCCAGTTAGGGCCATTAAGGCATCATAATTCTAGGTTATTTATTAAATGAGAGATTGAAGTCAAGTCAAGAATATCTACTAACTACATGAGAAGAATTGAACTTATTTTGGGAATGCTAAACTTAGATTAGTTAAGGTCTGTCTTGAGAACATCTTTGACCCACTGAATAGTCCTTGTTACCCTGCTTAGAAAAACTGGAGAGAACTATTTTAAAATGCAGTCACCCTTAAAAGTATAGGAACAAAATTTAAATGAGAATGGCTTTCTACTTTTTCTCCAGAAGATAAAGGTAATAATTCGGGTTTCTAAAGTTTCTTAATGAAGGAACAAAAATATTAGAATTTTATTTTATGGTTAATTTTTCAGGAACACATTTCACTGTATTTATTTGAAAACAAAAAAAAAAACAGCTGGGTTAACTTTCCAGAAAAGTAATATGCAACTAATTTTTCTATGTTTTTCATCTTCTATGGGGAACATGATGAAGGTTCCTGGAAAAAGTTACAGTTGTCAGAAATTGACCCATGTCAGCAGTTTTAGAGAACTAATTGAGTTTTTCACTGAGCTAAACAGTAATGCAAACAGGAAGGCTGCTCTGGCATTCATGAGCATCACTTTGCTCAAAAGTAAAGAAACATGATATTAACGAGGGGCAGCTTCTAGTGTTTTTCCATATCCTAGGTTATTATTACTACTGATAATTATGAAGTTAGAGGAAGCCGTTTTTGAAAAGAGAATGAGCAATGAGACAGGGAGAAAAGGCGAGAAATAAGTGGGCAGTCTTCTGAATAGGGAAATTCATACAATGCTTACCCAAACTAAGACCCATTTTTTATTTAATGTTAAAAGTTAATTATCACAAAAAGAGAGTACATGCCAAAATCTGCTGGCTTAGAAGAGTTTATTCCTAATAGAAACAAGATGCTGGAAGATAGCCAGGTTTGTGTGGGCATGGTGGCTTGTCCATATTTGGGTCTCCCGGTTATTTGTTAAGTTAAAAAATAAATGCTAGGGTATAAAGCACTGCGAATTTAGCCTTCGTGTGAACAAGTATGTAGTAGGGTAACTACTGCTTCTAGGACCATAGGTTGAATTATTATTTAAATCAGGATAAGGCTCCCCAAGTCAATAAAAACTTGTTTGTAAAAATAGCCCTGGAACTCATTCTCCTTGATCTCCAGGTTGCATTGCTAGCAGATGCAGTTCTGAGAAAAGATAGTGAATATCAAATTAAATTGACTGGGATCATATTGGGCTCCTTGTTAGTATGCTGAAAATATTTGCAAGGTGGGGAATATTGCACTCTTCTGTTGACCATAACATTATGATTCTACTGATGGAAAGTATATGAGGTTCAAGACTGAAAATAGGAAGCTTCTGATCAAGAGAGAGCCCATCATTGTCTTCCCTGAGTAAGATCCATCAGCATAATAAGGGCTAATTATGATACTGATTTTGTTGTGGTGTACACGGATATATTCATTATTCTGTAAAAACAGAGGGCTTACTTAAAGGGTAGGATCAAAGTGTTTCTCATATTAATGATAATAATGAACCTAGAAAACTATGTCAACTTTAGCTCCACCTTACTCTCTAACCTCTTGGCACTATGGAAAACAAGTCACACCATTGCAGTCTGTGACCTTGCTGACACCCAGAAGACTGGATGGTTCCTTTATCAAGCTGGTTGTTAGGGGCACATTATTGCCAGGAACATCATTCCTGCTTCTGTTGACACTGCTGTGGCTATTGGCAGGGTACTTACTGAGTTAAATGGGAAGCTCGCCAGCATGACACCCTTGCACTGATGACCAACAGGCAAACCTGCCAGTTTCCAGAAAGTAAATAGAGCAAGTATCTGCTAGACCCATAACCTGTGATTTCCTTTTGCTGCTGTAACTGGTATTCCCCTTAATACTTAAACAAGTTCACTTACTGGTATGGTAGTGATTTGGCCATGACTACCATGCTATTGACATTAGGGGCTTCGGGTCTCTATCCCTATAGTAATAGCCAGGGACCATCTCTCTTAACTCTTCCCTCTTTATCTTCCCTCTCCCAAAACACACAATAGAAAATTTCTGCTTCAGATCTAAACCTTTTGCCAGATTTTTATAGGGGTGGGGTAAGGGACAGAGGTATTTCTGTATTCTGTGCTATTAATTAAATTTGCACTTGGCCCAAATTTCATAGGTTGGGACAGAGTAATTATTGACATCAGTCTAATATTTTTTAAAATATTTTATTTATCCATTTATATGACAGAGAGTGAGCACAAGCAGGGGGAACAGCAAAGAGAGAGGGAGAAGCAGGCTCCCTGACTGTGGGGCTTGATCCCTGGACACTGAGATCATAGCCAAGCTGGAGGCAGATGCTTAACCAACTGATCCACCCAGGCACCTCTCTAATATGTTTTTATAGCCAAAAAGATACATTAAAATCTCATAATAATCAGGAAAAGAACTTGGGAGGTGGAAGAAAGAAAGAAATGAAGAGAGAGAGGGAAGATTGTATTTTTGGGTAAGCTCTGAAACTCCTGCCCTTAGACTGTTTCATTTGATTCCGGTCATAGCATCTCAACTGAAACTTTGTCAATAACAAAGGGAATTGGAAAGGAGTGTGAGAAGGATGAGCAAGTTCATTCTGTATTTGGTATTTTAGAGTTGGAAAGAAACAAATTTAGGAAAATCGAGAAGTATAGAATGGCTTTCTCAAGGATTAGCAAACTACAGGAACTTGCTATTCTAAGAGGTATGTAACATTGTAGGGATGGCTAAATAAATAGTCCCATTAAGTGGGATATTTTATGCAGCCTTACAGTAAGTGCTAAAGCCTATGTTTTAACATATATAATATATATATATATAAAACATATATAAGCCTATAACAAGATACCAAATAATACATACACCTTAATAGCATCTGTGTAAAAACAAATATGGATAGAGACTAAAAGGGAATATAACAAAAATATAAGGGCTGTGTTAGTTGGAGTGGAAAATTGTAATTTGTAAGACTTGGCATTGTGGGGAAAAAAGTGATAACGTATCAGGAAGTGTCTGTTGTTTGGAATTATATAGAAATCATTAAGGATAATAATATGCCTAATCCTGTGGCAGAATACCCCATTCCCATCAATGAAAAAGCATGTACTTTCCGCTAGCAGCAGTTTCTTAACTGTACTTCTTGGGAAGTGGAGAGATGTGGGATGGAGTGAGAGAATAAGAAGATTCCTGGAATAAATTGAATCTTATGCTTTGATAACCATGTGACAACCTCTGCAGAAATATGTTTCTTATGGTAATCAAGGAATAAGGGGATTCTCTAATTTTCTCCCAAGAAGTGATTTTATTTTTCAGGCTGAGAGTAGGGAGGAGAAGAAAGATGAAGAACAGGAAAGAGAAACTAGTACCTGTGTCAGCTCATGACCTTGCTGTTAAAAATGAGGGACCTGAGACTGAGAGGGTTTTGTTTATTTTTTATATATTTTATCATTCTAGATTTATCTGAGAAAAGCCTCCTGAGAGTTTACAAATATCCAGGAACATATTTAGAGGGATATTTGAGATACTATGAAGGGTATGGGTTTTTAACTTCTGAATTATGAGATGTGTCTAAACCCAACAGAGAGAAGGTGCTCACTGTTAAGCTCAGCAGTGATCTTGCACAATGCTGGACTAGAGGTACTCGTGTCTACTCAGACTACTGGAAGTGAAGAGGTTGGTTTACAGAGTGACTAACTAATATTGCATAGGCTTTCTTCTAGTGTTAAAAAAAGAACATAGCTCCCCAACCATGAACAGTAATACACCATTTTTACCGGTGGTTCTTTTGCTTTGTAATCTTCAACTCATGTGGTATCTGGTATTTGTAAACTGTTCTACTTGTATTATTTTTATACTGTTGGGCAGTGTTAGTAGAATAGCAGTTGTTTTTTAAATATCTGATACTTTCAATAAATAGTTTTGAAATGATATTGGATAATTTTAACTCAGTTTGAATTAGTTCCATTTTGTGCTTTGGTTGTATTACTTTTAACTGATTTTTGAGCCATCCTTTTCTCTCCACTTTGTTGAGGATTGATTGAAATTTTGACACATCGGCAGGGTGAGTAGTCATTTTCTTTTCCTTTTCCCCACAGAATGTAAAGACTGATGAAAAGGGTTTTGTTGTTTTGGTTTGTTTTTACTAGGAATGAGTTAACCATGTTACGGAGCACTTCCTTCCGACTATGGATATGGTTATAAAAACCTTGGGAGTACCCTTCCTAGGGGAAGCAAATATGATGTATGAAAGAGAAACACATTTTAGAGAACAGTCAATTCCAACTTTGCTAGATAGCTTTGTATATTGGTGTCAGTGATGGTTTCTAAAATGTGTAACTGGTTGGAAATTCACACTTGAAAAACAACAAACATAAAAATTTCAGTATAAAGAAGAATTCACTAAAACTATTTCCTGATTGCATAACATAATTTTATAGTTTGATTTCATTATATTTCTTTTCACTCCTTTACTTAACGTTGAGTACTTCTTGTGTGACAGGCCCTATGTTCACTGCTAGGAGTGTAATGGTGAGCATCTGCTTAGAGCCTAGTAATTAATGTCTATGTTAATTACTAATTAATTACATAATTAGTTATTAGTGTCTATAGACATTAATCAAATAAACCATCTAAAACAGAAAATTGCATCTGTGACAAGTGCTACAAAGGAGAATCATAAGAGGCCGTAAGAAGGAATTTAAACCGGTTGAAGATTTAGAAAGGCTTCCTTTTTTATTTTTTAAAGATTTATTGGAGGAGGGGGCAGGGGGGCAGGGGCAGAGGGAGACCGAGAGAGAAACTCAAGCAGACCCTGTGCTGAGCGCAGAGCCAGTCCTGGGGCTTGAGATCACGACTTGAGCAGAATCCAAGAGTGGATGCTAAACCGACTGTGCCAGCCAGGTGCCCCTGGAAAGGCTTTCTTGAAGTGAGGCTTGAGTGTTAAGAGGTTTCTTCAGCTGGACGGTATTTGAGTGAGTGCTAGAAAGGAATTGTTTCCATTCCAGAGATGGTTGTGGGCAGAGGCACCTAGTGGCAGGAGAGCAGCCTGGTGAGCAGTATTAGGCTGGGAGAAAGACAGAATGGCACCAGTATATGGAGTGAAAGCCAAGAGTGACGTGTGAGTCTGGAGAAGTAGGTGGATTTGGGTAGCAGTTACATAGGTTGTTTTGTTTGGGAGTATTCATCAAGCTGCCCTCTTTGATACACTTTCCTGTATGTGCATTATACTTCAAAAATGAGGTTTGAGTGCACTTGAATGAACAGTTTAAGGCTCCAGAGTTTAATACAAAAGAGCGCCTTGGAACTCCCTTATATCCACTTCTGGTCACAACTCCCCCTTTACCAAGGGCTTCCACCACCGCAGGTTATTTTTGTCTGTTCCTAGTATCATATAGTCAGCATCACAGTATTTAGGAGTTTACATCTGGCTCCTTTTGATCCTTTTGTAGTTATGAGATACTTCTGTGTTTGCACATGGTGGTAAAATGTGCACTTTTATTGTAGTATAATATTCTATGTATGGATATACCTTACTTTGTTTGTTTATTCTACTCTTGATGGTCATTTGGGTTATTTCCAGTTTAGGGTCCTTACAGAAAGTGCTGCTATAAATACATTTATGTATCTTTTGGTGTTACATATGTACCCATTGTTAGGAATGTGTATAGGAATCAAATTGCTAAGTTATAGGGTATGCCTGTGCTAGCTCTAGTAGGTACTACCATATAGCTTTCCAAAATGGCTGTACCAATTTATGCTCCCACCAACAACATATAAGATTTCCACTTGTTCTCCATCCTTGTCAGCTCTTGTCATTGACAGAAAGAAAAAAGTTAGTCATTCTGGTTTACGTAGTGTTGGCCGTATGGCTTTAATTTACATTTCTCTGCTGATATTGAAAATTTTTCATATTTTTTGGCCATTTTGATATTTTTTGGGGGGGGGTAGTGCCTAGTAAGGTCTGTCGCCTGTTTTTCTATTTGATTTTCTCTCTCTGATATTGACTTAGGAGTTCTTTATGTTTTTGATACAAGTCTTTTGTCAGGTACATGTACGGTAGTCACCTCCTTATCTGTGGGGGATGTGTTCCAAGACCCCAGTGGATGCCTGGCACTGTAGATACTGAACCCTGTGCATGTGGTTTTTACCCTGTAATACATACCTGTGATAAAATTGAATTTATAAATTAGTCGCAGTAAGAAAATATAACAATAACTAGTAGTAGAAGAATTATAACAGTATACTGTAATGAAAGTTATGTGAACATGGTCTCTCTCTCTCAAAATATCTTATTACACTGTATTTACCCTTCTTGTGATGGTGTGAGATGATAAAATGCCCACATAACGAGATGAAGTGAGATGAATGACATAGGCGTGGTGCTGTGGTGTTAGGCTACCTCTGTTGACCTTCTGATGATATGTCAGAAAGGAGGATCATGTCCTTCCACACATTGTGGTTGACTGCAGGTAACTGAAACCAAGGGAAGCAAAATCCTAAAAAGGGGGACTACTGTGGTGCAAATATCTTTAGTCTATAGTAGAAAAGTATCTTCTACTTTTTTGATTAAACAAATTTTAAACTGGCAGTTCTTTTTGTTTTATTTCCATGATTAGGTAAGGTGTTTTTAATGCCTTGTTTAGGGAATCTTTCCCCAACCCCAAGTCATAAACATACTCTTCTTTGCTGTCTTTTAGAAGCTATAATTGTTTATTCACACATTTAGATGGACACTTGTAATTGATTTTTTGCATGGTGTGAACTAGGGGTAAAGATTAACTTTTTTTCCCCAAATGGACATTCACTGGTCCCAGTATTATATATTGAAAAGGCCTCATTATATCTCATTGTCATTTTTGTTATAAATCAGGTAGCCATATATATGTCAGTCTGTTTCTGAATTCTCTGATTTCTACCATGGGTTTTGCTAGAGCACTTTTTAAATTGTTGCAGCTTTATAACGAGTTTTGCTCTCTGGTAGTGTAATTTCTCCACCTTTGTACTGTACAAGTGCCATGGCTGTTTTCAGCTATCTTAGAATCAAGTTGCCAGCTTCTACAACAATAATCTGGGATTTTGATTGAGATTACGCTGAATCTATAGATTAATTTGAGGAGAAGTAACATCATTACAATACTGAGTCTTTAATATGAACATAGTATGTCCCTTCATTTATTTGGATCTTCTTTAATACCTCTAATATTTTGAAGTTTTCTATGTAGAAGTCATGCACATATTTCTTTTAGCTTATCTCAGAGTGCTTTTTGATGTTACAGCGATGTTTATTAGTTTGCTAGAGCTGCCATAACAAAGTACTGCAGAGTGGGTGGCTTAAACAACAGAAATTTATTTCCTCGTAGTTCTGGAGGCTAGAAGTCCAAGATCAAAGTGTCCGTAGGGTTGGGTTTATTCTGAGGCTTCTCTCCTTCACTTATAGATGGCACTTTTCTCCCTGTATCTTCTTCACATAGTCTTTCTTCTGTGTCTGTAAGCATGTTTGTGTTTTAATTTCTTCCGATAGAATACCAGTCAAACAAGATTAGGGCATATCCACATGACCTCATTTTATTTTAATTACCTCTTTTAAGACCCCGTCTCCAAATACAGTCACATTCTAAGGTTCTGAGGGTTAAGGACTTTAACATATGAATTTTAAGGGGACACAATTCAGCCCATAACACAACGGTATCAAATTATTTGTTGCTGAAATATAGACATAAAATTTCTTTTTGAATATTGATCTTATATATAGTGATCTTGCTAAATTCACTTATTAATTCTAAAAGTGTCTCTAGTAATTATTTTGGACTTTCTCCATAAACAATCACGTCACCTGTGAATAATGACTTTTATTCCTGATCTCAGAATAAAGCCTTTAGTATTTCACAATTAACTAAGATATATGCTACAGGAATTTTGTAGATACTCTTTACCTGATTAAGATAGCTTTCTTTCTATAGCTCATTGTTCATTTGTTGAGTTTTTTAATACGTTTTGTTTTAAAACATTTTATTTATTTAAGAGAGGGAGAGGTAGAGGTGGGTCAGGGGGAGAGGGAGAGAGAGAATCTTAAGTAGGCTCCACACCCAGCAGGGAGCCTAAGGTGGGGCTCCATCTCACACTTCTGAGATCATGACCAGAGGCAAAATCAAGAGTTGGATGCTTACCCCAGTGAGCCACCCAGGTGCCCATTTGTTTTGTTTTTAATCCTGAACTAACTTTGAAGCTCATAGACTATTTGAATGTTAATTATTGCTATAATGGAGAAAAGTTGATAGGATTTACTGATGGATAATTTTGATATGGAAAACAGTAGAAGAGAGGAATTTTTTGTTTACTGGAAATTGGAGTTTTGTGATGTCTCCTAGTTTCTATAAATTTGAAAGGAATGATTTGGAGGAAACTGGGAAAATTAGTTTGAAGTATGAGTTTCATTGAAAAAGTTAAAAACAGCTATCTACTCTTTCAGAATCTCTAGATATTTATCATCAACATTTTAGTATTTTTAACACAATTTTTGATTCTTTAGTTTTTGCTACACAGGTATCCAATGTTGTTACATAATTTATTTTCATTTACTAATGCAAATAACTGCTCTAGTTTCTTTTAATTTGGAGTTTGGTGCTCCAAAATAGTGAGAATATACAAAAGATTAAACTGTGCATTGCACAAATTGTTATCATTTAGAGCCATCTGGAAATCATTATAAAGTATGTCACATCATGACATAGATGCACGACAAGGAGTAGTCATAATGGTAGCTATAATAATAGTAGTAAAACTAGTAATAACTAAAGGTAATATTTTTGAGCAATTAAAAATCACCTGCTCTGGGGGCGCCTGGGTGGCTGAGTTGATTGAGGGTCTGACTCTTGATATCACTCAAGTCATGATCTCAGGGTAGTGAGATTGAGCCCCACTGGTTCCACGCTCAGTGGGGAGTCCGCTTAAGATTCTCTTCCCTTCTTCTGCCCCTCACACCTCCAGTCTCTCTCTAAAATAAATAGTCTTTAAAAAAAATAGCCTGCTTCTGAACAGACACTGTTCTATGTGACTTACATGCATTAACAAAGTCCTTACAATAACTATCACAATACTATTTTATTTATCCTTTCTGCAGATTAGAAGACTGAGGCACAGAAAGATAAGTAATTTGCTTCAGCCCACACAGCTAATAAATGATGGAGTCATGATTTGAACCCAGAAAGTTGGCTTCAGAGCTTTCTCTAGAAGGCTGTGGTATGTTATGCTGGGATAGACATCTTTAATTTTAATAGAATCTTAAAATAGATGGATAATAATACATTTTAATCTCAGACTAAAAAAATATAGCAGGAGCAACAAAAATGTTGTTAAAATTCTTCCACATGAACTGTAAGAGCTCTCCACATTAAGACATCATATTTGCCCAATACATGTGCTGTGTACACTGTTCCTCCTTCCTGTCTTTCCTAGACCGTCTAGTCTGACCCTCACGCCAACACTCTTCCTACCCCAAACTACTTCACGTGCTCTGGATATCAACAAAGCTTTCATGCAGTAAAATTAGATATAATGATGAATCATACTCCTAAGTTTCCAAATGATAAAATAGAGTTGAATAATTTAATCTCTAAAATTCTAGAACGACTAGACCTAACCTATTAAGACTCTTGAAATGACTGTAATGACCCTTTAGGTATCCTAGAATGTCCCATTCTGCTCCTGTCTCTTGATCCCATCGAACGTGTTTTCCTTCAGGTATTATATGTATGAGATAAAAGCTTTTTTGTGTTGTTTTAAATCCAGTTCTTTTTGTTATTGTTTCATTACTAAAATTTTTACTGCTTTCTACTCTTTTTTTTTCAGTACAGGTATCTTTGGAAATATTACTATTAGTTCAGATGAGCCTGGGAGTCTAACCATTACTTAAAATGAATTTGTAAAGCGTAACTTTTTTGTGGCTTGAAGTTTGCATACATTCTTCACACAACACACATACACTTGATATTTCTGGCTGTTTAATTCATATATTTAAAAATAGTGAGTGAGCCAATTAGCTTTGTTTTGTCTGTGACTATAGATTAAACTAAATTTAACCTTGGAGAACTATCTCAAATATGTTTTATTTTGTTTGCAGATGAGAGAATGTTGGTAGATCAGCATGAATCTACTATTCTTGGATAAAGCATTGAAAAGTTAATGGCCTTCTCATAGTAGGAAATAGAACCACCTTTTTTTAAATGTTAAAGATCGCACTAAAAATCAGATCAAAGTAATTTACACATTCGGATCTATATTTGTAAAGTTCTATTTATTGTCTAGGAAACCAAAATACTGGAATTAATTACTCATTTTTTTCAGTACCTTTACTCTGTTGTACATACCTGGACTCAGGCCAATCTGCCAGGGTTTAGATCCTGATGCCATATGGCCCTATTAGTTCTTGAGCAAGTTTCTTAGTTCCTCTTGCTTCAGTTTTCTTATTTGTAAAATTAAAAGCAAAAGAACATACCTTATGAAGTTATAGTGAAGGTTAAATAAGATAATACATGTAAGACTCTTAGCAGAGAACATGCATTAATTTAACAGCTCTAATTGTTAGCAATGCTCTCAAACTTGAAAATCTATCAGTGGTAGTAAGTAAAATATCCTTTGTGAGAGAAAAAATTTCTGAATCTTAGGAAATCTTATTCCTGTGGTTTGCTATTACTGATAAAGAGGGAGGGAAATTTTATGGATTACCTCCTAGCAATAATTTGATAATTTTTTTTATCAATGATAAATAAATAATTTGATAAATATTTTCATTTGTTTCCTGGTGAGTATTTTCATGACTGATGAAAAACTCGAGTAACCTAATAGGTGAATTAATTATCTTCTTTCACTGGCCTCATGTTTGATGTTGACCATGGCAGGCCACATGATTAATTGAAAATGCTACTGAGGAAGTGATTATAGGAAGAACTTGAAAGAACTTGGTTTAGGACACTAATTTCAGAAACAGTCTACTTGGTAGAAAATTTTTCTTTATCTGCAAATCTAGTCATTTTACTTTGGACCAAGTCATATAGTCAGCTAACCTTATGGTGTTCTTGTTTCCTCTGTGCCAGGAACAGTATGTAGATATCCATTAATTTTCTCTTCCCTAGCATTGTACAGACTTTTATCTGTCTACATTCTTCCATTCTTTTAAAAAATATGTATGTATATATATATATATATATATATACACACACACATATATATATATATATGTCTTTAAACTCCCAAAGCAAGCTGAGATGGCACAGTGTGTTTAAACAATGTGGATTTCGTCAGACATCACATTCTTCCAGATATATTTTTCCAAGTGGAAAGATGGCTCAACATTTTCTATTATTATTTTAGATGAAATGTTCTGCAATATGTTGTTGACATTGTACTGAAGTAAATACTGTATGCTCAAGTCTCTCAGGGACCCTCATGAAAATGAGATGCATGTCCCAGGAGGCTATCTTAGAAAAGAGAAATTCTAAATAAAATACCATGAATGAAGTGGCACACAAGAATTTATTATGAGAAAATATTCTTTCCTATAATACTGGACCTAAAGAAGAGGAAATGTTTACCCAGCAAATTGCTATCCTTATATGGCCCTATGTGGTCACATATACACAATAATTCATTTTTTTTTTCCCTTTTTCAGTCAAATGTACTGAAGGTATTTGTTTTAAAGTGATGGAACGTAGTTCATTTATTAGCTACATTCCACATTCATTTGATCTGCTACAGATCTCTCGTCATGACTGGCAATTCAGGCTGACTTTTCTGGTTTTTAGTTTTGTTTTTCTTTAAGAGGACTAAGAAGAATTCACACCAGTCTCAGACTTGACTGGTAAGTGAAGTGCCAATTAACCTGAGAATTGAGGTGTGGTTGAGAAAAGGCTAGTGAGCCTGGAATAGATTTAGTCCAAGTGGAGAGGTAATTGCCCAGTCTTCTCTTAGCACTGACTGTTTTCTTTAAGTTTGGGTGGCTCTTCTGCATGAAGGGCATTCCTTCTGGGCTTATGCATTTTCAACCTTTTTGTCTGATTGTTTATTTGCCAAAAATAGTTTATTTCTTTTTGCAGTTTTTTAAAAAGTAATTATTATTAGGTTTTTAAATTCAGATGAATGATAAAAAACATCTTGGAATCCCATAATCCAGATAAGCCTTGTTAATGTATTAAAAAACGAACATTATTAGACGATAGAACTGCACATGAAGGTAAACTTTGTTTTTCATCCTCCCAAAGCCAAACATTTAATAGTTTTTGTATATTGCACTGGAAAAAATGGTTTTCATACTTAATCTTTGAGTTTGTAAACAAAAGGAATCTCATTCTATGTACTATTGAATACCTCAGCTGCCCCCACCCCCCCCACACTTAATATATTATGGATATCTTTCCAGATATTTGCTCTGGGGTAGATATTTTTGATGTCTCTTCAGAGAAATTTAAACATGAGGAAGATACAGGCCCTTTCCTTCATAAATTTAGAGTATAAGTTTTGGTTATAACTATAGTTAATATTTATTAATATGCATAATATTCTGTGTGTGTAATATACTAGTTGGATTTCTGGTTACAAGTGACAAACCAAGTTAACCTAGGTTAAGCTAGAAAAAAAGTGCTTTAAGGAAGAAAGGGAATCTCATGAAACTAGGATTAGGGTTTGAAACACTTTCAAAACTTTCTGTTTCTCTTTGTTTATCCACTCTATTTTCTCTCAATAGATTGATTTTCTCAGATCCACAGGTCTTGTAGTAGAAAACATGGCTGCTAATAGTTTCCAAGGTTATAACTCTTTTCAAGAGCCCATTTTAGGCTGAGATTGAAATCTCTTAGTTCCAGTTTCACACTTCTGAGAAATCAACTACTGCGCAGCTTGGAGTGCCCATTATTGAACCAATTAGTTATTGTCATGGGGACTGAATCATCTTGTAAAAAAAAATTGCTGTGGTTACCACATAGATAGTGGGTGGGCAGTTTGCAGAAAAGAGATACTGGACAGACAACTAAATATGTATTTACTCCATTCATTGAAATTACAAGTTGTTTAGTGATTTTATATCTTGCTGTGCACAAAGTTGCAGCATCAATCTTGTATTTTTAGGGAATTTAGCAAAATTCAAGTCTCATTATTTCTGAATTATAGTATCTCTGGTGCTCAACCAGATTTTTAAATTCCATTTTTATTATAATTTCTTTTCCTTATCATTTTTCTCTTTTATAGTTCCGCAGAACTGTATTTCATGTAATGTGAAATGTATTCCTTTTTCCTTTTTTCTGATATTTAATTACTTAAGGCAGCTAGTGATTTGTGATCTCCTGAACTCCAGAACTACCTAGAGAAGGACAGTGGGTACTGGGAAGGGCCCTGGACTAAGAAGCAGTAGTCTGGGTGTGAGCTTTAAATTTACCATCTTCTCATCATTATCACTATAATCTTAATTCAGCAGGATCTAAATTTAGCAATCCTATAGTAAACTATTAAATTCATCACAAACTATTGTGAGAAGGATTGAATAAGATAAGATGTATGAACTTTCTTCATAAATTCAGAAGTGTGCTATCCAAAGAAGTTATTATTAGACATTTGACTCTGACACAGAGAGTGAAGCATGGGAAAAGGAAGTCTTACCTTGCCAACAGATCAGAGATTAATGAAGGCATGTGATGTGGTAGAAGAACAAAAGATAATTGAAAAGAACAGTTGGCCATGTTATGATATATATAAATATGAAATTAAATTGGCTATTAAAGATCGTTTATATCTGAAGATCATCCATGCTGATGTTTTGAGCAGGGGATGAACCATAGAATAAATTTATCTTCATGACAACCTGATCTTTTTTTTTTTTTTAAAGATTTTATTTGTTTATTTGACAGAGAGAGACACAGTGAGAGAGGGAACACAAGCAGCAGGGGGGTGGGAGAGGAGAAGCAGGATTCCCGCCAAGCAGGGAACCCGACGCAGGGCTTGATCCTGGGACTCTGAGATCATGACCTGAGCCGAAGGCAGTTGCTTAACAACTGAGCCACCCAGGCGCCCACAACCTGATATTTTAATGGAATTGAGAGTTAAGACCACCTACTTATTTTGACATGGTAAAACATATAATGACACATGAATTGTGTAGTAATGATTTAAACATTAATATGACAACACAAAAAATCTCAGTTCCCTTCACCAAGAATTCCTAATTCAAAAATTTTGATGTATTCCTGTGCCATCCAACCCCCATCCCTCTCCTTAGCACCATGGAACTCTGGTTCTATTGCATCCTAGCTATGTGACCTTGGACAAGTAATTTGACCTCTCTGTGCCTCAGTTTTCTTATCTTTAAAATTGTGAAGTAGTAGTATCTACTGCAGAGGATTGTTGTGAATGTTAAATTACATTAATACATGTTAAGTGTTTAGAATATTGTCTCCTGTGTGGTAAGTGGTCAATAAATGTGCAGATTACCAGGTTTTTTTCATTTAATGATATTCCCATTATCTTACTACTTTGTAGAAACTTTCTTACATTTAGTTTCTGAAGATAGTATTTTCTTTTTGTTTTTGAGCTTTTTGTCATGGGAATTTTCAGACTTACATCAAAATAGAATAAATAGTGTAATTAACCCAGATACCAATCACCTATTGCATTTGGCAGCCTCTAAAATGGCCCTCTGTGATCTGTGCTTCCTTGCATCTGTGGCCTTTTGAGATACTCTTTTTTTGCATGTGGGCTAGACCTAGTGACTTAACTTCTAAGGGAAAGAATACAATAAAAGTGATGGGATGTCACCCAAGATTAGGTTACAAAAAGACTGGTTTGGGGGGCACCTGGGTGGCTCAGTTGATTAAGCGACTGTCTTCAGCTCAAGTCATGATCTCAGGGTCCAGGGATCCAGTCCCACATCAGCCTCCCTGCTTAGCGGGAGCCTGCTTCTCATTCTTCCTCTGCCCCTACCCCCACTTGTGCTCTCTCTGTCTCTCTTTCTCAAATAAATAAATAAAACCTTTAAAAAGAAGAAAAAAAAAAGACTGATTTTGTTTGTTTGTTTTATCTTGTGTACTTCCTTTCCTGCTCTGTTGCTCAATCACTTTGAAGGAGGTCAACATGGCAAGGAACTGAAGAAGGCCTCTGGCAACAGTCAGTAAGAAACTGGCACCCTTGGTGTACTAGTCTGTGAGGAACTGAGTTCTGACAGTAACCATGTGAGTGAGCTTGAAAACAGATCTCGCCCCTCTTTTATCTTCAGATGAGATCATTGCCTTGGCTACAGCAGGACTGCAGCCTCGTGAGAGCCCTTATATCAGAGGTGTCCAGCAAAGCTGTACTTGGATTTCTAAAGCACAAAATCTGCAAAATAGTAAATACTGCTTGTTTTAAACCAGTAAGTTTTAGACTAATTTCTTATGCAGCAATAGAAAACTAATATAACCAGCTTTAAAAATTTTCAGGATATTGCCAAACTTGTTTCATCTGTAGCTCCCTACTCCTTATTCCTTGTTGATGGTTTGTTTTTATAGCTTTATTGAGTATAATTTACAACATGCTATAAAATTTACCCATTGTGTAATATAAATTTCCCGTGACTATATAGTGTAATGATTTTAGTAAGTCTACAGAGTTGTGCAGTCATCACCATAATCCAACTTTAGAACATCTCTTATTCCAGCGAGTTTCTCTGTGTCATTTGCATTCAGCCCTTTCTCCCATATCTCAACCCCAGGAAACCTACTTAATCTTAATCTGCTTTCTGTCTCTATGAATTTACCTCTTCTGAACATTTCATATAAATGAAGTAATCTAATATGTAGCTCTCTGTGTTCGGTTTCTTTCATTTACCATGATGTTTTTTGGTTCATCCATGTTGTACATATTTCTTTATTTCATTCCTTTTTATTGCCAAATGGCATTCCATTATATACATATGCCACATTTTGCTTATCCATTCAACAATTAATGGAAAATGAATTGTTTCCAGTTTGGGGCCTAATATATATATATATATATATATATATATATATGTGTGTGTGTGTGTGTGTGTGTGTGTGTGTGTGTGTGTGTGTATAATGGTGCTATGAACATTCACATGTAAATTTTATGTACATATATTTTCATTTCTCATGTGTAGACACCAGAAATGGAATTGCTGTGTATAAGGTAAATTTATATTCAACTTTCTAAGGAATTGCCAAATTGTTTCCAAACATGATTGCACCATTTTACATCCCTACTCACAGTGAATGAGGGTTTTAATTTCTCCACATTCTCCTCACTACTTGTTATTGTCTCTCTCTTTTTTTAAAATTTATTTATTTGACAGAGAGAGATCACAGGTAGACATAGAGGCAGGCAGAGAGAGAGGGGGAAGCAGTCTCCCGGCTGAGCAGAGAGCCGGATGCGGGGCTCGATCCCAGGACCCTGAGACCATGACCTGAGCTGAAGGCAGAGGCTTAACCCACGGAGCCACCCAGGTGCCGCAATTGTCTCTCTTTTTGATTGTAGACATTTAAATGGGTATGAGTGGAATCTCATTGTGGTTTTAATATGCATTTCCTTAATGACTAAAGATGCTGAGCATCTTTTCATATGCTTACTAGCCATTCATTTGTCTTCTTCAGTAGAATATTTATTAAAATCTTTTACTTACTTTTTAGTAGTTGGTTATATTCTTATTCAGTTTTAAGAAGTCTTTATAAAGTGTGTATATAAATCTTTTATCAGATAAATGGTTTGCAAGTATTTTCTCTTAGTCCACGGCTTATTTTTTCATCTTTTGCATATGAAATTTTAAAATATGAGGAATTCTAAATTTGTAATTTTTTTTTCTTTCATGAATTTTGCTTTTGGCATTTTTTTAAAGCTAAGGCCATTCAGATTTTCTCTTGCATTTACTTTTAAATGTTTTAGTTTTATCACTTACCTTTACATTTGAGATATAAATGTATTTTTTATTTGTTTTGTATATGGTGTGAGGTAAGTGTGCAAATTAATCACTGTGCATATGGACATCCAGTAGTTTCAGTACTATTTGTTAAAAAACTATCCTTTCCCCCATTGAATTGCCTTGGAAAGTTTGTCAAAAATCAGTTGACCATAAATTTAAAAGTTTGTGTTTAGGCTGTCTTCAAATTCAGTTTTGATTTTTTTATTTTTAAGAATGCTCACAAATGGCTTTATGTTCTTCCGTCAGGAGACATATAATGTCTATTTATGTCTCTTTCTTGTGGTGTTAACAGCTATTGATGATCATTGCTTACATTTATTTATTTAAAAGGATTTTGCAAAATGGTGATACTAGTGATTCTGTCATTCCTTCTTTATTTATTAGTTGGAATATTCTATAGAATCATCCCTTTGCCTATTATTTGGTTACCCAGCAGTTACCCAGTGATAGGGTACATATGGGGAAAATAAGATAAATTCTTGTTTCTTATCTCAAAACTAACCTTTTCGTAAAGACAGTGTCCACTCTTAAATATAAAGTGGTTTAGGTTTTCTTATTCCATTATTTTAGTGGAATTCTTAGGTTAAATATTAGTATGGTGTATGTAAAATATGATAGTGCTTATTTTAAACATTAAGCATTTTGTTTAAGAATAAAAATATTAACTACTATAGGTTTTATAGGTATTCCAGAGGCATTGCTATTTATGTGGTTGGTATTGGATAGAAACCTTTAGCCTTTAGATTTAATCATTATGTTTGCTCATTGGTACCTCATCACTGCAGAATAATTTTAAGTCTCAGGAAGCTTATATTCAGTTTTAAATATAAGTCATCATCAGGCCTCTGATGGAAGTCATCCTTACATAGGATTTCCTGAAAGAATTATCTATAAGCAAATGTTCTGCAAATATCTGAGCTTTTAAAATAAAAAACAAAATGCATCTATTGGGCTGCCAATAATCATCTACCTGATACTAGATTTTTTTAGGTAATATTTTTATAAAGTCTTCTTAATGACTTGAACCCACCCTAGAAGTAAAATTTGATTATTGCTATAAAATAAAAAAAATTATCTAAGATTAACTTCTATTTTGTTTTCTTCAAAGTTTGATATGATTTACATCTGTCATCACATACCAAAAATAAATATTATCATTAGAGTAATTTTTTAAAAATTTTTTACTATTCAGAAAAATAAATTTAAAAACAGTAAAGTTTATTTAGAATCTAATAACAAATACATTATTTTAATATATGACATTATTCTTATTTTTCTTTTAGTTACTTTTAGAGGATGGACCTACTATTGGAATTATAGAGTCTCAACTAAAGCTTTTGATAATTTTCTTTTCAGTTAGAATTTCTAATACTTACAAGTAATTGTGTTTTTAATTTTTATTTTTTTTAATTTTTTATTGTGTTGTGTTAGTCACCATACACTACATCATTATTTTTTGACGTAGTGTTTCATGATTCATTGTTTGCATATAACACCCAGCACTCCATGCAATCCATGCCCTCCTTAATATCCATCACCAGGCTCACCCCTGCCCCCCAAAACCCTCCATCTGTTTCCCAGAGTCCATGGTCTCTCATGGTTTATCTCCCACACCAATTTCTCTCCCTTCATTTTTTCCTTCTCCTAATGTCTTCCATGCTATTCCTTACGTTCAACAAATAAGTGAAGCCATATGATAATTGACTTTCTCTGTTTGACTTACTTCACTTAGCATAATCTCCTCCAGTCCCATCCATGTTGATGCAAAAGTTGCATATTCATCCTTTCTGATGGCTGAGTAATATTCCATTGTGTATATGGACCAAGTCTTTATCCATTCGTCTTTCAAAGGGCATCTTGGCTCTTTCCACAGTTTGGCTATTGTGGACATTGCTGCTATGAACATTGGGGTGCATATGGCCCTTCTTTTCACTACATCTGTATTTTGGGGGTAAATATCCGGTAGTGCAATTGCTGGGCCATGGGGTAACTCTACAAATAGTTACGTTTTTTATTTAAACAAGTTGTTAACATTCTTACCGAGATTTGAAGTTGTGGAGCATTCAGAGAGACAGTGTTGTGAACATTAATGTGAGACATGCAAAGGTCAGAGGGCTTGTGGTATGAGAAGAGACCAGAGAGCCCGGGGGATTGCTAAGAGTATCTAAATCAAGTCATCTCTTGGTAACCAGTTCAAATTTCACCTTGTAATCTTAAGATAATTTTTCAACTGCTCTTTGGTGAACCCTGAAATGTGTAAATGTCTTGGAGAAGCATTAGGCCTGTGTTAATTTTAAGCAGTTTTAGACCTGGATGGACTTCCATAGTCAAAAGTGTTTCCTGAAGGGTATATTTTGCTGCTTATAGCAGTTAGGAAAGCAAAACCACTTCCTCTGCACTTCAGATAATTCTTTTTCTTTTTCTTTTCTTTTTTTTTTTTTTTTTACGTTATAGTTGAAATGCAATCTTATACTAGTTTCATGTGTACAACCTAATGATTTGACAGTTGTATACATTACAAAATGCTCACCATGATAAGTGTAGTTACTTACTGTCTGTCACCATACAAAGTTCTTATGATATTATTGATTATATTCCCTATGTTGTACTTCATCTCTCCATGGCTTATTTAGTTTATAACTGGAAGTTCCTCCCTCCTAGTCTCCTTCCCCTATTTTCCCCATCCTCTCCCCTTCCCTCTTAGATAATTCTTAACTAAAATAGTCATTTCAGAGGGTCTGTGTTAAGTGTTTCAATGTATTGAGAATCTAAACTTAAAGATATAATAATCTTATATTTTTATGTGGGTAGTGAGTATGAAATTTTGTTGGATAACTTTAATTTGTATGTGTCTTTGATATTTAGCAGCTTTATAATTGTTTAGAATTGGCCCAATTCTGTTATAGGTCTACTTACTGAAAAGTAGCAGTTGATAAAGAGGAATGAGAATCTTGATGTAGTTGAATACATTATCTGATTATAGTAAAAGAGAAGAATAAAGAGACTGTCTTTTTTCCACTGTATATTTTTTCCTGCTTTGTCGAAGATTATTTGACCATAGAGTTGAGGGTCCATATCTGGGCTCTCTATTCTGTTCCATACTGGTCTATGTGTCTGTTTTTATGCCAGTACCATGCTGTCTTGGTGATCACAGCTTTGTAGTAAAGCTTGAAATCAGGTAACGTGATGCCCCCAGTTTTTTTTTTTTCTTTTTCAACATTTCCTTAGCAATTTGGGGTCTCTTCTGATTGCATACAAATTTTAGGATTATTTGCTCCAGCTCTTTGAAAAATACCGGTGGAATTTTGATTAGAATGGCATTAAAATGCCTAGATTGCTCTAGGCAGTATAGACATTTTAACAATGTTTATTCTTCCGATCCAAGAACATGGAATGGTCTTCTATCTTTTAGTGTCTTCTTCAGTTTCTTTCATGAGTGTTTTGTAGTTCCTTGAGTACAGATCCTTTACCTCTTTGGTGAGGTTTATTCCCAGGTATCTTATGGTTCTTGGTGCTATAGTAAATGGAATCAATTCTCTAATTTCCCTTTCTGTATTTTCATTGTTAGTGTATAAGAAAGCAACTGATTTCTGTACATTGATTTTGTATCCTGCCACATTACTGAATTGCTGTATGAGTTCTAGTAGTTTGTCTTCAACAAAGCAGGAAAAAATATACAGTGGAAAAAAGACAGTCTCTTCAATAAATGATGCTGGGAGAATTGGACAGCTATATGTAGAAGTATGAAACTCGACCATTCTCTTAGACCGTACACAAAGATAAACTCGAAGTGTATAAAAGACCTCAACGTGAGACAGGAATCCATTAGAATCCTAGAGGAGAACATAGGCAGTAACCTCTTCGATATCAGCCACAGCAACTTCTTTCAAGATATGTCTCCAAAGGCAAAGGAAACAAAAGCGAAAATGAACTTTTGGGACTTCATCAAGATCAAAAACTTATGCACAGCAAAGGAAACAGTCAACAAAATAAAGAGGCAACCCACGGAATGGGAGAAGATATTTGCAAATGACAGTACAGACAAAAGGTTGATATCCAGGATCTACAAAGAACTTCTCAAACTCAACACACACAAAACAGATAATCATGTCAAAAAGTGGGCAGAAGACATGAACAGACACTTCTCCAATGAAGACATACAGATGGCTATCAGACACATGAAAAAATGTTCATCACTAGCCCTCAGGGAGATTCAAATTAAAACCACATTGAGATACCACCTTACACCTGTTAGAATGGCCAAAATTAGCAAGACAGGAAACAACGTGTGTTGGAGAGGATGTGGAGAAAGGGGAACCCTCTTACACTGTTGGTGGGAATCCAAGTTGGTGCAGCCACTTTGGAGAACAGTGTGGAGATTCCTTAAGAAATTAAAAATAGAGCTTCCCTATGACCCTGCAATTGCACTTCTGGATATTTACCCCAAAGGTACAGATGTAGTGAAAAGAAGGGCCATCTCTACCCCAGTGTTTATAGCAGCAATGGCCACGGTTGCCCAACTGCGGAAAGACCCAAGATGCACTTCATCGGACGAATGGATAAGGAAGATGTGGTCCATATATACTATGGAGTATTATGCCTCCATCAGAAAGGATGAATACCCAACTTTTGTAGCAACATGGACAGGACTGGAAGAGATTATGCTGAGTGAAATAAGTCAAGCAGAGAGAGTCAATTATCATATGGTTTCACTTATTTGTGGAGCATAACAAATAACATGGAGGACATAGGGAGATGGAGAAGAGAAGGGAGTTGAGGGAAATTGGAAGGGGAGATGAACCATGAGAGACTATGGACTCTGAAAGACAATCTGAGGGTTTTGAAGGGGCGGGGGGTGGGAGGTTGGGGGAACCAGGTGGTGGGTATTATGGAGGGCACATATTGCATGGAGCACTGGGTGTGGTGCAAAAACAATGAATTCTGTTACGCTGAAAAGAAATTTTAAAAAAAAGAGAGAGAGAAGAATAAAGATAATGGAGTATTAATTTGAAATTTTCTTTGTCAGAAGGTTTGGGACGCCTGTTCTGCTCTATAAATGGATTTTTCCTATCTACTGCCCATTATGTCTTTCAATGATAATTTTCTATTCTTTTCAGATATAGTTTCTTTCTTACAGTTGTTACTGATATATCAGTTTATAAGATAGCCTTCTTCTATAGTTAAAGCAATCTTAATTAGGAATCTGAGAATGCTTTGAAAAATCATAATATGCTTTGAAATTTTAAGAGTTTGCCAGCCTCTCTAATAATTGTAGGCGCTTTTAAATCATCTTAATAAAATAATCAGGACCCTGATAATATGTATTATTTTAATTGGCAGTATTGAAAATAAATGACTGTTGGTGCTCATTGTTACAGGTTAAAAATGATCTGCTTTTTAGTTAGTTTAGGATTTTGTTGTAATTTTAGACTGTAGCAGGTTTTTAAAGAAACGTTGAAATTTCATCATTGTAGACACTAGGTAAAACTGTGTGGATAAATAATCTTGAATTTATACATATCTTACCCTACCAAACCATGAAACATTTGGTTTACTTGGTAAAATTTTTGAAGTATCCTAGAAGTTGTATTGGTAATGGTAGGTTCTATAATAATTCTTTTTTAATTCTCTAAGAATCTAGTTTTAAGAATTCCACTTTCCTAACTCACTGCATAATTTTACTATCTTTATGTGGATTTGTTTATATATGGATTTGTTTATACATATATATGTATGTATATATGTATATTTTTTTATATATGTATATATATATGTGGATTTGTTTATATGCATGTGTGTTTGTGTATACAGATAAAGTATCCCTAGACTTTTTTTCTAAGTTACATTTTTTTCCTTAAAATTTATAGGAATTTGAATGTTGAATGTAACATTTCTTTCCAGACAGACATTGTTACAGTGGTAAGCAGTTCTGTTTAGTTATAGGCTTATCAGTAACCTTTACACATAATGTGATATTGTCTGAATGTCTTATTTTGTTCAGCTTTCCCTGGCACTGATGAAGCCTAAGGCTGCTGTTTCTTTGAGTTACTGATAATTTTTTATCTGATTAACTGACACATTTAGTTGAAATCAGACACAGCCCTTAGGCTGGGCATGGATTTAATTTAAAAAGTATCAAAGGTTTGCTCTGTGTGCTATTTAATCATCATGTTTATCAGGCAAAGAAAAATTACCGGAAGGACCATAGGGAGAGGGTTATCTTAAGGAGCAGTAGCTTGGGAAATTGATAATAGCTACAAGGTAATTTACTGCTAACTTTTACATTCATTAATATAACATTTCCCGCTAATAATTACAGTGCATGTAATATACTAATTAAATTGAAAGCATTATCACTAATTTTCTTTTTGCTGAACCCTAAGATGGCTAGATAAGAAGTGAGAATGTGAAATTGAAGAAAACCCATGTAAGTCATACTGATTTAAACAATTGGTTAGTTGGCCAGTTAAGACACTTTGAAAACGGAAAATGAAACTATCATAAACGTTCAGAAAAATTCATTTTAGGCTGTGACGAGGAAATGAAATTTCTAAATGAATGAAATCACTATGTACTGTAGTTTATAAAATATTACACTGGTCTGACCTCTAAAAGTAATACATCTACCAGGAACCAATACATCACTACTATCCAAGTGTATGATGGCACCACTCGAATGAACGAATATGCTGGGTTGATGAAGTACACTGATGCTATAGGGCCTTTGCAGTACCTTGTTTGTTATGTAGCTCTTAACACTTCTTAATATGATTCATTTTTAACTTGGAAAAATATTTTATGCTATATAACAAAGCATAGTTAACTCCCTGTTAATATATAAGAGAAAACCTCCCTCCCCTCCAAAGACCCCTCAACAAAACACCAACAGCAAAAAATCTAAAGAAGGATTTATTTAAAATTTTATGTAATTCAGACAATAAATGTTATACTTTGATATATAGTTATTGTATAATTGTACATTTTAATCTAGCAGTAAGCCTCCAGGGTTTTTTCCCCACTTTCATTAATGATATGCATAGGGTATAATAAAAGCTAAAATAATATCACTTCAGCTTGTATGAAAAATAAAACCTATAATTAAGAAGTCTTATCTTTGTAGATGTTATAAAGTATTGTGCCCACCTCTAAATGTCTTTTATCATAATTTACCATTGCATGTTTTTATTTTGTTTGGTTTGGTTTGGTTTTTGAAAGTCTCATGTTCATTTTTAGAACAGAAAATTTAGTAATTTCCACGGAAAGAAAATGTTACAAAAAATGAAAAGTTTTATTAAGTGGAAATCTGCATAGTCTTTTGCTACCTACATTTCATAGATTATTTTTCTTAACACTTTTAGTGTGCTATAATTGTTCTATAATGAATATTCTGAAGACTAAATCAATACATTGAAATTTCTTTATAATACACATTATTACTGGCAAGTGGGATTCAATCTAGTCATTCTCTGTTGTACTTGATTAATCATAGGTCCTTGTTTTAAAGATGTTTCACCTCTGAGTAATCCCATAGAATAGATCTTGAAGACTTTGTAATCACAAAGTTTTAGTGTATTTTTTTCTGTTGTAAATTGAATATAGTGTATACTGTGATAACAATAAACTAAAATCATCAAAAAGAATAAGCAGAATCTTTGTGTTTCGATGAGAACTTTTTAAAAAAGTTAAGGTTTTTAGATTGTGTTTAAATGAGTATTCTAGTTTTCTGGTTTTTCAGAATTAAAGATCATTGCTATCACTTATTTATAGTAATTTCTTTGTTAACCTCTGGTCGGCTTTAGAAAAAGCAAGACTGAAAATACATTATATGTTTATTAAAATAAAAAATTAAAAAAAAAAAGAAAAAGGAGGACTGTGTTTCAGTTACTAGACTTAACACAGAAGGACCAAGTCACACAGAATGTACCTTTTTAGATCATGTGTTATTCCATCATCCTTTCTTTAGACGCAGCCATGTTTGTTAATCTCAACAGCTCAGTATCCAAATAGAATGATAAGAAGTCTGAGCCTCTCATTTACCAGTGAGAGAACTGAGATCCAGAGAAGTTAGGAATCTTGGCCAAAGATCCATAGTTAGTGATTATCAGAAATATGTATCTTATAGATAGCATTTCTGTTAAGGGAACTCAGTTTGGAATATTTCTTGCTTTTATAAATCATCTAATAGTTTTTATCATTGAAAGGGGCTGTATATTTTTAAAGCTTTTTGTTAAAAAGGAATAAGCCTTCTCTTACCCCAAATCTTTCCTTTTCATTTCTTCTGTACTTTTTGTAGCCTCTTACAGCAATGTTTGGATGTTTTGTTTTATAAAAATTCTTGTTCTTTTCATTTACTGTTTTGTATTAATTCTCTATATATCTATTTTCCTAGCAACAAGTAAGCTCTTTGAGGGTAGAGACTGTGGCTTATATTGCTTTTTAATATTCTTCCAGTTTTTTTCTTTTGATTTATGTTACTATTATTTTTATTGTTATTGTTCTGCTGCCTTACCCCTCTTCTTGGCTTTTTTTTTTTTAAATCCAGTCTTTTTTACATTGATTTCAGGTTCCTCTGGTGTTTTATGTTCAGAAATTAATTATATTAAAATGTTAACATAACTTTGGCAAAACAAAATGTTTCAAAACAATTAAAATCCCCCATTTCTTTAGCATCTATATCATAAGAATTTGCTTTTCTGAAATTGACCACAGAATATCAAAGACTTGACTTAAGAAATACATAATTCAACTTAATCAATGTGTCCCCAATAGCACTGTATCCCTTAGTTGTAACCGGATGTCATCTCAGTCAGTGTGCTCAGTCTGGAAAGACCTTGGCAAGTTTGGAATACTGGCTCCTATTAGGTTCTCCAGTTTTATGATTTCTGAGGGCCTTTGACTGCAGAAAAAGTTTTGAGAAACTAAATGGATATTGATGGCTATAGCTTCTGAAACCATTACTGATACGGGGTTTACTTCTAGATGTGCCCCACAGTCAGTATGTGACCCTGACCTAGAAAATCACATCAGTAATCTCTTGGATGTATGTACAATTTAGTACTTGGAAAGAAGACCTATAAAGACCATCTCCAAGTTTTGTTTAATTCTTGCTCTCCATCCTATCTCTATTCTACACAATGTCTAATATTTGCTAGTTGGACCCAAGATAACCGTGCTTTTAGATTAAATGTACTTTATTATGTCTGCTTCATTATCCAGATACAGAGGTGAAGCCTGAAGGAGAGATTAAAATCAAGAATGGTGCTAGTTGTTTAAGCTGTCTTCAGTTCCCTCAATTGTGATAGTTTGCAGGTAGCATGAGGGGCAGTATTGTCTCTATCCCTCTCAGAGGACTGGGCCTTTATGTCCCAACTTTTGATATCAAAGATCTGAATGGAGACATTTCTTACATTTACTTAATACTTTTCAGTCCACTTATAAAGCTGGTATTCATTAATTAGATGATGCTAATAATCAACCTTAAAAGTCCTTTAGCTATTTTAACTTTTTACATTTATATAATATTCCAGAATGGCTTGAGAGAAGCACTGTTTGGCTGGCGGTCAACACTCTTTTTTCCTCAGAAATGCTAAAATGAGTAACTAAAAGATGATCTACTATGAAAAATTGACAGGTTGATCTGTGTTTCATCTTAATTAGTCTAACCCTGTGTAGGCCTTCAGCAGGTTAACCTTGAAATAATTCTGAAAAGTACAATCTCTGCCTTGAAACTTTAATGTTATGGCTGGTGTGTGTGTGTGTGTGTGTGTGCGCGCGCGCGCGCGCACGCGCGTGCGTGTGTATGTGTGTATGCAGGCATACATGCATATGTATCTGGGTGTTTATCAAGGGCAAAGAATTGTTAAGAATGTAACTGGTCTTCAGTATTTGCTTCTCCTTTGTGCAATTCCATATGTTTATGTGGCAACATTCTGCTAGAGTTTTAAACCTAGTGACTCTGTAGTTGTAACAGCACTTCAGGCAATAATGTGCAGATCAGAGCTAATTGGAATTTTTCCCTTGAATTTTTCTCTCTCTTAGAGAGAGGGGGAAAAATTAACTTGGTTTAGAAATCAGTTTCCTGCCAAATTTGCTAAGGGCAAAGATTTAGAGGATTTTATTGTTGATGTTGTTGTTAATTTTATTTATTTATTGAGGAGGCAGTGCATTCACCTGGTTCAGAATTCAAAATGTTCAAAATGTTTATGGAGACCTCCAGTTTGTAGTCAAGTGACAGAGGTTGTGGGTAACCTAGGGACTTACCACTTGCAGTTGGCATGTGAAGGGTGGGGGGAGGCAGTCTTTCAGAACTGAGCCATTAACCTGTGGGATCTGACATTAACTCCAGACAGCTAGTGTTCAGAATTGAGTTAAATTGTAGGACACTGGTATTGCAGAATTGCTTGGTGTGGGGAAAAAACCCCACACATCTGGCATCATAAGTACTGTGGGTGTGATAATTGTGGTGTGAAAGTAAAGGAGAAACACAGGAGGAACTGGGCTTTTCCTAACACAATGGTTATATTATTTTTAATCTAGGCTTCTAGGCTTTTATTTTTACTTTTTAAATGAAAGGAACACGTAACTCAGTGTTAAGTCTTTGACTTGATAATGATGCCTCTGATTTAAGTTGGTAAGCTTTTGAAAATCATAGCATGTGCTTCATCTTTAAAGCTGATACCATGACTTCATTCTTTCCAGGGTTGTCACCAAACCTCCTGTGAAAATGAGACAACTCCTGTTTGTTTAGTAAGTGCCACACAGGTGGCACTTATTAATGAGCACATTTAAACATAGATTCTCTTGCTATCCCTGCCTAACTCCTAGCAAAGAAATACTTTGAAATCAGTGATCTTAAAGACTTTTCCTCCTAAGTTTCCATTTTTGGTGTCATCAGTGAAGTTGTTGTCATTTTCCAGGGTAGCACTTAAGAGAATCATAAGAAAAGAAAATTTCAAATAGAACTGATAACCTGCTTTTCTTTTATGTAGTGATGGTGGAAACCAATTTTATGATATTTCTATATCTATTTAAAAGGTTGCTGTATTCTGGAATGCCTTTATTAGACAGTAAGCTCCATGAATGTGCAGGTAATGTCTACCCATGTATTGCTTAGTCTAGAATGCATATAGAAACTCAAATAATGAGTAATTTACCGAGTAAGAAAAAAAATGTTGGGATTTATCTGTTGCTGATTTTTTGACATTTTACTTTGTTAAGTACTTTTTTTCCTCCTTTCTTTAAATTTTCTTAAATAATTACATACTGTTAAGGTCATCGTACTTGTTGGTCCTAGACCTTTTTGTCTTCATATCCATTCTTTGCCCATTCTAGGCACCACTTGTTATACCAAGGGGGTTCAGTTTCCCTTTGGTGGTGGGGGAGGTGGGTGGTGGCTTAGATTCCCTTGCTCCTTTTAGCTGGCTTTCCCTTGGATTTAGGCAGTGCAAGGCACTGGGGATACTGACAGTCAAAAGGAAGGGAGAAACCTTGACTCTTTCTGGGTGGAGGATCTGATGTGGCTGGTTTTCCCTCTTGCTTCAGTTCCTATTGGACACATCCGCGGAGGTTCCATCTGCAGCTGGACTCCTTTGTCCCTTCAGCTTATGGAAAGTAACTGCTTTTTGTTACTGCTGGTCCTGGGTTACGTCACTATGCTCTCTTGGCCTTCCCGGTCCTGTCATCTGTGTAATCAATTCCCTGTACTCTTCTTTAAATTTTTAGAGTGGTTTCTGTTTTTCTAGTTGGGCTTTGACTGAAGTCCTAATCTTATGTAACTTTAATATTGCCAAGTAATGAATAAAATAACCATCCATTACATTTATTAATACTTGTAGCGTTCCTTAAAAGGACTGAATTCTTCTCATGCACTTTTTGATGATTGAATATAAGACATTATACTGGGTACTGTGTTGCTAAGTGAAATCTAACAGAACTTAGAACATACATAAAAAATAAGGTAAAGGGCTTCTAGAAATGTATAGAGTAAGAGATGTAAAGGGGTTAAGGGAGGGAGGGATCACTTCTGATCAGAGGAGTGAGGTGTGGTTTCATGGGTTGTAAAGAATGAGGAGTAGGATTGTGCTTGGTGGAGATTGGAGCCAGAGGATGGATAGAAAATTGCAAATGGAAAGCTGAGTAAGAACAAAAGTTGAGAGATGGAAATTAGCATATTCAGCCTAAATAGTAGATAGTTATGTAAAGGATTTATGAAAATAAATAAGATTAGAGAGAGAAATTTATTTGACAGATGGGGAATACAAAAGAGTTGATTTGGAGAAGATAAACCTGTTAGTTGGGTCAGTTAGAGTTGAGAGCATTCTGGATTCCTTTCCCAGCCACATGCCACTAAAATCTGTTGGTCTCTTCTTATGTCACAGGTCTGCCATTTCTTGTTATCATCATAACCACTACCTTAGTTTGGGTTTTCATCATATTTTTACTTAGATTTCTTTTAGGGTTTCCTGAGTAGATGTTCTAACTTTATACTTTTCTGATCAGTACCTCACATAATCTTTAAAAAAACTTAAGTCTAATGGTATAGCAATGTTAATGTCCTTAACATTGCATGCTTATCGATTGGAAGAATTCATGTTGTTAAAATGTTCATACTATCCAAAGTGATTTACAGATTCAATGCAATCCTGTCAAAATTCTAATGACATTTTTCACAGATATAGAAAAAAAAAATCCTAGCATTTGTATGGAACCACAAACATCTCAGATAGCCAAAGCAATCTTGAGAAAGACCAAAGTTGGGGGATAACACTTCCTGACTTCAAGCTATATCACAAAACCACAGTAATCAAAACAGTATGGTGTTGGCATAGAAATAGATATACAGGTCAGTGGACTAGAATAGAGAGTCCTAAAAGAAACTCATGCATATGGTCAATTAATTTTGACAAAGGAACTAAGAATATACAACGGGGAAAAGGTAGTGTCTTCTATAAATGGCATTGGGAAAGCTGGTTAGCCACATGCAAAAGAATGAAACTGGACCTCTATCCCATACCATAAATAAAAGTTAACTCAAAAATGGGTTAAAGACCTGAATGTAGGATCTGAAACCATGAAACTCTTAGAAGAAAACAGAGTGGTAAACTTCTTAATAATGGTCTTCGCCATGATTTTTTGGATTTGACACCAAAAGCACAGGCAACAAAAGCAAAGGTAAACAAATAAGACTATATCAAACTAAAATGTTTTCATACAGCCTCAGAAACCAACAAATGAAAAGCCATCCTAGGAAATGGGAGAAAAATATTTGCAAACCACATATATGGTAAGTGATTAATATCCAAAATATATAAGGAACTCATAAAACTCAATAGCAGTAAAACAACCTAATTTAAAAATGGCCTGAATAGACATTTTTCCAAAGAAGACATACAAATGGCCAACAGGTATATGAAAAGGTGCTCAAAATCACTAATTATCAGGGAAATGCAAATCAAAACTACAATAGGATATCACTTAGGATGCCTATTATCAAAAAGACAAGAGATAACAAATGCTGACAAGGATATGGAGGAAAGGGAACCCTTGTGCACTTTTGGTGTGGGGATGTCAACTGAAAAAGCCACTGCTGAAAACAGTATGGAGGTGTCTCACATTAAAAATAGAAATACCATATGGTCCAGCAATCTCGCTTCTATATATATAGCCAAAGGAAATTAAATTAGCATCTCAGAGAAATATCTCTACTCTTGTGTTCATTGCAGCATTATTTGTAGTAGCCAAGGTATGGAAATAGCCTAAGTGTCCATTGGCAGATGAATGAATAAAGAAAATATCTCTGTGTGTGTATACATATGTACATATGCATATATAATATAAATATGTATGATTATATATAGGACGGAATATTATTCAGCCTTAAACAAAAGAAGAAGTCTTGTCGTTTGCAATGAACTGGGAAGGCATTACACTAAGTGAAATAAGCCAGACAGAGAAAGATCAATACTGCATGGTATCACTTATATGTCAAGCTAAAAAAAACAAAAACAAAAACAAAACAAAACAAAACAAAACTTTGAATTCATAGAGTGGAAAGGTGGTTGCCAGGGCTGGGGGATATGGGAAATAAGGAGAGGTTGGTAAAAGAGTGTAAATTTTAAGTTGTAGGGTGAATAAGGTTCTGAGGATCTAATGTATAACATGTTACTATTGTTGATAATACCATATTATATCATCGAAATTTGCTTTGAGAGTATAATTTAAATGTTTTCAGCAAAAGAAAAAAAATAGAGGAAATATGTGAGGTGACGGATGTGTTCATTAACTTGATAGTAAGAATTCTAAATTCTTTCAGAATGTATCAAATCACCACATTGCATGTTTTGAATAGCTTACAATTTCATTTGTCAGTTATAACTCAGTAAAGCTGGAGTAATTTTTAAATCGTATAAAAATAATTCTCATTTATATGAGTTGCATTTTCAAAGTTATCTCAAACAAATCAAAGGAAATTTCCTTAGAAGCTTAAAAAATAAGTATAGAAAGCAACATTTATTTATTTATTTATTTATTATGTTCAGTTAGCCACTATATAGTATATCATTAGGTTTTTTTTATTTAATTTTGTTCAATTTAATTTTTTATATTTAATTTTTTATTAACATGCAATGTATTATTTGCCCCAAGGCACAGTTTTGTGAATCGTCAGGCTTATATACTTCACAGCACTCACCATAGCACATACCCTCCCCAGTATCTGTAACCCAACCACCCTCTCCACACCCCACTCCCCCCAGCAACCCTCAGTTTGTTTTGTGAGATCAGGAGTCTCTTATGGTTTGTCTCCCTCCTGATCACATCTTGCTTCATTTTTTCCTTCCTTACCCCCCAGCCCCCCAACTTTGCCTCTCAAATTCCTCATATCAAGGAGATCATATGATAATTGTCTTTCTCTGATTGACTTATTTTGCTCAGCATAATACCCTCTAGTTCTATCCACATCATCGCAAATGGCAAGATTTCATTTCTTTTGATGGGTGCATAGTATTCCATTGTATGTATATACCACTTCTTCTTTATCCGTTCATCTGTTGATGGACATCTAGGTTCTTTCCGTAGTTTGGCTATAGTGGACATTGCTGCTATCAACATTCGGGTGCACGTGCCCCTTCAGACCACTACATTTTTATCTTTAGTTGAATACCCAGTAGTGCAATTGCTTGGTCATAGGATAGCTCTATTTTCAACTTTTTCAGGAACCTCCATGCTGTTTTCCAGAGTGGCTGCACCAGCTTGCATTCCCACCAGCAGTGTAGGAGGGTTCCCCTTTCTCCGCATCCTCGCCAGCATCTGCCGTTTCCTGACTTGTTAATTTTAGCCATTCTGACTGGTGTGAGGTGGTATCTCATTGTGGTTTTGATTTGTATTTCCCTGATGCTGAGTGATGTGGAGCACTTTTTCATGTGTCTGTTGGCCATCTGGATGTCTTCTTTGCAGAAATGTCTGTTCATGTCCTCTGCCCATTTCTTGACTGGATTATTTGTTCTTTGGGTGTTGAGTTTGATAAATTCTTTATAGATTTTGGATACTAGCCCTTTATCTGATATGTTGTTTGCAAATACCTTCTCCCGTTCTGTCAGTTGTCTTTTGGTTTTGTTGACTATTTCCTTTGCTGTGCAAAAGCTTTTGATCTTGATGAAGTCCCAATAGTTCATTTTTGCCCTTGCTTCCCTTGCCTTTGGTGATGTTTCTAGGAAGAAGTTGCTGTGGCTGAGATCGAAGAGGTTGCTGCCTGTGTTCTCCTCCAGGATTTTGATGGATTTCTTTCTCACATTGAGGTCCTTCATCCATTTTGAGTCTATTTTCGTGTGTGCTGTAAGGAAATGGTCCAGTTTCATTTTTCTGCATGTGGCTGTCCAATTTTCCCTACACCATTTGTTGAAGAGACTGTCTTTATTCCATTGGGCATTCTTTCCTGCTTTGTTGAAAATTAGTTGACCATAGAGTTGAGGGTCTATTTCTGGGCTCTCTATTCTGTTCCATTGATCTATGTGTCTGCTTTTTGTGCCAGTCCATACTGTCCTGATGATGACAGCTTTGTAATAGAGCTTAAAGTCTGGACTTGTGATGCCACCAACTTTGGCTTTCTTTTTCAACATTCCTCTGGCTATTCGAGGTGTTTTCTGGTTCCATTTAAATTTTAGGATTATTTGTTCCATTTCTTTGAAAAAAATGGATGGTATTTTGATAGGGATTTCATTAAACATGTGCATTGCTTTAGATAGCATAGACATTTTCACAATATTTGTTCTTCCAATCCATGAGCATGAAACATTTTTCCATTTCTTTGTGTCTTCCTCAATATCTTTCATGAGTACTTTATAGTTTTCTGAATACAGATCTTTGCCTCTTTGGTTGGGTTTATCCCTAGGTATCGTATGGTTTTGGGTGCAATTGTAAATGGGATTGACTCCTTAATTTCTCTTTCTTCTCTCTTGTTGTTGGTATATAGAAATGCAACTGACTTCTGGGCATTGATTTTATATCCTGACACTTTACTGAATTGCTGTACAAGTTCTAGCAGATTTGGAGTGGAGTCTTTCAGGTTTTCCACATAAAGTATCATATCATCTGCAGAGAGTGATAACTGGACTTCTTCTTTGCCAATTTGGATGCCTTTAATTTCTTTTTGTTGTCTGATTGCTGAGGCTAGAACTTCTAGTACTATGCTGAATAGCAGTGGTGATAATGGACATCCCTGCCGTGTTCTTGACCTTAGCGGAAGAACTCTCAGTTTTCCCCCATTGAGGATGATACTCACTGTGGGTTTTTCATAGATGGCTTTGATGATATTGATGTATATACCCTCTATCCCTACGCTCTGAAGAGTTTTGATCAAGAAAGGATGCTGTACTTTGTCAAATGCTTTTTCAGCATCTATTGAGAGTATCATATGGTTCTTGTTCTTTCTCTTAGTAATGTATTGTATCACATTGATTGATTTGCAGATGTTGAACCAACCTTGCAGCCCTGGAATAAATCCCACTTGGTCGTGGTGAATAATCCTTTTAATGTACTGTTGGATCCTATTGGCTAGTATTTTGGTGAGAATTTTTGCATCTGTGTTCATCAGGGATATTGATATGAATTCTCTTTTTTGATGGGGTCTTTGTCTGGTTTTGGGATCAAGGTAATGCTGGCTTCATAAAGTGAGTTTGGAAGTTTTCCTTCCATTTGTATTTTTTGGAACAGTTTCAGGAGAATAGGTATTATACATCATTAGGTTTTGATGCAGTGTTCAATGATTGATTAGTTATGTATAACACCCGGTGCACATTCTAAACAGCTTAGATACTTTTCACCAAACTGATTTGCTTAGAATTGAATACTTTATGATTGTTGCTTTATTCTTTCAACAAGGATTAATAAATTAATCCTTTGTTTATTTATTTTGTTATTGTTGAAAAGTTTCACAGAAGTCACCTTATCATTTTAGCAAGAATATTCTTGGGAAACTCAATTGGAAAAGCAACTATAGTTCTAGACTTCTGTTCAGCTTCATATTTAGGTTCAATTTGGTCTAGGCTGAACAGCACAGTCTCAGTTTCTGCATTGAGGTTGGGTCTCACTATGTAGCAAACAGCTAATTTATTCAAAACTGGGAGTGTCATACTGTGGAGACTCAAAAGTAAAATAATATGCTAGCTTTAAAAAGAAGTAAATGACAAATGATTATGATTTTCCACAGTTTCTTTGTCATTTAATTTTCAGCCTTAACAACTTTTTCCCTATTTAATTGAGAAAGCTCACAAAGAGAGACAATAATCCTACAAATTAGTGACCTAATACTCAGTCATGAGCTCACTGTTTAATGGAAGAACTCCAGATGGTGATCATTTTCCGTTTCAGAAATGTCTTATATTGATGATGCTAAGAAAAACAAAAGCCTTTTTAACAAGTCAAACAGAACTTTTAGTTGCAATATATATATCATTTGAAGTCATTACCATTTGAAAATTCTCGGTGTTACTTTCAGAATTTCTTCATATAAAATAGTATTCATTTCTCTCATTTTTCTATTTTTTTTTTTTTTAATCTGGACTTGGTAATTCTACTCAAGTGAAGAATTGGAAGTTTAAGGAAAAGCATCTAGTGCTTTACTGGCCATATAAATTTCTTGTTTAGTTATCCAGGCCCTAGAACATCATTGGCATTCACAAATGTTTCTTATTTAATAATGTCATGTTGCCAGAAGTCCAAATATCAACACTCAGAGCACTAATGCAAGTGTGCTTCTTTAATGAATGGTTCATATTAAAAATGTTAGAATGCTTTTCAGATGAAAAACACTTTAAATTCAGCAGATCATTTTTTTCTCAACAGGCAGGAACTCATTAACAGAATACTACTGGTAACAGGCATTTTTCAAAGAAAATAATTTCCCCGATAAATGCAAACTGCATATCTTATCTTTAGAATAAGTAGGTCTAGTTTTCATTCTTTAAAAAAAAAGGACAGATTGTTTTCAGTTTATCTTGTTGTCTTTGTGAACCAACTTCTTCATACAGGGACAAGTGAATATTGAGTGAACAAATCTAATTTGGGTCTGAATTTCTACCTTGAGACCCTCCTTATAAACTTGTAATTATTGCTATTACCAGATTGCTACATGCTTTCACCCTCCCAGCCTCTGTGTTGGGTGCCTTTTAGCTGTGATATGGTAGAGCTTCACGTATGAATGAGAAAATCAGATCTGGTACCTTTCATAGTAGAAGTCCCTTTCTATCCTTGTATGTCAGTGTTCCTGATACTTTAGGGTGCTAATTTTAAGATAGGCATTAATAAGGCTTTCAGACTATTGGCAGTTCCATGTTCGTACTTCTTTTGGTGATTAGGATAGGACTAATGGCATATTAGGCTCTTATTAATTGATTGTTTAATTATTAGAAGATTCAACCATACAATCAGATATCAAATGAAGATAGGCAATTAGGATTGTTGTCAGTTTGTTAGCAGACAAATTTTATAATATATATTTCTTTTTAGAGTTAGACTTGTTTCTTTGAGGAAAAATATTTGGTGGATTTTGTACGTAAACAGTATATTAAGGACAATGTAGGAAGACAGTATTAGGAGCAGTTATGTATTTTCCTAGAGTCAAGAAGGGCAAAGGATCAGTATTTTTGACTATTCAATACTTAGGATATAATTTTTTAATGTATTTCGTAATGTCATTCCTCTTAGGAAAGAATTCCTTCTTTTGTAGTTTATTATACTTTGTATAGACTTCTGTCACTTATTTTATTTAAAATTTCCGTTCTCGTGCATCCCTCATGGGATTTTAATTTCTTAAGGTCAGCAACTGTGCTGTTTTCAGATGTATTTTCCCCTTCCTGATATAGGATTGGTCACACAGTAGGGTTTTATTTATTGCTGTTTAATAAATACATGAGTAATTTGCCTACCAGTATATCCACACATAGGACAAAGGATGAATACACATATGCATAGATGTATTTTTAATATTTCCCTGATTGAAAAGGTAATACACCTGGTATAAAAATATTTGAGAAGTTATAAAGTTATAAATAAAATAGAAACATGAAATACTGTTTAGAAATAAGCACTATTATAATTTGGTCCATTTCTGGTCTTCTTTCCATTGCCTATGGCTATTTCTTTTTTAAATCCATATATTTTAATATGCAACTTGTGGAATTTTTTTTCACTGAATCTTATAAATAGTTCCTTATATTGCATAACCTTTGAAAATATGTTTTTAATGACTGCTCTGTTTTCACTCTTCTAAATGTATCATGGTTTATTCAACCATCCTTCTATTACTTGAGATTTTAGGATTTTCAGATTTCTGTTCCAATAACATGAAGAATGTAAATCAGATGAATATCTTTATAAATAAACTTTTGTGCAAAGTTACAGTTATTTTTATAGACTAAATTTCTAGTAGTAAAATATGAAATTGCTGGGTCTAAGAGAATACACACAATAAGGCTTCTTGATACATACTGCAAAATTGGTTTTCAGAAAGGATGCACTACTAACATCTTCATCTGCGGTACATGAATTTATGAAGCTCTCCATACCCTAATCATCTTTGAGTATTAATCAAATTTTAATCAAATTACACCCATACACGCATATATTTGTTTGACAAAAAGTAATTCCAGCTTGTATTTTCTTTGTTTTTCTGAAGGTTGAAATTAGTTATTTGTGTTTATTCTCTAAAAATACCTAGTAATACTGGGTTTTTACCCTAAAGATACAAGTATAGTGATCCGAAGGGGCACATGCACCTGAATGTTCATAGCAGCAATGTCCACAGTAGCTAAACTATGGAAAGAGCCCATATGTCCATCAACAGATGAATGGATAAAGAAATGTGGTATATATAGACAATGGAATACTATTTTTTTATTTTTCAAAAAAAAATCTTGCCATTTGCAACAACGTGGATGAAACTAGAGGGTATTCTGCTAAGCGAGATAAGTCAGTCTGACAAAGACAATTATCATACGATCTCTCTGATATGAGGAATTTGAGAGGTTGGAGGGGCATCCTGGGTGATAGGGAGGGGAAAAATGAAAAAAGATGGGACTGGGGAGGGAGACAAAGCATAAGAGACTCAATCTCAGGAAACAAACTGAGGGTTGCTGGGGGATGGGGGAGGGGGATAGGATATCTGGGCTATGGACATCGGGGAGGGTATGTGCTATGATGAGTGACTGATGATTCACAGACCTGTACCCCTGGGGCAAATAATACATTATATGTTAGTAAAAAGATAAATAAAATAGATTCAGGCTAAAAATAGAAACACCTAGTAATATCTTTTCTCATTTTTACTGTTGGGTTTTAACCTGTTCCTTATTAGTTTGAAAGAGAAAGACATTAATCCTTTGTCATATATGTTACAAAATGGTATTTTTATTTTTATTTGTTACCTTAGTTTTATTTTGGATAATTGTTGAAGTGTAGAAGTACTGTAATTTTATTTAATCAACTTCATTCAATTACAAATATTTATTGAATACTCTGTCATCCCAGGTACTTTTCTAGAGCTGAGGCTATAGGGAAACAGGACTAAATACCTGCCCTCATATAACTGAAGACATACATTTAAAAATTAAATTAGTAAATATATGATGTAATTTCAGGTAATGCTATGAAGAAAAGAAAGCCAGGGCAAGGAAATAATGACAGGGGTAGGAGGGAACAATGAGGAGATAGTAGGACTATTTTAGAAAGAAGTCCGAGAAGGAAAGCCTCTCTGAGATATTTGAGCAAGACCCTAAAAAAGTAAAGGAAGAAATAATGTAAATATCTATAGGAAGTGTGTCATCGGCATAGGGAAGGAGATTCTGAGATATAAACAAGCTTAAATGTTTGAGTGACAGTAAGTGCAGTGTGGATCCTTGGAATGAGCTGAGAGGATAGTAGTAGGTGGTGATGTCAGAGAAGTTGTGACGTTCCAGGTCATTTAGAACCTTGTATATTGTTCACAAGGAGCTTGTATATTACTCTTAAGTAGTATGGGAAGCCATTAGAGGATTTTTAGTGAGGGAGCATGTTCTGGCCTATATTTTGAATGATCACTGTTTTGTGGATATAAACTATAGTGAGGAAGTGTGGACTTAACGAAAGCCAGTTAGATATCTATTGCAATAGTCCAATTGAAAGTGATGGTGATTAGGACTAGTGGTAATGGTGGAGGAGATGAGAACGGTTGGATTTTGAATGTTTTTGGAAGATGGAACTAAGAGAACTATGGCTTAATTGGATGTAGTTCATAAGGGAAAGAGAAATCATGAACAACTCTGAAGATTTTTGGCCTGAACAATAATGTACGTGCAATGTCATTTCCTAAGATGAGGAGCCATATGGAAGGACTTCTGGCAACAATATACGTTCCTGAACCAAGAGTTTGTTTTGAAGTGTTCACATTTGAGATACTTAGTAGATCCTCAGATGGGCATTAGAGCAGATATTTGGATTCTGGATCTCAGAGAGGTAGGAGTTATTAACTTGCAGATTATATTTAGAACCATCCAACCAAATGAAATTACTGTGGAATGTATATAGCTAGAGAAGGGAAGAGAGCCAAGGACTGAACTCTGGGCACTTTAATTTTTAGAGATAGTGAAGAGGACAAGGCAGTATTAAGGGAGAATAAGAAATAGCCATTAAAATAGGAAAAAGAATTCAAGTAAGGTAATGGCAGAGAATGGACCATTGAATTTGGCAAACCTAGTGGTCACTGACTGACATGATAAAAAGAGGTTTTAATACACTGATGCGAACTCAAGTTTGCCTGTAGTAGTTTAAAAGAGAATGGATGATGAAGAAGTGGAGAAAAATATATAAACTCTTTTGAAGAGTGTTACTTTAATAGAGAGAAATAATGATACCTGGAAGAGGAGTTTTTGGTAGCTATCACAGCATATTACATAATGATAAACATGAACCAGGAGTAAAAATTGATGGTGTGGGGGAAAACAACCCCTCCCCCCCCAAAAAAAGGTTAGTCCCTAAGCTATCTAGATGGAGTAGAATCTCCTGTAAAGGGATGCTTAGAATCACTTAGGGCTTAGGAGACCATTTTCATAGATGGAGGCAAAATCTACAGGTACAGATACCAATAGGTTGATAGAGTTGATGGTCCTTAGATCTTTCAGGCTTTTATATTCTTTTCTAAATGTTTAGAATGGCTTCCCGAGAGCAGGGAAAAAAATCAACTATGTATTCTGGATGGTATGCTTAATTAAAAACACAATACAGTTTGTTTCAAAAGGAAAGAAATGCTGAAGGTCAAGCCACAATCCTCGGCCTTAAGAGCCCAGTGCAGATTTGTAAAATATAATTGCAGAAAAGTCCAAGAGGCTCACTAATATCTCCCAACTTAAAAAGACAAGGATTAGACATGCACTAACAGGTATTCAGACATACTCTGTGAGTGCTATAATTAAAACAATGTGGTGCTGACCGAGAAAGAGTCAGATCAGTAGAACAGAACAGAATGTACACAGAAGATTTGAATGTGTATAGGAATGTGGTATATGATAAAATTGACAGTGAAAGTTGGTGGGGAGGATTCTCTACATAAAAAATGATATAGAACAGTTTGCTGACTACTTAGAGTGATAGAAATTTTAATCTTTGGTATATCTTCCATGTTGCTAATTTGTTTTTGTTGAGGCCTGTCTGCCAGCCATACCTGTGTTCTTTCTTATATTGTAGTACCACCTGCTGGTAATAATGAAGCTGTCTTTGTACCTGTTTGTGAGTATCTGTGTGCTGCTGCAGATGGTCCCTCCATTGTTATGACTGGCTGAATTGTTCAGATAGCTGCCTGGACTTGCTTCTCAGCAGTCTTGCTTGTGTCTCACATGGACAAAGACTGGGGGAAAGGGTGCTCTAGGCAACAAATGGCCCTGTGATGTGTGCTTAGCTAATCCGCTCAAAGCTGACTTTGTAAATATCTTTTAGCATTTTTTATTTACAAGACAAAGAAGATGATGATAGTCTACCTTAGAGCATTGTTGAAAGCAGTAACTAATATAAATGTTTAATGGTATTAAGCACTGCTGTTTCTAGTACTCCGTGATGCCATTGCTGACTTCACTATTTGCTGAGTTGCACTAAATACATCTATCACTGATAGTGATGATTTTCTTTTTTTTTTTTTTTTAAAGATTTTATTTATTTATTTGACAGAGAGAGATCACAAGTAGGCAGAGAGGCAGGGAGAAAGAGAGAGAGGGAAGCAGGCTCCCTGCTGAGCAGAGAGCCCGATGTGGGACTCGATCCCAGGACCCTGAGATCATGACCTGAGCCGAAGGCAGCGGCTTAACCCACTGAGCCACCCAGGCGCCCCCGATAGTGATGATTTTTTTTTTTTTTTTTTTTTTTTTTTTTTTTTTGACAGAGAGAAATCAGAGCTAGGCAGAGAGGCAGACAGAGAGAGGGGGAAGCAGGCTCCCGCTGGAGCAGAGAGCCCGATGCGGGGCTCGATCCCAGGACCCCGAGATCATGACCTGAACCGAAGGCAGAGGCTTAAACCACTGAGCCACCCAGGCGCCCCGATAGTGATGATTTTCTAAGCTGAGTGGTGGCCACTTGTGTCTGAGAGCTCCTGTGGCTCAGCAAAATGCCCAGCTATTGAGGGTCCAGTCTTTGTCTCTAACTTATTACTGACATTATTATTTTTTATTTTTATCTTCTCTGCCTTTGTTCATCCTGATGACAAGAATATAATTTAATGTGTTCACTCTCAAAATTCTATGAATTGTGTTGAATTTAGCAATAGATATTCATTGTTTGATTCATCATTTATTTTACTGAGTATCCAAAATTCTTCTATTTTTTTTTTTTTTCAAGAATTTGGCACTGGTACGTGTCAAATATTTCATTCTTACTTTCATCAAACATGACTGCAGCTTTTCCCATGGTGGTCATAACTAACTTATTAATTGGAAAATACAGTGGTTCTGTTGAACTTTCCACAGCATGTGACACTTTGTGTATAAACAAGAGCACAGGTGTGGTTGGCAGACAGGCCTCAGTGTAAGGGCCGCTTATTCTGTTGACCAGCTGTGTCTAATTGAATGGAATGATCTTTTTTTTTCACATGTAAAATCAGTTTAATAGTATTTTGGATTGCTATAAAGAATAACCAAGGGGCGCCTGGGTGGCTCAGTGGGTTAAAGTCTCTGCCTTCGGCTCTGGTCATGATCTCAGGGTTCTGGGATCCAGCCCCACATCAGGCTCCCTGCTCAAGCAGGGAGCCTGCTTTCCCCCTCTCTCTCTGCCTGCCTGTCTGCTACTTGTGATCTCTGTCAAAAAAAAGAATAACCAAGACAAGATATACAAATTGCTGAGCACAAATTTTGATATATACTAGGCACTTGGTAATATCTTTCCTTTTCATCAGAGTAGTATTTATGCATGCACCGATTACTCTGTCCTTATTTACTTTATATTACTTATTATCATGACCACTCTTTTCCACTGTCTTCACTGAAGTCTCTTTCTTATATTTACATTTACATTTACAGTCCTTACATTTTACTGTACCCTCACATTCCTACACTGAGCCCTCTTCTCGCTCATGTCCTGCTGCTTTGGGGTTCTTGTTTGCTCCTGCAGCTTTAAGTTCTCTTATATGTTGATAACACCCACATCTTTTTCTATATGCTCTTGGGCACCAGATTATTCAATATGTCTAATAGTCTTTTCTACTCGATACTTAGCAAACAAACTGGAAAAATATATACAAAGTAAAATAAACTCATCATTTTGTTTTAAGACATGTAGTTCCTAGCAAATAGTCACTTGGTCCCACCCTCTATGTGTGCTCCTGGTCTCTGTGCTGGTGGTTCCCAAGTTTTATTGATATTGTCTTTAAATTGTTTTGGGAATTTAGCTTCTTATCTGCATCCATCAATTCTTTCATACTAAGCTCCTCTTTCTCCACTCTCCAGTTTACCCTTAACACTGTCACCAGTCTGTCTTTCCACTTGTAAATAATGATCCTATCTTACTTCTTAATATCCTTAGCATGATCCAAAAGAAATGAAATATATGTTCACACAAGACATGTAGGAAAATTCATAGCAGCTTTATTCACAAGAACCACCAAACGAGATGCAAACCAAATAACCATCAATAAAAGAATGGATAAACAATTGTAGTATATCCATACAATGAATTAAAGTGGAATACAAAGGAATGAGCTGTGGATACAGTGGATCAATCTCAAAATCATACTGAGTGAAAGAAGCTAGAAACAAAAAGATATATATTGTATCTATATATTGTATCATTACTATATGTGTAACATTTGAGAAAATGCAAACTAATGCGTAATGATATAAAGCAGATTAGTAGTTGCCTGAAGCCAGGAATGAAAGGAGGGTTGGGCTGCAAAGAGGCTCAAGGTATCATTTGGGTATAATCAAAATGATTTGTACTTTGATTGTGGTGGTGGTTTCACTGGAATATACATTTGTTAAAACAATGAATTGTGCAGTTTAAATGGATACAGTTTATTGTGTGTAAATTGTGCCTCAGTAGAGTTACTTTTAAAAATGTGTGCAGCAAAGGGCTCTTCATTGCCTTCAGGATGCAGGCCACATTTCTGAACAGTCTCATCCCAAATTTTTCTAGCCTTTTTTTCCTTCCGTTTCTTAATGCATGCTTTCCACTGCAGCTACTCCATACTTTTGGCCATCCCTTATATGTCAAGCCCCTTATTTTGTTGCTTAAGTGAATAACTAAAGAACAATGACAATTAGCATTATTGTTGGAGAAGGTTACATGACTGGTTAAGCTTGGCAATATTTGGTGAGCACTGTGGTATAGTTCTCCAGGCTAGAGACGTGGTTTTGATGATGTACCAAGAAGTTATCATTCTCTCTAGTATACATTAATACAAATCAAAGCCGTTTAAGACTGTGTAAACTGGAACATCAGTTCATTCATTTATAATGTAAACATTTGTGTTAAAAGGATAAGAACGCTTGTTTTGATGGATTAGCATAATGTTTCTGGGTTTGAAAGTAACAAGGCAACCTAAATTAGAATCTAAACGTTGCTCAGTGGTCATAGAATTGTAACATAGGGGGACGCCTGGGTGGCTCAGTTGGTTAAGCAGCTGCCTTCGGCTCAGGTCATGATCCCAGCGTCCTGGGATCGAGTCCCACATCGGGCTCCTTGCTCAGCAGGGAGCCTGCTTCTCCCTCTGCCTCTGCCTGCCACTCTGTCTACTTGTGCTCACTCTCGCTCCTCTCTCTCTCTGACAAATTAAAAAAAAAAAAAAAAAAAAAAAGAATTGTAACATAGGAAGGTGGTCTGAATGTAACCAGATTTTTGGAGCCCAGATTCTGTGTTAGTTATTTTCTCTAACACATTCATCTTTATTTCCATTATGGCACCAGGTGATTTATTTGGCTATCTTCATGTAGCCTCAGTTTATCTTTGATTCTAGTAATCATTTTCTCTGTTTCTTAGTTGACACTTCCACTCCTGTTATTTTGCTATTATTGTTAATTTTTTAACTTCTTTCTCCCAGGAGATATAGGTCATGGATCAGGGCCTGAGCTTACTAGCTTTATATTTTTTATGGAGTAGATTGACTCTGTTATATCGTTACCTTTTAAAGGTCTATTTTGCCTTTCTTTGAAGTTAGTAGTATGTTCTAAATGATTAAGGATTCAACTAAAGTCTTACTTAGCCTTAGTTTATTCAGGACTCACTATGTTGGAAAAGTTTGTTGCAACTGGACTGTAGAGTTGAGTGTTAAGGGTTATACATTAGTCATGGTTCTCTAGAGAAAGAGGGAACTGAGGATATATAAAGATGTACAGAAAGAGATTTATTATGAGAGATTATCATCTGATTATGGAGGCTGAGAACACCTATGATCTGCCATTTGCAAGCTGGGGACCCCAGAATGCTAGTGGTATGGTTTTAGTCCAAATGCAAAGGCCTACGAACCAGGGAAGCCAATGGTATAAATTTCAGTGCAAGTTCTAAGGCCCAAGAACCAGGAGTGCCAATGTCTGAGAGCAGGAGAAAGTGGATATCCTAGCTCAAGCAGAGAGTAGATTCACTCTTCCTCTACCTTTTAGTTCTATTCAGGCCTTCTGTGGATTGGATGATGCCCACCTCAATGGTTAGGGTTATCTTCTTTACTTAGTTTACCAGTTCAAGTTATAAAAAAATCTCTTCAAGTGATAATGAGCAAGAAGTTAATGCCCAGAAATGAAAGGGTTTTGTCTGTCAAGTTAGGCCTTTGTCCCATAGTAATAATAGTAGTAGTGGTGGTGGTGGCAGTATTCAGTAGTAGTAGTAGTAGTAGTAGTAACAGAAGTAGTTATATAAGTAGTATTAATAATGAAGAAGATTATGATAATGACAGAAGAAAATACTGGGTGCTTCCTAGGTGCTGGACACTGTTATTTATCTGGATTATTTTACTCAGTCTTCATAGTAACCCTAGAAAACAGAAACTGTTATTATCCTCACTGTGAATAAGGAAACTAAAACAGGAAAATTATCTAACTTGTTCAAAATCATGGAGCTAGTAGGTGTTAGGGCTGAATTTTTAGTGGGTGGTAATAATCCGGTTGTTGAACAAGTCATTCGTTAGATCTATGTATAGATTATGATCTCCCAAATGGAGAACTTGACTGTCCTACTGTCAGCCCTACCTTGCACTGTTGTTGTTAACTTCCTTCAGATCAAGAGTAGGCAGATATGAATAGTGGGCTCATAACATTTGACCTCATCTGTTTATTCTAAGTTATTTTGTACATTTGGCAGCAGCAAAACCACAGTGAGTCTTTAGCTTTATCTCTGTTTCCTGCAAGGGAGGAGCCTTTATACAACTGGATACAGTTGTGTGTGTGTGTGTGTGTGTGTGTGTGTGTGTGTGTGTGTGTAATGGAATATTATATATATATGTGGTGGAATATTATTCAGTCATTAAAAAAGAATGAAATTTTGCCATTTACAACAACATAAATGGACTTAGAGGATATAATTCTGAGTAAAATAAGCCAGTCAGAGGAAGACAAATGCCACATGATTTCACTCATATGGAGAATTTAATAAACAAAATAAATGAACAAAAGAGAAAAAAAAGACAAATCCCAAACAGACTCTTAACCATAGGGAACAAACAGACTGTTACTAAAGGAGAGGTGGGTGAGGGGAGAGATGGGTGAAATAGGTGAATGTAAAGGGTTAAGAGTACACTTACCTTGATGAGTATGGATCTGATGGATAGAAGTGTCAAATCACTATATCATACACCTGAAACTAATATTACACTGTATGTTAACTATACTGGAATTAAAATCTTTAAAAATTAATAAAAAAAGATTCTTACATTAAAAGTAATGATTTGGAGTTAGGCCTCGTTTGGAAGAATAGTCCAAATTCAGTTTGATATATAATTCTAGAGCTGATTAGTTAGGTATTACCAAATAGAAAATAAAAGAGATGGAAATAGTAGTAATTCCAGAGGAAAAATGTAGACTATGAAGAATTAAATAATAATTATTTAGGGTGGTGAGCATTAAATGAGAATCACAGAATGATAGTACATTTTAAATGGATAATAAATGCCAATTTTATTTTAACAATGTCTTGACTTAACATTAACTTGAAATTAAAAGAGAAAACTTGCCAGTGGCTCTCGTCTTTATTTTCTTGATGTACAGAGAAATACATACAAACACACACACATATAATATTCAGTACTTGACATTTTCTTATGGCAGAACTTATAAACAACTATATGGTTAGGAATATAACTGATTTTTATCTTTTGAGACACTCTTCACTACTCTGATCTGTGTATTTATTCAGGAACACTATGCCTTGACCTTTTCTAATGAATACAATGACTTTTATGAAAAGAAAATGACTAGGAAGTGAAGAGAAAGATTATAAGCAAATGCTCTCACAGATTTGCTAAACTAGGGAAGGAAAGGAAATAGTTTTTTTCCTGTCATCCTTATCTAATAGAATCATTTTATTTTGGGGATGTTTGGGCAGATATTTCTTTATCATTTTGGAGGGGAAACTTTAAATTGGCTTCATCTCCAAAGACATGAGAGATTCCTGTTGTGCATTTAGTTGTTTACTTATTATGGCATCCTATTAGGACACACTCCATTATTTCAGTATGTCTTGAAGTATTACATGTGTTTTTATGTGAGACACTATTGCTTTTCTTTGTAGATTTCCAGGTATGGAAAGGGTATTAATAATGAAGTCATCTCTCTCAAGTAGTTTCTTCTATACTGTATATACTGGGATGGATTTTCTTTTATGCCTATTCAGAGAATTTCTGTTCAGTTTGTTATTAGTAATTACCCCCTAGTCACTTTCTTCATATCTGTTTTCTAGATAACAGTTCCCTAGTGTATACCTGTATTGTATATTATTCTTCCCTAAGTATACTATCTTATACTTCCTTACATTAAATCTCATCTCAGACCTGTCCTTCTAAGTCTCCAAGTTCTCTGTATCCATATATGTACTTGATTGATCTCCTCTTCTTTATTTTTTTATCTGTCCTAGCTTTATATCATTGCAAACTTGATCATATTTGAATTTACATCTCCATCATTAATGAGCACGCTGGGTAGACTAGTTCTCTTTCCTATGAGACTCTGCTGGATGTAGTGCTGGGTGTTCTCAGTTGTAACTCTGTTGATGATAATTCATTGTTTCCTTCTCATCATGGAATTTTTTTATCCATTGTGCTATACTGTTATTCAGGTAATCACTCTTCCATCTCTGCTTCCTGGATGCTCCTATTAATCACCTTTTGTGAGATACAAATAAAAAATCATTGTGTCTCCTTTTCTACTTATCCCACTGCTTATTTTTCTTTTAAAGTTACTCAGTCTGAGAAAATATTGTCCTTAAATAGAAATTTCTCAAAAATTTCAACTGAACATCATTGAATCTTTAAAAATATGTTAAGTGAGAAAACATTTGAAAGTACCATCTAAGTCTGCCCAGTCTACAGAAAGTAGTCTCTAGTTATTTGGATTTTAAGTAAAAAGAATGATTATTTTTCCCACAGCTGAGAGTATGACTTAAATCTATGTATGTAGTTTTTCTGAATGTGGATTGCATTTTCATAAATTATTCTGCTTCAAGATGGTTTTCTAGATGATACACAGTTCTTTAATAATTTTCAGAGCAAGATGAATAGCCACACTTTTTTTTTTTTAAAGCTATATTTTTTCTTTTATTTTCAGGAAAAAGAAGAAGTAGAGGGGATATCAGTAGGTGCTATACGTTCTGACTATCAGCGTGTTCGAGTAGAAAATGTGTAAGAGAACATTTATTTTTCCTATATTTTATTTTATTTTTAAAAACTTGTCCTATATTTTAAAATTACATGTATTTTAAGAATGGGAATAAATTAAAAATATAATTGTATCCAAATAATAAGTAAAATGTATATTCTACATGCTTCATGGACATAATAACTACCTATGTTATCTAAATAACAAAAGTTGTACTTTTACTTTTTTTCTATCCTAATATCACACATGGAGAAAACTCCAACTTCCTTACCATAAGGAAAAATAAATTATTTATAATAAAAAATCAAGGCAAAGATTTTTAAAGTCAAAAGTATTGTTTCAGTTTCCTTATTTGAATCAGTATGCCTTTTTAATCCCTTTTAACTCATCAATCATTGTTAATAAAAATCAGCTAGTAAAATGAATGCAGTGATACCTTTTTTAAAAATGCATTCATTTATTTTAGAGAAAGAGAAAAGGGGAGGGGATAGGGAGAGAGAAAGCCAAGAGGGCTCCTCACTGAGCATGGAGCCTGATGCAGGGCTCAATCTGAGGACTCTGAGATCAGACCTGAGCTGAAACCAAGAGTCAGGTGCTTAACCTATTACATCATCCAGACACACCAGGAATGCAGTGGTATTTTAAAGAGGGGAAAAAAAAAGCTTATTAAGGAATCTTTCCTTCTTTGGTCTTTAGAATTCAACTCTTGGGCAAAAATATTCATGTGATTAAAATACTTATATAACAAAGCATTCAGCTTTCAAGGACTTTTTAGATTATTGCTCTCTTCGTCTTTCTCACCCTTCAAAGGATGTAGCAGTGGTAAAACATTGTATCTCCAGGTACCAAAATAATCAATTCTACTCATCTATTCAAAAACCATAAAGTATAATGATAATATTGGTTATTTAATGTTGGCTTGTAAAACATCATCTGAATTTATTTTTCATTTTTAGTTTATTTGGGTAAATAAAATACTGAATAGAAACTTTATGTATGATTATATTAGCAAAAAGGAAAATAGGGACTCCAGTATTAATCTTCAGTACAGCTTGACCTAGAAATAAGTAAATTTTGCCATTCAAAATGATAAATGGAAATCAGATAAAGGTTGTATTTGTGTAGTAATTTTATATTCTTGACAAAGACACATTCATATTGACTATCACATAAATAACATGTATTAAAAAATATATTAATTGGCTTGAAAACTTTTTTTAAATTGCATTTATTTTATCTCTAATTCTGCAGTGAATGTAAGGCAGTCAAAAATCCAAAATTTTTAGAGGCATCTGGCTGTCTGAATCGGAAGAGCATGCTTCTCTTGATCTCTCAGGGTCATGAGTTTGTGACCTTTGTTGTGTGTAGAGATTACTAAAAAATAAATAAATAAAAGTAAAACTTTTTTAAAAATCCAATTTTTTTAAAATAAAAGAAAGAACTATAGGACGAAGTATAATTAAATGAAGAGGAATATGATGCTCTCAAATTTGGGGGTATCAGTATCTCTGGAAAAGGGAGAGTGGAGGTGGAAGTTGGGGGAGGTCATATGTGTAGTTTGAAAAAGATTTCCTTACATTCTGCTCGCCTACATTTGAGAACGACTGATCTACAGATGGAGATGGATTGCATATCCCTTAAACCATATGTTAGAAATACTATTTTCATCAAGTTTTAGGTCGTATTCTCTGAGAATTATTTAGTTTACAAATCTGTGTTTTTTAATAAGTTCAAGCCCACATGGTTTAATGGGTAGCCAAACTATAGATGGGGCTGACATTTATTTATGAAAGTTAAAAGCCAAATGAAAATGTGCTCCTGATTAGGAAGCTGCCTTATATCTATATGGGAGAAGGATCCAGAACATACCCATAGACGGAGGCAAGATTTTTCTTAAAACAGTCTCAGGTGCACTTTAACACATGGTTAAAGTACTCAGATTTTATAGAATAAACCATATCTCCACTAATTTTATCCTTGAAAATTTTAAAGTATTGTCGCTGGGAGTCCCTTGGTTTATAGACTCAGTTTTGAATTAGCCTGTCTTCAGTTTGTAGGTTGTATTGCATCAGTGTATTTTCAAGATATAAAATATTTAATAAATATCACAAGCTCAAATGCAGTAGTGACTTACAGAGGAAGTATATTTGAACCATGATACTTTGAACTGTTAAAGAATTTAAATAGGCAAAAAAGCTTGACTTAAGTCTGGAAATAGTCAAAAGATTATGGCTATCAAAGCAAAAACCAAGAATTTTACAATAAAGATAGAAAGAGAATAAGGTTTTTTCAATTTAAAAAATCTTAGCTAAAAAAAGTAGAGAGATCGTTTTGATTGGTAGGTGTTAAGTGCTGGTGGGAGGACAGCTAAAATTATAATGCCTTTGTTATATGGGGACTTTCAGTGTTATTATTTTTGTATTTATTAACTGCCTCAACATTGATTTAGATACTCTGGGACATTTTTCAAAGGGTAAGTATGTAAAACAGTCTGCAGTAGGAAGGTTTTGGTATCTTTGAAAGTCAGGGTATATATACCTGGAGAAAGAAGAGTAATTTTTTTTTTAAAGATTCTATTTATTTATTTGACAGACAGAGATCACAAGTAGGCAGAGAGGCAGGCAGGGGGAGAGGGGAAGCAGACTCCCTGCTAAGCAGAGAGCCCGATGTGGGGCTCGATCCCAGGATCCTGACCTGAGCCCAATGCAGAAGCTTTAACCCACTGAGCCACCCAGGCACCCCGAAGAGTAATATTTTTAAGGCCATGTATGAGTAAATGACCAAATATGTGGTATGTTTATTAAGTATTGGGGTTTGCTGAGAGAAAGATTATTGTGGGCTTGAATAGTCAGCAGGGCAAACTTATAGATGCTGAGTTTTAGAGCTATGTTTTTTATTTGAAATCTGATCTCAGCCACTTACTCTGACCTGGGCAAGTCACTTGGCTTTGACTGCCATTTATTGAAAATCTATTTATCCAGGCATTGTACTATTTTCTTTATCTTTACTTCTTTTAATCAGTTATAGTCCTCCTTGAGAAAGTGACATTTAAGCTAAGGCATAAAATAAGTGAAGAAGGTAGGAAACATGGCTAGTATATTAGACAAGAGTGAGGAGGCCAGTGGTGGTGGGTTGGAGTGAAGGGAAAGTAGTAGGAGATGAGCTACGCACTAACCAGAGTGAGATCCATGTAGGTCTCTTGCAAGGACTTTTATAAGGAGTGATGGGGAGAGTTTGAGGCGAGGAATCCCATGATTCATTTTATGTCTTAAAAGGATTATACTGGCTGCTCCACTGAAAACTGATTTTGAACAGGCAGATAGAAGCAGGGAAAGAAGTTAGAGGGATACTGACATCAAAGATAATGGTGGCTCAGACCTGGGTGTTAGCAGTGGTATTGGTGAGGAATGATCATGTTGTGTGTTATGGTAGATTGGGTGAGAAATGTGAAAGAAAAAAAAAAGAGGAGTAAAAGGTTGGCTTCTCTTTCTAATTTCTTAATCTTCTCAAGAACTTTGAAAGGAGATATTTTTGTTCCTATTTATGAACTAGGAAACTAAAGACATATCGTTTAGTTAACCTGTCAAAGTCATGTAGCTAGTGAGTGCCAGAGGAGATTTCAAATTTGTCTTGACTCCAAAACCATATATATTCTCTCTATTGCACCATCATGTAAAATATGTAATACAATGCTCAATATATTGTACATTTTGTCCTTATTATTATTTTTCATTCAAAGTCAAATTCTTTTTAAAAAATGTCAAAGTTAGTAGAGAAGAATAGTTCATGTAACCATAGGTATTGTAAATTTAATCAACATATGATTGTTTTATTAGGATACGTTGATTTGCCTGTTTTACATATGCTTCACAATTTTGATACCTAAGGAAGTTCTAAGAACAAGAATAATCATCCATCGGCATTTGGAAGCTTTTTAGCATAGATTTCTAAACTTAGAGTCTTACTAAAATTAATATTTCTAATCTGCCTGGAGATTTCATTTTTATCTGTTTATGCATAGCCTATGGAAATTAAATATGTTTATGTTGTATATATAAACTTCATTATGCAAAACATGTTTTTTAAAGCATTTTAAAATGCTAAAATCCTTGAGAGAAGCATTATGTTTAAAATCAAAGTAATTGCTCTGGATCCAAGTATGGAACATCAAGATATCATCTGATTTTTTTCTTTTTATTTTATAGGTGTAAAAGACTTAATCTCCAGCCTTTAGCTTACCTTTGGCAGAGAAACCAGGAAGATTTGCTCCGAGAGATGATATCGTCTAACATTCAAGCAATCATCATTAAAGTAGCAGCGTTGGGTATGTAGCCAGACTTTAAAGGGAGTTATCTGTTACCACACAGATAATCTGTGTTCACTAATAAACAGTTACAACAGAAAAGGGAGAATAATTTAGAATGTAAAAATGTGGAGTCACAACTGAACAAATTGACTAGGGGGAAGTTTAAAATGGGCTTTTGACCATTTACCAAAGTGATTACAAGTGAGCGTCATCATTTTCTTTTTTAAATGTATAACTGCCTCTAAAATTGTTATTGTATTTTGGTCCTTCGATTAAAGTTCTTTTTATAGGATTCAGAACACAGGTTCATAGGAAATGGGATAAGAAGGTTGGTTTTTTTCTTTTCTTTTTTCTTTTTTTTGAAATTTCTTAAAATCTGTATTTGGCACAACATAATCATATTTTTCATATTTTTTAAACATTTTGAATATGCTAAAATAGAATGATTGGCTTTGTGGTGTCAGAAATAAGCAGAGTAGTAGGTTTTTGTAGGGGATGGTAAGAAAATTATATTTGCGAGAATGTCATTTGATCAGTTAGCATGGATACAACAGGCAGGTGGTAATGTGATTCAAATATGGATATTATATATGAACACACTTAATTTGTTGTTTTGAATTTTTATAATTATATTCACTTTCAAGAAACCGTAGGGTTTGAGCTCAATATATTTATTTCACGAACCTATTACAGTAAATGCCCTGGAGCCTCGGGTTTCTCAAAGCCTAAATCATGTACCTCATTTGCAAGTTTACATTGCTGATCTCTGAAATAGCAAGGTCTCAAACTGTGGAAGATTTTAAAGACAAATTCACATTTTAAACAACATTAAAAGAAAGATCCCATAATATTTCTCCTTGGTAAACATGAAGCTACTCTCTCCTTGTTGAAGGTGAAATGTTGTCTGTAGTGGAAAGTGTTATATAGAGAACCTGAAGTTAATCTCCTCAGCTGTTAACAAGAGAAAGATCGAGGTGGGGTATTCTCATTTTTGAGAAAAGGTTGCTCAGCAACCCTTATGATTGAAGTTCTCACTATAGATATATTTGTCCTATGAGTTTCTATATAAATCTATACAGAGTATGTTCTCTTGCTTTCTCTTTGTCTGTTGCTCTCTCTTTTGGATTTCCTAACATTGCCTACTTTGTAATGAAGTTCATGTGACACCTCACTGGACAGTACATATTCTGTCACTTTTACTAGAATGGAGTGGAGAATGGAATGGATTAGAACCCAGAGAACCTACCTCATTAGAAAGAAAGAGCCATATGATATAACCTCTGTGACACCTTTATTATAGTGTAACTGAGACTGTGTGGGTTTTTTTTTCATTTGTCTATGTGGATGTGTGTGTGTCTCTATGGAGGGGTTAGAGATGGTGTTTAACTGTACTAAACTTTTAGATAAAGTATAAAACTGAGCTAATTTGTCTTCAGCATTCGAATGACAAAAGTATAGATATGATTTTAACATTTATAGTACATAGTTTCTATTGATTACCTAAAGGTGTGAAATGGTAAAAGTTATTCTTGAGAACACTGTTAAGGAATGGTTTATTGAGTGGGACATTATTTCTAAGAATGTAAAAACATAAATGATGTGAAATAGGTTTCCAAGCTTTCTTCCCTGCCTATTTAAAATTTTCAGAAAGGTTTTTTTAGGGGCACCTGGGTGGCTCAGTGGGTTGGGGCCTCTGCCTTCGGCTCAGGTCATGATCTCAGGGTCCTGGGATCGAGCCCCTCATCGGGCTCTCTGCTCAGCGGGGAGCCTCTTCCCTTCCTCTCTCTCTCTGCCTGCCTCTCTGCCTACTTGTGATCTCTGTCAAATAAATAAAATCTTTAAAAAATAAAAATAAATAAAATTTTCAGAAAGGTTTTTAATCAAAATGTGGGACAATAGGACCTTTCTGTAGGGAGAGGGATTCAGCAAAATTTTGTGGCCCGTTAGATTATAGGAGTGGTCTTAGAAAAGCGTCAGTTCTACATGGCTGAATAAAAATGTATTTCTGATAATTGTGTCACATAACCTTGGTCTCTTGTAGGCACCAGTGAACTCGTGAAATCTGCACATTAACAACTTAGCGTTTTAAGAAGTTTCTGAGTTTTAGAATTATTTAAAGAACCTTGTATACATTGTATTTAAGAACAATCCTGACTTTTAGAAATACTTTTTTTTAATTGTATGAGTATTACATGAAAATTGTATGAGTAATTACATGAAAACTACATGAAAATTCTTGCCAGATGTTAAAATTTTCTAGATAAAGTTTCCATGTGTTTCTGTTCTCTCCTTTCTCTCCAGCTACTCTCTTTCCCAGAGATAAGTACCAGAAGTAATAACTGATCATCTTTCTAGATCACATTTTTCTTTTGGTATATGTGTTGTGTATGAGTAGAAATGCTATGATTATTTTATGGGATTTTTTTTTATAAATATTACATAAATGGTATCATACTCTGTATTGGTTGACAGCTTGACTTTTTTACTCAACAGTATGTCTTAGGAATTTTTGACCATGTCATTAAATGTAGATTTACCTTAATTGAGTCTTCAAACAGTTAGTGCCTTGGTAGTCTTGAGTCTCAGTCCAAAGGCTGCTATGAACCTGATCTAATAAATAACTCAAAATCCTAAGCTATTTTTTCTGTTTTTTTAAAATTCCAGAATAGATAGCGTACAGTGGTAGTTTCAGGTGTACAATATAGTCAGTCAACTATTTCATACTTAGTGCTCATCAAGATAAGTGTACTTTTTTTTATGTTCATATATGTACATATAGCGCATTATTAGTTTTTGATGTTGTGTTCAATGATTCAGTGGACTTTTAATCCCCTTCACCTATTTGTCCTATCCCCTATCCTCACCCATCTCCTCTCTGATAACCATCAGTTTGTCCTCTATAGTTAGGAGTCTTTTTTTTTTTCCTTTGTTATTTGTTTTGTTTCTTAAATTCCACATATGGGTGAAAAATCATATGGTACTTGTCCTTCTCTGACTGATGTATTTTGCTTTAGAATTATACCCTCTAAGCCCATCCATGTTGTTGCAACTTTCTTTCTTCTGGCTGAGTATTATTCTACTGTGTATAAAACACACACACACACACACACTCTACATCTACAGGTGGACACTTGATCTCCTTCCATGATTTGGTTATTGTAAACAATGCTGCAATAAGCAAGGGGTACGTATATCTTTCCGAATGAGTGTTTTCATATTCTTTGGGTAAATACCCAGTAGTGCAATTACTGGATCATATAGTAATTCTACAAAATCCTAAACTACCTAAAGGAATACTATAAAATCTAACACATAGTAATATAAAATTCCCAATGCCTTGTATTTAAATTGCCAGGCATGCAAAGAAGCAAGAACATTTGATTGATACTGAGAAAATCAACCAGAATAGACCCAGATTTGAAATTAGCTTGCAAGGAAGTTAAAACAGCTCTTATATATGCTTAGTATGCTCAAAAAAAGTCAAATTATGATTATGACAAGGAAAATACAAAATATTAAAAGACCCAAATATAACTTCAAAAATGCATTACCTGAAATGAACAATGCATGGCAATTAGACATTGCATAAGAGATGAGTAAACCTGAAGACAAATAAAACTGTCAAAAATGAAGCATAGAGGGAAAAAGAAGGGACTAAAAATAATTAAGACAACATTAGCGAACTGTTAGACTGTATCAAGCAGCCTAACAAGTGGTAGAGCCTCAGGAGAGGGAATGAGGAGAATATTTGAAGAAATAATGACCAAAAGATTCTCCCAGTTTGATGAAAACTGTAAATTTACAGATCCAAAATTTCAGTCAACCCCAAACAGAAGAAAAATGAAGAAAATCACAAAGCACGTCATAATTGAATTGCGAAAACCAGTGGTAAAGAAAGAATCCTAAGGCAGCCAGTGTGAAAGATTAATTGTAGGGGCGCCTGGGTGGCTCAGTGGGTTAATGCCTCTGCCCTCGGCTCGGGTCATGATCCCAGGGTCTTGGGATCTAGCCCCGCATTGGGCTCTCTGCTCAGCAGGGAGCCTGCCACCCACCCACCCCCCCGCCTGCCTCTCTGCCTGCTTGTAATCTCTGTCTGTCATATAAATAAATAAAATCTTTAAAAAAGATTAATTTTATGCAGAAAGCAAAGATTAAAATGTCATCAGACTTTGCTTCAGAAACTATGCAAACTGGAAGATGATAAGACATCTTTAAAGTGATGGAAAATCAATAAAAATTACCAAGAATTTTATGCTCAGTAAAAATAAATTTCAAAATGAAGATCAGGTGAAGACACTTTCAGATGTACAAAAGTTGAGAGAATTCATCACCCGCAGATCTGCACTATGTACCAAAGGAAAGTATTATCAGTACACTAAACACAATATTAATACCATAAGTTTGACAGTGCATGTTCTTAAAGACTCTTACGGTTGTGTCATAGCTTCATCCATGTAGGCAAATTAAGGCCTGTCTGTAAACGGAGGGGCATGTGTCTGTGATTATCTGTTGAATTCTATAGTGTCAGCCTGGGAGTGAGTCCAAGGAGATGTGTTAACAAGGCTGCTGTTTTTACTGGCCCTATGGATTTATAATGCATCTACTGAACCAGAAAGACCAATCAGAGGGGAAAGGATATGGGTCAAACAGGTAATAAATGGAAATGGAGGGAATCATAGAAAATAGATAGGTGCCTATAAGTGAATTACAATTCCATGGAGGGGTGCAATCATGTGACCTCTTTGCCAGGACCTCCAAGCTAGAGAATTTTAGATATCCCTCTCAGATCTGATGCTGACTACTTAACTGATGTCAAGAGAAACTCGGACCTATTTTTGCAGAGAAGGGAAGTTGCTGATGTATAAGCTCAATCTAAAGATTCCACCTGGATAATTTGGAGCAACTAAATGACAGAGTGCCACTTGATGACTCAATGCAGGGGTAGTTTATTACAGTTACCACTCAGTTACTGGTTTAAGGGCAATAGTTACCATTCTGGTCATGTTTCTGCTGACTTGATAATTACTGATGAATTATATAGTGGGAGATTCTGAACAGTGGAGCTTTTGCTCTTTTTGTGGGCATAAATCAAAACAGTATGTTGCTAAGACATCTACCTAAGTATAATGGAAAACAGATTTCTACTGCCTGCCATAGCTTGGTCTAGTCCTTTGAATACAAAATACATCAGTGAAAGTGGAATTTATTTAAGGAAACACCACCCTTGAAGGAGATAAATTTGGAGGAGATACAGGGAATCAATATTACTGATAACTCCTTTGTGAAGTTATATAAAATACATTTATGGAAAACCTGTGACACCTAGGTAGAGCTATATTTGGTGTAATATACCAATTGATGACCTCATTGGGCTTCATTGGTTATTTTTGTGTGAAAACCATTTTCCTAAATTCAGAGCTATTATTAATATACTATGGTAATAACCCATGTTGTAACTTGATTGCTCTTCCCTCCTCTGTGCCACATGTTCTGTAGGGATTTGGGGTACTGCATTAGACCAAAATCATGATCCTGAAAGTTCATCGTGATGAAGAGGACTTGCTAGTCCAAGTAGAGACACTAGAGGGAGCTCTCTTCCAGGAGACTGGCTGCATCTAGAGCTGGCCCTGAAGGGACAACAAAGCTTTAAATGACTGGACTAATAGAGTATTTTACTTTAATGGAACATCGTGCCAGTCAGCAGTGCAGGGAGAGGGCTTGTGGCCTTGCCCAGGAAAGACTATTTAATATTCTAATAATTATGGCAGTTGATGTTTTTAAAGATCAATGATCAGGAGTATCAGAAGTCAAGCGAAGGATTCCAACTGTGGGAATAAGTGGTTAGTCTAGGTTATGGTGGAATATTACTGGACAGTGTGGCCTTTCTGCTTGTTTTCTAATGGCCTAGGGTACCAGAGATATAAAGGAGATTGTCTTTCCCGTGATACATTGGTTGGGATCAGACAGATAACAGAACGACGCTGTGTTGTCCTGAAGAGAGCATCTTGCATAATGACATCTGGAATCCAATGACTGTTAAAGCCTGTACTGAGATTTTTGGGGTATAGTTATATTCTCAAACCAGATGGAATCAAGAATTTATTGAATGGTATGCTCTGGTCACCACCCCAGTCACTGTGAATGTGAATGTGCATGAGAGGAGTTGTTTTTGTTGGGCAAGAAATGGAGAATGTTACTATGATTCTAATTGACCTCACATGCTAATCTGGGCCACAGTATATCCACTGTAACAGGGTCCTGGACCTCTCCCTGATTTGCTGTGCTTTTTCATTACTTCTGTTCTTTAAATATGTCTGCACAGTTAAGGTTTTCTGAGCAAATTTAACAGAAACTTGGGACCTAGGCTAAGACAGGCATTGAAATGTAATGGATGACTGAACAGTGAGAACTCCAGAGGTATTTACTTCTCTGGAGGTATATGTTTGCATTTCAAGGATGCAGGAATGAGGCCAGGATCTTGGAGACATCAAGGTTATAAAACTGAAGACACTAGTTTATTCCCCCCAGAGGCTTTTTTTGGGGGTTTTTTTTTTTTGGTTTTTTTTTTTGTTTTTGTTTTTTTGTTTTTTTACACTCTAAAGTGTGAAGACACAAGTCTTTTCCTTTATATATTCAAGGAAACTCAGAAGGGGAGGGGAAACAATTGTTTCCTTTTTCCTAAGTAAACATGCAAATATATTTGGGGGGGATTCCTTACCTTCTGTAGAGCAATTTCTTGAAAGATTACATCTCATTTTTATCACCTTGCTCCTGAGATAAGAGCTGTGGCAGAGAAGAGCCAGAATGGTATTATCTACTTACTATATGTAAGTAGTAATAATAATCTGTTCTGCTCCAGGAAACTCATGTTAGCATTCAGGATATTAATAAATATTGATATTAAAAATTTAGCAATATATGAGACAATCTCAGAATAGCAATGCTGCTATTACTACCACCAATATGATTGTTGAGAATAGCTAAAAAGAACTTTTTACATTTGTTTTTCTGAATTTCCTCTACCATTTTGAGTTCTAAATCTATTTGGCCTGAGCATAAATCTATTATATACTGTACACTATTTTTTAACAGTTTTTGGAGCTATAATTAACATATGTAATCCACACATTTAAAGTGTACAATTCAGTGTTTTCTAGTATAGTCTCATGATTATGCTATTATCACCATAATCAACAAAAAGAAACTTGTTGCACTTAGCAATCATTTCCCATTTTTCCCCAACCTTCCCCTCGCATCTCTTTACAGATTTGCGTGTTCTGTATCTTCATACATTTGCATTTGCCTATTTCATGTGAATGGAATCCTATAACATGTGGTCTTTCGTGACTAGATTCTTTCACTTGGAATAATGTTTTCAAGATTCATCTATATTACATCATGAATCAGTATTTGATTTCTTTTTATTGCCACGTAATATTTTGTGATGAATTGTCTCTTATGTGTATTGCTTTATTCAATTTGCTATTACTCTGTAAAGGAATTTTGCATATATGTTCCTAAGAGGGATTGACCTAGAATTTTTTCCCTAGTAATGACAGATGTAGATAATAAGGGTACATTGGTTTCATAAAGCTTTGTAGTTGTTTCTTCTTTTTTATTATCTGAAAGTTTTTCTGTAAGACTGGTTATTAATGCTTTCTTCAGTGTTTTGAAGTACTTATTGCTTAAGCCATTTGGACATGGAGCTATCTTTTAGGGAAGTTTTCAATTAGAAATCCAGCTTCTTTGTTAGATTGACTATTTAGATTTTCCATTTCTTATTTCAGTTTGAGAAATTTGTTTTTCCCAGAATTTTTCCATTTGTTCTAAGTTTTGAAAATAGTATATATAGACTTCTCATTGTGCTATCATCTGTAGGATCAGTAGTGATGTCATCTTTTTCATTCCAGTTGGTAATTTGTTCTTTTCCTTGCCTATATCGGTTTTATAGGAGCTTATCAATTTTATTAGTCTTTTGATTTTGGTGGTTTTCTATATGACATACTGGTTTTCTATTTTATTAATTTCTGCTATCTTTATTATTCCTTCCCTTGTACTCTTTTTGGATTTAATTTGCTGTTCATCATTTCTAATTTCTTTTTGTTAATTGAGATATAATTGTCATAAACAATATTATACTTGTTTCAGGTGTACAACGTAATGATTCAATATTTGTATATGTTATGAAATGCTTTCTAATTACTTAATGTGTACATATATACTAAATTTCACTCTTGTTTTTTAGTAGGTATGTTTAAGCTATAATTTTTCCTTTAATTGCAGCTTGTAGTTATATTTCCATTACCAGTTAGTTCAAGTTATTTTCTGCTTTGTATTGAAATTTATTCTCTAACCCATAAATTATTTAGAAATGCATTGCTTAATTTATTAAATTACTTAGTTTCCAAATATGAGGGTTTTGTATGTCTCTTATGTAATTTATTTCTAGCTCAATCACATTTTGTTGCGATAATACATTCAGAAGTATTTCAGTTCTTTGCAATTTTGAGGGGATGTTTTATAACCTAGTTTATGATATAAAAAGTTATTTCTCATTTTTTTTAAAATTTTATCCACTTTGTCATCAGCTTTTCATGACTTACTGCTTTTTTCTTTATTTTCTACTTTTCAATATGGGATATTTTAATGTTTTTTGTTTCCTGGGAGGGATTAGCTTAATCTTTTCAAAAGCATTCTTTAACTTATTCTTTAAATATCAGTATAAAAAATATGATAACATCTTTTCAGTCCTTCCTAGTCAATATAAAAAATTTAAGGAGCTGGGCCCATAGAAAGACCAGAAACAGTCCTATTAGGAATCCTTAGATCCCAGGGATACAATGGATTGGCCTTTAATTCAAACTGACCTGCCGCATTTTTTCAGAAATATATTTGTTGTGTTGGATCTGATATGCACTAGTTTATAAGCTGGTAATAGAGATGAATATAAATATTTTCAGGACTACATGCTCTGGTACTCTTGCAGTTAATTTATATGTTGTATGGGAGAGCCTGAGGCTGTACATTTGGGAATGTCACAGCCAAATAAAGACATCTAGTCTACCTCCTTTTTTCCCCACTCCATAGACGCATATATAGGTCAAGTTTCTAGAACAATGGTTTTTAACTCTGGCTTCACATTAGAGTCAACTGTTGACCTTTTAGAAATCCTGTGCCCAAGATGTAACCCAGACCAATTAAATTAGGATATCTGGGGATGGAACCGAGGCACATGTGTATTTTTAGAGCTCCTCAGGTAATTCCAATACGAAGTTAAAGAACTACTGGTCTGCTGCAGAGATCATCAGACTATTACTTGCAGGCTAAATCTGGTCCACCACCTGAATACATAAATAAAGTTTTATTAGAACATGCTCATGCTCATTTATTCATATTCATTTTTTATTTATGTCTGCTGTGTTGGTACAGTGGAAGAGCTAAGTATTTACAAAAGAGAACTCATGGCTCACAAAATCCAAAGCATTTACTGTTTCACTTTGTATAAGAAGAGTTTCCAAACTCAAGTCTAGTGAGACCTAACAGAATTTCACTCTAGTCTGGCAGTTTCCTTGTGAGCTGGGTATCTTTGAGGGGTTTTAATTTTGAATCTTGCCTTTCTGCCTGGGAGAATGCCACTGATTTTCTGCATTGAAAAGCTATCTTCATACATTTCTTATTTCTTCTAATTTAAAGGAATTTGGATCCTTTGCTTGTACCTTTTGGTGTATATCTAATTTTTGGTCATCCTTTGCTTTTTCTAATACATTCCCCCCACCATTTTCTAGGCCCTGAAGTTTGAACCCATATTGTTGCTGTTATTTTTACTAATTATTTTCAGTTACATATTGCTCCTTTTTCAAAAATGAATTTGACATTTACGTTTAACAGTCAATTTGTAAAACTTCTTTTTTTTTTTTTTAAGATTTTATTTATTCATTTGAGAGAGAGAGAGTGAGAAGGGGCATGAGAGGGAGGAGTCAAGGGAGAAGCAGACTCCCCGTGGAGCTGGGAGCCCGATGTGGGGCTCGATCCCAAGACTCTGGGATCATGACCCGAGCCGAAGGCAGTCACTTAACCAACTGAGCCACCCAGGTGCCCCTGTAAAACTTCTTTAACACAATTATATATCTGACCAGGTTTTGGTGCTGACCACTAATTATTTTATGTTACAACTTCCCTATTTGTGATCTCTTCATTTTTTTCCTTAATTCATTCAAGTGGAGTATGTCTTTCATACTTGTCTCAGTAATCGTCTGTATCTCAAAAACAATTTTTTTCTTGAGCCCAGATTATATTTCTTTTGCCTTAACATATGAAAGCTTATACATGTTAATGTATAATTGAATTTTCTACTTTCTACTTTTTAACCTGTTTGTTTATGTGTATATTTTTTTTTTAATTTTTTTAATTTATTTATTTGTTAGAGAGAGAGAGAGAGCGAGCACAGGCAGACAGAGTGGTAGGCAGAGGCAGAGGGAGAAGCAGGCTCCCTGCCAAGCAAGGAGCCCGATGTGGGACTCGATCCCAGGACGCTGGGATCATGACCTGAGCCGAAGGCAGCCGCTTAACCAACTGAGCCACCCAGGCGTCCCATATGTGTATATTTTTTATAATAATTCAACACTTTGGTTTTGTTTTATTTTCACCCATCTCCTCATTCACCTCCCCTCTGCAACTTCTAGTTTGCAGATTTGCAGTTTCTATACTTAAGAGTCTGTTTTCTTAAAAAAAAAAAAAAAAAGAGTCTGTTTTCTTGTCTTTTTCTTTGTTTGTTTTATTTCTTTAATTCCACATATGAGTGAAATAATATGTCTTTCTCTGACTGGCTTATTTCGTTTAGCCTTATACCGTCAAGGTCCATCCATGTTGTTGCAAATGGCAAAATTTAATTCTTCTTTTTTATGGCTGAGTAATATTCCATTGTGTCTATAACTATGTATCTATAAATACACACAGACGCCCCCCCCCATCTTTTTTATGCATTCATCTATCAGTGGACATTTAGGTTGCTTCCATATCTTGGCTATAAGAATAATGATGCAGTAGACATAGGGGTGCATGTATCTTTTTGAATTAGTGTTTTCATTTTTTTGGATAAACACCCAGAAGTGGAATTCTTGGATCATATGGTAGTTCCATTTTTAATTTTTTAGGAACCTCTATACTGTTTTCCACAGTAGCTGCACTAATTTACATTCCCCCCTATAGTACAAAAGGGTGTTGTTGTTTTTTTTCTCCACATCCTCACCAACGCCTGTTTTTTCCTGTGTTTTTGATTTGAGCCTTTCTGACAGGTATGAGGTGATATTGTGGTTTTGATTTGCACTCGCCTGATGATGAGTGATGTTGAGCATCTTTTCATGTGTCTGTTGGCCATCTGTATGTCTGTTCAGGTCCTCTGCCCATTTTTTAATCAAGCGGTTTGGGGTTTTTTTGAGTGTTGAGTTGTATGTTTTTTATGTATTTTGGAAATTAACCCCATATTGGATGTATCATTTGCAAGTATCTTCTCCCATTCAGTAGGTTCCTTTTTAGTTTTGTTGATGGTTTCCTTCACTGTGCAAAAGCTTTTTATTTTGGTGTAGTTTAATTTTGCTTTTGTTTCCCTTTCCAGAGGAGACAAAGCTAGAAAGATGTTTCTACAGCTCATGTCAGAGAAAAGATGTTTCTACAGCTCATGTCATGTCATGCCTATGTTGTCTTCTAGAAGTTTTATGATTTCAGGTCTCACATTTAGATCTTTTAATCCATTTCAACTTTATTTTTGTATATGGTGTAAGAAAGTGGTCCAGTTTCATTCTTTTACATGTCATCGTCCAGTTTTCCTAACACCATTTGTTAAAGAGATTGTCTTTTCCTCATTATATATTCTTGCCTTCTTTGTCATAGATTAATGTACTGTAAAAGTGTGAGTTTACTTCTAGGCTCTGTATTCTATTCCATTGATCTATGTGTCTATTTTGTGCCAGTATAATGTACTGTTTTGTTTACTACAACTTTGTAGTATATCTTGAAATCTGGGATTGTGGTACCTCCAGCTTTGTTCTTACTCGGGATTGCTTTGGCAGTAATTCTGTACTTTTTATCGGTGCTCCTATTTCCTCCCCCCTGGGATGCAGGAAATGCTTTCAGTTTGATTAAGCAACTCCTCTCACTTCCTCCCCTACGGTCAGGCACCTTATCTCTCTTCCTAGTTGTACTCTTTGGGCTAATTTCTGGTAGGACTTTGCATAAGTCTGAGAGCTCTTGTTATATATATATGAGTCTGGAAAACCATCCAAGAGGATAGTGAATGATGGTAAGAAACTCAACTGCAGCAAACACTGTATCTAGAAGATTGTATCTCTTTCAGGAGTATAAATCAGCAATCTATTCTTCTGTAAGATATTTCCCATTCTTCCTCATTTCAAACATGTAGGGGCTTTTTCTTATATTCTTTCATGTACTTCTTTCCCTTATATTTAACTGGAAGAGCCTTGTCCATATTTTGTTCATCCACCTGTGTAATATTATATCAGTCATTCTTAACCATGGCTGCACATTAGAATCCTCTGGGGAGACTTTGAAAAAATACTTATGTGTAGGCCCCACACCCAGATAGTCTAATTTGGTGGTTTGGGGGCAAGGCACAGGTATTGATATTTGTTAAAAGTTTGCCGAGCAGTTGGTTCTAAGGGGCAGCCAAGATTGAGGGCTACTCTCTGCCTATTATAATAATCTGTTGTGCTATCTCTTAGACTTTTCAGTGTATGCCTAATATCAAAATGGTCACCCTCATTATATTCCATTGTTTGGGGTGTTTATTTCTCTAATTCTTATAACAAAATTGTTCTAAGAAGGTATGCCATGTTAATATGAACTGTTACAGACTGTGGTGCATTGCTGTCTATGCACTATAATTTAAGGGGTACCTTTTTTTATTTTATTATAGTTTAACTTGATCTTTAAGAAAGAGTACTGGACTCAGAATCAAAATATGTCATTTCAGTGCCTGATTTTATCATGTCTTAGTTTTGCAGTCCTAGAGAATCCACTTAGACTCAGGACCTCCATTTTCACAGCTCCCATTTTCTTACCAATAAAACAAATGTTTTAGCATCTGTCCTACTAAACATTTATTACTAAAATGAGACTTTTTTTGAACAGCTTAACATGTTACACCCATTATTATTACTGCCAAGTAGGTCCAGGGGTAATAGTGAGTGACTTTTGATATGCAGTGACATATGTGAATAAATATACTTGGTGGGTGAGCTTTCTCATACATCTCATTTGCTGTTTCACTTTCCTGTTTGGCAAAAAAGAAACGCGGTTGCTGTATAAGTGTACTGCAACATAAATTCAATACACCTCTCTTTCTATCTTCACCTATAAAAAACCACTAGAAGTTTCCCATGCAAGAGATGGAATACAGACAAGACAATTAAAGCCTGTGATTTTTCAATGGAAATGGAGCTAGGAGATACATTTTTCTGTTTTTAATAGGTCCAGAGAAGTCAGTGTCTGAATTATGGTTGATTGAATCTTGGAGTTTTTTTGGCTTCTTATGTTGTACTTGTTAATCTCACATTTTGATTTGGTTTTTAAAAGATATTTAAGATCAGATAAATTTATACGTTTTGGGAAACTGGAACAGTACCACAGTTTCTAAATAACAGTGTTTTTAAATGACCCTAAAATGTTTAATTTGAAAGATATAGGAAATGAATTCATAGTTGACATTGATGATGATTTACACTAATTTTTCTAAGAGGAAATGTTTGTATTAAGCAGTTAAAAACATAATTATAATGATTATTGCACAAAGCCCAGCTTTATAGGGTCTGAAAGAGCAAGTGCTACAAATAGTTTTAGATAGTAATTAGATTGAAAATCACTGATTTTATTTCATTTTATTTTTTGGCTACCAGATAAAGAAAGATCTTATAAGAGTAAATTTCTCACCTGCCTCAGGCAGGAGTAATTAGATGTAAGCAAATTTAATGGAGCCTGTGTGCTCTGGGGCCATTCAGCTGTGCTTTGATAATTGCATTTTTTTTTTTTTAAGTATGAAGGTTGTTTAACATATCAAGTAGCAAAAAAGTTAAAGTACAGGTTATCTATTTATCTTTTAGGTAAATAACTGTAGTACTTTATAAACCAAACAGTAATGAATGCATTACCAAATAATAGACTCCAGTCAGAAGTGAATGCAGCTGATAGTATGCAATTATTATATCTGTGTCCCTATTTAATTAGCATTAGCATGACTTCAGATTGCTTTCATCTTTTTCCACTTTTTCTATGTACTTTCCCTGGAAAAGTTCAAGGTTCACTTAACATATATTTGAACAGATAGATATCATATTTTGATTATTTCTTTTTTAATTCAGTCTTTACATACTAACAAGTTTAGCCTTGTTTCAAAGTACAGATCCACATTAGCAAATTAATCTCCCCATCCCACTTCTCCCCCCACAGACTAGTTTTAGCTCTTATGTCCATGATCTCCTAGGATCTAGCTCCTGTTCAGTCCCTGTTTTGATTTTTACCACTCCTAACTCATAAACACACCACCAATATACAGTTAAAATTAAACAGCATTAGCAAAGTATTACTCATATTTGGGATAGATTTTTTTCGTTACACAGATCCTTTCAATATTGAATTCTGTTGATATTTAAAATTTGATTTAATTCACTTAGTTTTTCAAAAATACCAGATTTTATATGTAGAATGCATGTATGTAAGTAATGTAAGATAAAAACAAAGATGTAATAGTTAATTCATATTTAGTTAAATAAAACTAATATGAGGTTGATAATAAGTCATTATCACATGCAGGAAGGGCTGTATCACTCTTTCTTTATCCTACACATTTCTTCCTTTAAACAATTATTTGAATGAGCACTTGAGTGGCATACTCATAAAATATGTAGATGACACAGAGATTCTTGGAATCACTAATACTTTGAATGATGCATTCAGAATACTGATTCATATTCATTGGCTGGGAGTTGGGACTAACTCTGACCAGATAAAGTGTAATAAGTGTAAATATAAAGAGTTCTGAATGTTATTCCCTAAAACCAACTCCACGATACTGGATGGGTGAGTTATCGCTTAACATGAGCACTTGAGAGAAAAGCCTTTGAGGTTGTGTGACATCACATATGTGTCATTGGTACATCGTGGCTGCCAAAGCAGCTAAAGAGCTCTGAGGGGTGGCATTAACAGAGTTAATGTGGAACATTCTGTCTCGTTATAACACCTTCATTTAAAAAGTTTACAACTACAGCAATTTAAGAAAAAGGCAGGATAAATAATTGGATCTCAGATATATGCAAAAGGTATTTATTAAAAAAGAACACTGAAAATAAAAACAACAGTGGATTAACAGAAGATGTCACCGGATAATGTTAATGTGAAAAGCTTAAATTTTTTGCTAATGCTTTTTATATTTCCTAAAATGAACAGAAATTGCTTTTTTAAACAGAGGGAAAGATTGCATTAAAATAGGACACAGAGGCAGCTATAGTTCAGTGAGTGGGAAGTGACCAGAACAATGAAAGGACAAGCAATGGGGCCATAGGAGAACTATTTAAAGGAACTATATATTTAGCCTGAAGTGAAGGTAGCAGGTTATTGGGCCAAGGAGAATGGGGATTTGTAGCAACCCACAATATTTGAAAGGCTGCTGGTACTTTTCATGGCTTTAGAGGAAAATTCTAAGAGTAAGTGGAAGTCATATGGTGAAACATGTCTTGGTTTGGTATGAGAACTTTCTGACATTTGGAGAGCTCTCAAATAATGGCATAGGAGGTTTCCCCAGGCCTTTGTGTGATTTCTTCAAGCCTCTACTGCATGGCCCTTGCCTTTTCCCATATAATACGGCTCCCCTCTGCTCTGTGTAACAGAGATGGTAATCAGAGGCTGTAGAATTGGGCTAACAAAGGTTGCTTTTTGGGGAAAAGGCTATCCTTCCCTAATGGCTTCTGGCTTCGCTGCTGAAGGATGAAGCTCTGTCCCCGTTGGGATATGCCACTGCCTCTGAAGGCAGTTCTGTAGAGGAAATTTTAGAAATGATTTAATAACAAATATATAGTACTATTGGAATAAGCAAATAGTGTGTGAAGACCACCACTTTGAGGGTGACAGCCCTCATTTGAATATGGAAAAGTCCATCTCATTACTTTACTACGTGTTAGTTTTTATTAAACTCTGATGCTTACAGAGAGCACGGTGGTGAGAAACTTAAGCCCAGTTATGGTATTCATATTCTAGTGGATAGGTAAAAGTTTTGTTACATGCTTATATTGCCATTGTCTTTTGGTCTCTTGTTTTCTTCTTGATTTCAGAGCATAACTTTCTTCCCTACTCTGTTACTCTGCATCTTGTCTATAGTGAAATTCTTTTGTTTGCTTGTTTGTTTGTTTGTTTGAAGGTGATCTGTACTTTTGGAAGAGGTAACTTAGTGTTAGGAAAGAAAAGAGAAATTGTCCCTGAAACTTTGTTTTCGATACTTAGCAAGTTTTACAATTAATGACGGAAGTTTCTCTTGTGGCCTCTCCTCCCAAAGACTGTGCTTATTTATTTTCCCCAGTAGTCTCATGTGACCTTGTTAAAAGCTTCATGTAATTCCCAAATAAATTACATTTACTGGTTTACTTCTATCTAGTATTTTATTGACATTTCCAGATAAGTTTAATAGGATGGAGAAAAACAGTGTTCTCTTTATAGACTCAGTGGGTGATTTGACCTTAGCAGGTTAACCTTATCCTGATGTTGAAGGAAGCTATTCTTAATTAGACTCTATCAGTTTCTCCATTATCACCAAGAGAGCCACTGGTCTGTAATTCTATAAATCTTAATTTGATTGTTTTTTTCTTTCCTACAGAAAAGCAACCGTATTAGCAAAGTCGCAATATCTGAAAACAGTTTCTGGTTTTCCAGATACATTGCATATCCTCATCTGTAGCTCAGCCATTTCACACTTTATTTACTTCAGAAACTCTCAGTTGAATACCATCTGGTCATGGTGATTTATTGCTGTGGAATTTCTCAAGTTGCTCTATTATTTCCTCCTAGGAGATTGCTCTCTGTTACTGCCCCACTGGTTTTCTCAGAAAGTGCCCTTGGAATAGTCGTTTGCCTAGTATCCTGTACAGACAAGGTCAATGCCAAGTAAAACTGAATTAAACTTCTCTGCTGCTTCTCTTCCTCTTATTTGCTGCCTTCACTGGAAGTCGTCATTGATGGGGAGAAAGTCACCACTTGGTCCAGCCATTCATGTTGGCTGTCTTGTCCTAATGTTACCTTTTGTCTTTTTATTTTTCAGATTCTCCCTTTCTTTGACAATATATTTTTAGTATTTCAGAAAAAAAATGTTGTGTTAAAAAATGTTCTAAATACTTTCAGTGTGTTTGTAAATGTCTGTGTGAACTTATTTCTAGTTTGTTTCCCTGTTTTTTTTTTTTTTTAACTATCCACAGATTTCTCTTTTGACCTTTCAGATAATGGTATAGTGCGTACATCTCTCATAGCCAGTGTCCTTATCTGTCTTCCAAGCAACCTGTATAATTTTTAAGTCCTTTACTTGCCTCCTAGAGATTTGCTAGCCTTTTTTTTTTCTCTCTCTCTTTTCCCCCTCAGGTTTTTAATATATACTTCTTAAAGTCTACCCCTTTGGGTTAACATTTAGAGATGCCCATACTAATTAGAACATGAGCTTTAATTGTGCAACCTTCCTAGTTCCTGAGTTCCACTTCTACACATACTTAACTGTGGTAATTCCTGTATGTCATATTAATCTATTTCCTCTTTTGTAACTGCCCAAATCGGCCAAACTAAGGCATATTAATTATTGCTCCTACACATTGTGCTCTTCTGTCATTCATTTGGATGATAATGGACATGATTAAAACCACTCATTGTAATAGCCTTTCTAGGAAATAATGCTGAACAGTAAAGGTTAGAAGCAATTTGCATTATTCATTCATATTCTATGGTTAACGTATCATTTTTTACCTGAACTTTGTTCAAATAATTATTTTGTTAAAAAAAGGTTATTTAATGTGCATTCAAGTATAGTTTAATTGCTATTAGAAATATATTTCTTTATACAAAATACTTTTTTTTTAAGACTTTATTTATTTGACAGAAAGAGGGAACACAAGCAGGGGGAGTAGGGCGGGAGGAGGCTTCCCCTGAGCAGGGCCCAATGCAGGGCTTGATCCCAGGACCATGGGATCATGACCTGAGCTAAAGGCAGATGCTTAATGACTGAGCCACCCAGGCACCCCTATACGAAATACTTTAACACAGAAATTTTAAACCTCTAACTTAAGTATTGAAACATCGAAAGTTGAGACTTTTAACATTTCCCAAATGTATTGTAAATTACCTATTATTTTAAGTTGAGGGGGAAATAAATGAAGGTTTAAATATCAAATTCTAAGTATATGTGATATATTTCCTTACGATTCAAATACAGATACTATTAGTCCCACAGCCACCCATCTCTGAATAGAACGCCTTTGCTCAGTCTGTGAAGGGGAGTAGCAGATTGTAATAGCAGAGGAAATAAATGCTGATTTTGTTCATTTTATTGCTAACATTTTTTTTCCCTCTAGGTAGGGCACAGTGTTCTAAAAATAAGTTATGTCTATTACTATTTGGTGCTGGTATGCAGATGTTCTTTGAATTTTTTAATAATTAAGATCCTGTCCATCCCATAGCTACTATGTGTATTAATATATATACTATATTGCCTTGTAAGAAATATGTACTATGTTATATTTCTAAAGCCTATCCTTCTACCTTCAGCTCAACCAGTAGTGCCAATTCTCTCCATTCTATAAAAATCAAAAATATACAGAATGCAATATTTACAAAAAATAAGATCTTATTTAATGCAGCTATTAAAAAGTTAGAGCTCTGTAGTAACATTTATATCTGTGTCAGGCAGCTTACACTAAAACAACTTACATGATAATATGTAAGAGTTAACTGAAAACTCCCCCTGGAAGGTAAGTTTACATATCTTTTTCTATTCATCTATTCAGTTTTTAGACTATTTAATAACTCCACTGCTCAAGCAGATATTTGTGTTTTGTACATTAAAACCAGTATTATTCTGTATTTGTCATGGTTGGAAAGTGAGACTATCCTATATCAGTTAAGGGCCCAATATTTATCTATTAAAATTGCTTGGAGCAAGGATATGTTATAAAGTTTGTAGGGCTTGTCCTCTGGTAAATTCTCTTTCAGGTAGGTACTGTTGTATTGTTTGATGTCTCAAATTTGTATAAATGTATATAGGTCCAGTCAGTATAAACTTACATTAAGAACCACATGAGTTGCATCTCAAAATGCAAGATCTGAAATATGAGCTACTATTTTCTCCAGAGTCCCCTTTGCTTGTTTTTCTAACAAGTTATTCTTTCACTGGAAAAGTCTAGGACAGACTTTCCTTTGAATTTGATTCCATCTTCACTCAAGCAGAATTTAGTTCAAGTTCTGGGTAGTTTCAATCCTGATGTCTTCTACCATTACTCAGTGATTTTTTTTTTTTCCTTTGTGGAGTTTGGAATGAAGAAATGTATTAGGCCATGTATTAGTCAGGGTTCCTCAGAGAAAGAACCAGTAGGTTGTAAAAGGAGGTGTATTATGAAGAATTGACTTCCATGTTATGGAAGCTGAGAAGTCCCACAATTTGCTGCCTACAAGTTGGAGACCCAAGATAAACTAGTGCTATAATTTAGTCCAAGTTGAAAGACCTGAGAACAAGGGGAGCCGATGATGTGAATCCAAGCCCAAAGGCAGGAAAAGATGTAATTATGTACCAGTTTAAGCACTAAGGCAGGAAAAGGGGAGTAGATTCCTCCTTTCTCTGTGCTTTTTTCTATCCAGTCCCTTAATGGATTGGTTGAGGCTCACCTACACTGGGAGGACAGTCTACTTCACTGAGACCGCATATTCAAATACCAGTCTCATCCAGAAACACCTCACAGATACACCCAGAAACAATGTTTAATCTGGGGACCTCATGACCCATTCAAGTTGACACATAAAATTAAACATCACAGGAAGAGAGGAGAAGAATCAGAAGCCAGTGCTGGCATAACCAACTTGCCCAGAATATGGCTGAAAGATTTTATATGAAAATGACCAGATCAGATTTGCATTTTGGACCACTCTCTGACTACAGTGTCAATTAAAATTTTATATTCCTCAAAGCTCTTTTCCCTATTTTCTCTTCTCTCTTTGCATATCCTCCTTGAGTATTTTTATCTCATAGCTTCTATTCCTACATTAGTATCTCTAGCCCAGATGTCTGTACTGAACTTTAACCCCTTATATCTGATAGCAAATTAGATATTTCTTCTTGGTGATTCTCTGGAACCTCAAATACATGTCTAAATTGATTCCGTCTTTATTGTCCTTCCCAAACCTTCTTCTGTGAAGTAAATGTTACCATCATCTTTAAATTTAACCAAAGTCAGAAACCTGAAAATCATCCTTGCCTTTTCTCTTTCCTGTATTTCCCATACCTAGTTCATCAGCAAGTACTATATATCCTACCTATTATATATTGCTCTCAAATCTGTTCTTTTCCTTTCATGCTAATTGCCTTGTCAGTTACATTCTCTCTCACTATTGCAACAGCCCCTTTATGTGCCTTCTTGCCTTCAGTCTTGTTTCCTGCCAAGGAATTAGACTGCAGCTAGAAAGTCAAATTGGATTATGTCATCCTCTGCTTAGCCTTTCTCTGTCTTCTCTGTGGCCCGATATTCAAGTATAAATTCTTTAGGATGAAACACAAGCCCCTTTAGGATCTGGCTTTTGTCTGCTTTTTTAACCTCAACTTTTACTACTTCAAACACTCCCTACTCATACTGAACTTCCAGTTTCCAGTATTTACCATGTTAAATACTACTATGAAAAATTAGGAAGCTATTTCTGAAATAAATAACTTCAGATCCCCCTTTTAAAAAGAAATCTCCATTTGAAACTCATACTTTTTACTTTTGATTCATTTTTTACGTGTTAACTCTATAATATTTTAAAGGTAGAAGAAAGGACGATTTGGGATTAATAGCAAGTATTGATTATCATTAACTGTATAATAATTATACTTAATATGATTTATTGGTCACTCATGATGTCATAGATCTTAAAGGTGAATCTATAAAGTATATAAGTCTCCTTTATGTTACTTACATTGAAATAAAATAACAATTAATAGATTTCAAAAAGAAGCTATGTTGAGATGAGTTCCAATACAATCTCTAAGGTTAAGCATTTAGTGGTATAATTGCAGAAATGGAAAAATTTGGAAAGTGAAATGATATCCTTCCCCAAATATTGAACTTTCAGAATATGTGAGTTTATCTTTACTTTGGATAATCAGGCTTTCTTATCTGTTCATTTTAACATAAGTTTAGTCATTTTATTTCTAAAAATGCTCAATATAGAGTAATGGTGTGCTCACCTGGAGTCTAGGAACAACAACAACAAAAAAAGAAGTTGTATTTACCAACAAAACTATTAAAGTTTTTTAAATGGGATCTACTTATTCTGGTGGTTGATCAATCTGGTAGAAATAGGAAGAGATAATTAGGTGGGGGGGGGGGGTGTGCGCACGCATGCACGCGCTTAGCTTTTGAAGATACAATAGGTTGCTCCATTCCTGTCTGTACTGAATTTATCAAGAATTATAGGCAAACTAGAAATTGCTTCTCCAAGTGATTATCCCTCTTCTAATACCACCTACTGATTTTACAGTAAAAGTCTAGGCTACAAAAGTTGAGATGAGAACACAATTCATTTTACTTGACTCTCTTAAAAATAGCATTATCAAACATTTTGTGATGTTTCTCTCATATCATATATTGGGCTGTCATGAAGAAATAAACCTCCACTTGCTTTCATGACAGTAGATAATAAATTGACTGATATAATTCAGTTAAGAAGTTGAAAAATGCATTGAAAATAATGGGGCATAACATTGTAGGGTTAACATTTATTCATAGATGATGCAATTAAATAAAACAGGCATTAACTTCAAGGTCAGTCAGTAAAGTAATAAAATTGAATATTTTAATTGAATTGTAATTGCTTCCCATTGATACATGAAGGTAAAGTAAAATAGATGTCAGCTCTGCAAATTATGGTTCTTCCTCCTAATTAATTTCTTAATTCTGCATGGAGTTATCCAGTGCCTAGGTCTTGTTGTAGGTTTATTCATCCACCCAGCTTCCATCAAGGAATGTCTACAAGACATGATTAAATCGTTAGGTGTCAGGATTTACAGTAAATTTTTTTTCTGCACTTTGGAGAAAAATTTGTTAGTAACTTTTGAGTAACTTATTTATGTATTTGTTAAAATTTACTCTAAACTAACGGCATTCTGAATTTTATGGATTGTAATCATCTTTATTAATATTGATATTTCTTGATATTGATATGTATATTAATATTAATAATATAACCTTCTCAATCATTAAAAAGGTTTTCAGAGGGGAGATAGATATACTGAGACCCGCATTCTATCAGTCACTGATTCAGGAGGTAAATTAAACAGACTGTACGGTTTTGGGGAAGCACAGTTTATGTCCACTCATGACCCAGGCTGCACAAGGAAAGAGATATCTAAATTGAATGAATCTAAAAAAGAAACATCTTTTTTAAGGACTGCGATAAATTGAAGCTTTTAGATAAAGTTGAATTTCATTGAAAAAACCCATGAACCATTGTGGCTTTTTCATAGGCTTTTCACAGCCCCTCAAAGGGTTTTAACTTAATGCAATTTTACATAAAATAAAATGGAATGATGACATTACAAAGATTAGGAGAGAAATTTTCAGATTGTACTGAAATTGTATTGGGTCTAGATAGTAGGGTTTATTTAAAGAAAGAGAAGATTATATGCCTTTTGGACTGACTACATATACCAGTTAAATCGCTATTGCTTAAAAATTGAAAATAGAATGAATGTATAAGATAGCTTTAAAAATTACTGAGGTATTGTTATATATTCTTATACTTTAAAATGACTCCATATGTGGGGTGCCTGGCTGGCTCAGTCAGTAAAACATGCAGCTCTTGATCCTAGGGTTGTGAGTTCAAGCCCCATGTTGGGTGTGGACATTACATACACACATACATACATACATACATTAAATGACTGTGTAATAGAATATAATACAAATATATTGGTATATTAGCATCCTTGGTTGTACTTAGGAATATAAGTGGATTCTTATAGGTAAAACAAGAAATTAAACTGAGAAGTTATTAATGTTCTCTAACCTTTGTGTTAAATTTTAACTCAAACATTGACTTCGTTATTTAAACTGTTTCTCTTTAAAGCACTGAAAGCAAAAATGTTAAAAAATAAGTCCAATGATAAAAAATATTTTTTGATACTAATCTGATCCCAGCCTTCCATTTTGAGTTATGAAGGACTCAGTTAGGAGAGACCTTCAAGAATATCAGAATTCTCCATGCGTATCATCTAGTTAAAAAAACCCAAACCGGGATGCCTGGGTGGCTCAGTTGGTTAAGAGTCTGCCTTCGGCTCAGGTCATTTTTCTGGGGTCCTGGGATCAAGCCCTGCATTGGGCTTCCCTGCTTAACAGGGAGCCTTCTCCCTCTGATGCTCCTCCTGCTTGTGCTCTCTCTCCCTCTCCCTCTCTCTCTCTCTGTCAAATAAATAAATTAAATTTTTTTTTTTTTTAAAAACTCAAACCTGGGCGCCTGGGTAGTACTTTCGGTTGAACATCTGTTGGTTTTGACTTGGGTTGTGATCTCAGGGTCCTGAGATCAAGCCCCCATGGGGCTTCAAGCAGAGAGTGTGCTTGAGATTCTCTCTCCCTCTGGCCCTCCTGCTTGTGTTTTCTCTCTCTGTAAAATAAATAAATCTTTTAAAAAAAATACCCGAACCAAAAATACATGAGATAAAGGACCGATATCCTTGAGCTTCATAATTATAGATGAGCTAACAGTTTTTTCATGTTAAAGTGATTTGTTTCTCAGATTCTTGTTTTAACTTTTTAAATAATAATCTTTTTCCATTTAGAGAAATTAAATATCATAAAGACTGTACATACAATGCTAGAATGTTTCTAAATGAGGAAGCTTGTGAAAAAATATGTGGAAGTGTAAGAAAATTAAATATTCAATCTTTCATTATATTTATAAAAATAAGTTACAAAGAGTTTTCATTTGCATGTAATTTAATATTTATGGAATCATAAGTGTTCTAGGCAGTAAAGATTTCTTAAGTAAAGTTCCATATCTGAGTGTATTCTGGGATAGGATGAATAATCTTCCTACCATATCCTGACTAATATCGTCCCACATGCAATAGGGTCAACTGATTAAAAGAGATCTCTGAGATCAGGGTGGTTTTAGGCCTTGGATTTCTCAAAGAGAGTAGCTTGAATTCCTAGTGATCTCTGGATCTTATCCAAGAATGCATTTTGTAAAAAGTCTGAAATTTCATGTGGGCAGTGATGATGAGGTCCCCAGTGATTTGTCACTTTCTAATGAACAGAAAAATGGAAGCAAAGACAGGTTGCACTCAGAGTACCCAGCAAAGCATCAGGAGAAAAGAACGCAAGTAGTCATAATCAAGTACAGTGGAATATGTTAGCATGACACAAGTGTGTATCATATACAGTCTTGATTTGAAGTAGAAAGATCCATTCAAGAGAATATGTAGACTATTATATTAAATCTAGACAAACAGTTTTATTATAAAACATAGACACTTTCCAGAAAAGAATTATAATCTATTCAAATAATATCAGATCATGAGATAAGAACTTTTAAATCATTGTTCATGCCAAAGAAGCTTACCAAAATCACCAGATACAACCTCCAATAAATTTACAATGTATCAGAATTGTTTATTTCTCAGGTCCTGCCATTCTCTTGGTTTTATATGTCCAGTGAAATCATCTACTGCTTTGTGTATGTGAAATATTACTGATTGGTCGTATTCCCTGTGTGAAATGTCTAAAGCATCAGACCGTGAAATATAGCAGCACCTACCACACTCACTAAACATGACACAGACCCCATTGCCATACTATAAAGACTTATGTATAAGTGCAGCTTATTTCATTATTAACACTGAGAGAAAGGAAATGTAGTTCTTTTATTTTAGCTATTTTATAGCTTTATAATAATTTCCTACTGTAATGAAATGGTCTACAATGTGTTTCAGGAAAATATTTGAAAATCTTCTTTAAGTTTTAAATTTAAATTAATATTTTTAGTGCCACAGAATGTTCACTGCTTAGCCCAGGAATAAATAAATTTAAAATATTTTTATGAATACAGAAAAATCTTGCAATAATCAACTAATTTTTAACATAGTTTGTCTGTGTGATAATCACAGTTTCATGTGGAAAAAATTGTGCCCGTGTGGCTTATGTTTACATGTTTTACTGACTTTTATCTAAAAGTAAACCAAATTACTTTATCTATATCATGGAATGCAGCAATCACTAAAATGAGATGCAACAGCTATTTCTATATGATAAGAGTTCAGAACTGAGACTTGATTCTCTAATGAATTAAAAGACTACTACAAGAAAAATGGGAAGATCATTAGTTTGATCTCCCAGTCTTACCTGTGTAAAACCATATGCTCTTAAATTTCCTTCATGACTTTTAGACAGGCATTTATTTATTCCCAGATCCTTATAAAGAAACAAAACATAAATTATTAGATTCAATCAAGTGACTTTGATTTTAATGATGTGTACCCAAATGCTGAGTGAGATAGGTTATGTTGTTTGACCGATATGTAAGAAGGAATTGGAAGGAAAGATAAAAAGTGACTTCCATTCATCCTGGCTTTGCACCTTCATGCTTTATATGAATATATGAAGACAAAGTATGAAAGACATAGCTGTCCTAGAAAACATTACAAACCTCTCTGTGAAGTAGTAATGAGGAGACACAAAATAGTAAGCAGGACTGAACCAGGGGGCTCTAATACGAAGGGTTAGGAAGGAAGCAAAAGCAGTTGGGAGATTATAATCCTGGGGGAAAACAGAGACTGAAAGTGCCCCATATGAGGGAGAAGCTCAAAGAGATAAAAGAAAAATAAAACATGCATTAAAGGAAGAGCAATCAATTAGAAAAATAAAGAACATTGTCCTTCATGGACAGCGACAGCAGGGACCCTGCTTCTCCCTCTGCTTACTTCTCCTCTGTCTGCTGCTCCCCCTGCTTGTGTTCTCTCTCTCTCAAATAAATAAATAAAATCTTTTTTAAAATTTTAAAAAGAAACAAGAAAAAGAAATCACAGTGAAACAGCAACAAGGTGACATGAAAAGTAACGAATTAGAATTATTGGAAATGAAACATATAGTTGCTTAAAAAACAAAAATCTCAGTGGGCAGAATAAACTCTAGGTGAGCCAAGTCAAAGAGAATGAATGAACCAGGAAAAAAATAATTGACCCAAAAGGCAACATAAAAAAAAATCTTAAGAGCAATTTAAATATATGCAGAATAGTTTGGAAGTCACAATATTTGTGTAATAGATGATTCAGGAAAAAAAATAGAAGAAAAGGCAGAAAAACAGTATTTACAAATATAATGACTGAAAATTTTCTAGACTTGAAGAAAAATGTAAGTTTTGGAATTGAAAGTGTGTATTAGGTGCTGTACAATATTTAAAAAGTAAATATACAACCACACACGTATTAAAATTATGAAATGTCACAAGTACATTGAAAACTACAATTTAGCACAGAAAAAAATTATCATATGGGAATCACTATTAGACTGACAGTATAAATCTTACTAAGAACGACTAATTTCTGAAGTAGTATATTACAACTAAACTATTATACAATGATGAGAGTGAAATAGAATATTATCAGCCATCTAAAACCTGAGACTTTACCACTCACAGATCTTCAGTAAAAAAACAGAGGCAACCCACGGAATGGGAGAAGATATTTGCAAATGACAATACAGACAAAAGGTTGATATCCAGGATCTATAAAGAACTTCTCAAACTCAACACACACAAAACAGATAATCATATCAAAAAATGGGCAGAAGATATGAATAGACACTTCTCCAATGAAGACATACAAATGGCTATCAGACACATGAAAAAATGTTCTTCATCACTAGCCATTAGGGAGATTCAAATTAAAACCACATTGAGATACCACCTTACACCTGTTAGAATGGCCAAAATTAGCAAGACAGGAAACAACGTGTGTTGGAGAGGTTGTGGAGAAAGGGGAACCCTCTTACACTGTTGGTGGGAATGCAAGTTGGTGCAGCCACTTCGGAGAACAGTGTGGAGATTCCTCAAGAAATTAAAAATACAGCTTCCCTATGACCCTGCAATTGCACTACTGGGTATTTACCCCAAAGATACAGATGTAGTGAAAAGAAGGTCCATCTTTACCCCAATGTTTATAGCAGCAATGGCCACGGTTGCCCAACTGTGGAAAGACCCAAGATGCCCTTCAACAGACGAGTGGATAAGGAAGATGTGGTCCATATACACTATGGAGTATTATGCCTCCATCAGAAAGGATGAATACCCAACTTTTGTTGCAACATGGACAGGACTGGAAGAGATTATGCTGAGTGAAATAAGTCAAGCAGAGAGAGTCAATTATCATATGATTTCACTTACTTGTGGAGCATGAGGAATAACACGGAGGATATGGGGAGATGGAGAAGAGAAGGGAGTTGAGGGAAATTGGAAAGGGAGGTGAACCATGAGAGACTATGGACTCTGAAAAACAACCTGAGGGTTTTGAAGGGGCGGGGCTTGGGAGGTTGGGGGAGCCATGTGGTGGGTATTAAGGAGGGCACGTATTGCGTGGAGCACTGGGTGTGGTGCAAAAACAACGAATACTGCACTGAAAATAAATTTAAAAAAAATAGCACCAAAAAAAATAATAAAGAATGGATTTCAGTTAGAAATAGATTGACTTCCAGGAGAAATGAATGAGAAACAATTGGGAAAGTAGGCATTGTAAAATATGTTGGTGGGCTTAATTTTTCTTCACAAAATGATGCAACTAAAAGTTAACACGGTAGCAGCAACTGAAATGGTGGGGCTTATTTAGTATCTAGTGAAAACATGCTAACTTCTCTTAGTCAAAAGCGTGCTAAACAAATTGTTAAATTTATATTCTAAGATTCATAACTTTTAGATAATACATTTAGGCTTTAAATGTATGTAGGCTTTGAATGAATTTTAAAAATTACAAGTGATTACTAAAACAGTAGAAATTCAGTCTATAGCTTCCTAATCAGCAGAGAAAAGACAAGGTATTTTCTGAAATACCAAAGGAACAAATATGTATAAAGCTTAGTAAAAGAGGAAATCTATAATAAGATGATAGAATAAAATGTTAAAAATGTAAAATGGTTAAACTCCATTCTTTAGAGTTGTATTTATAAGACAGGATAAAAGTTTTAAAAACCCAGTTATATGTAGTTGATAAATGGCATATGAAACACACACACACACATACACACACACACACACAGAAAATTCAAGAATAAATTATGGAAAAAATATATGCCAGTAAAATGTTAACAAAATAAAGATGGTGTTGTAATGTTGGTAAATAGAATATAATATAAAAATCATGTATGAAGATATATGGAGATGAATAGGTCATTACTTGTTGATAAAAGGAATAATAATCTTATCAGAAGGCTTTAGAAATTGCAAGTATATATGCACATAATAATATAGCTCTCAAATACATAAAGCATAAATTTTTCAGGAACTTCCATATTGTTTTCCACATTGGCTGTACCAGTTTGCTGTCCCACCAACAATGCACAAGGGTTCCTTTGTCTCCACATGCTCACAAATACTTATATTCCTGTGTTTTTTATTTTAGTTATTCCAACAGGTGTAAACTGATACCTCATTGTGGGTTTAATTTGTATTTCCCTGATGATGAGTGATATTGAGCTTTTTTTCATGTGTCTGTTGGCCATATGTATGTCTTTGGAAAAAAAAATCCATTCGGGTTCTCACTGATTTTTAAATCATATTATTTGTGGGGGTTTTTGGTGTTGAGTTGTGAAAATTATATATTTTGGATATTAACCCCTTACTAGATATATCATTTGCAAATATTCAGTAGTTGCCTTTTTGTTTTGTTGATAGTTTCCTTCACCATGCAAATAACTTTTATTTTGGTATAATCCCAGTAGTTGGATTTTGCTTTTGTTTCCCTTGCCTTAGGAGACATATCTAGAAAAATGTTTCTATGCCTGATGTCAAAGAAATTGCTACCTATGTTTTCTTCTAGGAGCTTTATAAATTTAGGCCTCACATTTAGGTCTAATCCATTTTATTTTTGTTATGGTATAAGAAAGTGGCCCAGTTTCATTGTTTTGCATGTAGCTGTCTGGTTTTCCCAACACCATTTGTTGGAGACTTTCTTTTCTCCATTGCATATTCTTTATTCTTCCCTCCTTTGTCATAGATTAATTGACCATAAATGTGTGGGTTTATTTCTGTGCATTGATCTGTGTAACTATAGATCTGTGTTCCATAGATCTATATAACCCTATTTTGTACCAGTACCATACTGTTTTTATCACTGAAGTTTTGTAGTATATCTTTAAATCCGTAATTGTGATACCTCCAGCTTTGTTCTTCTTTCTCAAGATTGCTTTGACTATCTGGGGTCTTTTGTTCCATACAATTTTAGGATTATTTGTTCTAGTTCCATGGAAAATGTTACTGGTATTTTGATAGGGATTGCATTAAATCTGTAGATTGCTTCAGGTAGTATGAACATTTTAACAGTATTGGTTCTTCCAATCAATGATTATGGAATATCATTCCATTTGTGTCATGTTCAATTTCATTCATTATCGATTTATAGCTTTTGAAGTATAGGTCTTTCACTTCCTTTGTTAAGTTTATTCATAGGTATTTTGTTCTTTTTGGTGCTATTTTAATGGGATTATTTTCCTAATTTTTCTTTCTACTATTTCATTATTAGTGTATAGGAAGGCAGCAGATTATTTGTGTATTAATTTTGTATCTTGCAACTTTATTAAATCTATACATCAGTTTTAGCATGTTTTTTTGGTAGAATCTGTAGAGTTTTCTATATTTAATACTATCATGTCATCTGCAAATAATGAAAGTTTTACTTAGTTCTTTACCAATTTGGATGTCTTTTACTTCTTTTTCTTGCCTGATTGCTGTAGGAATTCTAGTACTGCATTGAATAAAAGGGAAGAGAGTGGACATCCTTGTCTTGTTCCTGTTCTTGTTGGGGGAAAAGCTTTGTTTTCATTGTTTAGAATGAAGTTAGCTGGGTTTTTCATATATGGCCTTTATTATGTTGAGCTATGTTCCTTTTTTTTTTTTTTGACACAATAACTATTTAAAATGTATTTTTGTTTCAGTGTTCCAAGATTCATTGTTTATGCACCACACCCAGTGCTCCATGCAATATGTGCCCTCCATAATACCCACCACCAGGCTCACCGAACCCCCCACCTTCCTCCCCTCCAAAACCCTCAGTTTGTTTCTCAGTGTTCACAGTCTCTCATGGTTTGTCTCCCCCTCCAATTTCCCCCAACTCACTTCTTTCCTTCTCCCATTGTCCTCCATGTTATTCCTTATGCTCCACAAGTAAGTGAAACCATATCTAAACCTGCTTTGTTGAGTTTTTATCATGAACGAAGATTGTACTTTGGCAAGTGCTTTTCTGCATCTATTGACATGATCATACAGCTGTTATTCTTTCTTTTGCTAATTTGGTGTTTCATGTTGATTGTTTGCAAATACTAAACCACCCTCCCTTGTGTCCCTGGAATAAATCCCACATGATCATGGTGAATGATTTTTTCTTTTAAATGTATTATTGGATTCAGTTTGCTAATATCTTACTGTGGATTGTTATCTATGCTCATCAGAGATATTGGCCTGTAGTTTTCTTTTTCTGTAGTTTAATTATCTGATTTTCAATATCAGGGTAATGTGGGCCTTGTAGAATGAATTTGGAAGTTTTCCTTCCTCTTCTAAACTCTTCCTTAAATACTTAGTAGAATTCACCTAGGAAGCCATCTGTATTGGGTATGGTGCTTACTTTTAATAATAATCAGAAAATGACAATTAAAATAAGTGTCTAAAACAATTTTATTTATGTATTTATTTACTTATCAGATTAGCAAAGATTTTTAAATTCTGACACCACTAAATTATTTTTGCATTATGTGAAATAGGAATTCTGTGTCCTAATAGTAGAAGTACAAATTGGTAATACTGCTTTGGAGAGCAATTTGGCAATATCTAATAGACTTGAATACTATACACACACGCACACGTGCATGCACGCGCACGTGCATATATTGCAATAATACATACAATTATATGTGTATATTTTCTTCTATCATGGTAATTTCACATAAAACCATATTTACTGCAGTGTACAAAGTACTTTTGGCAAAACAGAAATTAGAAACAACCCAGTGCCTAAATACCTATCTACTGGAAAATGTAGAATTAAATTCTGGTATATCCATATAAAGGAATAGAATACAGTAATAAAAATGAATGGACCAGAGCCACAGCAATCAATATAAGTAAATCTCATTAACAATGTGAATTGAAAAAATCAAGTTAAAGATTATATCATTCACATAAACATTTAATATATGTGAACAGTAGGGACGCCTGGGTGGCTCAGTTGGTTAAGCAGCTGCCTTCGGCTCAGGTCATGATCCCAGCGTCCTGGGATCGAGTCCCACATCGGGCTCCTTGCTCAGCAGGGAGCCTGCTTCTCCCTCTGCCTGCCACTCTGTCTGCTTGTGCTCACTCTCGCTCCTCTCTCTCTCTCTCTGATAAATAAATAAATAAATAAATCTTTAAAAAAATATATATATATATGTGAACAGTATTAAGTAGTGTTTGGATACATACATTTGTAGTAAAATTATAAAAGCATAATTAGTAACTCACCAACTTCAAAAGAGTACTTACCATGTAGAAGTGTAGGGGATGTAGATTAAGAGTAGATAGATATACTGTGACGTTCTGTTGTGTTGGTAGTGTTTATTTCTTTTAAAAAAATGTTGTAGAGAAAATATGGCACAATGTTAATGCTTGTTAAATCTGGGTGGTGATTACATGGGTGTTTCTTTCAAAGAATTTCATTTACTTACTTATTCTAAATACGGAATTGCTAAATTGTGATGAAAGTAGAGGAACTAGACAGAGTCAGTGATTGGTTCATCTAAATGTTCACCCATCTCCTTGAAATTTTAATTTTAGTGAATACACCATGAGAATAAGATTGCTGTGAAGGGAGGTGACACAAAAAGTCTGTCTAGTGCTATTGGTCTGAGTTGTTTGCTTTGAGTTTCACCTAAAAATACTCAGTGGCAGAAGAGTTTTCGATCTTGGCCTGACTTCCCTTCTTCTCATATGTGATATAAGAAATAACATGTTACCAAAAAAAGTATCCAACTAGAAGCAGAAGATTATTGATCAGTTTGTGTAATTAATAGCTAAATAATTTAAACTGGTAAAAGATAAAAACAATTCATTTAAATGAGGCTAAGTCAATACACGCATTACGTATGTAAATATCTAAATATATTATGCATGGAATATCTAAGATGAATTCTTTCATTTCATAGCAGATTTGTGGCATGTGACTTTTTCTTCCCTGGCAAGTTAGTTTTGGTATGTGGGAAGAGTTTATTGCCCATACTTGTCTGCCTATACCTTATCACCTACATCAACTCTACTATATAGTTGAACATCTTTATCTAAGATTATACACATGCTGTTGGTACAATAATGATTTTTCAGAGTTGTTTCTATCTTTGCTTAGAACATATTATCATGCAAATGGTCATTGAAATGAAACATCATTTAATTTGATAATACAATTATTTGTGCCCATATATATGTCCTTTTATGAAGTGAATTAATTATATATAGGCATAAGGGTCTATCGCTCTTCTATTTTCTACTATTATTCTCTAAGTTAGAATTTTAAAGTTTAGATAAAACAGGAATACATAAGAAAATTCTCACTATTGTCCATGAATAAAATAGCCATAATAATTAAAATACAAGGACATAAATGTCCTATCTTTGAAATGATACCTGTTTTTCCATCCAAATTAAAATTGCTCAAAAATGAATTAAAACAATGCATCTGGAAGTTGATACAGTGCAATGAAATGATTTGGCATGGGACTTATTTTTCAGGAGCAAGAAAATCCCCTATTCCAAGGGGAATAGGAAAGTAAATACTAGCCAAATACATTTTATTTCAGGATTAAAGGAATTTGAAATATACATATACTGGTTTCCTAAGCAAGGAGAGGCAAAGGGAAGAGGGAAATGTGTCTTCCAATCTGATAATTATCTTAAAAGAAAAATTTAATCTGTCTTGGCAGGTTTAGATCCAGATAAGCATCTTGGAAAAACCCTGGATCAAATGGAACCTTATCTCTTAGAGGTAAGAATTTATACTATTTCTCAAAATATAGGCATCTAGAGGAAGAAAAAAAATAAGGCCATGATATGATGATTATAAAATTAATTTTATTTTGGAAAAATTCTGATAACATTCATGATATAGTTTTGTGAAAAAAATTCAACTTCTAATGGATATGAAAATATCTGAAATTAATTATGAAAATCATTATCAGTTTCTTGGTCTGAATAAAGAAGTAAGCTATACCTAAAATGAAACTGTCCTGTCAGGTTTCTTTAATTAACATGGACATTGTATGCTATATAAGAAGTACTATACTCCTAAAGTAACTGATAGTATCTGTGATTAGATGCTTTTCAATCAGAAATGTGAGTAGAAACTTCCTTCAGAGATGATCTAATCTAACCTGTTCTCTTTTACCAATTAGGAAATTAACTTGCAGAGTAGCAAAAAAATTATTTTAAGGTTTCAAATAACAATCATTTGACCCATGTCATTGTCAAATCCTAAATGTGTTCTAAGCTTTAAAGAAGGATTTAGTTATTTTCATTTTTTTCTATTAACTGTTATTATTATATTTTATGAGCATTTGGGGCAAGTGCTTTCACATGCCAGTGACAACTAAAGGAGTATAATGATGAGAGTATTTTATTTCATAATTATAATGGAAAAAATGAAAATTACCCTGCTTTTATGAAAGAACTGAACTCCTCTAGTAAGTTATCATGTTCCCTTCCCCCTCTCTTAATTTATCAACATTGTCGGGGCGCCTGGGTGGCTCAGTGGGTTAAAGCCTCTGCCTTCAGTTCAGGTCATGATCCCAAGGTCGTGGGATAGAGCCCCGCATCAGGCTCTCTGCTCAGCAGGGGAGCCTGCTTCCTCCTCTCTCTGCCTGCCTCTCTGCCTATTTGTGATCTCTGTCTGTCAAATAAATAAAATCTTTAAAAAAAAATTTATCAACATTGTCTCTAGACATTAATACAATTACTGCAATGTGCTGGCAGTTACCTTCTTTACTAACCTTATGGTTTTGGATTTTCTTTCGGTTATTTGTACTTGATTATTTTATGGTTTATCAATATGTACCAAATGCTTAGAAATCCCTGAAATGTTCATCCCTTTTTCACTAAATATCAGTAAGCATCTAATATATCTGAGATAAATAGTAAAAATAAAAATGAAATGAGCATATAATTGTGACAAATTATATTTGATTTCTAGATAATTTAGTGTCACTTGTTCAAGTCAATCTAATGGACATGGTTGCTTTTTATGCTACTCTGACAGGACTTTTCTCACAGCAATTTGTGCTATGGCCAACATTATATCTATGTTCATATCTATTCCCTATCATCAGATTAAATTTTGCTTCTGAAAAGAATGTGTAGGTAAATAATGAAATTAAATTTATGGGGGTAAAAGAAAGAAAACTTCAGAAATGAGAGACTGGGGCTTTAGCAAAAGAGCTTTTTGTAAGCTACTCCATAAATTTAAAGTTATGAGTGCAGGTATCCAGTATGTAGAGGTTCTTTGTAGAATAGGCGTATAAGGCCTGGGATTGCCATGATGTTGATTATGAGTTAATCTGGATATTATCATAGAATATTTAAACATAAAAATTGCAGAAATCATTTTATTCAATCTTCAGTATGGCCAGGCAATCTTATATTTCTCTAGAAAAATTATCTACCCATTCTCCATAATGGCTATTGCATTTCTTCTCTACTTTCCTCTAAATTCAGTCCCTTCACCGTTCCCCTCACTTTTGAGAGGATGGTTTGTTTCTTTACAAAGAAAATGGAAGCCATCACACTGGAAATTCCTCTGCCTCTGAGCACCACCCCTACTAACTTACTGGCACCCAGGCACATTGTTGCTTCCTGTAACTGGGAGAAGAATACTTCCTCCCACAAATCGCTCACCCCCTTCCTGTTCTCTGGATCCCATTAGCAGCAATCACTCACCCTCTCCAATAGCTTCCTCCTCTTTCTCTTTACTGTCTCTTTCACATCATATTGAAACATGTACCATCTCTCCCATTCTGAACATTTCTTCCCTCCACTCTAGTTATTCCTCTAGTTACTTCTCTTCTTTGCTTCAAAACCAAAAATTTGAGTGTTATCCATGTTGATTGTCAGCACTTCTTCATGTCTCAGATGCCTCGTGTACCTGGAGCCTGGCTTCTCCTTCCACCTCTAAATGGATACAGCTCTGACAAAGATCATGCATGATCTCCTTTTACCAAACCCAACCAACACGTCTTAGCCCTTATTTGTTCATTATAAACACTCCTCCTTAAAATGCTTCCATCAGCATCTGTGATGCCACATTCTCCTAGTTTTTCTCTTTTTGTTCTGGTCACTCTTAGTCTCTATAGCCAGTTCCTAGCCTAATTCCGTTTTCACCTTTTTCTGGATGATCTCAGTCACTCACATGGCTTTAAAAGCTATCTATATTCTGATGACTCCCAAATATTTCTAGCCCAAATTTTCTAAGTCTTAGTGCCTAAAGGCATGGCAAATTAAATCTTCATGAACTTCATTGTGGCCCTTTATATCCATCACTTTTTGCCATTACTTTTGTCATCATCTTAGTTCAGTAACTGTCAGTTCAGGCCTAGAGTATTACTAACAACTCCAAATTCACCTCTACCTTCCATTTTATTTCCCAAAGACTTCATTTTGCTTACTACTTGAAGATAATTGTTCTAATATATTCTACTGTAGTTGTGTCACTCACTCACTTCAAGACTTTGAGTCCCCATTGCTTATTGGCTAAAATCCAAATTCTTTAGACTTCTTTTTCTGTTACTTACTCTGGCTAACCCATTAGCATTGTCTTGTCTTCTCTCTCTCTCCAGAATATATTGTAAGCCCAGGCACTTCTCTCTGTCTCTGTTGCTACCACCACAAGATAATAATTTCTTGTCTGGAATACTTCACCAACCCCTCACTGGTCGGCTTACTTCCACCATTGCCCTGCTACGATCCATTATTCATACAGATGCCAGAGTAATTTTTTTTTTAAGTGTAAATCAGATCACATCATTGCTTTGTTTAAAGTTTAAATAGTTTCTCGTTGCAATTAGAATAACATCCAAATTCCTATGAGATCACAACTGATGAAACTGTATATGATCAGCATCCTTATTTGCCACCAGCTTCTATCTCACTCACTGAGCCAGAGCCACAGATGCCTCCTTATTACTTAAATATACTTTACTCACCCTTTTTCTCCTTAGGACTTTGTTCTGCCTCAAATGTTTTTTGCCTTCAGAGCATCACATGGTTAATGCTGTCTCATAATTTAAGTGACAACTCAAACGATACCTTCTCAGGAAAGCTTTCCTTGACTACCGTCGCTAACACAAATCTCTACAAGTTATCTCTACAAATTATCTATCTGCTTGCATGTATACTATCTGTCACCCCTTCACCCACCCCACCAGAATGTAAGCTCTAATAATCCTACCAAGATTTTGGCAAAGACATCTTTAGTTCTTTCATTTGTGTGTTCATCTGTCCATCTATCCATTCTCTGCTCTCTTCCTTAAGTTACTTCATATTTATTGAGGACCTGTTACATGGCAAATGCTGTGGCAAGCACTAAGTCTACATGATGAATTAAACAAGATCCTTGTTCTAAAGGAGCTTAAAGTCTCCCACAGTTGTTCTCAGACATGAGGGTGAAGTTTATTTGGGACGTTGTTAAAATATACACTCTTGGGATGCCTGGGTGGCTCAGTTGGTTAAGCGACTGCCTTCGGCTCAGGTCATGATCCTGGAGTCCCAGGATCGAGTCCCATATCAGGCTCCCTGCTTGGCAGGGAGTCTGCTTCTCCCTCTGACCCTCTCATGCTCTTTCTCTCTCTCATACTCTCTCTCTCAGATAAATAAATAAAATCTTTAAAAAAAATAAAAATACACTCTTTTCCCACCGTAAGAAATCTTAGTTCAAAACGACCAGGAATCTAATCTTTAAACAAGCACTAGGTAATTCTAACACAGTGATCAAATATATCATCTCTTAGTTCTTCAACACCAGTAACACATTTTAGGCACTTTATTTCTAGATTTCTCTGAAAGAATGTAAGCCTTCTTGAGACCATTGTCATCCATTGGCTTCCGCTACTTACTTCTGAAAGCTTTCTGAGTATTTTCTTAACTTCCTTTTGGGGCTTACTGTATATATTCCACCCCTTATAAGTTGTTGTTCCATCCATAGCCTTACCCCTGTTGTGATATTAAATACCTCCATGACTTCAGGTACCAGTTTTATTCGTATGACAATTAAGTCTGTTCCTCCACCGTCTTTTTATCCTCCAGATGTCTGTATTCAGCCAGACATCTTCCTCTTAGATGTACTCAATCATTTCAACCTCAGCTGTGCAGAACTGAACATTTCTTTGCTGACATATCTATGCCATTTTTATGTGTCCTGACAGTGAAGGGTTCCGTTGTCTACTCAGTTGTTCGAGACCAATAAAAAGTGAATTGCAATAAATTATTTCATATATTCTATTATTCATAAATAAGGCCCCAGCTCCTTTTAATTCTACCTTCTTAACATCTTATAATCTGTCCCATTTAATCCTCATTGTCACTGCATTAAGGTTTCCCCTAGGTTATTACAATCTTCTAGCTCAAGTCTCTCTCCTCCCCACTTTACCCCTTGTCAGTCCAAGGGCCTGTCATCATCATACATGTGAAGGGAAAATCTGATCATGTTGTTGTTCCCCATTCCCTCAAAATAAAATTTTGCATTATTCCCCATTCCCTCAAATAAAATTTAAACTCCTTAACACCATCTACCCTTGAGGAAAAAGAGTCTTGTAAGATAGGCAGTCTCCTACATCCACCCTATCCTTCATGAGTTTAGAACTATTAATAGTTTCCCTAAACTGAGTTCTTCCTTGTACCTCCATGTTCTACTCCCCTTCTCTGCAGACTTTTCTCTACTTCACTCAACTAAATCCAATCTGTCTGAAAGTCTAAGCTTTAAACTCTAGCTTAAATAAGCCTCATTTGGGGTGCCTGGATGGCTCAGTTGGTTAAGCGTCTGCCTTTGACACAGGTCATGATCCCAGGGTCCTCTTCAAGCCCTGCATCGGGCTCCCGAGCCTCCTTCTCCCTTTCCTTGTGCCTGCTGCTCCTCTTGCTTGTGCTCTCTCTTCCTCTCTGCCAAATAAATAAATAAAACCTTTATAAATAAATAAATAAAGCTCCTTTGAGCTGCCATTTTCTTCTTTGACTCCCAGTCTATAACACTTCTCATGCTGTCTGTTTTTTTCTAGTGGCTTATTATGACATTAAAGCATGTAATGTGTACAAAATAAATTTAAACACTATCAAATAATGAAAAATCTTCCACTGACTACCTGCCCCCCCATTTTCTTTCCCAGAATAACCACTCTTCTCTGTTGTGAGGTATCTCTTCAAAAACTTTCTTTGCATATGTAAATATATATGCATATGTTTATTCGTTTTTACCAAAATTAGAACATATTGTACATCATTCTCCATCTTCCATTTTAACACAAAAGGATTGTTTTTGTGACTTCACTATATGGATAATATATTGAGCCTCTTCTTTATTGATGGGCTTTATTCCTTACTGCTTTCTTTCATGTCTTTTGCTATTTCAAATAATGCTAGAGTGAACATTACTGTACATATATTTTAGGACATGTATGGGTTTATCTGTAGGATTAAATCCTAGAATGGAAATACTGGGTCAGAATGTCTGTATGTTTTTAATTGCAATAGACATTGAAGACATCCATTTTTAGCTATGGTGGAATAACTTAAATCAGACCAATTCTCCCAGTTAAAACAATTAGAATAGTTGCATGGAATTAAAACAAAAATAATGTTGGAAGGCATTAGGAAATTATAAAAAATGAGAAAATTTGAGGGGCCAGAATTCTAGTGAGAACAGAGCCTCTAAATCCCCTTAAGACATTTTCTCATTCAAAAAATGATTCAGGGATACCAAGAAGTTAAGGAGAGAACTCCAGCTGAGAAGCTGAGTAGGGCTTTCAGCAGCTTCATAGCGCTAAGGAAATAAAACCTAGTTAACCCTCCAGGTATTCCGTCAACTCCTGAATGGGTTACACCCTAGGGCTTAGAGGCAAACCAGAAATAGTCCAGCCCTTGCAAATACTTATATCCAGCTTTGAATCATATAACTCTAGACTGAACTGAAGTGATCTCGTGCTCCTCGTATTGCCCATTTCTCTCTTTAAAAAGATAACGTGATTCAGAGCCTCAGATTATCTCTAAAATATTTTACATAGAATTCAGCAGACAATCAGATATGGCCAAGCATATGAGGAGATCCAATGAGATAACTGAAAACAAGAGAAAACACATATACTAGAAACGGTGTCAGAAGATCCACATGATCAAATTTTCAGATGACTGTGGCATTGGGTGGGAAGAGGAACTATTTTAGGGGCAATTTGGAATCTATATAAGTCAATCAAATAGAATTCTAGGACTTAAAATGCAAAACCTGAAATTAAGAACACAATACATGAGTTTACCAGTAGATTTGATAGAGTTGTATAGATAATTAAAGACCCAAAAGATAGGGTGATATAAACCATCCAGGCTGAAGCACAAAGAAAACAGGATGGAAAGTAAAGAGAAAACTGTGAGATGTAAGGGAGAGAAGTTTGTCATACCTGTAACTGGAGTTGCAGGAGTAAAGGAGAGAGAAGAAAGAACAGAAGCAATGTTTGAAGAGATTTTACTATAGGATTTAGCTGTGGTTATTTTTGCTGATTTTGACAAGTAGCTTCTCAGAATGGTAAAAATTGCTCAAAAGGGAAAGATTGAATATTAATGGCTAATTGCATATTTTGAACAGGAATTATTTTTCCTGATAGTTATAGAAAATTATGCAAAACAATTTAGAGTGTCTTTTTTTCTCTGGCTTCTGTTCTGCATAGTCTAATCTATGTGTATGTGAGCTTTCTATCGAGTGAGTGCCTAATCAATTTTTACACCAATTTGTTGCCAATTTGTTTCTCACTACATGTATAACAGTTTTCTGACACAACCCAGATTTTAACCCAGGTTTTTTGCTTTCTCTTTTTCCTTTCATTTTTACATATGCTCATAAAGGAGACTCAATCAATTGCCTGATATATTCAGAGTGCAATGATTCTAATATAAAAGCAAATGAGTCATTTGTCAAACTCTCATCTTCTTTCAGCATTTAGAGGGAATGGCTGTTTTTTATTTTTTAAACTTATTTTCTAGGACTCTGTCTTCTCCATCATTGCCTAAGACATATCAGGTTTTAAGGACTATGTAAGTCCTTATCTTTATGAAAAATGTCATTAACCTCATTAAATGAGATAAAAAAATCAACTACATATTCATTTTTCAACTTGTTGACACAACTCTCCTGAATAGTCTAGAAATTCAAAAGGAGAGAACCTTTGAACTTGTAGGGGTGGGAGATGAAGGGGTTAAGTAGAAGAACCCATTTTGTTCACCTGCCTCAGATATCCTGAACCACCTGTTAGGTGCCCCTTGTGTAATGTGAGTGGACATCACTTGCAAAATGTAATTAGTTATTTTAGCTGATACATTAATCCTTTAATATATTATTGTATCCAAGAGTTAATATTTTTTAGTTAAGGGAATTTTTGTGTATTACAGTGATTTCCCTTGAAGAAATTAATATTATTTGTGAGAATGACAGGTTGGTAGCAGAGGTGGTGGGGAAAAGATACCTTTGGGCAAGTGTCCTTTTCATAGTTCATTCAGATCACATGAAGTAAGAGGCAGCATAGTACAACAATCAGCAAGTTAACTCTGTACCCAGGAGGCCAGGTGTGGACCCCAATGCTACTGCTTACCTTAAATGTTGGTCTAGTTAGTTTCCCACATAATACAATGAAAGTAATAACAATAGGTGCTTAACTTACCACCTGGCACATTCTAAGTGCTCAATAAATGTTAGCAATGTTTAATACTATGAATAATATTTGCTGTTACTGAAGAATAATTTTGCAGTTCTTCGACCTTACAAAAAACAAAACAAAACAAAACCGGGTAGACACTATAACTGGAGATTGTTAACTGACATATATCAACATGTAGGTAACAATCCTAACAGAAAAATGGTAAAATCTATGGAGAACCACTGTGTAGAAAAGAATATCTCAAGACAAAATACAGATGCGAGGAGATGCTTAAATTCCATAAGGGGACATTAGTGAAAATAGTCATTGCAGGGTTACTTTTGATGGTGTTGGGGTTATTGGAGGCAATATGAATGTCCATTTCTGGAAGAGCAGATAGTTAAAAAGTGGTGAGTGCATGTTATGAGATACAAGTCTGCAGTTAAAAAAGTACATTCAGTGTGCACATAGCAGCAAAGTGTTGAATGTGTAAAAGTAACATTGAAAGGAATTAAAAATACAGGCACACAAAATAATAATCTATTTGCAAAGACATAGACAAAAGTTACACATTAAATACTTTTAAATGTTGGCCTGTGATAAGGGAAAAAAGGGGGATAAAGTATACAAATAAATTGTAATTAGAAAAAAACAACATAAGGTACCTACATATTACTGAAAATTTGAGATATAATGAAGTTATAGAGAAGTATAAAAAGCACTAGTTTTTCTGTTGTGTAACGTGCATGGCTAACATGTTGGTGTACTCTGTAATGGTTTATTTCCTAAGAGTTTTTCACACAAGTTCACATAGTTAAATAGTTGTACATATTTTATTTACATAATTAGGTTTGACTGTACATACAGTTTGTGTCCTTTGTTCTCCTAGCATTATGCCGTATTTATTTTCCCACCTAACTGAATATACTTAGAAAATGCATTAATTAATGGCTGTGTGGATTCCATCATATTTGTATTCTACATATGAATGTATTATGACAGATACAATGAATTGCCTCTTATTAGAAATATTGGTTATTTCTAAATTATTATAAACAATGTTACTTATTTTAAAATTTTTATAAACAATGTTACAATTATGATCTTTCCTAATAAATCTTCCTATACATTTCTGATTATTACTTGCTTCAGATGGATTCCTAGGAATATTATTCCTGGGTCAAAAAATACTTTAAGGATTGTACATTTATTACTCTAAACTAACTATGGAATAATCATAGTTATTGCTTCTTAAACTTCTGCAGTTTCCAAAATTATCATCTGATAAGTGAACAAATGGAGTCTAAAATTATTTTATCCTTTGTCAGTTTTCCCCCCAGGACTATTTATTTTCTCATTGTTCAAAAAAGTAGATGAATTTTAATATATAAGAGTTGCATCAGATTTTAAAGGTTTAGAACTGTTCCTTAAATGTTCTTAAGAGTATTCTTATTTTTTTGGTATTTTGCAATGTTTGTTAAAGTTCGTACTCTCAAATAGGTCTTCAACAAATATGTGCTTTGTCTACTTTCATAATAAAGCGGTGTATTTAGTAAGTGCTTACTAAGTGCCATACTGTGTGCTAAGTGCTTTTTATGACTTATTTTATTTGATCAACTAACCTCTGAGGCTGTGATTGTTGATATTTACATTTTACAGATGAGGGATCATTCAGAGGGTGAGTTACTTTTTCCACAGTCACACAGCTGGGAAGTAGCAGATGTTGAATGTGTGCTTAAATCTATCTGACTTCAGAACCTATGCTCTTTTGTATTCTTAAAAGTCATTTTGAGGATTAAAAGAATTATATCATTTTCTTAATTTTAAGGCATGAAATAAATGGTCTTTAATTAGTAGTGATACTGTTGGTTTTACCAGCAGCAGAATAGCATAAAGGTGATGGTTGAAGCCACAGAGTGCATGGGCTATACCCAAGGGAATAAATTGATTAAGAATATGTTACAGATATTCATGAGGGATATTTATAATTTAGGAGCAGCAGGAAGGTGTCAGAATAGCTTAACAATAGCTTAGAAACATACATAGTACATATATCATAGTATCATGCCACATAAAATTTGAAAAGGTAAGGTCATTGGACTCTCCCAGTGAACTGCTATTCATACTGAGTTACCAATAAACACAACCATCATCCATCCAGTTTCTCAATGCAGAAAGCTGGCAGTTTTCCTTAATTCTTTTTTAACTTCCCTCACTCCGCCATTCAGTTAATCACTTATTCAGCCTCCTAACAATATCTCTCAAAATGTCTGCCCTCTCCTCTCTGTCCTCACTGCTATTTCCCCAGTTCAGGAAATCTTCACCTCCTGCCTAGATTACTCCAGCAACTTCTCAGTTCTTTGTGCTTCTTGGCTTACTCCCCTCTAGCCCATTCTCCACTGTGCTACCAGACTGTTTCTAAAAGATAAATGTGACCAGTTCAGCTTTCTGCTTAAAACCTATCATGGGTTCTCACTGACCTTAGGATAATGACTTAGCATAAGTTATGAAGCCCCATAAGATCTGTTCTCTTTCTAGTCAATCTCATCTCACTGTTATTCATCTAGTTGTAATCCAGCTGTTCCATACTTACTTTAGTTTCTAGTACCCATCCTGTGCTCTGGGACTTAACATATGTCATTCCCTCTGGAACAGTCTTTCCTTCTCTCCTGTCCTCTCTCTTTCCCTCGGCCTCTCCCTCTCCCTTTTAGCCTTTTCTGGTTAACTCATTCTTCAGATAGCAGCTTAGGTTTTACTTTGAGAAGTCTTTGGGTTCCTTCTGGTTAGCTACTGTACTTTACAATCCCACAGCATCTCATGCATCTACCAAAGCAATCACTACCCATTATTGTAATTTCTTGTTTAACTTTCTGTCTGTACCTCCAGACAATAAGTGGCTCTGTGCAGAATTTTTTATATCCACTCTCATCATTATCCCCAGCACCTGAAACAATACCAAACCTATAGTAGATACTCGATAAATACTTCTTAAATAAGTCCTATGAATGATTATATGCAGCATGAAATTGTTTTGTATGTTAAGCATATCATTTATAAAATGAAATTTTAGCAGCTATTATAAACCTCAGGGTTTTCTATAGGTGGTGAGAGGGATGAAGTGTGGTTTGATTTGACTTTTTTTTTAATTCTAATTTTTAAATGACTAACAGATATATGAGGCAGGTTTAAAAGAAGAAAAAATCTAGATTTAATAAGAAATTCTCACAATTGGGTTTATTATAATCTTTTAAAGGGATAAAAATTAAGCAGAAACCAGATGCCCTTAACGTTTTCAGTTCAATAATCAGTAGCATTCAAATGCAATTATTATGAGTATGAATATTCATCTATATAAATAAGTATGCCAGAAAAAATAGAATCATATAAGTAATTTCCTTTTCATTTACTAGGAATTCAGTTTTTAAGTGTTCAGACTCTAAGGCATTCTTATAATCCATGAAATGACCCAAGTCAGCCACATCTGTTCAAAATGCTTTTTAAAATGCTTATCTTAACATAAGTTAGATGGCAAACCAGTGTTAACTTTCCCTGTAAGCTTTATCTAAAAGAGAACACAGCACAATTTAGATATATGTGAAGCAATGAATATGCTTTTATGCAATGAAAATTATATTGTATAATAAGTAAAAAATGATCTTCTTTTATTAATAATCCAACTGGTTAGAAAACAGCAAAATATTTCTTTTCGATGGTTTAAGATCCTTTAGAATTTTTATTTTATCTATTGTATTAGCTTTATATCTTTGTATTCATACAAAGGTTGGGACCAAATTGTGGGTGTCAGACAAAATAGTATGTTTGTTCATCTTACCCAGTGGTCAGCTGGTCCAAATCTTTTTCTATATAACATTCTCCAAATGGCTAAAAATGGGGGTTGAGGGGAATGTGACATCACTGATTCAGTGGCTAATGAGATAAGGAAAACATTAACTAGCACATGTGAATTTTATTTACTCTTTCAGATTTCCAACACCAGAGGATAAAAATGCAATTTCTAAGGGTAGAGGAAAAGAAGTTGGTAACTTTCTCTGCCCTTTTACTTGGTAAATTCTGATTAGGAGCGGCTTTATTTCTGGTTCAGATTAGATCTATCAGTTTATGTCTATCAGGCCCTTTTCTGGAAGCATGCATGGGTATCTGGACCATAAGGAGGGCACCCCATTGGTCACTAAGTACTATGAGCTACATGCTGCTAGAAAGAAGCTAGGAGAGTGTCTAAGGGATTTAGAAAGTAGTTTCATAAGGAAAAGTCACACATGAAGAATTTCAAGTTCAGGAGGTACATAGTGACGCAATGTAGAAATACATCATAAGGCAGCACAGGATAGTCGCACAGATAGTAACAAGGGCAATTCCTTTTAAGCTGAAGAGAAGGAAACGAAATGTTGCGATTTGTCACTTTTTATTTCATTTTATAAGATTTAGTATCAAAAGATCCTTCTGAATTTTTATCTATTGTATTGGCTTTATCTCTTTATATCCATGCAAAGGATAGGGTCAAATGGCTGAAATGTCAGTCAGTCTACAGAGTTTGATTTTATTGAATAGGTAATAGTCACCAAAAAGTTTCAAGCAGATGAATGCCATGGTCATTTATTGTTAAGGAAAGTTAGTGTGGTGATAATATGTAGGATAGATTGGGAGCTATGAAAACTAAGCAGGAACACAAGAGATGACAAGTGTGAAGTGATCATGAAAGATGTTAGAAGACATTTGTTCACTTTATCCATCTTATTTACTGCCATGCCCCTAGTATATATTCTATATAGATCTCATTATATATTCTATATACTAGGGGCACTTAGTAAGTATTGGGTAAAGATTTGTTGATTCGGTAAATGAATTAATGAAAATTTTTTAAATATAGGCTCTTTGGCAGAAGGAATGACAGAAGAAAAGGAAGGAGTTAAGTCCTTCAGTATTTCAGGCATTCAGGTTGATTGAACCATTACAGAAATAGAGAAATGAACAGGGAGAAATGGTTATGAGAAGAAAATCAAGAACTTTGTTTTATTCATTTTAAATTTAAGACAAGGCTCAGAAGTAAAACACTCAGTAAGAATTTTGAGTGGGGACTAATAGATGGAAGAGAGATCGGTGGCTAGGGGGGGTTTTGCTTTGAGAACCATATGCATAGAAGTAAGACATATAGTAGTGATCATAATCCTCAAAGAAGGGAGTACATAGATAAAAGAACAGAAAGCCCAAGGGAAGGGCAAATTTAATAGAGAAAAAATGCCACATGTTGAGTGTTTTCCTGTGCACCAGGGACTGAGTTAAAAGCTTTGCATGAATCATTTATCTGTTTGAACAGTCACAATATGCCCAAAACAGTAGGTATTACCTAGGAAAATGGAAATCCAGAGAAGTTAAGTAATTCATCCCAGGTCCTATGCCTAACAAGTGTTGGAGTCAGGGTATGAACCTAGATCTGTCTATCCCTGGTTTCCATCTTTGCTGAAACTACTCTCTGTTCATGAATTTCATCTATCTTTTTCACTAAATCCTTTAATATTTATGTATATAATTATATATAATTTTATGTATTATTCATAATATAAATATAATATATAATATACTATATAAATAATATAAAATATATAAGTTATATATTAAATATAGAAATATATAGATATAGAGATAAAATGATATATGAAAATATAAATTAAAATATATTTGTATTTATTTATAATATAAGTATAAATATGAATTATATATTTATAATATTTTAATATTTACAGTAGTTACATTATAGTCTTTGCCTGAGTTCAGTATTTGATTAATGTTAGATCTATTTCTATTTTTCTGTTTGTTTTTCTTTTGATTATAAGTCACAGTTTTCACTTTTTGACATCTTTTTTTTTATGTATTTTATGGTACTCAATAAAAAAGAACAGTAGAGAGTAAAGTAATTAATATTTACCCCCCAAAAGCCACATCCCTTCCTCTGTCTGGCAGATAGTCTAGCGTGTTTATTCTGGTTAATTTCCAATTGAGCTGGGTCTGACCTGAGTTGCATTTTGTTTCAGTTTACCACTTGTTTCAGATGCTTTCATTTATCAGGGCTTGCGATCTATGCTTCAGTGAGTCTAGGTATCTCTGTCTCTGTCTCTCACTCTTTTTCCTCCCCTCCGCTCTTCTTCCTCTCCTCCCCTTCCCTCTCTCCTTTCTTTCCTCCCTCCCTCTCCCCCTGCTTTACTGTCCTGCCACCAGTGTTTTGTGCCTTTTCACAGGCTTATTGCTCTAAGCCTCTCCTTGCCTTCCTCCTGACCTTCCAAGCCTTGGAAAAAAATCTTAGTCTTCCTCCCTGTGAAGGAAGGCTTTGGCACAGTGAAAGCTCACATGTCAGTGCACCTGGTTAAGGCCTTTAGGAAAGAATTGGCAAGCTATGGGAAAGAACTGGTAGGCTATACTGACTCCCCAGGTCTTCTCAGGACTCTAATAAGCCATCACAAACGTCCACAGATGGTCCTGTATTTGGCTACTTTCTACACACACTGATAGAAATCCCTTGTCTGTGGAAGTATGCTGTTTGCCCATTGGGAAGGTGGCTCTTGATGTTTACTCACCTAGAAAAGACTTCACCTTGATCTGGAATTTAGTCCACCCAGACTTCTTTGCATTCTCAGCTCTCCGTATGTAAAACAAAAAAGCATGATTTTGTAACTTGTTTAGCATATTTTTGCTGTTATGGTGAGAATAATTGTCTACTTCTGCTTTTCACATACTAACTGAAACTGTTCAATATATTTTAATCATTAATGAATATTAGACCTCAGTGAAGAAATAGACAATGTGAAAAATATTTGTTTTTTTACTTTTCAATATAGTTTGCTATTTTATGTACTTAAATTATGAAAAGAATCATGACAATTCAGTGAGAAACTAAACTTTAGAAAAACTGTTACCTATTTAGCATTTTCAATGACAATAAGACTGATGGAGAAATTTATCAAAGGGAATTGTAAAACTGTATTGGGAATGATTGTTAGCATCTAATAATGGCAATTTTGAGTTGAAGCCAAACACAGACCTGAGACAGGTTAGAAATAAAGTTGCAACTTTCTGTGAACAGTGTAAATATTAGGAACACACACTTAATAGGCTTTATGAAACTAAATGGAATATTTTGTACCCCAAACATGTTTCTGGAATGTGCACGTCTAGATTCTCCCACTTCCTAAACTGACCCTTTCTATAACGGGCATACGTCATGCTTTTGTGCTCCAAGGATGTCAATTTCTAAGAGAATACTAGGTCTTAGCAGAAGATTCATTACAGAAAGTGGTTGACTGGCATGGGTTTTGCTTCTGCAGAAGCTTTTTGCAGAACATCAAAGGATCTTGAAGCTGGCCAAAAGTAAGCCAATAAAGAGGGATTTTTCTCTGAGGACTTAGGTCTGTTAGAACTTGAAGCTAGTAGAGTTTAGAGTGGCTGCAAAAGACATCCTAAGGATTCACAGACTACTTCTTGGTTCATCAGTTATAGAAACCACTGAGCTCTTTATTCAGATTTCTTGACCTAGAATCTGTATTCATGCTAGTGAATCAGTAATTGAAAGGGAGGAGAGATTGTGTGTGTCATTTATAGAAGCAACATCACTGTTTCATTTTCTTGTGGTGTTGAAATACAGGGTGTAGTATATTTGATAAGCTTTAAAAGACCAGGGGTGTTGTGTTGTTTACTTTCAGGTCTTCCTCATCCCACACAACCTGCCTAATAATCATTGTTCTGGTTGAAGAAGTGATATGAATTAATATTGTGGAAATATTTTGTGTGAACTGAAAATATCGCTGGATACATACAAATTTTAGATTTCCAAGTACTGACAGTCTTTTTTTTTTAATTTTTTAATTAACATATAATATATTATTAGCCCCAGGGGTACAGGTCTGTGAATCGTTAGGCTTACACACTTCCCAGCACTCACCATAGCACATACGTTCCCCAATGTCCATAACCCAACCACCCCTTCCCTACCACCCCCAGCAACCCTCAGTTTGTGTTATGAGATTAAGGGTCTCATGGTTTGTCTCCCTCCTGATCCCATCTTGTTTCCTTTTTCCTTCCCTACCCTCCAAACCCCCCACTTTGCCTCTCAAATTCCTCATATCAAGGAGATCATATGATAATTGTCTTTCTCCGATTGACTTTTTTTGCTCAGCATAATACCCTCTAGTTCCACCCACGTTGTTGCAAATGGCAAGATTTCATTTTTAATGGCTGCATAGTATCCCATTGTATATATATGCCACATCTTCTTTATCCATTCATCTGTTAATGGACATCTAAGTTCTTTCCATAGTTTGGGTATTGTGGACATTGCTGCTATAAACATTCGGGTGCAGGTGTCCCTTCGGACCTCTACATTTGTATCTTTAGGGTAAATACCCAGTAGTGCGATTGCTGGGTCATAGGATAGCTCTATTTTCAACTTTTTGAGGAACCTCCATGCTGTTTTCCAGAGTGGCTGCACCAGCTTGCATTCCCACCAACAGCGTAGGAGGGTTCTCCTTTCTCCGCATCCTTGATAGCAGCTGCCATTTCCTGACTTGTTAATTTTAGCTGCTCTGACTGGCATGAGGTGGTATCTCATTGTGGTTTTGATTTGTATTTCCCTGATGCCGAGTGATGTAGAGCACTTTTCCATGTGTCTGTTGGCCATCTGGATGTCGTCTTTGCAGAAATGTCTGTTCATGTCCTCTGCCCATTTCTTGACTGGATTATTTGTTCTTTGGGTGTTGAGTTTGCTAAGCTCTTTATAGATTTTTGGATACTAGCCCTTTATCTGATATATTGTTTGCAAATATCTTCTCCCATTCTGTCAGTTGTCTTTTGGTTTTGTTGACTATTTCCTTTGCTGTGCAAAAGCTTTTGATCTTGATGAAGTCCCAATAGTTCATTTTTGCCCTTGCTGCCCTTGACGATGTTCCTAGGAAGAAGTTGCTGCGGCTGAGATCGAAGAGGTTGCTGCCTGTGTTCTCCTCAAGGATTTTGATGGATTCCTTTCTCACGTTGAGGTCCTTCATCCATTTTGAGTCTATTTTCGTGTGTGCTGTAAGGAAATGGTCCAGTTCCATTTTTCTGCATGTGGCTGTCCAATTTTCCCTACACCATTTGTTGAAGAGACTGTCTTTATTCCATTGGGCATTCTTTCCTGCTTTGTTGAAAATTAGTTGACCATAGAGTTGAGGGTCTATTTCTGGGCTCTCTATTCTGTTCCATTGATCTATGTGTCTGCTTTTTGTGCCAGTCCATACTGTCCTGATGATGACAGCTTTGTAATAGAGCTTAAAGTCTGGACTTGTGATGCCACCAACTTTGGCTTTCTTTTTCAACATTCCTCTGGCTATTCGAGGTGTTTTCTGGTTCCATTTAAATTTTAGGATTATTTGTTCCATTTCTTTGAAAAAAATGGATGGTATTTTGATAGGGATTTCATTAAACATGTGCATTGCTTTAGATAGCATAGACATTTTCACAATATTTGTTCTTCCAATCCATGAGCATGAAACATTTTTCCATTTCTTTGTGTCTTCCTCAATATCTTTCATGAGTACTTTATAGTTTTCTGAATACAGATTCTTTGCCTCTTTGGTTGGGTTTATCCCTAGGTATCGTATGGTTTTGGGTGCAATTGTAAATGGGATTGACTCCTTAATTTCTCTTTCTTCTCTCTTGTTGTTGGTATATAGAAATGCAACTGACTTCTGGGCATTGATTTTATATCCTGACACTTTACTGAATTGCTGTACAAGTTCTAGCAGATTTGGAGTGGAGTCTTTCAGGTTTTCCACATAAAGTATCATATCATCTGCAGAGAGTGATAACTGGACTTCTTCTTTGCCAATTTGGATGCCTTTAATTTCTTTTTGTTGTCTGATTGCTGAGGCTAGAACTTCTAGTACTATGCTGAATAGCAGTGGTGATAATGGACATCCCTGCCGTGTTCTTGACCTTAGCGGAAGAACTCTCAGTTTTCCCCCATTGAGGATGATACTCACTGTGGGTTTTTCATAGATGGCTTTGATGATATTGATGTATATACCCTCTATCCCTACGCTCTGAAGAGTTTTGATCAAGAAAGGATGCTGTACTTTGTCAAATGCTTTTTCAGCATCTATTGAGAGTATCATATGGTTCTTGTTCTTTCTCTTAGTAATGTATTGTATCACATTGATTGATTTGCAGATGTTGAACCAACCTTGCAGCCCTGGAATAAATCCCACTTGGTCGTGGTGAATAATCCTTTTAATGTACTGTTGGATCCTATTGGCTAGTATTTTGGTGAGAATTTTCACATCTGTGTTCATCAAGGATATTGGTCTGTAATTCTGTTTTTTGATGGGGTCTTTATCTGGTTTTGGGATCAAAGTAATGCTGGCCTCATAAAATGAGTTTGGAGGTTTTCCTTCCATTTCTATTTTTTTGAATAGTTTTAGGAGAATAGGAACTAATTCTTCTTTAAATGCTTGGTAGAATTCCCCTGGGAAGCCATCTGGCCCTGGGCTCTTGTTTGTTGGGAGATTTTTGATGACTGCTTCAATCTCCTTACTGGTTAGGGGTCTGTTCAGGTTTTTTGTTTCATCCTGGTTCAGTTGTGGTATTTTATGTCTCTAGGAATGCATCCATTTCTTCAAGATTGCCAAATTTGCTGGCATATAGTTGCTCATAATATGTTGTTATAATTTTGTATTTCTTGGTGTATTTCTTTCATTCATGATTTTATTAATTTGGGTCCTTCCTCTTTTCTTTTAGATAAGTCTGGCCAGGGGTTTATCAATCTTATTAATTCTTTCAAAGAACCAACTCCTAGTTTCATTGATTTGTTCTGTTGTTTTTTGTTCTTTGTGGATTTTGTTTTTGTTTTTTGTTTTTGTTTTTTTTTTTCGTTTATTTGTTTGTTTTAGTTTCTATTTCATTGATTTCTGCTCTGATCTTTATGATTTCTCTTCTCCTGCTGGGTTTAGGCTTTCTTTCTTATTCTTTCTCCAGCTCCTTTAGATGTAGGGTTAGGTTGTGTGTTTGAGCCCTTTCTTGTTTCTTGAGAAAGGCTTGTATCGCTATATATTTTCCTCTCAGGACTGCCTTTGCTGTGTCCAACAGATTTTGAACAGTTGTGTTTTCATTATCATTTCTTTCCATGAATTTTTTCAAGTCTTCTTTAATTTCCTGGTTCATTCTTTAGTGGGATGCTCTTTAGCCTTCATGTATTTGGGTTCTTTCCAAATTTCCTCTTGTGATTGAGTTCTAGCTTCAGAGCATTGTGGTCTCAGAATATGCAGGGAATGTTCCCAATCTTTTGGTACCAGTTGTGACCTGATTTGTGCCTCAGGATGTGATCTATTCTGGGGAATGTTCCATGTGCACTAGAGAAGAATGTGAATTCTGTTGCTTTGGGATGGAATGTTCTGAATGTATCTGTGATGTCCATCTGGTGCAGTGTGTCATTTAAGGCCTTTATTTCCTTGTTGATCTTTTGCTTGGATGATCTGTCCATTTCAGTGAGGGGAGTGTTAAAGTCCCCTACTATTATTGTATTATTGTTGATGTGTTTCTTTGATTTTGTTATTAATTGGTTTATATAGTTAGCTGCTCCCATGTTAGGGGCATAGATATTTAAAATTGTTAGATCTTCTTGTTGGACAGACCCTTTGAGTATGATATAGTGTCCTTCCTCATCTCTTATTATAGTCTTTGGCTTAAAATGTAATTGATCTGTTATAAGGATTGCCACCCCAGCTTTCTTCTGATGTCTATTAGCATGGTACATTGTTTTCCACCCCATCACTTTAAATCTGGAGGTGTCTTTGAGTCTCAAATGAGTTTCTTGTAGACAGCATATTGTTAGGTTTTGGTTTTTTATCGATTCTGATACCCTTTGTCTTTTGATTGGGGCATTTAGCCCATTAACATTCAGGGTAACTATTGAGAGATTTAGTGCCATTGTATTGCCTGTAATGTGACTGTTACTGTATATTGTCTCTGATCCTTTCTGGTCTACTACTTTTAGGCTCTCTCTTTCCTTAGAGGACCCCTTTCAATATTACCTATAGAGCTGGTTTGGTGTTTACAAACTCTTTTAGTTTTTGTTTGTCCTGGAAGCTTTTTATCTTTCCTTCTATTTTCAATGATAACCTAGCAGGGTATAGTATTCTTGGCTGCATGTTTTTCTCATTTAGTGCTCTGAATATATCATGCTAGTTCTTTCTGGCCTGCCAGGTCTCTGTGGATAAGTCTGCTGCCAATCTAATATTTTTACCATTGTATGTTACAGACTTCTTGTCCTGGGCTGCTTTCAGGATTTTCTCTTTCTCACTAAAACTTGTAAGTTTTACTATTAGATGACGGGGTGTGGACCTATTCTTATTGATTTTGAGGGGTGTTCTCTGTGCCTCCTGGATTTTGTTGCTTGTTCCCTTTGCCATATTAAGGAAATTCTCTACAATAATTCTCCCCAATATACCTTCTGCTCCCCTCTCTCTTTCTTCTTCTTCTGGAATCGCAATTATTCTAATATTGTTTCATCTTATGGTATCACTTATCTCTCGAATTCTCCCCTTGTGGTCCAGTAGTTGTTTGTCTCTCTTTTGCTCAGCTTCTTTATTCTCCATCATTTGGTCTTCTATATCACTAATTCTCTCTTCTGCCTCATTTATCCTAGCAGTAAGAGCCTCCATTTTTTTTTTAATTTTTTTTTTAAGATTTTATTTATTTATCGGAGAGAGACAGAGAGGGCATATATGCAGAGGGAGAGGGAGATGCAGACTCCCTGCCAAGCACAGAGCCTGATGTGGGGCTCGATCCCAGGACACTGGGATCATGACCTGGGCCGAAGGCAAATGCTTAACAACTGAGCCACCCAGGTACCCCAAGAGCCTCCATTTTTTATTTCACCTCATTAATAGCTTTTTCGATTTCAGCTTGGTTAGATTTTAGTTCTTTTATTTCTCCAGAAAGGGCTTTTATTTCTCCAGACAGGGTTTCTCTAATATCTTCCATGCCTTTTTTGAGCCCAGCTAGTACCTTAAGAATCGTCATTCTGAACTCTAGATCTGACATATTATCAATGTCCCTACTGATTAGGTCCCTAGCCTTCAGTACTGCCTCTTGTTCTTTTTTTTTGTGGTGAGTTTTTCCTCCTTGTTCTTTTATCCAGATAAGAATATATGAACGACACAATAAAATACTAAAAAGGTGGCAAAGACCTCAGAAAAATGTGCAGTAACCAAATCAGAAGAGACCCCAAATCGTGGGGAGAAGAAAGGGGGTAAAAAGTTAAAAAAAATTTTTTAAAAAAAGAAAGAAAAAGAAAAAAATATATATATGTTGATATATATATATTGGACTGATGAATAGAATAGAGCCACCCACTTGGTTTTGGGTGCATTTTAGTCTCTTAGGAGAAACTACCTCCCAAAATTTTAAAGAAAGAAAAACTTATATCTATAAAAAAAATAAGGAACATCACAATGAAGGAATGGAATATGACTATAGAGGTGAAAATTTAAAAAAAATTTCTAAAAAAGGAGTTGACAAGATAAGTTCGTTGGGAAAAGAAAAAGAAAGCGGAGAGAATTTGCTCAGGCTGGAGACTAGAACAAACCCTGTGCTAAATATAGGGTATATTTTGATCTATTAGAAGAAGTTGTATCCCAAAATTTTTCAGGAGAAAAAACCCTATCTATATACAAAATATAAAGTTAAATACAACGAAGGATAAATTATGACTATAATAATAAAGGTTCAAAAAGTTTTTTTTTTAAGAAGCTTAAGATAAACTAGTTAAAAAACGTTAAAAGAGGAAAGAGTAAAAGTTAAAAAATTAGAATAATAAAAAAATAAAATTAAAAATATTGAATTAACTTTGCAAGACTAAAGAATCATGGGAGAAAGCCATGAATTCCATACTTGCTTTCTCCTCTGGAATTCTGCTGTTGTCCTTGATCAGTGAGCTTGGTCTTGGCTGGATTTCTTGCTGATTTTCTGGGGGAGGGACCTGTTGTAGTGATTCTCAAGCCTCTTTGCCTGAGACATAATACTTGCCAGGGGCCTGGCTAAGTAATCAGCTCTGGTTCGCTCTCGGAAGCTTTTGTTCCCTGAAGCTTTCTGTAGAGCTCTGAAGGACAAGAATATAAATGGCAGCCTCCCAATGTCCCACCCGGAGTTGCCGAGAACTCGGAGCCCCACTCCTCAGTGTGCCCTCGGAGAAAAGCACTCAATCACACCTGTCTCCCTGGTCTCCGGCCATGCTCCGAGCTCATCCGGCCTGTGGCCTGTGACTGAGTGTTTCTGTCTTTGGCACACACCCCTGTTTGGAGTCTCCAAACCCAGCAGATCCCTGCCGGTCTTGGTGGGGGGGGGGGGGTGTCTCTCTGGATCTACCACTTCTGGGATCCCTGCTCAAAGAGCAGTGGTCCGACTGTGCCGTGGATCACAGTTTAAGGTAACCCTGAACTGCGAGCTCACTCCTCTGCTCTGTCTCTGTAACTGGCTTCCTCGCTCTAATACCTGTGAACTCTGCTACACTCAGACACCCCCGATCCTCTGTGACCCTGCAGGACCTGAGACCACGCTGTCCCCATAAGGGCTCCACCCCCGCTTAGCCTGTGGAGTGATGTCCCTCAGTAGAGTAGACTTCTAAAAGTTCTGATTTTGTGCTCTGTTCCTCCACCACTTGCCAGGAGCCGGCCCCTCCCCCCGAGGCCTATCTTCCCTTCCCTTCAGATTCACTTCTCTGCAGGTTCTACCTTTCCAAAAGTGGTCAATTTTCTGTTTCTAGAATTACTGCTCTTCTTCTCTTCAATCTCCTGTTGGATTTGTAGGTGTTCAGAATGGTTTGATAACTATCTAGGTGAACTTCTGCTACCTGATGTCATCTTAGCCTGCTACTCCTCCACCATCTTGACTCCTCCTCCTGGCAGTCTTTTTATAATGAGAATGTGTTCGTTTAAATAGCAGCTTACATTGTTTTTACTCGAAACTAATAGAACTACTTCACTAACTACTTCACTAGGATAACAGCCATGCCAACTTTAATTTAAAAATCCAGTTATTCTTTGGTGGTAGATTATAGAAATTATGCAAAGCTTAAGTAAAGAATTTTCTGATGAAAGGAAGCTAATAATTGATAAGGTATACTCCCTCATAAAAAGACTGACCATAAAGGTGAGATCAGAAGGTTCATTTGATGGAAAGTTCCTGGAATAGGAAGACCAGTGAAAGGGATATCAGCAAAAAAGAGGACAGATCCTAGCTACAGAATGAGGAAACATCCCTGAAACCCATATCCTGTTATTATTTCTACATTTTAATTTCAGAGCAGATATTAATTTAATTTGATTTAATATAGTAAAGTAATCTGTTCCTGTTATCTGCTCCCGCAAGGACCAACTGCCATAATACTGTCTCACTGCTTCTCTACTTCATGACTTAAGGTGAAAATTTCTGCTTTGCTCTTGTGAACTCATATAGAAAATGCCACCCAGCTTTCTTTCCCTCACTTTCCTTACTGTTTGGCTTTACAGTGTCATTCACATTACTGCTGATCCTTGAAAAGAGCAGTAGAATTCACACAGATCCATGCTTTAAGTCCCTATGGGCATATAGTCAAGAGTTTAAATATAATGGCTTCAGAATTATAGCACGGCTACAAAAATAACCGGAGAAATAAATGTGTAACTATTCAAATAAAACTGAAGACTTAGGCCATAGTACCAGCACTGGCAGTAGCAGGCAGTATCAGTGGAGTCACTCTTCCTTTGGGCAATGAGGACTTTGGACTAGGGAGAGGCTCTAAGCAGGGAAAGCTATGAAATTCAGAGTGGAGAAGATGGAACATAGTAATAAAGCCTCAACACAAGAACAGGAAGATTCTTTGACACAGTCAGTGAGAGTGTTTCCTGAGTCCTGCCATACATGGACCAAATGGGAAATGATTTTACTCTCAGTCTCGGGATTATTTAAGTAATATAACTTCTATTTAGTGCAAATCACAGGATGTTTGTTGTTTCTTTGCTTACCTGTTTTTTTTTTTTTTTATTTCAGGCTTAATTAGATAACATGATAAGCTATCCCAACCTTTCTTGGCATTAGACCTTCCTAAGACTTGTCTACAGCCTTGGAACTTGCATTAGTTCTCAGTACCTTTGGAACTTCACTAATAATAACCTCAAGCATAATGACCATGTTTGTGACTCCCTTTTGTTCACAGGCCAAAGGAAAGGCCTTACATTGCTTTCTCTGTGTCTCCAAGAAATGCTCTAAACACACCCTATTTCCCCCCATTCACATATAGGTCAAAGGGCAAAGGGGAAGCACAATTCTGCTGCATACAGTCTCATTTACTACTACATGACTAGGTACCTTTTCTCCTTAGCCTTCTTTGAGTCTAAAGCTAATGTCATTCCTAAAATTTATGGTAATCTCTAAGTTTTCTCGTTATATGTAAATTGTTGGCCTTTACATCTTTATATAGGGGTTTTGGGATTACTAAAACTCCTGTGCTTTTATGATAACATTTTTCAAATGGCTTTAAACACATTTTAAGTTGAAATACAAAGTTATTTTCCTGTAGCTTGTGATCCTTTTTTGGAATTAAAGTTTCTTGGATGGATTTTTTTTTTAGGAAAAAATAGTATTAGTTAAATGAGCGTTTTTGCTGCCTAATTTGAGTTTCCTGTTTTGTTGTTGTTATTCTCTTACTTTCAGCTCTCTAAGAAGTATGGAGTCCATGTTTGTGGAGAAGGAGGAGAGTATGAAACATTCACTTTGGATTGCCCTCTATTTAAGAAGAAAATAATTGTGTAAGATATCATTTCAGCATTTCTTCCCTTTCCTTAAATTTAAGTGATGGAAACAACTTAACATTAAGCTTGAGGCAACTTTTGTTGGGAGAAATAGAACGTGTCCTCCAAGTTCACAAACACTCAATTTGTTTAATACGAGTGAAGTCGTCTGAATACCTAAATCAATACCTGACAAGGCGAGGCCTTCATAGAAGGCTATAAACTTTTTAGATATTGCACTTTCGTTTACTTGCTGATTATGCCCTGCAGTAAAACTGGTACCTACACACTGACACTTTTATCCTTTCATGAAGTGTGAATTGCCTGTATTATTTATCTTTCATTACAGCTACATTTGATAAACTGCCACATCAGTAGCCTGTGGGTTCCATTAACTCCATCCTCTTTTTCCTTTTTCTTGGCTTTTACAACTTGGAATAGTAATGCTAAACATTTCTCTTTTATTATTTGGGGTTATTTTTACATATAAACTTTGTTTTTGAGTGAATTCGGTTTGTGGCAAGCACTGTGATTTCTTTGCCATAGATTGTTAAAATTAGCGTAGTGAAAAACAAGAACTTCCTTTTTTTTTTGCAGTCTGTTAACGTTGTTATCTATACTCTAATTTGTGTTCCTCTTCTCCTATGCTAAGAGAGCACTTGATCTGCTTTTTCTGAGCTCTTATTCTTGGAAAAGACTTGCAGAATTATGCTCGACTTCAGGAACCACATCTGATGAAAGACTGGCATCCTGTTTCGAGTGGACAATTCAACATGTTCACCACTAAGGGGTGATTTCTTTGTACATATTAATAATGAGTGAAGGAGTGATCTAAGAATATTAAAATGGAATGCCTGGGTGGCCCAGTTGGTTTAGTGTCTGTTTTCAGCTCAGGTCGTGATCCCAGGATCCTGGGATTGAGTCCTGCATCAGGTTCCTTGCTCGGCTAGGAGCCTGCTTCTCCCTCTGCCCTCCCCCTGTTTGTGTTCTCTTGCTCTCTCATTCTCTCTCTGACAAATAAAATCTTTTTTAAGAAAAAGAGAGAGAGAGAAAGAAAATTAAGACAATTCTATGTGAATTTTCTAAAAAATACATTTATCTAGTGAAACATGGCCAAGACATTTTCATTATCATATATGTAATATTCATCCACTCTTACTTCTTTCATGTTTTTCTAACTTCTTTTCCATTAATAATCATTGACAGAATTTATTTCGCAAATATTTATCAAGTACCTATTATGTCTAAAGCATTCTACTGGGCACCATTGATGTTCAAAGATAGCTCCTGCCTTCAGAGGTTGAGTGGAAGACACATCTATGTACAATTAAGATACAAGATGATAAGGGATAAAAGTTATAAGTTCATATGTAGGAGATTGTTCTTCTGGCTACTGTGATCACAAAATAATTCATGAATGAAATGTACATTAGGTCTTACTTTCATAAGAAACTACCATTCCATTATTCAAGAAGAGTATTTGCATGCGCAGGTGAAATATAGTATAATGGGGGAACTTACAGTATATTTACTTATTAATATGAGACTAAATTCATAAAAAAAAGACATGCTAAAAGGAAAATGCCAAAGAATACAATTTTTCCCATTTATTTGACAACTTGAGGTTCTAAAAGTCTTTATGAACAACCTAGAATTATAAAAGATGTACTGCTTTACATTATATAAGCAGAAGGTCTGTTTATTATAGTGCTTTAGACCTGAAAACTGAAACTTTTGTAGACTTCATTTGTAGGCAAGGGAACCTAAGCCTGGCCAAGACAATGCCATGGGAGAAATCAGTCATGCTATTCTAGAGAGGGATGTCAGGGGAGGTATATTAAAACCCTTAGTGCTGAAATGTTTAGTTCAATTGAATAATCATTTATTGAGGTGAATTATATGGGTGGAACTCTTCAAGCTACTGCTTTGCTCTGTAGAAGTTTTTCCTCTAACAGGAGAGACAGACGCATCAACTACATAAGTGCTAATACATACAGGTGTGTATCTTGAGAGCACAGAGGAAGCACTGTCTTTTCATTCCTACTCATTTACCAGTTCATCACTCCTCTAATTCTGATGCTTAACCATATTCTGTGCTTCTTTCTTCATAGGCTATGCCTCCCCTTATTTTCATAACTTTTTTACTTGATGCCTTTTCTCTAGCTTGCCTTCCCATTTTTCTCCTCTTTGCTAAACCCTTCCTTTTTTTTCTTTTCTTTTTAATTGAAATATAGTTGACACATGATGTTACATTACGTTACTTTCAGGTGTACAACCTAGCAATTCAACAAGTGTATAAGGTCTGCTCTGCCCATCACAAGTATGGCCACCATCTGTCACCATACAGCACTACTACTACAGTACCACTGGCTATCTTTCCTATGCTGTAAAAATCCTTCCATTTTTAAAAGCTTCTGTTGCCATCCCTTCTATTGCTTGTTCTCATTCCTGAGCTCTTAGAACACATATTTGTCACTCATAAGTGTTTGTTAAATATTGTTGAATTAATCAGTCATTTATTATTTTTAAAAATTTATCCCATTTCCACTTACTTGTATGTGTTCCTTTTTAGGTTATAATTGGAGGTGACAGGTTGAAACATATCCTAGTTTGTGGAAGAAGCGTGTCACCTATTATATATAAAATCTTTCCTCCTCTTTAAAATAGACAGTGTCATCATCATACCTACCTGATAAGCACTAAATGTGATACTGGGAGTGAATATACATTGCACATTCTAAAACTGTATGTAAATGAAAGTTACTTTATTTAGAGATGATACAACTAAAAGATAAGTTCTTGTAACTATCTGTTAAAAATTGACTATTAATAATACTGGATCTGGTAACTTTGAATTCATTCTTAGACAAATTAAAATTTCTCCTGTTCTGTGGTCTGCCACAATTGGCATAAAGCTAATTGATTATTAGGAATCCCATTTCAAATGTCTGATTGAAATTGTTTTGATGAAAAAGAGATCACCTCTAAGGAGAGAAAAAATAAACTTTTACCTGAGAAATGACTTGATTATTATTAGGGCTTTTTTTTTCTTCAAAAACACAGATTGAATCGAAGTAATTTAGAGAAATTGGGGTGGTTCTGGAAGTTTATTATAAGATACATTTTGCCCCAATTAACATTTTTTAAATCTTGTAGGAAAGACTGATGTAGCAGTCTTTGTCTGGAAGTAATTTAAAAATTTTCTAACTAGAGCATTTTACAATTCACTTTTCATGTCAATTAATATGTGATTACTCACTTTTAGACAGAGATTTTTAGTTCAGAAAGTGAAGGGTTTTTTTCTGAGAGGCCTTGAGGAAAACAATTACAGCTTAACCTTTATGAAAGGAGGATAATTTGGGGGCAGTTGAAGGTCCTCAAATAAAGAGCCTACTTATTACTTCTTGCTTTAAAATACATGTGTATATTTATTAGACATAAGAATGGAACTCTTAATGTGGTATTAATGAAAGTGATTTTCTTCTATTAATGAACATATTTTCAAAATGTCAGTATTCAATACATCCCCATCTTTCATTTGCATTATTAATATTACTATACTAATAAAGTTGCTACACATGGGATGGATGAAGGGAGGGGGGAAGGAAGGAAGTACTAAATTCTGTGGTTAAAACACTTTGTACTCATTTTTCCCACCTACTCCTATTTTCTACCCACTCAAGGCATAATTCAGCACAGGGCATCACAATGTGGCATTTAGCAGTGGGAATAAATCAAGTACTTAGCTACCTTCTGACATCTATCCTGTATTATGTGGGATGTATTTAAACTTACGAACTATTTTCCTTATATTTAAATGTTTAGACCTATTAAATGTTATCTTTATTATGCTAGAGATAGCATATGGTACATTGGTGTGTGTGCATGTATATATATGTACATGTATACATGCAGTGTACACATATTGAAAGTATCTATTCATGAGAAGATAGGTAATTAAAAAAATCAGTGTGGGTTTATGAGAATTCAATAGTGTGTAATGTGAAGATACTTAACAAAATTTCAACTGTAATCGTTTATTCAACAAACATCTGATGAAATACCAGACAGTGACTCTGTACTGAGCCAAGAGGGTTGGGGTGGGGGGGGTCACAGAAAGGGGGGAGTCACACAAAACTTGGTCCCTCTCTAAGAAGAAAGACAAGCATACAAACACATAATTGTAATGTAGTGGATGTGCAATGAAAGGCCTGTGAACACATTATGAAAGCACATAAAAGAAGACAACTAAGGACTATTGGAAAGTGTCAAGGAAGGCTTCACAGAAATGATACTGAAGATGTCTATGAGGACAAGTGTGAGTCCACAGGGAATATCTGTATACATAGTTTTCTCAGAGGAATGGTAGGAACAAAGATCATGGCTGTCTCAAGAGATAATGTCAGGGGTTTTTTTGTTCCGAAGTGAGGGTATAGGGCCTGACCTCACACCATGGGAGCCTGGCCTGACTCAGCTGTCCTTTTGAAGTTGTATCTAGGGGTAAGCCTAATGGAACAGCGAAAGGGAACATGGGCTAGCCCCCGAGGCTACTGAGAAGCCTCGGTTGTATAAGAGGTAGTGCCCAGACTTACTATGTGTATTAACAGGGAAAGGGGAGGAGAACACCAACTGGGAAGCATTTTTGCTGTGGCACAATTGGTCTTAATTTTCTGGGTCACTCTAAGGACATTTCTACAGATCCTACTCTAGGTTTCAGAGAAATCCGTGAAGTAGAAACCGAAGATCCTTGAAAGCTGAGTTTCAGTTGAGTTTCTGAAAGGGAGAAGAAGAGCAATGGTGGCATTATTCTGTTTGAAACTAAAAACTGTTCATTTGAGATCTAGTCTCTTCCAGTTGTTTGGCTTTGTATAAGTGAATGAAATGATGTTAGTCAGTTAGAGATTATGGGTTTAATAGAATCCGTAAAAATCATATTCTTCTTTATTTAGTGCTTAGAATATTCTGTATTTTCTCTGGATAACCATCTTTATTCAGAATGCAGTAATTACATTAATTAAATGAGCTATTTGCTGTCAACCTTCTGTTTCTAGTGCAGATAACTGGCATGAGAAGGGAGGGCCCGAAACCCTTTCTACTGACATAGCATTGGTTCTGGGTTAATTATAGTTTTGGTTCACTCCATTGTCAAGGATATCAAAACCAAACTGCCTAGATTAGGCATAATTGAGGTTCAGGGTCAGTTTCCAAGGCTGAGATCAGGAACAGGGAGATTGAAATTTAACGTAAAAGTAAGGTTGTGCATAGGAATTGGAATCTGCATCTGATTGATGATCTAAGATACGACCAGAACAAGCAGTTTTGGGGTAAGTAGAAAAAACAAGATTAGGGCTAACAAGCCAGAGGGGCAGGTGTGAGAAAGCAAGCCGGCCTCTTTACTTTCTCTTTCTCTTCCTCATTATACCAGAGACATCTTTTGGTTGATGTAGCCTGTGAAAGCAGGTTATATCTTTCTGTCAAGATCCTGACTCTTTAATAATTCTGTTTCTCTTATAACATAAGTTGCTTTCCTTGTAATGTCACCGAAGCCCTTTTTAATGTTATTTTTTCCTAAGCATTAACAAGAGGCATATTTGATATTAAAGGTTCATGAATAGTAGTTGACTCTTTTAATCATCAAAATTTTTTTTTCTCTATCTCTGATCTTTCAAAGGGGAAAGTAAACAGATTTTGTCCATGAAAATTTAATATTCTGGAGCCAAGTATTTTGAGGTTCCTTTTATTGCCACTAAATAACTTTACATTATAAAAGTTGACTCAAAAATATCTTACATTAGTGACAAAGTCAAATAAAGTTAACAATTTGTTTTGCTATCCTACAAAAGTTAAAATGCTAACAATGTATTAATATAAATAATGGTACTAGTTCCCAAGGCATTAAAGAGATATGGGGAAATTCTATTTTTAAAATTTAGTTGAAATGCAAAACACTATTGCTTTCTTAATAAACAACAATAAAAAATAATTAGTTATTAGAACTTCACACATAATCTTAGTTATTCATATGCGCTTTACAGGGTATCTTTGATAAAAGTTCAGTTAATTTACATGTATCCATATGGTGCCAGCAAGCAGTTCATACCATTTTACCTGAATGTGGTAATTACTATGTCAGACAATCAATTTTAATAGCAATGATATTGCAGTGTGAAGAGTTCACCTAGAGCTTAAAACCATCACCAGTACTGCTTTTGTGAAGGATAATTGAGATTTTGTGTGAAACACTGAATGAATTACCTCTTGAAAATGAAAGGAATAATGAAGATAAAGTGCTATTGTTTAATGGTTAGCCCCTACCAAGCAAATTTGTGAAAATGAAATTGAATAGGAATTTTAAGTCTCAAAACTGTTCAGAGAGCTTTGAGTGAACCTGAAAGTTGAACTATGTCATTATAAAGACAAAAGCGTCTTTACTTTTTCTTGTAAATTTAGCATCCTCGATCCTTTTCCCAATAAAATATTGGGTTCTTAAAAATAGATGTTAATCACTACATATTGTTTACCAGTGGAAATAAATACAAAAGTAGGATTTGGGATCTCTTCTAGTCACTAGCAGAGAACAATTTGCCATAATTTATGTAGTAAATAAACACACTATAAAACTTTTATGTTTTAGGGATTCATCAGAAGTGGTCATACATTCAGCTGATGCATTTGCACCTGTTGCTTATCTACGCTTTTTGGAATTGCACTTGGAGGACAAGGCAAGTAAATAAGATTCACTTTCCCAGTGATTTCAAGAGAAAATTAGGATATATGCATTGGCTCTGTATCTATAATGCTATAACAACAGATAAAGGGTAAAAAAAAAAAAAAAAGTCATTTTATCATTAATGATTTTTTTCCAGATCCTCAGTCAGTAACTAAAAATTTTGCAAATGTTTATGGTTTTGAGAACTCTATATGATGCCTAAGAAATTACATTTCTGAAGGGTTTGCATCTCACTTAAAAAGGGAATCATATATACATTAACCAATGAGAAGACAGGACAGTATACAACCAAATATTAAATCACCTGGTAAAATAAGAATTACTTCAATGTACATAAGCATGAGGGGAAAGGTTTGAGAATGAATTGGAGTTTCATTATACAAAGTTTAGGAGTGGAGGAAAAGAAAAAATAAAAGCTTTTCCAAAAATATCCAAGAGAACAGAAGTACAAGTGAAAGATGGAAAGTGAAGCAAAAGTGATAAAGAGTTTTATTTTAAATACGTTGATTGTCAAGATATAGCAGAATGTCAGTTTAAGGATGTCTTGTGGAATAGGTAGAGATCTGGATTAGACCCTTTGATTAAAGGGTCTTCTCCTTACTGGGTGTTGTAAGTGATGAATCACTGAATTCTACTCCTGAAACCAATATTGCACTGTGTATTATCTAATTAGAATTAAATAAAAATTTTTTTAAAGTCTGCCACTTGAAATATAAAGGATTAGAAGAAGTTTTCTGCATCTTTAGTGTTCTATCACCAAGTCTTGAGGCTATTTATGATAGGGAATCTGAAGAATCAAGAGGATTTAATGAAGATTGGCAAAGGAAGGAAAAGAATGGTAACCAGAAATCAGGATGAAAGAGTTTCTCTAGGAAGAAAATAATTATCAGTGTCTAGAAAAATTAAGATAGAAAGTAAGTCAAAAGCTGGTACTCCTTGAGAAAGTAAAGCTGTACTTTTCAAACATCCTTCATATCCAGTGAAACGAACCTCTTACTTTCTCAGTCTCTGCTGCTATTGCTGCCTTGTGCACACCCACAAAATATAAACTGTTGAATTTTTTGTTTTGTTTTGTTTTTAAATTTTTTTCTGACAGAGAGAGAGCAAGCACAAGCAAGGAGAGTGGCAGGCAGAGGGAGAAGCAGGCTCCCCACTGAGCAGAGAGCTTGATGCAGGACTCGATCCCAGGACCCTGGGATCATGACCTGAGCCAAAGGCAGCCGCTTAACCAACTGAGCCACCCAGGTGGCCCTTATTTTGTTTTGTTTTTGAGGAAACTTATTTTGTTCAGACATATCAGCCATTATATGTTCAGCTTTACCTAAATAGCTCATTGTTCACCTTGTTTTAGTATTTCATTTGTTCACAGTCCATTTGCCCTCTCAAAGAAAAGAATGTTATTTCTTTAAGGTGGAATATTCACTGACACTAAATAAATATGGTGCATTTTCTTTCTTCTTCTTCTTCTTTTTTTTCTTTTTTTAGGTGTCCACAGTGCCTGATAACTACAGAACATCTAATTATATACATAATTCTTGAAGAACATTTTGAACATTGTTTACTAAGCTGCCATTTCTATATGAAAAAAACTACATAACATTTTCTCAACTATTACATCCAGCTCGTTCTCTGCATTTTTTATTAGAAATATATATCTTTATCAGAAGAAGTTAGTAGGAACATTGATTAATTGGGGAAATGTGAAAGCCTCATTCATTATTATTGGTGACTTCCTCAGGATTCACTTTCTCTGACTTTAATTACCATGTCCTATCCATGACCTGTACATGGTATGTGGTCTTTTTTCCCCTTTTACTTCATCTCCAACTCTCATTTCTGTAACATTTATTTTCTTTCATCCCATTGTTTTATTTTTCTCCTTTTCTCTTTCCTGCTCTCATTTCTGCCAGTTGTCTAATGATGCAGAGCGTTTGAAAATCAGAATGAAAAGGCAGTTTACTTAGCCAATCAAGTTTATTCTACTGGATATTACTGGAATGACTTGTCATTTTTTGTTTCGATATAGTATTCATTTTATCAACAGTATTGGACAATCAGGAAGAATATAATTAGATCTGCGTATTTTATAACAATGAATAATGCAATTTTTATATCCAATGGGAAGAAGTCTTTTCAACAGATGGTGTTTGGGAAACTGGATAGCAACATGCAAACAAATGCAACTGGACCACTTTCTTACACCATACACAAAAATAAATTCATGGGGAAGGGAGGGAAAAAAATGAAACAAGATGAAACCAGAGAGGGAGACAAACCATAAAAGACTCTTCATCTCAGGAAACAAACTGAGGGTTGCTGGAGGGAAGAGGGGTGGGAGAGATGGGGTGGCTGGGTGATGGACATTGGAGAGGGTATGTGCTATGGTGAGGGGGAAAAAAATAAAAAGAAAATTAATTAATTAATTAATTCAAAAAAGATTGAAGACCTAAATATGGGACCTGAAACCATAGAAATTCTAGATGAAAACACGGGTAGTAACCTCTTTGACATCGGACATGGCAACTTCTTTCTAGGTAAAAGCTCCTAAGGCAAGGGAAATAAAAGCAAAAATAAACTACTGGTACTTCATCAAAATAAAAATCTTCTACACAGCAAACAGAACAATCAACAAAACTAAAAGACAACCTAAGGAATAGGAGAAGATATTTGCAAATGACATATCTGATAAAGGGTTAGTGTCTGAAATACAGAAAGAACTTAGAAAATTCAATACCCAGAAAACAAATAATCCAGTTAAAAAATGGGCAGAAGACATGGACAGATGTTTCTCCAAAGAAAATGTAGAGATGGCCAACAGACACATGAAAAAATGCTCAACATCACTCATAAGCAGGGAAATGCAAATCAAAACTACAATGAGATATCATCTCATACCTGTCAGAATGACTGAAATAGCAGGTGTTGGTGAGGATGTGGAGAAAAGGGAACTTTCAATGTAGCAATGTTGGTGGGAATGCAAACTAGTGTAGCCACTCTAGAAGACAGTGTGGAGGTTCCCCAAAAAGTTAAAAATAGTACTGCCCTATAATCCAGCAATTGCACCCCTGGATATTTACCCAAAGAATACAAAAATACTAATTCAATGGGATTCATGCACCCCAGTGTTTATAGGAACATTACTTACAATAGCCAACTTATATATAAAAAAAAAAAAAAACCCACAATATTTTGGTATTATCTGTGCTGACTTTAGACAACTTTATTTTGAATAGACTTAATTTTTTACAGCAATTTTGGATTCACAAAAAAATTGAGCAGAAGGAACAGAGAGTTCCCATATGCCCCCAGCCCTCACACATGCATAGCCTTCCCTGCTGTCAACATCTGGAGCCAGAGTAGTACATTTATTACAATCAATGAACCCACAAACAATGAATGACACATCTTTATCACTCAAAGTACATAGTTTACATTATGGTTTACTCTTAATATTGCATACTCTATGGGTTTGAACAAATGTATAGTGACATATACCCACCATTATGACATCATACAAAATAGTTTCACTGCCCTGGAAATTGTCAGTGTTCTGCCTGTTCATCCTTTCTTTTCCCTCTTACCCCTGGTAACCAATGATCTTGTTACTGTCTCTATAGTTTTACCTTTTCCAGAATGTCATATAATTGCAGTCGGAAAATGTGTAGCCATACCCTTTTCACACTGGCTTTTTTCACCTAGGAGATAAGCATTCAACTTCCTCCATGTCTTTTCACGAGTTTTAAGTGTTGAGTATTCCATTGTCTGGATGTACCACAGTTTACTTCTCATTCACCTACCAAAGAACATCTTGGTTGCTTCTGAGTTTTGGCAAATATAAGTAGAGCTGCAATAAATATCCATGTGCAGGTTTTCGTCCTCAACTCCCTTGGGTAAACACCAAGGAGTGTGATTGCCAGATTGTACGGTTAAGAATATGTTTAGTTTTGTAAGAAACCACCAAACTGTCCTCCAGTGTGGCTGTACAATTTTATATTGCCACTGTCAATGGATGAGAATTCATGTTGCTCTGCATCTTCATCAGCTTTCAATATTGTCAATATTTTGGACTTTTTCCATTCTAATAGGTGTGCAGCGTTATCTTGTTTTAATTTGTGTTTTCCTGATGACATTTGATGTGGAACATCTTTTCATATGCTTTATTTGCCCATTCCCATATCTTTGGTGAAGTGTCTGTTCAGATCTTTGCTCATTTTTTTAATTGAGTTGTTTACTTTCTTATTATTGTGTTTTAAGAGCTTGTTGTGTATTTTGGATAGTAGTTCTTTAGCAGCTATGTCTTTTGCAGGTATTTTCTCCCAGTCTACAGCTGTCTTCTCATTTTCTTGGTACTGTCCTTTATGAAGCAGAAGTTTTAATTTTAATGAATTATTATTTCATTCATATATTATACCTTTGGTATTGTATCTAAAAAGTGATCCTCAAACCAAAGATCTTCTAGATTTTCTTTTATGTTATTTTCTAGGTGTTTTATAGTTTTACATTTTACATTTGAGTCTGTGTTCCATTTTGAGTTAATTTTTATAAGGAAGTATAAGGGTTATGTCTGGATTCATTTTTTTGTATGTGGAAGTATAGCTGTTCTTTTACCATTTGTTGAAAAGACTATCTTTTCTCCATTATTTCCCTTGCTCCTTTGCCAAAGATCAGTTAACTATATTCATGTGGATCTATTTCTGGACTCTGTTCTCTTGCTCTGTTTATCTATTTTTTTACCAATACCACAATGCCTTAATTACTGTAGCTTAATAGTTGTCTTGAAGTCAGTAATGTCAGCCTTCTGACTATTATTTTCCTTCAATATTTTGTTGACTATTCTAAGTCTTTCCATATAAACATCAGAATCAGTTTGTAACTTGCTGACATTTTGATTAGGATTGCATTGAAGCTGTAGATCAAATTAGAAAACAAACAAACAAACAAACAGAGATCTTGACAATACTGTCTTTCTACCCATGATCATGGAATATCTCTCCATTTATTTAATTAGTTGGGTGATTTCTTTCATTAGTCTTGCTAAGACATTTTACTTGTCTTCATTATTAAAATTTATGTTAAATGTTGCCTCCTTTAGGCCCTTTTTTGGGTTTTGTTTTTGTTTTTTTTGCAAATGACAAGCTTTGATGTGGCATCCTTAGTGTGGAACCAGAGGGAAACAGTGAGAGTTTCTTTCCCAGAAATCCCACTGCATCTCAGTGGCTTGGGCAAAGGTTGGGCTAAGTCACCATCTTTACTCCTGCCCTCGCACAGGTAATAGAGAAGGGTATGCTCTAGAGGGAAAACAAAGTATGATTTCCAAAAGAAAGATGAATAAATGCTAGAGTACAAAAATACAGATACCTTTTCACATGCTTTATCAAAATCACATTGCTATTTCAAATTCATAGTAAATTAACATTCCACCCCAAATAATAGTGTGATATAGAATGTAGTACCTTGAATATCACTCTGAAAATCTGTATCTGTTCCCTAAAGTCCTTTAATTTCAATTCATTCTATAACACATTTGCAATCTAGCTTGACCTCAGTTACTTTGATAAACTGCTGTTGCTCTTTTCTCAACTTTATAATCCTTAATTAATCCTTTCCTTGATAATATTGACCACCATCTCCTTGAAAAATTCCCCTGTAATGGTTATATGTCACTGTACCATTCTGGTTTCTTCTATCTCCTTCAGTAGTTCCTCTTCTTCTTACCGTCAACAAATGTATATAACCCCAGTTCTTTTTAAGATTGCATTTTTTTCTTTTTCTACATTTTCTGTCTCTGGGATTTTGTCTTCTCCCACAATCTACTTTTCAGCTCTATGCAGACGATTCTAAAGTCACTCTCTTTCTGGTCTTTTGCTTATTTCTGACTTTCTCCGTATTTCTAACTGGCTGCTGGATATCAGTGCCAATATGTATCAAGTTCATTGTGTGCAAGCCTGAACTCATTTTCCCCTACAGGTGTAACTTCTGCCTGTTTTTGTTCTTTAACACAATTGTTTTCCCCTTAGTAACTCAGGAACAGAATATTGGCATCATCTGTTACAGCTGGGTCTCCTTTACCATGACATTCAGTTGGTTGTCTAATTCTTTACATGCTAATTCTCTAATATATATTTTACACCATTCCATCTCCATGCCCATCTCTCTAGTTAAAGTCATATCTTACCCAAACTCTTGGACAGCATACAGCTTCTTTAAGTGAACTCTTTGCTTTCATTATCCCCCTATTTTATTCCACTGCTATATTTATTTTTGTGTCTCTGCACAAAAATCCATAATACAACTACATTGTTTTTTCAAATAAACAGGATGTTTAGACATTAATTGAAGACTGTATAACATGGTAGTGTAACTTCTTTTCTCAGTCTTGCTCTCAGGAACCCCCTACATGTATCCTTTCCTCTTAGTAGTACAGAACAGTTGGATGGATTCTCCCTTACTGTGCCTTCTGCTTCTCTCCTCCCTTGCCTCTGGTTATTCTGTCTTATCTGTCTTCATTTCTTTTTGAACTCAAATACTTATACATTTAGCCATACCAGATAAACTGTCCTAATACTTTGTTTCTTCCTTTCTTGTGACAAAAACTTAATCAACTTTATGTTATAACATTTAAGGACTTATTTCCACTAGGTTGTAAATTTCTTGAGGACTGTTCCTTTTTCATTTTTGTACTCTCTGTAACAGCTGTTCTGGAATAAGATTTTTGAGTTTATAATTGATTGTTATTTTCTTACTTCATTTTTTCTTCTTACAGAATTTTATAAACATGTGCTTCCTTTTCATGTTGCCTACCATTTAATGAAAGTCACTTTCTTGTTCATTTTTCTTTTATCTTGTTAGAGAAAAATGCTCTTAAAGCAAGCTAGAATATAAAATACAACCTTTAGACAGGTTGTTAGTGTAAAATTTAAGTTATCACTAAGATTTTCACTTTACATATGATGACCTGTAAACTTACGCAATAATTAATCTAGTTAAATTTTATCTTTAAAATTATAAAGTTATTTATGTGAGTATAAAACTTATGTCAACTAAACAGGGGATCCCAAACAAAATAACTGAATAATGGAAAGCTCCAGGTTAAAAATGGGGAAATATATTAAAATTTCTTTGGGGCCTTGACTTTATTGCTTATGGCAAACTTGATGCTAAAATATGCCATACATCACTGCAGTGACAGGCTTGAGAAAATGAAAAATACAAAGCTTTACATAAATCAGCCAAAAGATCATATTAAAATGCATAACCTTTAACGGAAAAATCAAGACTTCTACTTTTCACCATTCACAAGCTTTTTCTTCCTTATATAGTTGTTTTAGAATTTCCAAACAGCTTTATGAGAAATAATATTTCAAATTAATTGTTGACAAAGCCACTGCATTTTTAAAGAAACAGGTTCACAAACACTTAGCCCCAATTCTATTAATGGACTACTATTGCTTATTACTTAATTTTTATTTTTGTTGAATAATCTCATGGGACAAGTATATATTTTATATGATTGTAAAAGCCCACATTCCTAGAAGTTGTAACTTTTAAAGATATCATAGTCTCACAACCCATTCTTGGCTCTTTTCATTTTATTTTGCTTTATTTCAGAAATACCATCAAATATCTTGAAAAACTTTATAACATTAAACTGTCTCTGTGCTTTTATTTTTTTTTGCTTCAATCTAACATACCTAAGAGTACTTACTCTGTTTAAAAAATTGTTAGCACCCCTTGGAATTCACTATAAATAATGACAAATTACAGAGTAATTTTAATTCTAAGTTCAAATCAAAGTTATTACAGGTAATCATTATTCCCAGCATCATGATTACAGTGACAGATATCTAGTCTGTCTAGAGTGATGTATAGGATATGATCCTGTTTTTCTGAAAAATACTGATGGAGTCAAGGAGCTTATATATTCATTTATATTTGAATGAGGATGGTAAGGGTGGGCACGTAATAACCAGAGTGATAATATTGGCTATCTTGGGGGTAGGGGGCTTAAGAGGAAAAACAGAAAAGCTTAATACTTATATAATCTATAATCTGTAACTTCTTATAATGAGTATATACATGTAAATTTTAAAATATTTGATTAAGAAAATTAACCTGAGGAGGTGGAGATGATATAATGAGTTCCAGTGCTAAACAAATATTTAAATGTTATTCTACAACACTTTTGTAGTCAAGGTAGAGAGAGACATACTAGGACCCTTTAAAACTTTCCATAGAACTCAAGTGAAAACAGTACCCACAATGTGGGTTGAAATCTAGTTGATCCTGTAGTAAAGTCTGCACAGAGAATGCTGGGAGGAAAGTATACATTAAAAAAAAGGACCAAAAGCATTCAGATAGCAGGCCTCTTGAGTTTGTTATGCATGGGAATTGCTCTCACTACTCATATCAACATGTATAAACTTGAAGATCCTGTCCAGAGAGATATGCTGCCATGTCTTTATGCTACTTCAAAAATATTTCCTTACAGAAGGGACAATGGAGGAAGGAAGATGAATGATGACTTCCACTCACCAACACTCGAGCTCAGTACAGTTTTCCTACCCCACCCTCTCCCCCACATTTGTCCTCAAGCTAAAGAGCAGAAAAATGATTTGATAAGAAGGAACAAAGTGGTTCGCAAGCTTTAAATCCTAATTCTTCAAACCTCAATGATATAACTTGACATTCAGAGAGATTTCGGCCTTGGGTATTACTAAGTCACTGCTGCTGCAAATGGTCATTGGAGCAGAGTAATAAATCAAGCATCGGATTCACTCAGATTTAGAGAGCTGCTTGACTCATTTGTATCCCTAATGCATGGATTTCAGTAGTAGCAACAATATACCACTGTGTCAAGAGGATCAAACTGGACAGTGGAAAAGTGTTTTTAATCCAAAATCTATGGTGGACCTATCAGTTTGCAGGGAGGTGATAAAAATAATCAATCAGTTGATCTTCTTGTCTGCTTTCAAATTCTAGTGAACTATATATTTTGTCCTACTATTTATTTAGTTGTTAAACTCTTGTATGCAGCTTGTTATTGTTATTGTCATTGTTGCTTTAAAAATAAAGTTTCTGATGTTTTTATAAAGTTTCACTTTGGTGATTTCTTATAAAAGAAAAGTAGAATACTGCTCATTTATTCAACACATATTTATTGAGTGCTTACATCTGTTTCCTAGCACTAGGGATGCAGTAGTGAACTAAACATCCAAAAATTATTTCCTTCGTGAAGCTTTTATAGAATGAGACAAACAAATAAATGTTTAAAGTAAGGGGGACGGTGAGAAAGTTGTCTCACTATCCATAAAAATGGGATTAGATTTTATGGAAAAAGCATAGTCTGAGAATCCTGGGTTTCCATGGTGACAGATTTTGGTCATATGGGAGATAGTGTTAGTGAGCTTGTGAGAAGCCTATAGATGCAGCCAAAGAGTGATTCAGTAAACTGGAAAAAAGTTCAAGAGAAAATATTAAGAATGAAAACATGGTGAGAAACAAAGATGGAAAGTATACATTAGAGATTAAGAGAAGTAAAGACGATGAAGTGGTCTAGAATACATGTAATTAATGTCAGAAAAAAAAAAGGAGAGGGATAATGGGAAAGGTAAAATATTTCAATAGATAATGGCTGAGAACTTTCCAAAGTTGAAACACACCAAGGTATAGATTCAAGAGGTTTTATGAACCCTAAGCTAAATAAAAAATTTTTAAAAATCCATATTTAGGCATATGATGATGAAAATGCTAGAAACAAAAGGCAAAGTAAAGAAATTGAAAACAGTTGAAATATGCTAAAAACAGGCTACTTTCAAAGAAGCAACTATTAGAATAAAACCTAACTTTTAAACAGGGAAAAAAAAAAAAAAAAAAGAAAGAAACCCAAGCAATGGAATCATATATTTTGTAATACTGAATGAAAATAACCCCATCCTAGAATTCTGTACCCAGCAAAAATACCCCTCAGACATTAAAGTGAGAATACTTTCAGGATGACAGTAAGGCATTCATCAGAATTCATTGATGTATGTTTATGGTTTATTCATTTCACTGTAATTTGTTTCCTCAAGAAATAAGCCAATATTTAATTCTAGCTAAATAACATTCATGTTAAGATCTGTAATGCCCTTTGGTGTGGGTCTGTTAGTAATAAATTTTCTTAGTTTTTATTTGAAACTTTTCTTAACTTCCACTTTTGCTTTATCCCAACATTTTATTAAGGAAAATTTTAAACATACAGAAAAGTTGAAAGGAAGGAGAAATAAAGACCTTCCCAGACAAACAAAAGCTGAGGGAGTCCATTACGACTAGACATGCCTTCCTTAGAAAGTATTGCTAAAGGGCATCTTGGTTCTCTCCATCAGAAAGGATGAATATCCAACTTTTGTATCAACATGGATGGGACTGGAATAGATTATGCTGAGTGAAATAAGTCAAGCAGAGAGAGTCAATTATCATATGATTTCACTTACTTTTGGAGCATGAGGAATAACACAGAGGACATGGAGAGATGGAGAGGAGAAGTGAGTTGGGGGAAATCGGAGGAAGAGACAAACCATGAGACACTGTGGACTCTGAGAAACAAACTGAGGGGAGGGGGTTGGGTGGTTGGGTGAGCCTGGTGGTGGGTATTATGGAGGGCACGTATTGCATGGAGCACTTGGTGTGGTGCATAAACAGTGAATGCTGAAACACTGAAAATAAAATAAAATGAAAAAAAAAAAGTATTGCTAAAGGGAGTTCTTTAAGTTGAAAAGAAAAAAGGACCCTAGGCAGCAACACTAAACCATATAATATAAAGCTTTCTGATAAATATAAATACAGAGACATACAGAATCCTATAATAACTATAATGGGTGTTACATTAACTACTTTTTTTATTGTTAAGATTTTATTTATTTATTAGAGAGAGAGAGAGAGAGAGCACAAGCACAGGCAGACAGAGTGGTTGGAAGAGGCAGAGGGAGAGGCAGGCTCCCTGCTGAGCAAGGATCCCAATGTGGGACTCGATCCCAGGACGCTGGGATCATGACCTGAGCCGAAGGCAGCCACCCAAGCAACTGAGCCACCCAGGCATCCCTACATTAACTACTTTTAATTTTGGTGTGGAATTTTACAAATAAAAATTTAAAAATAATCATAACCGTAAATCTATGTTAAAGAATACAAAATATACAAAGAGATAATTTGTGACATTGGTAATATAAAATGGAAGGGGGAAATGTAAAGGAGGAGAGTTTTATTTGTGACTGATGTTGTTACCAGTTTAAATAGATTATAATAACTATAAGATGTTCCATGTAATTTCCAATAGTAACCACTAAGAAAATACCTATAGAAGATGCATAAAAGTAAGAAAGCAATCAAAGCATACCCCCAACCCCCAAAATTAACAAAACACACCAAGTACAGCTGTAAGACAGGAATGACAAAATAACTACAGGACATAAAACAATTAACAAAATGACAGTAGTAAATTCTGCTTTATCAGTAATTGCTTTAAATGTAAATGGATTAAATGCTTCAATCAAAGACATAGAGTCACTGAATGGATTAAAAAAAAAACAAGGGGTGCCTGGGTGGCTCAGTGGGTTGAGCCTCTGCCTTTGGCTCCGGTCATGATTCCAGGGTTCTGGAATAAAGCCCCGCATCGGGCTCTTTGCTCAGTGGGGAGCCTGCTTCCCTCCCCCCGCCCCCGCCTGCCTCTCTGCCTACTTGTGATCTCTGTCAAATAGATAAATCATTAAAAAACAAAAACAAAATACAACTCTATGCTGTCTACAAGAGACACACTTTAGATATAAGGACATACATAAACTGGATGTGAAAGGATGGAAAAAAGTATTCCATGAAAATGATAACCAGAAGAGATGAGGAGTTGCCATACATATATTGGATAAAATAAATTTAAGTCAAAAATTGTCACAAGAGACAAAGAAGATTATGTGATGATAAAAAAAAAAGTCAATTAACAAGGAAGGCATAGTAATAAGTAAATATGCACCTAATAGCAGAGTACCCAAATATATACAGCAAATACTGAGATAACTGATGTGAGAAGTAGACAGTAACACCATAATGGTAGAGATTTTGATACCCCTCTTTCAATAATGTATAGATCAACCAGTTCAAAGATCAGCAAAGAAACAGAGGACTTGGACAATACCATAGACTAACTGGACCTAATAGACATAAAAATAGCACTCTACCCAACAACAGCAGAGTACACATTCTTCTCAAGCACACAAGAAACATTCTCCAGGACAGATCACTTGTTAGATCACAAAACAAGTCTTAATAAATTTTTTAAAAATTGAAATCATATCAAGTATCTCTTCCAGTTACAGTGAAATGAAACTAGAAATCAATAGCAAAAGGAAAACTAGAAAATTTATAAATCTGTCAAAAATTACACTCTTGACTGATCAATGGGTCAAAGAAAAAAAATCACAAGAAATTAGAAAATACCTTAAGACAAATACAGAACAAAAACCATACCAAATCTTATAGGATACAGGAAAAGCAGTACCAAAAGGAAAATTTAGAAAAGAACAGATACATTAAAAACAAAAGAATAGCTGTCAAATCAACAACCTAACTTTATACTTCAAAGAACTAGAAAAAGAACACACTAAACCAAAAGATAGCAGAGGAAAGGAAATAATAAAGAATAAAGCAGTAATAAATGAAAGAATAGGAAAAAACCATGAAACTAAGAGGTGTTTTTTTTTTAAGATCAACAAAATTAACAAACCTTTAGGTAGACTAAGAAAAGTAGAAGACCTAACAAAAATAAAAAATAACCGAGAAGACAAGTAGTGTAGCAGAAATAGAATCCTAAGAGACTACTATAAACAATTACATGCCAACAAATTGGATAACCTACAAGAAATGGATAAAACTCTAGAAAAATACAACCTATCAAGATAAAATCATGATGAGATTTTAAATCTGGGCAGAACTGTATGGTAGGGAGATTAAATCAGTAATCAAAACTTCCCCACAAAGAAAAGCCCTAAACCAGATGGCTTCACTAAAAATTCTACCATTTAAAGAATTAACATGATTTCCTAAACTCTTCCAAAAAAGTGAAGAGGAGGGAACACTTTCAAACTCATTTTATTCAGCTGGCACAAAACCAGGCAAAGATACTGCAAGAAAAGAAAACTATAGTTTGGTATCTCTGATGAATAGTGACACAAAAATCCTCAACAAAATACAAGCAAACTGAACTCCACAATACTTTGAAAAAAATTATATGCTATGACCAAGTGAGATTTATTCATGTAATGCAAAGATGTTCAGCATATGAAAATCAAACAATATATCACATTAAAAGATAGTAACTACTTGATTCAATTGATACAGAAAAATTCAACATCTTTTCATAATGAAAATACTCAACAAACTAAAATTAGAAAAAAATTATTTCAACATAATAAAAACCATAAATGAAAGCCCATAAACTATCATTATTCTCAATGGTGAAAAACTGAATATTCTTCCCCTTATAAAACTAAAGGCTGTCTCTCACCATTTCTGGTCAACATAGTACTAGAAGTTCTAGACAGAGCAAATAGATAAGAAAGGAAACAAAAGACATCCAAATCAGCAAAGAAGAAGTAAAACTTCTCTGTTGGCTGGTGACATGATCTTGTATGTAGAAAACCTTAAGGATTTCACTCAAAAAAAAATTGTTAGAACTGGGGTGCCTGGGTGGCTCAGTGGGTTAAAGCCTCTGCCTTCAGCTCAGGTCATGGTCCCAGGGTCCTGGGATCGAGCCCCCCATCGGGCTGTCCGCTCAGCGGGGAGCCTGCTTCCCTTCCTCTCTCTCTGCCTGCCTTTCTGCCTAATTGTGATCTCTGTCTGTCAAATAAATGAATAAAATCTTTAAAAAAAATTATAAAAAAAATTGTTAGAACTAATAAATGAACTCAGCAGAGTTTCAAGATACAAAACCAGTTATAACAGTTAAAAGCCAGTTGTGTGTCTAAACGCTAACAGTAATCTGAAAAGGAAATTAAGAAAACAGTTCTATTTACAATTGCCTCAAAAATAATAAAATACTTAGGAATAAAATTAACCAAGGAGATGAATGACTTATACACTAAAAACTACCAAAAAATGCTAAAAAAAAAAAAAAATTAAAGAAGACACAAACAAATGTAAAACAGTCCATGTTCAAGTCCAAGGTTCAAGGTTGGAAGACTTAATATTGTCAAATTATCTGCACTACCCAGAGCAATCTACAAATTTAATGTAATCCCTATTAAAATCCCAATTGCTTTTTTAATTATTATTTTGTAGAAATAAAAAAGACCTAAAATTCATATGCAATCTCGGTAGACCACAAATAGCCCAGATAACTCTTGAAAAAAAAGAAAAAAGATTTACATTTACTAATTTTAAAAAAATATTGCAAGCCTATAGCAATTAAAACAGTATGGTACCAACATAAAGACAGACAGGTAGATCAATAGAACAGAATGAAGAGCCCAGAGATAAACCTTCATGTATATGGTCAGATGTCTTCAACAAGACTACCAAGGCTACGCAATAGGAAAGGCATACTATTTTCAAAAAATGGTGTTGAGAAAATTGTATATCCACATACAAAAGAATAAATTTGGGTCCTTTTCTAGCACCATTTACAAAAATTAATTTAAAATGGGTTAATAACTTAAACATAAATCCTGAAACCGTATAACCCGTAAAAGAAAATGGGAAAATCTTCAATTTGGCAGTGATTTCTTGGATATGACACCAAAAGCACAGACAACAAAGTCAAGAATAGACAAATGAACTACATCGAACTTAAAAATGTATGCACAGCAAAAAGAATAAAAGAGTGAAAAAGCAACTTACAGAATGGGAGAAAATATTTGCAAACCATATTAGTATCCAGGATATATAAAGAATTCCTGCAACGCAACAACAAAAATAATCCAATTAAAAATAGGCAAAGGACTTGAACATAAAGCACTTAAACATACATCTCTCCAAAGAAGGTATAGAGATGCCCAACAGCTATATAAAAATATGTTCAGCATCACTAATCATTAGGGATATGCAAATAAAAACCACAATAAGATATCTCCTCATTCATTAGGACCTCAACTTTCAAAAAAAAGAAGAAAAGAAGGAGAAGAAATACCAAATGGTGGTGAGGATATAGCTATATTGGAACACTTGTGCACCTTTGGTAGGAATCTAAATGATGCAATCATTATATAATTAAAACAGTACAGAGTTCCTCAAAAAATTAAAAGTAGAATTACCACATGACCCAGCAACCCTACTTCTGGGTATTTACCCAAAAAATTGAAATTAAAGTCTTAAAGAGAAATTTGTGCTTTCATACTCATTGTAGCATTATTCTTAATAGTTGAGATGTGGCAAAACCTAAATGTTCATCGGCAGATGAATGGATAACAAAAAATGATATATACATACATTGGAATATTATTCAGCCTTAAAAAAGAAGGAAGTCCTGCAACAACATTGGTGAACCTTTAGGTTATAATGTATGAAATAATCTAATTGCAAAAAGACAATTCCTTCGCGATTCCACTTATTTGAGGTATCTGAAGTATTCAAATTCTATGAAACAGTTAAGTATAATATTGGTTGCCAGGGGCTGGTGGGGGAGAAGGAAATGAGTATTTGTTCAGCGAGTATATAGTAAGTGTATATCAGTGTTGCAAGATGAAGAAACAAGATCTAAAGGAGATCTGTTGCACAACAATATGCATATAGTTAACAGAGCTGTACCGTACATTTGAAAATGGTAAGATAATAAATTTTATGTTGCATATTTTTAGCCACAATTTAAAAAGAAAGAGATTGAGGCGTGCCTGGGTGACTCATTTGGTTAACCATCTGCCTTCGGCTCAGGTCCTGGTCCCAGGGTCCTGGGATCTAGTCCAACACTGGGCTCCCTGCTCATCAGAGAGCCTGCTTCTCCCTCTCCCTCTGCCCCTCCTCTCTACTCATGCACTCTCTCTCTCTCTCTCTCTCTCAAATAAATAAGTAGATAAATATTGTTTAAAAAGAGAGATTGAAAAGTCTTCATATATGTGGAAATTAACAATAAATTTCTAAGTAATCCATGACACAGAAAGTCCTGAGAGAACTTAATTTTTTTAACAAATTGCTAATGAAAATTTTGACATATCAAAATTGTGAAATAACATTAAAGCAATAATTTTTAATGAAATTTATAACTTCAAATATATATGTGTGTATATATATATATATACACACACACACACATATATATATTAGATGAGAAAGATAGCTGGAAATCAATGAGCTAAGCAATCATCATAAGAAGTTAGATAAAAAATAGCAATTTAAACTGAAGAAACAAAAATAATAAAGTTTTTAAAAGAAAATAAATAAAATATAAACATTTAATAAAGAGGTCACCAAGGCCAACAGTTCATTCTTGGAAATAACTAAATTTGATTAATACCTGGCAACACTGAGATAAAAGCAAAGGCACCAATATAGCTGACACTTGAACAACACAGGTTTGAACAGCACGGGTCCACTTGAACATGATTTTTTTTTTCCGTGAATACAGCGCAGTACTGTAAATGCATTTTCTCTTCCTTATGATTTTCTTAATAACATTTTCTTTGCTGTATTTTACTTTATTGTAAGAATACAGTATATAATACATATACAAAATATTTGTTAATTGACTGTTTATTGGTAGTTAAGTTTTGGGAGAGTCAAAAGTTATATGTGGATTTTCAGCTGCAAAGAGGGTGGTACTTCTAATCCCCCCTCCCCCCGCCACCAATGTTGTTCAAGGGTTGACTGTAAATAGTACTAGAAATCTTAAAAGGATGATGTCATTACGGTTCATTCAGATGTTAAAACTAAAAAAGTGGAAATTGCCAAGCCCCACTTTGGGTGTGGAGCCTACTTAAAAAAAACTAAGGAGGGCACTTATTGTGATAAACACTGGTTGTTGTATGTAAGTGATGAGTCACTAATTCTATGCCTGAAACTACTATTATACTGTATGTCATCTGTCTGGAATTTAAATAAAAATTTGGAAAATGAAGAAAAGTTATATGCAGATTTTCAACTGCACAGGGGGTCAGCACCCCTAACCTCCTCATTGTTCAAGGTCAACTATATATGTATCGATTTGATTTTAATATTTTTATATCTCATTTATTCCTTTAAAGTTCTATTTTCTCAGTACTTTAAGAACAATTACAATGATAACAATAATAATGATAATAATAAGAGCCAACACTAATGCAGAACTTAACTGTATATACCAGATACTCTTCTAAGCATTTTAAATATGGACACCCTTGCCTTTTTCTTTTTAACGGCAATAGTTAAATTATAGCACACCAACTTAGTGGAATACATTCATTGAAAATGTTTATTATACAATATTAATAATTGCTTATGACATACCTTTCAACGAAAGACATAATTGTGCCTGCAGTATGATTATAGCCATGTAAAATCTATGCATGTGAAAAAAAAAGGACAAGAAGAAACATTAAGAATGATTTGTTAGGATTTTTTGCTTCTAAATTTCTCTTATTTGTGCTAAAATTAGGTGATAATCTTTTATAATCCCTTATGGTTTATAATCTAAGGACAGAATCTACTTACCTATTACTTACATATTATACTTACATATTAAAGGTGGGGGAACTTCCCAATTTCTTGCAAATATAGAATTCCTGTGAGAAAACCAGAATTTTTTTTTTGAGGGGCGCCTGGGTGGCTCAGAGGGTTAAGCCTCTGCCTTCAGCTCAGGTCATCGTCCCAGGGTCCTGGGATAGAGCCCCTCATCAGGCTCTCTGCTCAGCAGGGAGCCTCCTTCTCCCTCTCTCTCTGCCTGCTTGTGATCTCTCTCTCTCTCTGTCAAATAGATAAATAAAATCTTTTTTAAAAAAAGAATTTTTCTCAGTGTAATGTTTTTATTGTTATATTTGGCCTTTTCAATTTATTAAAAGTGGGATTAGGAATTGAAGCTCTTGGAAGCAATAAAATAGTTGCAGACAGAATAGAAAAAAGGTCTCAACAAGAACTGATGATTGATGCAACACCTCACCAAAACACATCGGTCTGAAATATTCTAAAAAGCTAATATTTAATAATGCCATTATTAAACAATATTAATATTTTATATCTATTAATTAAAATGGCTACCATAATCATAAAAATGTTTATTATATTGTTATGTTATTTAAATGCTAGTGTTTTCACAATGAATGTTAGCAGCATGTCGGGTACCACATTACGTCAAAAATTCTATCCTTATTGAGCAAACACTAATATGATACTTTGCAGCTACATATTTGGCAGTCCCTGTTGATCCTTTTATATACACATGTAAGTTGTTGGATTGTCGAGCCAACTCAAACATTTTATTGAGAAATATTCAACGTACATCACAGTATAGGTTTAAGGTGTACAAGCTATCATGACAGTTTCATTCACATAGAGTGAAGCGATCTCCACAATAAATCCAGCTAACATCCATCTCTTCATAGATACAATGAAAAGAAAACAAAACAGAAAGGGAAAAATTTTCTCTTCATGATGAGAACTCTTGGGATTTACTTTCTTAACAACATTCCCATATATCATACAGCAGTCTTAGCCATAGTCATCATATTTATTGTACATTACATTTCTAGTATCTTTTTTTAATAGTTTAACCAAGGAGGAAGGATAAAGATCTCTTTAAAAATAAGATTCCTGATTGTTTTAAAAGTAATTTCCTTGGATTAAGTCCAAAGATAGTTCAAGTTCAGTTTGAAATAAAGTAGAAACTGGTATCTGATTATGTTTTTTGCACATTCTTTAACTGCAACAATATGTAAATAAAGAATTTTCTATCTTTTTTATTATAACTAAAGTTCAGAACAAAATTATGGACTCTGATAACCTATTTTTTTGTTTTGTTTATGATTTCAACCAAGATACACATGTAGGAAAATATTTTACAATATATCATATCATATACTATTAAATTGCTTCTTTTTGGTGATTCAATTTGGTATCTATCTCTTGGTCATTTATTCACTTAAATAAGTGGATATCTAACAAGAGAATATAAATCCTTTGGGAATCTAAATTTTTTTAAACTTCCTTTTAAGCCGTTCCTGAATTGTATTTACTAAAAGAATGAGGGGTAGTAATTGAGTCTCCTGTGAACTTTCAAATGTACAGCTTTCACTTAACTGGAGACTTTCTTTCTGTATTCAGGTTAAGTATTTATGGAATTTCTGGTTTATACTTTTGACTCAACCCCAATTATAAACTATGGTTCCATTCCATGGCATTTAATGGCGCTTTCAGCTTGGAACAAATATTCTTTCTAAAGACAAAGACCATTTTCAAATGGATCTAGGATTGGCAATTACATTTTCTCTTTGAACTTTTTAGTATATGTCCCCCCAATCGTTTTTCTTGCTGGTCTGGCTTCCCTTAATCATCAGTGATAATAATAAACTTCTGGGGGAAAAAAAGGTATCTAATAATAAAACATTGACTTAATGTTTCAGACTTATCTTAGTTGATTACTTCAGGTTTAACTATAAATTATCTCTCGTGCTTTAAACACAGCTAACAGATAAACATGAAAAGTAATGAATGCCTTATCCAGAGAAAAATCCTAAGTTAATCAGTTTAGTCCCATTAATTGTAATTGAGTAGCGTTCTATATGTAAAACCTTCCGCTTCTTCTCATCCATTTTTTTTCTTAATAAAATCATATTTTCCACATGAGAAACAAATGTTCCTAGAGATTGTTTTAAATATCACATTTCCTAAATATTAGAAATTGATTACATGGGCATTTATTGCTTTGGGATATTTTTACAGTTTTTCTACTATACTAGATTATAAGCTTGATGAGAGAGGGGATCATTTCTCTCTTAGTGACTGCTAACATCACAGTACACGTAATATCACAGAGGTATTTAGTAGACACTCAATATTTATTAAATTAATTTAAGTGAATTGGCCAGCTCTTCACATTTGTCAAAGGATGATTGAATTTAAAAGCCATCTTTTACAGTAGTCTAGAGCCCTACCTATTCATTGTCACCATAGATAAAATAGTTCTTAGAACATGAAGTAGTATATAATAGAAAATAAGGTAGCAGTATAACTACAAAGACCTCATGCACTTTTGTGTTACGGGCATGGAAGTACATCATCTCTTTAGTTTGTGTGCATATGTAAATACAAGTTAGGGTGACTGTTCACAGAAAAAATTGAACAAACACACTTTTACTCACTGGTGAGTATGGAATTTTAAAGTCAAAATCCTTCTACGTTGCTTAAAGGAGATTTTAAATAATATTGGATAATTAAGAACTTTACCTGTTAATAATTCATCTGAGAACAACATGCAATTAATTACCAAATGTGGGGTTTTTTAAAAGATTTTATTTATTTATTTGACAGAGAGAGAGAGAGATCACAAGTAGGCAGAGAGGCAGGCAGAGAGAGAGGGGGAAGCAGGATCTCCGCCAAGCAGAGATCCCAATGGGGGTCTCTATCCCAGGACCCTGAGATCATGACCTGAGCGGAAGGCAGAGGCTTAACCCTCTGAGCCACCCAGGCTCCACCAAATGTGTTTTAAAAACCAAGGCACATTTTTCAGATTAGGTGTTTGGATTTTGCTTTGGCCATTTATTATACTATCTGCTAAGATATCTTACATATTGTTATAGTTCATCAAATTTTGAGGTGACTATCGACAAGGTAGTTGATATTAAGGAATTAACTTTTTTAGGTAGATAATTGTATTATGGTTGTATTTTAAAAAGAAAATAATGAGTTCTCTATCAAGTTACTGAAATATATACGGATGAAATGCTATGAGATCTGGGATTCCCTTCAACATAATCACAGTGAGGATAAAGAGAAGTGGATTAAAGTATAGATGAAAATATTAGCCTTGAATTGATGTATTAAAACTGAGTAGCAGGAATACTAGTCTGAGTAGCATTCTCATTTGACTGTATCCAAAGGAAGGGAATCAGATAACCCATGAATTACTGAAACTCCATTTAGTGTTACTGAGAAAAACAGACCTGATGAGCATGAATCAATCATCTTTGACTTCTCTAAAATTTATTGGTTAGTTTTATAGGAAAACATTTAACTTCTTCTCAAGTTCACATTATGAAAACCCATGTAATAAGAACATTATGTTTTGATATAAAAGCCCAGTTTAAAAAACTACTTGGAAACCAATTTGAATAACTGGAGGAAATATATGTTCTCTTGTGATACACAAATTTACCTTTCACATATACTTTGTGTGTGTCTATCTACTTTAAACCAAACTTTATTATAAATCCAATCGTCTGTTGGGGTTAATAGATGAAAGTTGTTATTTAAAATAAACTTAATTTAACTATAGAGAACAAACTGAGGGTTGCTGGAGGGAAGGTGGGCAGAGGGGAAGGGCTAGAATGGTGATGGGTATTAAGGAGGCACTTGTGATGAGCACTGGGTGTTTTAAGTGATGAATCACTAGATTTTACTCCTGATACTAATGCTACACTATATGTTAACTAATTTGAATTTAAATAAAATCTTGGAGGAAAAAAATAAATAAAATAGTTTTTATCTTTTAAAAACTGATGTTTCTTTTAAAGCTAAAATTATAGGATCCCAAGTAAGTATCCTTCTGTATTCCACTTTTAAAACTGGAGGACTTTGAAGAACTAAAAATGGGTATCTACTGTCTATTTGATGCTTATTAGATCCCTATGGTAGCTTAGATCCATTATGGCAGTGTGTAATAACACATTTAACCCAGATTGAATGTAAATTTAGTTTCTTACAGGTATGCCCAGTACTTTGTGTTCATTTATACTACTTTGTCCTATTTTACACAATGTTTATGTACTTATTTAACTGAGCTCATTTATTAACGGGTGTTAACATACAAGTTTTTTCTTTTGCTATTTTTGTTATGTTAATAACAAAAATTATTACATTAGCCACCGTATAGTACATCATTAGTTTTTGATGTAGTGTTCAGCAATTCATTGGTTGTGATAACACCCAGTGCTCATCACATCATGTGCCTTCCTTAATACCCAATACCTGGTTACCCGTTCCCCCAACTCCCCTACCCTCTGAAACCCTCAGTTTGTTTCCCAGAGTCCAGTCTCTCATGGTTCGTGTCCCTCTCTGATTTCCCCCCTTTCAGTTTTCCCTCCTTTTCCCTGTGGTCCTCAGTGCTATTCCTTACATTCCATGTATGAGTGAAACCATATGATAATTGTCTATCTCTGCTTGACTTATTTCACTTAGCATAATTCCCACCAGTTCCATCCTTGTCGATGCAAATGGTGGGTATTCATCCTTCTGATGCCTGAGTAATATTCCATTGAACTTACGAGTTTCTATTTTCTTTTTAAAGATTTTATTTATTTAATTTATTTATTTGACAGAGAGAGAGATCACAAGTAGGCAGAGAGGCAGGCAGAGAGAGAGGAGGAAGCAGGCTCCCCGCTGAGCAGAGAGCCCGATGCGGGACTTGATCCCAGGACCCTGGGATCATGATCTGAGCTGAAGGCAGAGGTTTAACCCACTGAGCCACCCAGGCACCCGAACATACAGGTTTCTAATGCTGGCCTGATACTACATGATCAGCCTTTCCTCCTACTGGAATTTTTTAAATTTTTAAAGATATTTTACTGATGCACTCTTACTTTGTGTCTTCTGCTTTTAACAGCTATATATTTTTCCCCTTCCCTTAAACAGTTCACAACTCTACGCTGTTGTCATATAACGCTTTTGCTGCTTTGTATGATTGTGCTACACTAAGTATTTGTGTGCCTGTCGTAGCACTTCTTTATTCTCCACCAGTCACTGACCATATAGTGTCACCAATATCGATTTGTTTGCCATTCTCATATATTGCATTTTCCTAAACTTTTTGCTTTTCCTCTTCGTTTTATCTTGAGTAAATGTAAATTATACTTACCTATCCAATTTCAGCTTTTTTTAAAGCTTCCTGATTCATCATTTCTTATTCTGTTCACTAATCTTTTTTTCTTAGCATTTGGCATCCTGAGACAAGCTGTTTATGCATAACTGCTCATGTGAGGTGAACTGTAATGAGGACAACATCCTCACTCTAACAGAGGAAGAAGACTGAAGTAAAACTCCACCTCACCTTAGAAATCATTGACTCACCTTCTACAAAAGAGTGAGTCCATATTTTACTCAGAAGCTCTTTTTCTCCTTTATTGCTTTGTAGTATAATAGTATATGAATACACATATAATTACAAACTTGCTGTTCTGACTTTTATCCCCTAATTTTTGCTGACTATTTACAATAATAATAATAGCCAGTGTTACTGAGCCGTTATTATGAGTTGGACACTTTTATGGAGGAGATGTATATATATATTCTAATATAATTTAACTGTCACCATAATTTAACTGTCACTGTCACCATTTTGCTCAGCTGGTAAACTATAGAGTGAGAATTCAAACATAAGTATCTGACCTCAAAGCCTGAGCAATTTTAACCACCATGATACATGGTCTTCTAGAATAAGTACAGTGAAGACAATGTGTTCATGATGCTGACACAACCATTTGAAAAGGGTAAAATTAATCCAAACCAGAATGTTCTTTATTGAGATAAAAAAAAGTAAAATAAAAACAATCAAATCACATTATTTTCCATTTAAATAATTTTGTAGGACTGATACAACGTGAAAATTACTTGTTGTAAATACCTGTCATAAATGCTTTTCTTTCTCTCCTTTAGTATTATTGGCTCCTTCTTTTTCCTCTTTTTCTTTAAGCTTCTAATTTATACTTTTGCTCAGCTTAAGGATTTACTTATTATTTATTTGAGAGAGAGAGTGCACAAGCTGGGGGAGGAGCAAAGGCAGAGAATCTCAAGGAGACTATGCTGAGTGGGGAGCCTGAGACTGGGCTGAATCTTTTAAGACTGAGATCATGACCCGAGCTGAAACCAAGAGTCAGATGCTTAACTGATTGAGTCCCCAGGTCACACACACACACACACACACACACACACACACACACAAATGTTAATCAGAAAGGAAATTGGATTGGTTACATGAACACATAAATTATTTTTATAAATTAGATTATTTCAGCTTTTTAAGGTTTAGGTATAATAATGAAAGCAAAACCTTTGAGTTTATGAAGAGTCTTACTAATCTGTATCCATGAGTTGATTTAAGGCTTTTGTATGTGATCTAGGATCTCAGGTACACATGTTTGATGCCCTTGTCACATGCTGTCACCTCACCTCTGATCCCGACTATAATAATACTGGATAGTTCTAGGCACACCAACAGTGTCCTACCAGAAGCTTGAGCTGTGTATTTCTCCATTGGCCCTGGCTGGGGCTTTCTCTGAAGCCAAGGGACCTTATTCAGCCCTTATGCCAGGGAAGCTTGAAAAGGTCAGGGAGCTACTGCCATCCAAGTAGCCCTTATCTAATGGGAAAGAGGATATTGTGAATAAAGGCACCAGCCTGACATCCTTCAAATGAACATTTTGAGGCACATTCTACAGAGTTCCTCAGAGAATCCCCAGTAGAACTGATTCTTGGTTGCCCAGATCGTTAATGAACTCAATAGCGTTATTGTTTTTTCTCTCCCTGTCTCAATCCCCCTGCTTCCCCACTCTGCTTCCTGGGGTTTATCTCCCAAGGAAATTCCCTACAGCCAAGTTCATTTTTTGGACTCTCTTCTGGGACAATCTAAAGTAAGACAGGAATTTAGAATTGAATGTTCAGATAATTTACATAATCCAATGTTCTTTTGAACCCTGCATTTTAATTTCAAAATTTCAGCGATACTGTTTGAAAATCTTTTAACCCTGGGGACATGTAACATGGTGGACTGATTTATCTGTTTCAGGGAGATGATATATTTAGGTGGATCTGAAATGTACACTTCAGTGCTTCAAATCTGTATTTAAAAATCAATTTTTTTAAGTCATTTGAGAAACATTTTTTACTATATGTTTACCCCCTCTAACTATGCATACTTCACTTGTTAAAATCCAATGATAAGGGAAGGCATATGTTTCTTCAACTTGACATTTTATTCTACAGGTTGTTATTTTTTCCAGGAATTCTATTTTATGGGACTATATTAAGGAAGTGTTAACTTGACATCTGTCAGTATAGGTTTCATTTACTATTTTCTTGCTGGCTTGCTTGCTTTCCTCTTTTTTTTTTTTTTTTTGTCTTTTTCTGTCTTTCTTTTTCAGGTCAAAAAACAGTGTTCAGGAAAATCTCCAAGTGGTTACCAGTGGATTAGCAGTATCCTAGCCCTCTTGCTCTCATTTAGTGAATAAAGTGTTATAGGTGCAGCTGCTCGAGCCTTTTCTTTTCTCCAAGGTGCTAATCTAGTTAAGTACTTAGTGAGTAAGGAAACTGCTTTTAAAATTCAGAAAAGGAATAAACAGGTTTATTTATTTTTCTTTATTCTGAGCCTCCTCAAAACCTGAACCTATGAATACTGAAGGTATTAAATGACCTTTAGGGATGAAAAGCAACTGTCTGGAGATAAGCATTTATTTGGAAATCCATAAGGATCAGGGTGGTAGAGAGAAAAAGTAAAACCTGTGGATCTGAATTATCTCTGAAACGTATTGTAAAGCTTTATGCAAATAGCCATGGCTCCTTCCTAGAGTCAGTTCTCTTAGATGCATGTGTGCACGCATGCTGGCCGTGTTGTCTGCTTCCTAAAGTGCTTTTGTTAACACCATAATTTTAAATTAAGTTTTTCAGAAAGCTGTTCCCGCTGTACATTTTGGCATCTAAGATTAGGTCAGTGGCCATAAATCTCATTTATGTACTTAATGCAAAGGAGATACTGCTGTCTTGGGAATCATGTGAGCCAGATCCCTTACTTTGCCCCTCTTACAGGATATTGACATATAAAACAAAATGCTCCCATTTTGTTTTGCATCTTTCTTCATTTAAAACTTTAAATAAAGCATGTTTATGCAGGGTTCTTTTTCATTCATAAAAATGGAAATCACCCTTAGTGTCTGCATGAGTAGGCTTGTATTCTTGTTCACGAATTCACATGATAGATTGGCCCATAAAATCTTTACATTTGGCTTGTGCAGCTGAGTTCATGGCTGAATACAGAATGATAAAGAAGCTTTAGCATTTTGTGGTAAGAAAAGAAATCATGCCTTCTAGATGGCCCTTAAGCCAGCTTTTAACTGCCTGGAAATAAGCTAGAAATGTATAATCAAAATTGCCATTAAAGGTACAGTGTTTAGTGTGAATCTGTGGAGCATAATCTGTAAATTAACACAAAGGGATTCTTTAACATTTATTTGGTTTCCATTATATTTGCATGGAAGTCTGCCAATCCAAACATATTTTTCCTTTTTCTTTTTTTTTTTTTCCTTTTTACCTTTCTATCCATCAGAAGTTAAAATAGAAATGATGGATTGTGTCACTGGCCAGTCCAGCAGCCTATTTCTTTCAACACATTACTGTGTATTTACTGTTTTAGCTATATTGTTTTCAATTTCTGGCAAAATAGTCGGTTTTTGATCCTGGGTAGAAAATGTCAGTGCTCACATTTCCTGTGGGGTTTTGGCCTTTTTGTGAAAAGGTAGGGGAGAGCTAAATGAATTATGATGCTGTCATCTGAAGAAACCACAGTGTATTTCTTTGCCAAATTTTAGCAGGAACAGAGCTGATCATCTGCTAGTGTAAACCTTTCCTTGAACCCTACCAGCAGTTCACTCAGGCTTCTGCCTGTTCTTTTTCATGCTGTGAGAATGTAGCCCACAGAAGTCCTTTTAACCTTCCCTTTCCAAGGTTAATTGATCTAATAACCCCCAAAGAAGATAAATTTTGCCAGAGGAATTTAGAAGTCTAAATTTAAGAATTTAGAATTTCATGGCTGAGCTTAAGTAATATTAAAATTAAGACTGAGTTGTTTCTTAAATTTCTAAGTTGTTTCTTATTACTTTCTTGAAAGCTGACACTCCTCCCATCCTTCACAACTCTCTCTCTCCCTCTGTTTTACAGAATAACAAATATTACCAGATAGCATTTGTGTGTTATAATCTTAGCAGGCAATACATTCTAGATGTGAATAATGGCTAGTATACACTGTAATCATCTGACACTAGTTTTTCATGCTGAAGTGCTCCTCAGTAACGATGAATTTATACTTTTCTAATATCTTTTACGAACCCCTAAGGAAGTATTTTTGCTCACACTAATGGCATTATGTTCTAACCTATTTGGAATAAATCTCAATATTAAGGATTGTGATCTATGAGGATTCTTCAGCTTACTTTTTTTTACCCATCATTTTGTAGCACTAGTTTTAAATAATTCTTCAAGACTTAACTTTGATTTATCTTCCTTGATAACATAATGTTAAGTCTTCTTTTCCTCCTATCTCTTATTTCTCTCATCACCATTTCTTCTTTTGGCCAGCTACCTCCTAGGACTCCTTCTTTTCATAACATTCATTTAGCAAACACTTTTTAGTACCTGTTGTGGTTCCTAATGGGGTGTCTGTCCAATCAGATGGGTACCCCAAATGTGGGCCCAAGATCAGATGGAAGCCCGTGGCCTAGGAGGTGAAAGAATTCACCTGACGTAGAACAAAGGAGATAGAAGTTTATTGAACACTCCACAAGGGAGTGGGCAGGATGAGAGGCTGTCTGCCAGGAGGCAGTGGATGGGGGCTGTATTTAAAGGGGAAGGTGAGGAAGAGGAGTTATGCAACTGAATTCTCCTTTTTTTGTTAACCGTGCCTGGTTGTAAGTAGCCCATTTGTCAGTTAGGGCCTATGGAGATTTCCATCAGGTGAGTCACCTGATGAGCCTGTCTGTATTCAGCCAGGTGGTTGCTGTGGCCCTTTCCCCATTCCATCACTCAAGCCTGTTTGCCTAAAAGTGGCCCTCACACCTATCTTGTGCAATGTACTATGCTAGGTGCCTGGTATATCCCAGAGAAAGAAATAGACTTAGTGTCTGTGCTCACAGGATTTAGAGTCTAGTGAGGACAGTACCCATAATTATGCAAATATATATGAAAGGCATGCACCTGACCTAGATTTGGGGGGGGGATGCACCTGACCTAGATTTAGGGGGGTGGGGGAGGGGATTTAGGTGTCTTGGGACACCTAAATCTTCCTAGGTGAAGATAGGAAAAAGAAGGAGAAAAATGCTGCCTGTCAAAGGCAACACATAGCCTTGTGAGATCTCAAAGCAAGAGAGAGTGTGATGCCTCAGGGGCCAGAAAATAGTGGCAGAAAAGGGAGGCAGAAAATTATGAACATGAATCAATCTGCAGGCATATATTGGTGTGTATTTTGTGTGGTACTACTGTGTTATGCCACTGAGATGCAAAGACAACTAGGAAATAGGTCCTGCCCTCAAAGAGCTTATAATCTACTGGCAGCATGTGTATTCAGTTTGTATTAAAGAATTAAGAAGAGGGGTTGGTTGGTTTGTTTTTCCAGAAAAAAATAAGCTTTGTAGACTGTTCAAAGAATTATACTTTTATTCCATGAAGATTCTCCCAGCCACCTTACCTGCCTTAGCTACGTAAAAGGCAGCTGCTTGAAAAATGTCCTGAGTATGTTTCTGCCTCTACCTTTCCCAATCAGGAAATAAGAAGTTCATTATCATTTTTTCACAATGTTTCCCTAACTTCATTCCAGTGAGTGGAAGTTTCAATCATTCTTGTTATGTGAAGATAAATGAACTAACCAGAGCAGGCCATTATGTTTAGAAGGGTTTAATAAACAAGGTACAGTCATAGCACCATGCCCTTATAACTGGGAGGGTCCATAAAAGTTACTTGGTTAGGAGTCAGGCAGATAACTAAGGAATGAAGTGGGCCAGATATAAGGTGGCAAGTTTTGATGTTTACTGGGGCAAAGTAGAGAATTAAACTGCAGAGTTCAATCTAAGGTTATCCAGAACACTCTGTTCATTGAACAAAATGTGGGCTTATGACCTCTGAATCAACTTACCCATCCCATTCCATAGAAGAGGGACTGAGGACTGAGAAGTTAGAGACCTGCCTCCCAGCAGGTTACCGTCATGGCTGGGACAGGAGCACATGTCATCAGACTTCCAGTTCAGACACTCTCAACATTGCTTGAAGAATCTTCCCTGAAGATTTTAGTCAGGACTTTTTGGGTACTAAGACTGTATTTCATTTTGGAAAGTCAATTTTAGAAAGCTTTTACAAAGTAGCTAGATTATAAATGCTCAGCAAGAACTAAAACGAATAATGCTTCAAAAATTGCAGCATCTTAAATTGCAGTACAAAGCAAATGCGTAACCAGTGTAAGTTCCAAAATACAAAGTGTGAGTGATTAGGACAGCTTCCTTTTGTGGAAATTTCAGACAGTTTTATAGGCCTTTGCACTTGCAGTTTAGCCTGCCTGGAACATTCTTCTCCTAGATATCCCCGGTGGCTTACTTTGTGCCCCTGGGAGCATATCACCCTCTTGGGGAGGCCTGCCTTGGCCGCCCTATCTGTGAATGCTACCTACCCACTCTAACACTTTGTCTATTGCTTCCTTGTTATAAATATCTTGTTAACACTCATCCGTATCTAATGTGGGATATATTTTACTTCTTCCACTTTGCTTATACTCTGTTCCTCAGCTAGAATGCAGGTGCTTGGTGCTGCAGAGTAGGGTGGTGAGGGAGTGGTAATGATTCAAACACCCAAAGGTACTCAATAAATATTTATTGAGTACTACATAAAACACAGATACTTCTTCACTTATAAGATCACTGTGCTCGGGCGCCTGGGTGGCTCAGTTGGTTGGACGACTGCCTTCAGCTCAGGTTATGATCCTGGAGTCCTGGGATCGAGTCCCACATCGGGCTCCCTGTTCGGCAGGGAGTCTGCTTCTCCCACTGACCTCTCTCCTCTCATGCTCTCTCTCTCTCTCAAATAAATAAGATAAAATCTTTAAAAAAAAATCACTGTGCTCATTTTAAACTAATCAAAAGTAAAATGTGGCTTAGAAACTATGTATGTAATTTAGTATTTCCATATACATAATTTCCAGAGACCAGTTAGATTTGGTAGGTGATTTTATATTGTAGTTAGCAAATAGGAATAGGTTTTTTATAGTGCCCGCTTTCAAGAAATAAAGATAAAATGTTTAAGCTGTTAAGTATCTGAATTAGGGGCAGCTGGGTGGCTCAGTCAAACAGCAGCCTTCAGCTCAGGTCATAATCCCAAGGTCCTGGGATTGAGCCCCATATCAGGGCTCAACAGAGAGCCTGCTTCTCCCTCTCCCTCTCACTTCCACTCTGCCCGCCTGCGCTCTCTATCTTTCTGTCAAACATATAAATGTAATAAATAAATATCTGAATTAAATGCCTAAAACTTAAGGTTTATCACACTTTTAAGCACACATATGAAAAAACTCAATGTTAGAGAAGGGTACACAATAAAAAATTAAGGTACCATAGGTTTACATATTTCCAGTCTTAAATGATGCTGACCATGTGCAAAGTACTAGTGCCAGTGTCCATGTCCACCAGCAATGCACGGTCTTCACTCCACATCCTTGCTGACACTTCGTATTGTTGGGTTTCTCCATTTTGTCTATCCTAGTAAATGTGTTGTAGTACCTCAGTGGGTGTTTAATTTGCATTTCTCTTATTACTAATGAGATTGCATACCTTTTTTTATGTTTACTGGCTATCTTGGTCATCTCTTTTATAAAATACCTGTTGAAGTGTCTTGTCTATTTTGTAGTGGGCTAGCTATCCTTTTTATTGATATATAAGAGTTCTTTATATATTCTAGATACAAAACCTCTGTCAAATATGTCTGTTGCATATATTTTCTCCCATTCCCTAGCTTGCCTTTTTGCTCTCTTAATGGTATATTTTGAATTGAATTTGTTCATTTAGTGGAGGCCAGTTTTATCACTTTCTCCTTTATGGTTACTGCTTTCAGTGTCCTATTCAAGAGCACATTTTCAAAGCCCATGGCTATGAAGATATGGTATCTTATAGAAGCTTTATCATTTAACTTCTACATTTAGATCTGCAGTCCCCCCAATATTGATTTCTGCATATAGAGTGAGGTAAGGTTGAGATTTTATCTTTTCCATAAACATATACAATTGAACCGTCACCATTGACTGAAGGGACAGTTCTTTCTCCAGGAGTCTACAGTGTTACTATTTTTCATTAATTAAGTATTTATATCACTGTGTCCCAAATTGTTTGCTGTGTTTTGCTGGTTGATTTGTCTATCTTTGCCCTAGTAGCACACTGTCTGAATTACAAGCAGCTTTTAAGTATGTCTTGATAGCCAGTAGAATAAATCGTCCAGTTTTGTTCTTCAAAATTATCTCGGCAATTCTCAACCCTGAGCATTTCCATGAAAATTTTAGAATTAGTGTGTCATTTTCAACCAAAAATAATGCTGGAATTTAGATCAAGAATACATTAAATATATAAAGCAGGTGGGAGAGAATGGAGATTTCTGCAATACTGAGACTTCTGACTGATCAATATAGTATGTACCTCATGTTAACATTTTTTTAAAATGTGTAATTAACCTAGGGGTTTCATCAGTCTATAAATGTCATAAGCCTATGACATTTATAAGCCAAATATTAGAGTCAGTTGTAAACCAGGAAGGAAGAGCTCTGGCTGGCTGGCCAGTAATGTAATTACAGGTTGTAGAACAGTTCTAGTAGTAGCTTCCTCTCAAAGCCACCAAATTTGCCATCTAAAGCCAGACCAAGTATGTGACTCTAATTCTAATAGGGAGATTCTCAGAGGGGGATTTCATGCCTGAGATGGCTATGGATGGTCTCACAAGAACAGGAGTACTTGCATCCAGATAAGTGGCCTACATGAACAGGCCTGGGAGCATGGCCAGGACCCATATAATCAGTATATTCAGAACCAGAAGAGAAAAGATTATCACTTGGACTGAAGACTTATACTGCAGCTAGCAATGATCAGGGATCTAGGTGCTTATCCATAAACATAAACTGATAACCAAGAACACCAAAAATTTGAAGAAAACCAATACAGGCATAGAAGACAGGCATCATTTTCAACCCACAGAAGTAATTTACCTGTTTGGGAAGATGAGTTATTATGAGAAGCAGAAGAAAACTAATTATTACCATTAGCATCTGATAAACTAGAGAAGATACAGCTGGCTTAACAAAAAGGGCTGCTGTTGTAACAGAGAATCAGTTATAAACTTAAATAAATCCAAACCTTGGTACTGGGATGAATAGTAGAAAGAAATGATCTCAACATCAGTTCAAGGAACTGCAAGGTTAAGCCCAGGAATTTTTACACAACCCAGAGCAAAACTGCAGAGATGGAAAAGTATACAAACTTGTATGTGGTAATCTTCACTTCCTGTCTTGAGATTTGCGGGTCCCTCAGCTTTGTGGGATTGTGTGTATATGTTCAGTCTTTGGGAGACAGGGCATAGGAAATGTTTGAAATCATAAAGGAATTGCTAAAAACATTGCAAATAACAGAAATAACAAAGTGAGAAGGCACAGTGAGAGGAAGGAGTGGTTTATATTTAACTAGCTTATGCACCTATTTTTATGCTATTTTTATCGGGTTTAAGGAAAAGTAGGTATTTAACTTTCTTTCCCATTCCCCTTCTATAGTTTAGCAGTTTCTATTTTTAGGTCTTTGGGAAGGTGACATAATTTTATACAGTACATTTATATCTCTACTTATTTAGCATCTTCAGACACTCTCTATTGACTCCTCCCTAAAAAGAGTGAAGAATTAGATAAATTTTGTCTAATATTTACTATGTGCCAGGCACTGTATTAACTCATTTATCCTCATAATAACTCTATGAGTTAAATACTATTGTTATCCCCATTTTACAGATGATGAAACTGGGGTATCTAGAAGTTAATTAGGCTAAGGGACTCCTGGGTGGCTCAGTCATTAAGCATCTGCCTTCAGCTCAGGTCATGATCCTGGGGTCCTGGGATCCAGCCCTGCAACAGGCTTCCTGCCAGCGGGAAGCCTGCTTCTCCCTCTCCCACATCTCTGCTTGCATTCCCTCTCTCACTGTGTCTCTCTCTGTCAAATAAATAAATAAAATCTTTAAATTAATTAATTAATAAAAGTTAATTGGGCTAAGTTCATGCAAGTAGTTAGTAGGTGGGTTAAACCTAAGTACACTGGCTCTTAAACTTCTGGTTTTAACTTCAATGCTATATGGTTTCTCCACTGGTTAGTGAAATACCTACCTTATAAGTCTGTTATTGAAGGATTATGTAAAAAAAGAAATGTAGGTGCATTTCCCAAGCTACTTAGGTAGGAAATTCTAAGTGAGAAATTTAAGTGTAGAAATTTGTCATATGTTGTCAAATAAATTATTTCCAGTGGAATCCTAATGACAGTGTTTTCTCAGCGTTCTGAAGCAAGCAAATAGTGATGGATTTTGATGCTGCATTTAGTTTTTAATTAGTGGCTGAAAATAATTTCTCAGTGTTGTTAAAGCAGTTTAATGATGGAATAACTTTAGAGCATTAATCCCACTTATAAATAAATTCACCTTGAGCAAGCAATACATAAAAATGAAATGATACCACTTAAAGTAAACAATAGGCTTTTGTTAAAGTGTCTAAATGTGGCAGTAGCTAAAGAGGTCAGTTGGCAACTGCACTGTTTTGGAAAGCTACTGACTTTAGGAACAAAGTGATGCTGACAAAGTCACCTCTGCTGTTAAGATCTGAAAGTTTGATGGCAACCTGTGTTCACTCTGTAAACAAAAATATCCCAAGGAAAAAAAAGAAACAAAATGTTTTCCCCTTCCTTCCCCAAATGGCACCTTTTCTTGGCTGTTATCCCACAAATATGTTCATTGAAACAAAACCAAAAAAATGTTTAAAGCCACACCAAAATTCTCTACAAGGAAGATGATTCAAAGACATTCATAGGAAAATTACACATCTAATGCACATTGTATCTTAACAACATTAATCCTTAAATAGAATGCTTTTTAAATGCCATATTCAGAATTGGACCTTAATTTCTTAAAAATCCATTTTAATCACTTTATGTCTGCTGTGTATAACATTTGAGAAAGGAAAGTTTAAAATCTTTCTCAAACTCATCCATGAGCAGTATCATTATTTTTTGTTTATTCTTTCACATGTTTAAATAACATATTTGAGTGAAAATTTTAAAAATTCAATGAAAATCTAGGGTTTTTCCAAAAACATTGATAAATTCATTCGGAAAGCTACTTGGGTTTCTGAAATCAGGTATATATAACCTGGGATTAACATGATGTTCATAATTTAGTTCAAGATACAAGAACAAGTTTGTAATCTAATAATTTCCTACCAGTCAATGATATGGCCCAGAATATAATAGAACAACCTGGAATACATGGAAGAAAAATTGAGAGATATGGAAGAAAAATTGGGGGGCCCCACTTTCAAATAAACAGAACAGAAATAGGTAGTGGAAAGATCATCTTATAAATAGAAGAAAACTATCTTTAGTTTAAAAAGGTATAATCATTCAGATTAAAGCTCCCACCCAAAACTATTCCTGGATGCTTTCAGGGTTATAGTCTATCACTCCAAGGAAAAAATGAAATGAAGTAATATAGAAAGGATGGTGAGAGAAAATGTTTACAAATACAGATGACATGCCAAAACTTATTAGAAGATGGTGGCCGTGTAAAGTGAGAAGCAGGAAGAAATATATCTGTCCAGGGTCACCCTTGCATGAGTGAAGTGATATCGGGAGGGCCACTTTAGGAAAATCCATACGACTGCTTTTTTTCTTACCTTTTTGTTAAAGTAGTAATGCACAGAAAAGAGCAAGACTCAAATATGCAGATGAGTGAGTTTTCAGGAAGTTCTCATACCTTTGTCATTGTTATGTAGGCCAGGAAGTAAAACATTCCCAAGAAATTCTCCTCTGACTTTCCCTGTCACTGTTCTATCCCCTCTCCTGACAGTCACCAACTCTAACAATTAATACCACAGGTACTTGGGATTGCTTGTTTAACTCTACATAAATGAAAATATTTTGCTTATTTTTGTATATTCGGTTGTACCTGACTTCTTTCATTTCATTTCTCTCAACATTATGGTTATGAAATTCATCCATGCTATCATAAAGATTGCCTGGGTTCTTTTTTCTTTTAACTTTTTTTCTGAAACGTGTTCCATCGTATGGGTATACTATCCTTTATCCATTCAAGAATGGACATTTTGGTATTTTATGGCTTTATAAATAATTGTGCTATGAACGTTCTTATACAGAACTTTTTTTCAAATGTGTATGCATTTTTATTGAAAAGAATTGCTGGGTTTTCTGAAGTGCTTTAAATAATTTACATTCCTCCCAGCAGTTTATTAGGGTTCCATTTGCTCCATAGCCTCACCAACACTTTATATTGTCAGTCTTTTTAATATTTGCCATCTTAGTGAGATTATGGTGGAATTGCCTTGTATTCTTAATTGGTAGTTCACTCATAACTTGCTTTTTAGCCATTTGGAAATCCTCTTTTGTAAAGTGTTTTTTAGTCTCTTATACATTTTTTTACAGGATTATCTCTCATACTTTTTGATGGATCAGTAAGAGTTGGGTTTTTTTGTTTTGTTTTGTTTGTTTTACTTTTTTAGATGTAATCCCTTTGTTAGATACAAACAATATCTTTGTGTTGTGTTGCAATATCATCTTTTTTAAAGATTTTATTTATTTATTTGACAGAGAGAGATCACAAGTAGAGAGAGAGGGAGGCAGAGAGAGAGAGGAAGGGAAGCAGGCTCCCTGCTGAGCACAGAGCCCGATGCGCAGGACCCTGAGATCATGACCTGAGCCGAAGGCAGAGGCTTAACCCACTGAGCCACCCAGGCACCCCATCATCTTCTATACTGTGGCTTCCCTTTTCACTCACTAAATGATATCTTTGATGAACAATTTATTCCTTTTGGGGGGGAAGTTAAGGTTAGTGCTTTTTGTGTTTCAATTAAGAAAAAATTTCCCTATTTCAAGATCACTAAGGCCATGTAATTTTCCAGAAGCTGTTTTGTTGTATCTTCCATATTCCAAATATGGACTGTGAACATTTGTTAAATTACTGTTTAAAATGCTGAATTGATTTATATGCCTACTAAAATGTACATGAGAGTTCCAACTTTTTCACACACATGCCAAAAATTACACAAACTATTATTATTAATATCTTTCACTAATATGGTTAAGTAAGTTATAGCTTTCTATTCTTACTCAAATTTTTGAGATAAAGGAGATTGCTACAGTAACAGATGGACTTCATCTTCTGAGAAGTTATGGATAATAGTGGAACATTCAGCCCATCTCTTATCTACTAATGTTTGTTGGGGGAACTGCATGTAATCAGGACACCTAGTATTCTCAGCATGGTAGTGCAAGAACATCAGTATCCGTAGACCATCATGAGTGGAAGCAGCTCCATACCATGTGTTTTCAGGTGGCAAACAAACCAGCCAGGTGTCACGAGCAAATGGGTCAGGAAACTTTAATCACCTATTCATCTTCCTCAGGGAATAACTTTGGGTTGGAACTCCAAATCCTAAAAGTAGACACATTTTGTATAACATGAGTTTAAATTCATTATCTCCAGCTGTCAGACACAATTGAAAACACAGACATGAGTGAGGCAAGTTTCTAATTCTCTTTGTTACTTCTAAACTAGGAGAAGTTGGAGAAAAATTCTGACATAAGAGCTTCAGATCCTTTGCCTTATAGTGGTATCCCCTGTCTCCTAGATGTAAATGCTGTTGAGTGTCATATTTAACAAAGGATCACCAAACAGAAAGGAATAGCAAGAGCTCATCTGGGCCAAATCGCTGCTCTTGGGCAGAATTATACTTGAACTTGGAAAAATAGTAGGCAGTCTGAAAAATATAAAGCATGAAACTCAAAAATCTTTCCAGTAGACAAATATTTCATAATTCTTGCAATAAAAAGTTTTTACAAATGGGATTTTTTCAAATTTTTTAATTTTTTTATAAACATATAATGTATTATTAGCCCCAGGGATACAGGTCTGTGATTCGCCAGGTTTACACACTTCACAGCACTCACCATATCACGTACCCTTCCCAGTGTCCATAACCCCACCACCCTCTCCCTACCCCCCTCCCCCCAGCAACCCTCAGTTTGTTTTGTGACATTAAGAGTATCTTATGGTTTGTCTCCCTTCCGATCCCATCTTGTTTCATTTATTCTTTTCCTACCCCCTCCAAGCCTCCCACGTTCCACCTCCATTTCCTCATATCAGGGAGATCATATGATAGTTGTCTTTCTCTGATTGACTTATTTCACTAAGCATAATACCTTCTAGTTCCAACCGCATCATCAAAAATGGCAAGATTTCATTTCTTTTGAGGGCTGTATAGTATTCCATTGTATAAATACACCACATCTTCTTTATCCACTCATCTGTTGATGGACATCTAGATTCTTTCCATAGTTTGGCTATTGTGGACATTGCTGCTATAAACATTCGGGTGCATGTGCCCCTTCGGATCACTACGTTTGTATCTTTGGGGTAAATACCCAGTAGTACAATTGCTGGGTCATAAGGTAGCTCTATTTTCAACTTTTTGAGGAACCTCCATGCTGTTTTCCAGAGTGGCTGCACCAGCTTGCATTCCCACCAACAGTGTAGGAGGGTTCCCCTTTCCCCGCATCCTCGCCAGCATCTGTCGTTTCCTGACTTGTTAATTTTAGCCATTCTGACTGGTGTGAGGTGGTATCTCATTGTGGTTTTGATTTGTATTTCCCTGATGCCGAGTGATGTGGAGCACTTTTTCATGTGTCTGTTGGCCATCTGGATGTCTTCTTTGCAGAAATGTCTGTTCATGTCCTCTGCCCATTTCGTGATTGGATTATTTGTTCTTTGGGTGTTGAGTTTGCTAAGCTCTTTATAGATTTTGGATACTAGCCCTTTATCTAATATGTCATTTGCAAATATCGTTTGCAAATATCTTCTCCCATTCTGTCAGTTGTCTTTTGGTTTTGTTAACTGTTTCCTTTGCTGTGCAAAAGCTTTTGATCTTGATGAAGTCCCAATAGTTCATTTTTGCCCTTGCTTCCCTTGCCTTTGGTGATGTTCCTAGGAAGAAGTTGCTGCGGCTGAGGTCGAAGAGGTTGCTGCCTGTGTTCTCCTCAAGAATTTTGATGGATTCCTTTCTCACATTGAGGTCCTTCATCGACAAATGGGATTTTTTAAAAATTTGTGGCTAAATATTTCATCCTTGCTTAGGTATTTCCCCTTTAACCTTTTATCTTTGGTTCATGTTCAAGCATTAACTTGCATTTCAGACTATAAAACTTTAGAATAGTTTTGCTTCATTTTCTTAGTACTTAAAGAAATACTATCACCAATGAATGTTGAATAAGACAGTTTAGTGCCCACCAAAGAAATGGGTCTTACCAGAAAAGAATGGCTGTTTTCTGGCACAGGAAGTGATTGTTATTTTGACTTAATTTTCTAGTGTATAAGAATGAAATAATATTGATTTAGAAAACAGCTTAAGATCCTCAAACAGAACTCTTTATAAGTTATTATCTCATTTTGTAGCTATTTTCTTTTATTCAGTATATAATATATATTAAATCCTATTTCTCTTATCTGCTTTATTGATGATTTTGCTGTTCAGTTATCCTCTCGGCATTCTTTGCCTATAATTCTCAGTTCTAACTGGAACACCCTGAAGGAGAGATACTGCCTCTCAAGTTCCTTAACAACTGAGTTCCTTAAAGTCAAATGTCATACCAGGATTAAGTTCACCCCAAGAATATTATTTCCCTTTTCTGTTTTATCAGTAATGTTCAGTCTCATCAGATGTGGTTCTGGTTTCTTGCTTCTTCATCACATTAAATCCTTTTGTTTTTTTGTTTTCGTGAAGATTTGTCTCATTATTGCTTAGAGCTTTGGAGAAAATAGGGATAACAATGTATATAACCAATTAATAATCTAAGAGAATGCTGTTTATCCTAATTTTCTAGTATTTACAATCAACCATCTAAGGTGGATTTAACTGCAAAATGTTCAAATCTCAGATCTAGTGTAGAGGGCATCACAAGCAATTTCAGAAGTCAAAATTAAGCTTCACTTGTTTTGTTTTTTGTTTTTTGTTTTTTTATTGCGTTATGTTAGTCACCATACAATACATCATTAGTTTTTGTTGCAGTGTTCCAAGATTCATTTTTTACGTATAACACCCAGTGCTCCATGCAATACATGCCCTCCTTAATTCCCACCACCACGTTCACCCATCTCCCCACCCCCTCCCCTCTAAAACTGTCAGTTGGTTTCTTGAAGTCCACAGACCAACCTTTCATGGTTCATCTCCCCCTTTGATTTCCCCCACTTCACTTTTCCTTTCCTTCTCCTAATGTCCTCCATGTTATTCCTTATGTTCCACAAGTAAGTGAAACCATAAGCTTGACTTGTTTTAATTGAAATGTGGTAAGGGTTTCTTTCCTTATTCTGGCTATTGTTTGGTAAGGGATGAGGTATTAAAATCATTGAGATTACTCTTTGGAAGTATGCTATAATGGGGGCATCTGAGTAGCTCAGTCTGTTAAGCCTCCAACTCTCGATTTTGGTTCTGGTCATGATCTTGGGATCATGAGATTGAGCCATGTGTGGACTCCGTGCTCAGTTCGAGTCTGTTTGAGATTCTCTCTGTCCCTCTGCCTCTCCCCCAACTTGTGTGCACTATCTCTCTCAAGAAAATAAAGAAGTAGAATCTTTTGTTTAAAAAAAAAAAGTACACTAAAGTAAAAACCAGTATTTTTTCCATAATGCAACATTTAAAAATGTAAATTCATTTATTTAATCTTATTAATATAAAGTTTATAAGGAAAAAACTTGGCAAATTGAAGTCAATTGATTTTCCAAAATCTAAAGTTTAAAGTCACACTTTAATTTTTATAAAAGGCCAAATCATGATAGCTTTAAAGCTCAATACTGCCAAAGTCAATAAATTAAAACTCTTAGGCCAAAACCAGCTTCCTGCCATTTTGATTCTGCCTACAAGATATGAATGATTTTTACAAATGTCCTTTTGTGGGGCATCTGGGTGGCTTAGTCAAGTTAAGTGTCCAACTCTTGGTTTTGGCTCAGGTCATGATCACATGGGTCAAGAGATATATCCCCACATTGGACTCTGCAGTGGGTATGGAACCTGCTTAAGATTCTCTCTCCCTCTCCCTCTGCCCCTTCCTTCCCCCTTGCTCTCTCTTTCTCTCTCTCTCTCAAATAAATCAATAAATCTTTTTTAAAAAGCAAATGACCTTTTGCAATCATTTTGATGTCAGGAAGAGTAACTTTGAACCCTTGTTAAGTGAAATGATATCCTAAAAGAAAAAAAAGAGAGAACTCCATTCTTCTTATTAGTAGATATTTTTTTAATGTTTTAGTTATTATTATTGTACTTTGAATTTTGTTAATAAAGCAATTTGTTGCCTATATTTTGTTAGGCTTTCTGTAATTTGTTAAGTTCTATATAATGTCTTAATTTTTGCCTCATGTCCTGCAAAGCTTAAAATATTTACTAGTCCTTTACAGAGAAAGTTTGCCAGCTTCTACATTATTTCATCACCAGATGCTACAGTCACACTAACCCATGATCAAAAATATATACAACATATATGGAATATATTTTGTATGAAGTTGACTCAAAATATCACTAATAATTTTCTTAACAGAAGAATTTTAATTTAATTAAAATTGTCCTAAACTTATGACTATGTCATTTCTTCTGCAGCTACTATTAAATCTAGGGGAATGGAATTGAAAAGATATCATTTTGGTCCATCTGTCTTAAAAGCATGAAAATTTCTCAGCTGTTGACTCAGCATAGGTGATAAATTCAAGCTCTTCCTGCCTGTAAGGTAGGTAACTATTACGATCGTGTGAAGAGAAAGTTGCATGAATGCTTAATACTAAGAACTTTTCTGGTTATCCCCTTTAAATCCTCATTCCAGGTTCATGTTCTGCTATATAGCAATCCCTGGCTCTGAAGTTTGCTTTTTATCATCTTCTCTCCCATTGGTAGAGTGGTTGTGTTGTTTTTCAAATTTATGTGTCTTTCATATTTCCTAATATGTTGTTTTCACATATTTCTTCTATATCCCTATCTTATGCAGCTATTCTTACTATTCTTTAACAACCACTGTCGGTAATCTGCACACAGAGACATGCATTCATGGTAAGGCTTGAGAAGTAAAGGGATTCTGGAGTATAAGCAGAGGAAAATTAATACAGGACAGTGGTACTGGCAGTGAGGTCAAGAAGGAATCTTTGTGGAGCTAGTACACCCTCTTACTCTCTCATCTCATCTCTCTGCACCCAATCTATGCTCATTTTCAAATGGTGTAATTTGGCCTATTTTCCTTATCCTTAAAATAAATGGTTTCAGACATAATTTTTAATAACTGAAGACCATATGTTTCATTCTTATTTTGCCAACCTGAGACTAACCAAGGAAATTTACTAATATTTAATTATATTTTGCAATTATTTTGAAATGCTTAATCTTTAAATTAAATAAAGGAATAAAAAGAAAATGATTTTGATTATATAATAGAAAATATTTAAAGTAGTTTGACAGAAAAATTGATGTTATAGGAAGTTTTCTAGAAATTGGTATTCATTTAATTTTTATGCAGAACACTATACTAGGGAGATACATTTTTTAAAAGAAAGAAAGCAAAAAGATTTTTCTTGACATATTTAGAGAACCTAACTCTTAAAGAATTAGATAATACAATTTTATAAAACAACCCAAGGTCCATCACAAATTAACAAGCAGAAAATTATTTACCACTGAGACAAAGTTCTATACTTAGTAGGTATGAGATGAAGGAATGATCAGAGTATTGTAGAATTAACTAGGGCAATTGGTACTTTCTACAGGAACATCTGCTTTGCTCTGGGCCTAGTTCAGGTGGCACAGTGAGCAGCATTCATCCATGAGCAGACTACCATTTGTCCCCAGAAGCAGTGAACAGTGACCCAGGATATGGGAAGCTCTTTTACCATTAGGCAGATGAAATAAGAAATGCTCCTCAGGCACTTTACAGTTAGGGGGTCAAGTACCTGACATCTGCCAGCCGTTCCACTCTGGAGGCAACACTATGTTTACAACTTCCCACACAGACCTCAGTGGCTCTGACACCCAGGGTTACTTCTGTTTGCTTCCCCAGCTGAACAGCTAGGTCCACCTTTTACTTTATCTTACTTCCAGTCTGTTTTCCTGTTTGTCCTATTTTCCATCTTTTCCTTCCAAGTTCTAATGAATTTCAAGGAATTTTTTTTAATCTCTGTCACTTCTACAGATTGCACTCTATACTGTAGAAACCTCCCCCATTATAGGACTCCCTTCATTCTAGGAAGAAATTGTCAAAAAGGGAGAAGAAGACCAAGTTCAAGTCATAGCATGGAATTCTAGGGAAGGTATCCTCAGAGAGAGAGGGTTCAGTAGTGTTCATTGCTATAGATAAACACTAAGAAAAGAAAGAACATAGACTCTGACTTATAAAGGGTTTTAGCATTGTTTTCCATCCTTTCCCCATTTCTGATGAATTTTCATGATTCTTCTCTGTCTTTGGCATTAGTGCTCTTTCCACTCCCTATTGAGAGAATCCCCACTTTCCCCCCTACCTTCCAACAAGCCTAAAGAGAAAGGATCATGGAGCCCCAAGGACGACTTCCTCAAGAGTGTTTGGTTTTGGCAATGTTCATTGCTGTAGGACTTGGGAATTAATGACAGGACTGTGAAGGATAGGAGGGAGGTAAAACTGAGGAGATACTTTTGGGATAGGGAAGATTTATCATCTGTTGTAGGAGAAAAGAAGAACCCACAGGAGAAGGATTAGAGATACAAAAGAGAGAGTTGGGGTATGGGATGGTGCTCTTCTTATACTGAAGCAAGGTTGGAAAATCAGAGTCTGAATGAATTTACTAAAACATTGATGGGAGTTGGAATTAAGACAGATGGCTCCCATTTCAGTAAACTAGGAAGTGTTATCAGATTACATTTGTTTAATTGCTCATATAATTCAACTGAGTTGACATAGAAATTTATATACTGGTTAGAGAGCTGACTGAACATTTTGACAGCTTTTGTCTTTCCTCCCTACCCAAATTCTATTGAACTGACAGAAGAAACGTAAAACAATAATAAACCCATAGCAAGCGGGGAAGGGTGCTATCAGAAGTGCAAATTTCTGGGAGGTATTAAGCAAATAAGATAAGACTGATGGCATATCCCAACAAAGCTGAACCTACAGCTCCACAGAGATGGAAAAGATCTTCCAAAATAAAAAGGAACCTTAAATAAGCCCAAGATCAAAGGCTATAAGGAACTGAGAGGAACAGGCTATGTCTGGTTGGCCAGTTAATTACAAGATGGTAGAACAACTGTACCAGCACCCTGCTTTCAAAGTATCTGATGCTACTGGGTACAGGAAGAAGCCACAAATTTGGAATTCTAAATATGACATGGGAGAGTCCCAAAGCAGATTTTAATATGATAGTATCTCCTCTGATTCATGGGCCACCCAAAATAAGGAAATATGTCCACCCAAAAGGCATGCTATATACACAAGCCAGCCTGGCAGTTGGCCTTGTCATCATCTTTGCTATCAGACCCAGGTGAACATTGTCACTTGAAATACGTTCCAGGTAACAATATTCAGTAACCAAGATCTTTGCCTATAGATACAAATAGCTAACGAAGAACCAAAATTCAAGAACAGCCAACACAAACACAAAGAAGCAATGAACTCAACAAATTTGGTTTCCTTTTCAGAGTATGTGTAGAAATTATGTTGCCTGAAGGACTACTTGTCTCAATAGATTGCCTTCCCCATCAGAAGGACATAAAGATTGATGATGGCCTCTCTTATCCTGAAGAAATCCTACATGTTCAGAATACTTCTCATTGGGCACCTGCTAGCAATGGACCATATGGTCAGTCTATCAAGGTTAGTAGACATGTTTAAGGTTTTCTTATTTTAGTGGCAGTTGACTAAATATGTGAAGTAAGTTGACAGGTTGGCTCTTTTTTAATAACAACGTTTTCAATTCAACTATAACCTTTACCATGTTAGTGATCCAGGCATATAGAGTGACATCTTTAAAAGAAGGAACCTGATTTATAAGGAAAAACAATTAAGAAAAGCAATTGTATATGTTATTTCACCTATAAAAAGTTAATCAAAAGATATGCTATGTGGATTTTTTTGGCAATTAACTGAAAATAAATGTAAATTTATTTGACAGCACAGTTTTAAATGTTTAAGAAGTACTCCTGGACCAGTTTCTGCAGTGGAAAACTTCTGATGGTTCTTATTTGTTGTGGTCTTAGTTTAGGATATGAAACAAAGATATTTGTTATTTTTTGCTTACTGATTTCTAGCTTAATTAAGTAGTGATCAAAGATTGTACTCTAAATGATTTAGTCTCTTGCAATTTGTTGAGACTTGCTTTATGGCCCACATGACCAGTTTTGATATATGATCAATATGCATTTATAAAGAATGTGTATTCTATTACTGTTGGATGCAATATTGTATATACACCAATTAAGGTAGGTTTATTAAAAGTATTATTTAGATCTTCTCTATCTTTGCTGATTTTTTTCCTTTTGTTTCTTTACCAATAATTGAAAGAGGTGGTTTTATGGATTTGTCTTCTCCTCTAAGTTTTGTCAATGTTTGCTTTAGTTATTTGAAAGTATGTGAAAGCAAATTTAGAATTGTTTTATCTTTCTGATGGATTACCTTTTATCATATACCATTTTAAAAGTAGAATAACTGCACCAGTTTTTTTTTTTGTATTTAATTTTTTTTAGTGTTCCAAAATTCAGTGTTTATGCACCACACCCAGTGCTCCATGCAGTACGTGCCCTCCCTATTACCCACCACCAGGCTTTAGTAAATAGTGGGACCGGATGAATCCAGCTTCCACAAACAGCTCAGATGACTTTCATTTTAAGAGTGTCTTCCAAATCAGGGACGAAATTTATGAAGATGCAACTTTTATTTCCATTTGATTCTCACCCTCCATTCACATAATCTTCTTCCAAGTGAATATGTTTGTTATGAGCACAGATTGGTCTCATTGTCTAATTATTGATGTATGGATCATTGCACATTTTTAAATCAATACACTCTGAAGTTCAAATTCTTCACTCACTTGCACCAGTTTTTCTAATTAGAGTTACAGTGGTATATATTTTTCCATCTTTTACTTCTACCCTTTCTCTATCTTTATATATAAAGAATATCAATTATAAATAGCATCTGATTGTATTTTTTAATCTTGTTTGAAAATATTTGCTTATCACTAGAGCAACCTCTTTTAATGTAATTATTCATGTGTTCATGTTTGTAATGATCTGCTTTCTACTCTTGTAACTTATTTCTCATTCTTCTTTTTCCTTCTTTACATTATTTAAGGTTAAATAGACTTCCTTCATTATTTTACCTCCCCCCCCCTTATTGGTTTGTTAATTATACATTTTTTTACTATGTTGAGTACATATCCTAAAGAATACATTCTCTAGTCTGGTTTTATTACAACCTAATATAATTCCATACATTTAAAACTTCTTGACCAAGGCTAAGACCTTAGAATATTTTATGTTCATGTGTCACCATCCTTTGTGTTACTGTTACCAATCATTGTACTATTGCATTTGTTTTAGTTCCCAAAAGGCATTGTAATTACTGCTTTGTACACTCAGTATTCGTTTTTATTTATCCACAGTTTACTACTTCTGTTGAATTTCTGTGCTTCCATTTGGAACCATTTTCCATTTGCCAGCAAAACTAACCTTTATATGCATTTTAATGAGGATATGCTGTTGATAATTTCACTTGCTTTTTGTCTCTCTGCTAATGTCTTTATTTTACCTACACTTTTGGAGAGTATTTTTGGTGGGTATAAAATCCAGGAAGACAGGTGTCTTTCAGCAGCTTGAAAATGTCATTCCATTATCTGTCTTTCATTATTTCCATTGACAAGTTGACTACCATTCTTATTTTTGTACCTTTCGAGGTAAGGTATATTTTTTCAATTTGGCTATTCTCAAGGTTTTGTTTTGTTTTGTTTTGTTTGTTTATAGTTTTTAACAGTTTTAGTATGATGTGTCTTTCTTTGCCTTGATGTCTTTCACTTTGAAAATTCTTTGCCCTATTTATTCAGTTGTTTCCTGCCGTATTATTTTTCTCCTCCCCAGTCTGGGACACCAACTAAATATACTTTTTTGCCATTCTCATATTGTAGCTACAAACTTTTTAGTATTTTCATACCTTTTATTACCCAAATTCAAGCCAGATACTTTCTGGTATTTCTTCCAGATCACTTATCCTCTCTTTAGCTTCCAGTATTCTGTTTAACCCACCAATCTTGTTCTTAATTCCAGTTACTACATTCTATTAGCCCTAGAAATTCTATTTGACTTTCTAAATAAATTTTGCCACTGTAGAATCTACAAATTCTTCATGTCATTTATTTTTCAAACTTATTAATCATGCTTTTTTTCCAACCTGATATTTCCAATAAGTAGCTCATCAACTGATCTGTTTTTTCCTCCCTGTCCCATTTTGTGTTTTACACATGTGTTATTAATGCCAAATACTACATTTGCTAAACCGTAGTGACTCTGGATAATGTCCTCTTTCTCTGTGGATTTGGTTGGATAATAGAGTGTTGACAGACTGCTTCATTCTAATGCTGGGTCCTGGGTTGTTTTGTTTTCTTTTGTTTTGTTTAAGAATGTATTTATTCATTTTATTTGAGAGAGAGAGTGTGCACACATGCCTTGTGAAGGGAGAGAGGTAGAGAGAAAGGGAGAGGGACAATCAGACTCCACACTGAGCGCAGAGCAGAAGGCAGGGCTCAATCTCATGATCAGAGATCATGACCCTGAGTTCATGACCTAAGCCAAAATTAAGAGACGGATACTTAACCAACTAAGCCACCCAGATGCCTGGACATCCTGGGGTTTTTAATCAGAATCTCTCCCCCTTACAAGTTTCTGAACTCCATTTTTTTTCTCTGTGGGACTGTATGACTATGGAAAACCTTGCTTAGTCCTTCAGTAGCTTTCTGCCTAGCTTCTTACCCTCATGTTTTGTAAAATTTGGTAATTCAGCGAATGATTTTTTTTTCTTCAGTTCATTTATCTTTTGGAAATGCGTGCTTTATTGTTTGCCTTAAATTTTATAAAATAATTGCATGTATCATAAAGCAGACTTTTAGACTGTAGCAACTCCCCTTATCTCAGCATTTAAAAAGAAAAGCTTCTTCCCATAGTCTATTTTCCCTCGAACCCAAGTAAAGTTTGTTTGTTTGTTTTTCATCTTCTTCATTTTCCTAACCAGGCCTCAGAGTTTGTATCATTAAGATAGTTATTCGTGTTTGGAATAGTCTTAAGATTATAGAATTTAGCACTGGAAGGAACCTAAGACGTCATCTTCTGTTGGCTAACCTCCCACACAGCGCAGAAATGCTTCCTGCAGCATCCTTGGCATATGCTCATCCGGTCTCAGTTTGGATATCTTCAGCAAAGGAGCTCATCATTTCCTGAAACAATCCATTCTGTTGGACAACTCTATTTTAAAAATCCTTATGTTGAGCTAAAATATGCCTCTTTGTAACTTATACTCATTTACTCATTGTTTCAAGTTTTCCTTCTGGAGTAAGTCAAAACAAGAGAACATTTTTAGATAGTACTTAAAGCAGATCTAAATGCCATTCCTGTTTTTTTTTATTTTTAATTAATTTTTTTTTTACTTTTTTGTCCCAAGCCATTGAACATCAATTGCTAAGTTTAGATAGTAATCAGAAGTAAGATCATCTACTTAGTAATGATTAAAAATCAATGCACAGAAATTAGTTGCTTTTCTATACACCAACAATAAGAAGAAAGAAATTAAGGAGTTGATCCCATTTACAATTGCACCCATAACTATAAGATACCTAGGAATAAATCTAACCAAAGAGGCAAAGAATCTGTATTCAGAAAACGATAGAATACTCATGAAAGAAATTGAGGAAGACACAAAGAAATGGAAAAACGGGGGGGGAGACAAGATGGCGGGGAAGTAGGAGGAGGCGCCTTTTCAACCTGCACCCTAAAGTGAGCTGATTACCTACCAAAGAACTCCGATCACCCATGAAATCAGCCTGAGATCAGAATTATACACGTCTGGATCTCTACGGGGGCCAGAAGACGCCAGTGGGCAGGTAAAGTGGAGTGGGAACGTCGGACTGATATCGGAAGATAAACAAAAGGGGGAGGGAGCCACCAGAGGCGACCGACTGGAAAATAATACCCCAATACGAGAGTGCCCGGCATCTGGGGACCAGCATTAACTTGGAGTCTTGTTGAAAGCACTCAAAAGAGCAAAGACTCGCGCGGGGAAATTGTGGGAATCGGGGCGGATAGGGATAGGGGCTTAAGTCCCCAGACCCAGGGCAGCATCCCCTGGCGCTGAGCCGGAGAGTGCGGCGGAGAAACCTGGTCTTTGTCCCGGAGCCGACAGTGCGCCCGAGAACGGGTGGAGTCCAGCTCCCGTGAGGGGCTGGGAGCCACACCAGACAGCAGAACGCGCACCTTACTGGAGATGCTCGCGTGCCGCAACCTCCCCTGAGAGAGGTGCACGAACGCCCAGCCTGGTGTTCTGGGACCCACGCGGTGATAGACCCACGCGGCGATAGAGCCGATAGAGCTGGAGGCGCTGCGCCCCAAACCATCCCCTGGGAGAGGTGCGCGCAAGCCCTGAGCTCTCAGCCCCAGCCAGCGGGAAAATCTCAGTGTGCGATTGCTGCTTGGAACCTCTCTGGCGGTCTGGAGCTGCCCAGACAGCACAGCTGCCTTGGTTTTGCGTACAAGCAGGAGATCCTGCGTCCCCAGGGACCGCGACTCAGAACCTGCTCTGCCAGCGGCCCAGCGGCTGCAGCACCTGCAGGGGAGCAGACTGAGGCTTCTCTCTGAGAGGGAGGTTGGGGTGCAGTTTTCTTTCCTCTAAACCTCCAAAAACCATCAAAAGCTGTCAAGGCGAGAGAAAAGAAGTGAACAAACATAAAAACCTCCAGAGAACAAAAACCTGAAAAAAAAAACGTTTTTCTCAGAGCCCACCCCCTTGAGGGGGTCGGGAGGACTTAACTCAGGGAACATCATTGACTGAAAACCCATGTGGCAGCCCCCTCCCCCAGAAAACAAATCAGGAAAAAAAAAAAAAAGACTACAAGAGAACAACCACCACTACTTCATAGATACAACTTTTATTTTTAATTCTTTCCCACTATTCTGGTTCATTTTTTTTCTTTTTTTATATAGATAACTTTTTAACCTATTTACCATCACAGTGAGATGTCCAGTACATCAAATTCCATGATAAACTTCTAACCTGAATTTTTTTTGATACATACACATGTGTTTTTCTTTTGCTTTTCTATTTTCTTAATTTTTAAAAAAATTTTTAATTTAGTTTAGTCCAGTTTATTCCTTTTTTATTTTTATTTTCTAATATTCATATAGAGTTAAACTTCAAGGTAACCCCCTTTCTCCAAGCAATGCTACCCCTATAGGTGAACCAATTTTTAATCCCCCTTTTTCTTAGGAAAGTTGAGTCCTTTAACAAAGATATCAAGATACATCCAGGAAGAATCAAAATAACCTTCCTCGCCCACACCGAGAATCTATAACCATGCTCCCATCTTTTTCTTCTGCCAGTGTCTCTGTGTATTTATGTTTGTCTGGATAGTATATAAATCTTATACTTGGGGTTCTTCTTGACGAGGCTCCTCCTTTTTTTTTTGCTTATATATATATATTTTTTCTCTCGTCATATACTTTTATCAGTCTTTTTGTTTGTCTGTTTTTGTTCGTATACGTCATAAACCTTACCCTGGGGCCCATTTGGGCTGAACCTTCACTTTTATCTTCCCTTTTTTTCCTGTCTCTCTCTCTCCCTCTTTTTTCTTTTTCTTTTCTTTTTTCTCTCATTTGGGTGGGGAATCCTGAGTGCTCAGAAGCGTTCCAGGGTGCACCTTGACTGCACCACGGTCAATACATCCAGCTACATCTGTCCAGTCATCTCTCACCAAAATGACTAGGAGGAGGAATCCCCAACAGAAGAAAAATACAGAGGATGGGCCTTCTGCAACAGAGCTAACGGCTATCAACATAGACAATATGTCAGAAAGAGAATTCAGGCTAACAATTATCCAGGCAATAGCTAGGTTGGAGAAAGCCATGGATGACCAAACAGAATTGATTAGGGCAGAATTGAAAGCGACCAGAGAGGAGGTTCATAATGTTAGGGCAGAGCTGAAGGCCACCAGGGATGAGGTTCACAACGCTCTCAATGAGTTCCAATCTAATCTAAATTCTCTAAAAGCTAGGGTAACTGAGACAGAAGATAGAATTAGTGATCTGGAGGACAAACAAATAGAGAGAAAGGATCAGGAGGAAGCCTGGAACAAACAGCTTAGAAGCCACGAAAACAGAATCAGGGAAATAAATGATGCCATGAAACGTTCCAACGTCAGAATTAATGGAATCCCTGAAGGGGAGGAGAAAGAAAGAAGTCTAGAAGATATAGTGGAACAAGTTTTTCATGAAAATTTTCCCAATCTTGCGAATGGAACAAGTGTTCATGTACTAGAAGTAGAAAGGTCCCCCCCCAAGATTATAAATTCAAAAAAAACATCCAGGCACCTCATAGTAAAATTGAGGAATCATAATTGTAGATACAATCTCTTGAAAGCCGCTAGGACAAAGAACCTCCTTACATACAGAGGAAAGCCCATCAGAATAACGTCAGACCTGTCCACAGAGACCTGGCAAGCCAGAAAGGGCTGGAAAGATATATTCAGGGCACTAAATGAGAAGAACATGCAGCCAAGAATACTTTATCCAGCAAGACTGACATTCAAAATGGATGGAGAGATAAAGAGTTTCCAAGACCGGCAAGGCTTGAAAGACTATGCAACCACCAAGCCGACACTGCAGGAAATATTAAGGGGGGTTCTATAAAAGAGGAAAAATCCTAAGAATAGCATTGAACAGAAATATAGAGACAATCGACAGAAAGAAAGACTTCAAAGATAACACAATGTCAATAAAAACGTATCTCTCAATAATCACTCTCAATGTGAATGGCCTAAATGCACCCATAAAACGACACAGGGTTGCAGATTGGATAAAACGACAGGACCCATCCATATGTTGTCTACAAGAGACCCATTTTGAACCTAAAGATACACCCAGACTGAAAGTGAAGGGATGGAGAAGCATCTTTCACGCCAATGGGCCTCAAAAGAAGGCCGGGGTAGCGATTCTCATCTCAGATAAATTAGATTTTAAACTAAAGACGGTAGTCAGGGATACAGAAGGACACTACATCATTCTTAAAGGGACTATCCACCAAGATGATCTAACAATTGTAAATATCTATGCCCCCAATATGGGAGCAGCCAATTACATAAGAAAACTATTAATCAAGATAAAGAGTCATATTGATATGAATACATTAATAGTAGGAGATCTTAACACGCCTCTCTCAGAAATAGACAGATCATCGAAGCAGAAAATCAATAAAGAAATAAGAGCATTGAATGACACATTGGACCAGATGGACCTCATAGATATATACAGAACATTCCACCCTAAAACAACAGAATACTCATTCTTCTCAAGTGCACATGGAACCTTCTCCAGAATAGACCACATACTGGGTCACAAATCAGGGCTCAACCGATACCAAAAGACTGAGATGATTCCCTGCATATTCTCAGATCACAATGCTTTGAAACTGGAGCTCAATCACAAGGAAAAGTTCAGAAGGAACTCAAATACCTGGAAGCTAAAGACCACCTTGCTTAAGAATGCTTGGATCAACCAGGAGATCAAAGAAGAACTTAAACAATTTATGGAAACCAATGAGAACGAAGACACTTCACTCCAAAACCTATGGGATACAGCAAAGGCGGTCCTAAGGGGGAAATTCATAGCCATCCAAGCCTCCCTCAAAAAAATTGAAAAATCCAGAATACACCAGCTGTCTCTACACCTTAAAGAACTGGAGAATCAACAACAAATCAAACCAACTCCACACGTAAGAAGGGAAATAATCAAGATTAGAGCAGAGATCAACGAGGTAGAAACCAGAGATACAGTAGAACGTATCAACGAAACTAGAAGCTGGTTTTTTGAAAGAATCAATAAGATCGATAAACCATTGGCCACACTAATCCAAAAGAAAAGAGAGAAAGCCCAAATTAATAAAATTATGAATGAAAAGGGAGAGATCACAACTAACACCAAGGAAGTAGAAACAATCATCAGAAGCTATTATCAACAGTTATATGCCAATAAGCTAAGCAACCTAGATGAAATGGATGCATTCCTGGAAAACTATAAACTCCCAAAATTGAACCAGGAAGAAATTGACAACCTGAATAGACCGATATCTAGTAACGGATTGAAGCAGTGATCAAAAACCTCCCAAAAAACAAGAGCCCAGGACCTGACGGATTCCCTGGGGAATTCTATCAAACTTTCAAAGAAGAAATAATACCTATTCTCCTGAAGCTGTTTCAAAAAATTGAAGCAGAAGGAAAACTTCCAGACTCTTTTTATGAAGCCAGCATCACCCTGATCCCCAAACCAGGCAAAGACCCTACCAAAAAGGAGAATTTCAGACCGATATCACTGATGAATATGGATGCTAAGATTCTCAACAAGATCCTAGCAAACAGGATCCAACAGCACATTAAAAAGATTATCCACCATGACCAGGTAGGATTCATCCCTGGGTTACAAGGATGGTTCAACATTCGCAAATCAATCAATGTGATAGAACAAATCAATAAGAGAAGAGAGAAGAACCACATGATCCTCTCCATTGATGCAGAAAAAGCTTTTGACAAAATCCAGCATCCGTTCCTGATTAAAACGCTTCAAAGTATAGGGATAGAGGGAACATTCCTGAACTTCATCAAATCTATCTATGAAAAACCCACAGCAAATATCATCCTCAATGGGAAAAAGCTTGCAGCCTTCCCATTGAGATCAGGAACACGACAAGGATGCCCACTCTCACCACTCTTGTTCAACATAGTATTAGAAGTCCTAGCAACAGCAATCAGACAACAAAGAGAAATAAAAGGTATCCAAATTGGCAAGGAAGAAGTCAAACTCTCTCTCTTCGCAGATGACATGATTCTTTATATGGAAAACCCGAAAGACTCCACCTCCAAACTACTAGAACTCATACAGCAATTCAGTAATGTAGCAGGATACAAAGTCAATGTCCAGAAATCAGTGGCTTTCTTATACACTAACAATGAAAATACAGAAAGGCAAATTAGAGAATCGATTCCATTTACTATAGCACCAAAAACCATAAGATACCTCGGGATAAACCTAACCAAAGAGGTTAAAGATCTGTACTCGAGGAACTACAGAACACTCCTAAAAGAAACTGAAGAAGACACAAAAAGATGGAAGACCATTCCATGCTCTTGGATGGGAAGAATAAACATCGTTAAAATGTCTATACTGCCCAGAGCAATCTATACTTTTAATGCCATTCCAATCAAAATTCCACCAGTATTTTTCAAAGAGCTGGAGCAAATAATACTAAAATTTGTATGGAATCAGAAGAGACCCCGAATTGCTAAGGAAATGTTGAAAAACAAAAATAAAACTGGTGGCATCACGTTACCTGATTTCAAGCTTTACTACAAAGCTGTGATCACCAAGACAGCATGGTACTGGCATAAAAACAGACACATGGACCAGTGGAACAGAGTAGAGAGCCCAGATATGGACCCTCAACTCTATGGTCAAATAATCTTTGACAAAACAGGAAAAAATATCCAGTGGAAAAAAGACAGTCTCTTCAATAAATGGTGCTGGGAAAACTGGACAGCTATATGTAGAAGAATGAAACTTGACCATTCTCTTACACCGTACACAAAGATAAACTCGAAATGGATAAAAGACCTCAACGTGAGACAGGAATCCATCAGAATCCTCGAGGAGAACATAGGGAGTAACCTCTTTGATATCAGCCATAGCAACTTCTTTCAAGATATGTCTCCAAAGGCGAAGGAAACAAAGGCAAAGATGAACTTCTGGGACTTCATCAAGATAAAAAGCTTCTGCACAGCAAAAGAAACAGTCATCAAAACAAAGAGGCAACCCACGGAATGGGAGAAGATATTTGCAAATGACAGTACAGATAAAAGGTTGATATCCAGGATCTATAAAGAACTCCTCAAACTCAACACACACAAAACAGATAATCATATTAAAAAATGGGCAGAAGATATGAACAGACACTTCTCCAAGGAAGACATACAAATGGCTACCAGACACATGAAAAAATGTTCATCATCACTAGCCATCAGGGAGATTCAAATCAAAACCACATTGAGATACCACCTTACACCAGTTAGAATGGCCAAAATTAGCAAGACAGGAAACAACGTGTGTTGGAGAGGATGTGGAGAAAGGGGAACCCTCTTACACTGTTGGTGGGAATGCAAACTGGTGCAGCCACTTTGGAGAACAGTGTGGAGATTCCTCAGGAAATTAAAAATAGATCTTCCCTATGACCCTGCAATTGCACTGCTGGGTATTTACCCCAAAGATACAGATGTAGTGAAAAGAAGGGCCATCTGTACCCCAATGTTTATAGCAGCAATGGCCACGGTCGCCAAACTGTGGAAAGAACCAAGATGCCCTTCAACGGATGAATGGATAAGGAAGATGTGGTCCATATACACTATGGAGTATTATGCCTCCATCAGAAAGGACGAATACCCAACTTTTGTAGCAACATGGACAGGACTGGAAGAGATTATGCTGAGTGAAATAAGTCAAACAGAGAAAGTCAAGTATCATATGGTTTCACTTATTGGTGGAGCATAACAAATAATATAGAGGACAAGGGTAGATGGAGAGGAGAAGGGAGTTGAGGGAAATTGGAAGGGGAGGTGAACCATGAGAGACTATGGACTCTGAAAAACAACCTGAGGGTTTTGAAGGGGCGGGGTGGCAGGGTGGGGGAACCAGGTGGTGGGTATTAGGGAGGGCACAGATTGCATGGAGCACTGGGTGTGGTGAAAAAACTATGAATACTGTTACGTTGAAAATAAATAAAAAAAAAAAAAAAAAGAAAGAAATGGAAAAACGTTCCATGTTCATGGATTAGAAGAACAAATATTGTGAAAATGTCTATGCTACCTAGAGCAATTTACACATTTAATGCAATCCCTACCAAAATACCATCAAGTTTTTTTCAAGAAATAGAGCAAATAATCCTAAAATTTGTATGGAACCAGAAAAGACCCCAAATAGCCAGGGGAATGTTGAAAAAGAAAACCAAAGCTGGTGGCATCACAATTCCAGACTTCAAGTTCTATTACAAAGCTGTCATCATCAAGACAGTATGGTACTGGCACAGAAACAGACACATAGATCAATGGAACAGAATAGAGAGCCCAGAAATAGACCCTCAACTCTATGGTCAACTAATCTTCAACAAAGCAGGAAAAAATGTCCAATGGAAAAAAGACAGTCTCTTCAACAAATGGTGTTGGGAAAATTGGACAGCCACATGCAAAAAAATGAAAATGGACCATTCCTTACACCATACAAAAAAATAGACTCAAAATGGAAAAATGACCTACATGTGAAACAGGAATCCATTAAAATCCTTGAGGAGAACACAGGCAGCAACCTCTTTGACCTCAGCCTCAGCAACTTCTTCCTAGAAGAACATTTCAAGAAACATTGCCAAAGGCAAGGGAAGCAAGGACAAAAATGAACTATTGGGACTTCATCAAGATAAAAACTTTTGCACAGCAAAGGAAACAGTCAACAAAACCAAAAGACAACTGTCAGAATGGGAGAAGATATTTGCAAAGGACATCAGATAATGGGCTAGTATCCAAAATCCATAAAGAACTTATCAAACTCAACACCCAAAGAACAATAATCCAATCAAGAAATGGGCAGAGGACATGAACAGACATTTCTCCAAAGAAGACATCCAAATGGCCAACAGACACATGAAAAAGTGTTCAACGTCACTTGCCATCAGGGAAATACAAATCAAAACCTCAGTGAGATACCACTTTACACCAGTCAGAATGGCTAGAATTAACAAGTCAGGAAACAGCAGATGTTGGCAAGGATACGGAGAAAGGGGAACCCTCCTACATTGTTGGTAGGAATGCAAGCTGGTGCAGCCACTCTGGAAAACAATATGGAGGTTCCTCAAAAAGTTGAAAATAGAGCTATCCTAGGACCCTGCAATTGCACTACTGGGTATTTACCCCAAAGATACACATGTGGTGATCCAAAGGGGCATGTGCACCCCAGTGTTTATAGCAGCAATGTCCACAATAGCCAAACTATGGAAAGAACCTAGATGTCCATCAACAGATGAATGGATAAAGAAGATGAGGTATATATATACACAAAGGAATATTATGAAGCCATCAAAAAATGAAATCTTGCCATTTGCAATGATGTGGATGAAACTAGAAGGTATTATGCTAAACAAAATAAGTCAATCAGAGGAAGACAATGATCATATGATCTCACTGATATGAGGAATTTGAGAACCAAGACAGAGGATCATAGGGGAAGGGAGGGAAAAATGAAACAAGACAAAACCAGAGAGGGAGACAAACCCTAAGAGACTCTTAATCATAGGAAACAAACCGAGGGTTGGTGAAGTGGAGGGGCATGGGATGGATGGGGTGGCTGGGTGAGAGACATTGGGGAGGGTATGTGCTATGGTGAGTGCTGTGAATTGTGTAAGACTGATGATTCACAGATCTGTGCCCCAAAACAAATAAGTTATATGTTAATTCAAAAAATTAAAATTAAAAAAAAAAAGAGAGCATTGGGAGTGCCTAATGCCTCCAAGTTATTTTGCCTTGGAATAATGACCTTTTAATAAAAGTAATGCCATGATCCCTAAAGAATGCCTATCTTCATTCTAAGCCCATCCTCATTCTCAACCTTAACTGCACAATCAAGTGGGGCTGATGCCTGAGTTTCACTCTGATTTAATTGGTCTGAGATGGTATTTTTCTGGCCCAAGAACTGTGATTGCAAGTTCTGGCATAAGTAAAGTATAGATAACAGGATCACAGATTACACATCCTCATACCTCCAGATCTAGGAATAACTCTGAAACATCTGGATAATTCTGAAGGAAACTTTCAGAATCCTGCCAGTAGATTGAGTGTGGAGGTGATTGTCTTAATTCCCACCCCCCAAAATATATGCTTTTATCTCCAACCTGACATAAATCACTTTGATTAAGAGCTTCTGTTCATAAAATAAAGAACTTGGTAAGTTCCTGCAGTATTGCATACTCTAAAAATTGGATCAAAGCAATGATTAGGCAAGCTTTGGGAAAAGTCATGTCTATCTTCTTCCTTTTATTTGTAGAAGAGGAAAATGTCATAGAAATACTTGTTTCCCTTGTTCTTGCTTTTTTACTCTTTCAAAAGGCTTAAGGTAGTTATTGTTTATTCTGTCTCTAAGGAAGCAGGTTTCATACAACTAATTTTCATTAGGAGTAATATTAGATGGTCATCATACAAAAGTGCCTCCTCTTTTTATGCTATCTTTTCTAATTTATGCATTGCTCTAGTCAGACTATCTGTCTGACTCTATAATCTGTTGAGGAAAATATTTTTCCACCTTAGAATCCAATACTCTTTTTTTTAAATGACTTTATATCATCATGTCCTCTGCTCTATTTTTTTAAATCTATATACAATTTTCTTTCCTGAGTAAGTTATATCCAAAGAAGTTAGCTGTTAAATTGTGATTTTGACCATTGACTAGATATTTGTGAATCTACCTACCAGAAATGAAGTGAATTTCGTGTGAGCCAAGCAGCTCAACTCTCCCAGCAAACACTAGTCCATAACACTGACGGAGGCCGCACTGCAATCAGACTTTGGTTCTGAGAGTTAATAGTTTCCTCACGCTCCTCCCTCTGTCAAGTATATTTAGCTGAGCTTGTGCATATGACTTCAGTTCATAAAAAGTTGACAAGTGCAGCTGGAATGCTTAGCATTTGATTGTTACATAAATAAGTATTTGAGAACATATGTAAACCTGACAGTGTTAGTACCAGATGTTCCAGTAACACAATAATGTACTTCGAATGTCCGTTCTCACTTTCGGCTTGTTTATTTTGGCAGTATCTCTTTATCTGCTAAGTTTCAGATAAGCACATATTAACTCTGTCTTTAGTGTCGATTCTCTTATTGTCACATTCAAGTTGCGTTTATTATATTTAGTGTATAGAAGTACAAATAACATAGACATTGATACACAAAGTCATTTTTTATGTCTTCATAAAATACAAATATTTCAACTCCTAAATGGTTGTGGTATGTAAAAAAATAAAGACATCTCTGGGCTTCTGTATATATTCTCATCTCTCTAGGAATTGCCTTTCCAATTATGGGTTATCCAAGTATTTTCTTTCTTTCTTTGACCACCAGTCACTTAAATTAAGAGATTTCTGTCTACTGTACAAATTCTCCTGCCTTTCTCGGGCTTTCCCTACCCCCTCATCATAGCTGACCCTAGCTTGTGTGGTAGAAGCTATTAGCATTCTAAAGCACAATTTTTGTTTCTTTATGGGTTTATCTTGCAATTATTTAAAACTTACAGAAAATGACAAGAATAAGAGTAGTCATGGAATACTTCTGCATCTTCTACTCAGATTCACCTGCTGTTGACATTTTGCCCCTTTTCCTTACCAAATGAGGTTGCTCACTTGTTCTTTCTCCCTCTATTTGTATGTATATGTGTGTATACAAAACATATTTATTATGTGTGTTTTTGTATATGTGTGTAGGTATGTGCACCCATGTGTTGTTCTGAGCCTTTTAAAAGTTAGTTGCATGACATCCTTCAGGGTATATTTTTTCTAAGAATAAGAATACTGTCTTACATACAAGTAAATTTTAAATTGGTATGTTTTTCTAATCTTCTAGCTCTGTCTGCCTTGCTTGGGCTTTGACTGTTAGAAGACTGTGTCTCAGTTAGAGGCACGGCCTATGCGAGGTGTGAGTTTCCATCAGTGATCCTCTGGAGTAAGACCTAATGTGGGTTTCAGAGATATGAGTCCAGGACTTCCTCTATTGGTTGCCCCTTATCATGAAGGAAGGAGTAAAGCAGCATTCAGATAAGAGTTAGTATAGTAAGGAGTTGTAGAAAAAGGGTAATAAAAGGCAAGTGAGTAAATGATTAGTAATTTTTAGAGTGGGCCTAGGAATTCTATGCTTCAGGTTGGCTTAATAGCGTGGCACAGTTCCGGACAGAAGAGAGTCAACTGAATTCACTGCTTGAATTGCTTCCCTTGGTGGGAAATGTGTTTTACTTATATGTAATATTGTAAAAAAAATATTTTAGAAACACGCTGTGTTATAAACTTTAAGCTCACCTCCAAAAATACAGGAAAATAAGAAAAATGTGCATGAAGTTAAGTAAAAGGAGATCTAATTAGCATTCTTACAGAATGAGCTGTAGATTTACTGGAGACTTACTCAGGGAAAAATACCAGAGCACCAGACTAGCACATCAATCATTTGAAATTGCCTGACAGTCTTGAAGAGGATATCCTGGCTGCAGAAAGCACATAGCTGTCTTAAGGCTAGAGGCCCAGGTCAGGACATAGTAAGAACAAAAGATGAGCATTTTTGAGAGGAACCAGCTGGCTTAAGGTGATCCAAAGTGCACAGATGTTAAGGGCTTACTGTTCCAACAATACCATTACCTAACACAAGAATAACAGAATAACCATTAAAAAAATTATGAAACTTGATTTACCATGTTGACCCTTGAGGTCTGACTAATGTGTGTTTCTTTTCCATCATGCTAATTTTCTATTTCTATTTTAATGTTATTTGTGTGTGTATGTTCTTGGGAAAGGAAATGTAACAAATCTTTCTTAGAAATATGTATAGAATTCTGTTGATGTGAGATCTTCAGTAGGTTTTTTAAATGTATCTAAGCACAGTATCCAAGAATTTATAATTTTCTCCATGCCTGCATCAAAAATCCTCAAACTCCAACACAGGTGTTTCTGTGGCAAGTTGGGAGATGGTAGATCTCAAGCCAATTATATGCCTTCTGATGTGGTAATTGAATGTAAAAGGGAGTAATCTAAAACTTAGAGCCAAAGTGGTTTGAATCATGGAAGTAATCAGGAAATGGAAACAAGAGTGGTTTGGAAAATGTTAATTTTGTTGTTGCTGAGTGTGTTACGGTCTAAAATCATGAAAAATAGTTCTACATTCTTTAAGACTGTGGTCATCGTTTTCTATTCAATAATATTGACCACTTTGTGAGTGTAAGGAATGTCACTGATCATTATTACATGCCCTAGGAAAGAGTCACTGTGTACCCTTTAAAGGTACTTGAAATGAAGCACCCACCACAGAGAGTAGAATCAACAGCATACAGCCTAACTGAGAGGGACCCAAGTTTATGTATTCAACAAGTGTGACTAAGTATTCAGCAAAAGACTTGGTGCCTATCTCTGTAGCATTCCTGAGCACACAGGTTGGCCATGTAACAATGCCTTGTCGCATGCACCATACCATGGAAGGAAACTTCCCCATTTACTCTTATATAAATATGTGGAAACAGTAACATTAAAACTGTTCCTATGTAATTAGTTGTCTCTATGCTCAATTCTAGGACATAGTCACTGTATAAATAAGCAGAATTTCAAATGTGATTATCAAACTCTGTAAGTACGTCATCATCTGCTATTTGTATTCAGAGAATGTGAGAGCGAGACCACCTAATTGAGTTGCAGCCTGCTTCCTCTTTTTTTTAAACCATCACAAAATCTTCATGGCAATGAACTTTGAAGAATGGCTTAAACTTACTCTTTTTTTTTCTTTCTTCTCAAGTTAGTGTCACTTCAAAAATAAAAATAAAAATAGGCACTCTTATTGGAACTTTAGGAGTAATGCTGGCTATAAACAGGCTTAGAATATACTTAACTGTAGTAATCCTTCCCGACACACATAGAGATGAATTGATAACTGGATTTGGCATTTCAAATATTTTTTACCCAAGGCAAGGGCTTTAAGGTGTTTTCTTGGTATTAGAGAGTTTAGAGATGAGAAAGGTGCCATTTATTATTTTCTCTTTCTGTCAGCTTAGGACGTCTCTTTGTGATCATGTTTATAATACTGGGCCTATCTGTTCTTAAATGTTTTACCTGTTGAAGAATGTTCCATCAGAGGATGGGCTAAAATCTTAGAATGTATGTACCCAAGGTTTTGACTGAATACAATCAGATAAGGTAACTTATTGGAAGACAGCCTTTGACTTGGAATCAGAAGTAAGGAGTTCTGGTCAGGAATCTGCAAGATAATTCATATATGATCTTGAACAAATCACTTTGTGTCTTTTGATTCTTTATTTCCTCATGTGAACTGTGAGAGTTTTCAACCAGATTGTAGATTCCTTCAGTGCAAAATACATTCCATCAGTTAAGTATCAAATAAATAAGTCAGTTAATCACGTTAACCACAGCAACTGATCAGCCAAAACACTTAAGGCGTCTATAGTAAGACTATGAACAGTCAGGAAACTACATTGTCAGGGCACCTGGGTGGCTCAGTTAGATAAGCCTCTGGCTCTTGATTTCAGTCAGGCCATGATCTCAGGATCATGATCCCAGGGTTGTGAGATCAGGTCCCATGCTGGGCTCTGTGCTCAGTGAGGAGTCTGCTTCTCTCCCTCTCCGTCTGCCCCTCCCCCTGCTCTCACATGCTCTCTCTCTCTCTAAAAGTAAATAAATCTTTAAAATATGAAAAAAGAAAACTACATTGTCATATCTTGAGACCATCAATATCGGTTTTCTTAGTATTGGTATTATTTTCCCAAGTAATGGTAACTTAAAAGATCTTTCTTTCAAATACGGTAGTAGTATATGATTTTGCTGCAATATTATCTTCTGGATTATAACCATAGCTTACCTATTGATGGGCCATAGGCTATAAAAATTCTTTAAAAATTAAAAAGATTAACTTTCTGAAGCCTACTTTCTCATGGGACTCAAGGAAGAAAATAACTGCCCTTCTTTAAAAAAGACAACTATATCCCTATTCCTCTAAGAAGCAGAATATCCAAATGAAAAAGAAGTAGCCCTTTAACCTTTTTTAACTTGAGAGCTCACTAATTAGAATATTTTTTTCTTTATAAAACAGAATATTTTACTATATCAACAGAGTATTTCTTTGTAAAGATACAGCCTCACAGTTTACTTATAATGAAAAAAGCACAGGACTTTAACTCAAGAGATCTGTCTTCAAGAATCTGTTCTATTACCTATTATGGAGATATGATTAGGATAATTCCTTTAACATCTCTGAGCCTCAGTTTCCTTATTTTTAACAAGGTAGTAGCAGTAATCCTTGTCTTGGAGCTGTTGTCTGAATGAATGAAATAATGAATGTGAATCATAAAGGCTAGTATGTGTTGTTAACATTAACTCTCACAAAAATATTGTAAAATATTTTATATTTAATAAATTGCATTATTTCCATTTGAAAATGTACAGATAACATCATATGTCTACAGAAAGTATTATAAAACTCAAATATTAAAGGTGAAGGCAGGAAGGGGAAGGGAACCAACATTTCTTGAGTACTCCGCCACAACATCAGGAAAAGCCAGACAATAGCTTTGTTTTCCACCTTCTACATAATACACTTTCTAACTCCTGTAAGAGATAGGGCTTTACCATGTTATCCCTGCTATAAGAGAAGGGAACTCTATACCTTTCTGGGTGCTATAAATTGTGGAACAAAGAAGAGTTACTCAAATATGTAGAAACTCTAGATTTTCCTCCACCATCTCACTCTGTACCATTTCCCCAAATTTTATTTTCTTAATACATAAACCATCCATAAATATTTGGCTCACAAGTCTAGCAGCTGTCGCTCCACACCAGGCTGTGAACTGATTTGTGTCTCAGAAGGCTGCTATTCCAGTTTGCATCCAGGTGGATTTTTAGCTGAAATGCCATGAGGGGGGAAAAAAAAAAGGAAAAAGGAAAAACCTTCTTCATTATGAATATGAGATAATTACTTTTCAAAAATCATTGCAGCCCCAATCCAAGAAGGGGCCACAAGGTTTAATTGTGGGTGTGCTATTTACAGATTAATTAGGACATTTAACTTCATTTTTTTATACCACAGAATTAATCCCATAAAAATTAGTGATCTCGAAGGAGTCAGTTGTCAACTCTGACAGGATCTCTTTGCCATAATCTATTAAAATGCTGCTTTTATCTTGTCTTGCCTGTGTCATATTTTATGGATTTTTTCATAAACACTGCCTATACTTCATAAATGTCTCAATTTTCTAGTCTATTAACATTACTTCAAAAGCAATTGATAAAAGAGTAGGGCATGCATGAAATAATACACCAATAATGTGAAGTGCTGGAGGCAAGAACAGTGGGTAGGATCTGCACAGCTTGTGAGCTGAAACAATGAAAGGATGTTTTATCTACGACAATAAAGAAACAAATGATCATTTTTGATAGTAGAAAAAAGATTGCTAGTAATTGGGCAGATGAAAAATGGGTTACACAGAAAATACAGCATATTTTGAAAATGGAACTGAAATGAGAAAATAAACATCCCCAAGTATATATTTACATTATGGGGAACCTTTTCCCTTTGGTTTCTAAAGATGTGGTATTTAGCTTGATTTAACTTAGACATGATAGTTACAGTCTATATGTAAACATTCTTTCCTTTGTATGCATATATTTAACAAACCTATTAATATACGCATTTTATGGATTGATTACAACAGATGTTGGAATTGGTGTTTTTAATCTTAATAATTTTATAATTTTGGCCTCTGAAATCTGTTTATTTTTTCTTTTAATGCATAAAGGATATGCCTGTGGCACCCTCTTTAAGTTTTTAAAGCACTAAAATATGACCTAGGTTGATATAACAAAATGAGAATCTTATCTGGATTTGTACCACAAATTTAATTCATAGGTATGTAAACAAATTTAATTTTCAAAACTTAATCAGCTATTATGTATTTAAATCAACCAAATGAAAAACAAAGAAGAACATCAAGTAGATGCAGAATTCCTGACTTTCATTTTATGCTTCATATTTCCCCACCTGATTTAGGTAAATGAAAACAGATACTTCTCTGGCTGTTCATTGTTAAGATGTCAGGCTATATAAAGTGAGTGACCATAAGTCCCAATATGCCTGGGCAGTCCTGGTCTTTACAGGTAACAATCAGTAATTCCTTTCATTCCCAGTAATGTATTGGCATGGATGATAAAATATATGGTTACCTAGATGGCCAAATGAATATTGGAAGGGATATTTTAGTAATACATTTAATTATAAATTTCTTGAAACCTACATAGTACTATTTGAAATAATTAGTGTGATTTAGTTTTAAATTCAGGAAACTTCTTGGTTCTTGGTTCCTTTTTTTTTTTTAACCTGGAAACAGGATCATTTTCTTGTAGTTCAGGTCAAGAAATAATCTTGAATAACTCCATTGTGATCATCCAATTCTAATACTTGGCAAGTGGATGATTTTTCTCATACCTTGAGAAATGGTGATAGAATAGATTGTTGAATTGTACTGATGGTACTCTATGAAGCAGGTAATATAGTTGAATAAAGTATAGGACCCAGCATAATGATACTATATGTGCCTGTGACCTTACAGAGGCATAAGAGATCATTACCAAGGAGATTCTTTGTCCTCAAATGTTGCAAAAAATATTTGAGAGCCTCAGTCCTCAGCACTAACCTAAGGAAGCAGCCACCAGTATTACTAAGTGATATACAGACTTAGTATGTGTGGTGAAAGACAATAAAGTACCATAATAGTTTATTAACCTGACCTAGCTTCCACCTATCTCCCCAAATCATTTCTCCTTGAGTCTTTCCCACCATGGGAAACATCATAAATATTCAGCCAGTTTCTGAAGGCAAAAATGTAGAGATTTCCATTTTTCCATACATACGACCTCAGTCACTATCTGTGTATATGCAAGTGACTCACAAATTTATATTATTAGTCAAAATTATTTCTCAGAACTCCAGAATTTTATATCTAGATGCCATTTTGTTATCTCTTCATAAATGTGTCAAGAGAAATCAGAGTTAGCATGCCTAAACAACAAGTCATGACTTGTCCCTAAATGTTGGCCTCTCCCAATGTCCCTAAGTCAGTAGTTACACCTAAGCACAAAACTGTGATGACATCCTCCAAATACCTCTTTCCCAGACCCTCATTTTTTTATGTCATAGTGTGATAAGACATCAAGTGATCTTCCTAAGTATCTCTGGAATCCATTCTCTTCTCACCATCTCTGCCCCCACTATCTTAGTACATCATCAGTCACCCAGCCTATTCTAGCAGTTTCCTCCATGGTCTTGGTATCAACTCTAGCTCTCTAGCCAGAGTGATATTTCTTAAAAGTGCATATTTGATCATATTGACTTCTTTATTCCTTTTCCATCACTACTCTTTCCACCTCTATTACACTTTCAGCTCCCATTCATTCATTCAGCTACATTCTTGGAGCTGAACATATGGCCCTGAACTTAGAGAGCTTTTATTTTATTGGAGAAGCAGACACTAAATATACAAACTAATGGAATAATTTCAGAATCTACCAAATACTAGAAGAAAAATAAATTAGGATACAGTCATGGAGAATAATTAGTACAGGTATTCACTTTTAGATTAGAGAGTCTTTCCCCCAAGAATTAGCTTGTGAAGATCTGCAGGAAGAGGCAGGAAGGATTGGGGGTGGGAGCAGTATAGTGAATGAGGAGAAAAATGGTCAGAAATAAGGTTAGAGAGGTAGGAGATGATGATAGCAAATAAAGAAGAGGGAATGAATTGGCATATTCTGGAGGTAGAGCTAATGGAATTTGCTAATGGCTGTAAAAGAAAGGTAGGAGTTAAGGATGATGCCTAGACAAAAGACACATGAAAAGATGCTCAGCATCACTTATCATCAGGGAAATGCCAATCAAAACCACAATGAAATAGCAACTTATATCAGTTAGAGTGATTACAATCAGAGTGACAAGCAATAACAAGTGTTGGTGAAGATTGGAGAAAAAGGAACACTTGTGCACTGTTATTGGGAATGTAAATTAGTACAGCCACTGTAGAAAACAATATCGAGGTTCCTCAAATATCATATGATCCAGTAATTCCACTCTTCGGTATTTACCCAAAGAAAAGGAAAACAATAATTCAAAAAGATATATGTCCCCATATGTTTATTGCAACATTATTTACAATAGGCAAGGCAGAGGAGCAACCTAAGGGTCTATCAATAGAAGAATGGATCAAAAGAAGAATGGATAAAGAAAATATGGTACACACACACACCAGAATATTACGTAGTCATAAAAAAGAATGAGATTGTGCCATTTGAGACAACATAGATGGACAAAGGGGGTATTATGCTAACTGAAATAAGTCAGGCTAAGAAAGACATGTACCACTCATGATTCCACTTATAAGTGACTCTGAAAAAACAAAGCAACCCACAAATGAATGAACAAAAAATGTTGAATACAGAGAACAAACTGATCGTTGTCAGAGGGGAAGGGGATAGGTAGATAGAATGAATAAGTCACAAGAATAAAAGGAACAGGATAAGGAATACAGTCAGTGATATTGTAGTAGCAATGTAGTGGGACAGATGGTAGCTACACCTCTGGTGAACATAGCATAATGTATAAATTTGTCAAATCACTATGTTGTACACCTGAAACTAATATAATGTTCTGTGTCAACTACACTCAAGTAACAGGGGTGGGGGGTGACGGGTGGTATCTAGATATTTGGCTTCACTATCAAATGAATGGTAGTCCTATAAATTAAGATGGGGAAGAGTAATGAAGATGCAAGTGTAATGGGATGGGAGAAAATCCAGTTTTCCTTCTGCTGGAGCAGGTTGAATTTATGGTATCTGGTAGACATCCAAGTGGCTCTATCAAGTGGATACATGATTATACGAGTCGGGAGTATAAGGAAGAGGTCTCTAGATATAAAATTGAAATCCATAGCAGATCAATGCAGATTGAAATCTCAGAATGGAATAAAATCACCTATAGAGAAAAGTTAGAGAAGTGAAAAGAAGGACCAAGTCCTATAGCACTCTTAATAAGATCAGTTAATTTCCTTTGTGGATCTCTATGTGTTAGAGATAAAAAGAAAACCAAGAAAGCATGGTATCTCAGAAGCAAATAAAGTTAAAGAATGAGTGAGTGGGAAAAATATAATGAAGACTTAAGTAGCAAAATAAATGCTGCTCTGAATAGAATGAGATGACAACAGGGAACTGACCTCTGGATTTGGCCAAGTGGGGCTTGTTGAGAACTAGAAAAGACTGGATTCAACAGACAGGTAGAGATAGATGCCTGATAGCTATGGTGAAAGTACAAGTGGCAGAAAGAGACAGTGGATTTGGACCACACTTTCACAGGGTTTTGCTATATAGGGGGACAGAAATAGGGCAGTTGCAAATCAGCATCTATAGATTATTGTTTTTAAGATGGAAGGTACTGGGGCCCCTGGGTGGCTTGGTCAGTTAAGCATCTGCCTTCAGCTCAGGTCATGATCTCGGGGTCCTGGGATGGAGCCCCACATCAGGCTCCCTGCTCAGTGGGAACCTGCGTCTCCCTCTCACTCTGCCCACTCCTCCCCCTGTCTGTGCTCCCTTTCTATATATATCAAATAAAATCTTTTTAAAAATGGAAGTTACTACAGCATATTTTTATATTAATGGGTATAATCCAAATGAGAGGATAAAACTGAACCCATAGGAATGCAGAACTGTAATTCTATAATCCAAGTCTTTGTGTCCACAAGATGGATGTGGGGTGGTTTAACCTTAAATAGGAGCAGGGATGATTCTGTTGTTATCTAAGGGCAAGTGCAATGTATAGTCTCAACTGTTTGTACACTTGGTATTGGAAAAATGAAATAAGCCAGGTCATCAGTTTAGAGAAGATGAAGTATACAGTGGTTGTCAGGAGAATGGGGAAGTTAAATTACTAGGGAAATGTAGTACGATTGGGCAGCATTAAAAGCCTGCTTGGAATTTGTGATCAGAAATTCAATGTGATATCTGCACAGTTCTGCTCAGTGACACTGAGCAGCATGGATGCTGCTCAAAGTAGTTGGAGAGTCTAGTGTAGCTTTTGGGCTTTAAAAAAAAAAAAAATACAACAGAGTAGCAAGGGGTAAAGCAATTAAGGGAATGATTAAAGTTAGAGCCTGGAACCTGAGCCAGACAAGGAGAGATGTGAGCATATGATAGGGGAGTGGGGAGTATAGTAGAAAGTGGTGGAGTCAGTGATTTGGAACTCTGAATGAGGTTAAAACTTTTTAGAGAGAGGAGACTGAAATAAGTGGGCTCTAAAAGTAGAAGGTAGAAGTTAGCAAGTGGGATGTTTAAAGCCAACGTTTTGGAAGTAATGTAGTTATTGGTGAAGACCAAGCGGATCAGTATTTCTCACAATTTTTGGGCTGGACATAGTAAGTAATATGATTTTCAAAACAACTTTGTGTGCCCATACATATATGATGTGTGACTGAAGGAAGCTTTCATAAAACAATGTTTACCTTACTTAATGTAGTCACCTGAATTTAAAAATGTATTCTATGTTACTTAAAAGAAAAAAACCTGGTTGTGACTCATTAAATCAAATCAAAACTCATTGATTTTTATGATCAGTAATAGACCCAAACTTGCAGCTTGAAAATACAGCTATAAAGACTGTTGGAATGGGGAAAGGATTGTTGGAAATGCGAAACTCAAGACACCTGAGAATCCACAGGATCAGATGGATTATCTATCTAGATGTGAAAGCAGCCAAGGTTGACAGGAATAATGGCACAGTGGAAGACAGAGAAATAGATGCTCACTTAGTCTGTGAATGAGTCACGTGCCAAGTTGACAGGTGCTCAACGATATCAAGTAGAAGGAGCGGTACAGTCTGGTGGTGATTTGTTTCTAAGAGGCCATGGGTTTGAAGGAACTCGAGATGACGTACCAGCCCCAGGTCCTGGAATGTGGAGCAAGGAAGAAAAAAGGAACCTGGTTTTGATGACCTCAGGGAAAGATGTAGACTTGGAATATAGCCTGATTTCACTGTAAGCAAAAGAAGTGAAGAGAAAGTTGAGAGAAGGGCTTGTGCAAATAGGAAACGTTGTCGCTGTGGGATTATTTTAGTAAGTTTGGTTCTTCCACAGGGCCCAGGGAAAGTCTTGGGGAGGTCAGAGAAGGTGGAAGATGGGGAACTGACTGGATGAACATTGGACTAAGATGAACATGGATCTGATTAGTCATGATGGTAATGTAAGGAAAGGTGGGTGTTAAGACCATATGAGCCTTCTTCACAGTTCAGGTTCTTAGATAGTTTGTGGAGACAAGACGGTGTTTCAGCTGAGGAAGAGCAGCTTCACTGGGAACAAAGCAATTCCAGGGATTTCCCTTCAATCTTGAGTTAGCTGATGAAGCAACAGAAGGAGGGTTGGGGCTATGAGAAGAGGCAGTTTCCCTGAGCCCCTTAAATTAAACCATGCTTCTTCCTGCAACAAGACATTTGCACATACCTCACCCTGCCTGGAAACTAGCTAACTGTTCATCCTCTCTCAGACCTCTGCACAAGCCGCAAATGCTCAGGAAAACCTTTCCTGACTCCCTGGCATCCCTGGCCTGGTTCTTACAGCACCTTGTGCTTCACCGTTAAATCTATTATGAGTGCATCTGAGTTGCATTTTATACCTGAGACCGTTTTATCAAATTTGACTCCTTTACTAGACTAAGTTTCATACAAAAAGGATATACGTACTTTTGTTCACTTTACTATACCTCAGGCATGGTGAATGGCATATAGTAGGTGCTCAGCAATGAATGTAATGAAGTAACAAAATCAGAGCCGGCAGATATTAATATCCAAAGGAAGGGGTGCCAAGAGAGCTAAAGAGAACCAATAAAACATAACTGTTAGATTTGCAAGGAGGACATCTTGCTGCAATTAATCAGGCTCTTTTTAAAGGCCTACAGCTCAGTCCTTGTGGACATGAACTAGCTAATCTTGAGGAGGCAACACTATGAACCTATTGAAAGCAAAGAGCTACTTGAAGACTTTATTAGTTGCAACAGTAATTACCAGAGGAGTGTAAGATGGAAATCTTGGGGGACAACAAAAATCCGGAGACCACTTCAAAGACAGCTCCTGCAAGAACGTAGTCCTGACTAAGGAAATACAGCTGTTACAGTTCGGTCAAGTGTCTGAGGAAGCAGAGTGCACCCAGGAAAGAGGAGGTGCTTTGGGGGTAGAGTGTGGAGGGAGGGTGAGAGAAAGGATAAAAAATAGCACTGCGATATTCTGAAACAAAGAAGCGCTTGACCGAAGTTGAATTAGGTCCTGGGGCATTGGGGGGAGTATAGCCATGCCTCAGAGAGTTGTTTGGGAAAAGCAAAGTTAGTCAGAGTTGGAGCAGATGACTTCACTAGCTGGGATGTGAGGCTTTCTTCCATTTGAGCAGGACTTGGAGTCTAGAGGTTGGAATGCCAGAGGTTTTATGGGAACTGTGTTCTTCCCATGTGCTACTAAGTGTCACCCCAAACAAATATCATAAGACAGAAAATACAGTCAGGTCATCTTGGATAAAAGTCCTAACAAAGTTGGAGAATCACTTCTAGGGAAGAGTTCATTCTGTTTCCATTTTAATTTTGTGCCAGTCAGGAGCCCCCTTACATTCCTTTCACACCCACCCCCTCTGTGCTTTTATGGTGCATACTTGTCATTTGTCTTGTTAAAACCTGCTTGTGAGAAGTGATTTTTTTTTTCTCCTTACTGGATCATCATTCAATGGCAGAAGAGGACACCTCTGAGCAATCACTGAGTTCCATCTTTCTGTCACAAAGGAATTCAGTGACTCACCTCTTGCAACTGCATTAACTCCTTCAGGACAGGAGGCCACTGGCCAGTGTTTTGGAGGAAGTAACTTACTAAATGGTGCCCTTGTGGCCAGAAAACCTTAACATACATAAAGGAGAAAAACCCAGATTCCATTTCTTCTCTGCAGAGTGTTGGAAACAATTAGGATTAATTATGTGTATTTGTGTGGAAGTGATGATATGAATTTCAATGGCATATAGGAAAAGGAGATAAGCCAGTTTTTCAAGGGAAATAGTTCCGGTCTAGGTCCATTATAACTACACAAATGTCATTATGAGGTATGAGAAGGAGATAACTAAATTATTCATATCATAATTTTATTTGTATTCTATTCTTTATTTTTCCTGTACAATGTCCCTATTTGTTATTAAAACTAGCATGTTTTGTAAAGAGATTTATGTTAATTACACAGAAGGATGCCTTAGTCAGAACAGCAAATTCTATAGTGAATTTCAGGGTTTTCTAATGTGTGATCTCTATGGTGTAGAATATTTCTTACTAATGGTTCATGCCATCTATATATCTAGTGATCTTTGAACCCCCTGTTCATTATTATGGTTATAGCTGTACCGAAATGGCAACATATTATTAAAATATGAGACACTGATTGAAGAAACTAGATATAATTATGCTTGTAAAGAGAAACAAACCTTCTAGTAGTTTTTAGAAGACAAAATAACACCTTTAAAATGTTATACTCAAAATAAACACATTATGACATGACAAATGCCTGGTTTTCAAACAAAAAGGTAGAGAGTATCAAAGGCCATCTTAAAAAATGTTGCTCACTTCAAACTGTACTTTTTTTTTTTCAATAGGAAGTTTCTGGGAATTTCCTTTTGATAGATTTGGATTTTTTTATTAATCAAATGAATAAATATAAAATTATTTTTATTTCAGCAAGCTCTGAATCCTACCAATGGGTAGTGTCATGGCTAACTTTGTGCTATTAACTTCTATCCCAGTAGATCTGTTTCTGTTTCATGAAGTCTAGGAGCCTGAAAAAAATAATGAAAACTAGTCCAGCTGTCACCAGCTGAACCAGTTCCATTATCATATTAGTCCTAAAAGGTCAGGGGGAAAAATAGATATCAGCTTATCTTACACAAGTTGCAGAGATATTATGTCTCACAACAGAGACCCAGACTTGGAGGGTTATCCATGCTAGATGTCTTGCAGACTGACCAAGAGTTGATCATTGGTCTATTGAACTCCTCTCTAGAAGGGTATATATTTATTATTGGTTAGGACCAAGTAAACAATTTACAGTAGTATAATTTTAATCTAATAATAGCTTAACACAGCCAGGTGTTTAGAAAGTGTGTTTACTTTGGATATAACTATAAGAAATAAATTTTTAGCAGAGTAACCTTTTTTTCCTAAATATATTTCTTATAAAAAAAATTTTTTTTATGAAAATGTGTTTTGAGATTACATGAACATTTAGATATTTGTACTGGTAATTCCTTTAACACTAGTACTCCTTTTAGGGCTCAGTTCTGAAAACTTCCCTGAGAAAGGAAAAAAACTGCATATATGAGGAAGCAAGAAATCTGTAATTAATCAAGTATCAGGGAAAGGAGTAGCTATGGCTAGGGCAAGGAAAAAAAAAAAAGAATGAGCAAAGAAAATTGAGCAAAATTCCAAAAAAGACAACAATGGTATGTGAGATAGGAAATAAAGAAATGTAAACTATCTCAGAAGTGAAGAAAATATCTGACACAGAAAAATAATGTATATATGTATGAAGTTACCACCCTGGCAACATGATTCCCATTAATCTCTACGCAAACACCTTTCTGCATATCTCGCTGGTCATTGGTAAGCAGACAAGGCTGAGCTATCTGCCATAAGCCCTAAGGTATCACAACGTCAGCTTTTGTAGCTGAGATGCTGGAAGTAAATCCCGGAAAAATGGGAGGGGGTGCAAACATAAATAAATGATAAGAAAACATACGCCACTTACCTTCTATTAAGTCACGTTTCCCTTCATAAGAATATCTTATCCAAATAAGCCAAAAATAAGAAAAGAAAAGTAAAAGTTAGCAAATTACAGGGTTTATACATAAAAACAATTGAAGAGTTTGAGACTATGGAGTTTTATCATTAACATAAAAATCTATAGGCTGAGCTGTATTAGAATATCATATTTCCCTTGTCATTGTTTCTCTCGATTGCTAACCAGTAATTAACACATCTTCCTACTCATTGATGATTATCAGGTTATAGGCATGTAGGTTTTATCTTAAATTACTATCAAATTGTAAAGACCAGAAAAGTGGCAGGGAAGTGATTTTCTGTAATGCACCTGCTTTCACTTCTTTAAAGATTAGGTTAATTTTCTGCTAATGGGTTTTAGAGCCTAGGTAAGGAACTTCCCTTACTTCCTGTGAGTAACTTACAGGATGGACATTGTTTTTCTCTTAGACAGATTTGACTTGTGTTAGGAACTTTTAATGTTAACTACATGAGAATGGAATAAGTTTATTTCTTTTGCCTCCTAAAACACATTCTAATTAATTAATTAGGATTATATGCACCACCAAAAAAAAAAAATTGTATCACATAATCCAAAAGTGAAAAACACCCTAACCTTCTAGTAACAAACACTATAGCATGCACAAAGGGCGGATGCATTAAGTGGCAGAGGGAGGGACGGAAGTGGATAATTATTTGTAGCAATGCTTTTACTGTTGTTTGAATGAGACAGACTAACAGTGGCAGCAGTCATTTTGCTGAATCAAAGTCCATGTTAGTCGCATTATACACTGCCACAAAAGGTTGTTAAGGCTGGTATTAGCATATACCACTGAGGACATTGGAAGGACTCGATCTGTCACACTAAATCGCCTTCTTGCCCTCAACCATTGAAGTCTCCAGCTCCTCTGACATGTTCTTTCATTAATGGCCTGGCCTTGACAACTGATCCTAATTGCCTCTGAACCGCACTTCATGTATTATTGGTGTCTGCCTGCCCTGGTTCATGTCAACAAGCCACAGCATGCACAGGGTGCCCAGTGCCTTCGCCGAAGCCACACTCACATTGTCGTGTTCCTCGGAGGGGCTTGGGTCTCGCTGGGAGTAAAGCAGAAAGCTAAACCTCTTCCTGTCTCTTCTTAGTAATACTTTAATGTCGATTTGTGCTGTGTACTTATGAAGCTTATGTAAGGACTCCCTAGAAAAATTAAACCAATTATGCAATATTCCGTTAAAGCACAAATAGAAATGCTGACTGAAATTTTAGTAACTAGTAAAATGTATGTTTATGGTAAAATCCTTTTTCAACTTTAGATAGTACAGGTTACATTCCTTTTTCCTTGATTCTGGGTAATAATTTCAATTTAATATATGATAATGGCCCTAAAAAGATCTATGATATTATATAGTTTCCAGGTAGAAGAACACATCAGACCAGAATTCCCCAAAAGCAAATTATTAGAGCTTTGAACAGACTATCTTACTTCTAACACTTACCAGCAGATTTATATTTATTGCATTTTTTACAGGTAGTTAAAATAATCAATTTTAACGCATTACATGTATTTAAAAATCTTTATTTTGTTCTGGTATTTCAGAAGACACTCATAATGGAGAAAACACTATAGATATGTTTTAATCTACTATAAGAAGAGCGATTTATTTAGAACAAAATATTTTAAAATCTAAACAACATTAGAAATGCTCAAGATAGGGCGCCTGGGTGGCTCAGTGGGTTAAGCCGCTGCCTTCGGCTCAGGTCATGATCTCAGGGTCCTGGGATCGAGTCCCGCATTGGGCTCTCTGCTCAGCGGGGAGCCTGCTTCCCTCTCTCTCTCTCTGCCTGCCTCTCTGTCTACTGTGACCTCTCTCTGTCAAATAAATAAATAAAATATTTAAAAAAAAAAAAAAAAAAAAAAAAAAAAAAAAGAAATGCTCAAGATATCTACGTCTTTTTTTTTTCTTTTCAGAAGTGTCTCTGAGATTTAAAATTTACCTCATTCCTGTGACAATTTTTTACAAGCACATCTCCGAACAATAATACAAGATTCTTTCAATCTTTTCATCCTTTTTTATTTATTGAAGGCAGTTTTCTGGTGAGCCTTTTAAGCATGCAAGTTCTACCCGTGATCATAAAAAATAAATCATAGTAGCTCTTCGGTGCTAGGTATCATTTAGCCTAATCTAGACAGTGACATTTGGGCCACTAACAGCATAATCATGGTTATTGCTACAAATTGCTCCATGTTTGAGTTTTAATGTTATAAGTAAATTATGCCACCGGATAAAATATATGTTTCTTTGGGAATTAAACATGTTTATTTCAGCAATGTGGCCATGGACTAGCACGTAGACTTTGGGCTTCTTTCATGTAGTAATACTGCCACCTTCTGAAGCACAGAGGGATTATCCTCAAGGTTAACTCCCTCTTAAGACTTCTCAGGTGGCCATTTGCAGTGAGTGATGCAGAAGCAAAAAACTTCCAACCAAACACATTCAAGTCTGTCTGGTCGTTATCATATAACAGATCAACTTGATCTCCACTCTTCATTTCAAATGGCAGAAAATGAATATGGATATCCAACAGTCAGTAGAAAATACAGTTTCCTCTTTTCATTTTACCACTGAATGCCTTTTTTATTTTCTGGACTTGAAAACCATCTTGATCGGTGATATGTAGTTTCCTGTCAGCCAGCGCAGCTGATGTGCAGTTAATTTTGGTGTGGAAGTTACAAGAGCAGTTGCCTGGCAGAAGTGGGGCAGTGGTGGCCACAGCTGGGATTGTGAGAAGGGGATGGCAAATGTTGTTTTTCTATCATTCAATCAGACAGGATGCCCTTCAGCAGAACAGCGAGCCCTCCTGATTCTTCAGAATTAGTGAGATTAGCATGAAGCACATAATGCAGGATGATGGAATTTGTCATAATTTGCATTGTCCTGGAAAAATGTGGGTTGATAGAGCGATGTATCTTGGAGCATGTCATGTCCCACGGGCAGGTTACAGAGGAAGCTTGGCGGAAATAATTTTGTGATATGTGCATCAGTTGCAAATGCTTCATAAACAATTTGTCAAAATAAAATAAAACAAATTAGAAGAGGTTAGGAAGGTAGAGAAAGGAGGGTCATTGCAGGAGCATCCCAAAGAATTGGATATGCCATCCTCCAGGATCAGACTTTCAGCGAGTAAAGGAAAGAAAATACATAGAATGAATGATTTTCATTCTCCTTTTGGTTTTAAATTCCCAAAGCCTTACTGGTAAGTCTTTCCTTTTATCATGGTCTAAAAGTCAAATCTTGGAAAATACATGTGTATTTCTGCAAAGTTTGTTTATGGAAGCCCCTTACAGAAATCATCAAATACAGCCACATTAAGATAGGTTTTCTGAGAGATTGCTTCTGACCTTGATAATGTTCCCAAACTGCAGATAGGAAAGGATAATCAGCATGTAGTTGACAAAACAAACATGACAGTGTTACTTATCTGCAGCAGCATTTCTGGAAATGGGCATATAGAATTCAGACAGGCAAGGAGAGCATGCTTATTTAGCATAGCATTGCAAGAATGAAAGGTCCAATGTCAGGAAACGTCCATGGTTTATTTATGGAGCACCTGACAGTCATGCTGCTGTCTTTGATATTTAGGAATTTCTTCTCCCCCAACATTATAACTAGTGTTTGCAGGTTATGTTATTTATCATTTCAATATCTGCTTCTACTTCACAAAGACATTTTGCAATGTCTCCTTTATTTGTCTTTCTTTATATGTTTCAGACAAAAGATTAATGCTGGCAGTTCAGTAACACTGATCTTTTATGACAGTTGAACATTTGTGGGTTGAGGGTCTAATAAGAAAAAAAAATTAAGGAATTTAAAGAAAATGAAAAAAAAATCACTGGTGAGGATCAGGCTTATAATAAGAATGTTTCTTCTTCCTACAGCGTTAGATAGAAAGAATATTCATTTTCTCAGATGGTTATAATTCTGGAATTAGGTTTTATGAAAACTAAAATTACCTTAGGGCACAGCTCAACATGAATAAATCTTTCAACACCCAGTATCTGGAAACATGATACACATGAAACTAATACTGCCCTGCAATTACAAGAAGATCAAGAACTGTGTGAAGTTTTTTAAAAAAAGTATTATTTATTGAGTTCTGTAACATGAAAGTGACGCCAAATAATTGTTAGTTCAGAGCATTTTAAATCATTTGTTCTTTGTAAAATAATAGCCCTCTACATAAACCTCATATGTTTTATAACTTGCCCTCCTGTCTCTATTCCTCAGAACTGATTGCTTTCAAACAAACTGTTTTACTAATCAGAGATAATAACTGCTTGATGGTGCCAATTGTCAAAAACTAGGTTTTTTATGCACATTATTTCCCTAATATATCATCTCTTGAGTCATAAAAAAGGTTGTTTTAATGAACCCCATTTGCTGGATTGTAACACTTCAGCCAAAATTCAACACCGTGGCTATTAAGTGAATATTCTGTACTGTATTTGTTGCATAAAGAGCTGGGATTGCGGACTCCATTCTTGCTGTCTATGCCACATTTTAACTATTTTTTCCATTGTCTTATTTTTGATGGATACTACTATGGAAAAAAAAAAAAATAAGGCACCTGTTGCTTCTGTGAAATTTCTTTCCTTGCAGAAAATGTGCCTGCGGTGCCAGATAATTTGTCTTGGTTAGAATCTTTTTAGCATTTGCCCCTAAATGGCAGAGCCACAGTACTCATAGATGATCTTCAGAGGAGAAACCAACCCACAGCCTTTGTTAGCTTTCCTTGTAGAAAATGACGATGAATGATAAAAGCTTTTTCAAATAATTATACATCTCACCACCCACCTCCCAAATATTTTAATGCAATGACAGTTAAATTAAATTTTAAATTAAAATTGTATTTTTCACTCAAAGGTTTCTAAATGAAATAAAAAGAGTAATGTAGTAGATAGGCCAATTTTTTAGGTGTCTTTTAACTTTATCGTTCTCTTACTCTAGTTGGCGACCACTAACCTAGCAATGCTGGTTTAATTCCTGATGTCTTACGAACTGTCTATTCAGTCAATTGTTCATTCAGCCAGTATATGCTCCTACTGTTTATGGTGCCTCCTCTGTGTCCTGTGAGGTACACCATGTGAGAGTTTATTTCCCAGAGGGATAGAAAGTGAAGTGAGCAGAGAAGGCCCAATCAGCGAATTTAATCAAGAGGTATTTATTGGGCAAAGCGCCTCATCCAGAGTTAATGGCATTGCCACTCTGTGAATGAGCCCCAGAAAATGAAGAGGTAGCTAAAGGAATTAGCTTATTAACGTGCTATCATCACATCTGGGCTGGATTCAGTTCTTGGTGCTTGCCTGGAAAACTCATTACATTATCAAAGTACCTGGTAATCTTCATGTTAACAGAAGGACATCTGATCTGTGGTTCTTTGTCCACGTAGTTTGTGATGCAACCCAAATCACCAGTTTATTTGAAAATAAACTGATATTTTTTGCACAGTACAGGTGACTTGAGGAAGCAAACTATACTTGTTTTCCTTTCTGCTTTCACTAACCTGTCTTCTTTAATAAACTTAATGTCTCAAGGGCTATTAATGGTATTTGGGATTTTTAAAAAAATTTTGCCCAACTTTAATACCTGTCTCTATTAACTCTATCATTTTAGAGTTATTCCTTAGGATTCTCTATGGTGAGCAAGTAGTCTCAAGAAAGAAAATCAAAGAAAATGTTGATTGCCAGAGTGTCACGGAGCCAGTATACCTTAAGAAAGAATGTATCGTAGGGGTGCCGGGGTGGGCCAGTCGATTAAGCGCAGACTCTTGGTTGTCAGCTCGGTCAGCTCAGGATTTCAGGATCATGAGACCAAGCCCTGAGATGGGCTGAGTCAGTTTAAGACTCTCTCCCTCTGCCCCACCCCTCCTTTCTCAAAGTAATGAATTAATCTTTTTTTTTTTAACTAAAAAAAAAAAAAAGAATGTACCATAAAGATATTTTTTGTAGATATTTCAAAGTAGACAGGTAAATTCCTTGAGTAAATGAGAGTGTTAGCTAAATGACTATTCACAGAACTTAATCCTAAATATTTATTACTAAAATAAAGGATACAGATTAAGTAATTAGAATTTTAATTAATTTGAATTTAAAAGTTACTATTTTAATGAAAAACATTCAGTTACTAATAAATTCTTTGAAAACTTGTTGGTAGTGGAAAATAACTAAAAAGAAATCAAGGCTAAGAATAGAATATACTTCTTTCAGATACAGTTTTCTTTTCCCTCACCAGGGTGGATGTGTCTAATAAATTTTGGAAGTTCACTCATGAATTTTTCTTTTATATCTATCATTGGTTTTCTTCTTTTAATACAAAACTCATTGTACTTGTTTCTGGCTCAAATTTGCCATGGAAGCCCTGAAGCCCTTTTACCAGGACTGTGGGGGAAAGAAGGTATACTTCCTCCATCCTTTCTTTTCTAACCTCACTATTCCCTCCCCCCGCAAAAAATATTAGAGGTCCATTGGCTATTATAAAATAATTTATGTTATGTATAATTTATATTAGAAAACAATTCTATAGTGATAAAGTAAATAAATAAAACAATGAGTTCTCTCATTTTTTCTTCTTCATTAATTTTTTTTAAAGATTTTATTTATTTATTTGACAGACAGAGATCACAAGTACGCAGAGAAGCAGGCAAAGAGGAAGAAGCAGGCTCCCCACTGAGCAGAGAGCCCTACGCAGGACTTGATCCCAGGACCCTGGGATCACGACCTGAGCTGAAGGCAGAGGCTTTAACCCACTGAGCCACCCAGGTGCCCCTTCTTCATTAATTTTTAAACCACCATTTTTATAGCCCAAAAAATTTTTGCAGTCTATTAGTCTATGATGTAGACAAGGCTCCTTGGAGAATTTCACGATAAGAATTTAGCCAAATGATAGTCATTTTAACTTAGCCAAAAAATAGCATCACTTTCATTTCCTTCACACTCTTAGTAATTTTATTCCTCACAGATAATTCAGAGGATTTTTTTCTTGTATATATTATTTTTTTTAAGATTTTATTTATTTATTTGACAGACAGAGATCACAAGTAGGCAGAGAGGCAGGCAGAGAGAGAGGAGGAAGCAGGCTCCCTGCCAAGCAGAGAGCCCGATGTGGGGCTTGATCCCAGCATCCTGGGATCATGACCCCAGCCGAAGGCAGAGGCTTAACCCACTGAGCCACCCAGGTGCCCCTCTTTTATATATTATATGGGAAATATATTAGTTGTAAATATGAGGTATGATCATACTGTTCACTTATGAGAGTGGGATGTCATCAAACTCAAAACTTCTGAAAGTGTGTGGCAGTTCATAAATGAGAATAGATAATGAAAGAGAAAATGCTGTTAGTCTGTGGAGAATGATAAGATCACATTTAAAATGGAAAGCTTTCCTGTTGACAGAATAGAACTGTGTCCAGAAAAGATGGTGTTTCCATGTTGTGTTGGCTCCTTGGAACTGGATTAAAAACTAATGGATTCTAAAATTTATTCCTGATGAAAGAATAAAATGTCTGAAATTACCACAGCAAAGAGATAGCCAAAAGAATCACTAATGTAACTCTCAGAGAGTCAGTTCTCCCCACCATTTATATTGCTATGGCATATTTCTCATATATAGGATGTCTTTACTGCCTTCCAAAGCATTTGGAAGTTATCTAAGACCACGTGTGCACTATCTGCCCAGTGAATAAAAGTAAACAGTCTTTCTTGCTAGAAATGGTGGCCATTGTTTTTATTTTAGGTTAAAAGTGTTTTGGTGGTGATGATGTGTTTCTATAGGATCTTTCCCAGAGTTAGAGGGGGTGGAAGGACCATATAAGTAATGAGTCATTAGGAACACCAAGACAAGTGGGGAGAGCTGGTAATAGGAAGACATAAAGCTTGCTTCTGGGGCACCTGGGTGGCTCAGTCGGTTAAGAATCTGACTCTTGGTTTTGGCTCAGGTCATGATCTCATGGGTCGTGAGATTGAGCACTGCATCAGTTGGGAGTCTGCTTGAAGTTTCTCTTCCTCTGCCATGCCTCCCAATATCTCTCTCTCTCTCTCTCTCTCTCTCCCCTCCGACCCTCTAAAATAAATAAATAAATCTTAAAAAAAAAAAAAAAAAGGCTTGCTTCTGGGCAGGAAGGGGACCTAATGTGATAGAGTCAAGGTCCAGGAAAAGATGGCATTCCCTTCCAAGGCCGTATGATTACTGTGCAACAACACCCAAAATGTAAATGAGAACAATAAGTGAAGATGAAGAAGCCAGGCTCCATAGAATAGCGAGACCATTCTTAAACATAAGTTAGTTCAGACCTTAAACACACACACACACACACACACACACACACACAAACTGGTCATGGGCCAGGGACAAAACCATAAAGACTGTATATTCCTGATGCTAAACTATACATTCCTTACTTAATCCTCACAGCCATCCTTTTGGATGAATATATTATCCCCATTCTCAAGTATGGAAACTGAGCTTCAGAGAGGTTATGTACCTTGTCCAGAAGCACACAGCTAGTACCTGCTAAAATAAGATATGAACCTTAGTTCTACCTGACTTCAAATTATGTTCTTTTTATACATTATTTTTCTAGTTTAGGAAAGAAAGAACCCAGTATAAAAAAGTAAAGACTAAGCTCCTTTAAAAACCTATGTGCAGAAACTTAATCATGCCTTAGGAGTAGGAAAAGCAAGTAAAGATCTGGAATATTAGGCTTTTTACGAGGAGAAAATAGAAGACACAAGGACTTTCTTAGAGAACAAGGACTAATAAGATGAGTTGACTATTATTATACTCTTAAATATTACGTTGTCTAAATCATGAAACAGCTTCATGAGAATATTATTAACTGAAGACAGTATACAAGGGAATGAATTTAAGTGAAAACAAGTAAACAAGCACATAATGAAAAACCAATTTGTTGCATGTGAGACTATCTTGACCAGAGGGTATTGAAAGGCTGACATAGGCTACTGGGAGATCTACAGTAAATGTCTCAGTGACACATTTTTCCTTAACCTGTATTGGCTCTATGTGATTATTTGCTTAGAATGTTTGCCTGACACATACAAAATAATCAATAAATGTTTTAGGAATAAACAAATGACTGACTGAATGAGAACTTTTCTTAACCAGCCTGGGAATTCATGAATTTTTCCCTAAAAGAGATGACACCTGAACAGTGGGCCAATTTTTTGGAAAGAAGAATGGATATTGAGAGGTCATGGCTTTCTTAAAAGCCACAGAAAAGAAAATGAGTTCCCTACCTTCCAGCAGCCAGCTCAAGTCAAAAGGCATGTCTCCTCTTGGTTGTCTTAAGTGACACTGAAAAATATATTATTGGCACATGCTGTCTCAATTAACAATTATTTGGGATCAAAATATGTCTTGGTGCATTTAATTTAAATGGCAACATTTAAATAATAGTTTTCAGGCAATGTCTTTCTTGGGTCTTTAGTTTTATGCCCTATTTGGAGAAATATACCCAATAATTTTGTTTTAGAATGGGTTGATTAAAGTTTTAAAAGGAGGTAGTGATGAAATTCACCCTTGAGATCCCCTATAAATAAGAGTTTGCTTGAGGGAGCAAAACTTTAGATACCTTTTTGATTTTTACAGGACAGTTCACTCAGAATTGTAAATGAAGTGGTGCTAAAGGACAGATAGGCAATTATCTGTCTATTTTAATATTACGTTTGAAGAAGCTTTCATCAGTACAAGACATAGAATCATCTAACAAAGACCTAGAAGAGCCAGCAAATTTGCTGTAATATCTGAGAGAATTTAAACTTTTAAAAACTGATCCAAAACAATGATAATTATGGATAACATTGAGGGAATTCATAGGATTTGGATCCTCACTGAACATAATAAAAAAGAGAAAAAAATTTTTTTTACCTTACCTATTTTAACAATACTTTAGACTTACTTAATCATCCAGATATTTAAATTTGAAATTTGTACCATTAATGTGTTTAAGATATATTGGCAAACAGTTCTCTGTAACTATGAAAATCTAATACAGTATAATCCAAGTTTCACATGTATATTATTACTCCTGAACCTGATATGTTTACGGTTGTGACATACAATCACACACACCTAACTCTATGCCATAGTCTCAGTTATCATAGCATTCTCTCTCTTCACCTTTTCAAAGTCTAGCCATTTTTAAGTTCCAGCTTAAATCCCATCTGTTCCATGAAACTTTCATCCCAGCCATGAGCTACAAGTGACTTCTGTCTACATTAACATCCAATATCATTTATTGGTAAGACTCTTTGGTTATCAATTACAGAAACCTACTTAACCAAATGGTAGGAAATTTATGATGATTATGTTGCACTATCTCAGAACCTCAAGGTAGGAATTGTCTAGCCCTCAGGAAGTTACTAGAACTAGAACCAGGAACTAAAATCAGAACAATGATGACAGCAAAGTTTTCTGTCATGTTTCTATTGTCTGCTCAGGCCACCATAACAAAATACCAGAAACTGAGTGGCTTAAACAGCAGAAATTTGTTTCTCTCAGTTCTGGAGGCTGAGAAGTCAAGATGATGGTATCAGCCATTTTGGTTTCTGGTGAGGTCTCCCTTTCTGCCTTGCAGACAGGTGCCTTCTCCCTGTGCTTACACGGCCTTCCCTCAGTGCATGGACTTGAAAGGAGAGAGCAATCTCTCTCTCTCTTCCTCTTTTTGCAAGACCATCAATCCTATCAGACAAGACTCCACCCTTATAGTCCCATGAACCTTAATTACCTGCTAAAAGCCTTAATTTCCCACACAGTCCAATGGGGGTTGAAACTTCACATATGAATTTGGGGAGAATACAAGTCAGTCTATAGCATCATACTTCCTAGGTACCAGGCCTTAGTATAAGCACTTTTACACAGATTAAGCCATTTAATGCACACAAGGATCCTATAAAGTAAGTACAATTTTATCACCATTTCATAGATGAGGAAAAGAAAGCAGAACAAGGTTAAGGAGCATGCCCAAGGTCACACAATTTATAAACGATGTGCAGTTTAAACAGTTTTCTGCCTATGGAATCCATGGTCTTGAACACTGAGCTAAATTGCCCTTCTGAAAGCCAGCAGGACTCTCTATCTCTGCTTCTGTCTCAGTTTTTGCTCTATTTTGCAGCATAGCTTTCTCTGCTTCTTCAGTCCACACAGAGGAATATGACCAGCCTTCAGCTCCAGAGTTTCCATGTTACAGTTCTTTAGGTCCCCCATCCCATATGCCCAAGCAAGAGAACTCTCTGACCAGTGTGGATTAGCTTTACCCTGCGTAGTACTTAAGAGTATTGATTAAAGGAGTGGGAAAATTAGCACTGCATATTACTCTCATTGCTTATAAATCCATGTATTACTATGAATGGCCCAAAGAAATGAATCATACACTCTGCATTCACTCATCTTGTTTTACTGTTGTTCTCTCCTGAAATAGCACCTTGATCCAGATGCTTTTCCATGAAGCAAGTTTAATTATTGAGACTGTTTTTGTCAGATGTTTGTTTTATCTTCTTGCCTAAGGATATACTTGCAAAGGATATGTTTTCTTCCTGCTTTCCTTCAAGTTTTGAAGAGAAAGGTATCCAATTGGAAAAAGAAAAACCAGGAAGGATGAGTACTGCCTATTTGGTCCGTTTGTTTGTTTAACTCAATGGACCGCCATTTGACTCTCTATTCCTAAGGGAACTGTCTGTAGTTTTGGCAGCATGGCAGCTTTGTGGGATTAGGGTTAGAGTCACAACGTGAAGAAGTTTGGCTGCACTAACCCTAAGGTTTGGCTGCACTAAACATAAGGCCGCTGTTGGTGGGGCGGGGGGCGGCACCTAGGTGGCTCAGTCAGTTAAGTGTCTGCCTTCAGCTCAGGTCATGATCCCAGGGTCCTATGATTGAGCCCCTCAATGGGCTCTCTGCTCAGCAGGGAGCCTGCTTCTCCCTCTCCCTCTTTTGCTTGCCTCTCCCTCTCCTTGGGAGCTCTCTCTCTCAAATAAATAACATCTTTAAAAAATTTTAAAAAAAGAAGAAGAATTCTTACATTTGGCTACCAGTGGTTTCATAGGCATGTTCATATCCTACCTTAACTTAAACTCCTCTCCATCTCCTTCGACCAAAAACTAAAGAACAAGGTATTTATCGGTAGATAATCTTGACTTCAACTCCCACTTCTGCCGTTTTACAACTGATTTGATCTTTGGTAAGTTACTAATTTCTCTGAGTCTGTTTACTCAGATATAAAATGGAAATGATCTTTTGTCATAAAACTGCTGTGAAAATGTATCTATGTGTCTTGTCTGTGTTAGAAACTCAACAATCTTATCTTTGTTTCCCGGTCTTATTAGAAAACGTGACCATAATAAAAATATGTGGTGGGCTGGATCCTTCTAGGCATATGGAAGAGCATTTGGAGGAGCATTTAGTACTTTGGGATATCCAAGGGTATTGGAGAAGTAGCTTGCACTTTTCCTAGATGGCCTTAAAAAATAAAATAGACAAAATTCTCACTCTTGTAGACCAAATGCATTAATTAAGCCCAAAGCCTTATACAGAAATAACTATTAAAACACAGGTGCAACTGTATTATCAGCATACCAGGGCTTGAGGTAAAATTCGGGAAGGCTGGAAGAAATTTGTAACACTCACCTGGCATACTTCTGTCTCATATTTGGGGACCAAAGCCCTGATGTTTCTTCTCAACTTTGAAATGTTCTTACCTTTAACTTACTATACAAATAACAAAATAGCTAACAAGATTAGCAGAACTGGGTACATTCTATTCACAGTATTGTTTCTCCAAAAATGACTTCCCACTGCAACGTAGCAGGCTGAGGATTATAGCAAGTACATTTCCATTGTTTCTTTTTATTTCATATTTCTTATTTTCCTTGTTCGTGCCAAGGAATATTGTTCTTTTTGTTGCTAGCAGACAGCAGTTCCAATTCTATGGATTGCATCTTGTCTTTCAGTCAACATTCTAAAGAGTTTAGAAGCTTAGCCTTAATAATGTACAAAGCAAAAATACAGAAAATGAGGCCCTGAAATTTACTGAAATAAGTTTATCCTTACTAACTGAAACTACTAAGAAGTCTAAACATCTCATTGTGTTCAAAAATTTCAGGAATTGCCTAAGTTCTCCCTATGTCTATAGTTTAAGGCAGACCCTATAGTGATTTTTTTTTTATTTTAGGAATAATCAATACCTAATAAGTGGGACAGTTCATAAAACAGCAATGGGGGAAAAAAGGCTATAGGTTGTAAGGAATTAAAATCACTTAACTTAGAAAACAATGGCTTCAAAAACAATTGTTGTCTTCAAACATATGAAAGGAATTTATATAGACAGTCCTCATAATGTGCTCTTTATTTTTACAGGTAGATCAAAATGATTCTAAACAGCAGCAAAGAAATTGGAGATTAAAATTGAGGAGTTACTTTAAATACCCCATCAACATAATTATTTGCTCGGAGATTTATATAATCAAAAAGGTAGTTTTTGTGTTGACCACGTACATCTTGACACTTTTTTAAGGACTTTTATTTTTTAAGTAATCACTACACTCAGTGTGGGTATTGAACTCAAAACCCTGAGATCAAGAGTCACACGCTCCCCTGACCAAGCCAACCAGTGCCCCATCTTGACATTATTTTACATGTAACATATTTAGTTTTCCTTATTTAATCATCTCTTTTACCTAGTGGCCTTCTCCAGCTCTCTTCCTACCTTCCTACCCTTCCTACCCTCACTTTTTCTATATTTTCTTCTTCATGCGCCCTAGCCAAGGTTACTTCCACAAATCCCAATTCCTGACACTTTGTTCCTTTTTAGACCACTTATTCATTTTTTTATGTCTTCTGTTAATTAGCCTATCTGCCCTTGTGGTTCTGCAGCATGACTTCACCTATGACCTCCTGCCTTCTAATCTTGTGTTTCAAAAAAAAAAAAAAAAAAGTAATCAAGGTATCCTGCAGTCACCTTACCTTCACTAAGTTTATTCTACATCCCCCTTTAAAAAAAAAAAAAAGAAAGAAAGAAAAGAAAAATCAGAAAACAAAAACAAAAACAAAAAGATTCTCCATCCCACTCTTTCTCATTAGTGCTATAAAATCACTAATCTTCCAGGCTTCCAAAATAGGAGCTCTCAAGTCACATTTGAATATTTCATCATCACTTCTGCATTGAATTTTTCACCAAGTCCTGTCATTGTTTCTTTCACAATGCCTCTCAGATCTGTCTTTCATTATCTTTCCTATGACTGCCATCCCGCCACCTTACATCTAGACAACTCCACTTGTCATCCATCTAATCTACCTATCTCCATCTCCCTCCTTCCGAATTCTTCCTGCAGACATGGCCATGACGCTGTTTTATTATTGTTACTTGACTGTTCAAAATCCTTTGGGTTCCTTTAGTATACTGTGTCAAGTTCAAATTATTTTCCCAGCTTTCCATTAGACTATACTGGTAGCATGAGGATCCCATTAGAGCCTTGGGCTAAGGAACCCAGGAGTCCCCAAATCCTGTCCTGCAATGCAGCCCTTGTTCTAATGAGGTTCTCAAGGGAAATAAATACACAAAGAGCAATGGCAAATGAGAATATGAATTATATGTAATATCAGCAGAGTGTCTGAAACCTTCAGATTATTCTAGAAAACTGATGAGCAATTGGAGGTTTAGGCCTAAAGACAACCTCCTCATCCTGCAAAGGCCAGATCATGCCATAAACAAATCACCAAGCCTGAGATAATAAGAACTCCTGGGAAGCTGAGTGCTGGTAGGAGTGGGGAAGACAGATAGAGACAGACAGACTGAGAGGCAGGCAATAAGTAGGTAAAAATAAGTACCTGCCTTGAGAAGGGCTTATCTCTCAGCCTGATGGGTAAGAAGTAGCAGCGGCAGCAGAGAGAGAGCTGGTTTACCCAAAAAGAAGGACTTAGGCCTTTTACCAATGTAGTTTCTAGAGCAGAAGAAAAGCAAGAAAGAGCATCCAACCTTGTGTGACATTTTGGCCTCCACAGTAAAAGCGTCCCAGTCTGAGTCAAGGCTTTTCTCTTCCCATTCACCACAGCTTACAAGGCTCTTGGGAAGCAAGCAGGGGTCCTGTTAACCTTATTTTTCATTCCTCTCAGTTTTGTTTTGTTTGTTTTTCATGCACTTTATACTCTCCACACACATTTCTACTTCCGCACTTGTAACAATGTCTTCGTCTCATCTTTCATTTGTTCAAATCCTCACATTCTTTCAAGACCAGTTTATGACTGATATCTTCCTTGAAATCATCTTTTATTGCTCCCTACAGTGATTATAACTTCATCTGAGTATCTGTGATTTTTATGATTTCTACCCAGTTTGACACTTAACTGTTCTCTAATCATTGTATCTATCTTAGTGAACTCCTTGAGTGCATGAACAATGTCTGTCTTTTCTTTAAGGCAAAACTCCTACTATAGTACCTATTCCATTGTAGAAAGGTAGAGCCAGGAAGGACAATGGAGAAGAATTATAAAGGATTATCAGCTGATTCAATATTATATTTTTTATTTTCAAGTCATATATATACACAATACTGTTAAATATTATTATAATGAAAGTAAGTAGCCTGGTCTACCTGCTTTGGATATTTGATACCAACAGGGAATAATATTCAAAACATGTACCAGTCATTATCGAATAGGCACAAACCAATAGAATGGATTCTGACTGGCACAGTATCAAATTTATATTAATTGATTGGAAGTGGGAACTTCAACTAGTTCAGAACTAAAATAAACTAAAAGTTTAATTCCTTTTTTGCCAGAGATTAACAGTTGATGTGTAGCCATATCTTATATATCTTAACTGATTTTTTATTAGATCTATCTATAAAACCAATAAAAGCCAGTGAAAGTATTATAATACTTAATCTGATCATACTTCCTTCTCCCCTCCTGCTACCATAGCTCTCCTGTGTATAGAAACTATAGTGTGATTGCCTATTCCATACACTATTACAAACTTCTGTGGACCTATAAGCATTATATTTGGAGTGTCACACTCCACAGTATATAATAAGCACCTCCATTGACTATGCCCATAACTATGCAGTTGGCACAAGAGCAAGCCCCACCAAATAGCAGCCCATGCCTTCATGATATAATGAGTCCTTTCAAGCTACTTCAGATGGAGAAATTACTTTGGGCCTAGATGTTTTTATATTACACATACTTTTACAAAAACATATTCTTTACATGTGTCCTGATACATGTCCAAATACAACAAATAGTTGTATTTGGAGCCAGCTGTTGAAAACTATAAATAAAATTATTTGACTGTAGCCTGCACTTTTCTATCCTGTAGTCTTCTATACTCTTCATCTATACTCTTCAACATTAACAAGGCAATTGGGGTAAAATGCTACAATGAGTCAATCACACTTTAGTGTTACCTCAAAATACAGATACTTCAAAACACTGATAATGCCACAACTGTCATGTGACAGAGATATGAAAGAGAGACCATGTTGTTGTTTTTATTTGTCAATTTACTTTTGGGGAGGGCATTTGTTTTCTGAATTGGTTCCATATTTTACCTGTCAAGTGGTGAAAATTAGTATTTCTAAACGGAACTCTAACAGATTATGGGGATGTGTGTGTGTGCATTTAAAGACAATAGATTAGTCTCAATCCAAAAGTAAAAGCTCTGTAATTTAAAAAAAAAAAAACAACAACAACAGAGCAATGTCTTGCTGGGTGCTAACACCTTCAGAAGCTATTATCACAGTGTAGCAGAGAAGGACTATCTTGCAGATGGAGAGAGTAATGTTAAGATTCCCACCAGACCTTGTCCTTCTATGCCTTTTCCCCTCGTGCAAAGGAATCTGTCAGATCTTATTCCTTTCTTTGAAGAAATGCCTAAAGAATGTCACTTTAGTCTGGCTACACTTAGGCATCATGTGGAAGACTGTGGATGCCTTCAAGAAAAAGAGACACATTCTGAAAAATGGAATTTAATTTAAGGATTATCAAAAGGAAGTTTTTTGGCTTTCTATGACTAAGTAGAAAGTTTACTCTTTTTTCATTATAATGGCTTCTTACATTTGTATTGTGGTTTTTTCCTTTCCAAAGCATTTTAGGATTAAATATCATTTTTTATTCTCTTTAGATTCTACATTTAATTTATTTTACTATGTTTACAGTCAAAAACAGTACTATTATTTTTTGTTTGCTGACCACTAGAACCTGGAGCTTATATTTGATTATTTTTCTAGTAGACATGATGGATTTGTTCTCACTTTGTGAACTACAGACAACATGGCCCAGTTTGGAAGGGCGTAACCTTTTCTCTCAATAATAATTATGAACATTGGAGTATAATATACTTTGATTCAATCATTTCTGAATGTCCAGGAGGATTCTCCAAATCCTGCTTTTCGTGTTATATTCTTAATCAGCCAGTAGAGGCCAAATATCTCATCAAGGAGGTCTTCCCTGACCCCCAACAGAGTTACTTTGCCTTTCTGAACCCCAAACACCTTCCTTATTGACATTGTATCCATTACAGTCTTGACTATGTCATCTTTATCTCTGTGTGCTCAGTACGTAGCTTGGCAACTGTTTGTTGAATGAATGCATGAACAAATGAATATGCATGTCATTTTTTGTTTTATTAAACTGATACCTCATTTAAAGGCTATTCCATATCACTACTGCTCAGTTGCCATCCACAGAGTCTGAGGGTAGGTTCAGCAACATGATTAGGACATGCAGGAGCCACTTCAGGCATTTCTTTATTCACTACAATTAAAATTAATAACACTAAGCCCTTTGGTTTTCAAACAACACTTATAGACCAGTAGTTCCAGAATAGAAATCTAAGAATCAAAGAGAGTCCATTATGGTTTACATATGGCCACAGGATAATATGGAAGAGGTATTAAAGTGCTGGGTCAAGTTAGAGTAGAAACTTTAAATGTCATTTTGAGCAAAGTTTTGAACATCTTGAAGGTGAAGAGTGGCATTGCCAAAGTAGAAAAAAGAAAAATTCAGGTGAATTGAATGTCAAATAGGATCTAATTTCTATTGAGCAGATAGTACTGAAGAAAACAAACAAAACTTTATTCTTCATTTTCATAAAGCATTTGAAAAACATACTGCATAAATTCTTGAAATAGATTTTGCCCTTGCTCTCAAAGAGAAAAGAGAACCTGTGACATTTAAGAGACACCTATTTTAATATTTGTATCCTTCCATTTATCCTGAATTTTAAAATGAGACTTGATTTAAATAAGTGAAAAGTTGGCATGGACTAGAAAAATCTCATTTAAAAAATAGACTGTTATATTCCATTTAAAATATTTTCTTGGTTATATTCTCTTATGAATTTAGAGATAATATGGAAGGATCTTTCTAGAGATAATTTATGCCTCTAATATTCCCAAGTACCATAGTCTCCCTGGGGGCTTGAGAAGATTAATGAGATGTTTGTCTTAGGTCTCTGGATGAAATGCAATATATATAGATAAAGTATTATTATTAGTTGGTGTGATAAACTAGTGAACAAAGTATCTTCCTTAGTTATCAAAAGTAATGAGTTCAAATCCATTGAGATGTCTCTCTTCATTAGAACATTGTTAGGTCTTTTTCTCTTATCATGTCAAGCAGAAGTCTTCCTTTTGGCACTTAATTATCCATATCGAGCTAAAATCCTCAAAGACTCAAATTTTTTTTTAAAGATTTTTGTTTGTTTATTTGAGAGAAAGCATGCATGCACACGTGAATGGGGGAAGGGGCAAAGGGAGAGGGAAGACAGATTCCCCGCTGAGCAGAGAACCCAAATCCAGGCTCCATCCCAGGACCCTGAGATTATAACCTGAGCTGAAGGCAGACACTTAGCCACTTAGCCAACTGAGTCATCCAGATGCCCCTCAAGTATTTTAAAGGTATATTCCCTATTTGAGGGTAAAATTTTAATTTGGTAATGATTTGTAAGGGCAGAATTTTGCATGGTTCTCCCATTTCAGTTTTCCACTTTAAGACATGTAAGCATAAGAATAATCTAGTGGCAGACCCCTGGGAGTATCATGGTAAAGATCTCTCTACAGAGTCTGTCAAGAAAACAAAGAGATATTTATACAATTAAGAAATAAAGAAAATCTTCCATAAATGGCTCTTCATTAAGATTTCTGAAAAAATCACTTTAAAAAACTTTTTAAAAACTTAGGATGGGCGCCTGGGTGGCTCAGTGGGTTAAGGCCTCTGCCTTCGGCTCGGGTCATGGTCTCAGGGTCCTGGGATCGAGCCCCATGTTGGGCTCTCTGCTCAGCAGGGAGCCTGTTTCCCCCTCTCTCTCTGCCTGCCTCTCTGCCTACTTGTGATCTCTCTCTCTGTCAAATTAGTAAATAAAATCTTAAAAAAAAAAAACCACAGGAAAAATTAGTTAATTAGATTAAGTGTATTCTGACTCATTATTAGAATTAAAATATTTTACAAAATGTTTTTACCTTATTTTGGAAGCACTTTGGAGATTACATGAAAAATTTTATAATACTTTTCAAACGGGAAATTTTAGGAGACTCTAGTAAGAAAACTAATTTAAATCTTTGATGTAATGGAACAAAAAAATATATACATTTGTATATAAACTTACTGACTGCTATAGAATCTTGAGTTAAAAGAAGCTTTTCTAGTATGTTCATTAGCTGTATTATGCAAAACTCCCAGGATAGTGAACACAGAGAAGAGTACAAGGGCCATACACAGCACTTCTCATGCAGAGCCCCCTCCTTTATTTATTTATTTATTTTTTATGACTCCACCCTATGGCCTTTTAGATAGCCGTGTTATTCCCTTCTCCTTCACCACTATCAGTTCAGTTAAAACTGTTTTAGTCCATGCTTTGGGTCACCATAAGTTAAAATTCCCATTCCCGTCTGTAATTCCAAGGAGTTTTCTTTTTTCACTAACCTTCTAGATTTATATTCCCGCTTTATCCTGAGACATCAGTTTACCTGAGCAGTTCTATTATATATGTAAAGTTCATGTCTAATAACTTGGAGAAATCAAATCTGTGTTTGTGACTATATTAATGATCAAGGTGGAACTGTTAAATTATGCAGTAGCATCTGCATAAGATAGTGAACATGAAAAACAATCATCATGAAGAGAATTAAGTTCAAGTTGAACTAAAAGACGGAGCAAAAAAAGATCTTCAAGAGGAGGCAGGAGGGAACCCTTAAAGCCAACGAAGACCTCTAGATAATACTGGATTTCAGATTAGCTGAGTGTTTCCAGTTCTGCATGACAGCGAAGAGTGGCGTGATTATGGGTACTGTGCTCGAGGCACACTGTATTGCTGCTGCGTCAGGAAGGATAAAATCTCTCTAGAAAAGCCAAGTGAAACTGCGTAAGAAATGTATCTGGGGCAACCCATTAAAGAAAAAATCTGAGTCATCTAAGGAGATGAGGCAAGAAGGACCGAGGCATGCAGAAATGACTTCCAAGAAGAAACGATTTAATAGATCGTGGGCTTTGACTTCTGGGAATTTCTTTTCATAAATCTATAGTCAAGACATGAATAACTATAAGTATCGGTACTTGTTAAAATGTTATATAGAAAATATATAAGGTGAAAGGAATGACTTAGAGTTCCTCCAGAAAAATTAATGAATATCACTAAGTAACAATTGTGCTGGAATCCTCTACAGATCATATTGATGTCCTTAGGCCCAGTGCATCTGGAAACAAAGAAAAAGATACTCTGAAGGACTTGAGAGGCTTTCTTAAATGGATTGCCTGAGGTCAGAGGCTAAAAAATAAGAACCAGCAGTTAATACAGTTGTTATAAAGGAGCTCTCCTCTTGAGATAGGGAAGGAGGAAAAAAGGAACTAGGTAAAACACATGAAAATTAGTATCTGAATTTTCATCAGGGCTAAAGTGAGTTGAGCAGCTGTTGTACAAAACTACTTCATTTATCCTAAATTCATAAAGGAAAAATATCTGTATACATGAAATATTCAGACTACTTACGTTATTTCAGTATTTTGAATTAAAAAAATGGTAAAATATATTTCACTTCTACCTGCGTGTTAAAAAACAATACTGAAGAAGAATTTTATTTGTTCTTGAAGATGTATTTGTTCTTAAAGATTTGTTCTATAAAGGTCACATTACGAACATTATTTTACTCTAAAGTAGTTATTCTCCCAAAGGCTACTGAGGTTAATAGGACGGTTTGAGTGTTTGGAATTGTTTTATGTAGTCCTTATGTCTCCTCCCTGGCTACTAGTTGACTGGCTGTCATTTCTTGGTATCATCCATGAGCCCGAGTCTCATGACCCCTTCCCTGACACTTTCCAATTTGTTGTATCTGACTTATTGTAGGCAGAAAAACCAGACAAGAAGCTTGATATAACCAGAACTAAAGTCAAGTAACTTTTTAGGATATATCTGAGAAACTGCACTGAGATTGTGTGAGCTTAAGCTTAAGTTTGTGGCTCTTTCAGGATTGAGATTGGCTACTCAGTGGCTTAATTCTGCAGAAGAAGGTGGGAAGGAGCTTGCTTCAAGGCTCTTGACTGTATTCTGGAGAGTAAACATCATGACATTACTTATTTCTGTGTATCAGTTAACCCATTTGAAATTGTCAGGGTCTTTACTATTGCAAATACAAAAGGGAGCCATAGAGCATATTCCAGAACCCATTCTGTGAAATATCATTATCTATTTTATATTACTTTTGAATAAATACTATCATTAATTACAGGAATGGATCTTTTCTTTCTATGATAAGTTATGTGTCAAAGACAACTTCTCCTGGGATGTAGTGTATTCACACACAGCCATAGTTATATTTGTAGCAAAAATCTCTGCTTTGAATAAGTAACAGGTAGCCAATAGCTCTCTTCTTTCTGTTGTCCCATGAGATTTTGACTGAAGTGGGACAAAAAGCGTTGGTTTAAGCTTGCCTCTACAAAGATGTGATAGAAATTAGAACACATCTAATAGAATTTACGAGGAGACAGGGAGGGAGAGATGATCATATAGGACAAATCTTAAAGAAAAGAGTATGAAGGGAGTATGAGGGATAGTAAATATATAAGGGAAGGAGAAAGGATTTGGAAGCTAAAGAAAATGTCTGTGTATATATCACCAATTAGTGAAAACAAAGGAGTATTTATGAAACCATGTAAAAGATAAATGTCCAAGTATTGGCCAAAAGAAAAAGAAGAAGAAATAAAGAAAAGGGTGTGTATTTTTCAATTGAAGGGACACCTGGGTGGCTCAGTCAGTTAAGCTTCGCCTTTGGCTCAGGTCATGATCTCAGGGTCCTGGGGTTGAGTCCTGCATTGCACTCTCAGCTTAGCGGCCAGTCTGCTTCTCCCTCTCCCACTGTGATCTCTCTTTTTCACTGTCTCTCAAATAAATAAATAAAAATCTTAAAAAAAAAACAAAAAAACAAAATTGAGTTCTTAACCTGATAAAGGCTTATTGCCACATTGACATATATCTAAGCTTCCTGAGACAGGTTGGGGTAGAAAAAAGAACATTATCTCTGAGCCTAGCACTGTTCTAAAGAGCCTTCTGGCCTTTAGCAGGCCCTTAATCCAGACTTGAGCTTTTGCACTCAAAAATTATGAGATGAAAAGTTTATGTAATGAAAAATTATATATTACATAATTATATACTTCATCATATATTAGTAGGAAAATTATTAAATGAAAATTTTAGGCCAGGTGATTTCTAATATCCTTTCCAACTCTAAAATTCTATGATTTTTCTGAGGAGCAGATTTTAGAGTATCGGTTTAGATTTTGTACAGCCAACTAATATCACAATCAAAGCATCTCTTCTCTTGTCTTACACTGACTGGTCTTGACTAATCCTGGAGGCTGCCAGGTCCATTGTTCCCTTGTAAGAGAAACTGTCCTGAAAATCTCCTATATAGAGGAAAGCATTTCCAGGCTTCTCATTGTGCAGGGCATAACCCCACCACTCCCACCACTCACACCACCAGTGGCTTTTTGTCCAGGAAAGACTTTTTGTCCAAGAAAGGACTAAGCCTTCCATCAGTCATGTAATGGCCTTTTCAAACAGCTTGACACAAACTAAAAAGCAAAAAGAATAACATCCTACCCCAAAAGATATGGGTTGGGCTACTATCATGCTGCTAAGGTAAAAACAATCCATAGAAAGATGTCATACAATAAGAGCGACCATGATGTTCCATAGGAGAGCTAACATTGTACCCACAAGAAACCAGAACCTAACAACCCTAACAAGTAGGAAGCTATATGGAGTGGTAGACTAGGTAGCCATTTTGGAGATCCCTTCATTGCTTTCCTTTATGATCTAAGGCTAACACTGGAATTGTTTAGGAGTGCCACAAGTCAATCAACAGATGTATTGTAATTATAGAATAAGTGAGAAAACACTAACACAGGAAAAGCTGACCCCTAGAAGATCACAATAGTTTCATTCGAACATTAGAATGGAGATGCCTGAGCAACTGCTACTGTGGTTGTTAAGAACCACCCTCCATCCACAAGAGTTTAGTTCCAGTGCTCACGAGGACTTTTTTTGAGGTTTTATTTCCTATCATGTCCCTTGGATTCCTACATAAATCCCCACTTCTTAAACCTCAGTTGCATGTAACCCAAAGGAGCCTACTTAAAGAAACTGTTATACTTTTCAAATCACTTTCACATCTACAAAGTCTCAGAACAACTTTTTGAAGTAGGTCAGATCCCATTTCGTGCTTATAGAAACTCAAAGAGAATGTAAAGGACTATAGGTCAGGCCCATAGGTAAAAAACTGTCTAATCTGGTATACCTCTGACGAGATGCTATACACTGTCTGAGAAAAATCCAGCCCTATGATTTTTCCCAAAGATGTTACACATTCTTAAGAAAAAGTTTACATAAATGTGAAAAACTAATACCTTTGGTTATTTACAGAGCATCTCCTCTTTCTCTTCCTTTCCTCATTTGCCATACTGATATCATCTTTAAGGGTGATACCTGCCCATGTCATTTCTGACACTAAATAATGGAACTGAAGTTTATTCTAATGTCACCCAATCTTTTCCCAAGTCACTAACACTCCGTATCACTACCAAACCACTGACCCTCCATCAGTGCTGAGGTAGCTGGCGCCACTGCCTCTAATGTCTCTTAACCAACTATTTTTAATATTTTCCTAATGCTCTTGATATATATTTCTCACCTTCTAATTTGAAAATGATGTGGTCAAGATCACCACTATTCCTGGTCCCCCCCTGCCCTACACACAGACAAGCTTGTCCATTGACCCTGAACCAGACTCAAAAAGTTTTCTCTTTTCTCTTTGGTCAGGATGTTTGTCTTCTTCCACTCCTGTGTCTACCCTCCTGACCCCCTCTCTTGTGAATGCCACCCCGATGGACCCAAACTACCAGTACTGCAGACATGCCCAGACATGGCCAAAACCTACAGAGAACCCATATCTTGACATCTGCTATGCTATTAATTAGTAATGAAATGCCTTCCTGTTTTAGCCACACAACCTCCTTTGTAGATTATTACTGATGATTTAAATAACTTGCCTGTTATTTCTAAATAAACAAAATATTATATTTTAAGTATAGTTAATATCCTGAGAATATTCAAAGAGAAAAATATATCATGTATTGAGAATGATACTTTACTTCTGTGGTCTTCCTCCCCAAAACCCATAACCCCAGTATAACCACGAGAAAAACATCAGACCAACCTAAATCAAAGAATAATTTATAAAATACCTGACGAGTACTACTCAAAACTGTCAAGTTCATCAAAAACAAGGAAAGTTTGAGAAACTGTTACCAAAGTAGCTAAAGGAGACCGGATGACTATATGCAGTTTCCTGGATGAGATCCTGCAGCAGAAAAAGAACATTAGCTAAAAACTAAGGAAATCCAAATAAAATATGGAGTTTACTTAATAATAATGTTATCAGTATCAGTACACTAGTTGTGACAAATGTACCATGATAATGTACGATGTTAAAAATAACGGAAACAGGATGCAGGTTATATACACTATACTATCTTATGCATCTTTTCTGTAAATCTAAAACTACGATAAAATAAAAAGTTTATTAAATATATATAGTGTGTACATATTACAATAAATATATGTATTTGCATTATATACATTTATAGGTATAAAAGTAAGTAAGCGTATACATTGTATATTATAGATAATATATAAACATTTATATAAATTTATATGCTTTATGCACACATATATATATTGTGTGCATATGTCATTTACTTTTATGTAGTATATATTATCACTTACTTGCAAAAAGATTTTAAAAATCTTAACTGATAAGATGAGTAATCCTCTAAGGATAACATTCACATGATTTAGGAGTATGTCCATTCAACCAATAAACTCATTTGGTTAATTATTTAGCAATAGGCAATGATTGGAAAAGTCAACAAAAAAAACCTTAATAAATTTTTACTGAAGCTAATGAGAGTAAATTGGCCCACCCACAAGTGTGAGGACACATTCAGATTCTCCAGGACTGCTCTACAAACTTTGAGCAACCTCCAGTGGCTGGAGAAGTCATGCATAGATAATGATCAAAAATATTAGAGACAAAAGTAGTATTTACTCTGGGGGAAACAGCTTTTCAAAGAAATCAGTCTTAATTCTTCAAGAGATCATAGAAGCATTTGAAAGAAATATTTCCATGCTGATAACTATTGAATTTCAGATCATTTCTCATGAAGCCTCTGTTAGCCATAATCTTTAGCACTCATTCATCTTCACTGTCACTCTATTGATTCCCAAACTGAGGGATGATTGAAGATTTTGAAGTATGGTTTCAGAACAGCAGGTCTCATTTAAGTAGAATTGAGGAAGCCCCAGTGCAGGACTGATACATAACCTTCTTTTCATTATGTTCATGTTTCTTTGCTAAACATCTTGTCATAATGGGTCATTTGGTTGTCACCGAAGGAACTGATACCATGTTGTCTCAGATTTCTGTATTCAAAGCCCCCCAGTAAGGCAAGAACACTCGCGCATCACCTTTTACACCTGGTATTTTCTAGACCACTGATGCTTCTGGAGTGCAACTGTAAACCGCAGCTGCAAATTGGGTTGCAAACAAATGTTGCCCAAGGCACAAACCATAAAATAAAGTAATGATCACTTCAAGATGAAACTTTTTTTCTGTCTTTTAAAATCAGAATGAAAGTAGGTCAATGAAATTTAGGATATTTTAGAGTATGTACAGTATTGTATTGTTTGCCAGTACCTAATTTACAATTACAGAGCTCCATGAATATTGAAATGATTCAGCTTCCCATTATAAATGTATGTGGCAGTTTGGTTGTTGATCAGTTTATGAAGTTAATGCAAATGGAACTGTCTTCCTGTCAGCATTTGAAATCTATAATGCAGTCATGTTGTATATTCAGGGACAGGCCATTGACAGTCAATTAACAAGTTTGATTGGTATGTCAACTCATTCTTTTGAATTGTTAATAGTATGTTAATAGCATTCATTTCTTTGTGCAGTCCCATTTGCAGCTTCACAGTTACAGCTATTTTTTATAATTCTGAGTAACCTAAAATAGTGCCTTAATAATAGATTATTAAACACCTGTCTAGTGTAGCTTAGGGAGGTTTTTCTAGACTGGGAGTTTGCAGTGGATCCCTTTGATATTCAAATCAACAAATGATAGCCTTTTTATTCGAAACGTAAATTCTTTTGATGGTTAGCTTGTTAAGAAATATTCAGCTCTAGTCTGACCTGATCTGGTTTCCCATGGAAAAGATCTGATGCCGTTTGAAGGTTCATAAATGGAATGCCAATGACAATTTGTTGTTGACGTTCTGCCGCCTCAGCCCTCAGATGCTGCTGGTTGATGTGCTGCTTTAGCTTCGCCCAATAATCCTTGCAGGTAAATGATCTATGGATTGATCAGCTCGTTTCAAAGCAAAGAGGGCTCTGCTGTGGTCTGGATTTTTAGGCTTGGAGGGGTACTTAAAAAGATGCATCAAAGTTGACAGATGAATCTTAAGGCATAGAATGATGGGAGAAAGCAGAAATGTGGGAATTTTTTTAAGTGAGTAGCATATTACTTCGAGTTTTGAAAACCTTCAAATGTCGATCAAATCTGTTCCCCATAGCAGATTTATTTCTACCTTGGTTTTTGTTATGGTTGTTTTGTCTGTGTGCACAGGTTTACTCTCACTTTTCTGGGGAAGTTGATGAGACATTAAACGTATTATTCCCGAATGGTGCTTTGGAATAAGGTTGCGAGTTCATTTGCACAGCCATGTTTTATTCATATAGTTCCTGTACACCAGAATATAAGAATCTGCCATTTCTCTAGCCTAAAAAACTATCTCTACCAAGGAAGCAGTAAAAATTTTATTCCTTTTACCTCCTGTTCGTCACTTCTCCTGATGATGCTTTCCACGACCTACTATTTATATTTAATTTCATCGACAGAAGTTTCTTTATAATATGGGGGAAAAACTCCCACTGACGTAGTTTAGATATTTAGTTAATATTTTTCTGTTCTCTGTTTCAGTGAATTTGGAGGAGCAATTTGCATATGTTTGACTTTTAGAATTAAGTGGTTCTTGAGAGATTGCTACTCAAATATCCTTCATATACAGATAAAGAAACTGAGGCACAGAGTAAGACCTCACAGCTAGTCGATGCAGAGCCAGGTCTCTTTATTTCTACACTGTACACATTCTGCTTGCTGCCTTTAGAAACACATAGAAGCTCAACGGAAGGTTGATACAATTGTAATGTACAGTCCTCAACTGGACACAGAAAGTCACTGAAGTTTTCTAGCCATCGTATAAAAAGCTATGTACTATAGTTTAAGAACTATACTTGACACCAGTAAAGGAAATTAACTACTGTCTTTGACAGTTTATTTGTTCACCTCTGACCTTGGGCAGGACCATAGAACTTAAGATCTATCTTGGGATCAGGGAAGGAAAGGAAGAGAAAGAGACATGCAAGTATTAATTAATAACAGATTTTATTGTGTCACCTTCTATAACCCTCCAGCAGTGTTTTTCAAAGTGTATTTCTTAGATCACTAGTTCCATGAGATGCTTGGCCAACAAAAGGCTGTGTCTAGAGAATCAAGGCATATATGCCCTTAATCCACTTACAGTGTCACAGTGCTTATTGGCAGAGTGAAGACTCTACAGAGTCCTGTCCTAGAGAAACTTGTTTATCTCTACTTAACCCAGGATTTCCAAAAATACTTTGAACACAAAACGTTTTTTTTTATATATGTTTATATGTTTGTTTCTTTTAAAGCCAGTGAATATCTTTCATGGAAATTGGGATTTGCTTAAACACCTTTGGGCAAACTGTTTAATTCCTCTGTGGCTCAATTTCCTCTTCTATAAATGGAGATCATACTAGTACCATTGGCATGAGGATTAAATGAGCTAATATATGCAAAACATTTAGAGTAGTGCCTGTCACATTGTGTTATGTAACTATTTGCCATCGACATTATTTACTAATTGTAATATTGTTAGTTTTATTATTGAGACCAGTGCCATAGTTTTATTGGCTTTGGTTTCCTGGATGTATTCATGTAGTAAACTTTATATAAGGTATGGGGTTGGAACTAGAGATGTTATGAGTCAATAGGTTAAGGTAGAAATAGGGAGAAGGAGACATGTAAGCTGGTAAATTATGGAACAAAATGGGAAGGGCAGTTTCAAAGTTAATAACTGAAGCTCTATGGAGTGCTGATGACAGAGAGTCTCTTGCCAGCTCTAGGAAACCCCAAAGGTTTTAGTTGGTAGCTGACAAGCTACCAGATGTCTCGGAAACTGCCAAAGAAGAAGGGATATTCCAGAGAGAGAAAGAGAGACCAGTTTTACCTTCTGTGAAGGAGACTAAAGAATCTGGGGAATGAGGATAAGTATAAGATCTTGGTTGTACCAAGTGTGTGTGGCAAGCTGACAGGGTAGATTGGAGCCCAAGTATGAAGGATTTTGTCTCCACGCTCAGAAGTTTGAGTTGTATCCTGCAGACAACAAAGCGAATAGAGAATTTTTATGTATGAGAATGACATGATCAGCCTTGCTTTTTAGAAACGAAACTTGACAAAGAGGAGGGAGGCAGGAAAACATTGTGTGAGTCTGGACTGAGGCAGTGGCTGTGGGGATGGAGAGGACATACGGAGATGGAAGAGGCATTTCTGAGGCAGAACTGGTGAAAGTCCACGACTGATTCATTGGGAGAGAGGAACAGAAAAATAGAGGAACAAAGGATAAGACCGGTACATCTAGTTTGGGAGGTGTGAAAATCATGACTTAATTTAATTGCATAAATAGAGACTGTGTTTTTCAAAAAGAAACTTCCATTTGCCATAGCCTGCCATCAGTTTTAGAGCTCTAATCATCTTCTCAAGGAAGACTAATTGAATACCTATGTAGATTGCTTGATATAACTCATGAAAACTACTAGTAGTACAAATCAAAAGTGACTAACTCACTAACTTACTGGAGGTATATGGGAATATACACCTAAAAATTCAATGTAAAATGCCATATACAAAGTTAAAAACTGTAGTGAAAAATTGCCTCCTTATCTGCATGCTCACCGGTTTTACATGTGGCTCTGCTGAAACACTTCTAATATTTTATTGTGTTTGTTATTGCAATGCTTTCCTCCTCTTTCTTCTTCTCCTTTCTCATTCTGAGTTTCTTGGATCCTGGAGCTTGTCTGTCTTTGTATTTCCAGACCCTTCCTGACTTCTGATACATAGTAAGTGCCTAGTGAATGGTGAAGATATATAATACGTGAGACACCGTTCCTCTAACTTCATTCTGACAATAGAAATTCAAACAATATTCATCATTGTTAGTTATAAAATGCCACATAAGAACTTTTGCATAATGTGTTACTTGTACCCTGAAAACATTGAGATTGTATTGGCCTCCCACATAAATTTGAACTGCCACGTTACAAATTTAGTGGAAGAATAAGCCCAAACTTTTAGTTTGATGATTATCAAATGTCACTTTCTCTGATATTCACCCCTCACACTGTGGTGAGGATATCTGAGGCCTTGTGTTTTAACTATAAGCCTCTTCTCCCTTTTATGGAACTGCTTTTTGGCCTGGCCTTCTGTTTCAAGACCCAGGAGTCCTCTTCTAGGCTTCTGGCGATGTTAGGCCACTAGATTATATCTTACACAATTTTATCAGACGTTTGTTGACTGTTCTTCCTATTACCTCATGTTCTGCTTATAAGTATTCTAATCTAATTTTATGTTGTGCCAGTTTTCCCCATTCCCTAGCATATCACACAAACGTAAGTGATAGCAGAAAGGACATTATCAGCTCCAAATTCAGAGCTAATACGCTATTTTTTAAAGTTGTTCTTAACTCCCAGGTTGGAGCAGCATATTACTTTCTCCTCTCTACTCTATTTAAGCAATACCAAGATTATAAATCTGTCCTACAAAGAGACAAGAAGTAAAAAATAACCAATATAAAGACTGTGGAAGGTCTTAAAAGTTTTAATAATTATTCATGCCACCATAAAGAATTTTACATAAAATAATTTATCCATGCCTTTGTTACCCCCAGGAATGAAGATTTATACCATGCATTTTTTCAAGTATTTCTAAGATTTCATTTTTTTTTTTTAGGAAAGGAATTTATGCTTTCAAAAGGGAAGGTGACCATGAAAACTCTCTCATTCCTAAACCTGTTCTAATCTAAATATCTAACTTTTTCAATCTAGATATTTTTTTCTGTTCAAATTTTTTTTCTTTCATCACCAGTTTTTTTTCCTAATTCCCTGTAATATGCCAAGTATTCTCCAAATTGCAGATTAATTTTATCCACAGGAATGAACATAGTTGATAAAAGGCTGCTTTCTCAAGGAACAAGTTGAGGGATTATAGTCCCTGAAAATACATAGGCCGTCTCATTTTTCAATAAAATCCTAATTTGTTCACCCTTATATTAGACTTTTCTTAATATGGACCATTTTTCTCCAAGTAATTACAAAATATCCCAAAGGTCTGGAATTTTGTAATATAATTCTGCAGTTTCCTCTAGTTCTGTAAGCTTGCCATCTTTTTTTTTTTTTTTTAAGATTTTATTTATTTATTTGCCAGAGAGAGAGAGAGAGAGAGAGAGCGCGAGCACAGGCAGGCAGAGCGGCAGCAGAGGCAGAGGGAGAAGCAGGCTCCCCGCCAAGCAAGGAGCCCGATGTGGGACTCGATCCCAGGAATCATGACCTGAGCCGAAGGCAGCCGCTTAACCAACTGAGCCACCCAGGCGTCCCAAGCTTGCCATCTTTATTCATTGTTAACTCTGATACTTGAGACGTATTTTCATTTGATATTATTAGAGTACAGAAGAAAAACTATAATGCATAAAGCTTTAAGTACTACGTGTCCTTTAATTATATAACCATTATTGGGAATTATATCCATAGCTCCTCCTGACTGGGTGAAATTCTAATTTCATTGGTGTATATTGGCTGTGTTACAAAATTCTTGCCATTTAAATAAATCAGAAATAGTTTGTCACTTGCATGGTATATGCCTTTAGTTACACATGGATTTCTAATTTTTTTTGTACGTAAGGATTGCATCATGAACAAACTGACATGTTAGCAGCCCCTATGCACCATTTACCATTGATCTTATACTGTCGTCCACACCTTTCCCCTTAAAAATCAGTACAGTTTAACTCTCAGATAGGTTTGGCTCTATGAATGTATGACAGCTAAAGCCAAATGGTGCATACAATGATCAAATCTAGCCACTTTGACCTCTACCTGGTTTTATTTCGTTTTTTTGATGCACAGTTTTTTTGCTTTTCCCATTACTATTTTTTAAACTAGCACAGTGAAACCAGCAGAAAGCACCAAAAACAATATGTCAAGAAGGCAAAGAGATACAGTCAAGACTTGGAAATTGTCCGCATGTTCCTGTATCTTTGGCAAGGGGATAATTGCAAGCTAGAGAAATAGTAACAGACCCACATTCAGGTATTTCCCCTCCTCTCCCAAATGAAGCAGATCTATAGTCCTCAAATTCCTATTAATTACCTGGGGCTAAAGAGATTCATTTTCAGTAAGTTGAGAAATCCAGATTTATTTTGTGACTCGGTAGAAGTTACTTGGTGGTGAGAAAGTGAATTCCAGTAATGAAAGCTGGCAGGCCAGGATTTGTGCTCCACTCGGTTGGCGTATGAAATTACAGCACATCATTCAAACAAAATCAATAATCCAACTTTTATGTCCTTTGCTAGGTACAGTGAAAATTTTATTATTCTGCGATTATTTTATTCTTCCTGGATTAGGTCATGTGCTGTAGCAATAAGAAACAGCTCAAGTGGATAGAATTTGCAAGATCAAAACTTGTGTTTTTACCCACATACCGTAATGATCAGATAATATTCAAGGTACAATGCTATAAAAGTCAGATTCTTATTTCCTTAAATCATCCCTGTAATATCCTGAATGATATGTGGAGTTTCAGTTTACCTAAAGAACAGAATTTTTCCCCTCAGTGTGGAAAGAGTTTTATAAGCAGTGGTATTCCTTAATCGAGGCAAACAAAACAGCAAGAGACAGTTTGTTTCAACATCAAATTTTCTCTACATGAACAAGGAGGGGAAATCTGATCCTATTCTTTCATCCTTTGATTTAGCTTCTTCTGTGTCACTCTTTTTCTATGGAACAAGAGCATTTTTATAGAAAAGACAGATTGTTCTTAAGGAAGGTCTACACAGCCATAAAAGCCAGGTAATAAATTTACTTTAAAGCATCAGCTCCTAAAGTATGTTTGCATAGTAAAGTATGGACCAGGCCAAAATCCAGGCTTAAACATTTTCTCCTTGTTATCACCTCGTTAAGCTCCCCACGTCTAAGCCATGCCTCCTACAGTCACAGGTATGGTGCCACTAATTAAGAAGAAGGGGCTCATTACAAATTCTCATTAACATCAATTGGAGTTTTAAAGCCAAATCCCTGGACTGAAAATTTACCCCCTTAATGTTCAACACAGGTGAACGAATAAAATCGTTTAAATGCCTGTATCATGGGGTAGTGCAAATGTGCTCTCCAAGGATGAACAAATTGCTTACTGCGGTCTGGCAGTAATCCCTTTGCTCAGTAAAAGGCAGGCAGAGCTTTGAAGAAAAATACTATTCAAAAGGGAGACACTGACAGAGAAACGGGTGGGGTAGTGGTAGCTGGTATCACAAAGTACAAATTATTATCTGCGTGTCATCTTTGGAAAGGGTATATAGATGAACAAAATAAACAAAAGATTGCACCTGACAATTAACTGCTCAACCGATATCATCTGAAGTAATGAATGAATAAAAGTTCACCACTGCGGTTTGACCTGCTAATGAAACTTATCTCTCAGGTGCTTTTAGTATTTGCTTCAGAATGTCCTGCATTATAGTCCTTAAATCTTCTGTGATTATAATTTCTTACAGATAACACTGTAAATTATGTTGTTGTGGGAGACTCTTGGGTTAAGACATTTCAAAATGCTTAATTTCATGAAAGTTGAAATGTATTGATTTGGTTGATTTGAAAGGACTGTTTTGCAGTTCACTGAAGTGATAAGCCATATGGAAATAAGTCTTCTTGGAAAATAAAAGCAACCTTATTTTGTACAGATAAGGCTTTCTCTCTTTTATAAACCCAAAGGCTAACCAATTTTTAAACTAAATTTCTGCTTTCCCTCATAATCCCTCTTCTTTACCCCAGGATAAAAACAGTTACCCAGAAATGTTTACAAGATTAGTGTGTGCTCCTAAACTATGTGTGGATTGGGGAATTTTTTCTGGTTTTATACAATCTTGAGTTGTATGATGGATTATTTTATAAATTGTTCATATTTCTCCAGAGTAGGCATGTTATTCATATTTAAACCACATTAACAGTATGTACCATGATTAGCCTCACCCAGAAAGTGTAATGACTGTGGTTTAAATTTCTCCTGAGTGTCAGATTTCTTCATGATGTTACTACCTGTTAGTGGCAGTTACAGAATCATTGCACACTGTAACTGGAAGAAGCCTTCAAAGCTCCAAGCTCTAGTTAATCCTTCACATTGTATAGATAAGGAAGCTGAACTCCAAGAAGTATGATTGACTTTCCCAAACTCACAAGCAATGATAGGCCCCCAACTGGAATTTTGATCTTCTGATCCCTCTTTTAGCCCTGGTGTTAGTAGCCAACTCAACCCAAGTATGTAGCAGAAGTTGAGAACTTCACCCCTCCTTCCCAAAGTTGTTCTAAATTTGTAGCTGATCAGAGTGAAAGAAACCCTTCAGAAAATATTCTTCTGGATATATGGGAAGATAGATATTTTACTTAAGACAGGCCTGCTTTATAAGCCTTATAACCTTATAAGTGTTAACTTTTCATCTTTTCACCTGCTTAAAAATTGAAAGACAGTGATAATGGATGCATAAATGCATCATGGGATGAATAAATTGTATGAGTTAGAGAAGAGAAAATGAATGTGTTCGTGAAAGAGCGAGCACATCAATCAGTGGTTGCATGGTGTTTGCACCAGTATGTCCAGGGGACACCTCACCAATCAATCATTCAGGAAGCTCCCTCCAAGCTTTCAGAAGGAGAAAAAGATTTCACACTGAAGTGCAATAGAGAAAGCTTAGCATTTAAAGAGGTCATTCCAGGGGTTCTTCTAGTTCCCAGAGGGGTGGGAAAAGTGGAAAGGGGGCAAAATGCCATAGAAAGCAGATAGTTTGGAATTTTTTTAAAAAATGTTGATTGCACTGTGCATCATTCTCATTTTATATTGATTCAAAAATCATTAATTAAGCATCATTTGTCATATCCCACTCTTATCTGAACGTAAAAATATTTGACATTTGTTTATAGCTTCTGCCTTCAAGGAGCTTAAAAGCTAAAAAGTGTTTATCTTTAAAGCTTCCATCACTGTGCTGAATTATAATCCAATACTGCTGGGGGTTTTGCTTTGTTTTGTTTTGTTTTGTTTTTGAGCATCAAACATTCACTGGAAATGTTTCAGTTTTATAAATCATTCATCCAATAATTATTGGTCATGTGCAACATACTACTCTAGCTGCTGTATTGAAGTAGCTTATACATTGGTAAGGCAAATAAAATTATTATGTAAGTAATGATGCAAGATAGAAAGGAATTAAATGACAGAACTGGATAGGCAACATTGTCTGTTCCCAAATATCCAAGGAGATAAAGAGAACCACAGAAATATGAGTAAGTTCGTCCAAAATACTCTCATTACTGAGTTGCAGATCTGGGAATACGTTCCCCAAATGGCTCAGTTTTCAGTAATATCTGCTGCTGAAGGTGGTGTCTCATTTGCATAGCTAATTATTGAAATGTCTTAATAAAGTGTTGCCCAGTAGTGAGGAGAGGCAGCTACTGACAATGAAATAATTTTGTAAGCGGGAAGTCATTCTTGCCACACACTCCTGACAGCAGGATTTCATTTACTGCTTATGGTCACTCTTTCTTTGCTGGCTCTTCCAGTCAAGAAATGGAGAAAATCTCAGTTAGGATTACCATCAAAATGGGATTGTACAGAAAAACCCCAGCAGCCAAACGACAACTGAGTGTATCCATTCCACCCTAAGAAAACCGGTATCAGTCATGGTGTACAATATGAAAACTGCAGCATCTAAGACAGTCTAAGACAGTACATGGTGGTTAGCATAGAATTTGAAAGCATCAGTGTGGGGATTGGGCGGATAAGGTTTGAGTGCTGCCTTTGTTAGCTATATGACAAAAGATTTCCCTTTCTCATATATATTAATGTTATAATAAAAGATGGTAGTGGTTGCAATTTTCCTCCTCTGTCACTCTTAAAACAGGTAACAGCCCTTTCTTTAAAATCCTGAGCTCTTATCACGTTTTGTCTTACAGGGTGCCATAGGCTCATCTGTTGCCCCACTTGCTTGTAAACTATTTGGAGACAATAATCTCTTGAATTCTCTTAGTGCCTAAACAATACCATACACATAACAGGCACTGAAAATTACTATTGATTTGAATGTTATGGATGATGACAAAGAAACCAACTGCGTTGAAGGCCATGTGAACAATTCATAAATCCTTACCAACCATCTCAGTTTGATTAGTATCACTATGGATTGAAAGTAGCATTCAACCCATAAGTAATTTTCTGATCTTGGGAGTTTTCTGCTACTAACAACAATAATAGCTATCATTTACTGAGGGCCAATTATAAATCTGATATTTTCCATGCATTAACTCACATAGGCCTCACAATCAGCCTCCACACGAGATATTTTAATTCCCATTTTAAAAATAACACCAAAATAGGGATAACTGGTGGGTTCAGTCTGTTAAGCATCCAAATCTTGATTTCGGCTCAGCTCATGATCTTGGGGTCCTGGGACTGAGCCCCGCCTTGGGCTCTGGGCTCAGTGGCAAGTCTGCTTAAGTACTCACTCTCCCTCAGTCTCTGCTCCTCATCATGATTCAGTTTTCTCTCTCTTTCTCCCAAATAAATAAATAAATAAATCTTAAAAAAAAATAAAACAACATCAAAATAAGACTTAGGAGGCTGTTATGTAGGTAGTCCCAGCTCACACAGCTTAAAAGTAGAAAAAAAACTAGATTTTAATTCAGGACTAACCCCAAAGGCCTATGTCGTTGTGCTTTCTCTTATTATTCATTGTGGGCCCTAAATCCAAAATTTGCCTAATTCCATTTTTTTAATTGGAAGTATGATCTCTAGTAGTGAAATTCAGAGGCGAGTAAAACACACTTACACTTGCTTATAAACAGAATTTCATTTAAATCTCCATAAGACTTTCTTAGCCCCTTAACCATGAATTTCAGAATTCTCAGGTCCAGTGTCCTCAACAACTTGCCAGATGATATAATTTGTGTAAGCCACTTATTACCTACCCATTAGTTTTGTCCACTATGAACTACAGATGGTGTTTATCAGAATACATTAAGTGTGTCACAGAAAGCAGTACGCAAGAATCCGGGTCAGGAAGCTACTTAGTAACTAAATGACTTCCAGATTATATTTTTTAATTATATTTTAATTATATTTAAATTTATGTTTTTTAATTAAAGCAACAATTCTTAACTACTGGTTACTTATCTAAACTCGTCAAATTACACCAGCTTATAAGTAGTGATGATCTACAGAAAGGACATCAAAATCCAGGAAAGACAACCCTTAGAATACATAAGAATCATAGATACCTGAATATCAACAACACTCAAGGTTTTCTAACATATGATTATAATAAGGCAAATTCCTTTAAGATATTACACGGCCTATAATTACCGGTTTTTAACTGCCCCAAATTATCCCTGTTTGAAAAATGTCACCAAAATCCAGTGTGAAACCTCTGACTTCTTGTCCACTTATATTGACCTATAAGTCAACTTTATAAAATGAAACAATTATTTCTCCATGAATACTAAAATGCTGACTTAATATGTCAGATAAGTGACATGTCATATATATATATGTGTGTATATATACATATGTATACACACACACACACACACACACACACATAATGAGACTAAGGACATAAAACTTAAAGCCAGAAATCTGTGTGGTTCTATATAAATAGTAGATTAGAAAGCACTTAGTTCTTTGATGCCCTCTAATCACACATTAAAATAAGCATATGTAGTGGTGGTATTTCAGTATACTATTAGTCACAGGGTTTTTTTGGGTTGTTTCTTTTTTAACTAAGAAAATATTCATACCACAAATTAGACTTTGAAGGAACCATCAGTAGTTGATAAGCTGAGTATCCTGTGACAGCAGTATATTTTCCTACAGCCCAGACAGCAGATACAGCACAAGAATAATGTTGTAAGCAGATACCTCGGTACAAGGAATTCAAATATTTGAAAAATAATTCTCCATTCTAAAAGCTAAGACCTGGAATTCTAGGTTTTTATGAATTTGCAGTTTTAAAACATTGTGTATCCTGGTGAACATACACACTCAAAACTACATCCGTGATTGAAGTGTCTGTGAAATTGCCCTGCAGATGGCTCTCTCTGTTCTCTCTGGAGCCAGTGCAAATTGGGCAAAAGAGAAACTTCTCTTCTCCTAGTTCTCTTATTTGGACCTCTTCTGCCAACGACTGACCCTTGCACACCCATTGAGAGGGCACTGTCTTAGAATCAGATCCTGAATGAAGATCTGTGTGCAAGTGATTTGGGACAGCCGGGCAGGACAGGAAACAAAGGAAGCCTGGCATGGGGCAGACTCAGGCAGATATCCAGCGTGTGGACACTGGAGTACACATCATGCCATAGGGTTGTCCCAAGCTGGGCAAGGGAACTGGACTTCCTGACTCCTGAACTAGAAAGTCAGTGGAAACTCCCAGGCTGTCTGCTACTTGTGGGCCAAATGGTTCCAGTGGCCCAGGAAGATGTGGCTATCACACCAGAGGGACATGAGTACATAGAAACAGAAAGTAAAAGGGCTTCTGGGCAGATCACTGACATTGTTTGCAACAGGTTGTATCCCAGATACCAGAGATAGAAATAGAGCCCAACTTCAGATCTACATTTTCCTTGGTATCTCTTATGAATATTTTTATTTTAGGATACAGAAATTGAGTAGATCTTACTTCAGATGTAGTCTGCTCTGGTATTCACACGATACCATCAGGTTCCATTTCTTAGCTCTACTTCCTGTGGGTTTACTCCATTGTGATATGACCTCCTACCAGTTCCATTTTCTCTCCTTATAACTTTGCAGTTCCAAGCTTTCTATTTCCATACACTGGGCACAAATAGATATGAGGGAATCCATATCTCAATTCTCACAACAAAAATACTGGATTATTTGCCTTGATCCAGTTTAGATCATATGCTCAATCCTATTTCAGTTGTTAAGACCATAGAAATACAAAGTGTTTATTGGCTGTGTTGCATGCCCATTACTGAATTTGGCTTAAATCCATGAATGGAGTCAATATTATTCAAATGTCAGTATTTGGACATTCAGAATAATATTAGGAAGGAAAAAAAGTGCATTTAGGAAAGAAATTAATTAATTAGTTAATTAATTAACTACTAATCTCCTGTTCTTACTATAAATTTAGATTGACTATGAGTCCTCTGTGCCTGTCTTTAAGGGCAGCTTGTGTTCAGCTGGAGATGAACTTTGAATTGCTACTGTCTTCATTCTCCAACTCAAGTTCTTAAGTCTTTGGAGTATTCCACGGAACCCTGATGAAGTCTAATACCGTTTATTTATTTTGAATTATAATAACTCTACTTTTTATTTTAGAACCCGTACAAGCTTATAAAATCCAAAAAAATTTTAATTGCTTTCAACAACAAAAAGGACTTATTTTGTGCATACCATTTTATACCTTCCCCTCCCCCTGCCACTTAATGAGGTACCATGGACATGGTTTCATGTCTGTACATGTACCAACCTCTTCATTCTTTTTCATGGTTGTATGATTTTTCATTGGTGAGTTTATGATAATTTGTTGTACCAATTATTTATGGACACTTAGGTTATTTACAAGTTATTTGCTATTGTAAAAATTTTTTCAGTTAAACATTCTTGTACAAAAGTCTTTGTATTCTTCTGCAACAATTTATGTAGGATAAATTCCCCATAATGAAATTGCTGAGTGAATGTATGAGAATACAGATATATATTGCCAGACTGACTAGGAAAATATTGTGCCATGCTCTTCCACACTGGCTCAACACTGGACCTGTCAATATTTTTCATCTTTGCAAATCCATAGAAGAAAAATATTGTAGAAGTTCTTATTTTAGTCATCTACATATCCTCAGATCATTTCCCCTCGTTCCTTATATGTATATACTTCAGTTTCTCTGTCAGTTGTTGGTGATTACAATATCCTTTCAAAATAGTCAAGGTAGTCCTTTCAATACCTACCTACTCTTCTTCATCCACAGACACCAAGCCTCATAGTCATATACTGAGGCTTGTTATTTTACTAATAACAGCAAGCCCTCCATATTCTTGTTTCCAGCAACTTACTCTTTGTTTGCCACCTCCTATCTGTCTAGTTTATTCCCCGTAGTTCTCTGATTCCACTAGGACCTATAATCATTAAACCTACCAGCTCTTAATGCTTTTTAGTCCTTTGTCCTCCCTTCTTAGCTCCCCGTTGTCCTTCCTATCTTTGTTTCCCTGGGTAGATGTAATGGCCCATCATTATGACCACTCCATGCATTCACCCTCATCTTCCTTGCTCCTTTCTCTCCCCCTCCCTCCATTATACTCACCTGACATAAACCCAACCCCAGTGAAATCATGTTGACTGCACACTTTTTACCTGCACCTGGGCACCTAAACATGGCTTAAAAAAAACACTGTTATACTGACTGTCTACTTTAAATCTGTGAGCATGTACCCCAACTGAGCCCTTTGTGCTAACGCAGCAATCTTACTATATTCTCTAATCCATTCACTCCCCAACACTCCTTGATAACTAGGTCACAGTGTCTCCTCTCATCACCAGACCTCCAACAACTCCTCCTACTTCTTGACTCCCTGATGATGACCTTAATTCTCCAAGATAATGGAGGCAATCAGAACAAAATTTCTACAACCTCCCACTCCACACTCAATATTCTATCTGCCTTCCTCCTGTTACTGCAAATGAACAGTCTGTGTACATATCTAAGGCCAATTTTGAGGCAAGAAAACTTGAAGTCTTAAATAAGAATACTGCCTATGGGGTAAATTAATTTTTGCATATGGACTAGGCAAGGTAAGAGTGCACCAATTTGTTATTCAGCTCTTTGTTTATATGTTGACTTCATAGTGAACATACTCTATTCATGTCATTGTGGAAATGAACAGGACCCTGTTAGTCATTTAACTATCCCCTCATTTTACAAGTTGAGACTAAAGAGGTCAAGTGACTTTCCCAAGATACGTGTGTGCGCGTGCATGCACACATGTGTGTTTTAAATGGGCAATTAGAGGAAAAATGGCAGGCAACATAGGGGAAGTTGCACAAATTTTTTTTTCTGTGGAACTCACCAAAAATTAACAAATGAAGCAAAGACAAAAATAGAAAAATGAATGAATGCTATATGCTATAACTAGGAAAGGATCAAATGAGTTATCTAAATATAAAATTATTTAAATCAAATTAGGATAAGATGGTAGGAATCTACACAGAACTCCTTTTCTAGAGAATAATGTAATGAGGAGAAACATATTTGTGCATAGAATTATTTTTTTAGAAAAAGCCTCACTGATATTCTCCCAATTTTATCCTAAATTTAGAGGAATAGAAATTGGGGATAAGATGAGGCACATAAAAATATGTTGACTATTTCCTTAGGAGTACCTGTCCTTTATTGTTTCAGTATGATAATCTGGAGTCCTAACTTGAAGAACCACTGAGCTTGGTCATTTCTCTTCTGGGTCCAGGAGGAAAGAAGAGAGAAAAGGGGAATAATTTCTGTGGATAAATGTGCTTCATCAAGAATGGCAAGCAGCAGCCAGTAGAGTCAGGGAGGCAAGGGGAAAAAAAAAAGTGTGGTCAAACCATATGAACCACACAGGAAAGTATCTGGGTTATGCTAACAGGATCACAACGTGAAGCACAGAGTACTTACCCACCTCTGAATTCTGATGTATGAGGAGACTGAATGAAGTGCTGTCAAAAACAGGATTTCCTCACTCTTTCTCCGAGCCCCTCGAATATCTGAGACACAAAACAAATAATACTGATCATTGGCATATGTCCACTACATATGTTTGAATAGAAAACTAACTGAGTGCTTGGGCATTCAAGAAAGGAAAAGCAATGGGACTACACCCATCTATTTTGGAATAAGGTAGGCTTGAATTGAAGGACCCTCTTTAGAAATGAGAGCTATCAAATAAATTTTGTTCCCACTAAAATGAGAAAAAAAGGAAGCAACAAAATAGAACATATAAAATTCAGATAGAGGGAATACTTTGGAAGAAAATGCATTTCAAAAATGGTGTCAAAATTTTGCAACTACTTTGCACACTCAAGAAAATTGAATTTTATGAAATAATAGATCCAATATGGGATAATACAGGAATAATATATGGAATACAGTGAAAAAGAAGCTGTTGGAACAAAAGAAAGAAATTGAGAGGAAAACGACACCACAAGGAAAAAAAAATGTAATGTATTAAAAACAGAAAAGAAGAGACTCAGTAATGTAGAAAACCCAGACAGGATTGAGGACAGGGTTGTGAAAAGTCACACAAAAATAAGAAGTCATGAAGAGTTAAGCACTTAAAAATACCAAAGTAGATGTGAAGAAAAATGGAAAGCTAACATATGGTTATTATATGCTGGCAGGGGTAAGGGGGTAGGGTACAGAATAAATAAAACCCACAAAAATTCAAAAAAATAGTCTCCAAAAGAAGAAAAATCCTCTCTATAGATCAAAAATATTCAGTTTGCTTTAAAAAATACTTTTAAGAATCGCCAATATCAAGATATATATTTTAAACCTCAGGGATAAAAAAAAAAAACCATTTAGAAAGAAGATCACTTAAAAAGTGCAGGGAAATGGGAATGCTTAGGGATTTCAGGGTTTTTCAAATTACAGATGTAAAGACAATGGAATATTATTTTTAGAATTTTCAGGTTAAAACTGTGTGTATCAACCAAATTGATACATTTAAGAAAATCATATTCTCAAATGTGTATGTATATATGTCTCCCATGTTTAATTCTCCCAAATTTAATTTAATGTACTTAAAACATAACCCAAACTTCCATTTCCAGCAAGATCGTGGATTAGATTCTGGAGTTGTCAGATACAGCAAATAAAAATACAGAATGTCCAATCAAATTTAAATTTCAGATTAACAATGAATAATCTTTTAGTATAGGTGTGGTCCTTACAATGTTTGGGATAAACTTAGACTAACAGAGTATTCCTTGTTTATCTGAAATCCACACTTAACTATACATCCTAATTTCTTTTTTTTTTTTAAGATTTTATTTATTTATTTGACAGACAGAGATCACAAGTAGGCAGAGAGGCAGGCAGAGAGAGAGAGAGAGAGGGGAGGAAGCAGGCTCCCCGCTAAGCAGAGAGCTGGATGTGGGGCTCGATCCCAGGACCCTGGAATCATGATCTGAGCTGAAGGCAGAGGCTTTAACCCACTGAGCCACCCAGGTGCCCCACATCCTAAATTTCTTGCAACCATAGGTAGTCTGAAAAAAATTCCCATTTTTTTTTAACTAGATATGCCATATTAAAAAAGAAAGAAAGAAAAAATATCCTTTACATTGTGTGACGGAGCTCATAAGAAAGTAAAAGAAACCTCTAGGGTTACAACTAGAAAGGAAATTGATTAACTGAAGCCAAAACAATTGGAATTATTTGCTAATTATAGTGACCAAAACACTTGTGTTTGGCCATTAGGGACAGAAGACAGTGCTTTGGAGCTATATAAAGTAGAGAGTAAGAACTGAGGCCTATCTTGGAGCACCAGAAATCAAGTGCTGCGTCAGGCTTCAAGCTCAGTGTTGAGTCTGCTGGAGACTCTCTCTCCTTCTGCCCCTCCCCGCTGAGGGCATTCTCTCTCTCTCTCTAATAAATAAATGTTTAAAGAAAAAAAAGAAGAAGAAGAACTGAGGCTATCTATAAACCAACACTCTCAAAGGGCTATAATCTCCATGAAAGGGATGAACTAAAAAAATATGCTCACCATATATATGCAAGGAATTGTCTATCTTGCCTTAGCCTCTGAGAAGAAAACAAAACACATTCCCCTGGAAATACAAATGCATAGATTTTTTCCTCAAACAAATTTAGTGTTGAAACTGTATGATCAGTGTGGTCCTAGAAACCCTCAGCAGATAAGTTAACTTTAGGTAGTCCTGGATTAGTAAATTGGTAGTGTGGAGCAACTGGCAGAACTAAACACAAATTCCTCTGAAGAAATGCACACTGATCCCAGGCTTTATGGGAACTCTACAACTAAAGTCAAGCCAAACATGAGTCCACCATCCGAAATAACAGACTACATCAAGAAATAAGCCACTGCAGAGAAGAGTCATCAGAGTCATTAGGACAATAAATGAACAAACAAAAAATAAATTAAAAAAAAAAAGGAGCAACTAATCTTTGACAAAGCAGGGAAGAATATCCAATGGAAAATGTGGTCTCTTTCAACAAATGGTGTTGGAAAAATTGGACAGCCGCATGCAGAAGAATGAAGCTGGACCATTTCCTTACACCATACACAAAAATAGACTCAAAGTGGTTGAAAGACCTCAGTATGAGATAGGAATCCATCAAAATCCTTGAGGAGAGCACAGGCAGCAACCTCTTTGACCTCAGCTGCAGCAACTTCTTGTTAGACATGTCTCCAAAGGCAAGGGAAACAAAGGCAAAAATGAACTATTGGGACCTCATCAAGATCAAAAGCTTTTGCACAGCAAAGGAAGTAGTCAACAAAACCAAAAGACAACTGACAGAATGGGAAAAGATATTTGCAAATTATATATCAGATCATGGGCTAGTATCCAAAATCTATAAAGAACTCATCAAACTCAACACCCAAAGAACAAATAATCTAATCAAGAATGGACAGAAGACATGAACAGACATTTCTCCAAAGAAAACATCCAAATGGCCAACAGACACATGAAAAAGTGTTCAACATCACCCGGCATCAGGGAAATACAAATCAAAACCACAATGAGATTACCACTCACATCAGTCAGAATGGCTAAAATTAACAAGTCAGGAAATGACAGATGTTGGCGAGGATGCAGAGAAAGGGGAACGCTCCTTCACTGTTGGTGGGAATGTAATCTGGTGCAGCCACTGTGGAAAACAGTGTGGAGGTTCCTCAAAAAGTTGAATATAGAGCTACCCTTTGACCCACCAGTTGCTCTACTCAGTATTTATCCAGAGGATACATAGTGATATTAAAAGCACATGCACCCCAGTGTTTATAGCAGCAACGTCCACAATAGTCAAACTATGGAAAGAGTTGAGATGTCCATTGACAGATGAATGGATAAGGAAGATGTGATGTATGTATATGTATATATGTATCTATATATATGCAGAATGGAATATTACACAGCTATCAAAAAGAATGAAATCTGATATTTGCAATGATGTGGATAGAACTGGAAGGTATTATGCTAACCAAAATAAGTCAATCAGGGAAAGACAATTATCATATGATCTCACTGATACATGGAATTTAAGAAACAAGACAGGGAATCATAGGGGAAGAGAGGAAAAAAAGAAGCAAGATGAAACCAGAGAGAGAGACAAACCATAAGAGACTCAGTCATAGGAAACAAACTGAGGGTTGCTGGAGGAAAGGGGGCAGGAGGGATGGGGTAACTAGGTGATTGGCATTAGAGAGGATATGTGTTGTAATGAGCACTGGGTATTATATAAGACCGATCAATCACAGACCTGTACCTCTAAAACAAATAATACATTATATGTTAATTAATTGAATTTAAATTTTAAAAAGAAAAATAAATAAAAATAAATTTGAAAAAAAAGAGAGGAAAAAAAGAAAATAACAGCATTAGAACCCTAGGAACTTTCTATGTTCAAATTATAGATATCCAATATGAGGTATTTGAAAAAACAGGAGACTATAAAAGTAAGCAGATTTTTTAAAAATTGAACATTTAAGACATAGAAATTATGATTATTAGAATTAAAAATTCTGGGAATGGATCAAGCAGATTAGACACAAGTCAAACAGAGAATGAGTAAACCAGAACACAGAGCTAATGTGATTTTCCAGAATGCAGCCCAGCAAGACAAAGATAAAATTAATCTGCTTAGGGTTTCCAGGACCACACCAATCATTTTCAGCTCCAGATTTATTTGAGGGAAAACCTGTGTGTTTGAATTCCTAGGGAAATGTGTTTTGTTTTCCACTCAGTCATGGATCATATGAAACAGGTTAAAAAACATGAAAGATAGAAAGAGGTGTCCGTTTGTGCTCTGAAAGAAGAGAATGAGGGAATGGGAAGAGGGATACTCACCAAGATCATGAGTGAGGAGGTTCCAGAACTGAGGAAAGACTTCTCATGCAGGACAAGTAAGAAATCCTCACTTAAGCATAGGGTGTTTTAACTCAGAAACAGAGATAACAAGATCTTAAGAGAATAGTCTGCTGATGAGAGTGTGCATTGATCAACCTTCCCAAAGGACAGTTTAGTAATATTTATCCATGATTAAAATATCCATATTCTTTTGCTCTCTGATCCTACTCATAGGAGTTTATCCTAAGGTGATAATCTGACAAGGACCAATAAGGACATTTGGTCTCTATATAATTTTTTAACAATACATTTGGATGCAATTTAAATATCTGGCAGTATGAAAGTTAAGAAATAAGTCATAGAGGGGCACCTGGGTGGCTCAGTCAGTTAAGCATCCAACTTTGGCTCAGGTCATGATCCTGTGGTCCTGGGGCTTAGTCAGAGCCCTCACTGGGCTCTCCATTCAGCAGGGAGTCTGCTTCTCTCTCACTCTCTCTCTGTCCCTCCTTCTGCTCATGCTCACTCTCTCTCCCTCCTCTCTCTCCCTCAACTAAATAAAATCTTAAAAAAAAGGAAAAAGAAAAAATCATTGCATAATAGTACCTTGTCATTTTATACAGAATTAAAATGGCTGATATATGTATATATCCCCATTTATTGATGAGGACAGACCTCCATTCTTACCAATAAATAAAGCTTATAATAGAACAGCATATATCATATGGTCCCATTCATGTAAAGTTACATATATATTTGTTTATATTTAAAATGTCTTAGAATATTACCCAATATGGGTGAATATAAATAAAAAGGGGGCAATGGAATGGTCTGAAAGATTAGAAGTAGTTATCTGTGAGTATTGGGATTACAGGGAATTTTCCTTGCTCTGTATTTCTACAACCTTTGGGGTTTTTTTCTTCTAAACAGAAGCATGTTAAATACATCCACACATATACATAAGGAGTATCTTACATTTTTTGATTCCCTGGACAGTTTTCTTTTCACTAAACATAAGACCATTTTGCTGATCTATCACTTTGGTGCTGTTAGGGCTATCCGTACAACTATAATTGTACTATGCTTTTCTTTACCTTTATAAGTGTATATAGGAACCTTCACTATCACTCCCAAATGTCAGGTGTGACTAGTGAATGAATTCATTTTGGTTACCTTATGCATGTAAAGACTGAGGAAAGGTATTCATAAGTACAGGGGGAGAGAAGTACAGAGAAATACCAAGGGACCATATTTTAGCTAAAAGCCAAAGCAGCTACTACCACACCACATGAAGACATCTCATATGTCTTGCCCAGACAGCATAAAACTGAACAGATACATGAGTATTTATAACTACTCCTGATGTTTCTGTCATTTTTTAAAATAAATCAGTTTTCATAAAGGTCTAAATAGGGCTGAGAAAAATCATAAATAAAAATATTATTGAAGGTAGTATGGTTTTTTCCTAAGACATTAGATAAACTAGAACAACTAATGGTAGTTTTCTTCCTTAAGTTTCTCAGGTACTTAAATTTAAGGAGAGTTGAATTTTCAATTGCATCTCCTCGTATTATAGTCTTAGTTTAAAAGAAAAAAATCATTGGGGCACCTGGGTAGCTCAGTGGGTTAAAGCCTCTGCTTTCAGTCAAGGTCATGATCTCAGGATCCTGGGATCGAGCCCCGCATTGCGCGCTCTGCTCAGCAGGGAGCCTGCTTCCCCCTCTCTCTCTGCCTGCCTCTCTGGCTACCTGTGATCTCTGTCTGTCAAATAAATAATAAAATCTTTTAAAAAAAAAAGTCATTGTGGTAACATCCCAGTGAAAGTGATGACACTGGCTCCTAGATCTTAGTTTTTAAATGTCATTCTCCAATAGGAAGAATCAGGATTCCATGAAGAAATAGCTGAATCTCTGGCTAAGGCAGGAGGATCCAAGGTGACCCTGGAGTGTCTAATACTCTCAGAAAGCAAGGAAGTGTTCCAAAAACAGAAGGATGGGGACCAAATAAGTAGACAAAGGAACCATCAGAAACAAGCCCCCAGTGGCCAAACCTGGACAAACTATAGCAACAAAACCCCAAGTATAAAATAAATATACATAAGTCCATACTGCCATAAATAATTCCCTACCTTCAAGTATATACTGGTCTTAGTGACACCCTTCCAAAAAATAGTGGGACGGGGGGAAGAGTAACTCTACGATGAATGAATCTGGCAAACACTACCTCACTCAAATGATCAAGGAACATCACCTTTGCTAAGCTGTGTTCACTGCATGTAGTCCATCATGTGATAGAATGAGAAGGACACTTCATCTCTGGGGCCTTCTTCAAAAATAACATTAATCCTTACCCCTCAGGGAAGGCATGAATATGAGATGGAAGTGAAGCACAGGGGATTTCTAGGTCAGTGAAACTATTCTGTAAGATACTGTAATGGTGGCTCTGTCATTATACACTTGTCAAAACCTGCAGAATGTGAAGCAAGGGTAAACTCTAATGTAAACTATAGACTTTAGTCAATAATAATATATCATTATTGGTTCATCAATTGTAACAAGTATACTACACTAATCCACAATGTTAATAACAAAAACAAAGGAAAAGGGCTTGAGGGCTATGTGGGAACTCCCTGAACTTACACAATTTTTAAACTGCCTCCCCCAAATGAGGTATATTTAAAAAAAAAAAAAAGAAGAAGAAGTCAAAATCTAAAAAAAAAAAAATTGGTGGTAAGATAGAAAGATATATGACACAGCAAGTGTAGTAAAAGCTTAACGCATAGATATTCACTTTATGACTCTACTTTTCTCTGTTGGACATTTTTCATAATAAAAAATGTGGGGGGAAAGTCATTGTGGGTAATACGGGGAGAAAGCTTAGTACAGTAAGTCAAAATGAGCCTGTGGGATTTAATTGAAACTCTGGGATGGATTTCTCATATGATTCTGTACAAAATATATAATTTGATTTAATGACCTAAATTACTAATCTAAATTTTTGAAACTCAATGAGACTTGTCTTCAAAACCCAGAGTCTAGATTAAATTGCCTTGTTAGTTGGTAAATACATCTAGATATTAACCAGTTCATATTATTTGAGAAATACAACTAGCTAATCTGTGTGGTTTCTCATCGGTAGAGGAATATGAGTGTGCTTTGTAGTTTTTCCAACAATACTGAGGACATGGTAGTAGGTCTACACATCTACCATCCTGGACTTTGTCAGTGTTCTGGTAATGACTTAGCACTGCTTTATTTACCATCCAAAACCATATTTTTTTATTACTTGCTACAACATGACAATAACTCTAGTTCTGAATGGTGCATATTTCTCATTATGAATCTAAATACACAGAATGTTTGCTGTTTTCAGTCACTACACTGTGTAAAATGGTGCATTAAAAATAGTATGACATATTTGCATATTTATCTGTATTAAAAGCCTCAAGTTATTGCAGATACACAGCTGTTGCTTTTTCACCATTTTTAAGGGAACTGTATCCCCTCTCCTATATAAATTACATACATTTTCAAATGTATCATCTGAGCCAAAAGAGCTGCAAAGGTTTAAACAGGAAATCTGATTCTCAGAAGAGAATGATGTTAAAGGAGAGGCATTGTAAATTTTTAGTCATTGTGTCCAAATGATAAATTTTTAACCGAAAATGATAAATGCGTTCCTTTGCCAACTCAGATATTATACATTGTAAACAGAAAGTAATTCTGGATGCTCTTACAAATTACAGCCTCATTTCAGCAGAGAAACTGCTTATCTAGCGTAGAGAGCATTTAAGGAGATGCTGCCTTAGAGCCATCAGGTTATAGAAGACTCCACTTTGTGACTTCAAAGTGACTATTTCTGTTGTAATGTAAAGAAATTTTTCTTATAGGAGCATTTCCATATCTTCTTGAAAGCCAACAGTAATGTTTTTCTTTTTAATTGAAAAGGATACTCTACGTACCTTAAATGCTAGGTACTATCATCTTCGGAGTTCCCAGAAAAGTCCCAAATTGAGTAAAACAATTCTATAATGTTTCATTGTTTTCCCTAGAATCTTAATACAGACTCTTTCATTTTTTTAAGAAAATATGTGTGCTTTTTCTACACTATGACCTTAATCAGTTGATTAATATGTAATTCAAATGCATACCAGAAGTTATGGTTTTAATATCTGAATTACAGTTTGTTTTGTAAGAAGACTATTATTACACATAAATCATTGAATCAAAGATTTCGCATTTCAGAATTCAATCTCACCCTGTTAGCTAAATGAGAGGGGTCCTGAGAAGAGAGGATTATCATATATTATATTAAAAGTTTGCCATTTTGCAGCTCTAATCCTGTTGAAAAAAGATGATTTCTGTCTTACTTAATCAGCAAGAGGTCTTTATTGCCTTAAGTATTAATTGATTAGGTTCTCATTAAGGTCAAAAGTACACTTGGCTGACCAGAGGCAGCCAATTAGCACATTGTCAGCCATGCTTATTTACATTGACTGAGCATAATGGTAGTTATTTGACTGTCAAGTCACAAGGTCACAGAATCTTTTGTGCACTTTGCCCTCTGAAAGGGCAATAATCATTCAGACACCAGAAAGCATTCATAACAAAGATTGAGTTTATTCCTTATTGACTTAAATCACTCTTAGAAACAGGTGTTTCATTCTCTTTGGACAAATGATACATCATTCTTTGTGAAATACTTGAGGTCTGGTTGAAATTCTGTGGCTGATTGTGTCTGAGGATTTTTGTTCAGCAAGCAGCTTGCACTTCAAACTCTAAATAGCTTTTTAAAGAGCAGACCAATCCAGTGACTATAGCCCTTTTGCAATAGAGACTTTTCTCTTGCTAAGTGATTGCAGCAAGTTAGAACTAGTTGGGCACACTGTGCTGAATTGGCCTTGGGGCACCAGCCTCTAAGTGGAGGGTTGGAAGCACATTTGAGTTTCACCTTAGTGAAGAGATTAGTATGCTTTTTAAAATACACTGCTGCTGACCTGCGACATCGGATATTTGCTGTAGAACAAAAGAAAAACAAAAATTCAGGGTTATTCATGAAACCAGTAATCTAAAATTTCTGCCTGTAGTTCCAGTGGTTTTTATCATCATAAATCATTACACCTCATTTATATGGTGGTCATTTAACTAGTTGCATTTGTTAACATTCCGTTTTATTTTTTTCTACGGGTCCTCTTCTACTTAAATTTAACATCATTATTGCTTCCATTTCCTGTTATTGATTCAAATATCACTGATGATTCCATGAGTTACATTTTAAGGAGAACATTTTGTTTAATGCATCACTTTTACAACTTGTGACTCTAAATCGAACTGGATCCCGTAAGCAGCCTAGATTTTTTTCCTTTACATCCTGCCCTCCCTAAATATGCATCTCACTAAACATCACATTCCATCCATTCTAGTTACTGAATATCATCAATAAATATAAGTACTCTCCATTTCAACTCACTGCCACTGCCCCAGTTCGGCAATTTGTCTCTTGATTAAACTGTTGCAATGCCTTTTTACTGGTCTTCTAAATGATTCAGTGGCCCTCTGTTGGCATAACTATCTTCCCACTCCAGTGTGATTCCTTCAGAATAGAGTGATATATTTTTATATTGCATCCCCAGCAAAGTTAGTGTTTGGTACATATAGGCATTCAGTAAAAATTTACTGAATAAATAAATAAATGGCCATAATTAACTTTGTGCTACATATAAATGTAAACCTTGATAGAATAGTAATTTGTTATGATTTAAGAACTCATTAAATCAAATTTTTCACTACTATTAAATTATTAATTAATACTTTCTCAGAGACTGTTATAAGAAGCAATAAGTTGTAATTCATCCATGTGACTAAACCGACAGCATTGAGTATGAAGATAGAGAGTCCAAATCAAAGGAAAAAATTACTACCATAATTCTTGAGTAATTAAGCTACCAAGTATATATAGAAAACAATTGCATATACTACCAAAACATTTGCTTTGTGGGATTATACGATTTTCTGATGATTCAACATTAAATTAATAGTCACTATTTATATTTTGTCTACCAGGTACTGAGAATTCCACATACATTATCTACCATCCTCTCAAGAACCATAATTGTTATTTTATGGATAGGAAAACTGGTTTCACATGGTAACTTATCCAAACGCACATAACCTAGGTCTCCAAAGTCTAAAGTCTATCTACCACATGAATCTGACCCTAGTAAGTTTGCATCCTTCTCTCAAACTTTGGACCATCTATTTAACATTATTCTGAAACTTCACTGGAAGATAGAAAGTGAACAATAAAAGGAAAAAATTATTAGAAATCTTGTTGGGTAAATTGGGGGATGTCTCATCTCCCACCTAATCTTGAGCCTGTTACCCTACTGGTTGAGAGAAAATATGGTTATATCATTTAACAGTAAGTTTTCAGAAGAGCAAGCTGGCCAATTCTCACTGTTTTATTGCCTTTACTTATATATGAGACAGGCAGATACAACAGATATTTTATTGCCTTTCCCCCTGTACTGAGATGCTATGGGAAGCTCTACAGTTAACACAGAGAAAGAAGGAACAAGGGGAATTAATCACACTGAGAAAGTATGTTGATTTGTGCATTCTCTATTAGTTAAAAAGCATTTACTGCATACCTGTTAAGTGTCACAGCCCCTGTGCTAGGTGTTGGGGATAATGTCCCAGATTCTACAGAACTCATTTTCACTCAAACTAGATAGAAGTGAAACACTGATTTATACTCTTACTTAAGATAAATTTTAGAAATTTTAAATAAAATTCAGCCATTAATATCAGGTTAAACTCTTATTCAACTATCCTTGGGATGATCATAGTTGACACTTAATATTTGGTATGTAATCTTTAATTACATTTTCATATTTTACTGTTTTTACCATGCCCAGGTCAATCCCTTATTGATCATACAATTAGTTATTCTAATAATAAACAGCTCTTATTCTATAATAACAACTATAGTGTTTTGCTAGTTGTTACCTATTATCTGTGCTCACCTAAAATAAAGCATGAGATTATGGATTACCTTTTTCCTTAATCTTTTGGTTTATTTCAAATGAAGGAATTGTATAAATTGATTGGAAGTAGAGGAATATTCCTATTCTTTGTTCAGATTTTACAGTGTTTCCCATAATTTTCAGTATTTGTTCTTGGCAAATTTCCCTCTCTTATCAATTCACTGTGTTTCTTCCGAAAGGGATTTTTTTTAGCAAATATTTGTCAAACACTCCTTACTATGTACTGGGTTCTCATGGAACTTACATGCTAATAGGGAAAGACAAAAAAGTAGACTGGATAAGGGAGATGGAGAATGGAGGTAAGGATCTGGGGTGAGGGGGATGTAACATTAAATAGGGTACTCACAGATGGGCCCATTGAGAAGGCATCGGTTGAGCAAAGACCTGAAGGAACTAAATGATTTAACAAAGCAGGTCACCAGCATAGGGCACTCTAGGCCAAGGAGGCAGCCAGTGGGAATGTGATAAAATAGAAGTTTTTGAGTTTCAAGCTTGTTTGAGAAGTACCGAGGAAATTAATGTCACCACATCAAGGTCAATTTATAAGAGAAGGCTAGAAGCCTAGGCCAGAGAGGTCAAAGGAGAAGGCCAGGAACTGTGCCAGGCCTTATAGACATGGGAAGGAATTTGGCTTTTACTCTGAGTAAAATAGGAAGCCAAGAGGGTTTTAAGCAGAGCACTGACCGGATGTGACTTGTATGTTAAGAGTATCACTTGGGCTCTGGCTTGAGCATGGACTTTCCCAAGGGTAGAAGAAGATGGACCAATTAAGAAATTATCTCACTAATCTATATGAAAAATGATAGTGACTTGGATCAGGATGGTAACAAGGAACTTGGTAAGAAGTTGTTGGATTCTGGATATATTTTGAAGGTATAACTGATAGGATTTCCTGGCAGATAAAAAGTGAGCAGTAAATGAAAAAAGAATTCAAGAAAGATTTCAAGTTTTAGGGCCTAAGCAACAGAACGTGAGAAGGTAAAAATCCTTTCCTACACACTTCTTGCTCCTAATGATTCTATATGTCAACTCTATTTATAAAACTGGTTTAAATTCTATTTTACCCTCATATACTTAGAAGGTAGAAACCCAACCAACTCAAAAGTTCTAATAGCACTCTTGGTGAATTCACAGTGTCCCTATGTAAACTGGTGTGCTAGCTGTCACTTCTGAGGATAACACTCCCTCTAGAATTTACTTGAATAACATAACATGAACATGAGGATACTTGGAACACACAAGAGAATTAGATGACACACACTTTGTCTTCTTCAAGCATGTTGACTGTCTTACCATCTAGGTAAGCAGAGATCCAAGTCAGCCTAGTTTTGGATCTCAGGCACAAGGCCAGGATAGAGAGGTGGATGTTTTAGTTAGTCTTGGATCTCTGTGTGACATAAAGGGAGGTCCAGGTGAGAAGTTCTAGGTGAGATGGCTTTGGGGAACCGAGACCCAGTATGAAATGTTAAGTCTCAAGGCAAGGGGTCAAGCCAACCCTAACAATCAATCATGAGGAAAAGACCCGCCCCAGAGCACTGTGTATATTTTTCCAGTTAACTCAGAAGGCATTTTCATATCTCTTTTTTTCCTAAGTATTTAAGAAAGTTCTTGCTGTACCCTTCACACACTAACAACAGGTGTGCTGTGGAGGTGGAGGGAAAGATGAATACATATGAAGAGAAATATGAATAAATATACACAAGCATAAAAATGTGTGGAATCATAAAAATTCATGTCTACAATGAATTGTCTTTATTATGCATCTTCCTTTTTTTATTTTATGGACTTACTTTATTGTCATTTTAGGCAACTACTATTAACAGCATTTCATTTGATAATGACAAATTTGTTGACATCTCTCTTCTTTCTAGATTTAGTTGAACTCCAGGGAAACCCTTGAAATGCAAATAATTAATCAGTTCTCATGCCTCCAAGAAGGTTTGGAACATGGCAAACCTTGAATGTGTCTTGGAAAGTATTATCTACTTCCAGGAAAGTGTAGGAATCCATATATAATTCTCAGACAGATAAGGACTGAGTGAACATGAAATACAGACTGTGGTCAACTTTGATTCTTTCCCACATCAGATTTTCATGAAACATTGTCTTTTCTTTGAGTGAGACAAATGAATTTCTCTAATACTTTATACATCCATTGGTAAAATTCAATTCAAAAACAACTCTAAGGTCAAATACAAATTATTTTGTTGTTATATCTAATTTTGGATTATATAGAATCCAAATTTTATATAAAAATAATCCTCTTGTCTTTTCTTTGCCATTAGAACAAATTACAATTGGTGAAGTCCCATGATTATAAAGCACTATTTAAGCATTCATGTTAGGTGTGAGGATTAGAGGAGAATACAAAGACTATTGTGTTAAAGGATAAAGTTTCTGAGACCACATGGGGCAACTTACATGGGTTTTAAGGAGAAAATACAATACTCAGTTTTAGAAGGAATGGAGGGGAGACAGTATGTTTTGGCAGTACCTCAGGTTCTTAATACAGAAGATATTATTTTAATCATCTTCATAATTGCATCTAATAATATGCTTTCCCTGTAACAGAAAATTATATTTCCTGTATCTCTGTGGGTACACTTCTGTGAGTCTAAGAAGACTATTTGTAAAATGAGAATTGCAGAAGGATTATGTTCTTTTAAATGACTTTCCTCAGCCTTTGCATCCGAGAGTCTGAGGCAGCCTTGGGCACTGAGCACTGGGTCAGACCCAACCTGCTTGTACCTCTTTTGCTGCAGAGCCCAGACCCATAATCCTGGGTCAGACATGTTGGAGTCTTATTCCTCTATCAACTCTGGTTGACCTCTAACAAAATGCTAACTGCTTTTCTGTCCCTTTGTCTCTGAAGAGAGTTTTAATTTTATACTCTTCCAATTTAACAGAGGGAAAGGGTTAAAAAGAAAATGAAACACCCCCTTCAAAAAACAAAACAAAACAAAAAAGTAGTCCACAGTCTCCCACTGTACTGGAGCCAAGAACTCTGCCAATTTTGCTCTCATATCTCTGAGTTGCACCCTGACCCTTTATATGACCAGTGGGGCTTGTTGCATAAGATCTATCTGGGCGCCTGTCTCAAAGTGCTATCTTTGTCCATATTTCAAAACACTCACAGATATTTTATCATTAATTAGTATTCATATTATGTCTCAAACAATCTGTTCAAGAATAGGGGAAGTGAACTAGTTGGACAGCTCTTCTGTTTGCCTAGTGATTAACATGGGTAATGTATGGAGAAGCCTAAGACTTATAAAGGGAGAAGGCGGTCAAATGTTGGGTAGGTAACTCCTGGAACATCTAGAAGCTCACCTACTTTGGAGGTTGGACTTCTCCAGAAAAACTATACTTGGCAAACAGGGTGGGGAGACACAGACCTCTTTAAAAATAGACCCATGCCTTTTTGATTCACAGCATCCTGGATTGCTTTTCATCATGTTATCATGCCACTTGGGAGCTGGCTGGACTCCCTTGTTCAGTGACATATACTTCATAGTGTGTGTGCGTGTGTGTGTGTGTGTTTTTTTTAAAAAAAAAAAAAAACCATTTGTTCTTTCAACCACAACATGCTTTGCATTTCTCTTTCAAATTTGAGGGTGTATATATAGATTGATCAAAATAATATTTTTAACATTCCAAACAATTTAGAAAGATAGTGGATGGGTGTCAGTTAATCTATTATGTTCCTCTCTTCCTCCTCCCCCTCTTCAGCTGCTAATCTTAGAACTTGTGTGCCAAATTGTGTAAGATATTCTTCCAATAGCTACATGTGTGACTCTTTTGTGAGCTCTACAGACAGTTATGAGGACAGATTTGGAGTTGCATATGGGACTGTCACATGATTTGATTGCCTTGTCTTCCAGGCACTGAGATTTCTTTTCACTGAGCTTTAATACTGAGGAATTTTTAGTTGTGATGGAAGTTCAGCAAAGTCTCTATTAAAGAAATTACACACCCCAGGAATGGGGAAGAAAAAAAAAAGTTTTTACTCAACACCACTCTGCATTTGGCATCTCTATATACTGAACAGTTCATATGTTTACTTTTTCCAGTAGTGAAAAAAATTCACAGAATTTTTATGAAAATCAGAGAGTTAAGAGCCTTTATTATCCTCCTTGCTCTTTTGGAGCAAGATCTAGTAGATGTCTCGACAGAAAAAGGAAGCAGATGCTTTGTAAAAAGGTCTCATATAATTCATGTCCAATTATAGAGAATGATCTACAGAAAAAAATGTTATCTATCAACTGTTAGGAGCCAAAAATACTGTGCCTTTAGTCTCTGAAACAGAAAGGTGCAAATCCATTTTCAACTTTACAGAGACATATTGAAAACCCTCTTTCAGGACCCAAACACCACAGCCCCTCATCCCACTGAACCACAGTACCACCCTTGAGGAACACACAACATTAAAACAAGGTCTTTCTCTTAATCTTATTTCAGATGTTTCTCAAGAATAAATAATACCCTAATAATATCTGTGTCCAGGGCATTAAGACATATAATATTTTAAAAGTGTTAATCACATATACCCAAAGAGCTTTTTTTTTCTTTTAATGCATAGTGTATGAGATTACTTATCCTCATGTTATTTTCACTCTGCAAAACAAATACAATGGTTAATATCCAAGAGCTACACCTATTAGGTTTGAAGTCTTAATTTAGAAATAATAACAATGGCTGGCATATATCCATTGCCACTCTGAACCTAAACTATAGAGTTTAAAATAAATATTTTTTATATATTACTTCTAATCCTCAGAATAACTCACCAGAATGAGTATTATTATTATTATCTTCTTTTTCCCTGTTGAGTAAAAAGTCAGAAATAGCTTGAATGAGGAGAGAAGTGTATTTTGTTGTTTCAGACCTTAATTTCCTTCTCCTGTTTTAGGTTGGAGAAGTCTCATACCTTGCGAGGGAAATTGCACTAACACCTTGCACAGTGAAACATATGAGTGGTAGAACACAAGCAGAAGCTTCCATGTCCTTAAACCACACCCTGAAAATTCTGGAGGCCACGCATAGAGGCTCTGGACCTCACCACATTCTTGTGGCTCACTGTTACATAACAGGCAGCAAGTTCTTTGCAACTGCTCTGGATTCCTGGCAGAAGAACTTAAGGACATATAAAAAGGTACCTACAGTATCTATTTTATTGCTGGTCTGCAAAAGAACAATTTATGAAAAGGTTTGCTTCAGACAATACCAGTTCTTTCTCTGTGCTAACGCTTTGAACTAAATCTGGCATAATAAGATTTGATTGAACTGTTATGTTCTGCTGCGTAAGTGGCTGTGCACAATTGAGAAGGGAAATTGCTTAATAGAAAGTTATAGTCATCACTAACTTTATCTTAATTCTCCAAAGCAATAAGTTAAGACTCATTCAAGAGCAGCTTAGAGCTCTGAGAAAATGTTGAAAAATATTCTGTTTAGAAACATTTCTGCCCATGTGGTATACTGTACTTTCTGGAAATGGGGGTTTATCTCTGATATTTTGTTCACTTGGGGTATATTTTATCTTATTTCTCCAAAGACATTTGAACAGGGCCTTTTCTACCCACTCTTCTAAAATATTTAACAGAGATGATGTTTTTCAGCATGAGATCTGTACCCTGGTTTGAGGTTGTAACTCCTAGTTATCCCATAGACATCAAAAGCCATTTCTGAAATATACTGAATTTAGAATGTACCATTATTTATACTATTATATCATCAGAAAGTAATGGGTACTTAAAATAAATAATAGATTAAGCTGATGATTGGAATTTATTCTAGAAAACTTACAAGAATTTGTTCTCTGTTAATATTAAAAATTATATTGCAATGCCATCATTATTTGCAGTGGTATTAATATCTACCTAATAAATCTATGAGACGTGAACAACCAGTTAAGCTAGCAGGAGTTTTAGTAAGTTTAGAGCTTCATAACATTGCTAGTTGCAAAGGAAATATGAAAAAATCTTCTAAATATCAGCAGTAACCAATTTCAAAAGAGAATGGAGGAAAAAGACAACACACACAGTAGCATCAAAAAACTCTAAGAAATTTCAGGACCTCTATGAAGAAAACCATAAATACTTATGGTTGGTGAAGCTTTAAAAAATTGAAAAGATAACACCATGTTTCTGAATGGAAATGATTTAAAGCTACATGGTTTTAAATAGTTTTTATCCTTAATTTTATTAAAATCAAGTCTTATAGGGAATGCACTTAACACAATGATTCTGAAGTAGATATAGAATAAAGCAGGCAAAAATAGCCTGGAAGAAGCTGAAAAGAAGAAACTAGAGGAGAGAGATGCATATAGGGAAGGAGAGGCCGAAGAATAAGAAGCCTCATACCGCCAGATACTAAACTAGAATGCAGAGATACAATTAAAATCATGTGGCATTGGTACAGTAACAGATATCCCAAATTTGAAATCTCTCTTAAAATTACGTGCTTTCATACTGGTAGAGGTGGCTGTGTTTCCTTAGATGCTGCCTGTTACTGATTTGGCAAACTTTGCTTTGGAGATGCCTTGTCTTCCATGAAGGAGCCTGCTCACTTCTACAGCTGATAACAAGGTGGAATTTGCCGACAGGCAGTACTAGCTGCCTCTTATTTTGGTTATTACAAAGTAATAATTATTGTTTCTCTGGATCCAACAGTCTCTAAAGCTCCAATATCTGAGCTTCCAATTGATAGGGAAAATATTTCCTGGATTTGTACTTTATTTTTGCTGTGGCTGGCACGTTTGAATTTGAACTATTTCACAGATTTCCCCCTCCTCCCCCAAGCCCCTAGTGACTTCATTTGGTATTCAATGCAAGCTAAAAATAAGATGATATAAAAATTTAAATTATATAAGCTAAACTTGAGTTTTAATGTAGAATAAAAATATTTATTCATTATGTATTTCTTCTCACTTATCCACAGATGTTAAGTCCCAATTTTCAAAAAGTTTCACCAAGGAAAGATGGTACGGTATTTTCAGTGAGGCTAAGGGGCAAAATAAATACTGGTCATCTTTATAGATCTTGAAAAATAAAGGTAATCTCTAAGCATGCCAACCATACCCATTCTATAACTAAAGGTAATGCAAATTACCATATCAAACTGAAAGTCTGAGTATTGCAGTTAGTGGTATTTAGTTTCCTGCTTAGTTAATGTCAGTTTAGGTACTGCTTACAGTAATTTGCTACAGAATCATCGTAATTATTCTGCTGTTGGAAGAGAATGCATTTATAGCTAAGAAGAAAATGAGTTGGGGAAAGATCATTTTGCAGAGTTGAAGTTTATGACCAGTATTCTAAAATATAAGGAATGTATCTAGTTTTTGCTTTAAAAATGACTTGCTATCAGAAGCTAAATGATCATTTTATAATTTTCTATACAGCGAAAGAAGAGTGTTTTTAACTTAATTAGCTATGCCTGAAAAGATATTTGAGTATATTCTTACTAGAATAATTAGTAATATGAACATATCATAATAAGCTATTATACTCTTTCCAGAAATTTTTGGTTCTTTGGTTTTCTTTGAAGGTGCTAGGAGAGTACAGACTGACATAATATTATTCAACATGCTGATACTTTTTAGGATCATAATGTTGGTTGTTAAAACTTCACTAAATTGACTTGACAGTTTCAAATTAAGTATCATCTTGTGTTTTTCCTTTCCCCATATCTTTTTAATGACAGTGTCATATAATATGATGGTTTTATGAGTGGTTTTGCTATCTCATTCATCAGAGTAATCAATGGGGAAAGGAGCCATATGGGTTGTAGTCCATTTGTATTGGATAGGACAGATGGCATTATTGATAGATGGAAATATTCCAAATATTTATCATATAATGATATCACAGGGACTCTGACTTTTTAATTTTAATACTTTAATTTCTACAGTAATGGGAAAATTAAGTAACTTATTCAGTTATCATGAACCCATTTAATTATATCAATGTGTGAATTGTAGCATTAATTACCTTTCAATTAATAGTTTATTTTACGTGATGGACATTTTTCTAAGTCTTCGTTTTACTTACCTGATTTTTGACCAAGCCATCAGTTCAATCTTGATGATTTTAAGGTGAAAACAGTTTTTAGAGCAGACAGTAAGTTAAAGATAGGATCCCAGAAGTGAATGAAGTAAAGATTCCATGAGAGTTCTTCACCAGTATCACCTCCTGTAGGAGGCAGAGAGGGAAGGGGTAGTCTTAAAGATTCTATACATTTGCCTCTTGCATAAATTTCTACCCCCAATAGATTTGCCAAAATTATGTTCTAATATAAGTATGAACATAAGAACAGAACAATATGATTCAAGTTCTAGTTATATTTCATTTTCTCAATTTGAAATTGAGTCATTTGAGGAAAGGTTACTGCTGTGTAGTAAAGTCAACACACTGTCCTCACAAACGTTTGACACCATCCCAAAATCACATTTGCAGTAGTAGAAATAAATGAAATCCAATGGGAAGGAGGTCTTCACTATTTACTCTGTATACTTTTGTATTGTTTAAATGCTTACTGAATGCATATAGCCTCACTTTGCTTTTGCAATTGCAAAGTAAAAAAATGACAGTTTGAGTCATTTCCAAACTTCTCTTGCCATTGTTTTATTTTTAAAATGGTATCAAGCCCTACTATTGAAAGCCTCCTATGTATAAATACTATGTATTAAAACTCTTTGATAGTACCTCCAGGTAACTTTCTATTTTATTTAGAAAGTAATGTAAATTCTTTAAAAATAGTGACCATTTTTTGCAAACTATAATTTAGGACACATGGTCTAACAGCATTGTTTTTGTTGTTGTTGTTAATTTGTGAATTTGTTACTGTGAAAAAATTACAAAGCATAAAAACTAAAGGCTTTTACATTTAGTTATAAATTTATCAATCTGTAACTGACTGACACCACTAAATTCCCAGTATCTTGCCAACTGCCTTACACATATAGAGAGCTCACTGTTTGTTGGTTGATAAACAAAGAAAGATGCTATACACCAAAAACATCTGGAAACATAGAGTTTAGTTCAGTATTTTCAAAGTTATAGTGTGATCCCATGAACTCAAATAGAAACTTTATGCTAAAGTTTTGATAAGATCACTCTTTTTAAAAAGTTCTTATAGATACAGACTATGTAAGCATATTGAAAGGAGAAGCCGACCAAGCTTTCCTTAGTCACAACTGTCCAATAGCTTCAGTGAGCCAGGAAGAGGACATGGTAAGTTAGACCTATCCTGTTCAAGATAGACTGTTGGCTGTGTATGACTTCGAGCAAAACAACACTGTTTGTGTTCCTACTGCCCTGGCAAATACAAATGAATCAAGTATACCCCGACGGTTCCAGATTTCTCCAATGCAGGAGACAGTTTCAGAAGTGCTGATGAAATTGATGTAGATAATATTCTGATAGAAATCTTAGGACCAGTCATAAAGCCAGGAAAAAGACTAGCACCAATAGAAATGATATGGAATTTGAAACATTCTACACATATTTCCTGTTTCTTTAAAAACCACCAAAGTCTCAGGAGTATAAAAGGCACAGGGTTTCGTTTTGTTTTGTTTTGTTTTGTTTTGTTTTGTTTTGTTTTGTTTCTGGCCATTAAAGCCTTTTATTTCCTTCAATTATGGAATCACATATATGAGTGCTTTCCAATAAAGTTTGGGAATAATTTTTCTCTGAACCTTGTATCTACATTTGCAGCCTTTACCCTTCCCCAGTCTGTTCTAATTTTCTCATTATTGATGTTTGTCTCTCCTGCTATCTCCTTCCTCTTTGGTGCTCTTTCACACATTGAGGGACAGAAACAAAGACGTATCAGCTATTCATTTGGATCATCAAACAGGAAACTTTTCAGGCAACACTGCAGTGTAGTTACATTGTTATGTGATTCTTGTTGTTTTAAGAAGATTTTATTTTTCCTTTTTTATTTCAATTTTGTGTATTTGGAGAAGATTTCTTATATCTTCCCACTGATAGAAAGAAGAGAAAATATCGAGAACTGAGCAAATATATAAAAATATTCAAACACATATATAGCAAATGAATGACTCTTTTCACTGTATTTTGTTAAAGGTTTTTCTCTTTAAAGTTCTTATCTATAGTTTTGAGCATGACCCTTCCTCTCTCCCCCACAAAAGACCATACATTCCTAAAAATAAAGCATGAAGACTAAACCTCAGAATTTAATTTGTCCTAAGAATTTCAGTATGGCCTCAAATTATCTAAAAACAAACAGTATTAAATTTGTGTTTTAAACAAGCAAGACCTGTATGGAAGCAAATTTTCTTTATAATATTTTAAGAACACTGGAATATTTATCCAACTAATCTTCTTTTTAAGATATAATATCTTACAGAAGAAACAATATAAAGTGCTCAATAATAAATTTCTAAATTTAATCCCTAGTCATTTGGACTTTGATGCAATCAAATTTGTCAGGAAAAAAAATTTGTTTTCAGGCTACCTACTTAATTTCTGAAGATGAGATGATAGTAACTGATCATGCTGTGAATAAAGAAATAAATTTTGGGATACTAAGGCAGTATATAAGCTGAAGTTCTTGAACAAAAGCAGCCTGTCAACTATGGTGCATTTAAGTACAGGGAAGATTGATGTTTGCCAAATGTCAAATCAGAGAGGAGAAAAATGTTTTCAAGCTTAGGGGATTGCCAACAATAAAAAGGAAAATAAATAAAAATTTAGATGTGCAATATTGTTATACCTTGTCAAGGAAATGTTAATTGAAATCAGGTCTCCTTTTTGAAAACATAATGTAAAATTTCCACCAAGAGATTACTCAAGAATCTGACAATTAACGCAAAAGTAGAATTTTAAAAGATACAAAGAGATGGCTGACATTAACAAAAATTGTGCTGTTAGATAATCAAAAAGCTATGCCCTAGATTTCATTGTCAATAAACTCCTACCGATTAATTAATATAATTGGTTATGTTACTGAGAGAAAGCTAAGAGTTTTGAAAATTATCGACATGAACCATGTGGGACTCTATCCTGAATTCAATAGTTAAAATATGCAGGTTTCTGTTTATTTATTCTGCATTATCAGGTTTATGACATTTATTTGGTAGCTAGATATTGTTGTGAATGTGCAATGATTTGAGTTATTAAAATACAGTTTGCTTATGATCCATGTTAAGAACATGCAGTGCATTCAAATAACTAGGTAACATTAGGCCTTTCATCTCAGAACAGTATGTTTCATTTCCCTAGGGTTGGGATTAAATTGAGATTTGGTATTCATTTGAAGTAATTGTAATGAGAATATTTAACATGGGTCAAATGGAGAATAGTGGCACCCTGGAAGTGCTTAGAAATAATTTGCCTTTTTTATACATTTTTCCACAGTGGGATTGAAAAAGATTACCACGCCTTGTTTAACGATGTTATATTGTTCTATTTGTGAATCTAATGAAATCTTTGGCAGGAAAGAGCACAAATTTCTTAAATGAATTTTAGAAAATAAGAAGGCATCTGAAGCAAATAATTATACATTTAAAGTACAAGAGATACTATTAACAATCTTTACCTACAGAAAATCAGAGATATGTATATTTAAAAAAAAAACTCTTAATATTTCCTTTTTAGTCTCATAATGGAAAGTAGAGGAAAATTGTATTTTATTTGCCCACAGACTTGGGAAGGAATTGCTCAGCAGAGCTATGTACCCACAACATTTTTCCAGACTCCTTTTTCCCCCTGAAGCAGTCTTTTTATTTGAGCCCATAAGTGATTTTCCATCTTTCTCACTGAAGTGCTCAGGTATATTAGCACCGTGCTCTCTCAGGACATTGACTTTGTTAAAGCCAGAGGAAATAAATTATTTCTTTGTGCTGGTTGTTTGTGATTGCTAAACTGGATCAGCCTGTGAGTAAAAACTGGCCTGTCACTGAATGACCAGTTATTGAAAATCATGTAAAAATTATATTAGAGTGAATAGTATCATGTGATCTTAGAAAAAGTTTCTTTACCAAAGAATGCAAATACTGATAAAATTCATTGAGCTCTAAATGATATTCAGAAATTGTTTTAGTGCTACAACACACCCAGTGATTGCTTAAGGCTAGATTATACTGTCTCAAGTGAATATGATAAGTTGGGTCATGTAACAGGCTAAAATAATACATTTTCCAAAAGAGTTACAGGCTTTTGCCCTAAGTGAAAATGTACTTTTGTTGAGCCCATTCTAGCATGGAAGCTTGTTTGAACATTCTGATAAATCCAGACATTACTTCGGGAAACAAAGAGGTGTCTTCCCAGTACCATTAGGAGTTAATGTATTACTATAGCTACTGTTCATCGTTTATGCTTGATGAAGGCCTTTCAAATACGCCTGGAAAACAGCTACTATGTTGTACATAGCAGACACAGTCCACATCAATATCTGCAACAAGTCAAAGATGCCTAGCAATAGCACTATAACTTAAGATTATTCTGGAAGTTCTAGACAATTCAGTAAGGCACTGAACTGCTAAGATTTATTAGGAAAAAGGAGAGCAAATTATCATTTTCATGAAATGTGTAATCGCATACGATATAATTTAGGTAAAACATACCTAAAATTGCCCAGGGCTTACTCATTCTGTTTCAAAAGAATATAATGAATTGGAATAATGGGAATGGCCTTCTATAATATGACTTTTCCTAATACATTTGCAGACTCTTGCCTTAAGTAAGTGTTTGTGTTGAGCACATTCTCACAGGGAGAATCCAAGTGAATCAACTGGGAAAATTACTTGAACTAAAAAGAGAATTAACTAAGATTGCAGGATATAAAATAAATAACATATTTTTTAATTTTTCATTCACCAATACTGTCTCGATGTGGGGGTGGGGAAGAGAGGAAATGAGGCCATGCAACAATCACAGTTATAAGATAATTGGTTATATTCTTAAAAATTGCACAAAAGCCCTGTCTGGAAGGAATTACAAAATTTTCCTGTGTAACATACAAGATGATAGCTTCTGAATGGGAATATTGTAAAGAGGGTGTTTAACATACAGGTATAACTTTAGCACATCAGTCAGAATTCTAGTGGGATTATTTTAGAAACATAAAGGGTTTATTCTAAAATGTTTAGGATTCGAAATAGTAGAGGACAATTTTCAAAATATTAGTAAGAAGTGATATGACCTACTAAATATGAAAATATTTTTCTAACACTACAGTGTTTAAGATGGCATGGTACAACTGCAGCCAGATTCGTAACATGGAAGAGATCAACACAAAATTAACCCTACATTTCTATGAACCAAATAGGATAGAAACTCCTAATAATGTAGATAGGATGGATTATTCAGTGAATGATAGAGATTTGGCTAGAATTTGGAAAGAAAAAAAGAGTGATACAATAGAATTCAGACATCAAATATAATTTTTAAGAAATTTTAATTACATAGAAATGCTCATAGACTAGAAAAAATTAGGGGCATCTCAGTGGCTTAGTCATTTAGGCATCCAAGTCTTGATCTTAGCTCAGGTCTTGAGATCAGGGTTGTGAGTTCAAGCCCCATGTTGAGCTCCATCCTAGGCATGGAGCCTACTTAAAAATATAAAGAAAAATTTGAAAATATTTATACATTATGAGTTTAATCAGGTAAAATACATATGCACATATGTATATGTAAAATAAACTGGTAGGAATTATACCAGAATGATATAAATAGTAAAAAAAAAAAGGGGGGGGGGATATTGGTATGATTTCAGGTGATTTTAAATTTCTTCTTTATACTTTCTATAATTTCCAGCTTCTTTCTTCAATTATAGCATATTATATAATCAGAAAAATAAAAATTTTTGTCTTTGGATTTAAAACATGGAGTGCCTGGGTGGTTCAGTGGTTGGGCACTTGATTCTTAATTTAAGCTGGGTTCGTGATCTTGGCGGGGGAGGGTGGGCTCAAGCCCCAGTTGGACTTCTCTTGGCTGGAGTCTGCTTGTCCCTCTCTCTCCTCTCTTCCCTTCCCCCAACTCACTTGCACATGCACTTTCTCTCAAATAAATGGATGATAAAGCAGCCATCATGTTATCCTAGTATGTAACAAATATTATACATTTCCCACCATAAAACAATGGCAGTCTTGCCTCAAGAAGATGCAGTTTTGTTGTTGTTGTTTTTCTTTTCCTTTTGCAATGTACAGTTAGAATACTATCTATAACCAGGGAGCATACCGCAGTGCTCACCATTATATTCCCAACATTTACATAATTTTTTTTTAAAGTAATCTCTACACCTAATATGGGGCTCGAACTTAGGACCCAAGTGTCGTATGCTCTCTAATTGAGCCAGCCATGTGATCCAGCAAAATGCTTGATACATAGTAGGCATGCAATAAATATTTGACTAAAGAAATACCTAATTAATCCATATAAAACTCATCTATTTGCAAAAATATTAATGGATTGATTCTTTTGAATAATTTTTTTTCACATCATTTTTCAAGGGTACGATCTGATCAATAAATGCCAATTCTTTGATTATCTAGTATCTAATTTGAACTAATTAAAAATGTTCCTCTTTTAATTTAACCGAGGTAGATGTAGGCTAGGACACAAGGCAAGAACTAAGAACACTAAAAAACATCTTGCTGCCTTCTATTTTGCCATACTAGCCCTAGAATTCTGTCATCTTCCTGGTTTTGGAAACCTAACCAACCCCTCAGACTATACCACCATGACACCTATTATTCAAAACCTCTCTTCTCTATCCTTTATTTCTTTGTTTTCTGGAGACTCTCTGGGCATTTGACTTAAGTTCGCCATTGCTTGGGATCTTGTTTATTTCCTTGAGGAGGCCAGTACTTCTCCAATGAGGAAAGAGAAACCACTCTGCTGCACCTCCCCTTTGAAGAGCCTAGCCTTTAATTCTTAGGGAATCATTTTGCATTAAACTAACTGCCTGGAGTCTACATTGTAATAGCATTGCAATGTCAGACGGTTACCCTTCTTGTTACCCTTCTTCAAGCCCTGGTGCCTTCATTTAATAAGATGTATTTTTTTTTTCTCTTTCTGCTTTCATATACCCATTCACCTCTTGCATCCCACTCAACATTTTCCTGTTCTATTCAAAGAGGATATTTTCCCCTGGCGTCATTTATATTCAGCCATTTTGCTGAATTATATTCAGCCAATGTGTTGTAGTTACTCCATTCTTTTTTATGGCACAGGATAAAAGCTTGGTAATCTGTCATCCCTAAATTACATTAGGAAAAAAAAAAATGACATGAAAAATAATTGATCTAGAAGTCAAGAAATTTGGGTTCTGGTCCTTACTGTTTTTCTCTCAGCCACAAGTTAAAATGAATGACAGTTAATTCAACTATGACCTCAATTTTCTTACAAAATAATATTCCCTTCTAACTCTAACATTGCCTTTGACCATTTCATTCATTTATTTATTCAACCAATTCCATTTATCGAATTGTTACTGGTTTTTCCAGCACTGTGTCAGGTATTTGGTTAGGATACAGAAATTAATAAGAGATAGTTCTCACTTCCATGATACAAGTTGCGTTGCTTTCTGCATGAAACTCTGAGGGAGCTGATTATTTTATAACTGAAATGTTGAATCTTAACTTCTGACAGAGCTTCCTAGGCAGGGTCTTTTAAAAGTAGAGCATTAAATTTTGTAATATCATGCTATCAAAAGGACAATAAATTATTTTTAAAATAATTTCTATATTTAGATGCATTTGGAGTATTATTTTAAAATAATGCATTTATATTTTTTTATAATCACTTCCCAATTGTACTTATGGTAGTATGGTACCTATGTTCATTTTAAAGAATTTTGAGTAGACAACTTTCTTCCAGGATGACTTTTCAGATAAAGATTTCTGATCCTGTTATGCTTTCTTTTAATTTCAAAATATAGGAAGGTGCATCTGTGGTGTCCTTCAAGAAAAACTTAACACATTTCATATTTGCTCACCTGAGGAAACTGCTTTTAAAAGAAAGAGTAGATAGTTTTCCAAGATGAATAGTTCTTCCTGACTTACACTTGACTCAAAGGATAGAATAAATGAATAATTTTGTATGCAAGTTTCTTGGTTTGCTTACAACTTTCTGCTAAGACTCCAGAGACCTTTAAGCAAAGGATTCCACCCAGTACATTTGTTGTATGTGTATGTGTGTGTACATTTTTTTTCCAGAAAGCATATGTTAGAAGGGCTATTAAGCAATTAGCTTCATGCATATAGATAGTTCATTTTGCACCAAACCATATGATGTGATTGGAATTTATAGAAAACCATCTTTCTTGCCAGGAATTGAGGCAAGTTAATTCTCTAGTTTGGAGAAGTGTGGTCTTATGGCTGCAATCTGTACCCTTAAAAATTAGGAGCCTAGTATTCTATATTCGATAGCATAAGAAAGTATATAAAATATGAAAAATTATCTTTATTAAATATAGAAATTGAAAAATGGAAAAGAAAACTCAAGTAGAGTACCTGGTTCATTTTTCATGCTCACTAAATGTTTGTTAACTTACAATAAAATGAAACCAGCAGGGGTTGAGATTAGTTTTGTTCCGGTTTGTTGTTGTTGTTGTTGTTGTTTTTTATAAAAAATATGTGCTATAAAGTTTTGTGTCATTGTCCGATTTGGCTCAGAGCTTTCTAGCAGTCTATGCAAAAACGGAGAATGCAGTCAGTGAAAGAACCTGTCATGTCCATGAGATGGAAACAAACTGGCTACTCAGGTGAAGCCCAGCTACTTTTAGGGATTTAATAACTCATTCCAGAATGAATGAATGATGCTGAAAGCTGTGAAAGGTTTCTTCCATTTGCATTTTTAGGAGGTCCCTTGGCCCTTCACTGTCTTGACAGTGAACAGCAAAGAACTTCCTGTCGCTATTTCTCAGGTCAGTGGTCAAGGAAAACTGCTTTCAGGGGGACAACACACCACCACTGCTTGATAGGATAATGCATCTTAATTCAAAAAATATTCTGAAATACCTAGAAATCCTGAAGCACAGACGGATCAATTGCATATACTTCAGGCATGTATACATTTTCCATGTGTAAAACAAGATTCATTGCCACCTTTTAAAGTTCTCATTTTGCTTTACAATGGGAGTGTGTTACCCTCTTGTCTCATTTTTATGGTACTCATGTCCCTGGCCACAACCATTAATCAAGATTTTTTTTTCCTCTTTTTTGAGGGGTGGAGATTATGTTAAAAATCCATGGAATGTCTCCTACAAGAGGTAAAATTCTACATGATTGGCCTTTTGTAAATATTAAGCAAAACCAGTAAATCAAAATGATCAGATTAACATTTTAACAGAAGCATCCATATGAAAGGAAATGTTGACATTCTTTATGAAAGCTGCTTTTTCCCTTTACTGCTGCCATTTTTATTGTGGATTTCCCTGTTCAGCACTTAGTTCCAATTTTTTAAATGATCCATTTCAACACTAGACAGCAATATTCTTCCACTCATATGAGTTTTTGGTTGCATTTTATTACACTAAAGATTGCAGAGCTCTACTGTGAATTATAGTATTAACATTTCTTGTATTTTAGAGGACTGTGTTCAGAAGAATTCATGTGACTGAGTCCAGGAATTCTTTGTTTGGGCCTTTGAAGAGTGAAGTCCAATGTAATTTAATCTTTAGTAGTAACTGGATCAGGAGTTTATCATATAATTTCAAAAAATTCAAAAGTACAAAAGAGCAGTAGATAATTTATTCAAGAATCCCAAGAAGTGTTTGATTTAAAGTTGACTTATTCAAGAAAAAAAAATTAAAAATTAAAAATATAGTTGTATTACTCAGTTGAAGATGATAATACTTTCAAGTAGTAATCTGAATGTAGTAGGTACCTGAATATAGTTTTTTCCCACAACTTTGCTTATAACTTGGTTGCCTAAGCTCAAAATGCAGTTTTCTTAGAAACAACGTGTACATTCAAGTCCATCCAATGGATACTTAAGTGCCAATGCTATCACAACCCTTAAGAACTTACTTGCTGGTGGTGTGGAAAAAAAGGCAAGGACACAAATAACTCAGCAAACCTCTTTTCAACACATTGTCAAGTGCCTTATAAAGCAAGCTCAAACATGGCAGGGAGCCACCACTGAATTTCAGAGTCAAAAAATGCATAAATTGTTACAAGCTTATTCTATAGATCAGCTACTCAGAATTTGGGAGGTTTGTGCTAATACCTTACTCTCAACGGATTGTCATTTCTTTTCCCTCTGCATAAGTACCCTGCTACACAGCTACTCCCCCCAAATTGCATGGGGGTGATATAAAGCTATTCTGGCAGAACTTTACTGGACTTAAGAACTTTACCCTCTTTTTATTAAGCTTAAAATCTCTACCAAGGAGTTTCTTATCACTTAGGTATATGATTAATATCGACCCCCTCCCCCCCAAATAACAAATTGACAAAGCATTTTTATCTCTTTTATCTCTTCACCAGAAATGGCAGAGTTTCTGACACCATAGTCTGTTTTCTCTTGTGGTGAATTTATTTTATGATCTCTTTAGCATGGCACAGTATTCTTGTTAGTATTTTTGAGAGTTATTTATACTGTTTTACCTTAGATTTCATGTTTGCATGTGGAAGCAAGTTTTTTCTTTTTCCTGTGGATCTCATTACAAATGTGATTGAGAATCCTATTCTGTTAAACGATGAATACCTCATTTTATCAACACTTGCAGTTCTCTCCTAGTCTCCCAATCGGTTAACATCTACTGTAGTACCCACTCTTGACCCACCAGCCAGCCCACCCTTCCAGGTTCTTTTGTCTCTCCTTAGCTCCTTCAGAGCCAAATTCCCATGGAGACTGAAGTTCTCACAGCTTCAGAAGAGACAAGGACCAGCCAATCTGTAGGCATTCCTGTAGAAGCCACTGGCCATGCCCAGAAGAGAAGGCTTGAAGAGATTGACTGGCGCAGACATCAACTAGTCAGAGGAGGTTTCTGCAAAGCAGAGCATGAACTCTTTACTCCCTGTACAAGGGCATCCTGGATGAGAAGCCAGCATGGCCAGGCACTCTTACTAACCTGTGGGGGAGTTTTAAAATATTTTAATAATCTCTGGAGCCTTACCTGTAAACACTATTATTTTTAATAACCCGTTAAAAGAAACTGGATCTAAAGACTTAAGGCAGTTGTGTGTGGATAAAAGGGCATTTCAGCCTGCTGTCTTAATATTTCTTTGTCTCCCATACTTGAATCTAACTTTCTTCTGCTTCGAATGTGGGTTCAGTGCCTGCAAGATTTTTGGTATCTGTTTAATCAATTGCCTCTTTCCTTCCTAAGCCTTAGCTTCCTCTTCTGTTAAATGGTTTATGTTATTAGTGTTTCAACATATGGTTACTGTGAGGTTTAGATGAAACAATACACGTGAAACCCTTAGTACAATGGTCTGGCATAGCACTAGCTGCTATCACCTTTTCACAGGATCTGCAGTTAACAGATCTTATAATCCTATATGCAGGTACATAGCTGATTGGTACATTTGACCACATAACACATACTGTGCATTGTGTTAGGACAGAAAGATGACCAGAAAAGTAGGTTATTATTGGGTATGAGAAGTTTTCCTGCTTTCAGACCCTATAGGGCTATTGTGGACTTTGACAACTTGAAGAAGCCTGGGGTTGCAGGGGCTGATGTCAGCTCATGGCTTCTGGGCTTGTATTCCTAATGAGAAAGAGGTATTCTTGCTCTCTAGACAGAGGGAGATCCTTTGTCAAGCTTCAGGTCTCCCTGTATTCATATATTATCTTTTCCTTTGACTTTTGCTCTAAACCAGGGAATAGAGCATATCTTAAAAGCACTAACGTCAGGAAACCCCAGGCTTTTTCATTTCTGGGCAACATGAATGAGAAGACTGTCATAAAAGATAGGGAATCTTCGAAGGAAATAAATAAAAATGAATCCTAGAGGGCAGCATAAAAAAAGTGTAGAGAAAAACTCTGTTAACAAGTAAATGAGTATTTTTAACAAGGGTTTCTTGTCATCCCCTCTGACTGGCATCAGAGTCTTCATTTGAACCATGTTATCTTAGGTGCTCTGAGCATATGTCAGTTATAATCGACTCTCCTGATGAAGACTAAACATCAAAATAAGAGTGTGAAGGAAGTGGTTTGCCCCACCATTTGCTGAGAACTTCTTAGAGCCATGTCTGTTTCCTCTTCACTCTCGGTGTTTCATCATATTCGTGATATGCTTTTTTGTGTGTTCTGACTTTCCTTCTTGAAAGTTTTATTCACAAGTAGGTGTTGTTGTCCCAGTCACATATTGGTTTGGCACTGACTAATTACTTAACCTTTCTTGATGTTTTCCTCACCATGCATGAGGTGGGAAATATTCCTCAGGTACATTTTGAAATCTCCCAGCTAATTCTGGAGTTGGGATTTCTAAACCAAAACTGTTTGTGTTATTCTAACTCTAAAGTTTCTTAGTTTGAAAAATATTGTTTCTTTATATTCTTTGAAAGGGTCTTATTTAAAACATTTTCCTCCTGTTCTTCCCATGCAACTACCTTCATTACTTCCCATGAACACTGTCATGTCCATCTAGATTAATAAATGAAAGCCAAAAATAAAAGGGAGAGAAAAATGTGCAGCTGATTTTCTATATGAGAAAGTATTAAACAGTAACTGCAAAAGTTAAACAGCACCCAAATTTTAATCATTTATCTTTGGTTTGCATGTCTGTTGATATGATTTTCTTTGTTAAAGAAAAAAAATCCCTTTTTTATGTTAAATGAAAAAAGTCCTTTTTCATGAAGTTGGGATCTTTAGCAAAGCCAGATTTAGTAAGTGTCCCAATGTCTCTGTCTTTGCATTGTTTTTACAAAGGGGAAATCTCTGAAAACTTTTTACTTCAACGGTACTATTTCGTGAAAATACTATTCAGATATTAATCATAGGTATTATAAATTTAGTTTCTTTTTTTTAAAGATTTGATTTTTTATTTGAGAGAAAGAGAGTGAGAGAGATCATGAGAGGGGAAAAGATCAGAGGGAGAAGCAGAGTCGCCATGGAGCTGGGAACCCGATGTGGGACTTGATCCTGGTACTCCAGGATCATGACCTGAGCTGAAGGCAGTCGCTCTACCAACTGAGCCACCCAAGTGCCCATAAATTTAGTTTCTTAACACATACATTGTATTTACACTTGTTATTAATATTACTTTTGAGATGGAAGATAAGAATTTAGTGTTATAAGTATATGAAAAATTCTCTTTGATCTATTAGATCTTTTAAAATTCTTCAATATAACACATATCATTTTGAGTTATAAGCATTAACTTACACCTCTGTCTCTTTCCTCCTTTCAAGATTGGCAGTTTCTAGAAAGCAACAACCTTGCATGCCTTATGTTCATTTCTTATCAACCCATAGGTTCTTGGCATGGTGCCTGGCAAATGGTGGGTGTTTAAAAATGCTCTGTAAATAAATAAATGAATGATATTGATGTTACAGATGCATACAAATTGTGTAGGGTTGCTATAAGGGTACAGGTTCAATAGTCTTATAAAATAATGTCAGTCAATTTTCTTTATCTTAACATACATCAAGAAGTAACAAAGAGCCCTATAAAGATCAATAATCAAGCTGAACCCCAAGTAGGTATATAACTCCATCTTGTGTAGTAAAATGGATATGGTCACTCAAGACCTTTTTTAAAGCTTGGGGTGGCACCTATAGTTGTTCACACATGGGGCAATAATGGTTTAACTTGACAGTAATGATCAGTGGGAGAAAATAGAGCTATTTTGCTTTCAAATGGGACTACCCCCTAAAGAGAGGCAAGTTGTGCTCAAAAGACAGGGTAGAATAAAGAGGAAACTGAGTTTATGGTCTCTACTTGTACCAGCCACCAACCCAGGAGCGCTACCATTGCTTCCTTCAGTTTTTACAGCAGTGCTAAGAGTTAGGCAGTGTTAGTCCCCTTTACTAATGAGGAAACAAGTTTCTCACAGCTATCAAGTAGGGGTCCCGGGATTTAAACGGGGGCTGGAGAATACAAACCCCATTCTTTCATGCAGAGAACATGTGTTTCACCCCTGTCTTAACTCCTTTCTAAAATAAGGCAGGGCATAAATCAGTGATACAAATTTTTCCCATCAGCCTTATCAGAAGTCAGATACATCTCAACAGTGGGGAGAGTTATCAGGGAATGTCTTCATAGTGGAAGAGCACAGACTTTGACTTGAGATGAACTGTGATCCATATTCCTGTTCTGCATCTTGGTGATCTTGTGCAAGTTACTTACTCATGCTAATCTTAATCATTTATAAGATGAAGCTGGTCATAGAGTTTCCAAATGACAAGAACAAGCAATGCCTGAAACAGAGAAGGCCTTCAAAAGTGGTGGTTGCTTGAATCACCATTTACATAGAATGATGCTTCATTCTTCTTTCTGGGTATGCTACTTAAAGAAAGACTTGGCTGTTGGACCACAAGAGAAAAAGAAAAACATTGTCTCTAGGGAGAGCTTCGTTGATTTTATAACAAGGGTATATACCTCAAGGTACAGGTCAGTTTGATATAAAATGCCTTTGATGCACAATGAAATACGGCCCATTATGCTAAATTTATATTTTTGCTTGTTATTTGCTTCATTATAAAGTGATTGATAATACATCTTGAAATTCATCAAAATTTCAAACAAACTACTTTTTGAGAAAAAAAAACTACAAAAGTGCCTTCAAGGGATTTGCAGACGTACTATAAATTATAATCAGTGCCATAACAAATGCAATGGAAAAGTCAAACAGGGAGAGATAATTTCAAGTTTAGCAGATAATTCCAGTGTTGGGGTTTGCCTGGCTCTTAAATTATGGAACTGGCTCTCTGAAGCAAAAGGAATATGAGAAAAATGGAAAAAGGGACACCAAGGCCAGTACCTCTGTGGTACAAATATGAGAATAGTGACAGAAAAAGTAAAGCTGGTGGCCATTCTAAAACACCTAATCATGACAAGTCATTTACATACTACCTTTACAGTAAGAATTAGAGAAAAGAAGTGATCATCTCGTTGCTTGGGAAGCCTACCATGAAGTTACAAGTTTAAAGAAAAAGTCACCCATGTTGTCTTTCTATTCTGTTTCTGTCCAGTCCAGCCACAACGATGCTTCTCCAACTAGAAAGGCAGAACAATAACAACACTAACAATAGTACTTTGTTACTGATACCAAGCTTTTAATGCTTCTTCATATCCCAGGGCAATAGTCCTCCGGAAACCAGAGTGCACAGAAATCATGAATTCTAACTGGTGAAAAGTAGGACTGTGCCCTTGCCACTCCCTTCTCTTAAACTTCTAATTAAATTACTTTGTAAGACTACTTCTTAAATTATAAAATATAATAAATCAAAAATATAATAAAAGAAGCAGACCCAAGAAGCATCCAGACAACCTAATTATTGCCCCCAACCCTCCCACCAGGGGAAAAAAAAAAAAGGCAGCTAGACATAAACACTAATGAAATTTAAACCACTGCATCTGACAGCTATTCCCCAGTTTATAAGTGGGTACCACTAAGCAATTCTGTCTACATCATTTTCAGCATTTACATCAATTCATTCAGCTATTGATGGTGCATTTGCAACTCAACCTGGCTAAATCCTCCAGACTGGAATCCTACTCAAAATTAGACCATAATGAACCAGCATCCTGCAGTGGAAAGAGCACAGGCTTTAGACAGATGGGTTTTTAGGCAGGCTCTCCAAATGATTAGCTGTGTAATTATAAAATGGGGATAATAGTACCCACTTGTCAGTTGTCATTGTGATTCAATGCTGTGATACATTTGAGGAAACTGATATTTATTGAGCACCTACCATGAGTCAGATAGCCTACCATTTAATCTTCTAGGCAACTTAATTAGGTGGATATTATAGAGTCAGGGTTTGAATCCAAGTTTTTGTCCAAATTTCACACACCTTCCATACCACATAGTAAGATGTCAGACGTGGTACTTAGCGCAAAGCAGGCCCTCAAGAGATAGTTACTGAATGGAATAAATAGCCTGATTATAGTGGAAGTGACCAAATCATCAAATCTATTCCTTAAACTTTAGGCCAAAATCACCTTTGATGCATTGTAAGGGAAAATTTGGGGATGTCTCAACTAATGAGTTAGGCACAGGACTTCTACTTAAGCTATTTGAGTAAGTTGTTTAAACTAGAAGATCAGGGGCACCAGGTGGCTCAGTGGGTTAAAGCCTCTGCCTTCGGCTCAGGTGGTGATACCAGGGTCCTGGGATCGAGCTCCCCATCTGGCTCTCTACTCAGCAGGGAGCCTGCTTCCCTTCCTCTCTCTCTACCTGCCTCTCTGTCTACTTGTAATCTCTGTCAAATAAATAAATAAAATCTTTAAAAAAAATAAATTAAATAAACTAGAAGATCATTAAGAAATGAACTACACAGGGCACCTGGGTGGCTCAATTGGTTAGGCGACTGCCTTCAGCTCAGGTCATGATCCCAGAGTCCTGGAATCAAGTCCTGCATTGGGTTCCCGGCTCAGTGGGGAGCTGCTTCTCCCTCTGACTCTCTCCCCTCTCATGCTATTTCTCTTTTTCTCTCTCTCTCTCTCAAATAAATAAATAAATAAAATCTTTAAAAAAAAAAAAAGAAATGAACTACACATGCCCTAAAACATTTAAATTAAAACAAATAAATGTACATTAATTCACTAGTCTTTTGGTGTAGGGCCTAAATCTTGCCCTAGTATGTCCTGTTTATATTGAATATTTGTTGCATAAATTCTGCTCATAATACATTACCTACAATTTCTATTTTCTTTTTCTATAAAATGGACCAACAAATTAAAAACACTTCTGAAGCAATTTGAGTGAAAAACATTTCTAGAATTTAACAGTTTTTCTAATCTTTTGCACCCAAATTAATAGCTTTTTTGTGGTTTAAAAAAAAAAAAAAAAAAACCAAACCACGAGGAGATCTACTCACTTACATATTTAAGGATATGTTGCAGTATTGTTAACTCTAAGCACAATGTTATACATCCCATCTGTAGGACTTTTTCATCTTGCATAACTGAAACTTTATACCCATTAAACAGCAACTTCCCACTTTCTGCCTTTCCCTAGTCCTTGGCAAACACCATTCTACTTTCTGCTTCTATGAGTAGGTCTACTTCAGACACCTATATAAGTGGAATCATGCAGTATTTGTTTTCCTGTAACTGGCTTATTTCACTATGCATGATGTCTTCAAGGGTTTTGGGTGGGTTTTTTTTTTTAAATCTTTGTTAAAATTTAAATTCAATTAATTAACATATAGTGTATTATTAGTTTCAGAGGTAGAGCTCAGTGCTATATAATTTCATATAATACCCAGTATATAATACCCAATGCTCATTAAATCATGTGCCCTCCGCAGTGTCTATCACCTAGTTACCCCCTCTTCCCACCCCCATCCCTCTAGCAACCCTCATTTTGTTTCCTATGATTAAGAGCCTCTTATGCATCGTTGAATTTCCTTCTTTTCTGTGGCTGAATAATATTCCATTGTAGGTGTATACTGCATTTTATTTATCCGTCAGTCTCTCAATGGACACTTAGGTTGTTTCCACCTGTAATTGGCAATTGTGAATAATGCTACAGTGAACATGAAAATGCACGTATCTGTTTGAGATCCTGATTTCAGTTCTTTTGGATAAATACCCAAAAGGGGGATTTCTAAATCATATGGTACTTCTATGTTTAATTTTTTCAGGAACCGTCATACAGTTCTCCATAGCAGCTACACCATTTTACATTCTCAACAACAGTGAAAAAGAGTTCCAATTTCTCTATATTCTCACCAACACTGACAACATGTTTTTAGTAACAGCTCACTTTTGTAAAGCCTATCCAACAATATTCAACTTCAGTTTTGTAGAACCGGCTCTATTTTGTTTCACATCCATATTCCATAGGATAATGTAATACTTAATTGAAAGTACATAGTGTCAACAGCAAATGCAACTAGCGTATTTAAGTTCAGAATAAAGACAACTGATAATTTGTAACTGCACAGTTCAGTTGGTAGGAGCAAAGTGTAGGAATTCTGGAGAAGAGTTAGTAGCCCAAATTATTCATCCTGCCCTGAGTATCAGTGAATGCATTTGTAGAGAGAGTAGAAAGGGCTACTTATGTGGAAATGAGTGAAGAGAGCTCCTACTTTTTGAAATGAAAGGGTTGGACAAGGTGACCCATGAGATCAAAATAGGCCTTTGTGGCAGACTAAAAATCACCAAGCTGGATTAGAAATTCAAAGACATCATCAGGGTCTTATATTTAAAGATCCCTCAAAGGTTTTAATTGAATGCACAGATTTCACACCTTGCATACATCCCCCTTCCCAAATTTTCTTTGAAGGCATAAAGGAATTGGTACAGGCTTTCTTCTAATTTAAGAGGTTTGCCTCTATTTTAAAGTGGATGCTTCTAATGCACTGTGAGAAGGGTGGGTGGCTAGACCAGGTATCCAGAGACGTGGATTCAGCTGCTAACTCTCTAACTGGTGAGCAAGGAGGACCTTAGAGGATTGAACGGATGTGGACAATCTGTCCAATCTTACAACTTTATAATTCCATAGAGAGTTTATAATTCTTTAATATTTTCTCCACTCCGACATTTTCATGTGAAAATTGTCATGTTATATGGCAGTAGTTGCTACCTGAAATGGTCGTCACTATTGGCAACTCTACCTTCTAGGCAGTAATCAGCCTGACGGGTTTTTTTGTTTTTCTGTTTTTTCCCCACCAAAAACAACTCTATTCCTTGTAGCTGCTTACCAGGCTGTTCTGTCACCTAATGTCGTCGTCATCCACAGTTAATTCCATATTGCTCTAGGCTCTGCTTCGGCAGTAATTTAAAGCATTTCTATGCCCTCACTGTTTGGAAATACCACACTTCAGAACACTATACTCCAGTTTGTTGAGTATCCCGCTGCTGTCTCTTCCTCGTACATGACCAGTAGGCAGAATTGCGTTTTGATGAGCATCCCTTCGGTCCTGTTGGTCTGGTTGTTTTCAAGGACTTTATAATTTCTACTCTTTTCTTGTCACTTGATTTTCAGGTTGGATGACAGGCAACCCAGATGAAATCATTCCAAAAGGTAGATATCATGTCAGCAATTGTCCATGGTTTCTATGCCTGTAAAATATTAGAGAGCACTATTTTTTTAGTTATTTTTTTGTGGATGGGTTTTACTGCCACATTAAAGATGTGTTTTCTGGCTGTGTTTCTACATATGTGTCCTTGCTTTCAGTTTTGTTCTATTATTCTTAATTCATTTCTAATAAAACCTAAAAGCAGAATTCCCTTGAAGTTTTCAGTTCCATATTTCCATACGTGAACTGTCCGTAGGATCTATGCTGGAGATTGCTAAGGGAATTCAGTTGTTTTTAGTTATGGAAACTGCACAGTGAAATGCTGATACCCCAAAGTGACCCACTGTCTTGTGTACATACCTTCAAGGATACACAAGTCCTAGGTCACTATTGCCATGACTTCCAGCATTACCCACAATCTACTGAGTTTGAAGAATTAACCCAACTTTTGAAATGCATGATCCAATTGATATAAATTGTTAGGACCTACTTGAGTGTGAAGATACTTAAAATGTTTGCATTATAGGAGACGTGTCAGGAAATGCACTTCTCCTCCTACAGTGGAATATGGGTCAAGTAATTCAAAGGACTCAATCAACCTTAGTATATAGGTGACTTTTTAAGGTCAACTTCTTCCTACTTAATGATCCTCTTGACCTTGCCATGTGAATTTTCACGAAATGGGTAAGTTTAACTCCTACTTGTAGGTTTAGATTCTGTACCAGGTTTTGAAGCCAATACTATTACTTTTCAGAGGAAAGATTACAAGTTTATTTTAGTAGCCTAGAAGACTCAGAATATGCATTCCCTCTCTCCCAGTAATTACATTTCTAAGTTTCTTTTTTCTTTCTTTGAAAGATTTAGAGTAGCTTTCCTGGAACACTGTTAATGTCATCCTCTTAAAAGCATCTTGTCTATCAGACTTGGCTGAATGAATCCTTTGCAAAAACTAAACCCACACAAACACAGCAAACAAACACACAGCATCAGCTTTTCAAGTAATGTATGGAGTTGTAAGACCACGCAGATAAAGTTGTTGATTGTTACATTTAGATCTGTTACAGTTTGATTTATTGGAAATTCCATGAATTGGATTCTACAGTGTATTTTCACTTATATTAAAAAAAATAAGGCTTTATTTAAAAAAATCTCTGCTGGAAATTAGAATACATTCTGGGAACTATAAGTAATACTTAGATGTGCAAACACATCATTAATATGAAATCACCTTCTGAATGTCCAGAATGGATTGTTAGGAGATATCTTATATATATATAAACTGTCCAACAATGTTTTGCACATCTAATTATTAAGTATAGTTCCAGGAATGTATTCTAATTTCTAGGAGAGATTTTCTTTTTAAATAAAGCCTTGCTAATATTCACATCTATTACCACCTCAATTTGGTTGATAATGCTGTTTCCTAAGAGATGGTTCTATTTTAACAGGTTTTTTAAGCAAGAAATCCTTGAGTTCAATAATCTGAGAGAGATTGTGTTTTTTCTCACAGAAATCATGTGCATTTATTTTGTATCGTGATCAGTGTATTGTTTTGGTCCATCACAGCTTTCTTCTATTGGATGTGTAACAGTCGTTATAACGAACGTCGGATATGGCATGATATTTCAAGGAAGTTTAACTTGAGCAATTACGATTTCATCCAGACTCCAGAGCCTCTGTTGTCAAGAAGGTAATATTTTTAAAAGGATAAAATGCCTTTATAATCTATAATTATTTTCTTATCCATTACATTCTTATAGTCTCCTGATTAGCTGGCACTTGGTGCTTAACTTTACATTTTAGCTCTGCAGGGTCCTTTTAGACATTATTATTGCAAAGAAAAATCAAAAATCAAAGTGAATTCTTAGGATTATACTCGAAGCCATAGAGGTACAATTGCTGCGGCTGCAGCCAAGCATTGTGCTGTGGAACTAACTCCCAGCTTGGTGCCCGGTCCCTGCTGAGAAGGCAATGTAGGGGAACTGGCAGAGTTTTACTACATCTGCTCCCTGCTGCTAATGAGCTTGAACCTGTTTCATTCTTATTATGCTTACTGTTTAGATATTTTGCTTGCAAAATTAATTCTTTCGCTGGGAGAACACATGAAAGAAGAGATGATTTGTAAAGTCGGGCTGTTTAAAAATTAAAAGGTATCAGCAAGGGAGATTAAAGGCTATAATGAGCGATATGGTTACTTAATATCAATTCAAGGGCAGACACTCAGGTGGTAAAGCTGGAGTTGTTTCTCAGCTTCAGTTCGTTCTGTAATGGGGACTCCAGCTTCCCAGAGGAAGCGAGCATCTACACCAATGTACTCTGTATTTATCAAAGAGATGTAATGGTATTTTTTGCTTTGAAAGCTTCCCTGGTACTCTAAAAGGTGCCAAAGTTTTTGTGGTGTGTAGCCTCTGAAAACAATCAGGTTTCAGCAGCTGCACTTTGTGATAGCCAAGAACTGATGTGCTACCTATTCCCAACTGCTTACAACCTACTCCTGATCGCCTAAACAGGAAGAAAAAGAAGAACTCAAAGAGTAAAGAGGCCCTGAGATGACTCTTAATGAAATAATAATGATGCCATTTGGGTAGCCGTAGAATCTTGCTATTTAAATTACTTTCACACGATCCTTTGTTCCTCACTTTAACTTTTGAAGATAATCATATAGGTATTGTCCATTTTGTAGAGGTAAGAATGGAAATTTGCAAATGCATGTCATTTATCATAACTGGATGAAAATTGTCCATGGGTCAGTATAAATCAGTGCACAGTCTGTTGATGGGGAGTGGGACCCTCATCTGTAGATTTGCAGAATCATCCTCACCACTCTCATTGTCGTCTTTGTCAGGATAATAAGCCCACAAGGCTATCAACTTCCTGAATAGGAGCCGAATGTATTAGATTTTCAGACAAAATTGCACATTACTTTTGGTAATGATGTGGTTTGAAACATTCTGCAAAGAAAAGCAAGTTACTCTACTACAGCATTTCTCAAACTTTTTACTCTTGAAAATGAGAAAAAAAAATATTTGCAGATGTCCAGTTTAGGTCTGCATTATTTTTAGTATAACCTTACTTGCCCATATAAAACTACCCATGAATTCCTTGCCTATAGCTTTTATCAATTATACAACCAAAACAAATAGAAAGATTAAATAAAACTAAACCCACAACTATAACTGGAAACATCAGTTTATCGTGACACATAACTGTAATTTTAGTCACAAGTATATACATCTTTATTTAGAAGGACAGTCATTTTAATGATCCTAACACAGATTAATAAAGAAATATTATGAAACAAAGTTATCCTACGTCTTATTATTTACTACTTCACACTGCTAATGAGCTACTACAAAATAATACTTGAGAAGTAGGACTCATGTAATGTATCTCCTAAACAAACAAATGCTGGCTCCTTGGGTATGACTCCTTTTCTGGCTGGCATAGCTGTACTGCAATTTGACACAGAGTGACTCATTTCTCCCACTATTTCTCTCTATATGAACCACTGTAAAATCTTCTTTTGAGCAGAATGTCATATCATTTGGCCTCTACTTGGCACAAGGGCATCATTTATACATTAAGTCCATCTAAGTTCTCTCTCTGTTAGTGTAAGACAGTTAAAGTAGTACATTACTCCACTGCAATAAAATTTTCTGATGTCAAATCATAATCTCAATTTATTACATAAGTTAAGAAACTCAAGTCTTACTCTATTAAAATATCTTTAATGGTGAATTTTTACTACAAAGCCGAGTTTTGTCTTTTTTGTCTTTAGAGCTGACAAAAGACTCCGAGGGCAGTAATAGTGAATGCAAGAATAACTGCAGTATTTAGTGTCCACGTTTGCATACAGTGGTGCCAAATGAACACTGTAACCAGTGGGCGCGCTACAGGATCACTGGCATCGGCACGATGTCAGCATGCTCGGAAATACTGGTGGCAGGACCCAAATCAAAGGTGACCATCTAAACAAATCTAAAAATGTTTTGTATTATTCTCATGACGACCTTGAGAGAGGAACTGGTGTTATCCCATTTTACAGAATAGGAAACTGGGAATTAAATGTCTGCCCCAAGATGGCACAGCCAATAAGTGGTGCAGCCAGGAATCAAGCCCTAGTTGCCTGGCAATGTGATCTTAATCATCAGAAGTGACAGTTGGGAGAACAGTAATGTCAACACAACTCCATTCACTAGTTGCTTAAATGCATAGGCTTATTTTGCTAGATTCCCTTTTTCAATGGAAAACATATAGGAATGGAATTTTTAAAATTCCTTTCATTGTCTACTTGATTATAGGCACAAGTGCGAGATATATATATATATATGCATATATGTATATAAATTTATTACTAAAATATTGATTTGAAAGGATAAAATTATTGTTTACAAGAAAAATAGTAGGCAAATGTATTACTTGACTACTCGGGCATTATAAAACTCGTCAAGCAAAAACATATATATTGTGTGTGTGCATATTCTAAAACCACGTGTCCTATTTCAGAGGGTAACCAAAAACTGAAAGGAGGCTCTGAGGTTTCTTGTAGTCACTGTAAATTAGAGGAGTTTTCTTTTGAATATATTTTAAAGTCTTTCTCACAGCTACCACTTTTTAAATTCATTCATTCATGACTCATTTATTCACTCATGTGACATCAGTTTATTTTTTAAATAACTTTTTTTCTGATTATAATGGTAATATGCATTACAATAATAATATAATACATGAGCAATATACATTAATTCATTACAGAAATCTGGGAAACTTAATTACAATTCAAAGATGGAATGAAAAACTCCTTCTTCTCTCTCTACCAGTTCTAAGGACCGGCTAATACTTTGGTGCATTGCTTTTTAACGATATCCTGGATGTGGTCAGCTCTTTAGGCAGCCTTGCTATTTGCCCCTGAGTGGGAGTCAATACTTGGTCACCTCCCCTCAAAGCAAACCTACCTGCTTTATAGGTAAGAGAAAAAACAAGATTTTCTGAAGTTTTCAGCAGGAGGCAAAGGCGAAGGATACAGTACATATCGCACAGAAAAACTGAAAAAAAAAAATCTCCATTAAACATCTGGGTTCTTTGCTGAGGCTCTAATTCCTGTTAACTGCCAACTGCCTCAACTCCTTGTCCATCACCAGCCCTGCCAGGCTTCACAGGGCTGGCCCTGCCCTTGGCTCTGGCCTCTCTTCACTCTGGCTCCTCACCTGGAGCTGTTCACTCAGTAAGTAAAGGGCTCATCCTAGCATCCTCCATTTTTGTAAGCCAGCAGGGGCTTAACAAGAAACATGTGGGGTTTTTTCTGTATATAATTTTTTCCCATCTCATTCAGATACATATGCATGTATATGTATATATTTATATGCACATGTATATTACATAGGCACTTTATTAATATCTTACCTACTAGTCTTTGAACTCTTTTCCTCCCACAAAATATATTTTATTTTCCCTTAAATGTTCAAACACAGTTTGTCAAAGTTGTGTAATATTTCATTATGTGATATACTGCCGTGTGTCTGACTAATAATCTATTTTTTGATATTTTGATTGTACGTAGTTTTTGCTTGACATATAACACTTCGATAAATACCCTGTATAACTCCGGTTATTTTCTTTGTGAACATCTCTAATTATTTTCTTAGAATAAATTTCTAAACTTAGAATTTCAGGGTCAAATTGAATGAACATTTCAGAATTTGATATAAATGGCCTGTCAGAAAAATGTTAGCATGAAAACTCTCTTGACCACTTATTGGGCACCAGGCTCTGTGCTACCTGTGGAGGTTTAAAAAATCTGTAAGATTCTAAAGAGCTTATAGTTAGGTATTTGCTTTAATTAGGTGGTAGGCCTTCTCTACTTTCCCTATAAAGTATATTTAAATTTGCACTCAGTGGTATGGTCGAAAAGTTGCTAGCTCTGACCTGAATTTATTTTTTAAATATATATTACCAAAAAAAAAATGCTCTCTAAATTTCAAAGCCAACTAAAAACTTCCATCTAAAATATTTGTCAGCATATTAAACTATGAGCATATTCATTAGTTCTCATTTTACACCCAAAATGTGTTTTTTAAGAAAAATATAATTGCTTCATATTTATGGATTGAAAGTTATTTTAATTTGGTCTTGAAGAGGAAACTGCTGTTTTGTTCATATAAATGTTATATATCAAAACTACCATTTCAAAACTTGATTACAAATGAACGTCTGTTATACCCATGACTTTGAAGTCTCAGCAGAAAGCTACTTAACACTTCTTTTTTCCTTCTGTCTGGCCACAGTCAACATTATAGGCCATTTTCAGGATTACCAGAACTTGAAGGATATGTGGTGGGGTGGGCGGAAATGCATTAACCTTCTGGGAAAAGCTGAATGACAGAAATGTCCCAGATGAGTAGAATAGCAACCTAAGTTGCCAATTACAAATACATTCAACCCAAGAACAGAACGTTAAGCCAAATAGTCCTCATCCCACCATTGTTAGGCATAATCACATACTCTATGTTGTTGTCTATAATCGTGTGTCTTGCAAATACAGAGGGACAGTAGCCACTTTTCCATTTCACATGTTCCCTGAAGAACATTATGGCTTGAACTTGGTAGTTGAAACAGTCTAGTGTTTGCAGTTAAGGCTTCTAAACAATACAAATGACAACAGACTCCTTAAATGACCTTAAAACCATCGAATGATGTATGATAAAGAACTCTGAAAGGCTGGGGCAGGTAGACCATGACAATGATAGGCCTAGCAATAGCCAAGCTTGTAGATGCCCCTCCTCTTCCTTTATTTCCCCATTTTAGATGACTACATAGTCCTCATTTCTCCGATGGTAACAGCACTTCTCTTAGGCCTATGTAGGAGACAGTTATTTTTAATATGCCTAAGACACGTGGCAGTAAGAGTATGGATGAACATACATTTAATTTCAACAACTCTATCATGATGCTTATACACAATACCTGACATTTTGAAAGGACTTACCAAACTTTGAAAAAAAAAATGTGGGTGCTGTGTGTACAGTGGTTTACACATAAGGATTATCATTTGCTTTCCGGAAATGAACTCCATCTTGACCTTAAATCCTTATATTTCTACACAGAGTTGAAATGCCAGTTGAAAGCATTCAGAAATTTAAAGTAACTGATTTAACAACTCAGACAAAGAGAACATGTCTGAAAGTTTGTCTCAATGTTTGACTTGACCTACGAGAGTTTCTCTGGGACTTATTTTCTCAACAGTACCCTGGCACCTTGGACCAGCAAAATGGCCTTTAAGCTTGAATGAACAGGGTATTCTTTTTCCTCTAGTGCAAAGCTTCACTATTTCATCTTTTCAAACTCTTTTACTGCACTCAGTAAGGAATTATATTGACAAGGGTAGAATTTATCTCCTAGAGGAGAATGCTATGCTTCTGTTAAGTGCTAATATAACATTTATGTGTTGGTGCCTTAATAACAGCCCCAGCTTACCTAATGAAAGTTGAAAGCAAACAGTACTCTCAGAGATTTTATTATGACTGAAGTGACTGCAATTTGAGGCAAATTATCCCTATTTTTGTTCCCATATCAAAAACAGAAATGCTAAAGCAATTGCTACATGTTTGGTATGGAATTAGGTTCCACTCTCATTAATCTACAAGGAAGAGCATTTTTCATGTAAACAGCTCATGAGGGTCAGAGAGAAGAGCTGTTTCTGTGAAAAATGCTTGTCAATAACTTTGTGAGTGAATTTTGAAATAAAGTGCCTGTAACCTGTCATTATTCCTTCCTCTCAAAGTCAAGAGTGAGTGGATGAAAATTGAGTATGTGAATTGAAAGCAGGTTGAGTGTTATGGCCTTATCGACTTCAGGTAAAATGACTGTTTTAACTTGTTATTATTTTTCCATTCAGAGGTCAGGCAATGTACAGTATTACCAACAGAGACTGCAGTGTAAGCAAATTGGTATACAAAAAAGCTATTACCCACACTCACAAAGCACAGGAAAGTATAAGTCACTAATATCAAGTGGACTCGTGATCTCTACAAAAACGAAACAAGCAACAGTGTTTGGAAGAACAGCATAGGCGTATAAATATAAAGCACCCAGGAAGCAGAAAATATAAGCCTGTTTAATAAAGGTGCATATGTTTAGAAGGTGCCTATGCAGATAAGAAATATACATGTTAGTGACCATTTTTAAAAATCACATATTAATCATATTTGTTTTGCAAAGGAATTATGGGACCTGAATACTAAATGTTAGCTACCCCAACTCTACATGTCACCTTAAATTTTTCCCTGTGTAAGATCATCTTAAAAGTAATTAGCTTCTGATTTTTCAAGTCCATCCAATATATTCTTATCAAAAGCAAAACACAGCTGTGGTCTTCCTTTTCGCTTTAGAAAAAGATCAATGAGGCTTCAAAACATCAAAAACGCTTTTCTTGTCTTCTAGATTTTTATTTCTAATTCTGAAGGACAGATTAAGAGTTTAGTGTGGCTGCTTTAAGTTGCAAAAAAATATCTATGTTTTCACCTCAGGCCCACTGAAAGCACATATTTAATACTATTGTTCAAACAGTTGATTCTCTTTCAGAAGTCTAGTGTTTTTATCTTTGATACTCATTCTCATACACTCCGTTATAGACTGTGTTGGTCAGAAAATGAGCAGATTGATCTAGATACTAGAAGAGGTTATAGGACTCAAAAAACAAGTTGAGGGGAAAGGCTTATATAAGAGTTTGAAGATGTGTCTCTGTGTCTACTCATTAAATCACCATGTCATGTAAAAAGGTTTGGGTTCTTTTACTTCCAAACAATTTTTTTTTGGCTTCACAGTAACTATAATAACCTAAGATAAAAGAAAAATATTGGCATTTCTTTGCTTCACATTTGCTAGTCTATCCATGTCTTTAAACATTTACTGATTGGACACTACCAATCGTAATAATACAGAAACTGCAGGGGAGCCCTTCTTCATCTCCTGAGGAAGAGAATCAGGAAGATAGCTAAGTTGCAATGCTAATTCTGGGAGAATGAAAGCTCCGTGAGGGCAAAGATCTTTTCTGTTTGTGATCAGCAATACCACCTGCCTCCGAAAATACTACGTGGCATCCGGCAGGCTCCTGACAGATACTTGCTGGATGTTGAATGGATATGATTGGGCATACGCAGTGCATTTAAGAGACTGTGGGAAATTCAGGGAAGACTTTCCCAGCAAAAGATAGGTCCAAACTCAGGAACAATGAAACCAGACAGAGTTGGAGCAAGCCTTCTGTATCAAGGGAGTACACACTTCCAAAAATGAAGTGGAAATCGAGAGTTGGATGAATAGCTATTAATTGTACATGGTCCCAGCTGAGTGAGGGGTGGGCATGTACAGTTAAGATCAGATCCTGAAGGACCTTGTAATCTATGCTAAGAGACTTGAATATTAGATCAAAAGCCACTGAGTGATATAACATTCAGGGGCTTTAAAAAAAAAAAAAGGCAGATATGTCTTAGAAAAAAATTACATGGGCTGAAGTGTGGCAGATGGATTGAAGACTGAGAACAGGTAGGGAGACCCATTAGGAGGCTTTACAGAAATCTAAGCAATATAAATGACAGTGGCCTAAATTAAGGTAAACGTAAAGAGACAGAATGAATGGGCATATTTAAGTGCTTTTAAGGGGCTGGAGATGACAAGACTTGGTGGTTGCTTGGAATGAGATTGGGAGAAGTTTCTAAGGAAGACAGAGAGACAAGGACGAGGTACAGTTCTCCAGCCTTGGGAACTGAGCGGATAGATACCATTTCCCCAAATGAGGAAGTGGTGTTGGGTAGAGAAAGGGGCCAGTTTATTTTGGATTATGCGGAATTGTTTAAAGCATCACGTCGTCAGAGCCCAGGATGTTTGCCTGTCCCCTCCTTGTAGCCTCAGCCTAGATTTACACAAATCCATTACAAATGCATGAAACACATCCAAGTACCTATCATACTAGTTATGAGCATACTTTTCTTACTCACACAACAAATTGCATTTTTCAGTATAAAAATATTCTTCTTTCCTCATAAAAGTCTTTGTGAAATGTAAAGGTATACAAAAGCAAGTTGTTCCTCAGAGTTAAGTTATTGTCATGACCCTGAATTGTGACTAGTCAGTGAAAAGCATGACACCACACATTAAGTCACCACAGATGATGTGCTGTGCTCTTATGAGTTAAGTATGAGTATATCTGCATAGATAAATACACTTCAGTATTTTTGCATTTACAGTTGGATGACATACTAAAGTAATACATTGAATTGAATGGGTATGCCTACACATGTTTTTTAATGTAATATAATTTTTTCCTTTTCTCTCTTGGTTCTACCGAACACATTAAACTAAAGATACAGCTATTCAGAATGCAAACATACATAATAAGGCTTCTAGTTTATATTGGTAATCATGGGCAACACTTATTAATTAATTAATTAAGAGCTAGTAAGCTGAAACACCTTATATATCCCCTGTATTCTAATCTAGTCCCATTTATTACATAATTATTTAATTTGCTAAAAATTTTCTGTTGTGTGTATACAGAAACCAAATAAGGTTTCTGAAACACTAGCAGATCCATTCTGACATTAACATCCTGCTTGCTTTCTTCTATTCCGGGAAGAACACGAGTGTCGTGGCAATGCCAATAATGACTCAGGTCATATCCTGGTGGTCATGGTAGTTCTCCCTCTCCCCAGAGAGGCTGAGATTAAGTGGCATGTCATTGCAGCCACCAATGAACCATTCAGAAGGAAGCACTCTACTTTGAAGAAGCTCTCTGAGGGTTTTCAAGTTGAATGTGAAGCTGTGGCACCCAGTTTGGTGTCCAGGACACCAATGTCCATTTCCTTAAAATGGACACCACCTTCTTTTTTTTTTTTTTTTAAGATTTTATTTATTTATTTGACAGACAGAGATCACAAGTAGGCAGAGAGGCAGGCACAGAGAGAGGAGAAAGCAGGCTCTCCACGGAGCAGAGAGCCCAATGCGGGGCTCGATCCCAGGACCCTGGGATCATGACCTGAGCCAAAGGCAGAGGCTTTAACCCACTGAGCCACCCAGGCGCCCCATGGACACCACCTTCTATTTCCTCACATGATCTAAACAGGATTCTAGAAGACCCGATGGCTGTATTCCCACAAGCAAGAAGACTCTGAAGACAGCCAAGCCACACTACCGTGTTTTAGAAGATTCTACAAAGAAGACAGCCTTCATGACAAAGTACCAGAGGCAGGTAAGGGAGCTATTAGAAAGCTGAATGTAAGTACAGACTGTGGAATCCCATCGTCAATGGCTGTCAGAGAGAGAGGGACAACAACCGAGCACTGTGGGAGGCTTGGCCCAGACCAGTCTGGTGAGAGAGTGGGGGATAGGAGTCCACTGTTTCCTCCGCTCATCTCACTTCTCCTACCTTTCCTGTGAACCTTCACTACCCTGTGAGTGATTTGAGTCTTTAAAGAAATTTATTCTTTTCAACTATATAGCCCTCTATTACATTCCAAACCATATTAGTGAAGAGGTTTGTGTACGTAGTACCGTGAACACTACACTTTAGATGTGACTTACAGTGTGTAGACCAGCCCAAAGTAAACCTGACTCCACCAAACACACACGTAACAGAGAGCCAAAATCTCCCCCCAGACCAGCTTTGACTCAAACGGGAGCTCTATTCCTCATGTTCCCAAAGCATTTTACTAAAAGGGCTTCGATCCATCCTCCCAGGAGAGAAATGCAGCAATGCGTACTTGGCATCTTTCACTTTGTGGCGGGCTACCAAAGCAAGGGGGTAGAACCAAAAGGCACTTTTCATTCTCCTGAAGCAAGTCATGCTCAAGAGTCAAAATTCAAAGCCTAGGGGCGCCTGGGTGGCTCAGTGGGTTAAGCCTCTGCCTTCGGCTCAGGTCATGATCTCAGGGTCCTGGGATCGAGTCCCACATCGGGCTCTCTGCTCAGTAGGGAGCCTGCTTCCTCCTCTTTCTCTCTCTCTGCCTCTCTGCCTGCTTCTAATCTCTCTCTGTCAAATAAATAAACAAAATCTTTAAAAAAAATAAAAATAAAAAAAAAAAAAAAAAATTCAAAGCCTAGCAACTGGCTTGTTTCCAGTTTGAATGGCAACGGGAAGTTCTCGGTCTTTCTAGGCAGATGGAAGTTTTGGTTTTCATTGGACCAGCCTCATGTAAATAGGACTGACTAAATCTGATTCAGAACAGTGAATCCCAATTTGATGTATTATTCCTGTATCGTGTTAGCCTAAATTGTGTACAAAGCCCCTTGGTGGGTTTTAAAATACAACAGTACCTCGGGCCTTGCTATAGGTGTATTTTAATTCAATATTTGCAAATTGAATTGTGCTTTGAACACTTTATGGAAGTGAGCTTTTAAAATGCATCATTTTCTATATCAGATATTTCTAAAGTAAAGTGAATAACTACCTCTTCATTTATCTTTTGTTTAAATGCAAATTTTAATATACTGAATCTGTCTAAAGCCAGGACCTTCCAGTAGCTCTCTTCTTCTCTTTAGGTCTGTTGGTGATTGGGTTTTTGTTTGTTTGTTTGTTTGTTTGTTTTGCAGACTAAACAATTTTGCCAACCCTGTGGTGTTATTAAGAGAGCAAGTCACAGGTGGCACTGGTCACCATCCAATGTTAGGTCACCTGGCCCCTGAGTGAACAGTTAGGTATAAAATCCTTATTATCTGAGTTCTGGTTCAATGCCCTTTTCACTGTAACAGTGTCTGCTGCCAAGAAGAAAAGGAAAATAGGTATATGAAAAATAGAGGATAGGATACTCAATGTCATTAGGAGGCTTATCGATGGCTTTGAAATTGGCTCATAAAGAGAAAAACAGAGACTGAACTAATAAACTCAGTGCCTAATGAGCATAACTAAATCTTTTTGCAGACTTGGGATTTTCTATAGTTTAATCTTCTATGAAATAAAATACACCATAATGGCCATAACATACCACCTTGTGACAATTATTTTTATAAAGACATATTACATATGTCTTTATAAAAATAATTCTGGAATATCTCTTTGTACCTGTGTACCAGTATTAAAGGTCAGGGTCTATACATTCACTTTTTTATGAATATGAAGATGAAATATTAATTGATCTGTATTCATTTAATAATGCAAAAGGCAATGCTCTAAGATCCCCACTTTTTCCCCCACTTAACCTGAAGCAATACTAGAAGGAAATTCGACATGACATTCTTTAATATATTTAAAACATAAAATAAAGAAGGCAATGAAAATGTAGGAAAGAGTAAGCTCCTTTCATTTAGGAGGGTAGGAATAGAGCCTGATAGAATCCAGTGGTGGTTCTATGAGGACTAGTTTTAGAAAAGAAAAAAAAATCAACCTGGTAAAACGTATTTACTTTTTGAAGTATGCCTACTTGATTGCTGACTTTCCACAATCTCATGATATTCTTTGAATAAATTATACTCATTCTGTTTGAAAAAGAAATGTAACGTGTACTTAAATAGTGCAGTTTTGTGAGGGAGAGGAACTGTGCCCATGTGTGTTAAGTTAATGGCACTGGGTGCAGAATGAGTCATCATGGTTTTTATTTATTCATTCATCCTTAGATCCTTTTAAAAGTCTCGAAGGCCCTAATGACCATCATCATTATCATCAGTAAAAACTGCTTTCTGGTGAAAAGGCAATAGGCATTAAATTGAGAGGCAGCATTAAATTATCAGTAAAGAGGACCTGAAATAGTACTATACACACATTCCTAGACACAAGATGCCGGAAGTTCATATAGTGCCAGTCAGGTGATCTTCTTCATGAAGTTTCTGACCGAGATGTACTCTTTTCCTTTACAAGACAACATCATTTAGCTCAGGAGAAAATAAAGTATAGGCCAGTGTTCATGCTCCAGTGTTAAACATTGGAAGTCAAAGATATCAGTCATAAGGTTCTCAATTATAAATAAAATTTTAAGAATTATCAGTATCAAAACTTTATTCCAAGGGACGTATGGGTGGCTCAGTTGGTTAGGCAACTGCCTTCGGCTTGGGTCATGATCCCGGTGTCCAGAGATTGAGTCCCGCATCGGACTCCCTGCATCAGGCTCCCTGCTCAGCAGGGAGTCTGCTTCTCCCTCTGCTGTTCCCCCTGCTTGTGCTCTCTCTCTCTCTCTCTCTGACAAATAAATAAATAAAATCTTAAAAAAAAAAAAAACTTTATTCCAAGCATTTCTCCTACCTTACATTTCCTTGCAGGTAATAAAGACTGTCCAGTGACTCTGTGAAAAAATATCAGTGAGAACTTCTTTGAACTAGACCCTATGAAAGCCTGTCTCAGAGCTATTTTATGAATATCCCATTGTCACTCAGCAAACACAGCAGGGGCTTTACTTCTCTGCATCACCTCCAGGAACAGAATTAGAACTAGCTTTGGAAGGCCACATTCCACTCCTCCAGGAATAGACGTAGTGCGGCATCTGCAAGAGAGGTAGAGAGGTGGTACCTTGTGACCCATCAGATGGGTCCGTACACCTGGCGGTTCCCATCTCCTTCCCTGACCTGCAGTTCCCTTGAAGTCGGACAGTCTGTGCAGTTGGGAGTTATCAGGAAGCCAGCAGAACAGGCAAGATGACTTCTTTTCTCGGGGGAAACTATCAGTGCAACGTGTTCAGAACACTTGTCTGCTAAAAATTTATCCATTCCCTTCAACTCTCGGAGCTTGGGTGCTGCCGGATTTCTGATTTTGAAGCTGTTGGTCAGGTATTCGAACTTTCTGCTTTGTAAAAACAAGAACAGCAGTCATAAAATCCTATCATAGGGGGCACCTGGGTGGCTCAGTGGGTTAAGCCTCTGCCTTCAGCTCAGGTCATGATCCCAGAGTCCTGGAATCGAGCCCCGCATCAGGCTCTCTGCTCAGCTGGGGGCCTGCTTCCTCTCTCTCTCTTGTCTGCCTCTCTGCCTACTTGTGATCTCTGTCTGTCAAATAAATAAATAAAATCTTAAAAAAAAAAATCCCATCATAGAACAGAAGGCATACCCTACAATGTAAAATGTAGCTTTTAGTACAGGTTGTTGTTGACAAACTTTCCAATTCTGTGAATGTGGTTCTTTTTTTCATGTGGTCAGACTTCTCTTTCTCAAGAGTGATCTATCTTTTTTTAAAACAACTGTGAATTTCTTCAAAGCGTCAGTGTCCTTTTCTGTAAAACAGAAATGCCAACTAGCCTTGTCCATGTATAGGGTGCTGCTGGTGCTCAATGGAGACAACATATGTGGAAGTGCTTTTGTTCATTGCCAAGTGTTCTACCAATGCAAGGTGTTGCTCTTGGGTTTGCTGTTATTCTTCTGAGGCTGAGTGGCTTTAAAAAGGGTAGCACAGGGGTGCCTGGGTGGCTCAGTGGGTTAAAGCCTCTGCCTTCAGCTCAGGTCATGATCCCAGGGTCCTGGGATCGAGTCCCGCATCGGGCTCTCTGCTCAGCAGGGAGCCTGCTTCCTCCTCTCTCTCTGCCTGCCTCTCTGCCTACTTGTAATTTCTGTCTGTCAAATAAATAAATAAAATGTTTTTTAAAAAAGGGGGGGTAGCACATTCAGGCTTCCTCTCTATCACACCATGTATTAAATAGGCTTTTGTTTGCTTCACAATTTAAAAGCCAGGTTTAAAGATATGTATAGTTTTAGCATTGATCTTTATAAATAGATTTCCCTAAGGCAGGCATATGCCAAAATAGAAAGGGAATTCACTTCTATGGTCACTCTTCGTTTTTCCACCTTCTTAGTACTTCTAAAACAACAGAAAATGTTTCCTTCCCTGATCAGAATCTCCCTTCTGTTGCCTTTTGCAAAATGCTTATTTCCCTTGAGTTCCTCTTCCCTGGTGCTTGAGTGATGGGGTTTTCAACCACCAGGATCCTCCCTCCCTTCACAGAGCAGGTTGACCAGGTCCTCCTCCAGCTGGGAGACTTGTGATGGGGTTCCCTTAGGGAAAAGAGTTCTACGTCTTGACACTTTCCAATATTCTTTTTGTTGTGATTCTTAGCATCAGAATCTAAGCAGTACTTTAAAAAAAAAAAAAAAAACAACTGTGAATAAAGTGTAGGTGGGGTTTCTTTCTGCATTCTCTTGCACTGTGGCATCGTTAGCATCTTGTGTGTGTGCATGTTGTGTTCTGGTTGGTTGGGGTTCTTTTGGTACCAACCCTAGGAATGAACCATTGTCATATTTCTAACTCTTATAAAATGGTAATGGAGGCCGAGGTGAGATGTTGTATTTCTGAGATTAATGGTTTTGAACTGGAAAGATCATTCTCAATTATCAGTTTCCAAAGTGAAATAATGTGCTGCATTGTTATCAATTTTAGCATGTATATTAAGAAACCCAGGACATAGAAATTCTTGTAATGATGTTTTGATAATAATTTGATTGTTTTTTTTACTACAAGACTGCAAGTTATTTGAGATGAGATGTATAATAGTTGAACTTCGTAGATAAAGAGCTGTAATGATCTGTGGGGAGTTTCTGGACAATTCAAAGCTTTCCCAATTTTGTATACTCTACAGAGTTCTGAAGTGAAGTTGCAGTCCTAAGATTTAGGTTAAAGATTATAGACTAAGATTAGCTGGCTAAGTAGACTCAGGTCTTCTAATTACTGATCACAATGACTTAGCTAAACATGTTTAAGCTAATTAAAGGTTTAAGCACAGTTTGTAGTTAAAATAACTTCTGGGCTCTGCATTTGCTCTATTTCACTGTTCTAGGAGCAAAAGCTTCTACTCCTCAAAACAGACTAAGTTGAGTGCTGGCAAATTCAATTCCATAGCATCCACCAGTATATTTATACAGAACAGGAATTAATTATGTAGAAGAATTTGAGCTTCAATATCTGTAGTTATGAAACTTGGAATGGTAAAAATCAAGAAGTCTTTATTTTTACTGATATACTTGAAAACAAGTATCCTCCCCTCCTTGACAAACTTTTATATGTTTTTGAAATCCTTCTTCATATAATTAATTTTCATTTCCTACAAGTAAATCGAAGGGTGTTTTCTGCCAGAGTGACCATATAATATGAAGTATTGTTTCAGCTGCACAAAACTGAGAATTCAATTTTATAAATATTTATTGAGGTACAAAGATTCATAAGACAAAATCCCTGCCCACTAACAGTATGTCTTAGAATAACAAGGGGGTATGTCATGAAGACATTAGACTCAGGGCTCAAGTCAGTTTGTGTGGCTTTATTTGGGTGATCCTCATAATCTCAAATATTCATCCAGAAGAGGGCCTGTAGAGCATTTCTGTATCACCCATTCTTTTACCCACAGTCAGGATAGACCCCACTTGGGAGAAAATCTTAGGTATGTAAACTTACCAAACAGGTAAATTTGGGGGAAAGGGATAGACTTATTCCACCATTAAAATGGGGAGCGGGGGACAGGCTCTTTTCTAAAAGATTCACTGTTAAGGTCATTTAAATAGCAAATGCCTATAGTGACACTATCATAGAATTAATTTTGCAACAATTCAGTTTAATTCAGTTTTCCAAAAGTGATAGCCCATAGACCAAAGCCTAGGATGGGGATGGCTACAGAGTGAACATTTTGTAATAAGAGGACATCTTTCAAAGGTTGATGTATTTGGTTGGCGTTATTAGCTGTTAAACTGACAATACACTCTATCATCTCAGCCAAGGCCAAAGGATGGATGTGAGGCACAGGGTGAAAATATGGCATATGACCCTTCTAAAATTTGGCTTTTCTCCCTGCCCACAAAAATACTACATTATGATTGAAAACAGAATACAGGCAATGAACCATTTTTATACCAAACTGTTAATTTAAGATGAATACGTTAAAAAAAAAAAAAACTGGGAAACAGTTGCTGACAGCATAGGGGAGGAAATTTCACTGCTGATTCTTACAGTTTTTTGTTAAGAAAGCAATGATTTTGCCAAGTTTCATAGTTCGGGCATCAGAACTCTGCTGCTGTTCCAAAAAATAAAAATAAATAATAACTAGTTAAATTAGTGTTTGGGGAAATGAATTAGATTGTAATGTATGCAAGCAATTAAGCAACACTGAACTTGATTCACTGTGATGTCGAAAATGGCATTTTAAAAAATGAAAGTAGCTAAATTTGGCCCTGATAAAATATATAGCAGCAATGGGTTAGGAATTCTGCAGTTTTGCCCAAAGAGTCCAATCAAACAACCCATATATTAGGTGGCTGTTAACATGCTGGCAGCTGAATTTTTTACATCAGTTTCCAAGGTTGCACAGTAATTACATCTACTGTGAGTCATTTTTGCAGCATATTTTATAAAACTTTTACAGGTTTGCTGGGAAGGGATTATTCAAAGTCACCTTTTATAGATTCCGCCATGAATATTAGACAGCTCTTTGAAAATGTTAGTGTTTACCACTTACATTGCTTCTAGTTTAAGCGTAGTTGGCATTTGAGGGTTTAGTATAGTATATGAGTGGAGCTTCCTTTTCTGTGTAGACCTTCTGTTCCCTAGCATTGCTAGTTTATGTTCCCGCTGAGCTGCTGCCAGAACAAAATAAATCCAGTTGCCTTTTGCTGCTCAAGGCCAACCTAGCAACCATGGAAAAAAATTAGGCGTTCTGAGCATTTGTCCTAGGATGTCATTGGCGGGTGGTGATGTGCAGTTTCATGACCAATATGGTCCACAAAGGGTTTGCTCATTTGAACGGCTGACTAATTTAGATTTAATATTTTGGTGCTTGCTACTTATTCTTATTCCCAATTATATCCAGGCAGTGCCCAGAGATGTACTGAAGACTGTGATTGGATAAACTGCTCAGCATAACTTTTAGATCCATGGCTTATTAAATCAAGCGCACTTTAGTTTATTCTATTTGCATCAGGACATTTTCACACCTGAGTGGAAAGTCCTGGCTGTTTCTTCAAATTAATATTTTAAACCCATCTTATTATTTTATTTCAGAGATGGTGTTATATTCATTCTAGAATGTCAAGCCTGGTTAAGAATGGAGGATGAGAGATTACAATTTGGGGATGCTGCATGAGCTTCCTGAGGGGTGATGTCAGTGTTGGAATTGAGGTTGGAGGAAGATAAATGGCAGTGAAGCTGGTGTCCTCTGGAAAGCTAAAAGCCAAGAGAAAGGGAGAAGACGGTCTTCTCTGCTGGAGTCATTAGCAGCCTCAGTCGTCTTCAGGAAAGCCCAAGTACGACGTTCTAACTATGGTTCCAAAGGCACAGAGTTGAGAAGATTATGGTTGGCACAGTAGAACCGACCCCTTCCGCTCTGCTTCTCACTCAAGGATCCAAAAAAGCACGTGTAATTTTGTTTTCTCTGCTTACTTCATCACCACTGCTGTAAGCATGGTTGTAAGCTTGGCTGGTACCTCCAAACTTTGCCACTTTGAAATCTTGATTTACAAAGAACTAGCCCTGACACGATTGTACCACTTGTTCAGGGTTGGGTTTGGTTTTGTTTTTCCCCTTCTCCTCATTCAAAGAACGCATTACCGAAAACAGATTTCAGAACTTAAAATTTATAAATATATAAATGTATCTTAAATCTTATTCAAGATTTAAGTATCTTAAATCTTATTTTGAAACTTCATTCATTCAACACATACATTCATTCATTCAAAACGTATGTACTGAGTATCTGCTCTTTACTGGAGGTTCTTCTGGGCATTGGGGATCCAGTGGAAAACAAGACAGGGATCTTGGAGCTTACATTCTGATGAAAGAGAAAGTTGATAAAGCAATAAATTATTGTAAGTGCAATAGAGACAAATAGAGCAGGGCAAGGGAGAAAGGCAGGCTAGTGGCTATTTTATTTTATTTTATTTTGTTTTTATACAGTTTTTATTTTAGAAGTAAAATATGTGTATTCACTGCGATATTGGAACAATTCAAAATAAATTTCAATTACACTGAACCTTCTACTTTCTAACCTCATTGTTTTCACATACCATTTCATGAACACTTCCCCAGGAAATGAACTATTGTAGACTTCCTTTTTAACGGGCTGAATGCATAGTGTTCTATCATATGCATATAGCAAAGTGCATTGAACCAAATCTTTACTACTGGAAAATTAGGTCAGTCCCAATTTTTTGTTGTAAATAATGATGCGGTGAACATTCTTTTCGGTAGCTTTTTGCACCTATCTGATTATTTTCTTTTTATAAATTTCTCTAAATGGAACATCTTGGTCAAAGAATGAAAACTGTTTAAAGAATGTTCATACATACCACTCAATTTCCATCCTAATTATATACTCTCTCCAGCTGTGAAGGAGCGTGCCTGATTCCCTGACTGGAACAATGCTAGGCTTACTGGTTTTTCAAAATTCTTTGCCAGTTTGATAGGCAAGAAATGGTACCTTATCTTAAATTTTTGAATTTTTCTGATTAGTGGGGAGGATAAACACCTCTGAGGTGTATTTGTCATTTTCCCCTCTTTTTTACAATTTGCTTTTCCATGTAGGAATTTCATGTAATTTCCATAAAGTTAGGCAACTTTCTTGGTATGTTCTGCTTATCCTTAACACCCAGCAGGAACAACAGTAGGATTTTACTTGAGTTTTTTTTGAATGAATATATTTTCTAACTGGGTGTAAATCTTTTAAAACATTTGATTTACAAAATCTGCAAACAAAATGATATGAATTCTTCGTCTGGCAAATACATTACCTAACTTGGGTAGTGACTATTTTAGATACAATGCTCAAGGGAAACCTTTGCGAAGAGGTGCCATTTGAACAAAAACCTGGATGAAGTGAGGGAATGAACATTGCTACGCTCTGGGAGAAGAGTCTTTCAGAAGAAACAACTGCTCCAAAGGCCCCAAGGTAAGACCAAGAGTGGTATATTTAGAACCAGCCAATATAGCCAGAGCAAAGCAAATAAATACAAAATTGTACAGGAAATAGGGTGGAGATACAAAGAGTGGCTGGATTGTGGAGGACGTTTAGTCACACTTAGATCATTGGACTTCATTCTGAACGTCCTGGGGAAACACAGAAGTTTCAAAGCAGAGGAAGTGACATTTTCTGACTTTTCTTTCTAAAAGATATCACTGGCTGCTGTGTAGAGCCAGTTTATATTGGGTTGAAGCTAGGGATGGGGGTACGGAAGAGTAGAAAACAGGAAGACGCATTAGAAAACTTTGCAAAAGTATGTGAGAGAAATGTAAGTGCCTTGGGCAACTTAGCAGCTGACATGCTGAGAAGTATCAAAATTCAGGATACATTTCAAAGGAAGAAAGACCTGATAGGATTGGTTGGTGAGGAATGTGATAGGATTTGGGTGAGGAATGTGGAATCCTGATAGGATTTGGATGGGGAATGTGGGGAGAGAAAGAGTCAAGCATGCTCCTGGCTCTCAGTCTGAGCAAGTGGATGCATACTAATGCCACTTATCAAATGGGGTAGCCTGAGGAGGAGCAGGTTGGACGGCAAAGCTGTGTTAATCAGCTCAGTCTGCCATAAGAAAACACTAGGACTGGGCTTAATCTTAAACAAAAACTAGGACTGGGAAGTCTGAGATCAAAGTGCCAGCTGATTTTCTTTCTGGAGACAGCCCTCTTCCTGGCTCAGAGGTGGCTGTCTTCTCACTGTGTCCTCACATGGTGGAGAGAGAAGACAAGCATTCTAGTGTCTCTTAAAAGGGCACTAATACCGTCAAACCAAGGCCCCACCCTCATAATGTCATCAAACCGTAATTACCTTCAAAAAGACCTTCTCCAAACATTACCAAACAGGGGTTTAAGGGTTCAATGTATTAATTTCACGGGGAGGGACACAAACAGAGGAGGTATGGTTTTGGCCATTTTTCTGCTTTCCTTTACTGCAGAAGTTGATATCTCTGTCAATCATTCACGTGATGTTGAGCAGACAAACACATGAGTGTAGACCAAAAGGAGGTATGGTTTGGCCATTTTTCTGCTTTCCTTTACTGCAGAAGTTGATATCTCTGTCAATCATTCACGTGATGTTGAGCAGACAAACACATGAGTGTAGACCTCAGGAAGGGTTTGAAGACAGAAGATAAAAATTGGGAAGGCATACAGCATTTAGATTTTAAACCACAAAAGAGATGAAAACACATAGAGAGTTGAAGGCAAAGAAAAAACGTTAAGGACTGGGAATTCCTTTAGAAATGAAAAAGTTGTCAGATTCAGCAAAGGAGACTAGGGAGAGGTCTCTGAGGTAACAGCAATGCTAACAGAACATGGTATGTCAGAAACCAAAGAAAGAATGTGTTTTCAAGTAAGCTGGTCAGGTAAGCTGTGTCAAATTCTGTTGGTTAGTCAAGTAAAATGAAAACAAAGAACCAAACACTGGATTTAGCTGGATGGAGAATTCTGGGAATCCAAACCAGAATGGTTTCTGTGGAGCAAGGGAGAAAACAGCCCAAATGGAGTGGGTTAGGAATAAAGGGCAGTGAAGAGGGGAATATGGAAAGACACAGAGCCTTTCAAAGGTTTGACTGCAAAACAAAACAAAGTAATGGGACAACAGACAGTGGGGATGTACGGTCTAGAGAGAAGTATTTTATTGATGGGAGATATTACAGTTCGTATGTATGTCAATTGGGAATGATTGAGTAGAAAAATAGAAACTTAAGATACAAGAGAAAGGTAAGATAATTGTACAGTGAAATCCTGGAAAGGTCGGGAAGAAATGGGATCCCTGTGCAAGTAAAAAGGTCAGCCTTCCATGGGCCCAGGTTCCCCAGTGTAAAGGAATACACGGAGGCAGATTTTGTAGTGGGAAGATAAAGTGATTCTCTTCTGCTTTCTCAAGTTTGAATGTAAGAGGCAAGATTATTAGCTGGGAGTGAAGAGGAGAGGGAAGTATTAGCAGTTAGAGGACAAAAGAAACAGTGTGAGTGTGAACATGTTAGCTTAGAAAATAGAAGAACAAATGACTAGGTTGATGTACTAGGATTCTTGAAGGCCCATTTAAGGCCAGGAAATATAAACCTAAGACACGAGCAGTGAGCATTTCTCTATTAAAATGAAGTCAGCCAATGTGTTTTCCCAACCACCATTCCTGTTTGGTGTGGGCAGCAAGTAGGTAGAGTTGGACTTGAAGAGGATGAGGGTTTGGCTTGGTGAATAAGATAGAAATAGAGAAAAAGGATTTTTAAAAAATCATTTCCAGTCGTCTTTTGCTAAAACCAATTTCCCTCACAGAAACCCATTGTGTATGCTGGTACGTAGGCGTTCAACTTTTTTCTCCATCGTGCCGTAACTAAAAACTCAACAGCTGAAAAATAGCTTTCCCAACATAAGTACTATAATTTTTTCTATCTCTCACTTATTTAATTCAAGTTGAGGACTCTATTTTTTAAATTCTTTTTACCAGTTTTTCTTACATAATACATAACAGCATAAGTTGTAGAGAAATAATTATGGATGTTATTAACATTGGTACTTTTGAGTTTCAAAACAACCTGTTATAAGAATGTTTAGAAAAATATGCTATTCATACAAGGAGGTTTATTTTAAATGGTTCAGATTATATTTGGTGCATGCACAGAACTCCATAATTCCATGAAACCACAAGTAAATTCAGTTTTATTGAGACCATGATAAAGGTAGCAATTCAAATACCAATCAAACAAATCCAAGAAAAAAACAACACATATACTGTCCAATCAAGATATAAAAATTAGAGATATTAGTCCATTTGAAATGTGGCCTTTTGGTCTCACCCCTCTTTTAAAAAAATTTCTGCCCTTCTGTCTCCTGTAGAGAGGAGTCAGGATGCAAACTGGAAACATACAAATAAAGAATTGGATACTGTAGAAATATAGAAAACAAGCAGGTGTCACAGTTGGTCTTCAGGCAACGTCAAATATTCTCTTCTCTTCCTGCCTGGTTGGAAGATGGTGGTATTTAATTATTACCTAGGGATCCTAGGACTTAAAGTGAAAGTTTTTTGGTTTTGGTTTTGCTTTTTAATAGGAAAAGCAAAGAGATTATAAATGATTATAAACCTCTGATAAAGGGTTTTTTTTTGCTGGATGGATGTGGAATCCTTCTCAGGAGGTCCTTTTGAGTACTCAGTCCTGTAACTCCACGTCGAAGCCTAAAATTCAGGAAACTGGCTTGCTCTAGGCTCTTAGTTTAAAGAGGAGAGTGAAGAAGAAAACTTTTTAATTCCTCTGTTCACTGTCTAACTAGTTCACAAGAGCAGGAATAGCAACTAAGATTCAGGATGGATGCCTTATTGATAATTAAGAAGCAGGCATTCGGTAGAAGCATCCATCCCTTATGTTTTCTCATTAACTCGATTGTGCATGCATAGGGGTCTAAGACCAAGAGTGAACCCCATGCCTAGGCATATTGCACAGGATTGAAAGAAGAGACAGGAAATAAAGGAAAGGAGTACTAAAGCGTGGTCTCTAAAACCTTCTGTTTTAAGTCTCATATAACTTGTCTGCTTATTTATTATCAATGGTTCTTAACTTTGGGGGAGTAGGAGTGGTCATGGATTTCTTTGAGAATCTAATGAAAGCTATGGTAGACACACACACACACACACACACACACACACAATTTTATATACATACATACAATTTTGAAAAGAAAGTTCATGCACCCAAGATAAGGAATCACTGCATTATGTGATCTTAAAAATGTAAACAGCCAATAAGATATTTATGGTGTGAAGTCCTGACTTTAATGTAGGGTGTAATGGTGCCCTGGGCACATGGTTTTTTTGTAAATCACTTTGGTCTTCTTCATTAATTTGGAAGATTTACATGTTGAAACAGGAAAATTAGAAGCACCATTATCTGAAAAGTTAATAGCATGGTAAACAAATACCATCAGAAACATTCCCAGATATGTTTAGGGCCTAACCATGTGTACTCACCCTTCTTGTCTCAGTCCCATATCATGCCATAGAATCTTCTTTTCTGAAACAGATTGTGTAATGATTCTGGGTAATCAAAAGCCATCCAAAATTACAGTGTGTCTGTCAAATGCTTCAGATGATAATGTTTTGAAATCACCAAAATATGGTTAAAAGAAGTGTTTTCTCCAGTAAAATATACCTAATCAGGTCCTATAAGCTGGGCATTAATTCTAAGCTGTGATGCTTAGAAAGCTTTAACTCTGTGATACACATCTCTCTTATATACATCTAGGTGAACACCCATTTTCCACAAACATAGAGCACCTACAAAATTGCATTTATTTATGGCCCCCTGGGGCTTCCCTGGGCATCAGATTTTAAACAGCAGTAGGGAAAAAGGCAAAGAGAATAATCAGATCAAGGCAAATAATCCACGAATCCAATCAAAACGATGGTAGCAACAGAGCTTTTCTCAACCAGCTTGAATGAATTTGCATTCCCTCATCTTTATTTCTTCCTCTGTATCTCACTCAATAACATGTGCCCCAATCCGTCCTGTTCTGCCTATGCCCCAGTCACACACAGACAGACCCACATGCACACACAGGCTGAAAGTTCAATGGAGATGTTTTAACCTTAAACTACAAAAGAAGATAATATTACAACTCTTCTCACATGTCATACTACTTCAAATAAGAGGATTTGAATGATAAAATTCCAGATGTTTTTAAAAAGGAAACATATAGCTTATGCTTTAAAATGTTTCTTATCCTCTAAAAATAGCTTCCCCAAACCATTTCAATTTGGTCATTCATATGTTCTACTTCCTTTTGTATAACATATGACAGAAACAGGTCTGAAACTTGAGCCGCACAAATCCGTGTGTGTGTGTGTGTGTGTGTGTGTGTGTGTTTAATTGTGTGTTTTTAAAGAAATCTCAACTACATTTCATATTTAACATGAAAGAAGGGTTATGGTTTCCTTAAATCTGGGCTGGGTTTGTATAAGAGAGAATCCAAGAATTAGTAAGCATTCAGGATTCCCTTCATTTCTCCAATGTGAATGTCATCGGTCACGAAGGAAGACAAAATGATTTCAGTGTTAGCCTGTGGCGGGGACCTTGGTCAGACACCAATTTGCTCCATCTCTCTCAAAAAAGAGAAATGGTTCTAGAATATAAGAATTTTCAAGGTAAGTTTTATTTGAGATACTTCAAACTATGCCCAGAAAGTATAAACATTTAAAAATTGGTACACGTCCGATTTATCTTTGGTGAAACAAATATGATGTGATGTAAAGTAATAATCATGCCTCATAAAATAGCTCCTTTCCCATGGAAGAATGCCTTACTCAAGCAAGATTGAATTCCATGTGTGCTTACCTCCTTTATGCACATCACCTAGCCTCCTCCAGCGGAGTGTCACCTTTACACACACGTTCAAATGTGACAAATGTCATCTCAGCATGTGTTTCACATAAGGAAGACCAAGTCCTTGGCTGGCACCACGCATGGCCTGGAGCAGCATTGTCTCCCTTACCCCAGAGACACGTGGCCCGTGGCAACAAGAGCAGTGGACCAAGAATCCGCAGACCCAGTCCCATCTCTGGCACGTTCTAACCAGGCAAAAGTGGATGAAACCTTAAATCTCTCAGAGTTTCAATATGCTCCTCCATAAAAATGGAGGGTAATTACGCTTGCTTGCCTTGTAGGGTTGTTAGGAGAATCAAATGAGATAATGTAAGTGAACATGCTTCAAAAACCGCACTACACACACACACAGTAAGAGAAAATCTGGATTCAAATTTTATAGTTCTCTGGCTCTTGTTTGAATTATGAGGAGTTTCATAAATCCAGTCCTTTTTTATGGTTAGCTCTAATACTTTATAATGTTGCAAAAAGGGATGAGAATGTGCACTGTAATCATGCAAGAGAAGATCGGGTACTTTTTCTTTTCCATCTCAATTAACCCCTGCTGAAGGTCATAGACAGGCCAGAGCTAAAGGTCCGTTTGCCGTTTTGATCTTGGCACGCCTTCAGATGGAAAAGGAAGAAGCAGCGAGTGGTAGATGATTCAGTTTTCTGAAATACTCTGAGGAAAAAAGAACATTTTCCTCATGTGGCTCCCTTATTCACATTTTTCAAAAGTGAACAGATTTTTTTTTTCCTGCTATCTTCTTTGCCTCTTTGTCTCAATCAAACTTGTGAGTGTCTGATTATAATCACCAATGGTCTGTGATGTTTCTGCACGATATCTTACAACAGTGTAGGGCCAATGTGTCTCCAGGGTCTCATAGGTTTGATAATGTTAAGGCTACTGTAAGTAAAAGGAACTTACTACTATAATAATCCCAATTTCATAACAGTTCAGGCAATTTGTCTGATTGGTGTTCCTTTCAGTCATAATCAAAATGTAAAAGCACAGCACTTTTTAAAGGTATACCTTGTTTCACACCTTCTTCACGGAGGGAAAATATTTCTATTTTATATACAACAAATATTGTGTGAGCACCTACTATGTGCTTGAGAGGGGGCTGAGAATGATGAAATAAAAGTAATGGTAGCAGTCATACTATGTGCCAGATACAGGGCTACAAGCTTCATATGAATGATCTCATTTAAGCCTCACAGAAGCACCGAGAAGTAAATTCCTTGGCCCCATTCACCAGCTGAAAGTAGGAAACTGAGCAAAGTTAAGTAACTGGGACAAGCTCACCATTCAACAAATATTTTTTGATTATTCAAGTCAGATACCAGTCGCATCTTCCTTCCTCTGGAGAGCTAGGTAACATTGTCTTGAACCACTCAATTATACACCTTCAACATCCCAGTGCCTTCTCAAATTTTTCTGTTAATTCCCCTGTCTTTCTTTGTCTCTTAGGTTCCAGCTCTGCCTCACCTAAACTGAAAACCTCAGTTTCACTCCTTCCAGGTTTTCATAATCAGATCCCCTGCATCAAGCCTTCGTGTAATCTGCAGATTTTTTGACGGTTTTGAGGACCCCTCTAAAGGGGCTCACATTAAGCTACTCATAATCTTCCATTTATTCATATTCTCTCTCCATCTCTCTCTCTCTCTCTCTCTCTCTCTCTCCCACCCCCTTCCCTCCAGGACTGCCCACGTTTTTCATCCTCTCTCTTACAGAGCTCTTCTGCTCTCCCCGGTTCCTATTATGATGCTCTTTAGAACCAGAGGTCTTCCATTTCACCAGCTCTATACTTCTTAGAAGGAGGCTGCAATGATATCAACAGTGTGGTTCCCGATATAAATTCATATTTGGTATTAAACCATGAGAAATAGTTATAAGTGCAAATACCAGCTCTGCCTTTGGTGGGTTTTTGTTTTTGTTTTTTAGTTTAAAGACATTACTAAACAAGAGATAGGGCCTACTTCTACTGACGCTTAGACAACAAATTATTTCCAATTTTAAAAATTGGAAGACAGGAGAAAAATAATACATCAAATACCCATGTGCCTTCTACCCTTGGCTCTTTTTAAACCCATGTTCTTTAGGTCCGTCACAGCAGGGCTGGCAGATCTTTTCTGTAGAGAACCAAATAGCTAATATCTTACTTGGCAGGACATGTGGTCTCAGCTGCAATGACTTACCCTTCTTTCACATAATGACAGCAGCTGTACTCAACACAAATGGATGGGCAGGACAAACTTTACTTGTGGACATTGAAATTTGAATTTCACATAATGTTTACATCATGAAATATGCTACTTCTTTCTCTCAACCATTTGAAACATTAAAATATAATCATAAAATCTATTCTCCTTACGTCAACTGGCTATGAAGGCCATGGTGGCCAACCCCTCTATTGGAGTATCTTTCATAATTGTGAAAGAAACATACTAGTCATGGCTGCATTTTTTTCCTGCCATGACAAAGCCAAATCTTAGAAGAGTTAATATACTTTTTAGAAAAACAAATGATACTCTTCTCACTACATACAACTAAGCCCATCGCTTCTTACTCCTTCCTCTCACCTCAAAAATGCCGTATCATGATTTCTCTGAGGAGATAGATTTTGGAGTAATAAGTTAAGAAGGCCGCACTCTTCTTTGGACAGGTGTCTCCTAAAGTGTGTATCCTCAGAACTGAAACTCCCCTAGATTTTAATATGCTACCAAAAAAGAAAGTGGAAGGAGAAATTTTATGGTATTTTTCCACTTAAGTCATTCACTGGGATAAAGCTAAACATATTTTCTTTCCACAGAATTTTGAGTCTTCAGAGCTCTTAATATGCTAATGTAAACTGTGACTCTCCAAGAGGATGGGATAGTATGTACTGATTCTTATTAGCCACCAAACTCTTCTTTCTTGAAGTATTTCAAAGAACTAACTCCCAAATCGAGATGTGTGCTACTCCAGATGTGGTCCACAGACCACCAGTAGCAGTTGTACTGGGGAACTTATTAAAAATAAAGATTCAGGGAGTGCCTGGGTGGCTCAGTTGTTAAGCGTCTGACTTCAGCTCAGGTCGTGATCCCAGGGCTCTGGGCTCCAGCCCCATATCAGGCTCCCTCCTTAATGGGGAGCCTGCTTCTCCCTCTCCTGATCCCCTGCTTGTGTTCCCTCTCTCTCTGTGTCTCTCTCTGTCAAATAAATGAAGAAAATCTTGAAAATAAAATAAAAATACTCAGACCACACCCCAGACTTACTGAATCAGAATCTTCAATTTAATATAATCCCAGGTGTTTTAAATGCCCATTATATTTTTAAAACACTGCGACAGACCATAGTTTTGTAGATAACCCTTTAATTTAAGCTAAAGGAGCATCATAGATCCAGAAGCTCAAAGCAATCATAACATGAATTACTAGAAATATTGGTTACTAGGAAGTAATATCCATTCCTATGGGTTAAAGTTGAGTAACTCAAGCTAATCATCTACAGTTTTTACTTCTCTTTTTCTCATTACATTCTGATGTTTGACTGTATTTCTCTTTTGCTTTCATGGTCTTGGGAAGGCAGGAGAGACAAGGCAATCAAAAACTAAACTTACAAAAAATGTAGTAATTGACACAATGTTCTGAATATCTTCAAAGCCTTAAAAAAGAAATCATCATTTTGGAGCCAGAAATGTAAACTAGAAAAAAAAAAAAAAGAAGAAGCTTCTGTTTTGTTTCTGACTCTTAACAGAAACAGTAATCTTCATAATCCTCATCTTTTAATAAATCACAGTTTTCTCAAGGAGCATCCAAACCTTTGTTATTATTTTTGTTCTTTTGAGTGAATACAATGATGTTCCAGGTACCAGCCCTAGGACATACTCATTAGCACAAGCTTGTGTATTTAGGTAGGAATGACAGCTACATTTGACTGCTGTTTACTGTAAGAATATATCTAAGGGCGTTGTATAAAACTTACAACACATCCTCTGCCTTCCAGACATTTTATTAGTTTAAAACTGCCATGATCCATGAGCAAATAGTTTTCTAAAGTTTGTAAGTGTTTATTAGGAATAACCACTGTGAAGTTGTTCTGTACTTCGCTATTGGCAGATACTGTTTGGAAACAAAATGAGATTCTTAAAAGGGTTCAGACACATTTTCATTGCATACCACTAGTTCAAATAGCTAAGGAAATTTTCTCTTATTGCTCTTCTCAAGCCTACCTTTTGTTTTTACTGTTATTAAGTTGCACCATATGATACCAAAAAATGTTCCTGATTTTATTCTCCAGTTATAATTCTGAATCTATCATGCTCTCTGACACCTCAAAAAGAATAATCTGATTTTAAAAGGCATAATGAGGCACAAACAAAAATAACATTCACATTGTCTCTCTCTGCAAAAAGCTTTCCGGTTTCCAATTTGCTGATCCCTTTTGTAAAACAGTTCATCATATAAGATTAAAAAGTCCTAAGACTCCCAGTGGACCAGATCCTCATTCTCCTCAAAGAAAGCCGTCGAGAATATTCTTCATTAAAGAGATGTGGGGGCCATGGAGCAGAACAAACATCTGGGCCACATATGTAGTGAACATGGATGGATATGCATAATAAAAATATTTCTGCACTCACCATGCGGTAGCGGCACTGAAAAGACCCTAACCGCCTCAATAATTCTTTTACACAGTCTGGTGCAATGTTAGCCTGTGGACAGTTGACCATCACCATGGTCTAGCGCAGACTACTAAAGCGGTGCTCCTTGCTGACGTTCCCTCACATTCAAGGCTTTCAGCAGCTACAAAACTCACCTGCTCGAATATGCCAGCCTTAGGTTCCTATAAAACTGAAACCTCTGGGTGATGTTTGACCATTCCAAACTAGTCACTCACTAGCTATCTCATTCAGGCCTCTTAAGTATAAGATTACAACACTGAATTAGATCTCAAGTTCTTAAATGGCTAATATAGGACCCATGCTGATTGAATTAGGATTGATACAGTCTTTTTCATTCTATTTCTGCTCACCTTCGTCTTTCTGGGTCTACCTCAGATTCCGCTGCTGCCATTAAATCATTTCTTATTTCCCCTACCATATATTTCTTCCTCTTTTGAATCTCTGAAGTATGTTGTGGTTCCCATAGGGCACATATGATGCTGTTCGGCCTCGTCTGGGGCTTATGTTCGCATGGAGGTAATAATAGCACCTACTTCGTATGGTTGTTATGAAGGTTATATCAGTAAATACATGGGAAGCTCTTAGAACAGTGTCTCACACATAGTACACGCTGTAGAAGTGCTAGCTGCTAACATCATCATCACTTGCAATATTTAGAAGGCCTTTCACACTTCACATTTATAAAGGAATTTGTGTTTTCTTCTAGAACTTTCATGGTTTGGGGTTTTTTAACATTTAAAGATTTGATCCATCTGCTGTTTTAGTCTGATAAACAGGGTGAAGTATAGAACTCTTTATTTCTCCACATGGCTACTCTCATTTATTAAGTCTCACATTAATTAATGAATGTAATTAACAATTACATTTATTAAGTACTCCCATTGATTTGAGGTGCCACTTTTATCACACACTAAATTCCTGTAGGTATTTTGAGTCTCTTTTATATGGCAGAATGACTCAACTCTTAGAGCTTTAAAGTTTGTTTCAGTATCTGATAGGGATAGCCTCCCCCCAACACTGATCTCCTCTGGTGACCCTTGCTTCTTTGTTTTCCTAAATGAACTTTAGAATTAGTACATATAATCTGGGGCAGTGGGAAAGACCAACAAAAACCCTGGGATGCTGTTACCTTTATGAACATCTATCTGTTCTTGAACTTTCCCAAGCACATACTTTGTCTTTACATTTGTTCCAAGTGTACTTTTCTGTGTATCAGGAGTATTTGTTCATATGGGTCTCTCATATTTTCTTGTTGAGTTTATTTCTAAATATTTTACCTTTTTGCCGCTATTTTAATAAGCCTTTTCCTCAATTATGTCTTCTGTTTGTATACATGAATACTACTTTTCTTTTTTAGCATAGTGTGTTAACATCAGCTATCTTCCTAAACTATCTTACTATATATTGTAGTTTTTCAGCTGGATTTCTTGGGTTTTCTAGGCATATAATCACATCATCTGCAAATAGTATAGTTCCACATTCTCCTTTACAATTTTTATACCTGCCTCTTATACAATCTTATGCCTTTCTCTTATACAATTCAATTATGTAATTTCTTATGTAACATATAATTATTATAATCTTATATAACCACTTTCTTTTATATAAATGGGTTGTATAATATCCCGAGCCATTGAGTATGATGGTGGGAATCTTTGTCTTGGCATCTGACTTTAGGAAATATCTCCAGATCTCCCAATTAAGTTAGATGTTGGCTTTCAGGCTGAGATATATCTATTTTATTAAGTTAATGAAGTGTCTCTTGATTCCTTTTGTATTACATATTTTTAAAAGAATAGGTATTTAATTTTGTCAACTGACTTTTCAGAGTCTGTGGAGAGGATCATTATTTTTCTCCTTAGATTTATAATATGATGAAAAATACTAACCTCATCCTAATATTGAACCATTCTTGCATTTCTGGCATAAATCTTCTATAGACATACATGATTCTGTAACAGTGGGATTCTGTTTGCTAATATTTTATTATTTTTTGCACTAGTATTTGTAAGTGAGCTCCTTCTGTAGTTTTTTTTGCACAATCTTTTCCTAGATGCATTATTTCATAAAGAGATAGCAAAACAATGATACTATAATTCTGCCACTTATTTACCATTCATTATTAAATGGGATGCTTCTCTAAGGAGAAACTTTTTTTCATCAACTGTTTGGTTATACTGAGGTCTAGCTTATACTGAAAAGGCAGGTTAAATGCTCCATTTACTATTTTTTAAAATAGAGTTGCTTTCCCTGTATTCTTCAAAGAAAATCAGTGAGGTTTTATGGATTTCCTTTGGTATTTCTATGAACTCATGGATTTTTTACTTGATGTGTTTTAGTCATTGCCATTATTTTTTTTTTAAGATTTTATTTATTTGACAGAGATAGAGGGCACAAGCAGGGGGAGTGACAGGCAGGGGGAGAGGGAGCCCAATGTGGGACTCGATCCCAGGACCCCAGGATTATGACTGAGCCAAAGGCAGACACTTAGCTGTCTGAGCCAGCCAGGCATCCCCTTTTTGATGCTCTACTTGTCCCATTTTTGGCCAGTGAAAGTTGCTTAGCTTGGCATCAGAGTCTTTGATGGTATGATGGTATTCCTCCTTTTTTGTGGATCAAGGTTTCCAGATTCATCTTGCATAACTTACTTTCTCCTCTGGGCAGAACAGTCAGGTCTTCATATTCACCCCCGCTCAGCCATTAGATTTTGTCCTACAAGAAAATGCATGACCTTGACCTTGGCAAGGCAACTCAGCTGAGGCTGAACCAGCAGAACCAGCGGTTGGGGGCTCTGTATTGACAGCACTCACCAGAGCTGGGTCTTCAGTCCTTCCTAGAAGGAGAGCTGAGTAAAGTGTCCCTCTATTCACCATACATGTAAATGTTTAGACACGTGAGTGGGGTCCCCAGGAAGACCGCTATAGTATTTAACCAACATTTATTATGTGTTATAGCAGTATTGAAAGGGTAAGCAGAAGAGCCCACAAAGGGAATGGAGAAGAAAGACCAAACAGGTTGAAAGAAAACCAGGAAACCATAGTATTACCCAAATCTATTTCTTCAAATTTTCCTCACCGCTGTGTCTCCTTTGCATCTACTATAGTGCCTGGCCCATAGAAAGAATTGAATAATGATTTAGTAAATAAATGAATGGTCAACCATGTCGAATTCCACAAAAGACTGAGCTTAATCATGGAAAAATATTCATTTGTTCTGTTGAAACAGAGGTGATGGTAATCATGGTGCAAGAAGGGCAGAAGCTACAATGGGTTGAGAAGTACAAGGTGGTCAGGCGGTAAAGAAAGCCCATGCACTTGTTTGCCCTGGTAGTAGCTTGGCTAAAGATGAGAGACTTCGTGGTGTTTAGAAAGGAGGGGAAGGGGGGCAAGGAAATTTTCTTAGTTTAGGGTTTTTGTTGGTTTCATTCATTTTTGTTTGTTTTGCTCTGCTTCTTGAATTGGAAGAGGCCTAAGAATATTTACAGGCTAATGGAAAAAAGCAAGTGGAGGGGGTAGGGGCAGTATTTCATAGTGAAGAGAAAGGGTAAGGTTTTAAATTGTTATTTTATTTCATTATTTTTTAAAGTAAGCCGTATGTGAAATGTGGGGCTTGAACTCACAATCCCAAGATCAAGAGTCACATACTCTACCAACTGAATCAGCCAGGCACTCTGAAACAGCAAGATTTTTGAAGCAAGACTCCTGAGGAGGCAAAAGCAGTTAAGAACTATAGCACAGGCTGAGAGATCAACCTGAGCGGAAGGAAGGCCAACATTTCTATAGAGATAGGAGGAAAAAGAAAGCAACATGGCAGACATTTACCAAGTTCTTCCATAAAGCATAAGAATGATAAATCTAGAGCTAGGTGTCATAGGTAATATTAGTAGTCTTTAATGTATACTAATACTAGCTCTCCTTTTTTTGTAATGTGTAGAGGGAATGTTTTTTCTAATAGTTTATTACATTAGTATATATTAATATTTTGTTGAGACAGATTAGAACTAAAACAAAGTCCCTTCTCTAAAACGGTCATAGTAGATCAGAGAGATGGCCCCACCAGGACTCAGAAGACCCAGGTTCTGGTCTCAGCAAGATGATATATGGTTCTGGGTCCACAGAAATAATTGGCCTTTATGAACTGGACACCTTTATAAGATATTTAAGAGATATAAAAAGAACATATGTTGATTAGCTATTAAGTGGGAAGTGAGAGGAAAAATTAAGAATGACTCCAAGTTTCTAATTTTATTTTATTTTTTTATTTTTGAGAGAGACAGAGAGAGAGTGCTACAGAGGAGCAGAGAGAGAGAGGGAGAGAGAGATTCTTTAAGCAGACTCCATGCTCAGAGCATGGAACCCAGTGCAGGGCTCAATTTCATGTCTCTAAGATCATGACCTGAGCCAAAATCAAGACTCAGATGCTGCTTAACTGACTGAGCCACCCAAGCACCCCAGCCAACTTTCTAATTTTAAATAACTGGATGGATGGTAGAAATACTAGAGAGAAAATAATTATGAATTATTAGATATATTGAGATAATTTATATATTCAATCTACCTGTGAATTAAACACATTCTATAAAAGACATTAATACTAGGAAACTGATACTGAAAATATGGAATGTATAGATTAAATGATAATTAGCTATAATGGGAAGCCAAACTATAGTACAGTTTAATAGCAAGTAAGGTAAGTAGTAGAAAAATAAAATAATCCTACGGTGAAGTTAAGAGAAATGGCAGGAGTAGATATAGAGGATTCTTAATGATTTAAATTTTCCTATATTCTTATTTATCCCAAGGTGCCACTGGTCTTGTTATTTAACTCACCCATTATTTCTTCTGAAACAATTGCATTACAGTAAGAGTAGGTAAATATAACCCTGAAGTACTATAGATCACTGAAACATTGGTTGTTTTTAAAAAAAAAAAAAGAAGTATCAAATCAAGTGAGTTTCTAGATTGCTGTTCTCCTGGGCACTGGTTCATCATTCAGAGCTGTCAAAGGGTCTTGTCACTCGCAAGCTCCTATGACTCGCGGGACTAATTGTTTGCAGCCCAAAGCATTGTATGGCCCACTTGTTAAGGCATCAAGAAAAGCATCTTCTGAATTATCTGATCACTCTAATTCTCCTTATTAATGGCACAATAATGGTGTTTTAAATTCCTTTGTTTTATGTAAGTAATTCTCACTCACCTGCTGGGTTCTAATCAAGTACTCACTTCACCAACGGATGATTCAAACTATTTTTAGACCATCTGTCTTAGTGATTTTCCGATGCATTTTTAAGCTATTCACATTTTTTATAACATTCAATAAAAAGCATAAAAACCATCTTGACCTTTGATCCAAACATCTCAAAACTCCATAAACTTGAAGTCTTTCCCAAATTTCCCCACCTGTAGTGACCTGGGCACCTTCAAAACTCTCGAGAGCTCTTCTGAATGGCTCCTTTATCACAGGTTCCGCTGCCTGGAACGATCTTCAGTTTTCCATTGTTTACCTTGTCTTTCTAACTAGCTTGAAGACCTCTAAGGGCACAAACTGTCTTATACCTTTTTTTAAATTTTTTTATATTTTTAACATTCCTAGTGCATAGCATAATACTCTGCATATTTTTTCAAATGTGATCAAACACTTACTGATACTATAACAAGGTGGGATGGCATTAGGGTTAAGAGAAGAGCCTCTGGAAGTATGCTGCTTGGCCTGAAATGCCAGGTCTCCTCTGTAGGAGCCCTGTGACTTTGGACAAGTTCTCTAATCAACCTACTCCTTGGTTTTCTCAACTGTTAAATAGGGATAATGTTGTAGCCATTCAATGAATTGTTAGAGGAAGAAAGAAACAGGTTAATATATGGCAATAATTTAGATCAAATGCTTGCCATACAGAAAATACCATGTAAATGTTTGCTTGACAATGATAATGACCTTTCTTCAGCCCTTTTGAGCTTAATTTATTCAATAATGCAACACGGTTGTACATAATATACATTAACCAGTGTTTCCTCCAGAAAAAAAAATCAGGAGCATCTTCTCCACTTTTATTTTTCAAGAGTTAGCTACAACTGACCCCAAGACATCTATGAACAGACTAACATTAATGCTAGATTGGCAGGACAGTCTGATTAGCTACTTGGTGACTTGTTGGAATGTAAAGTAATAGTGGACATTCTCCAAATGAATACCTTTTTTTTTTTTTATAAACATATAATGTATTATTAGCCCCAAGGGTACAGGTCTGTGAATTGGCAAGTTTGCACACTTCACAGCACTCACCATAGCACATACCCTCCCAATGTCCATAACCCTACCACCCTCTCCCTACCCCCTTCCCCCCAGCAACGCACAGTTTGTTTTGTGACATTAGGAGTATCTTATGGTTTGTCTCCCTCCCGATCCCATTTGTTTCATTTATTCGTTTCCTACCCACCAAACCCCACACGTTGCATCTCCACTTCCTCATATCAGGGAGATCATATGAAAGTTGTCTTTCTCTGATTGACTTATTTCGCTCAGCATAATACCCTCTAGTTCCATCCACATTGTCGCAAATGGCAGGATTTCTTTTTTGATGGCTGCATAGTATTCCATTGTATATATATGCCACATCTTCTTTATCCATTCATCTGTTGATGGACATCTAGGTTCTTTCCATAGTTTGGCTATTGTGGACATTGCTGCTATAAACATTCAGGTGCATGTGCCCCTTCGGACCACTACATTTGTATCTTTAGGGTAAATACCCAGTAGTGCACTTGCTGGGTCATAGGGTAGTTCTATTACCAACTTTTTGAGGAACCTCCGTGCTGTTTTCCAGAGTGGTTGCACCAGCTTGCATTCCCACCAACGGTGTAGGAGGATTCCCCTTTCTCTGCATCCTTGCCAGCATCTGTCTTTTCCTGACCTGTTAATTTTAGCCATTCTGACTGGTGTGAGGTGGTATCTCATTGTGGTTTTGATTTGTCTTTCCCTGATGCCAAGAGATGTGGAGCACTTTTACATGTGTCTGTTGACCATTTGGATGTCTTCTTTGGAGAAATATCTGTTCACGTCCTCTGCCCATTTCTTGATTGGATTATTTGTTCTTTGGGTGTTGAGTTTGATAAATTCTTTACAGATTTTGAGTACTAGCCCTTTATCTGATATGTCGTTTGCAAATATCTTCTCCCATTCTGACAGTTGTCTTTTGGTTTTGTTAACTGTTTCCCTTGCTGTGCAAAAGCTTTTATCTTGATGAAGTCCCAATAGTTCATTTTTGCCCTTGCTTCCCTTGCCTTTGGCGATGTTCCTAGGAAGAAGTTGCTGCGGCTGAGGTCAAAGAGGTTGCTGCCTGTGTTATCTTCAAGGATTTTGATGGATTCCTTTCTCACATTGAGGTCCTTCATCCATTTTGAGTCTATTTTCATGTATGGTGTAAGGAAATGGTCCACTTTCATTTTTCTGCATGTGGCTGTCCAATTTTCCCAGCACCATTAGTTGAAGAGGCTATCTTTATTCCATTGGACCTTCTTTCCTGCTTTGTCGAGGATTAGTTGACCATAGAGTTGAGGATCTATTTCTGGGCTCTCTATTCTGTTCCATTGATCTATGTGTCTGTTTTTGTGCCAATACCATACTGTCTTGATGATGACAGCTTTGTAATAGAGCTTAAAGTCTGGAATTGTGATGCCACCAACTTTGGCTTTCTTTTTCAATATTCCTCTGGCTATTCGAGGTCTTTTCTTGTTCCATATAAATTTTAGGATTATTTGTTCCATTTCTTTGAAAAAAGTGGATGGGATTTTGATAGGGATTGCATTAAATGAGTAGATTGCTTTAGGTAGCATAGACATTTTCACAATATTTGTTCTTCCAATCCATGAGCATGGAACATTTTTCCATTTCTTTGTGTCTTCCTCAATTTCTTTCATGAGTACTTTATACTTTTCTTGAATACAAATTCATTGCCTTTTTGGTTAGGTTTATTCCTAGGTATCTTATGGTTTTGGGTGCAATTGTAAATGGGATTGACTCCTTAATTTCTCTTTCTTCTCTTTTGTTCTTGGTGTATAGAAATGCAACCGATTTCTGTGCATTGATTTTATATCCTGACACTTTATTGAATTCCTGTACAAGTTCTAGCAGATTTGGAGTGGAGTCTTTTAGGTTTTCCAGATAAGATATCATATCATCTGCAAAGAGTTATAGTTTGACTTCTTCTTTGCCAATTTGAATGCCTTTAATTTCTTTTTGTTGTCTGATTGCTGAGGCTAGGACTTCTAGTACTATGTTGAATAGCAGTGGTGATAATGGACATCCCTGCCGTGTTCCTGACCTTGAAAAGCTCTCAGTTTTTCTCCACTGAGAATGATATTCATGGTGGGTTTTTCATAGATGGCTTTGATGATATTGAGGTATGTACCCTCTATCCCTACACTTTGAAGAGTTTTGATCAGGAAAGGATGCTGTACTTTGTCAAATGCTTTTTCAGCATCTATTGAGAGTATCATATGGTTCTTGTTCCTTCTTTTATTAATGTATTGTATTACGTTGATTGATTTGCGGATGTTGAACCAAACTTGCAGCCCTGGAATAAATCCCACTTGATCGTGGTGAATAATCCTTTTAATGTACTATTGGATCCTATTGGCTAGTATTTTGGTGAGAATTTTTGCATCTGTGTTCATCAAGGATATTGGTCTGTAATTCTCTTTTTTGATGGGATCCTTGTCTGGTTTGGGGATCAAGGTAATGCTGGCCTCATAAAATGAGCTTGGAAGTTTTTCTTCCATTTCTATTTTTTGAAACAGTTTCAGGAGAATAGGTATTAGTTCTTCTTTAAATCTTTGGTAGAATTCCCCTGGGAAGCCGTCTGGCCCCGGGCTCTTGTTTTTGGGGAGATTTTTGATGACTGCTCCAATCTCCTTACTGGTTAGGGGTCTGTTCAGGTTTTCTATTTCGTCCTGGTGCAGTTGTGGTATTTTGTATGTCTCTAGGAATGCATCCATTTCTTCCAGAGTGTCAAATTTGCTAGCATATAGTTGCTCATAATATGTTCTTATAATTGTTTGTATTTCTTTGGTGTTGGTTGTGATCTTTCCTCTTTCATTCATGATTTTATTTATTTGGGTCCTTTCTCTTTTCTTTTTGATAAGTCTGGCCAGGGGGTTATTAATCTTATTAATTCTTTCAAAGAACCATCTCCTAGTTTCATTGATTTGTTCTATTGGTTTTTATGGGTTTTTTGTCTTGTTTTGTTTTGTTTTGGGGGGTTTGTTTTGTTTTGTTTTGTTTTGTTTTTTGGTTTCTATTTCATTGATTTCTGCTCTGATCTTTACGATTTCTCTTCTCCTGCTGGGTTTAGGCTTTCTTTCTTGTTCTTTCTCCAGTTCCTTTAGGTGTAGGGTTAGGTTGTGTGTTTGAGACCTTTCTTGTTTCTTGAGAAAGGCTTGTACTGCTATATATTTTCCTCTCAGGACTGCCTTTGCTGTGTCCCACAGATTTTGAACCATTGTGTTTTCATTATCATTTGTTTCCATGAATTTTTTCAAGTCTTCTTTAATTTCCTGGTTCATTCTTTAGTAGGATGCTCTTTAGCCTTCATGTATTTGGGTTCTTTCCAAATTTCCTCTTGTGATTGAGTTCTAGCTTCAGAGCATTGTGGTCTCAGAATATGCAGGGAATGTTCCCAATATTTTGGTACCAGTTGTGACCTGATTTGTGCTCCAGGATGTGATCTATTCTGGAGAATGTTCCATGTGCACTAGAGAAGAATGTGAATTCTGTTGCTTTGGGATGGAATGTTCTGAATGTGTCTGTGATGTCCATCTGGTGCAGTGTGTCATTTAAGGCCTTTATTTCCTTGTTGATCTTTTGCTTGGATGATCTGTCCATTTCAGTGAGGGGAGTGTTAAAGTCCCCTACTGTTATTATATTATTGTCAATGTGTTTCTTTGATTTTGTTATTAATTGGTTTATATAGTTGGCTGCTCCCATGTTAGGGGCATAGATATTTAAAATTGTTAGATCTTCTTGTTGGACAGACCCTTTGAGTATGATATAGTGTCCTTCCTCATCTCTTATTATAGTCTTTGGCTTAAAATCTAATTGATCTCATATAAGGATTGCCACCCCAGCTTTCTTTTGATGTCCATTAGCATGGTAAATTGTTTTCCACCCCCTCACTTTAAATCTGGAGGTGTCTTTGGGTCTAAAATGAGTTTCTTGTAGATAACATATTGATGGGTTTTGTTTTTTTATCCATTCTGATACCCTTTGTCTTTTGATTGGGGCATTTAGGCCATTAACATTCAGGGTAACTATTGAGAGATATGAATTTATTGCCATTGTATTGCCTGTAAGGTGACTGTTACTCTATATTGTCTCTGTTCCTTTCTGATCTACTACTTTTAGGCTCTCTCTTTGCTTAGAGGACCCCTTTCAATATTACCTGTAGAGCTGGTTTGGTGTTTACAAATTCTTTTAGTTTTTGTTTGTCCTGGAAGCTTTTTATCTCTCTTTCTATTTTCAATGATAGCCTAGCTGGATATAGTATTCTTGGCTGCATGTTTTTCTTGTTTAGTGCTCTGAATATATCATGCCAGTTATTTTCTGGCCTGCCAGGTCTCTGTGAATAAGTCTTTGCCAATCTAATATTTTTATATTTTTACCATTGTATGTTACAGACTTCTTATCCTGGGCTGGTTTCAGGATTTTCTCTTTGTTGCTAAGTCTTGTAAGTTTTACTATTAGATGATGGGATGTGGACCCATTCTTATTGATTTTGAGGGGGGGTTCTCTGTGCCTCCTGGATTTTGATGCTTGTTCCCTTTGCCATATTAGGGAAATTCTCTACAATAATTCTCTCCAATATACCTTCTGCTCCCCTCTCTCTTTCTTCTTTTTATGGAATCCCAATTATTCTAATGTTGTTTTGTCTTATGGTGTCACTTATCTCTCGAATTCTCCCCTTGTGGTCCAGTAGTTGTTTGTCTCTCTTTTGCTCAGCTTCTTTATTTTCTGTCATTTGGTCTTCTATATCACTAATTCTCTCTTCTGCCTCATTTGTCCTAGCAATAAGAGCCTCCATTTTTTATTGCACCTCATTAATAGCTTTTTTTAAATTTCAACTTGGTTAGATTTTAATTCTTTTATTTCTCCAGAAAGGGCTTTTATTTCTCCAGACAGGGTTTCTCTAATATCTTCCATGCCTTTTTCGAGCCCAGCAAGCACCTTGAGAATCGTCATTCTGAACTCCAGATCTTACATATTACCAATGTCCATATTGATTAGGTCCCTGGCCTTCATTACTGCCTCTTGTTCTTTTTTTGTGGTGAGTTTTTTGGCCTTGTCGTCTTATCAAGATAAGAATATATGAAGGAGCAAATAAAATACTAAAAGGGTGGCAAAGACCCCAGGAAATGTGATTTAACCAAATCAGAAGAGACCCCAAATCATGGGTGGGGGAGAGAGGGGGTAAATAAAAGTTCAGGGAAAAAAATTTTTTAAAAGGAAAAATATAAAAAAGAAAAATATATATATATATATATATATATTAGAGTGGTGAATAGAACAGGGTCACCCACTTAATTCTGGGAGTATTTTGGTCTCTTAGAAGAAACTACCTCCCAAAATTTTAAAGAATGAAAAACATATATAAGGGTAAACACAATGAAGGGATGGAATATGACTATAAAGATGAAAAAAAATTTTTTTTAATTTCTAAAGAAGGAGTTGATAAGTTGGTTGGGAGAATAAAGAAAAAGAAAATGGAGAGAATTTGCTCAGGCTAGAGACTAGAACAAAGCCCCGTGCTAGATTTAGGGTATATTTTGATCTATTAGAAGAAGTTGTATCCCAGATTTTTTTAGAAGAAAAAATCCTATGTGTATACAAAAAATAAAGTTAGATACAATGAAGGATAAAATATGACTATAATAATGAAGGTTCAAAAAAGGTTTTTTTTGGAAAGGTATTGTTAAGATAAACTTCCAGAAAGTGGTTGATTTTCTGTTTCTAGAATTGCTGCTCTTCTTCTCTTTGATCTCCTGTTGGATTTGTAGGTGCTCGGAATGGTTTGATAAGCTATCTAGCTGATCTCCTGCTACCTGATGTCATCTCAGCCTGCTACTTCTCCACCATCTTGATTCCTCCTCCCCACCCCCTTTTTTTAAATTTAGAGTAGGCTCCACACCAGCGTGGAACCCAGTGTGGGGCTTGAACTCACAACCCTGAGATCAAGATTTGAGCTGAGGTCAGGAGTCAGACACTTAACCGACTGAGTCACCCAGGCACCCCAGATGAATACCATTTTAAACAAAGGAACCTAACCAATATAGAGGCTTAATATACTATTAAAATACAGACCAAAGCAGTGTAAAACACTATGATAAAAAAATACTGTAAAGTCTTTCAAGCCCACCTTTAGCAGCACTGTTAGTAGTACTTCTGGAATATGGCAGATCAAAATGATTATTGTAGGAAAGAGAGGAAAGGGGTCAGGAAGAAAAGTGAAAGAAGATAAAGAGGCCAAAGAATGGTCCCAAATACTGTAAAAGATCACACTGAAATAATGTAGAGATAAAAACAAAGTATTAGTTTTCATCTCTTACTCCCCAAAATATCCAAAAGAATAGATAATGTTTAGAGATATGAATATGAGAGTATACAAGAAGAAAATAGGGAAAAATTATAAATGAGAAAAGAAAATATTGAAATAGACATGAGGCTCTAATACCATTTAAGCAAAGAGATAGCCTTGACAGTCTTAAGTTTTGATACCACATTTTCTGAAACATTCTGTGGTCAAATGTATTTTTAAGAACCAGAAACAGAAGATTATTGCAGTGGGAACTTTTAAAATTATTCCTCATGAACTTCCTTTGTTTTGTCTATCAAAAAAATCATATATATTCAGTGAATAAAACTTGAAATAAGTGCTCAGGCACATATGTACACATGTATATACATGCATGCTCACACACACATGCAAAAAAACTATAAGCCCTTTACATCTAACCTTTATATACACTATGGTGTTTGCCTTTCAGTGTTTGGTGTTTTATTTATTTTTATTTAGGCACGCATCAATGAACTATTACACAAATACTATTACAAAGTGAGTTTAAATGTTTCATTATCCTATTCATTTTTAAATCATTTCTTATTATAGAAATGAAACTATTTAGAGGCACCTTGGTGACTCAGTAGGCTAAGCATCTGACTCTTGGTTTCAGTTCGGGTCCTGAGCTCAGGGTCAGGAGATGGAGCCCTGCAGCTGGGCTCTGCACTCAGTGGGCAGTCTGCTTCTCTCCTTCTCCCTCTGCCCCTCCTCCCACTCACACCTGCTCTCTCACGCTCTCTAAAATAAATAAATAAATAAATCTTTTAAAAAAATGAAACTGTAGGAGAGGTGTTCTTGTGCCTCAAGATAGATAAATGGATGTTCAGATAGAAATACCTCCAGCCACCTTTTTTCATGCTGCATAAATAAAATTGTTCTTTGATTGCTGGCTAAGGTCACTACTTCAGAACTTGGAACTATTTTCATCTCTGTGTGTTCCGGTGAAGTCAATCATTGTGCATTAAGTATTCAGGACTATACTGCAGCACAGGGAGAAATGGCAGAAGAATTTTGACAAACTGAAGGGATCTGCCACACGCAGACAGGAACAGGGAATGTGTATTTCTGAGCAAGTGCCTTCTGAGCCAGAGCTCCCAAAAAGTGTGTTCACCTTCTCACTCCTCTAATGGACAGTCACTGCCAGTCGCTGGTTTTCCTCATTCCAGACCAGTGTGATTTACATACAGAGGACCTTCAGCTAAAGGACACTAGGAAAACAAAACAAAACAAACAAACAAACAAACAAAAAGAAAAACAGAACTCACTGTGAGTGCCAAACGTATAAAACATAATACCCCTCTTGCTATGAAATCTAAAATCTGTCACTATGAAATGCATGTGTGTACCCAACAGGCCAAAAGAAAATTTACCCAAAAAAATGTTAAAAGAGGTTATCTCTACATAAAGATAGATTTATAGGTGATTTGGGTTTTCTTCTTTATAAATTTCTGATATTGCAGAAAGAGAATATTATAAGAAGACAGAATAATAATTATTTTAATAGCCTAGGAAAGAAAGGAGATTAAGGTAAAATTAGTCATAAGGTTAGTGTTACTATAATTAGAGCTCAACAGAAACCTTTGTCTCACAGTCCTTAAAATTCAAAGTTCTTACCAAGAAAAGAAAAAAGGACAAACTCAAAATTCATTAAAAAATAATTCATTGTAGGGGCGCCTGGATGGCTCGGTCAGTTAAGTGTCTGCCTTTGGCCCAGATCATGATCTCAGGGTCCTGGAATCCGGCCACGCATCGGGTTCACTGCTCAGTGGGGAATCTGCGTCTTCCTCTCACTCTCCCTCTGTGCTCTCATACTCTCTCAAATAAAAAACTCTTTAAAAAAATAATTCATTATAGAAAAAGCTTTTCAGTGTTTTTGTTTTATTTATGTTAACATTTGTCAAGTTCTAACTAGGCTTATAACTCAATTCCTAAAGTTCTTGGTTTATCAGTATGCTTCAGTTAGCCCAGATTAACAATTGTGAAAGATTCCTATTTATTGGCACTAGTTTGAAATAAACTGAGTTGGGTTTTTAAGAGAAAGGAGACAGAGAGGAAAAGTCTAATTCCCAGGATTGATGAAAAAGATATCTAGCCAAAGATAGCTTTCTGATAAAATACTATGCATTTAGGAAGTGATAGAAAGTAAGGTTTTTTTGAGAAATGACCCCTAAAATAAGAAAATAATTAAATTAATATTTAACAATTAAAATTTAAAAACTAAATTCAGGAACCCTAAGACAACTTCTATCCTGAAAAATCATTAGGAAGTTAATAGCTTGATAAAGATATCATTAATTAATTATTATTAATAAAATAGATTCGGTTAATAAAATAGATTCGATTCTTTCTGAGTTGTTTATATTTTGTTAAATAGAATCATATATGCTATTTACCATAATTTCCAACTACATTAAGTCTCAGAGTCGTCTGTGCCTAGGGGATTTTCTTTTTTATGTTGTTTTTTATTATTGTAGCTTTTTTTTTTTTAAAGATAGGTAGTATTTTCATTTATTTATTTATTTTTAAAGATTTTATTTATTTATCTGACAGCACGAGATCACAAATAGGCAGAGAGGCAGTCAGAGAGAGAGAGGAGGAAGCAAGCTCCCTGCCAAGCAGAGAGTCCAATGCGGGACTCGATCCCAGGACCCTGAGATCATGACCTGAGCCAAAGGCAGAGGCTCAACCCACTGAACCACCCAGGCGCCCTACTGTAGCTTTTTATTTAGTTTTTTGGTTCCATTTATACCAAATTTAAGTTCAATTATTTCTTCAGTGGTTCTCACAATGAGCTTTCTTCAGGGAAGAATGACGGTGAGACCTAATCACATTCTCCTTGCATTGCTGTGATGAGATTTATATTTAGACCAGGTATATTTTCAATCTTGTTTCCTTTAAAGTTGAATGTGGATAGGTCTAGCAGGCCATGAATCAACTCTGGGAGCCTTCCTTTTGACTTTTCATTTACACCCCCCGTTTTGCCTGTGAAATGTCCTGGTAAGAAACACAGCCCAAGCCTCATACCAACAAAGGGAGGATAGTGAGGAGAGAAGACCCAATTTGGAGGTCTTATACTGGGGACAGGTGAGGCCCTATCTGCTGTTTGTTTCACCTTAATCTCAGCAATTAGAATTTCCTCCACTTTTTGAGGGATTTTTAGTGTATAAATTATGGCCTAGATTAAACAGTTACTCTGCTAATTCTTACAAGGACCACATTTTCTTTGAGAAAAGAAGGAAAACTGAATGATGCTAGAGTTGCTATGAAACACTGACTAGAAAAGTCTGTCCTGAGGTCTCTGAAATATTTGCTTCACGAATTTACCCAACATTGCCTTCATGTGTCCTTGGTCCTCTTTGCATTTTTGCCGGGAGTCCAATTCCCACATCAATAAGAGATTGCCAGCCCTGGGGTCTCATGATAAAGACAAGTTGTGTACACACACGCCCCACAGCCCAAAGCAGGACCCTTCCATCTGGGCCTCCCCTGAGGAGGGCTGGCCAGCTGGACCGTGGACACATCCCCCAACACTGCACTACATCATCTGACCCGGTTTCCCTCCTTGCTTCAGATTTCAGGCATCTCTGCCTGGGCCCCAGTCTGTTTAAACTCACACTAGCACTTCAACAAAACCGTCATAGCTTTATAACACTTTTCAAACGTAAAGTTTTCAAGGATTTTTTTTTTTCTTAGAGTAGCACATATATTGAAATAGCCATATAGCTTTGCCCAGTAATAAATAACTCCTTGGAAAAAAAGAAGTGCTTAAGATGGATATTCTGCAAAACTCCAGAATTATTTTGAAATCACATTTTTATCTACCATTTTTAGAGCCCATTTGATTTATCCCAGCTTGGCATATTAGAATAGACATGGGGATACAAACAGCCTGATAGTTAAAATTTTGTCTGCATATGAATCTCCTCTGGCTCCCTCCTCTGCCAGGAAAATTTTTCCTGTTGTCAGTCAACTGATCCTAATATCTTCTTGGAACAGAGCAAACATTTTAAAGTGCAAAGCAAAAGTCCTCCCCCAGCCCTGGAGAGAAAACTTTTTTTTTTTTTTCCTTGAGCTGTTGCTGTCTTTAAGAGAAATGACTTTAGCTGGTTCAGTCAGATGATAGCGGACACACTCAGCTCCATATAAAGGAAAATATTTGAACACCAGTACCATTGATTTCCGGGAAGGTTTATTTGGATAACATTTGTTTAAGAAGATAATCTGAGTCATAAATTGCATAGTGAGTAAATCCCTCTTAAGCAACAGCAGAAGCATAGTTTTGTTATTTTGAACTTCATATCTTTACTCTGAAAAAGTCCTACATTATTATGCATTTTGAAATATTTTATGAACTTCAGAACTCAGGCCTCTCAATCATAGACTAGGTTGCTTTAATTAGCTGATTACTTCCAATTATTTTTAGAATTTTGGTCAAAATGAGTTACTCTGAACCTAAAGAAGAAAATGAAGACACGACTGTATCTTAAACCTTGGTAAAGGGTTTTGTTTTAAGGTAGACAAAGCAAGTCTTCTGCACAGCCTTATGGTTAATGATCTAGAGTCTCTAAACAACTAGTATCCCAACACACATTATTTTAACTGTTGGCTAAACATAAATTGATAGAAAATAGTCACAAGCAAGAATAGAAACTCAGTAGCAATGGTCACTGAAAAGAGATTTAAGCCAAAAAAGCAAATAAACCCCAAAACTATGACAGAATGTCGATAGAACTCTTCATCGATCTTGTATTTTAGAAAAATGAAGTGTGTGTTAGGGATGATACATGGTCTGGATAGGAAAGTCGTTGGAGACTGGTTTAGGATGGGGAAAGAAACACAGGGAACAGCAATACTAGATAGAAAGAATAGGTTCCTGTGAGCTTTTCAAATTTTCATGATCAATTTGGGCTTAAAAGGAATAAAATATTTTGGCTCAATTTAAATAAAGCAGGTGATAGGTGCCCAAAATGAGACTATAGAATTACTTCAGAATTAATCAAGTATTATTTGAAGGATGTTTGGGCAAAAATAGCTATATTATGAAGGGTTCTCCTGAGGAACAAGCCCAATAAGAGATATAGCTATCATCTCTCTCTCTCTCTCTCTCTCTCTATCTACCTATCAAGAGATTTTAAGAAACTGACTTATACAATTGTAGGGGTTAGAAAGTCTGAAATCCATAGGGGAGGCTAACAGGGAAGAATTGAAGTTGCAGTCTTATGGGTCCAAAATCTGTAATGTACGCCAACAGCTGGGAAGCTCAGGCAATGTTTCTATGTTGCAATATTGAGGCCAAATTGCTTTTTCCTCAGGAAACTTCAGGAAACATAGAGCCTTTAACTGATTTGGTGAGGCCCACCCACATTATGAAGGGCAATCTCCTTTATTTAAAGTCTACTGATTATAAATGTTAATCATACCTAAAAACTACTTTTGTAACAACATCTAGACTGTTTAAGTAACTGGGCACTACAGCCCAGCCAAGTTTACACATCACAATAGTTTTAGCAACTATCCTTAACTTTGTAAATTTTGGTTTCTCATTGTGTCTAAGAAGAATGAGATGATGTGTTAAATACTAAGTAGAATGTTAAATAGTATTGGATTTTCCTGTGCCTCTTGGGGGGTGTGTGTATATGTGTGTGTGTGTAAGTTTGTGCCATATGCACAGTATTACTGGTGTGCGTTTCTAACTCACTCTGGTAAAATAAGTATATGCTGCCAGAGCGTTTCTCCTGCAACCTTCCAAAGGAATATAATCTGTATGTCTCAAACACAACAGATGGATATACCTCCAATGATAACATTTAAATAACTCCACTCCAGATTCTGAATAATATGGCTAATATCTTTGAAGGGAAAGGACTTAAACATAAAAGAAAGAAATGATCCATTAGGCTATATGACTTCGGTAACCTAGGCATTGATCTTTTGTCCTTTGTTTTAATACCAGCAAGATAAAAATAATATATTAGAAATTTCATTCATGCCATTGGCATCGATTTTCAAAAGTGACTGCTTATAAACTTTAAATGCTTTGTTTTGTTTCTTTTTTTATTTTTTATTTTTGCTCATGCTTATGTTTGAAGAGTGAGTCATTCATTGGGTGAGTGGTTGATTTTTGAATTCTAATACTTTATTTATCGAGACTCAGGAAAAAAAAAGCACCTACAAATATAAATGGGAATTTAGAGAATGATTTTGAAGAAATGGATCATAGATTTTAGTCGATTTTATTGAAAGTCCCGTATCTTAATAAGGATAAACAATTTCACTGGCTTCTATAAAACAATGCAGTGTGGTTTTTTTCTCTTCGATATTCACCTGTGTATTGCAATTAGATGGTAAATAGCGTGGTTCTTACAGGTGAGAGTTCTGAAATGGGTCTCACAAGGCTAAAATCAAGGTGTCAACAAGCCTGCATTCCTTCCAGAGGCTCTGAGGGAAAATCTGTTTCCTCATCTTTTCCAGCTTCCAGAGGCCACCAGCATTCCCCGGCTCAGGGCCCTTCCCTCCAACTGCATCAAGAAGCAACATCAAGCCACGCCCTTCTCACGGGGCCCTCTCCGGGTCCCTCTCCTCTGCCTTTCTCTTGCACTCCCACCAATATGAGTTCCAAAATAATACGTTTGTGTTGTTTTAAGCCACTAAGTTTGTGGTCATTTTTTGTAGCAGCTCTAGAGAAATTTCTATAAAAGAAAAAGAAAAAAAAAAAGAGACCGCTAAAGTATGAAGAGGATAAAATAATCCTTAAGGATAAAGCTAGAAACTTCTTTGTATGTATTTTCAAGTAAAACAAGTTATTTGACAAAATGAATAAAAAATAAAAATAAATTTTAAATAAATTTTAAAACCCCAAATAAGTTATTTGCCAACTTAGCAAAGAAAAAACAATGCTCATATTCATGAGCTTTGACTATAATAGGGATCGATGTCACTCTGAATACCTATAAAAAGAGATTTAAATATATGCTACCAAATTTAAATATTTAAATTGATAATATGATTCTCTAGGTGGGAGCAATCGAATCACACATGTCTCCCCATCTCGAGGTCAGATGATTAGCAACTTTAATTCCATCTGCAAACATAATTCCTACTTACTTATGTAACCTCACAGATTCACAAGTTCTAAGGTTTAGGACATAGACATTTTTGCAGAGACCATTATTCTAACCTGTGAGTTAATAATTTTTGAAGCTAAGTGATGGGCACATAAGAGTCATTATGCTAATCTATCAATTTTTATAGGTTTTAACTTTTCCAAACTAAAAAGGTAAAACAAACAAATTTAGGACCTTATATAATCCAAGGAATTGTGTCTAGGAGAGTATTCCAAATTCAGTTACAACCTCATTAGTATTCAGCCTCTTGGGAAATTTCCATATTTATTTCTAGTGAGCTATCTGAAAAAGGATAAAATAGTGCAATAATTTGAAAACTTAAAAGTATAAAAATATAGGCATACATTTTGCTTCCAGAAAACAGCCCTTCCCCAGATTTAATCTCCCCCCCAACCCAGAAAAAAGCTTTAAAATAATTTTTAGAAATACTGATTACTCATTACAGATTCTTAGAACTCCTAGGTTTGGAGAGCTCTTTCTTATCATCTGGTTCAGGTGCTCTCTGACATAGAACTTTCTGCCAAGTGATTAACCACATGTTTATTGGACATCTCCAGGGTGGGGGATGGGAGTCATACCCTCCAAACTAGTTTACTTCATCTTTGGACAACTACAATTATTAAGATTTTGTGCCACTGATAACAGCTATAGAGAATAAGTATAATACTACTTCCACATAATAGTCTAGAGATGTTTGAAAGTAGCTCAGATGTCACCCCAAGGCTGAATACCTTTAGTTCTTCTGGACACCCGTGGCGATCCAAAATAGCTAAAGAATAAAGACTGTGTCCCTGTGGACTATTTTATTGGAAGTAAACTTGTCACTTTAAGTGAAAATTCCCTAACAACTCATTTACCTGATAAGTTGAATCATAATACATGGGGAAAATCGAGAGAAGATTTTGCCCATGGCTCTACTCCAAAACCCAGCCTCAGATTTTTCTGGGACTCTTACTTTCCGTAGATAGGCTATTTCAGCTGGGTGGTAAATAACCATTTTTGTCCTGGCATAGTCCTAGACATAACTGCCTGCACATCTATGAGCTGAGAGCACAGATAACTAGATTAGAGGAGATCAGAGGATCTCAAAGTGCAACAGCTGATGTTTCAACCTTCCCTGAAGACCTTTCATTGTGTAAGGACAGTTGAATCTCTGTTCTGTAACTTGAGAGAGGCTGATCTCCTTCCACGTATTAGCAGATTTTAAAACCAAGTTTACTTAAAATGAAATTGCACAGAAATTACAGATTCTACTTTTCATTTTTCTAGTACCTGGTTTGATGAGATTTGCTGAGAAGCTTAAAGTAACACAATTAAACAAGAGGCATGGCCTTAAGATTTAAAGCTTTTAAGTTTATTATTTCAGGAAAGTCTTGGTTCTAATAAGACTTTTGGAGGACCAGAGCCATGCCGCTAGATATCATTGGACGAAAAGGATAGATTCAAAACAGTTAACATGGATATGATCAACTTTTGTCAGGCAGGCCTCAACTGTATGGGTGATTGAAAACAGAAACCAATAAAGGCCCTAGTTGAGACATTTTACCCTGAAAGCTAATCAGCGACTTTTCTGAACTGAGATCTTTTCTCCTTAATGGCTTGTTTTACAGTTTTGTTGACTCTGGGCATAGTAGCTCCTGGTGGGAATCCATTGTGTATTCCATTTTCAGAAAGGATCACCTCTGTTCCCCCAAATCAGAGACTTACAAAACCACTTGACTGTTGACCTGAATCATACACATGCCTGACCAAGTACTTAGTTACTCAGGACATTGTGAGAAACTGGTGACCTTTAGATGTAGTCTACTGAACTATAAGCTGCCACCACACTGTTGTGTTTTCTATCATTTCATAGATCTCTACCAGGAATACTTTCAGATTATGTACAGTTTTTATTAACTTTTGCCTCTGAGGACAGGACTCAGTTATGGGCCAAGAAACACAAGCTCCACACAGACTACTCTCATCTTATCTCTCTAATGTTTACACAAAAATAGAGTCTGATGACTGACACTAGAATTAGCTTCGGTCAGGATGATCTTTTAACATAGCGGTTAATTTTTTCATAGTTTGTGTTCTGTCCCCTCTTCTTATGAACTTGCTGCTAAATAATCTTAGAAGCGGGTCTGGATATACTCAGTTAAAGCTCCTTTATGATAGAGAGTATTTGGCTGATGCAGTTTGGGTCTTGCAAACTCAGAATAGCCAACACAGGTAATTCCTCCTGCTAACTACTCACTGTCAAAAGGAAGAACTGCATGTCAACCATCCTAAAACCAAACTTAGTGTATTCCTTGGAAGAATGCATCTTTTACTTGGCTTAAAAATAACAAGCCAAGCTACAAGTTAAATTATTTCTTTGGATTGGTACAGAAGTCATGAATAAGTCATCTTAGCAAATATCTGGGCAATAGAATTATTAGAGACAGACATTCCTTGAGTGCTTTATTAAGATTGTGTTTTGATGGAGGAGGCATTTGGTTATACCTCCTTTAAAAATTATTTTCAAGTTGGGGCACCTGGGTGGCTCAGCACCTTAAGCACTGACTCTTGATTTCAACTCAGGTCATGATCTCAGAGTCGTGAGATCAAGCCCTACATCAGGCTCCATGCTGAGTGTGAAGACTGCTTGAGATCTTCTTTCTCCCTCTCTCTCTGCCCTTCCCTGTCCCCTGCTCACTCCCTCTCTCCAAAAGAAGAAAAAAAAATTTCAAGTGAAAAGCTTACCAACTATGCTATAAGAAATAGGATATCATGACATCTATCACCCATCTGTCCATCTGAATAAATGACTTCAGAAATAATTATTTTGAAAGATTCTGGCCCAGTGGGTACAATTTCAGCTTACTCAGCATAAGTTGCCATTCTCTCCTCAATTTGTTCGTTAACTTCCACACAATGATAAGTTTATTACACCCTTTCCCTCATCTTTTCTTATCTTTCACCCTCAATTTTATTCATTCTCTATATACTGCTTAAAATTCCATATGTAACTATATCTAATAAATGAGTGAATGGACAGGGGGATGGACAAGTTTGTCCTACTTAAGAATGAACCTAAGCCCTCTTCTGTAGTACAACTTAGTGCTTATTAATACACACTCCTGATGCTCTTTCCAGCCTCATCCCTTGACATTTCTCACTACCCACCCCCCACACACATACACCAGCACATTGAAGTGGTTGCCCCTCCAAAAACTTACCAGTTCCACTTTGGGACACATTTGTTTACCATTTGGAACCTCATATTCTTATCGGAAAAATGGGAAAAATACCTATCTTATAGAGCAGCTGTAAGAATTAAAGCCTTAATTTATGAAAAGCTCATAACATGGCATCTGGCACATAGTAAGTACATAGTAAATGTTACTTGTTATTGTGATTGCCATAGTAGTGATGATCATGTCTTCCCTCAAATCCATGGCTTTACACATTTTTTTTTCTTCTGCCTAAAATACTGCCATGTCCACCTAGCAAATTCATTTTAACCCCTGTAAGAAAAGTTGGGCCCTTCCTTGTCTGTAGGTTAAAACATTTTCATAGACCTTCTGATGTCTTCATGTATTTCTTTTCCCCACTAGATTCTTCAGGTGGGGGACATGATTTCCTTAAGGATGTCCCTGATACTTGGCATGGAGTAGATCATCAATATATGGGAAAGAAAAAAGGGAGGGAGGGAGAGTGAGAGAGAAAGGGGGGAAGGGAGAAAAAGGAAGAAAGGGAAGGGAGAAAAGAAGGAAGGAAGGAAGGAAGGAAGGAAGGAAGGAAGGAAGGAGCAAGCAAATGAATGAATCCAGTCCTCTGGCAGCCATCCTGTCCTCCATCATTCCTGGAAGATCCCCAACAGTGATGCATTGATCTCATTTACAAATTCTGTCAGTGCGCTGATTAACAGTTCCCAAGTTTATCACTCAGGGCATAAATAACTCTGGTTCTGGAAGATATTAATTCATTTGCAGTGACTAATTTGCCTCCTATTTGATGATAATGCCAACTATTGACTAAGGCAAAATCCCTCAGCTTGCCAACCAAAAAAAAAAAAAAATCACTTATTCAGAAAATGGCTCATATAGGAAAGAAGCAGCTGCTTTTGCAATTGACACAAATAAGCCAAAATTTGTTTCTCTAGAAAAAAATTCATCCCAGTGATTCATTTAGCTTCAGTGGTGAGGTTTTGGTGAAGACAAGAGAAGTAGAAAATGAAGGATAAGGGAGTACCAAGAAGGTAAGCATATCAATTTTCTTCATTTGCTTTCTCTTTGGTGATTTTCCCTGTCTAGATTTCCTAAGTTATAGATGCAGAGTTCTTATTGATCGACCCTGTTATACTGGAGAAAGAAAATTCAGTGAGGAAAAATAAAATTAATTGGAAATTGGAAACATTTTCTCATAAAGAGCAACGGTTTTTCTCCCCTGATGTGACAAAAATCTTCCTTATAAATATCCTGTTTTGAGATACTGTTCATTGACGATAGAACTCATAAAGGTGAGGAAAAGTTTCTCATTTTACGAAACAATATTTCAAGCTCTGGAAATGCTACAATTTTAAGTTTCATTAGATAACCTGTTAGATGATCCCAATAGTAATAGGGTTGCCAATTTTTTTTTTTATGGCAAAAAAATGTGTGGTAACTAAAATGTAGATGAGGTTCCTAGTCACACACACACACACACACACACACACACCAATTCTCTTGCCACCAGTGAAGGGAATGTCCAGATGTAGGTCGAAAACTCTGCCTTCTCCCTTTGACCCAAGTTCTTTCCCACGCCAGCGTGTTTGTGGGACCCAGCCATGACTGAGGGATTCCCCGCCCTGGAGCAGATTTAGCCCTTCTCTCTCGGGAGCTGGTTGCCTTCTCTCCCTTCTATGTGCTACATCTCCTCTTCTCAAAATTACCAACCAAGAAACCATCTATGATTAACCCTACTCCGCTCTTAACTTTGTTTACGTCTTAAAATACATGCATTTTCTGTTTGTTTGACCTCTTTCCCAACTCTCTTTGGCTCTTTTACAATTATTCTTGTCACTTTTGACTCTCTTTGTCTCATAGCCAACTGCCCCCCCACCATTCTTACTCCCCAAATCCTACTGCAGGCGTGCACTTTCTACCCCTTCCAGCTTATCCTACACATCAATGTATATTTCCTAAAGTCACAGTTCAGAAAAAGGTTGAGTTTTTAATCTCTTAAACCCTTTGCAGTCCGGAAATGGCAATCTAGGTTTTCAGCCACATCAGCCCCATTTGGACATTTGATAAACATCTCCCTCACCCCAACCTTTTCTAGATCAATAAAGGATATGACCTGCCAGCCAGTTACTCAAGTAAAAACTCTAGGAATTTTTTTTGAGTCCTCCCTTGCACAGCCCACATTCAGTCCACCACCAAGCCCCTTGACACTACTTCCATAACATCTGCCCAGACTGTCCATTTGAATTAATACCTATCTGAACCACCACTATCATTCAATTGGGCAACTGCAGTACGCCCCATTTGATCTCTTCTTGCCTCTCTACAATACAGTTTCCACACATCTGAAGAGAGCTACGTTAAAATCTAAATCAGATCACATCAGACCCTGTTTAAAACTGTCCGGCAACATTTTTCATTCTACCTAGAATAAAATTTCTTCTTCTTCCCTGATGTCATCTGGCTATCGTGGGCCTGTTTGACTCCAGCCTTACCACTTAAGCATCTCCCACCATGCGCCAGCCACACTAGTCTTCCTTATATTCTTCTTACGTACATTTTCACTGAAACCCTTCACTAACTTCTTCCATCTCCCAATAATGCTTTCCTCCCTAAATTTTGCATGGCCACTGTCTTTTTCATTGACCTCTCAGCTTAATATATCCAATACCAAGCAGCTGCTAGGACACTGTCACCACACCCTGCATAGCACTTACCTGATATTTTTTCCTGGTTTTTTGTTTGTATGTTTAGTTTCTGTCTTGTTCACTGCTGAATTCCCCCGTATCTACAACATTGCTTGGCTCTCAATAAGTAATGGATAGATGAACTTTACTTTCCCATCTCTCTGCCCTGTCTACAACACTGGACAGTATTCCTGATGGGGAATGATAGAATCAATGACCAGAGGTAGATTGGGTTGGTATGGAGACAGGAAGGCTGAGGAACAGTAAGAGAGAATGACTTGATTATAGGGGACCATCTTTATTGAATGATAGTTAAGAAACGAGCTCACTTAAGATCTTCAACATCAAACTAAGAAGGTTTGGGTCAAATCTGATATGTTATAGAGGCCCCTTCTTTAACCTACATAAACATAGACTGTGAATTCCATGAAGTCAATGATGTTTGCTTTGGTCACTACTATAAACCAATGCTTAGAACACACTGTGTACTCAATAAATCATTGAAGGTCCAAATGAATGAGTGAATGAACATGGTATAATCTTTAGGATTCTCTGTTTGGAAATAGTTTATAAGACCCAATAGAGATAAGAAGATTATAGAGCAGAATTTCTTAAAATCTGGACAAGGGATTATATGTAAATGATTTATTAAAATGCAGTTTCCTATGCCTTTCTTAAGACCACCAAATCACCTGAGATCGGGGTCAAGAATCTGATTGTTATGAGTTTCCTTTGTTTCTCCTATGCACACTAAAGTTGGAATGTCTGCCCTAGAAGGGTGAGATGATGACAGGCCCTCAAGTAGGATCTATGTTTGAGGGAATTCGTGAATGAGGACAAGTTGCCAGAATTTTGCAAAGTATAGGATAGAGTCAGAAGGACTGTTTCCAACCTAGTGGGCAGATAGAATGACATCGTCGTGATGGAATACAGGAGACTTGTGCATCAGTATGAAAAGGCCTCCTCTTGTGAAAACATGGAAGGTAATAGCTTTTTACCTTTTGGGGAATGAGACAAAGGCATGTGTAAGGTGAAATGTTAGACTAAGCTAAGAAAATTATGTGTTCCAAAAACCATGGAAGGTACTACACCATGGTATAATAAATACCAAAGGTATTTCCCCTGCATTCCATAGTGTGAGAGTGCTGAAGACAAGTACATCTTGTTTCTTCTTGTTAAAACGTATATTAAAGGCATGCTACTCCTGTTTATTTCATAGTGAAAGCGTTGCATATGTCTCAGTAAATAGCTCTTTGTGCAATAAATCCTTGAAATTGGCTTCCTCCCAGCCATGAACAGATATAACATTGGAGCAATGCTAGAAAGCAAGGAAGCAATGCCAGAGATCTAATTTGAGGAAGGATCTGAATGCAAATGTCTCCAGCAAATAGTAACATTTTAGGAAGTTGTTCAGTTTTCCATAGTTCAGATTTTATTCATTATTCTTAGGCTCTAGAATCTAGAATCCATACTTTAGAATAAGTTTTTTATTTTTGTTTTTGTTTTGATATACAGATGGACTGAGGCCAGTGAATGCTACTCATGAGAAGAAATCTTAAAACATGGAACTACTTTGGGCACCTGATAGTCTCTGTATTTTTGGGTTATGGGAAACCTCACATTTAGAATACCCAGAGAGTTAAATACCTAAAAGTAAATCAGCCCTTCCCAGCATGATGGATAAATGTTTAATATAAGCATGTAGACTAGTCATCATAAAACCCCAAGTTCCTCTTGTCAGTTTCCAGTTAATCACCATCACATGAGAGAAGTGAAGTTAAGGAAGTTCAGCTGACAGAAGTGAGTATTGGAACATGCCGACAACTATACCCATAAGACCGCTTGCTTCACTATAACTGTCTTGGAAGCTCTGATTTTTTAATTTGAGTTTGTTGCAAAAGTAAAGATAATATATTGGGAGATTCTATGTGAATCGTTCTACCAGATAAGACCTTTCTATTTTTTCTCTAAGCAGAATAAGATGTAAGGTCAATGCCAATTAAAAAAAAAAAAAGGCAGAAAAAAATAAAACTACTGGTTGAAAATTTATGCCATAAAATTTGGATCACATATCAGTGAGGTAGGGGCACAATAACTAATCACTTCACTATTCCTGTTAAGGGACCTGTGACTGTCTTGCCAAAGAAAAGGCCAAAACTTGGGACGCCTGGGTGGCTCAGTTGGTTAAGCGGCTGCCTTCGGCTCAGGTCATGATCCCAGCGTCCTGGGATCGAGTCCCACATCGGGCTCCTTGCTCCGCAGGGAGCCTGCTTCTCCCTCTGCCACTCTGTCTGCCTGTGCTCACTCTCTCTCTCTCTGACAAATAAATAAATAAAATCTTTAAAAAAAAAAAAGAAAAGAAAAGAAAAGGCCAAAACCTAATTAAGGCAGTATACTTGACTGTAACAACTTCCTCACCACCTCCCCCTACCCACCTCCCCCCACCAAAATCTGGTGAGATCAACACATCAATGAAGAGAACACATTTCAACATAAAAAAGGATCATAATTTGCTTCATAAAGTTCTTTTCTTCATAGATGACCATTCCTGTGGCATCTTCATATAGGAACTCTAGGTCAACAGACTGACACCTGATGAGAGAAGTATTTTAAATTTTTTAAAACATGCTAATAATTCCTCCTGAGTCATCCCAGTTCAAATACTGAAAGAAAGATCTTGAAGTTATACATGCATTCAGTCAATAAATACTCCCGTACAACTTTATATCTGCATGATATGTTTCAATGCCAACTATCAGAACCATGCTCAGCTTGATCCAGCAACAAGAAGGAAGCTGAGTGACTGCCCCCGAAGATCCTCAGACCATCCAAAACCTTAGAGCGTACAGCCAGCGGCTTCTTTTGCTTGGTCCTCTCACCATCCAGGCCCTCTAGATAGGGCATGTGCAATGCAAAAGCAGAGGAAAAGGAAAGAAGTGATCTTTATCCAAGGCTCAGAGCTCTGGACATAAATGCTAAGTCAAATATCCCAAAAGAGAAAGAGCCCTTCTGTGTCCTTGGCTTCTTGTGAAACAGTGAACTTTAAAAATATGAAGACCCTCTTTCTTCATCTTAATACTATAATACTTCTATCATTTTTATCGCTTTCCCCAACACAGATAAAGATCTAGTCATACACTAGAAGGAAAAACTGTTTTCTTTCTGCAAAGAGCTATGTTTTTGTGGTTTTCTATATGTCAAGGACAACTGAGCTCAGAAGGCATAAATTAGATTTATTTAGGGTCTGAATTTATATAAGACAAAATTGTGACATTTTATTTTCACTCAAGTTTGGCCTTAAAACCATGTCACTTTGTTCTGAAGGTGTATTTTTATTTTTGTAGATATTAGATTTATAGACCTTTTGCGAAGGATAATATTGTTAAGTATAGGTGTGTTTTAATCAATGAGCAAAGTGCTGATAATTGCATTTAGCAAATTAATGTTTTTAAAAAAACTTCAAAATTCACGTTCTCGAACATACTGTTACTCTTTTATTATTCGTTGGGTGATGCCACTGTAATTCCCTGGAAACAAATAGCCCCTGACTAGCGTTGCCCCAGGTCTGGTCCTCCTTTCAACAATAGCTAATTAAATGTGTTTAAAAAGCTAAGATTCAAAGTAAATTTCATCCATTTGTAGTCAAAAAGGACAAAATTTTTTTTTTTCAGCTTAGACTCCTTTCTATCAGGCATAAAAAACCATAGCACCAGAAACATAAACACAAGTGAAGTAAGTCACTTTCAATAATTTAGCTTAAAAACATGTAACTGGGTCATTTCTCAATGTCCATCTTCTATGTCAGGAAAACAGAGTAATTTAGAGATGCAGAATACCTTTTCCTAAATATTTCCAATCCAGGGCCTCCATCTGGATCATAAAGAGGTGAAGAGAGAATTGTGTAGCAATGGCTCAAGTGCTCCCAAGCTGTTAACACTCATCTTGCAAACATCAAAATCTCGTGAGTAAAGGGATGCACACTTTCTTCACACTGCTGCTGCAAGCTGATCTGTGTCAGTCACGAAAACTTTCTAGCTCTACTTCTCTTCTCTATCCTTCCCACTCTTAGTCTTTTTTTTTTTTTTAAGATTTTTATTTTTAAGTAATCTCTGCACCCCAGGTGGGATCTGAACTTCCAACCCTGACATCAGGAGCCCCATGCCCTACAGACCGAACCCACCAGGCACCGCGCCTCCCATTCTTAGTCTTTAGATTGTGCACAAACCACACAGAGTGGGTTAGCAGGCTTCTCTGAGATTGGGAGGGACTCAGATCCCTTCCATTTTTTGAGGCTCCCACTACACTAAAAATTAAAGATGTGTTAAAATGAGGTTACGAAATTTGTGGCATGCTTTAAAAGTTCAGTCTTGACAATGAATCTCAGTGACACTGTGGATAGCTTCATTAGGAGACAACATCAGGAGTCTAAATCGGAGGCCCTCCACGAGGATGAGAACAGACCAAACGGCTCCCCTGCTCCCTCTATAATTAGCCTGCTATTTACTCCCCGCTTTCATTCTCTCGCGGTTTTCTAACAGGTTTCTCTGCCACCAGTATTTCACACCTCTAATCCATCCTCCATCATGCTGCCAGAGTGATCTTTCGAAAATGCCTGTTTGATCATGCTATTTCCCTGTTTAAAACCCTCACATTTCCAGTCATCTGCAGGATGAGTCAGGCCGCTTCACAAGGGGACCGCGGAAGCCCTTCCTCGCTCCAGCCGCGCGCGCCTCACCACCCCCTTCCCATCTCCCAGGGCGTTCCTTCTCTCCCGCTTAGCCTCTGTACTCTGCACGCATTGATCGGCTCACACTGTTCCCTGAGCCGGGACCGTTCTCTCTTTCTGCAGCTGCCTTCTTCGGGATTCACCCCCAGCCTTCGCTGAGCCCCTCAGAGGTCTCTGGCCACCATTCTCTGTCTGGCCCCGCTGTACCCAGTTACCTTTGCCATGGTCTTTATCACAATGGAAGGCCGTGCTTACTTGCTAATGAGTTGGACTCCCCTTACTACGCTTGAAGTTTCTTGAGGGCAGGGGCTGTGTCTTACCCATGTCTGTATGCTCAGAGCCCAGAGCACAGGGAGGACTAGATTGATAGGGATTCTAGTGTTTTCGTTGTTGTTGTTCGGGTTACCTGATTTTTCTTCACTGGTTTCTCTCTTTTCCCCTTTTCACCATTACATTTTTGAATCTTAAAAAGTACCTTAATCTTGGCTGATAAGAGCTAAAATAATGTTCCTGAAAGACTTTTATCACGGATAAGTAGAACTATGTTTTGCAGGGGAATTCTGCGTAATTTTTAAAAAGCCATCGGCTTCTAAATTCCCTGAGCTTCTAAGCCTCTCCATGACAATCTCCATACATCTCTTCATCTTCTCATACTTAAATCTGCTTCTCTTCAAGCACTGAGGGGCAAGAAAATTTTAAGTTTTTATGTAATTTTATTATTTCTCTCTTTGATTTTATTGCTGCAGTATTTTTCCCCTTCACCTTGTTCATCTCAAATCTATAACGTTTCCACTACGTGGGAGATTAAGTGACTTTCACGAGGGGGCGTGGTCACCCCCCATACCATCCATGCAGGTTAGCTTGTTCTGCAGGGAAATGTATTTTAAGTTGCAAACAATCTGCCTCAAAATTCTTTTTGAATTTTAGCACCTCTGTGGGTTGTGGATTCTCTACCGAGGTTAGGAAACCTGATACGTACTAGTTTGAGGTATTTATTCAGCAAATATTTATTGATTAACATCTGTCAGGATGAATGTCAGGCTCTAAGGAGAAGGAGTGAGATAAATTAGGGCCCTGCCTTCAGGAGGTTTACAGTCCACCCATAGACTTTGCTAGAAGTCGGCATATTTCTCTTATTGCCTCTCTGGTATTTACTGCCACACATAAAAACAGATAAATCCTATTTATGATCTTAATCACATGAAAAACAGCTATAATGAGAATAGTAAATTTTTATCCTTCTGAGAAGCACTTCATAGATATTAGAAATATTTTGTCATGTTTGTTTCCTTAAATGTTCATTTGAGATCACAATTGTTCACGTACTTTCCTTTTTAATGAACTTCTCTCCATCTCAGTGAGACTTGTGATATTTTGTTATTTCATAATATCTACACCAATCCTTGAACAGCCCTTTGGAAGGACTCCTCAAACCTTACATTCATTTTTGTAGCCCTCTTTTTCTCCAGTCTGGATGAAAGAAGATCCATCCAATATTTGAGGCCCTCGTTTATTGTCTTCTACCAAGAGAAAAAGGATAATGGGTCTAGAGATGTAAGGTCTTTAACAATGTACAACCCTAAGCATTTAATATGTGAATTAGTGGTCTTTAAATGGTTATCCTTTAATCAGATCAGAATTATTCTTGGCAACTAATGGATGTATCTGTAAAATGGAATTTGCCCATTAATGATAGAAAGGTTTCTAAAGATCTTTTAACACGAGATAAATAAAGCAGTAGATCAACAGAAGATAGGTACATTTCATAATAATCACTCCGAAGGAGCTATTTCAAGTAATAATTACCCACTCAGAAATGATGGGGGAATTTCTAATGGCTATAACTGTAAGAATCACTAACCATGTGGCAAGACAAACCGGCTATTTCCCCAAGCTTAAAATGGAAACATTCGTTAATGGGAAAATAATGTCTTAATTCACTCTCTTAACATTTTTAAATTAAATTGACAAAATACAATGTTTTCATCTCTACAGTTTTACTCACTTTCCTAAGGATAATATTTTTTAAAATCTATTCTTCCATGCATAAAAAGCTGACAAAACAGTGTATTCCTTTTCTGTTCCCATGGAAGCCTTCCTTCTATAAGACATACCTTCCCTGATAAAGTTATTTTCTTTAACCATTGCAACTTTTGGTAGTCTCTTCTCCTAAATCTTCAGTTTAAATAAGTTGATATTTTGTGGCTTAACTGGTTGTACAAAACTCTTTCTATGAAATTGGTTGCACAACTGAGAAAAAAACAATATGGCTTCTTGGTGCTGCTCTGAGAAGAACAAAGAGGCCAGCTTCAACTCCTTAGAGTTGAGTAAAGGGAAGGAAGAACAGCACTGTCTTTCTTGGCACTTTCTTCCTTCATAGGCTTACTTATTTAACTGGTACTGGTGTTAGGAGATGTATCAGAAAAAACTATCAGTGGAGAAGGAACTAGGGAGAAAGACAGAAATCAAAATAAAGTCAAAACGAACATTTCTATGCATATGAAATTAGGGATTCACGAAAGTCTCCAGATCTTTGTTGTAAGTATCAGGGGTCAACCGCACTGTTTAAGGTGCTTAAATATAACATAACTTTTGTTACTCCATGTGAATATTTTTTTATTATTTTTTATTTGGGTAAAATACAACACTTAGCATTTTAACCATGTTTAAGTAAACGGTTGAGCGGCATTAAGTGCATTTACTTTGTTGGGCAACAACCACCACTATCCATCTCCAGAACTTTTTCATCATCCCTAACAAAAACTGTCTGATTCCATTAAACAATAATTCCCCATTCTTCCCTCCCTCCAACCCCGGTAACCACTATTCTACTTTACATCTCTATAAATTTGACTGTTCTAGGTACCGCATATACATGAAATCGTACAATATTTGTCCTTTGTGCGTGGCTCATTTCACTTAGCATTAGATCTTCAAGGTTTATCCATATTGTACCATGTGTAAGAATTTCACTCCTTTTAAGACTAAATATTCTTTGTATGTATATATCACTCTGATATATATTCTGTTTATCCAATTATGTGTTGATGAACATCTGAACCGTTTCCACTTTTTGGCTGTGGTGAATAAAGCTGCTATACAAATGGGTGTACAAAGATCTCTCTGTGTCCCAGCTTTCCATTATTTAGGGTATATACCCTGAAGTGGAATTGTTGGATTAGTGGTATGTACTTATGTGTTTAATTTTTTGAGGACATGTCATACAAATTTTGAGGAACAGCCACGCAAATATATTTTTTTTAAAGATTTTATTTATTTATTTATTTGACAGACAGAGATCACAAGTAGGCATAGAGGCAGGCAGAGAGAGAGGAAGGGAAGCAGGCTCCCTGCTGAGCAGAGAGCCCGATGCGGGGCTCGATCCCAGGACCCTGGGATCATGACCTGAGCCGAAGGCAGAGGCTTTAACCCACTGAGCCACCCAGGTGCCCCAGCCACGCAAATATTTTTAATGGAACTAAGATAGTTAGTATAATGGTATCAAAGCTTAATTTCAAATAATAATTATCCTCACTACTGGTTTCAGTAAAATAATTAAAACAAAAATCACACTCACCCTTTAACAGCTCTTACTTGCTGGTGCAAACATCTTGCACATATTCCACCGTTTCTAGTCCAGGATGTCTATAGCCATATGTGCTCTTTTATTTCTCTGGAAGCTGTCCATTGATTTTTCTTGGTGATTTGTGGCTTCTGATTCTTAATTATTAATTGTGTTTTGATGGCAGAAACTGAAAAGCAGAAGAATTATCTACTGTGAAATTTGTTCTCAGAATTTAGGTTCACCTTGTGCACTGCTAGCGGGCATGTAAATTGGTGTAGCCACTATGGAAAAACAATAAGAGGGTGCCTCAAAAAATTAAAAATAGAACTACCATATGATACAGCAATCCTACTTCTGGAAATATGTCTGAAGGAAACAAAAACACTAGATCAAATAAAAACATGCATCCCTATGTTTATTGCAGCGTTATTTATTATAGCCAAGACATGGAAACAACCTAAGTGACCATCAATGGATGAGTGGATAAAGAAGTTGTGGCATATATATATATATATACACACACACACACATACACGCACACATATATATATGAATATTAGTTAGCCATAAAGATGAGGAAATCTACCATTTGTGACAAAATGGATGGACCTTAAAGGACCACAAACTCATAGAGAAAGAAACCAGATTTGTGGTTACCAGGGGCAGGGGATTGGAGGAGGAGGAATTGGAGAAAGATGGTCAAAAGGAACAAACTTCCAGTTATAAGATGAAGACATCCTGGGGATGTAATGTACAACAAAATGACATAATTGACACTGTTGTATGATATGCAAGGAAATTGTTAAGAGTGTAAATCCCAAGACTTTCCCTCACAAGGAGAACATTTTTTTCTTCCTTCTTTTCTTTATATTGTATCTATATGAGACAACAGATGTTACACGAACTGGTGCTAATCATTTCACAGCATACGTAAATCACACTGGCTATATATCTTAAACTTATATGGTCATGTGTGTCCATGATTTCTCAATAAAACTGGAGAATAAATAAAAAGTGAATAGTTAAAATAAAGGATATAAGTTCATGTTTTCTTTTACCCCAATGTAGTTTCTACTTACTCTTCATACAAGTCAGAAACAAATGACAGTTATGATCATGGTCTGTTAACTTCCGATTCTGTAGTTTATTTTGCAGTGTATTTCTGTTCCCATTTGTAAGGAAATAGCTTACTTAAAATGACTGGGGATCTTGTTTCCTCCTTTGATTATAACAATGTCATTTGTATTTTCAGTTGGTTTCCTGAGTGTTTTAACGTAACAATACAAATATCGCCCATCATAAGGCTTATTCAAAACTGTTTCAGATCAAAACCTAGCCCTAATATTCAATATCCACTGAAGTCATACGTTTGTGAGAAATAACTTTTGACCTTAAAGTCTGTATAGGAATCAAATGCCAGACAAGCTGTTTTGTGTGTCTCTCATCAACAGCAAAACTGGGGTTTGTTTCAATACAATAATGTCAGTGATGAAATATGCAGGGAAAGCAAGGAATTGAAATAAAATTTAGTGAAACGTTCTCCCTACCTTATTTTATTTATGCATTATACTGGAGCCAAGAAATGACTCAGATTTCTGCAAAAATATTTACTTAACTCTTAAAATATGTGTAGCATTACATGTTGTGATAGTATAATCAAATTAGATATAATCTTTTTATTCTGGGGCTATGACAGTATATTGCTCCAAATTTGAAATCTGCTGAAGTTTCTTTGCTTCAGAAACTTAAATCAAATCAGATCTTTAAGTGTGTAGCTTCATTTATTCTGAACCAAATATAATTTCTCTTTTTGGGAGAGAGTATCTTTAAAAGGCTCATTAATAAAATCCTAACGAGGCATCTTGGACTTTGGAGAATACTCATGTCATTTTTATGAGTTAAGTATGGAAAGTTGTAAAATGTAAAGATAAGATTTCTTATCAAATACACAATGGCAAAATGTTCCCGACGAAATCAGAACATTCAAAAAAAGTTGAAAACTTTTCTAATGCCTTTGAAAAACATTAAAGTAATCGTGCTGATATCTTATGAACCAAAGGTCTTATTTTCTCCTTGTGACTTGGGTACAGCAGACACACCTATAGAAAGAAAAATTGGCACTCCTTGTTACGTTTGTAGCCCAGATGGCCTTATGGCTTTAACTTTGAGGATATAAATGGTCTGTTTCTGGAACCATGTAAATATGCAAAGAAAATGCATGCCAATTTACCAAGCGAAAGGACTAGTTGAAGAAATGTAAATGTAAGAACCTTAACAGGGATCCAAGATCTGTAATAAATAAAGGCTGAAACTAAAAAAAAAAAAAAAAGAAAGAAAGAAAGAAAGAAAAAAAAAAACACAACCCTCCACACCCCCCAAAAAACAAAAAAACCTCAGACCGTGGATAAATATAATCATTGTAATAAAAGCAGAACTTCAATCCAATGACAATAAAATTTTACCTAAGGCTACTAGTTGGCATCAAATGGAGGATCAGTGATAATGGGAAGCATAAGAAGGGCATAAAAATTTTGGAAACTGTTAAAATCATCAAAGGTCAAAATATTTGTTTTAATCCAGCAACAAATTCATTTTCCAACGAGGCTCATTCACATAAGGGCTTGTGCCCATTGCACTGTTGCAAATTGGCAGTTCACAGTCTATTAGTGGCATCCAAACTACCAATAGATATAAACCACAGAATCATTTATCTTCCAAGAACCTCAAGAAATGATCTGGTCTGCCCCCTAAACAGACGCATATACCATTCAAGACAAAATATCACCTCTCTAATTTTAGAGATCCTCGGGAAAATTTCTGCTGCAGTTCTTTCTGTTCAAATATGATTTAACACATTTACCTGTTTTGTCTTGTGGCCCCTGAGTTCAGAGCATAAACTACAATTTTGTTTAAATTAAGACAGCTTAGAATTTTCTTTTCTTTCTGCAAACGTCTCTTTTCTATATTTGATCCTCAAAACTGCTGAGCTGATTTTAATATTAAAAAAAAAAAAAAACTTACTCCTAGGCTGTAAACCTGCATGACGAATTCCAGCCCAGAGCAACATTTTATGATCCAGTGTCAAGTTCTTGAAAAATGAAAAATGAGAGGAAAGAGAGATTTAACTGTAATGTGGATACATTTTGGACTGGATGTTAACCAATTGAATAAGGTGTGTGTGTTTAAGCATAAAAGCTGACTATATTTGCCTTTTCTGATTTGAGCATGCAAAATCTTTTATTTTCACAATCAGGGCCAAATGTATTTTGTACTCTGGACTTGAACCAGAACTCAAAAGGGGGATGAAAGAGCATTACCCATGCAAACGATAGATTTGAGGCAAGTTTTAATTGAAAAAAAAAAAAATCCCATCATCTATTCATTTTTAAAGCATGAGCTGCATTCAACACATAAATCCTTCATTATTCATACATGGAAGTATGTGTTTAATGATTAAGTCTCTAAGGATTTATTTGATAGAATAATTTAAATGTCTTTTTTTTTAAGGCAAATGAAACGTGGTTTTTAATTCTTTAAAGGACAAGTTACAAAGCATGCAAAAATATAACACAGGCTCTTAGTTTTTAAAACTATATCTACAATTTGCCTACCCATTGGTTTGTTCATCTGGATATCAGTAACATACAGACTTGATCTAATAATGGCTAATTATGCAGTTGTTTATCAGCTCATTTGAAACATTTTGAGATTCAGTCTAGCTCAGCAAATTACTGTGCTTAAGGCAGTTCTATATTCTAGAAAATTATAATATCCCCAGAAGGCAAAGAATTAATAATAAAAATCCTCTTTTGTAAAAGATTATCATTGCAGAGCAAATGGAGCAGATCTTCCCTATCCTACTGCATTTAATATTCTCATTTTTTCCCGGAAACTTTGATGGAGAGGCAATGAGAATATCTCTGTTTTATTAACTTATTAAGAGGCACATTTATAGAACTCGTGCACTATATTGATTCCTAAAGCTGCAGAGCTACTAAGAGCCAATAATCACAGAAGAGCAGGATGATTCAATTTGCTAGCCCAGAATGTTTCTGAAGCTCAGTAGAGCCCAAATTTTCACCCAATTCAGAGAGCCTGGTTATTTAACTTCTCTGAGCCTCCATTTTTTCATCTGTTAGACAGAGGTAAGAGCCTAAGGCAGCCTCTACATGTTGTGAGGAGTGAATGAGACCATGTGTGGGTTGCACCTAATGCAATGACTGACCCCAGTAAATAATGTTAGTTTTAGTTATTGTTATGGCTATGATGGTCATTACTTCTTGTGGTGCAGGACTCAAATAAGATGTATGCATTTAATTAGCCATTTGCCTCAGTAGTCAGGCAACTTTTCAACATCGATATTTCTATATCGGCTGAAAGTTTAACAAGACCTTACCGCTCCAGCCCTTTTTAGCCCAAAACTACCTCACCAAGCCAACGTCCAGCCAGCCAGAATAGGTGGGATATGATGACATGAGATAAATCACCTGCCCGAGAGTTTGGAATCATTCCAACTTCATAGCAGTTGGACTTGACAACATAGTATTTTAAAAAGCACTTGGGCTTGCTTCTATTGAACTATACCAAAGAGTTTTGAACTTTTTCTTCATAATTCAGATTTTGTCATAGATTTCCACCACCTTCATTTCCTCCACCTTGGATCATTGCATCATATTTTAAGAAGAAAAAAATCTTTAAAAGGTATCCAGATGCCTTAGCTGGAACATATGAGACTATTTGCTTTATAGCATTATTTGCACAGAATATATGTATCACTTCATTTGTTTTGTCAACCAGGACTACTTTTTGACTTCCTGATAAAATGCAGTGTGCTACCTTTAGTTTATAAATATGTCTGAGGCCTCCCTCTCCCTCTTTCCTTCTCTCCCACCCTCCCAACTTGCCTCTCTATTTCTCTCCATACATACACATATACACAAGTTTATATATATATGCACAAACTGTATCTTCATTTGTATATTTGAGGAGTTCGGTTAAAGAGAGCTTCTCAAAAACCCGTATCCTAAAGCTAAACTTGGGGACTGATGGCTCAATTTCCCCTTGCAGCTCTCAGCTTCTAGATATCTCCGCCTCTCTTGGTTCGGGAAAACAACTCACGTTGCAGAGCATTTCAACTTAGGGACAAAGAACACACTATCAAGCTTTATTTTATTTTATTTTATTTTGCCCTGAAATGTGAAAAGCAAACTAACCAAATAATAGAGACTAATTACACAAGTTAGCTATTCTTTACCTCACTCTATAGCCAGTACCTGATTTTTTTCTGATTTTAAAACACGCGAACAACTTTGCTTAAATTTAAAAACACCCAAGAATAGCCTCTTCCCCTTTATTATTCCTCAAACATTCCTAAGGTAAAATGAAATCCATTCCAGGGGTTACATTCGTAGAAGAGCAAAATGAGACCAAACAGAGGGAAAGTTCACGCAGGGTGCAGAAGCCAACAGCCGTCATAGATGGAGGCCCGCTGGAAAGCAGGGAGCCGGGAATGTGTTTCTACTCTGCAGACTTGCGGGACCTCAGCATGCTGGAGGAGAAAGTTTTGCACCCACTTCATTGCGGGACGCTGTTAAATGGGTCCTCTGTCTCTCTCTACTAACTACCGGGATGGTTTAGAAAAAGCTAACCTGGAAGGGGCAAGGTGTCTTTCACCAAAGGTTTCCACAATCCAATCAAACCCCTTGCCCCAGGGCGCGAGAGCACCTCCTTTCATGGCACCCAGCCCATCCAGGATTGGGCTGTTTCTGTAGTTTGGTCTCTCCATGCTGGAGGCTGCTATAATCGCCCTAAGTCACCTGGAAGTTGCGTGATTAGCAGCCTGTGTTGTGGTGAGAATGAAACACCACTCACAGACCGTCTGTGGCCTCTCACCCCTCACGGGTGGGCAGGGGTCACCTTGGCCAAGAGACAAAATGCAGAAACTGTCATGGTGCCACCTGCGCTCTCTGAGGTTCGGGGAGCAAAGGGAAAGTTTCATTTTCCGGCTGGGTGTGTTGATCCAGCAGTAGCCATATTATGGAAGCTCAATTCCTCCACCTCCCTCGAGGAGCTAATTTATGCTCATCCTGGGCAAATCTCAAAAAGATTTTGTAGAGTCTCGCCCTAGTGCACTAATGCAGAAGGCAGAGTGACGTTTTTAATAGAAACATAACAGCTCTTAAATTTCGTTTGCAACGAAATTTATCTCCAGTATATTAAGTGCATGTTGGACATATTAAGAAGAGGTTTGGGAAATTTAATGCTTCTTCGTCTTGGGCTGAAGTCAATATAGACCAGACAAGTCCACTGAATGACAATCATTGGCAAGAACGTACAAATTAATAACAATCCTCTTTATCTAAAAGGAACATATTTCCTTCCATGCTAATGTCTAAGTTATGTGGGACACTTTTCATCGTAAACACCTAAGAATCTGTTATTTAATTCACACACCTTTCGGATCATTGAAACAATCAGTCAGAATTAGGAAATTATTTTCTGACAACTCATATGACAGGGTGAAGAGTGGTCAGTTTAAAATATGTGAAAAAATAAGCCTTTATGGGATGTTGCTGTTTATCACACCTAAACTTTTAACCAGATTGACAATATGTAGCATGACCGGTTTAATTTTCTTTAGCACAGTTCAAATTCTCTGCAATTTTTTAATTACCATTTCCAACAAGTCAGTTCAGATAGGAATAGACTCGGTCGGTTCTGTTCAATTTCCACAGCTTGACAGGCATTGATATCAAAATTAATTCTAAAATGAAACGTCATAAAGGAAAATCCTATTTGACAAAAGAACTATTGGGCTTGAATCACGGTTGCATTTGCATCACGGAGTCCCATTTTTGTTTTTATTGTATAAGAAATAATGCTGAGGGAGAGATTGAATACCCAGAGAGAGTTCATTTGAGGCATCCTGATGGTATCTGCCATATGCAAGCAAAGCAGAAGCCGTTTTTATGACATCTTCAGAACTTGAAGATTGAATTACAGTTTCAGTAATCATCAGCTCCCCTTCTCCAGTGTCACTTTTTGGTAATATATTGCACAGAAAAGACTTATGGTTCCAGTTTTATAAGCTTGCAATAAAAATATAACAACTGTTGTATTAAATTATTTAAGTTGTAAACCATTGTGAAAAAGGAGAAAAAGTTTTATCGACACAGAGGCTGAAAAACTGATTATAATGGAGAGCAAAATGTATTGTGCTGATTATTCACAAGTTTTCCCCTAGTTTAGCATATTGTAAATCTCCAAGATCCCCTTCAAATCAAGGTTTGGGTACAGAGGGTTCTTTTATTTGTTGATTATTTAGAACTGGCGATGGAGAGGAAAAAAGAGAGTCTGTGCAGTTACCAGTCACCAATTTATTTTAGCAGAGCTATGAACACAAAGTCAGAAAAGAAGGTAACAGAGAGAGACTTAAGAGTAAGTAAAAGATACTAACTGAAAAAAACCTAAATATGAAATGATTACTTTCCTTCAGAGCAATGTAGACTCTGGATGTTGTCTCATCTAGAAGGCCAGCAGCATCTTTCTAGAATGTTTTTCCATCTCATCTTTCTAGAATGTTTTTCTGATGTGATATTGGTTTTATGGGCACCTGGTACCTCTCTTTCTAGCTACCACTCTGTTCTGCAGCTGCATACAAAAAGTACTAGGCAGGATGTTTTCTTTTCTCCACTATTCCTCTATAGGTCTCCTAGGTCTTCTCTTCCCATGCCAAGCTTCCAGAACTTTCTGTCCACCACTGCCTCCTTTCCCTTGCATTTCCAGGCCCCACCTAGGATTCCCCACCTAGGAATCAGTGAGCATTCTCTGGCGTGGTCAGAATTTTTGCATCTCATGCCTCCACACTCCTACATTCCCTCTCTGCCTAAACGGTTGCTGGATATTTAAACACAGCTCAGGTCAGTCATACACACACACCTCCAGGCCACCCAGAAGCCAAAGGGAGATCCCTCTGACTAAATCACTCAGATTTTATTTCTCCAAAGGAAATGAGAACAAGGAAGCCACATATGTCCACCCGGGAAATCAAACCACACAGAGGATGTGCAGTAACTGTGATTTAGTTGATCCATGAGTGTTGTTCATAACAGCAATTCTGACTCTCTTACTTGCTGTTACAGATGATTTCTCCCTCTCGCCTAGACTCAACAGCAGCAAACTGGCCATATTCTCACTTCGATGGCAGTGATAATAATAAAAATAATGTAACTTATATGTGCCAGGCACTGCAGGTTAATTTATTTAATCCTCACATCCCAAATGACCTAAGTATTATTCTAATTCTACAGAGGAAGGCATTTAAGTCTTATTCAAAATCACATAGCTACAAAGTATCAGAATCATGATTCAACTTAAGCACGTGACATTGATGTGCTTACCAACTATACTATGTTTTACCAATCATAGAATGATTCCATCTCTAGGTCACCATCTCCAAGAGGAAAGACTAGATTACAAAGAAGTGTGGAAGACTGGGTTTTCCTCTCTGATGTCTACTCTTCACTCATTTGTTATACATTTGCGGTGTGCAGGTAATATGCCAGAGTCTATCTGTGGTCTGAGGACACAAAGATGAATAGCATATGGTTACTGCTTCCATTATCCATTGGAAAGGAAAACCAGGTAGACGAATGCAGTTTACCATGATGTTGCAATTGAAATGTATACAAGGTACTGTGGCAGCACTGGGGAAGAAAAGAAAGCCCAAGGAATTCAATGCTCTTACTTAACTTGTCACCAACCTATCTCCAGGAGATGAGTAGATCTTCTAAGGGAGAATCCAGAATAGCTTCATCCTCAACTAAGAAGTCTTGTAAAAGTAACTGTCTGCTTCCCCTTCCCTGGACTAAGAAGGAAAACACTTAGCTAGGTCATCTCCATTCATTTACTTGGAATCAGAGGCTCTTCTTTTTTTCTTCCACACCTACAGCTTTATGAGCCAGGAACACTCAGATCAATTTGGAGCAATTTGTGTCAGCAATCCAGAATTGGGCAGTAACTCTCTTGGGCTACTTCCCTGACATCTGGAATCCATGAAGGTACATTACTTGGTTTAATTAGAACCTCCTACACCTGCACTTCCAACTTCACAGTAACGAGACTTGATATTAAGTAGCCATAGATATATGGATAACTAGAAACAAGCTATGGGTTTCCTGGTCCACTCCCTAACAGATGATTTTCATCACAGGACATTCCACCAGTTGGGCTGGCTTCACTGCTTGGGCATGGCTCAATAGCAGAGAACCACATTAGATGTATAGTTTTATAGAAAAGCCAGAAAATGAAAATGCCCTAGTAAAGAAAAGGAAAAACTTTATAAATGATCTAGGATAGCTAAAATCCCTTTTCTTTTATCCTAAGTAACCAAATTTCTTCCTCTTCTACCTAAAAGTAGCTAGTATCTTTGTAATCAAAGTCTGTTAATTTTTCTAACCAGACAGGGTAAAAACAGGGGGATTTGGTCCCTAGCAATAAAATCTATGGGACTACAACTAGAAAAATCTGAAGAACAGGTTGCCTGACTCACCTTGCATTAAGAAAGCTGTTAGGAGCTTCTGACAGACTGAGGGCTGAAGAGAAGAAGATCTATAGAGGGTTTCTTAGACCTAGTGGGAAGAGATCAGGTAGCCAAAGATCAGGGTATCTCCACTACCCAACATATCACTACGGATGCCCAGGTTGGGATTAAAAGCTTCCTTAAGACTATGAGCAAGTAAAGGATAATCATCTCACCCAAGAACTGCAGAGAACAGTATTCAGGAAAGCCTTCTGTCTGGTAAGGACCTGGACATGGAGTTTTTATGGAATAAAAGATAAGAATGTTATAACCTGTACTTTAGAAAAGACCTGAAAGGCAAACAAAGAAAGGAGATATACATATATATGATCTCTAGAAAAGAAGCATTTCTAGAGTTTATCTTACAAAGAAAAGAATATATAACAGCTTGGGGCAACCAATCAGAGATCAACTAGTCTGGTTTACCAGAAAATTTCACACCGAGATAAATGTTCTATCACTGGATACAGCAAGCCTTGCAATCAACAATTACGATTGCTTACCATAGGAGATTATAAATATGGACATATCTATGAAAAATAACTAGGATTGCCGATAATGCAGTAACTTTTCACCTTACATACACCCTCATCCTGTAAGGGACAATGTCTCTGAATACAAGGGACAATGAATTCATGCAGGGGACTCAGTTGAAAGTACTGGTTTGTTTCACATCAGCTGTCAGATAGGCCTCTTGAAACTCCTGTAAGAATTGGAAAGAGTGACCTGAGGGTGAAAGGCTCATAGCCCAGGAACTGATCCCTTGAGCCATCCAGATCTCAATCCCTGACGATTTTGATTAATCCATGCTGACAAACCAGATTTGGATCAATAGAAATTATCTGTAACAAGAAACTAATTGTGTATTTAGTAAGTGCAGTGCAATTTTTGGTGGCTTTAAATTTATATGGAAAAGACCTTATTGACTTTTGAAATAAAAATTCATACCATTTTAAGGTAATATTGCCTTCGGTTATAATAAATTACAGTGTTCTACTTTCTCTCTTGGGTAATGGATGGTCTGAAGGCATCTAATCTGTTTACTTTTAGCCTATGCATATTCTTTAATTGTTATTTATGGAGACTTCAGATCTATTTACATAATGTAAAAAAGCACAGAACATGTACCTCTTATGCTACTTTCATACACCATCCCTGTTTAAATGAAGCAGCAAATCACAGCCAATTTCAAGCCACGTTACAATCTCAGCTCAAATTATGCAGTGGCTTAGAATAGTAAAAAGATGTCCCTAAAGTTGCATCATCTTCAGGATACAGGAGACCTCAGGTGTTAGAGAGCTGCTGAGAGGCAAAGTAGATGAACCAATGAACCAGTGTTGAATTTATATTGTACTTTTCACACAGGAAGATTATCTAGGCCTGCAGTACACCTATACGTGAATCCATGTGTGACGTCTAACTCTTTGCACTTAATTTCCTTATGGACCATTTTTCTGGAAAGGAAGATGGGAAATTTCAGCCAGCCACAAATGGACTGAGACCCGCCAATCTCATTTCACATCAAGCAGGTGTCCCAGACAGGGTTTGAAACCAAGCTACAGAGGTGAAACAAAGAAAATGCTGTTAGAGCTAAACAGATGGCCCTTTATAGAAGCTGTGTCATCAGCTGAAACTAGGTTTGTCTTGGGGTCTAGGAGCAAGCCTTACCTCATAATTCCTTGCAATTTAATGTTATTAAAATCCTCTTCTTAGCAGAAACTACTAACATATCTAATAGAAGGAATTCGCTAATCGTTCTACCCTCAAGGAGGAGAAAAGTCCAAAGGCCAGCACTTGAGGTCGCAGATCTATGAGGGAAGGCTGCAGGGTCAGTACTCTGTCAAATGCAGGAACTGCAAGAAGCCTTCACCTCTTAACCAGGTTGCTCTTTTTCAGGCCAAAAACAGAATTGCTCAACCATTCTCAGCCTTAAATGGATAAAAACCCCTTTGAATATTCACTAGTTTCCTCTAGCATACCTGCATCAGTTATATTAAGGATTTTAAGCAGACTATTAGTGTTTGTTCCGAAGAGTTGTACCACTGTACCAAGCACTTGTAGGGCAATAGGGGAAAGGGGAAAGAGCCCTTGTTTAATAGAATTTACATGCTGTGTGACTCTAAATTGTTTAGCTGCCTGATAGAATTTTTATAAAGCCTAAAATAAATATCCATAAACTTAACAGATATGCAGGAGAACTAAAAAGCTGCTTGTTTTATTTCTTCAAAGGTCACACTTTTTTCCTATGACATAACAGTAAATAGCATGATAAAATGCCTTCAATATATCATAAATCATCGAAAATTACCATTGACTTTTCAGAATAGTTTGGGATATAAATACTTTGAGATTAATGTTATAAATGCTTTTCAAATGCAAGCAAGAAATATTGCCAAACTCATAATTGCACAAATAAGTCATAAATATGATACAAATTAAAAATTAGAAGGATGTTAGTCACACTTAAAAGAATGGTTCTAGAATAGGCCAGTTTACTCATAAAATACATTGGGTTGAAATTATATAAATTTAAAAACCATTAACGGTGGACCCAGGACTACTATTCATATATCGGAAAATCTGTTTGATATTGTCCCCTGTGTGTCTCCAGATTATAAATCATCTGGTTCAAGGGCGCCTCCTTATAAATTCAAATAATCCTTCAGCCCACTAATATATTTACTTACCAACTATCCTAGTATCATTTAAAATAACTAACGAGTATTAATGGGTATTAAGGAGGGCACATATTGCATGGAGCACTGGGTGTGGTGCACAAACAATGAGTCTTGGAACACTGAAAAATAAAATAAATAAATAAATAGATAGATAGATAAAAGAACTGACGAGGTAGATTTTAAGAAGATGCAATAGCAGTATCCAGGGGTGCCTGGGTGACTCAGTGGGTTAAAGCCCCTGCCTTCGGCTCAAGTCATGATCCCAGGGTCCTGAGATCGAGCCCCACATCGGGCTCTCTGCCCCGCAGTGAACCTGCTTCCTCCTCTCTCTCTGCCTGCCTCTCTGCCTACTTGTGATCTCTGCCTGTCAAATAAATAAATAAAATCTTAAAAAAACAAAAACAAAAACAATAGCGGTATGCAAGGCCACCTTCAAGAATATTTATCTATTTTTTAAACTACATCTCAATTCCTTTGTGTCATCTATGTATAGCATATTTCCAGTTGAATTTTCCTTAATATCTTGAACCTCATAAACCAGTAACAAACAGTCTATGATCTATAACCAACTCTGGGCCAGCTGCCTGTTTTTGTAAATAAAGTTTGATTGAAACTCACCTACACCTGTTGTCTATGACTTTGCCCTATGGTGATAGAGTTGAATAGCAGCAGCAGAGACCATATTGCCCAAAAAGCAAACATTTACTGTCTGGCCCTTTACAGAAAAAATTTGTCAACTTATTATAAACACAAAGAGAACTTAGGATCTTTAACCAAAACACGGGGATCTCCTCACAGTTCCTACAATTTGGAGGCATATCATAGTATGCTCACATTATCACATATCCTCCATTCTAGTTACATATTACTGCATAACAGGATACTCCAAACTTAATGACATAAAACAACCACCGTTGTTTCATATCTCGTGATTTTGTGGATCAAAAACTTGGACAATTCTCAATTGAGCAATTGTTCTGCTCCATGTGGCATTCATGAGTGTCACTCATTGGAATTTAGCTGGCTGCTGGCTTGTCTGGAGGACTTGGGAGAGCCAGGGCCTATCTGAGTGACAACTTCAATAGGGTGGTTGAACTTCTTACACAGCAATTCAGGGTTCCAAGGTATCCATTTCCAGTCTTCTTAAAGGATAGGCCCAGAACTGACACAGATTCAAGGGGAAAGGAAACACCCACCTGTCAGAGAGAAGAATGTCAAAGAGTTGGTGGCCATCTTTAACCTCCTACCTCCTAACTTCTCTCTTTGCCTCAAATCTTTTTCCAAAGTCTGGTTGGATACTCCTAAAATACCAATTTCATGATGTCTCTTTCCTTCTCAAAAGCCTAAAATGGCTTTCTCTTGCCTATTTGGTTAAACTCCTCTCCCTAGTTTTAAAAGCCTATTATATCTGCTATCACAATCTTACATCATTTTGTATCAGTCTCTTCACTGATCATCAGCCTGTTTGCTCTTATCAATATCCCTTACTTTCACATACTCCATTCTGTATTACAGGGAGACTGACCCCTGCAGACATTTTTTTTCCATAGGCTCCTTGTCAGCTTCTGTCTGGATTTGGTCCATGGAAGACATTGGCAGGTGATGGAGCAGGGGGACAGACAGAAAGAAGCCAGGATATTTCTCTTGTTCTCTCTGCTTCATGTAGACCTCTAGTAGCAACTGCATTTGTATTTCTCCATTCTTCCAGCACCTACTGGTTAGGGCTTCTCTAGTTCTGTCCTCCCCTGGGTGGCCCTGGTCTCGGAGCTCCAGAAACTCTATCTTCTCCCTTGTCCTTCCACCCCAAGTTTTGCGAGCAGCTTCCGGAACTTGCTAATCTTTAATTGCCACACTGTCTCCTATTGGTCATCTCAAGTCATCACCTGAAAATCAGTTCCCTGAATTAAATTTCTTCGGTGTTAATTGCTTAAAGTGGTTTATAGTCTCCTGATCAGACCCCAAGAGATACAGTCTTCAACACTGAAAGCCGGGCAATTTCCTAGCTCGTCTCCCACCTGCCATGTTCTTATCACTGTATTTTTGGCTTGGACATCTGGCCTCATTCTCCAAAGACAGCTCAAGCTCTTACTTCCTCAGAAAGGCTTTTGACCTCACTCTAGGATTTGGTCCTCCAAATCCACTGTTAGTTGGTGACTTCCAATGTGTACATATTCCCAGTTTGCAGTTTGTTGAGGATGCTTCTGCAATTCCGTGGTGCCCAAAGTTCCCAGCAAAATATCAGTGCATAGTCACCACTCAATACATATGGCCCTGATTCACTGGCTTTATTTTTTAACCTATTTGTTGACTATAATACCTTCTAGGTCTGACTAATTTCTGTTAGACATCAAGGCTAAGACAATCTGCACCCTGAATAGCATCCTAATTGAATTTAGGAATGCTCTTCTGTTCAGTGCTACTGTTACCTTTTGCCAGTCTGGATGAACATATTATAATGGACAGAGAGAGACAGAGGCATTTTGGGGTGGGAGAAGGACACAAGATATAACTCAATGTCCTATATGAAGTAGATACCAAATAAACATTAAGTGAATAGGACAAACCCATATCATGACTGATGAATTCATGGGGAGAAGCCAATGAATGAAAATTTTAAACATGGCACAGTCCTTTCAACCCTTTCATAAAGTACAGTTAATTTTGGTATTAAAAAGCAAATATAATTTAATTTACATCTCTTTAAATAAAATCATATTAAAAGGGAGAAAGTGCCATAAGAAGTAGGTATAATTAGTTAAGATTAAGTCTCCAAACTATGTCCCACATTCCTTAAACCCCAAATATTTTGTTTATTTTGTTTCTCTGGTTCTGTAACAGCACCAGAAATATAAAAGGTATTCATTAAATATCTTAATTGTTTGAAGCTATTTACTGGCTGTGCTAGTATTCTATATACTATAAAAACAAATTAAATAAATGTTCCTTCCTTCTGGTTGCAAAATTGTCTTATAAAAGACACTGCTTTAGGCAAAATTGTTCCATTTGGGGGTTCTCTTTTGCCAAATAAATTAAAAACAGGAAAGCTTGCTGTAGCATTTGCTGATTTAGGACCCAAAAAAGTGTAGCTATTTTGGACCAGAACATGGCCCAGTTTGAGTTATTAAGATCTGGCATTACCTAACTCAGCTTCTGGTACTCCAAGATGACATCAGAAGGAGCCCGACTTTCTCTTGCAAAAAAGTCTTTTAGCTGACTAATTTTGAAAATGAATTTCTCTCCCACTGCTGTTTGTAACCACAGAGACAGTCGTTTGAATGCTTTACAAAAAAGGCCTCAAGCCTCCTCGTGTTTCACCTTTTCATTGCACTGACGATCATTTAGAGGGCAGACTTGTTCCAGACAGCTTTAATTAAACTGTACCAAGGACGCAGATAGATGTCAATGGAAATGATCCATAACATGAGGCTAAGCATGTATTTAACAGTGTTCCGTCCAGTTCAATCACCTTCTAGCATTTCAGTGGCTTTATATTCGTGTAGCAAAGACTGAATGTGTGTGTATGTTGGTTTTTTTTTTTTTTTTTTTTTTAAGTCATCCCATTAGTGACCATATGCCTGGGCTTCGATGGATACAAGAACTGTCTGCAATCTGCCAGGGATTTAGGGACATCAATAATTTGTGAATAGTCATGTTGGTACTGGTCGAAGGGTTAAGTGCTCTGCACACCAGGGGCACCTCTTTTGGGATTTGAACTCTTAGTTGACTGTTAGGAACCTTATCCCCTGTGAGGTTCCTACTAGATGCTGCTTGTCAGATGCATCCAGCTGTATGTAGCTGGGAAGCATTATTAGCTCTGGGATTTAAAGATCTGTGTTAAGTACTGATAAAATGGTGTCTTTGAGTTAAAAAGCAGGGAGAGTATATCGTAGCAACCTCAAGGAGGTTTTCATGCTCCATATTAAGCTTATAGTTTTTGTTTTTTCTTCTTTCATACATTCCTTATGAACAGATAGCACGGCATCACTTTGAGAAAGCGGTTATATTTGATATTTGTTTCTACAACTTGCTGGTAGATTAGATGGCATCAGTCTAAGTGGGAAAATAAATGTCTCCTTAAAATAAGAGAAATTGTGTTACAAAAAAACATTTTCTTCCCATTCCCCTACCCAGAGGGTGAGAAATAGGTAATGTGAATGATTTTTGAAATTTAACTCATCTTAATGTTTGCATGAAGATTTCTCAAATATGGTCGTTTTAATACCAACAGCAACAAAAATCATATAAAATCTTTTGCTTTGTGTGCGAGCCTGTAACTTCATGTATACCTAACCCTTGCTGGACGTGCTTACTATTGCGGCCCATGTCCTTGGCACACAGACTGTATTTAATAAATGCTTGCTGGATGAAGGGTGGATGGATGGGTGGATGGATGGATGGACAGACAGATGGACAGATGGAAGAGAGCAAGGCAGAAGGGAAGGAAACGCTTGGGAAAACAGTTTGTCAGTCTGACCTGCGTGAAAGTATTTGTTCTCTTAACATTTTCTAGAAGGTGTTTTGGATCTCAGAGTGGACGTTTAGCAATAAAACATGTTTCAACAGTTGTAATGGATATGGATTTCAGAGCTAGCTTACATTATTACTACCTCTTAATAATAGTAGCACTTAGTTTCCTTGTTGGAATAGGAATAATTATGTTGTAATGACAGCTTTCCATCAGATTATATTTTTTCTACCACATATCTAGACGTGGTTTTGTTTTAATATAACTGAATACTCCCATAGTAAGTATATTGTGGTTTCATTAAGAAGGATAATGATTATTAAGCAAAGGGGTCTTTAGTCTTTGTCTCTTTGAATATCTAACTGATCTTAAAGAGAGTTTGTCTAGTTTGCAGTTGATATTCTATATGTGTTTGTTTCCAGTAATTTCAGCCTTCTTACCCTGGAGTAGTTTTACCCATCCCTTAATTGTCCCTAGCTGATGTCTAGAAGGTCTTTTTAAACTTCTTAACTGCACAATGAGGCCTCAGTGGACACCTAGATTGTGTCTGCTTGGGAAAATGCCAAGCACTAATGAGTATTTTGTTTAATGTAATGGAAACTGAAAGTGCACGGCTTCTTCCTTGACTGATCAATGCCCACTTCTGTTGTTTGAATGTATCTATACATTCTGAATTCTAGAAGAAAGGTCACAGAGGGCAGAGCACTTAGTGTCTTCCCAGGAAGGACTGGAGGAGTCAGAACTGTGTTTATATGGGGCTTAGTAGGTAGAAAGCACTTGAGTTAGCACTTCGTCTGCTCCTTTTCTATGTTCAGATATGGCATCATTACTTTCAAACCCATAATCTTACACTTTTCCTTGTTAATTTTCAAGTTTCACATTAATTTAAGAAAACAACGGGGAAATAAATTGTCATTAAATGCCAAACCAGGCAATACGTACTGACTTCTATGTAATTGTCTATTTATGTCATCATGGTTTTATTATTATGAAAAAATTTGGCATATGTTTATGTTATTGCTTGCTTTTTTCCAAGTTCACATATAATGTGTCACAAATCTTAAAGTAAATAATTAAAAACTATTTCTTAGTTACATTACAAGTCCTATTTGCTGGAAAACCAAACTGTAAGCAATTCAGTAGGCCAGTATGATCAAGTATGTTTGAGTGAAGAATAACGAGTTCCATGTGGTACTAATGTTCTACACACAACCAAGTGGAAAGAGTAGAGGGTGTTTCTGAAATTTCAATGAACTATATCTGGTTGAATAGATACAGAGCTCCCTTTGGTAGTATTTATAATTTATAGCCTGCTTGAATGTGCTAGATAATTTTCAAAAATAAAGATTTCAAGCTATTTAAAAACTTAAAAGAGATTTACCTCTCATCTAAAGCTACCTAGGTTTAGAGATTTTGTAAAAGTTCTGTGAGGATGGTAAGAAAAGATGGGAGAGTAGAGATAATCTAATTCCTCCACTTTGAGTGTAATTACTCACTTTCTCTTTATTTATTTCCAAGCCACCGTCTTGCTTCAGTCATACTATCTCATGCCTTTGGAGACTCCAACTATGCAAGCCTCCCTAAATTAGAGTTTATCAAAGAAACCTTGCCTGACCCTTAATAACTGTTACTATACCGAAACACCGTAATACCTTAACTAAGTTGCTTATTACACTAAGCATGAAGTCCTTTGACCCTTAAGGTTCAATATTGATCAGCCCTACTTCTGTCAATACTTGCCTCTAGTGTCAACAATTTCCAATGTGGAATAAATTTAGGAATGGATAGTCTTTTTAATCCACAGACATTCCAAATATTTAATTCTTATGCATTACAGTTTCTATCCAGTTAAACAATTTGTGTATTTCCTCTGTACTCTTAATTAATGATTGGAGATTGGGCATCATTGTGAGTATATCATGAAATGTCATTACAATAAGAAGTTAGCTATAAATGATCCTCATAGGAGGTACAGGACTCACGTAAAAATCTTAACCGATAAAATGTTACTCTAAATGAGACTTAAAGCAAATGCACCACAAATTCAACAAAAGTGGCTGAGCTGTTTTTTAATTATTTAATTTTTTTTTTTTTTTTTTTTTTTTTTTTTTTTTTATTTGACAGAGAGAGAAATCACAAGCAGGCAGAGAGGCAGGCAGATAGGAAGGGAGAAGCAGGCTCCCTGCTGAGCAGAGAGCCCGATGTGGGGCTCGATCCCAGGACCCTGGGATCACGACCTGAGCCGAAGGCAGAGGCTTAACCCACTGAGCCACCCAGGTGCCCCTGAGCTGTTTTTTAATCCTGAGATCATGGGGCAGGGGGGAATATTCTAGTGCTTGCTTTGCCCTTGGATAATGCAATAGCAGGTTCATTTTTCTTAAGCTGTGGTATTTTTCAGATTGTCAAATGTGTATCAGAGAGTTATTCTCTTGGCAAGTTTTATGAATTTCAGTTCCATTTTCTTGACAATTTAAAATTCAATTATCCAATTATAACTAAAGGTCATTAGTCTGATGTGGCAACTTTGTGACAGTTTTAGTTACAAGAGAATTTCTCAGTTTAGAGAGGAAATTCTCCCATATAAGAAATTTTTATTGGACTTAGAAGTTGGATGATATTTGAAAATATTTTTTCTTCTTGTGCTTTTATTATTTATTAATAAAAACATATACTCAATTTCTCCCAATCCCATATTATAATGTATAGTGTCTCGTGCTTCACTTCTATGATTAACATTACCAAATAACAGCAAATGATAATGCTGATTTTTGTCATCATTAGATTGTCTTAAATGTTCCTTTAGGGTTGCTTTCCCGTGTTTTATTTTAAGTAACTTTAACCTGAACATCACTTCCAGATCTCGGGAAAGGCATTTTCATTTCAATCATGTTACAAGTAGAATTTCTGCTAAGATTACAAACCAGAAAAGTTAGAGACCTAATATTTTAATATTAGTTCCATTTGGTGTGATAATGGAGAACTCCTCAGGCAAAACATACCACAGAACCAGACACAATGGATGCTCGCTGGCTGTCAGGCCAGTACAAGATACAAGAATCTTTATCCCTATCCCACCCCCAAAGAAATTGACTTTACAGTGATAGATAAATAGATATGTTCAACAGCTATTGATTGTGCACTGCTCTGTGCAAGGTCAATAGTGAAACTCATCATTTTTCTGTTTTTGCATTTTAGAGTTCCAGACATTGCTGGAAGCAGAGATGGACAAGATGTTACCCACTCTGTTTCTGGGATCTGTGACCCATTTACCCCAAAGAGAAATTATCCATGTGGCAGCCTGGCTTAGCACCTAGACCACCAAACAAATATTCCTCCATTCTGCTTGAGGAGTAAGCTTTTACACTCACTGTCCTCAACACCGTTCTGAAATGTCTTTGTCTTACTGGTGCAAAGCTGACCTAAGGGTTTTAATACTGAAGCTCACAGTTAAGAAGTAAGACCCCAAATAAACTGTTCTACCCAAGTATAAACATATGTTTTGCTTCAAGGGTTCAAAAATATTTCCTATTAACACAAATTCCCTGAACTGTTAGCTCCCTGTGACAGCTCTGTAAGTCAGCTTTTTCTGAGCCATTTGAAATGTAAATGGACTGATGGTTGTGGTTTGCCAATTATGTCAGCACCCTCATTTCTTGTCCACTGACCAGAGAAATTGTAGGTGTGGATGAGAATCCTATCTGGCATCCTATATGGCTTCCCTTATCAATTCACTTTAAAGTCCCATCATTTAGCAGAGAATGCTCTTTTCTATATCACAGATTGTTGTATTCATCCACTATTGTGCTAAGCAAAAATTTACCCAGATTATCTCATTTAATCCTCATAGCTATCCTCTAAAGTGTAAAGACAGGGTCATTCAAAACTAAAAAACCAGAACTTGAACCAAGGTCATCTGACAGCAGAGCTCTTATTTTTAATCACTTCCTTTAGACTGCTTCACTAAGAATTGTCTTTCCATAATTAAAATTAGATCATAAATTTTTAAAAATCTGTTAGAATTCACAGTGAATTCTAAGAACATAAAAACTAACTTGATTAAAATGGAAGCTTTTTATTAGTGTCCTGCAGATAGAGGTAGACATCAGAGGCAGGTACATTTACTTCTGATTTACAGGTTGGTGTGCAGGAGTAGAAAACATGGTGATAAAAGACTCTTTCTGCCTTTGTAGACATTTAGCCCATTCTTCCACCACCTAATTGTTCAGACACATATCCTGCAATGTTCTTCAACTTTCCCACCATAGTCAAAATATTCTGCACAGCTATTTGAGTATATATAATGAGGACTATTTTGAATAAAGGGTGAATGTGACTTTCATTTTTCCTTGTGATAGATAAACATGAGACAGTAAAGGTTCCTCTTGAAATTTCTCTAAGGAATAGCATGCAATTCCAATTAATCTCATAACTTGTCTTCAACTGTTTGGCCATGTTCCATAATTGATAGATGTTATTTTAATTCAGATTAAAAAAAAAAAAAAGACCGAGGGAAAGAGAGAATGGTCAAGCCAGAGATAAGGTATACACCAGCTTTTGGACACATTTTATTCACCCAGTCAATCAATATTTTTTGAGTCCCCAACACACTTTGGCTGATCTCTGTGAATGATCACTATTGTCAGTTCTTAACAAAATTGCAAAAATGATTTGCCCTAAAAGAGCCATCAAATTGCTGGCAAAGCTTGCTCAGGACCTAGGACATCCAGGCTACCTCTTACCTTTCAAGGGTGGGCATCAGTGAAAAATCACTTAAGCCTCTAGAAAAGATGGCTTTTAAGGAGAAATTTACCTGATGGAACCTGGTGGACCAGGAGAGAGAAGACACTTGGAGTCTGGGTGAAGCTGTGCAATGAAGGCAAGAAAAACAGATAATGCCAGAAAGTAAAGAAATGTTGAGAGAGTAAGAACAACACATTGGCCTTCCCTATGGCTTATGTGATAGCACCCAAATCCTTTCACACAGCACTCAAGGTCCTCTACAAGTTGACACCAACCCTCTCTGTAAGCCTCAGCTCCCAGCACTCTCCCTGTGTTTTCTGTCCCACCACCACACCATGGCCTTTTTCCTAGAGACATGGCCCACTTTCCCACGTGAGTGCCCTTGATTATGCTTCCTCCTCTATCCCCACCTCATCTGCCTGGAAAAGTCTTACTCAGGTTTTGATTCTTTAAATCCCACTCTCTTTTCATGAAAACTTTGCAAACTTCTCTCCCCAACCTCCACTCACTACCCCCAACAAGCAGAAGGAACCGCCTTCTCCCTGAGCCTCTCGAGCTTTTTCAGTATCTTCTGTGTCATGCTGACATTTGCTACAGGTCAAAAAGCTATCTCATTCATCTCCATATACCAAAGGCATAGTCAGCATTTAATACATTTTTATTGACATGTGTTCCTTCTGTATGTCCAGGCTGGTTTCCACTCCCTGGCTCCGCCCTGATACTCCACCTAGTAATAATGATGATAACTAATATTTGTAAAATACTCCATAAACTGCCAAGCACCTTCAAATCTGCATGAGTTTTCTAGAGCTACCATAACAAAATACCCTAGACTGCGTGCCTTATCGGCAATTTGTTTTTTTTTTTTTTACAGTTCTGAAGGCTAGGAATCCAAGGTCAAGGTGTCAGCAGGTTGGTTTCTTCTGAGGCCTCTCTCCTCGGCTTGTAGACAGCCATCCTCTCACCTCCTCACACAATTGCCCCTCGGCCTGTGTTGTCTGTGTCCTAATCTCTTTTTATAAATGCACTACTCATATTGGATTAAGGCTTACCCATATGACTTCATTTTACTTCATTAACGCTTTAAACACCCTATCTCCAAATGCAGGTGTATCCTAAGGTACTGAAGGTTAAGACTTCAACATATGCAAAGGGCAGGAGTGGGGGACACAATCCAGCACAAGCCAATATTCATGATCTCATTTATCCCCTCAAGCAGTAGCTAAGCCACTCTGTACCTCTGCACTATTTTGTGAGCTTTGAAAGACAGCTCTTCTATGCCTAGCCTTACTCCTTCAAGGCTTCCCCAGTCTAGACCTCAGGTCTATTTATTTTGGAAAGGGCCTTTGTTCCTTAATGAGAGAATAAAAACAATACTTCAAAATTCTAGCATTTCTTACAGAGTGTAAATTGTCAAAAGCAAAGCCCTAACGTCAGTATAAGAAGAAAATAGAAAAGCTGCCTCTTTTCTAGCACTGAGAAGACAGAAAAACAATGTAATACTTTTGGGGGGTATTTTGTAGTTAGTAAAAAACTCAGTAAGGGATGTAAATAAAGGTGCATGTATTAGCCATTTCAACTGAACAAATGCTGGCCTAGTTAAAACGGGAGTCAGGCACTTGCTACCTAATACATCAGCCTACATTCTGACCCCAGGACCTGGGAAACACCCACCACGTGAATGGTTCCTTTCATGTGAAGAAAAGTGCTCTTTTCAAAAGGGTCCTAATCTCAGGCCAAAGTAGGGAGCTCTGTGTGTTCTACAGTCTGTTAACTAAGAGTTTCTTTAGAATCCTGCAAATTTCCCTTGTTTCCGTGTTAATTAGGGGTGAGCAGCGGATTCTTAAAAGGTAGGAAGACACTGTGTTTTGCGAATCTCAGCCATTTCTGTCTCCTCCCTCATAAATCATTCTCATGCCATTCCCAGAAAAAGTGGTCACATGCATCCCAGTGCATTTCAGCATTTCATTTGAGCTCCAGGAGGATGACATGGTACATGCAACATTGACCATGACTTCGATGTGGAGCTGGGCCACCCTCAGACCTCCCTATCTTCAGAAGGGCAGTCACTATCCCCATCCTCTTTTCACTCATGTTTTGGGAAGTGGAGAAATAAGGGGGCATGGGTGGCTCAGTTGGTTAAGCACCTGACTCTTGATTTGGGCTCAGGTCATGATCTCAGGGATGAGATTTAGTCCCACGTTGGGCTCTGTGCTGAGCATGGAGTCTCCTTAAGATTCTCTCTCTCCCTCACCCTCTGTTTCTCTACCCACTCACGCTCTCAAAAAAAGAAAGAGAGAGAGAGGAAGGAAGGAAAGAAGGAAGGAAGGAAGGAAGGAAGGAAGGAAAGGAGGGAGAGAGAAAGAAAGCAGAGGGAAGGAGGAAAAGAAAACTGGAGAAATAATAGACGTTCAAGACATGGTCATAAGATAATTCCTCTGCAGTCAAGAACTATATCTTTCCTTTTATGAGGTAGAAAAATTTGAAGTCATACCTATGAGAAAGATAGCTTTTGAAATGTTTTGGGGGAGGGTGAGAGGTTGCTGACTCTGCCCTGCCCAAGCCACTAGTTCTTTTTTCTCTCCTCTCTTCTCCTTGTCATATCCTCAGGGTTTTAACAGAAACATTTTATATCAACATAGTGATGTGACTTATGTGTGTAAATAAATGCAAATAGCTATTAAATGTTCAGGAAGTAGCATAACCAATTTTTACACAATTTGTGCTAGTGAGTGTTTTTCATTATAATTTCCCATACCTGCTGCCAAAAATCATTCCCCAGAGATCTTTGTGGCAATGTATGTATCCAGATCATGACTGCAAGAAACCTGGGACACTGTATGGAGGGGAATGTATTTAAGATTTGAAATTTAAGAACTTTTTTTATTAGGTGATCAATATTTAACTAACAAGGTTCTATCTTGGGGTACACAAATATATATTTGATTTTTGTTTCTAGAATCTTTTTAAGAATATACGTGGACTAATTTTATACCAATTTAAGAATATATATGGATTAAGAAACAAACTATTTTGTTTCCTTGATTTCATCAACTACCCTCTTGCCAGAAGAATTTAGGATGTAGTGATTATATCAGAATTAGTCTATGGTGATGACTATTCCAGCACCCAAAACACAAAGGTGTGTTAGAAGACTCTTGCAGTACACAAATCAAGTTGTAAGCTGTTATGGGAAAATGAGCATTTTTTAAATGAACCTTGATTTTCCTCTCGCTTATGTGTATTAGGCTATGAAAATACCTCAGTACTTTTTTTCCTGGATCTGTGTGGTGTGTGTGCACATCTGCCTACTCTGTCTCATCCTTCCTCCCATCTCCCTCAAGAGCTCTCCCTGCTCTTCCTCTAATTGTTGGGCAGTGAGACAGATGGACACATCAGGCTAAGTGAGTAGAGCTTGTAGAGAGCAGACACAGATTTACTAACTTTGATGATGGCTTCTAGTGAGTCCTGACCATACACATGGCTGAATTGCCATAAAGCCAGCTAAGCCAATCGCCCCAAATAGGTTAAAAGATGACAAGGAGAGATTTTAAGCAGGAATGATTTCATCCTCTCCTCTCACCAGTTACATGGTTAGCTGGTTCATGCACTGATTTGTTATACCACATAGGGCTGGCTCTCAGTCCCTGGCAGCTTTCTGAAGGCTTGATGGTGTCGGAAACAGACTGTCTCCTGGGAACGTGTAAAGAAAGGAGGTCAGAGCTCCTCTCCTTCAAGGACACTCTCTTCAATCCATTATCTCCTACCTGAGTGCAATCGTCTAGTCTATCAAAATACAGTGATTGAATAAAATTTTATTTCAGATAATGAATGCATTGATTTAATAAAGGGTTTGTACTACATGGTATTATAGTTCCCTAAATGAGCACTGAAATCCTAAAATGAGAAAACTTATCGTTGGTCCCAGTTAAATCATAGCCACTTCTTTTAAACTGAATATCCTAATAGGACCAACCCATTTGATACTTTAAAAAAAAAAAAAATCAGTTATCTTATATAAGTGCTTAACATTTTCCAGCTATCTTAAAGCCACCTGTTTTTCCTATCATAAGTACATCTGGCTTCAGGCAAACAGATTACAGCCACAGACAACTGACTAATTTATGATGTTTTTATATTTTCATATTTTTGGCAGACTAATCCAGTCTGATATATTAACGTAGCTTTCAGAGGTGAATCTTGAAGTCTTGCACTCTTGCAACCTTTTTACTTTTTTCTCTTCCAAACTCTAGAATATTTTTGCCATGTTCTAAAATTTAATTAGAAAATAGAGACAGGGAAAGTGAATTGCACCCTTATGTTCAGCCCATCTAGTGCCTTTTCCAGCTGACTTCCTAAAAGGAATTGTTTATCTATGTACCCAATGTTGGTGGTGAAAGATCTTTTTATTTTTGATCATTCATTGTTCCTAGGTTCATTGGGCACACTGACATTTGTGTTTGCACCTAGTCTGAGAACTGCATTTTTGTCCAAATACAATGGGAATTTGGTAGGTCAAACCAAACAGAAGAACCAGTTGCCTGTCTTTGCAAAAGAAATTTGAAATTTTGAGCCACAAGGAATGGAGGCAAGACTATTTTCTGTGGTGGTTCTGCTTCTGCATCTTGAGTTAGAGAGGCCAAGTCCACTCACTCATTCACTTTCTTTCTTTCTCCTTCTTTCTTCTTTCTTTCTTTCTCTCTTCTTTCTTTCCTTTTTTCCTTTTTTTAAAGATTTTATTTGTTTATTTGAGAGACAGTGAAAGTGAGAGAGATCACAGAGGAAGAGGGAGAAGCAGACTCGCTGAACAGAGGCCATGGATGAGGGGTTTGATCCCAGGACCAGACAGAGATCATGACCTGAACTGAAGGCAGATGCTTAACCCACTGAACCACACAGGCACAAGTCCAGAGCATCTTTTTGATCTGACAACCCCTGAGGGGTCATCCGTTAGCTATTTATGGGTAATCTTAACTGCTGTGTTGAATATGCCATATTCTTTCTTTAAATATCTACCCAAGGCCCCAAAGTAATGGAAGTGTTTTTAATAAACCTAACACATAAATCATTCATCAGATATACTCCAAAACAGAGAAACTATCAGAACACCCTGAAAGATTCATTAGAACATTTTTTTTGCAGACATTGTCACCAAGTTAAATAAATGTAGGTCAACTCAAAACAGAGATGAGAAATGGCAGAATGCTTTATGGATTGAGAGTCAAGAATGTAAGAATTCTAGTCTTGTCTTTATTGCTCACTTGTTTAATGACTATACTGTGCTTATCACATATCCCTAATTACTCTTACCTCTGACCAAAAACCAGAACAATGTCTACAGAAGATTTTGAGCTCCTAAGAGAATAGCTCTCAGTAAGTTCAGTTGTCAGTAATAAAGCCTTCCATGTATAAGTATAGAGTGGGCTTGCCTGGATTCAAGTCCCAACCTCCCCCCCCCCCAACCAAAAGCTTGCTACTTAACTCGGAGTTAATACCTGTTGAATAGAATTAAGAGGTCTACTGTTATTGTACATAATACTGAAATGAACATCTTTTAACACATGGGTGTGTTTGTGCATTTATATGTTTATACCTATAGGGAGAATTCCTGAAAGATTTACCTAAGATTGGGTAAATTTAAAATGTTCATGTATATGGCTAACTGGCCCTTCAAAGAATTTATACCAAATTTGTACTTCCAAGTATATGTATGTTCCTATTTCCTCATACCCTTGTTCACACTATTCATTGTCAATTTTAAATTTTAATCATTATCCAAAGCAAAGAGGGAATTTCATTGTAATTTGCCCTTCTTGAAGTAAAGACGTGCATCTTTTCATATTTCAGTAGTCTTTCATTAGTTCATGCATCCTCCATCTTCAATTTTCTTGGGTATATTTGGTGTTTTTCTTATTGCTTTGTAGTGCTCTTGGTAGATTAAGATCTTTGTAAAAACAGAAAAGTTGGGGAGAAATTCTAATTAATTTCATTCATGGGCAGTATTTATAAATTTGAAAATTTTATGGTAATTGGCATTAGTAACTGAAAAAGGACAAAACCTCCCCAGGTATGAACAGTGAAAAGCCCCACCTGTGTATCACCTAAGTTATTACCATACTAATCACTGAAATAACCCATTTTGTATGTAAAACAAAATGCAAAGAAGTCCAGGATGTGATCTCTGCCCTTAAGGAGTTCACAGTAAAGAACATTCATGAGAAATGATAATAATCTGAGATCATAAAAGGAACAAGTGATATAGACCATAAAATGCTCTAGAAATTAAGGAGGGGAAGCTCATCTTCAGTTGGAGTAGTTAAAAGAAAACACATGCTTGAATAGGCAAAGAGATAGATTCAGAAGTCCGAAAGCAAGAAGCCAGTGAGAGACAACAGTTAAGTAGACATGGGTCTACATTCAAGAGAGGTTTGGATGAGGGAGCGGTGGAAAGTTCACACATGGAAAGATGGGTTGGGGTCAAATTATTGGAGGCCTTGGACATCTGGCTAGGTTGGATTTTATGCTATAGGAACAAGTGAAATTTTTGACCAGAGTATAGACATAATGAAAACAATTTTTAGAATGATAATTTTGACCGGTTAATGATGAATGAATGAATGAATGAAAAATGTTGCATTAGAACAGGGGATGACAATTGTATTAATACTTTCTGTGGGGAGAACGAACTAATTTAAAGGAAAAGTGGTTTGTATTTACATCGATTTATAATGCATAAAGCAGCTCTAGAACTAATGCTACCTAACATTACTTAAGAAAACTGATTCAAACCCAGAATTCCTTGTGTATAGATTGAACATTCCAATGCAGTGCCTTTTTCTAAATCTGACTCAGCTTTCAGACCCCACCACTCCCTCACTCTGATGATGGTATAAGCCTTTCCTTGTTGGGTCTGGAATTCATATCAGTTTTCTCACAGACCCAGAAATTCCAAACATGCTATTGTCATTACACCTCATCTGTCAACCTAAGGAATGGCATTATTTATTCTTATGATTTGTTGAAATGAGGTGATGGTAGAAAGGGCTCAGAATAATGGGAGGAAGGTGTTGGCTTCATAGAATCAGCAATTCCTTTCTTACTTCATTTCCTTTACATGTTCCTAAAGTTTAGGTGATTGAGCTGAGCCCTCTGCACTGTAACTGCAAAGCAGTATTCATTCAATAAATATTTATTGAGCACCTACAATAAATGTCAGGTACTGTGTAAAGTACTGGGAACAGTGCTTAAAGTATAGAGCCAGTCCTTACCCTAAGTAGCTTACAGACAGGTGGGAAGCATTGAATCAAGTTCGCATTCCACTGTTGCTCTTCACACAGGACAGGGGGCTGGACACCCCCCTTGAAATTTTCTACATGGAACGACCCTATTCTACTGCATCTGCAGTTTACTTCATGCTTTCCTATGTATACATTCCTATGTGTGCTGAGGCATAGAGTCTACTTCTGATGGGTGTAAGAAGATAAAAGGAATTCAAATGTTATATATTTGGTACACTTGCTGCAAAATACCAGATGTGATAGTGGTTATGGAAATCACCAAAGAGTAGAACACGGAACCAATCCATAGAATTGGAGAGATACAGTAAATGCATTTGCCAAGGTAAACTTTCTAATGTAAGTAATAAACCTATGGCACAGATAGTAAGCGCTGAGAGAACTTAGAAGAAGAGGCATAACTTCCAGAAAGAGGTGAGCTTTGCACTGTTTCCTGAAGGAGGGATCTGATTTGAATAGGTAGAGGAGATGGGTGGTGCCATGTGGGACCTGGTTAGCCATGGATCTTGCAATAGCCCAGAGCACACAGACTCATGCAGGAGTGGTCCTAGGGCTTCCACATGGCTAGAATCATGGGGTCCTACCATTTGAACTGGTGTCTCTCCCTCTCCTGGCTCTGCTTTCCCCTGCATTGTTTTTGTCTCAGACAACTGACTCTATCTGGTAGCTGCCAGGTTCACAGTTTACCCCATCAACCACCCGACACAAAAGACAACTTCCTTCCTCTATAGTTCTAAGCAAACTCCTGTGATTTACTCTGATTGGACCGACTTATATTACTTTCCCATCCCTGACCTGACTCAATCATTGTAGCAAGGAGGATGGAATTAACTGATTGGCCAGATCTAGATTATGTCTCCACCCTTGGAACAAAAGCAGGTGGGGTCAGCTCCATCTGAGCCAAATCAGAGCAAGATTAGAGAAGAGGTGTTCCCCAGAGAGAAGAATTGTAATGCTATTTCCAGAAAAATAACAAGAATCACCAGCACTAAAACACTCTATGATAAAGAACTTACTATGAGTACTAAAAAACTTACTCACTGGGTATTATTCTAAACAATGTTCATATATTCCTTATTTACTTGTCCTACATCCTGTGAAGAAGCTTATCTTATCCCCATTTTCAGATGAAGAAACGGAGGCATGGGGATTTAAAGGAATTTATCACATGGCTAGTACACATCAGGCCAGGGACTGGAACCCGGGGCTGTCAGATTGCTGAGTTCATGGTCTTACCCACTATAGTATACTAAAATTGACTTCCGTAACACAGAAAACTAGCTAATGCTCAGACTCAGAAATAAGCAAAGTATATCCAACGAACAGTGAGAAGACCAGCAATCGAGGACAGTAATTTTGGTCTATTCTCACGGCTATGGAAACAATATCCAGAAAGTTTGTAGGCAGTGCTATCCTCCCCAGCAGGTCAAGATCTGACAAGACCCAAGCGACCATCACCTGAACTTCCAAGGGAAATGAAATGTCACTGCAGAAAACCGAGTTATCCCCCCCGAACCTACCCCAGCCCAATCCTCTTGACAGATTGCGGTTAGTACTTTTACACAATGGGCCAAGGAAATGACTTCATATCTATGTCTGATTCTCATTCTCTCTCTCTTTCTCTCTCTCTCTCTCCTGCTTCGAAACATCATTCATGCAGCATATATTCATTTTAGTTAAAACTAACAATGCGTTTTAAAACACACACAAAATCAAACAATTGCCATTTGGGGTGGGGAGAACCAGCAGCCCCTGGCTGGAGTCTGTGGCCTGCATTTCCTGATGCAAAGAAAAGCCAGCACAGTTGAGAAAACACCACAAAGCATTAGATGGCGACAGCTTGTGTACTTCAGAAGAGAAATGGATACATTAGGAAAAGTTTTTCTCCCTTTGATGTAGAATGTGCTATCTTCTTTTTTTTTGTATTAAAATGGGAGTTAACTTTAAATAAATAAAATTCAGCCTGTAGGCTTCAGAAAACTAATGTTGTATTTTGACAGTGTCATTTCTCTGATCCTTGAAAGCATTATGGGAATTAACTTGGGCCTTCATCATGATTTTCCTTTATGGCGTGGAGAGCACATTATTTTTTCAGTCTGTGTTACTGATTTCCCCTCACTTCCTCCCACATGTTCTCTTTGCCAGCTGTTACCTCTGCCCCTTCTGCTCCCCCACTCGCTGAGGGGGCAGGTGAAGTGACTTTCTCCCCTGTCTTTGGCTGCGGGCGGTCCAGGCACTCCCGCCCTAGTGCTCCTCCCTCAGGTACGAACGCTCCTCTGCGTGGTTTCAAAATGCATATAAGCCAAGGGCCCTAGACCGCCTTCCAGAAGAGATCAGAGTGCGCCTCATGTTCATCTGATAAACCAGTGGAAAGATGTGCAATTTTTACTTAGCGTGTCTTTAATTGGACTTGAAAATAGGCCCCCTCCATTTAGGACACAGAATGCATGAACCTGATAGACTGATGACAATGTTGTTTTCTTTTGTGGTTCTTAGTTTCCCAAAAGAGCACTGAATAGTCAAATATCAGGTGATTTGAGCCTCCCTTAGAATTTACTAATGAAATAAAGCCTATTTTTCTTCTAAATAAAGTTGCTTTTAGGTAAATGAAATATGTAGACACCTCAAATAAGGTGTGCTTTACCACATGAGAAAAAAACAAGTGTTTTTTTTCCTTGTAATTGTCCATTTTGATCACTCTTTTCACTCAAGGAATTGCTTCTAAAACAATGTATTTGAGACATACAAAACAACAATTAGAAAAAGAAAATCCTTTAATATAAAAAAATTGTCATGATTAAGGAGTTTTCAGAATTTTGTGGTTATTCATAAGATTTGGAAATGTATAGCTTCTAGAGTTCAAGTTTTTAAAACAAAAGGTATGTTTATGTGTAAGGAAGATTCACGAGATTGTATGCAAAATTGTGTGTGCATATGCATATGTTTGTGTTCTGAAGAAAGGCTTCATGGCTTTAATCAATTTTCAGGAGGGTTGATGACAGGAAGAATTCCCAGTTTGCCTGTCTCACTTTCCTTCTCTTGCTTCTCTGAAGTCAATGTCTCTCTCTCTCTCTCTCTCTCCCCAGCTTCCCATTAATCCCTTCCCAGATGAATTGTTCTTTTGTTTTGTGAACAAGCGAGGCTGAGCCAGGATGGCGATGGTGGTGGCAGGTAAATGGCAATACCGCCAGGTTGGGGGGGGTGGGGGGGTATAGGAAGTGAGTGCCCTGGGGGTGGGCTGTTAGGAAGATGGATGGTGCTTCCCGGACCTGCCCTGAACAGCCTCTCCCGGGAGGGAAATGGTGCCTCTAACATGCCACCATGTCAAGCTTCCATTACATTGAGGATACAGGGAAAGAGACTGTCAAGGGGAGAAACTGAAGTGGGTAGTAGATTTCCTGAATGCTCTACTGTGATCCATTTTTTTCCATTTGGTTTTATTTTTTATTTGAGGTTTGGGGGCATTTTTCCCCACTTTCCTTAGTTTCTGTATCCATTACAACATCCTAACACTCTAATTGGCTTTCTGTGGGGGCAAACAGGAGGTATTGCTTCTGGCAGGATAGGATTTTCTGTCCTGTTGATTGATGGGTTAATTTTTATTGAGCACAGTGTGCTACCAGCAGAACCAAAAATCCAAGACACAATTCCAGCTTTAGGAGTTTCCATTCTAATGAAAAGTAAGACAGACAACCCATGCAAACCTCCCGGTTTCTTTCTCTTACCAGTAGTTTTCCCTTCTATCTCTCTCTCTTAAGTCAAGTCTACACAAGCAGCAAGTGGATATTGAGGCACCTAGACAGATAACTTAGGGCCCAGAAACATGCCATTAAAAAACAGGGGGTGCCAACTGAATCAAGCAGCCTGGTGAGGGGAGTGGGTTCATCGGAGAGTTCGAGTGGCTGTTTAATGCTGAACTTTAGAACAGGCAAACACTTCTCCAGATTCTTTTGGTTCTATCCTATGTCAAGTTAGATTAAATTACATCAAGTTAGATAAAAGAAAGTTACATTCTTGGACTATGTAATAGTTTAATGCCCACAGAAATCCCTTCACTGAAATACAACACAATACTACCTGACGTGATCTCACGAAGGTCTGACGATTTTTCAATGGTCATTTGAAGAATGCTTCATTGTCCCTATGTGTCCATGATATAAAAATACATAGGAGCATTCCTCCATAAATTACCAGACCCCCCCAAAGAAGTTTCCCTTTCCAGACTGTTCTCTTTCCTTTTATCAAACACTCGAAGTTAAGTGACCCAGAGCGTTGTCCAATTTGCTCAGAGGAAATTTAGTGCTCAAATAAACTCATTGTTCCGTCTCTGAATCACTCAGAATATTTCTCTCCTTTTTAAGATTTTATTTGTTTATTTGTCAGAAAGAGCGCGCACAAGCAGAGGGAGCGGCAGGTAGAGGGGAAAGGAGAAGCCGGGAGCCAAATCGGGGCTCAATCCCAGGACCACAGTGTCACGACCTGAGCTGAAGGCAAACACTTACCCAACTGAGCCACGCAGGTGCCACAGTCACAATATTTCTGAACCACGATTTCCTCATCCATAAAATGGTGTATATTGGAGATGATGATCTTTACGGTTCTTCCAGCTCTGAAGGACCTCCCAACACACACACATTCTTAGATGATTTCTGATCTCATTCATACCCTTACTTAATTACAATAGAAGCTCTGTAAAAGCATGACCCACGTCTGCCCTGTTCACCTAGACACCCTGGTTCCTAGCACAGAAACGGAGTGCACTAAATATATCTTGAACGAATAAATTACGTTCACAGAGATGTGTGCCTTCAATCCTTCTTTGAAAGGAAACAGTCCATAAAGGAAATCCTCACACTTTATTTGCATATAATTCTTATATTGTATGTAAAAATCTCATGCTTCCTCTGCCTGTGTAGCTACTGGTAAAATTTTGTCCTTTCCTTCCCCTTTCTTCTCTTGTTGATCTGGTTCTCTTGCATACTATTTCACAAAAGGCCCCGATTTAAAAATAAAGCTAACTGTAGAACAGGATACTTACACGCAGGTGGCTCGAGCTAAGGCTGCTCAGAAAGGAGGGAGCAAGGTCCCTGAGCCCAGGGAGGCCAGGTCTGCTGCCACCAAACTCCCCAGCTGACAGCTGATCTAACAACACACAGAAGGAACAAAGCTCCTTGCTCCCTCGGCTAAACAGGTTAACCTGCCCCCCCCCAAAACAATGGGCCTGGTCCTTCAGAGTTGGGCAGAATGAGCCAGCCACTGCCGCAGAGGCCCCGGAGACTCCCCTTGTTGCCCACGGGGGGAGTCCACGGGGAGGGCTAGGGTCCGACCATGTTCAATGTGCTGATTTTATCTTTTCCTGACACTTCAGGGGTTTTTCTCTAAACATAAAGCTTAGCCAGAACAGTGTGACGGTGTTGGATAGGTGGACGGCAGAGAGCTAAAGGGTGGATTATGGGGAAGGTCCAGGAAGACACGGGAAACCGAGATGGGAAAAGAGACACACTTGTGGGACTGCCATGCTCCCTCTAATCGGCAGTCTGAAGCGCCGGCCTTCCCATACATTTGATAGGCAATGCTGCCCTCTCGTGGCCAAGTGTGATGAGCACAGGCGCCAGTTAAATTCCCATACAGTGTTGAGGGGCATCTTTTGTTGTTAGGGATTTCATCAGCAGTTTTAAGATTACTGTTTTAAGCAGTTTTAAGATTGCTTCTAGATCTTGAAGGGCAAAGACGGACATTTTACGAAAAGTCATAACTTCTTGTAAAAGAACTCGTGTGACTCTCCTCCTCTTCCTTCCTTCACTCATTTTTCCATGATGTTTCTACATAATGCCCACAGTTGGCCTTCCAACTAACCGCTGGGCCAGACCCCTTGAAGAGGCCTGGAAAAAAGCCTGGCACCTGTCTTACACTCAGAGGCTGCCTACTAGAGGACCTCTGGGAGAGGCGTGTGGTGGACATTTTTTCTCACTGCTCCTTTCGACTGGAAGTCTCTGTCCGTATTTCCTCACATGGCTGGTTCCTTCCCATCACTTAGCTCAGCTCTGGAGCCTCTTGGCCACAGCAGCCGCACCACACCCTCGCCGCCCCACCCCCACCCCAGAGTGCCAGTTTTCTGGCATATGATCAGTCTTCTGGCTCCATAAAGCTCATCGCTTTTTAAAATTATGTGTATTTGTTTCCTTAACTGTCTCCCTCTCTACCATATAACCTTTATAACAGCAAGAACCTTAGTTTTTTCCACTCATATATTTGCAAACACTAAAAAATGTTGCACACGTTTGGCACATAGCAGAGTCTCAATAAATATTTCTGAATGAATGATAGAGACTATTTATCTCCTTAAACTTCTCTCCCAATAGCAATATTTGTGTCTAACATCTTGCCATCTCCAGTGTTGGGAAGGTGGGATGTGGAGATCTAGGCAGAATTTCACTAAGGAAACCTGGAAGGTACACAATCCCTTCTCCTGCATTGGCAGACGCCCCAGATTAGAACTGCAAATTACTAGTGCTCGGTTTAATATGAATTCTTAAAAGTCTGATTATCTATGTTTCTCCTTGTCTACTCAGCAAAAAAGTCCTATTGTAGGTAGGTACAGTTTTTTAAAACAATAGAAACACACAGAAAAGAAATGGAAAAAAAGTAATGATAAAGAAAATTCTCAGTCTTGTCAATAAAATTAAATGTCAGTTGATGGTACTATGATTTCATTTAACTGATTTGAGACATAAACTCATGGTTACACAACCTCATTGTACCAGGAGAATTTTTAAGAGGACAATACCCTTTCTTGGTCATACAGCATATCCTGTGCTGTAGTGACCACAATGTCTGCCTTCATTACATCTTTTTTTTTTCTTTATTACGTCTTCTAAAGCAACAATTCCATGTTTTCCTTACTTACCTGTAGAACCATCTTTATAAGACATGTTTTGATAGTCTCCTTACATCAGTGCTTTTCTCCTTTTTGTTTCTTTTTTTTTCTTCCTTTTTTCTCCCCATATAAAATATAATATGCCACACTAATGTGTAAAACAAAACAAAACAAAAATCCTGAGCTGCCCTGTTAAAGCTAAGTTAGGGACCCAGAGTCCTGCCCAGTGAGCCTCTCTCACTGTCTTTCTTCCCTCCCTCCCCTTCTCTTATAATAGAAGCCATTGAGTTCCCTCAGGGGAGTTACAGGGCTCCCAAAATTACACAGAAACAAATGGTGGAGATCGTACCTATAGCAACCCCAATACTTTTTAAAAATATTCTAATATTCGGGGCACCTGGGTGGCTCAGTGGGTTAAAGCCTCTGCCTTCAGCTCAGGTCATGATCCCAGGGTCCTGGGATCGAGCCCCACATCGGGCTCTCTGCCCGGCGGGAAGCCTGCTTCCCTTCCTCTCTCTCTCTGCCTGCCTCTCTGCGTACTTGCGATCTCTGTCTATCAAATAAATAAATGAAAAATCTAAAAAAAAAAAAAAATATTCTAATATTCTACTATTAATTCTGGGTAAAGAGAAGCACTTGTTAAACAGGTTACTTGTGATTTCTATCCATTTGCTCATTCAGTAAACATTGTGGATTATGTTCTTACCATGTGCCAGGTTCTGCTAAGAATGGGGCCCCTGCTCTCACGAGTTTATTGCAGTTAAAGATACTGAAAAATAAACAGACAGTTACAATACAATGTAGCAAATGTGATGATAGAGCAAATACAGGGGGAAGCACCGGGGAGTACACCGAGCAGGAACTTCATAGATCCCAGAAGACTTTTTGGAGGTGGAGATAGAGAGAGAGAGAGAGAGAAAGAGAGAGAGAGAGATGACCACTTTGGAAAGCAGTTTTCCAGTTAAGAGGATAACAATGACCCACGGGCCTCAGGGAGGAAAGAGCATGGCTCATCTGAGGAACTGGAAAAAACTGTGTTTCAAAGGAGCATCAAGTGTATGGGAGACACAGCAGGGAGAGGAGGGAAAGGTGAGGCTGGAGAGGTGGGCGCAGTGTGCATCACAAAGGGCCATGTAAGTAATTGTAAGAAGTCTGAACTTCAGCTGGAGGACAATGTAAACTCACTGAAAAATTATAACCAGGAAAATAACGTGATCGGATCAGCTGCAGCTGAAGAATGCCAGCAAGGTTGATGGATGAGATTGACGAAGAGAATGTTGTAGTAACTGAGATGAGAAACGATGGTGGTCTAATTCAGCAAATGGCCATTGAGATGGATTTAAGGGATAGAAGATTCTAGTCATGAAGTAGAATCAACAAGACGTAGTTGGCTGTATATGGGAGATGAGGGCAAAGGAAAGGAAAAATATGTCCAGGCTTCTGGCTTGAGCCACAGAGTAGATGGAGATTCCATCACCAATAGGGGAACTAATAGGGGCAGAAGTAATAATGAGTTTAATCTGGACATGTTGTGGGATATGTTTGTGAGACAAGCAAGTGGAAATAATTGGGATGCAGTTGGGTGTGTGGATTTGAATCTCAGAAAAAATATGGTCTAAAGATTAAGATATGGGATTCATCAGCCTATGTGGTTGGTGGTACTTGAAAATATACAAATACACAAGATATCCAAAAGATTTTGTAGAGAAGGTAAGAGAGGATCCAGAAGAGAACCTTGTGGAACAATACACGTGAAGGGTAAACAGAAGAAGAGGCTCCGCAGGGAGCAGGGAAGGAAGCAACAAGGAAGTAGAAGGCAACTTTTTGGAAGCCAGAGGAGAAGTGTTTTTAGAAGGAGAGAGTGGTTGATGCTGGAATTTGCTGAGACATTTTGCTGAGAGGGCACTGTTCTTTGGTTTTAGCCAGAAGGCATTCATTGGTGACCTTAGTGAAAACAATATCCATGGAAGTCATAAGAATAGAAGTCACACTGTTGTAAGGTCAAGGGAAGATGGGAAAGTACAGACAACAGTGAGAGAATTCTTAGGAAGCTTCACTATGAAAGAAAAGTAGGACCCATGGTGAGAACAGAATAGAAATGTAACGTCAAAGGAGGTTTTTGTTTGATTTTATGTAGAAATACTGATGAAAAGGAAAGTATTATCATTCTTATTTTATAGAGAATCAAAAAAGTTAAGCAATTTACCCAAAGTCATATAATCAGCAGAGCTAGGATTCAAACCCAGATCTGTCTGGCTCTAGAGTCCTTGCTCCTAACCATAAATACAAAAGAATAACTCAGTCCTAGATACTGGCTTACCAATAGAGTTTACTAGCTCAGAATCATATTCTGGTTAGTACCGGGATGGGGGAGAAGCATATATTGGGTACCCCACCCCCATTTAATGGACTAGGAAACCGAAGCTAGAGGAGTCTGGCTTACGCTTGCACACCTCACTAGTGGCAAATCTCAGCTCTGCTCTCTGTCGGCTTTTATTCTATCTTTCCTAACATCTCCACTTGGCTTAGGAGACTTAGAGTGGGAGAGTAAGACATAAAGTATCTTGGTCTGACAACCAAGTGAGTTACGTTATGTAGATTTGCTGCATGAATATGTTGAGGCTAACGTGGTCTCTAGAAACTCTGCTTAGCATGCTAATAGGTAAATAAGTAAAATTCTGAAGATATATACCTAACCTGCCTTATATTGTATTTCCAGTAAAATTATCAAAATTAGCACTTTTCAACTCAGCCTCAGTTGATGTTATTCATATATGTACTTATTACAGAAGTATATAATAACTTTAAACATTATCCTCAGGGAAATGAGTGTATCATTTTTGCATTCCCTATTTAGTTTTCCCAAAAGTTCTGTAAGTACGGATTGAATAATTAAGGGAAGTTTTGAAATGAGAGACATAAAATGATAATTAAGTAAAAAAAACCATATATAAAATTGTGCAGTAGAGGTGGTCAACCTTTTTGTGACACAAAACTCTTACTGTGTATGCATCAGATTCAGTTCAGTGACATAATGGTTTAAAAATATGAAAATTAACGAAGAGGTAAGGGGTGCCATCTAGATAAGTTTCACTCTTGCAGTCTACTTGCATACCTCCTAAACACGCCCACAGATTTGACTTTCAGGCAATGTAAACTAAAACACTACCGAGGCAGAGCATGTGCTCTGGAATCAGACTGCTTAGCTCAAATGCCAGTCTCATGTGGACTAATTAGTGACCTTAGGCAAGTCACTTAACCACCTCATGTCTCAGATTAGTCAGTATAATATGAGGATATTCACGTGTATTTGGGGGGCATAGTTCTCCATGAGTCTCCATATTGCTCCCATCTTTAGAAGACACTGACTGCCCATTGTTCTAGGATAACTTCTCAAGGATTTTGTAGAGCAAGCAGCCTTGGAACACAGAAATAGTGTCTCCCTCAGAACAAAGGGCAGGCATACTTACTGCCTATTATAAAAGATTTAGGTTGACTAAGCTTAGGGCTCCTCTGCTGCCACACAGTCCACTGTGTTTGCTGGCATCCCCATGGAATTCAGGTCCAGAAGAACTACACAAATAGGTCAACGTTCATGCTATAGGCTGAGTCATGAGTAATAAAGTCCTTTGTCTCTGACCAGGAGGCTGGTGTCCTCTGCCAGCCCTCAGAAACTTGCCCATAGAGCAAAATCTCAGATCCTCTGCAGTTCTTCGCAACTTAGGGAATTTAAAGATGAAATGAGTTTGTCCATTGAAAATGCTTAGCACGCTTCTTTGTACTTAGTAAGCACTCAATAAATGTAAACTCCACATCAGAACCATCACAATAGGGGGTATGTCCATGGGAGTGCCACATAAATGAAAGCGTGTATTATGCCTGAAGCCCCACTCATAGAAATCAATCAATAAAGCTTTGCATATTTTCAGTAGACTTTTACATATTCCAGGTACAAATATTATTTATATGTATTATCATATATTATTATAGATATAACTGTGTATTCCCATCAACACCTCAGTGACTACCGGCACTCATTTCTCATAGCAGAGTCTGGCAGAGGAAGTCTTAAGAGGTGTACATTTTATGGGATTGAGAGAGAGTTCTGAACATGAGGTATTGCCCAGATAAACAGACTTGAGTAGGAGCCAAGGGTATCATTATGACGGTGGGGTTGGTATCTATCTTGTCCAGTACTGTATTTCCAACATACAGCATGAGGCCTAGCGCACAGAGGCCCAGAAAAATCTCTGTTGAATGAATGGATGATATCCCAAATAGAAGTTTGGGGAGCCTTTCTTTGTCATCCAGAAGTAGACTTCTAAGTCACTGAAGTGTCCCTGTCCTCAAATTATCCCCACCAGATTTGACAACCATTTTACCTACTAAAAGGAAACTCCATCAAAAGCCTAAGATAAAAAGCCACAATAAAATAACAAAACAAACTTTTGACCTACTTTGTTTTGCATTGAAAAGCACACTTTGGCAGACAGAAAGGCTTGTGCCATGTAATTGTCATCAGTGTTTCACTTAATATTTTAATGAGCTCAGCGACTGACATCCTGGCTGAACACATGCCTTTTGTGGCTCTTGTTGCTAAGTAAAAAAGTGTATAAAAAACTAGTTGTCCTTCCCCCCCCCAAAAAAAACCCCACATAATTCCTTAAAACATAAATACATCCCAACTGCCACTTGGGTTTATACAAAGATGATTCCCGATATCCTCCTACCAGCTCTTCTCACATTTTCCTTCTCCCTCAGAGCTGCCGAGTTGGGTTCCAGAGCCCTGTGCTGGTTCCTGGACACAGAGCACATCCCCCTGAGCCAGGACGTGTCTGCCAGGGCAGGCACGGTCGTCTTCAGCTCTTTCTCTCTGCTTCTCAACCCTCCCCAGAACTACACTGATACATTTATTTTAATATTTCTTCTTTCTTTCCAACTGGCAAAGTCTTCTCCATAGCTGATGTTTTTCTCTTTTTTGCTCCATTCTCTTCTTTCCTCTCTTCCCTTCTCCCCGCCGCCCACCCCGGGAGGGGTGATTTATTGGAAACCCCAGAATGACCAAGAGGTAATTTTAGAGAAACGGGGGACATCGGTATTGTGATTCTACATTGGGCGGGAACAGCAGCGAACTGAATACTCTTTAAGCAATGTGGAATTTACATTCCTTATTTGCCAGTTCAATAAGCCAAAGCTTATTGAAGATAAGCTTTAAAATTCACCCCATCGGGGGCGCCTGGTGGCTCAGTGGGTTAAGCATCTGCCTTCAGCTCAGGTCATGATCCCAGGGTCCTGGAGTTGAACCCTACACTGGGCTCCCTCCTCATCAGGGCGTCGGCTACTCCCTCTCCCTCTGCCCCTCCCTCCTGTTTATGCTCAGGCTCTCTCTCTGTCAAATAAATACATAAAATCTAAAATTAAAGAAAATAAAATGAAGTAAAAGTAAATACTTTTAAAATAAATAAAAGTAAAGTAAGATAAAATAAAATTCGCCCCATCATACAGCTGGGAAAACTAAGGACTGAGAGATTAAGCTACCGCACCGGGTCCAGGGGGGAATAAATGGCAACACCCAAATTTATGCCCAGACACTGCAATTCCGAGGCTGACTCTTAGCCCTGTGATCTCATGTATTGAGCTCAGATTTGGGAGATAAATAGGATTATCTAAACAAATTAATAAAGGAGAGGACAAGTTCTTGTAGGCAGAGGACATGGCATTACATACAGGCCAAAAGATATGAACCAGCTTAACAAGTTTGGGAAACCACAATATCCACAGGGGAGTAACCAGGAAACAAACAAACAAAATACTTAGGAAACTCTGGACACTCACTTAGGACATAGCATAGGAGACATGCAGGGTCATATCTAAGAGACCTGGGTTGGAATAACATCTGACATAATGGTCTATGCATTGTGAAACCTCTGTGAGCCTCTATTTCCTCATCTCTAAAACTGAGATAACACACATTTCACAGTTTAATGGTACAGATTTTAACAAGATAACATATGAATAGCTGTGTAAACCATGGCATTCTATGCAAATATCTTTCTCCCTCTTAGCTTCTCCCCCTCTGTCATGGAAAGCAGGTTCGTAACTGGGACTCAGGAAGCAGCTATAAAATAAAGGACATTCCAGGGGCCTGGGGAAATCTTGCAGGCAGGCAGCACTCTAGAAGTTATTCTTTTCTAGCCGGAAGTCTGGGAGGTTTATGAGACCCATCCTAACCCAGCGGCACAGAGAAAACGGTTTTGTCAAAGACATTAGTCAAGCATTTTTCTACTAGAGGGAAGTTGCACCTTTGAACTCCGGCATTTTATGGATTTTTTTATGAAATACGACAAGAACAGAAATGACTAAAACAAAGGAATGCTAGACTCTCCATCTTAAAAAATGAACTTTGAGAAGATATGGAGAACTCCGGAATTTGCATATCTGCTCTACTCCGATGAGCTGGTGCGGGCTGCAGGGTCGGCATGGGATGTGGACGGGGCCAGAAGCGAGGCTGATCAGCAGATGAGGACTCGGCCTGTGACGGAAGATCCCAAGCTCACCGAGCCACCTCCCCAAGTCACCACTCAGTTTCAGTACATGGAATGGTTCCCAGCCATTTGCAAGTCAGGCAATACAAGCCAGCAGAAAATTCTGCCATGTTTTGAGGGCTCTTCTCAGTCCCTAAACACCTTTCCAGGAGCGAAAGATGCAGCCATGGACAGGCCCCGCAATATCACTGCTGTACTGGAGCTTACATTCTAGGCCCAGGTGGGCAGGGGTGGAGAGTCTAAATGAACCAGGTAATTTCAAATAAAGTGCTCAATGACATATAGGAGGTGCTCACAAGTATTTGTTAACTGGATAGATTAATGAGGCCTAGGATTCTCTCAAAAGGCCATCTTTGTGCAGCAAGGCAGTCAAGCCAACTTGTCTTCATTGACAGTGCCCTTTAAAGCGTCATTCAGATTCATTCAACCATTAAGCAAAGAGTTCTTAAGTATGTATTCCATGCCAGGCGCGATGCTAGGCGCTAGGGATGTAAAGTCAAAACCTATCCCACTGAGTAATCCTTTTATTGAGGAATCAGCTCCTGTCAGCTCTGTTCTTCTACTGATTTTGCCCACTTTCAGATTCAGCCTGAATGTGCCTGCCACGAGGAGGGACACAGAAGGCTCGGTGCCAGAAGACTCGCAGAGCCTGGATGGCCCAGGCTTCCCATCTAGGAGACGTCAGGAGTGGCATGTTCACAAGGCAGGTGGCCCCTTGCTGGAGTTTCCCATTGCCCTCAGAATCTCATGTAAATCTAGTAAAGAGATGAAAGTAAGCATTAGGCAGTGCAGTCACCAATTCTCTCCCATGCATGAGCGCACACGCCATTTAGTTTATAGATGGGTAACCCAACCACAGAATACTCCAGAAGTCTAGATGTCCGGAAGTCTCCAATATTCTAGAAGTCTAAAAATCTAGAAGTTGACCTTCCGTAAGGAGGAGTGGGACATTCCTACAGAGAAAGAGTCTTCCTGGCTGCTATTTCCACACAGCAGAACAGAGTCCTGTGACTGTGACAGGCCCCCTCACCACTGGCTCCCCCTGAACCCACAAACATGCATAGACACACACGAATCATGAGGATGGCTTTGACCATCTTATTATTAATATTTGAGATATGGGAGGGAACTGATTTGGTCGGTTCTGTGGTGTCTTTTCTTCACTTAATCCCATGAGATCTTTGGGAAAAGCCTACCCTTTCTTCCCAAGATATAAAGCTCTCTTCCAGGTGCCTGTTAATCCTTTTTTTTAATATTTTTTTAAAAGAGTTTATTTATTTATTTGACAGAGATCGCAAGTAGGCAGAGAGGCAGGCAGAGAGAGAGAGAGGAGGAAGCAGGCTCCCCGTGGAGCAGAGAGCCCGATGCAGGACTCGATCCCAGGACCCGAAGGCAGAGACTTTAACCCACTGAGCCACCCAGGTGCCCTTTTTAATATTTTTTTAAGTGAATAAAGTTTATTGAGCCGACAAAACTATTTAACTTGTGATTTCAAAATCGTGACCAGAGAAGTTCGAGTTTGCAAATTATTTAAAGATTTGTAAGGTGGAAAACAGCCCAGATGAGCAGCCAGAAAAGCTGAGAAGGAAACACAGTGACGAGAAAGGAAAATAATCTCCCCCAAGGGGCCGAGCAGGGAACACGTGTAAAAACACAATACAGAATAAGAAAGAACACATCGCATCCACCTGAATATTGTTGTCTATCTCTTTTCTCTCAAGAAAAAAAAAAGATGAATTAATATGCAACAATAAATGTATGTATCAAATGGGGTTACAAACACCATTGTTAACACACAGCAGGACAACGCGGCTCTCGTTTAAGGTAGGCGAGGATGACAGGAAGAAGAGATCTAAACCATGTTTAAATTTTAGCAGAGAGTCCATCTGAGGAAAGTTGATCCATAAATCCAAGAAATAAATAAACAAGCCACCATCTTAGGTAATGTTCTTGAAACACTGGCAAGGCAAATTTCTTCTAAGTTGACAAGTTAAGGTTGAAAAGTGACTCTGGATTCTGCTTGGTTTCCCCTGACTTGATGAAGGACTGTAATTGCTGTTCTCCATTCTCCCTAAACTCTGTTCCCTCCTCCTTCCACCCCTACCCATGCACCCCTCCCAGATATTAAAAGTGACGATCTTTATAGCATGCTGAAATATCACACCAGCCTCTTTGGCTCAGTATTAGTTGTGGATTCTAAAAGCCAGCAGGTTGATTTTTCCAGATATGCTTTGGTTTGATTTCTTACTATTTCTTAGCTTGTAGTGATAGGAACATGGTTGGTTGTATTTTGTGGTTTGTTTTTTTTTTTTTTTTTTACTTGATATTTACATTTAAATTTCATAGGCCATGAGTGAGAAAAGTAATGTGACTAATGTAAATTTTATATTCTATAGCACTATGAGCACAGACACTGATAACCTTCTATGTTGATACTAATTTTGGTTTGTTTTAACGACAGAGGAGACCTAATTATGACTTGAGCTTTTCTTCCAGATGGAAAATTCTATCATGAACCTTAGAGTCAATATTCTGAACGGGAACATCAGCATATCTTTGGATACTTGGTGAAGTTGATGTATTGCTGAATACATGGTTGGCGTGGGGTGTCCTCAGAGCTCTTAGCAGCTCCGTTTCAAGCCATGTAAGTGATAGAACAACCTCAGATGTAGAAGGCTTGTTCTGAAAAATACAGCTGAACATTGTCCTAAAGAATGAAGCATGGAGGGGGCCTGGGTGGCTCATCTGGTTAGGTGACGCCTTCGGCTCAGGTCATGATCCCGGAGTCCTGGGATAGAGTCCCACATCAGGCTCCCAGCTCCGTTGGGAATCTGCTTATCCCTCTGACCTTCTCCTCTCTCATGCTCTCTTTCACTCTCTCTCTTAAATAAACAAATTAAATCTTTAAAAAAAAAAAAAAAAAGAATGAAGCATGGGGAGAATAAAATAGACCATGAAGGCAGGGGTTACCTTATCTTCAGTGCTAAGCACAGTGTCTGGCACAGAGCAAAGGTCCTATGAATAATATTTTGAATGAGTGACATTCCCTTATCCTCATTAGTATGTTCACCAGGTATCTGATAAAACACCAAAAACTGAAATCACACTTCAAATTTGAAGATTCAAATTTTTCAACTTCCCCTACTAATGAGTATTTTGCTACCATCCCCAATGGATGGTGGAATGAACCTAGACTCTCCTATGCTCATCCTCTCATCTTTAAAAGCTAAAGCATGCTTCACCTTCACGTGTAAGACCTGTACTGATCTTGACTTGGATAGATCACTTTCTGTTCCACAGCCCATCACAACAAAGATCTGGAAAATTTACAAACCACCTAATCATCCCCTGAATCATAAAATGTCCAATTCAAAGCAAAGTATGGGTCAGTGGCATAAGGATGGTTTTCTAATGGTTTGTGCTTCACTGTGTTTACTACTACTACTACTACTACTATTATCATTATCATTAGTATTATTATTATTTTAGAACACTTTGTTTGGAATGTGGCTGCTTACTTTTATCCTACTTAAAAAAGAAGATTTTTTGTCTGGAAAGTTTTTTAATTGATAGACACAACAAAAGGAACAAAACCACTAATAGCTTCTGTAACTTACGACCTTCTAACCTTCTCTTCTTTGTTTCTTTGAAGCTGTTAAATATGTTTTGCCTGAGGGTCACCAAGACGGTAAGCACACACTCTACGCCTCTACACCAACCTTAAGGTCAGACTTAATACTTCACTGTACTTCTTTTTTAATATTTCTTTTAAGATTTTATTTATTTTGACAGAGAGAGAGAGAGAGCACAAGTAGGCAGAGAAGCAGGCAGAGGGAGAGAGAGAAATAGACTCTCCATTGAGCAGAGAGCCTGATGTGGAGCTTGATCCCAGGACCCTGGGATCATGCATGACCCAAGCCAAAGGCAGCCACTTAACTGACTGAGCCACCAAGCACCCCTAAATTTTTTTTTAAAGACAAATTCATGGGGCACCTGAGTGGCACAGTCGGTTGAGTGTCTGACTCTTGGTTTCAGCTAAGGTTGTGATCTCAAGGTCTTGAGATTGGGCCGCACGCTGGGCTCCATACTCAACGTGGAGTCTGCTTGAGATTTCCCCTCCCTCCCTCCCTCCCTGCCCCTCTGGCTCATGCTCTCTCTATATAAAATAAAATAAAATAAAATGACAAATTCACATTTTTAGAGCATTAAGGATTAGTCGAGATTTTCTGAAGAATGTTCCAAAAAGACAGAGTCCTGCTCACAGGTGGCAATACAGCCTCTTCACAAATATCCGAGAGAAGATAATCACCATTCCTTCAGCAAATTCTGATAGTGCTGAACAAAAATATCTGCAAAAAAATGTCAGTTCAGTTGGTCTGGGAGGAGATAAGCCATCATACCAGATTCCTTCTTTGCATTCCCCTTTTCTTCGTTATCTTGCTCCTGAATTACCTGCTGTATTTCTACACTTAGGAAAGCAGTAAGCTATAGTAGAAAGGACAAGGGTCCAGGAAGAGTGAGGGATTGTGAGGTGACAAGGAACAGAATCCTACTAAAGCTAGTTCGGGATGCTTGACTCTTGCACAGCACAATCGCATGGGGAGCTCTAAAAAAATTGCTGGCGATTTTCATTAGTGGGCGTAGGAGGGGGATTGATGCAACTGTCGTTATAAATGCTGCACCTACGCCTGTCCCCCAGCAGCCTCTGATCTCTCCTTCTCTCTGCATGGTCTTCATCCCTGCCTAACCAAGCTAATTCCTTTGCTGATTCCTACACCATGATGTAAGGGGACCTGTGGCTTTGGTTTGATGGGGCACCAATCCTGGCTCCCACTTTTCAGAACCTTTCAGAACTGTCTGTCAGGTCAAATGACAGAGCAAATATGTCTCCTCACTGCACAACAAATACATTGGTTCTTCTTTGTTTAAATATTCCCACCACTTCTAGATGTGTGACTTTGACCATGATACTTAGTTTCTTTGTTAGGCAGAATCAGCATCTTCCCTGAGGTGTTTTTTGTTTTTCCTTTTGTTTTAAGATTTAATTTATTCATTTGTCAGAGAGAGAGAGAGAGAGAGCACAGCAGGCAGAGGGAGATGCGGGCTCCCTGATGAGCAAAGAGCCCAATACAGGACTTGATCCCAGAACCCTGGGATCATGCACAACCTGAGTCAAAGGCAGATACTTAACTGACTGAGCCAGCCAGGCACCCCACCGTCCCTTAGTTTTTAATAGCTCCATAAACCCTCAGTCCTATCCACCCTGCTTTGAGTTAGTTTGTCTTATTGCTTTTTGGTTTTGGTCAGTGGGGAAAGAGCATATGGGGCTCTATAGGGTGGGCACTAGAGAGAAAATTCTGACAAGCAGCTTTTGTTTGATAAGCTTTCTCATGTGAAGTCGTGTCCTCTCTGTGCCTTACCAGGACAGGTGGCGGAGAAGCTTTTTAGATCTTTTTTCTTCTGGGAAACTGTTCATTTGGAGAAAAAGCTTCCTTTTTTAAAAATCTTTTGCCACACTGTTCAAAGTTTAAAAAAAAAAAAAAAAAAGCAGCACAGAAAAAGTCAGTTTTCATCCAGAGATGGCTCCTTTCGGAAACCCTGGACTGCAGAGAGAGGTATCAGGGGACAGGAGGTCACCTTTCTTTGAGGTCAGACAGCTGTTCCTTTGTCACACTGGTAACTGCTGACTGGGAAGGACATCTGAAAAACATATTCCAAACATAAAAGTTGAGGCAGCTCCTTACCCTGCCACTCCCCACGCCGGTCTCTACAGGAGTCCCTCCAAACAAACCTGTCACAGGAGTGGCAGGCCCACTCCTTCAGTCTCATTCTGCTCGGTAGCCTTCGCAAGGAGCACACTCATCCTCCCGCCCCCCCCCACCCACGTCCATAGGCGTTTTGAAGTTTATACTTTAGAGATGAGAGAAAAGTCTAACATCTCAATGACAACATTCAAATGTATTTTGGCCCCGGCAGAAATGAATAAATCATCAGAGCCACTTTGAAATTGGGAAGTGAGGGGGAGCGTAGACCACATGAACTTTGGGGGCCTCACTGGGAACCCTCATTGAGGTTCTGAGTGAAGCTTTAGAGGGCATTTTATGTAGACATCCCATGGTCCCGCCTATGACCTTGAAAGCACATAGTGTCACTATTTCCACCAGTCAGAAGGCCTAGGGATGAACCTCTCCAAGAGAAGGAAAAATGATTTATGAAATCAATATTTAAATAAGAATGACAGCCAATTTTATTAAACATTTACTCTGTACCAGGTACTATTTTTAAGTGCTTTTATAACAATTATCTCATTTGGAGGAGAGAGAGGTGGGGGGATGGGTGAGCCTGGTGGTAGGTATTAAGGAGGGCACGTATTGCATGGAGCCCTGAGTTAATGCATAAACAATGAATCTTGGAACACGAAAAAATTAAATTTAATTTAAAAAAAAAAGAAAACAAAAACACTAATTCAAAAGGAAAAAAAAAACAATTATCTCATTTAATCCCCCCACCAGTCCCTACAATATCTCTTTTACAGATGAGTAAGTAAATACAGTAAACCAGAAGAATATATGTACATGTGTTGTTTGTAGTGGACATAGCCTGGAAGTACCCTGACTTTCCATTAATAGAGAAATAATCAAATGTGTTTTTTAGTAAAAAAGAAATTTGCAGTATAATACTGATTTTTAAAACTACCCCTTTTAGCCTAAAGGAAAAAAGAAAGAAAGGGATCAAAAGAAATTTAGATATGATTAATACTGAACACATAGTAGGAACTAGGAAGCCTACCTCTCAAGGAAAACCCTTGCCCTGTTCTAGACTAGTTCCTTGGCACTTTAGAAACTTTATGTTTATGTCTTATGTACTGACAAGCACAGCAACCTCATGGAATGCTGATGAGATATCTCGGGAGGTGAGCAGGCAGGCTGACAATGCAATTGATCATCTAAATCAGAACTGTTTTGAGAGTAGAAGGGGGAGCTATGGATCACTGCTCTGGGCGACAGGCATAACCCAGGAGTACCCAGAGCAGACCAGAACACACGGTTACCAGTACCAGGACACCTACAGAGACCCAGCCCCAGCAAAGCCCGCACACAGCTGTGACTGATTCCAGGCTCTGCCGGCTCCAGCATTCCAACCTGATCCAACATCCTATTACTTCATTACATTTTCCAGCATTATGTCTCTTTCCCTCTCATGCACTGACTGACTTCAGGTACCTTAGCCCCAACAAACCCCCTGGGGCTAATGGCTTCCACTCATGTCTCCAAGGGGAAGGAGACCATCCTCCATCGAGGACAAATGGAACCACAGATACCATGTCACTCTCCTTCTCTATGAATCCCTCCATGGCCACTACCGCGTGCGTAGACTAAGGGCAGGGCAGAACAAAGCAGAAGCCTAGGACTTCATGAGGAAAGAAGCCTGGCTCATAGTCTCCCCAGGGTTGCTCAAGAAGACCAGACAGTCTTAAGCTCCAGGGGACTGAAGAGAAGATGAAAAGAGATGGAGGAAATCCAGAAAGTCAAATGCCAAACTCAGTTCTTCTCAAATTGTCTCAATCATTTGTCAGGGAAAAAAGCACAGAGCCCAGATCCTAAAAGAAAACAAATCTTCATTTCATGTTTTTCAAAATGAAATAGAATGCAGATGGTAGAGTCAACCTCTCCTCTCTTGACTCATCCACAACTTCTCTTTTTCCATTAGTCACCAGAAGCTTCTCATACCACATAAAATATAGTCTAGGAAAGGCCAGACCCATCAATCCAGAACAGGTATTTATATCCATTTTATAGGGTTCTAAGGAATCCTATTTTCAGGAAGTAGAAATATCATTTAAAAATATTGTGCAGAGCCACCTGGGTGGCTCGGTCAGTTAAATGTCTGACTCTTGATCTCAGCTCAGGTCTTGATCTCAAGGTCATTAGTTTAAGTCCCACATTAGTTAGGCTCCACACTCGGTGTGGAGCCTACTTTAAAAAATTACATATATATGTATATATATGTATATATATATATGCACACACACACACACACACACATATATAATAAATATGTAATATATATTTATATTTATATGTGTGTGCATATATACACACACATAAATGTTGTGCAAATGATTTATTAAATCCTCTTCCCCTCCCCTTTTAATGGTTAGCTCTTGTGCTTTGAGTTGTCTGGGTCTATTGAAACAAAATCTAAACGTTTTGTCCCAAACAGGAGACATGGCCAAAGCCCTCCTTTATTCAGGTGGTGTTACCTAAATCAACAAGCAAATCAGATCATGTCCCACGGAAAATATCAGCTTCCTGGGGAAAATGCCCCACATGATATCTGTAAGCAGCTGTTTGCCCTGAGTTCCCTGGATGAGGTAGGTGGTGGGGGAGGGGGTTGATCATCAGAAGCACCCCAAGAACTTGGCCGTTGCACACAGAGTCCCTTGCTCTGTAGTTATACTCCCACTGTATAGGATTTGAGGAAAGCCTCATTTCACTCTGTGGTGGGAGACAGAGGAAATTAAGTGGCTAGACAGAGTGACCAGTGCTCTCCCTTCTCACACACCAACACCTGTGCTTTATGAATAATCATTAACATAAATGGCTGAGCTGTCTTCTGTACCTTTAGTCATAATCGGGTACAGAGGAAGATTCACAGAGACATCTACAGGTCATAGTTGGAACTGTTCTAAAATCAAAACTATGTCTTAACGTTGTCAATATTTTAATTTGGATGATCCCATCAAACACTAAGGTCAATTTATCGGTAGTTAATTGGAGCAAATTAACTAAGAAACAATTTGTCATTTGTTTGTCAATTGCAAATTATTCAGTGTGGGAAGAAAAGAAAATCGACATTTGTTGAGCATTTACCACGTGACAAGCCCTGAACTGGCAATGCTACATTCAGATGCCATTGAATTCCAGAACAAGACTCTGGTCTGCAGCATTAAATCCATTCTACAGACAACCATGACTTAGAGGTGTTAAGTAACTCACTCAACCTCCCGCAGAGAGGAACCAGAATGCAAGGGCCAGGCTCAAACCTAGATCTATGTGGGGCTATAGCCTACCCTCTTTCCACTGTCCCCAAAGAGCCAGAAGCTTTCGAATATAGAAAGCTAACTACACACAGGGTTATCAACAATCATGTACATATTATGAGATTGTAATTTACTCACTCTTCTTATCAGACAAGTGAAAAGAAAACTGGTAATTTTAAACAACTAGTCAAATATCTTTTGTCAAGTTTCAACTGCTGAGTAGCAAGGAGAAAAATAACTAAAAGCCAAACTGGTTTAAACCTTGGCCTGACACAACCATTTAGAGTCCCTTTGTTGTTTTTGTTTGTTTGTTTGTTTCTTTGTTTGTTTTTTAAGATTTTTATTTATTTATTTGACAGACAGAGATCACAAGTAGGCAGAGAGAGAGAGGAGGAAGCAGGCTCCCTGCTGAGCATAGAGCCCAATGCGGGGCTCGATCCCAGGACCCTGGGATCATGACCTGAGCTGAAGGCAGAGGCTTTAACCCACTGAGCCACCCAGGCGCCCCTAGAGTCCCTTTGTTTGATGTTGTTCCAGATAAGGTACTTGGTGATTCCTCTGTCTTCCAACCCCCTTCCTGGCTCCTCTTCCCAATGGCATCTGAATACATGAATATACGTGGGGTTGGGTTGTCATCATAAAACTTTGCAGTCTCATGATAGATGGAGTCAGGAGTCTCAAGCATGATGTCCCCAAGCTCCCTGGTCTGCAGGACCTTATCATATACCCACCCAGTTGCTGTTGCCTGACTGAGGTCTGCTGCTCCTGCTGCTTGCAGCTTGTCCTCTGACTTCTCACAAGCTTGGCCAAAGCCCAGTGGTGCCTCCTGGCTACCTAGCAGCCTCATCTCCACTCTTGCTAGAGTCTTGCTAGAGATCCTGAGGAGCCCTTCCTACAAATCTCATTTGGGGTCCAGACCGGTGCTGCCCCGAGCTAAAAGGCAATTTTTCTTCTCTGCCCATCCCGCCTCCCAGACTTCTGTACAGACATGCCAGGGATCTCACTGAGCCCTCTGGCAAGCTTCCAGCCAGCCTTGGCATCATCAGTGTTCCTCCTGAATACACGAGCACCACTGGATACGTTCAGGGTATCATGGAATCTGGGTGAAACCACTGAGCGACTGAATTCAGGCCCTCCTTCCGTGCCCCCCTATGTGGGAGTGAGGAACAACCTTGAGAATGGTGATGTACGGGTTGAAAGGTGGCTGGACAGGGAGACGCCGGATTTTGCCTGGATGAGAGATTAACAAGGGGCTAGAGGGAGGGCAGGGGCACATGCTGTTTCTACTTATGTATTAGAGAGGTTCTTCTTTTCCACTTACATTTTTATCTTTGTCTTAGTGCCAGTTAAAATAACCATGTCCTTCTATGAGTCCTGTGATAATGTGGTCACTGCAGGCCAACTGGGCCAACCTAAAATGAGCCTGATTCTAGGGCAGGCTGCGCCTCAAACCAGAGCCTCCTCCACTTTCCTCACCAGTGTCCTGCTCTGGTGTACCCTGTCCACTGTCAGGGCCCTAAAGAAGTGGCCAGGGCACCAGCTGTGCCCCTCCTTCCCTGCCCCCCTAACCCCCCACAGCTTCAGCGCTAGCGGTTGTGTTTTGTGCCTGGCCGGTCTCCAATGGAGAGCTTTGATTGTCTTTGATTGTCCTGTTTAAGGTGCCAGATGTCTAATTTCAAATATTTAAACAAATTGCAAAAATACCAGATGCATAAATGTCCAGTATTAGAAAGTGTCTCTTTCTTCAAAATGTAACTTTAAATTTTATTAAAGTAACCAAATGTTTCCAAGTCTTTCCAAATTTTTATGGCTGCCTCTATTTAAAATATCTAAATAAAACAGTGCAGGCTATTGTGGGAAAGGTCAGAAAGGTCCTTCCCAGGGCCTCAAGTTCCACCGTTACCTCTCACGTGAAATGTCTATTCCCAGTAAGCTCTTGGTATTCCCAGCTCGGTATCTCAGCATTCGAAACCACGGCCCTGTCTCCTCTGCACTCGGCCACTTGGCCTCCCTCCCCAAAGCACTACTCACGCAAGAAGGTTGTACATGCCAGATGTGATTCATTTTGGGAATTCATTCATTTAACAAATCATTACTGAGCACCTACTATAGACTACACCCTGCTTGGACTCCAGGGATTCAACAGCAAGTAAAAGAGACAAAAATCTCTGCTCGTGCGGAGCCTACATTCCAGGTACAATAGTAAGACACCGTGGAGTGTCAGTGCTCATAGAAAAATAAAGATGAGAAAAGGGAAGCTGAATCCTAGGAGGAGAGTTGATTTTTAAAATATATGACCCAAGCAGGCTTCAGTGAGGAGACTTTGCATTGAGTAGAGGAGGTGCTGGAGGAGCCATGCTCATATCTGGGGGAAGGATGTCCCAGGTAGAGGGAGCAGCACATGCACAGCCCCTGATGGAGGAAGAGGCTAAGGCCAGTGTGATGACAATGGGAATAAATGAGGGAAGCGCCAAAATGTGATCAGAGGGGTTGGAAGTGGGTTGTGCGGGCCAGTAGGTCAGTGTGACTGTTGACTTTCACCCAGAATGAGTTAGGAAGCTATTGCCGGCTTTGGACGAGAGGAGTGCTAGAACCTGACTTGCTTTAGAAAGATCATCTGTCTGGCTCCTGGGATGGGAGGAGACTGACAGAGGCAAAGGTAGAAGCTGGATGATGACTTTGGAAGCTATTACAACTACGTCGGTTAGAGCTGGTGACTGGGACCACTGTCCAGCAGTGTGGTGATAAGGAGTATACATAGGTTATGGACATATATTGAAGGTCTGCCAACAGGGTTTGCAGATGAATCAAATGTAGATGTAAAAGAATGAGAGGAAGCAAAGATAAAACCAAAGTTTGGGGGCGCCTGGATGGCTCAGTTGGTCGGGTGTCTGACTCCTGATTTCGGCTCGGGTCATGGTCTTGGGGTCATGGGATTGTCCCCATGTTGGACAGTATGCTGAGCATGGAGTCTGCTTGGGATTCTGTCTTCTCTCCCCCCGGCGCTCACTCTCTCCTTCTCTCTTTCAAATAAATACATAAATAAAATCTCTATTAAAAACAAGAAAAAACGAGGTTTTGTTCCGTGCCAGTAGAAAGATGGGGTTGTCATTTGCTGGGATAGAGGAGAACAGTAGTAATAACACAGCTCAGGAAAGAATATCAAGTTGAATGTAAGGCATAAGGATTTCTCCCCAGTCGTGTCCCTCCGGAGTCCGCCTGTCTGGCCTTGCTGTCGGGCTCCTCCCTCCATATTCTTTCCCTCCACCCACTCCTTCCAAGGTTCCAACTACATACCATCAGCGGCTGAACTTGAAACTCCAAAATTCCTGTTTTTTTATTACGTGCCAATGAACAATTTAGTTCTTTTTCCTGTGATGAAAAAAACTAAAGAAAGCAAGTTTCCAGACACGTTGATTATGAGATACGTTGGAGTTTTATTTTAAGCTTACTGCAGGCCAAACCAAAGAATTCTTTCTTGGGAGAAACACGGAAAAGAAGAAAAAGAAAAGGGGAAAGCGGAAGAAGAGGGAGGAAGCAAAGGAAGAAGAAGGAGAAGTTATTAACATATGCAGAAAGTAGGCAGAGTGTGATGAACTTCTATATACTCACCACCTCGCTTCAGTAATTGCCAACTCAGGCTGACCATACTCCGTCCCCCCCCCCCCCACTTCTCTTCCTCTTGTACTATCCTGAAGCAAATCCCAGGCATACCTTTCATCTATGAACTTTTCACTGTATATTTCTAAACCATAAAGTTGATTTTTTATAAATTCATTACCATTGTCACAATTTAAAAATTAACAATAATCTCTTGACATCATTACATTTCTAGTAAGAGTTCACATTTTCAACTGCTTCATGAATGTCATCATTTTCTTCTGTAGTGTGTTTGAATCAGGATGAAATGAGGTCTACATGTTGTAATAGATGGTTGGGCTTTTAAGTATTTTTTTTATAGATTCTTTTCTTCCTCCCACCCCACCCCCTACTCCCTGCAATGTGCTTATTGAAGAAAACATTTGGAGTCTTATAGAATTTCCCATGGTATGGATATTACCACCCCTTCATGGTATAGTCTATCATGTACTTCTTATAAATTGGTAGGTAGATCTAGACACTGCTGGCTTGTTTTCAAATCACACTGGTAGCTTACATTAATGCTATTTCCATTATGAAATCTTACTGTTTCTTCAAAATGTTGCATTTGTCTAACTTTCATGTTTTTCAAAGCTTACAACACTCTTTTCAGGTAAGAAATAGTTTTATTCCGAAAGGGCTTACCGCCTGAAATCAAATTTTAAGGAAAAAACCATTACTTTAGAACAAAAAACTGATGATAAGGTTTTAGCACATAAGTTATATTCACATTGAGAATAAAAACTGTCCCAAACCTGGTGTAGGGCAGAACTTTTTGCATGATATAATTCACAACCTCCGCTGGGATGTAATTGGCATTGCTGTTAAAATGCTTGAGCAATTTTCTGATAGACCTAAATAAGATTAAGGACTTCTGGGAAGCCAGGGTTACCCACCCAGCTGACTGGCCAGTCTAATAATCTTTAACCAGACATGGTTTTTCCTTGTATCCAGTTTAACAATGATTAACCATTCACTTTTCTTATAAAATCCCTAAAGAGAATCTTGAATCGGTGCACTTAAAGGTTTCATCCCTTGTGGCTAGCTCGAAACAAAGTTTTGGCCCAGACTTATAATCCATTTGTCTAAAAAGGTGTTTTAATAACATTTAGGAAGAAATACTGTAATTTTTTTTTTTACTACTTTGTGTGGGTAAGAAATTTTCATTGAAAGGTATTAAATGTAAACACAAGAGTCCTTAAATATGTGGATAATTGGTTTCTTTGAAAGCTTTGGGCACTTTGACTAATGGAGAGAAATTTCTCCTTTGTATAACATAATTCAAACTTAGCTGCTGTCATAAAGTGAAAGATCTTCCTTCAGACTCCTTGTATGAGCAAGTTGGTGCCTTGAACGTGGAATCCAAGTGCCCTGAGAAAACAACCTCTCTTGATAGGTGGAAACTGGTTTAACATCATGATTTAATTCTTATCTCAAATACATCATGGATAATCTATGGACTTTAATAAATCTAACAGGTAAAGGCTGAATTGATAAGAATGAACTTCAGCCCTGCATTTTAAAAAATACATTTAATCCAATGGAAAGTAAAAATGAATACTTGGATAAAATTTTAAACTTGATCATAAATAAATAAAAATTGAATGAAATATAGTAAGAGGATAGGTTGTATATTTTATGTGTTGTGTGTAAATGTTTTCAGAAAATTATTTTTTATCACGTCTATACAACAACTTTGTTGACTTTATCTGCAAACTCTTTTAGTTACTAAGGACAGATATATGAACTTTCAAAGTACATAATACAGTGGAGTTAAACCCATTCTCCTAGACCTTTCGGGATGCTAGATTGGGCCAAATGGCTCAAGATGGCTCTAAATTAGGCCTGCAGACCTCAAGGTCTCAGCAAGGCTACCGGGGGCAGATTGGACTTCACACAGTCCAAGGGTTGACCAGATAGAAGTCTTCCCAGGGGATTTCTGTTCAGATGCAAAATAGCAGGCCCACTCTGAGAGCCATCCCAAGTAACGTATGCAGGCTTATCTGCTTTCATCAGCACTGAGTCTACACCAAAAGAGAACAGATTCTTGCATTAAGGAAATTAACTTTAGGGGCAATGGAGAATAATAACTATTTCATGGAATTTTTAGAAGGATTAAAAGCAATGATGTATATAAAGTACTTAGCACAATGTTTAATGGGCACAGGAGGTACGTAATATTGATTGCTTTTAATATATTAAATTGTTAATAAATGTATTAAATTATTATTTAATATACTAAATTAATAATATTTATTAGCACCTTCTCTCTCCCAAAGTTGGAAGATCCACATGTGCTCAGGGTCAGGGATTATCAATGAGGAAATCATGATGTGACCAAAATAATTATGTCTGAATAGTGCTTTATAATCTCCAAAAAGTTTTAACATGTACTGTTACACGTAGACCTCAGCTCACCAGCAGCACCCAAAGTGCTCTGTGGCACAGGACTAAGTATATCCAGTGTACGGTTGCTGCGAACCTAGTGAAAAAGGACGTGATATTGCAGCCACACTCCTAGAGGAGATCTGACCTCTGTGGGTCCTGACTCTCAGGTATGTGACGCCCGCAGTTCAGACCCCCCCCACACACACACATACATGCCACAGACACAAGATTCCAATTCAGGTGAACAATGAAGGGATTCCAGGAACACCAGTTGTCCAGTGCTAAAACGGAGAAAGTCTCACGCAAACCCAGATGAGTTGGTCACCCTAAGTCTAAGAGAAATGAACACCAAAACCCATAGACCAAGAGAGCATAAAACATTAGCCGCTAGAGCCATGGGAAACATGCTGCTTAGCACATGCCATAGAACCCAGGGTTTCATGGTTTGAGAGCCTTACATTGTTGTTCAGCCTGGGAAGACAGCTTCTCCAGCTCTCAGGACTGGAGCGGGTTACAAAGCATTCACCCCATGCGCGGGGTGACCCCACCCAGCTCAGTTTGCCCCTCCCAGATGCAGATGTCTACAGGAGAGCCAAGTAGCTCTGCTATAGCTCCTTTCCAACTGTGGCAAGAGACTGGGGTGCAGTGGAAGACAGAGGGCACCATCTCCAAGCCTCTCCTTTAGAAAAGCCTAAACACTCCCACTGACACAGAATTAAGGAACTTTATGTGCCAAATAATAGTGACATCCTTTGCTTTCAGTATTGCTCCCATCCTTGCATTTGTTTCAGAGCCTATATCCAGAGCACCAACAGCACATTCCTCCACCCCTTTTGGATCTGGTGTATATGAGTTCACGGAATCATCTCCAGAAGAAATGCTGAATCAAAAGCTGTGGCAGCTCAGAAGAGGCTATATCTAGGTGGATCTCCCATACCCAACTCCGCAATCTCTCAGTTCCCTCTAGAGAATCTGTTTCTCTCTCTGAAGATCAAGACTCTGCCTTTTCAAATTCTCCACAAGTTGGTGTGCGTGCGCACTTGCGTGTGTGTGTGTGTGTGTGTGTGTGTGTGTGTGTGTTACAGTGAGAGAAAGGGGAGAAAACCCTCTATATGGCTTCCAATACTTAGCAGACATGTCTCAAAGAGAAGGTTAATCTCTAGACAAAGAGAAGAGAGGAATCTGGCTTGTGGTTTGATATCCATCACTGAAAGGAATACAACTAAAAGGGGCAGCAAAGAAAACTGTGGTTTTGTCACCAATGCAAGCTACCACAGGAACAAATTCCACAGGCTCAAGAGGCTGGAGTCCTAAGGACTAGGAAACAAACCTGCAAGCCAGAGACCCGAAGAGACCTTGAGGCTGTAGGAAAGCTACTTACATATTACTGGATCTTAGGGGAAAAAAAAAAAAAAAAAAAGTTTTCGTAGAAAAAACACAGCTATGTAAGCCTCTAAGAGACTTTAAAAACATGTTCCACTCACCACACTCACCACATCAAAACACTCTTACTGTGTAAAGAGGCAACCCCAGCTGAGGATCGATGACTAGATGTGCCAGGTATCTTCAGCCTCAGCCCGCCGGATGCTCTTTCCAACCTCCCCAACCAGATCTGTCCCGAGAGAGGCTAACTGTGCTTTGCATCCTCTCAGCTCCCATTCCCTCTGCCTTCTGGTTGGGTTTGGCTAATGGGAAGCACCAGCAAGAGATAGAACAGGAGACATGAGGACGGGAGGAGAAGGAGGCGGAGGGAGGTCAGAGGTCCTTCCTTGCGCCACCAAGGCTTGGCAGTAGCTCCTTCCTTCTCTGGAAAAGGACATAGCCCCCACTATACTTCTCAAGGTTCTCATAGCTCTTCCCACTATCCCTTTAAGCCAATGGCTGGTGAAGACTCCCACTGTTGCTAGGCCTGAATTTGTTGGTTTCCCTCACACCTGTCTACACTCTTACAGATAGCCTCTTCCTTAAACGCCCTGAGTAAGGCCCTATTAAGTGAGCATTCTGTGTCTTTTTTGGGGCCTGGACTGATACCTTCAGCATATCAAGGATCTACATAGGGAAATGCAGCAAAGTACAAAGGCCAATGGTGAGCAAATGAGAAACAATACAGAAGTAACGTAGGACTAACTTTCTCCTCTTTCCCACTTTCATCTATCAGCCAAGGAATATATACATTGAAGGGAGAGTTTGATAATAAACAAGGGCTACAAGGAATCCTTCTGAGATTTTTGTCCCCAGTCCTAAGTTCCTGGTCTTAATAATTTCTGGATGAAATGATCCAGAGGAGCTTTCTTCATGCTTATCAGAGTACAGTTAAATGGTTTTTGCATAAGTCATCATTTTGGTGACCCTAAAAAGCTAGTTAACTCTCTCTTTTTCCAACAGAGGAGTGCATCTGAGTTTCTCTTACTGTCCTAAACAAAAACTGAGTGGGGCAACCAGAAAAACCGAGAAGGCGGAACCATTTGGAAAAAATTGAAATGTTCAGGGTCTGGGGAGAGTCACAGTTCCACACAGGAGGTCATCATGGTCAGAAGATGATTGTTTTATGAAAGAAGATGTGAATCTAGGAAGTGGGGCTGTAACAAATCAGCCTGAAGGGAAAAGGACAAAGAAGACTCAGTGGACTCCTGAGACCTAGGGAGCACGTGTCTAGGGCAGGCAGGTCCAGAGCGGGCAGTTAAGTAGAGATCTTCACTAGAGGCAACTGGTGGGGTCATTGTAGGCACGTGGTCAACCGAAAGGGTCAGCAACTGATGTCATGTTCCCATAGGGCACCCAGTCCCTGGAAAACAAGAGAAAACTGACTAAAGCTCATCCTCGTAGAGCCAACAAAGAGGACCCACTCAGAGATGGCATGGGGCTCCTCATTGACCCCATGATTAAGGCCCACATTAAATCCTTCTTCCTGAATAAGAAAAGACCATCAGTGCAGGTTAGGAGCCCAAGGGCCAGAACAAGAGGAACAGAAACAAAGCAAGTATTACAATTAAACTGATGTGTCATAAATAAAGTTAGCATTGAAATGTATTCTCCTACTATACCAAGATAAAAATCCATACAACAAAAAAGTTCTTTAGGCAGCATTTTCACAAAAAGGAATAATATCCTCATCTTACTTCTGGCATTTTTTAAAAAAGATGTTATTTATTTGAGAGAGAGACAGAGATAGCAACAGAGAGCAGGAGCGGAGAGGAGAGGGAGAAGCCTGGGAGCCTGATGTGGGGCTTGATCCCAGCTCTGGGATCATGATCTTGGGATCATGAACTGATCCAAAGGCAGATACTCAACCAACTGAGGCACCCAGGCACCTCTCAGCATCTAAGTAAAACTGCATAAAGCCCAACATTTCTCCAAATATGACATATCAAAGAGCAAAAAGAAGGGAATGAATCCATGTCAAAAACTTGACCAGGTATTTTCTGTGCAACTTACAGACAAGAAAGCAGGTTTTGAGTTCATCTTTAATTCCTATTTCAAGTAGCTCTTCCTTTCCCCCAGGAATGTGGCACATAATTAGTCAGAAGTATTTATTAATCAAAGATGGAAGGTGATAAACACTCCTAAATGAGCTAATTTTAGTCACGTTGGAAAGGAAAAGCAAGAGTAAGAGAAAGGTTTGAAAGCTCTCAGTCCTTAAACTAAACGGAAATTTGGGAATTTGGTCTTAGAAGTCTGACCTTGACTATCAGTTACATCATCAGGATTTCAAAACTTAACATAGGAACCTATTACATATTGGCTTTGTATTATCACAGACAGTAGTTCTTTTTTGGTTCAAAGACAACTCTTGGGGGCACCTAGGTGGCTCAGTTGTTACGTGTCTGCCTTCAACTCAGGTTGCGATCCCAGCATCCTGGGCTCAAGCCCCATATGGGGCTCCCTGCTCAGTGGGAGGCCTGCTTCTCCCTCTCTCACTCCCCCCGCTTGTGATCCCTCTCTCACTGTGTCTCTTTCTGTCAAAAAACTAAATGAAATCCTTTTTTAAAAACCTACAATTCTTTTCCCATATTACATAAAAGATCCTCTCTCCTAAAATTCTTAATTTAAACATATGTATGTTAGATATTATACATAATACATAATAATATTATATATGTATGCACTATATGTGATATATAATTTGTACACATATATTTTTATACATATCATATAAATCAATGTATAGTATCTATATAGTTATACATATATTTATAATATATAAAATGAATGTCTATATAGCTATCTATTTATATATATATCCATCCATTTTATTCATCATTCATTGAAGAGTAACTGGTTATCATGCTCAAGGCCCTGTGCTTGATGATGGGAATGCAGAGGTGCATAAGACATCTTCTCTATCAAAATTTAGTGGAAGAAACTGACAAATACTATGTATCAAGTTAAAACACAATGTGACAAATGCTATCAGAGGACCGTATGATTAACAATTAGGTACACAGTGTCTCTGTAGTACCTTATTTGTGCAGTTATTAAATTCCATAATCCTGAGTCTGTCTGGAATTGTTACATAATCTCTCCCAGAATCTCTCCCCCAGGCTGTCAAAGAAGGAGTTTTCATCTGGACCACAATACCTATCACAGTGCCCAGCAAGTATTTGTTGTTTTAATGAGGATTAGATAGATAATGCTATGAAAGTTCTCTGAAAGATACAAAATGTGACACACAGACAGCTGTAATTGTTTATTTGATGGAGTTAAAAATAGAGAAACCCATTAAAATAACCCCATTAAAAGATAAAAGCGTATCACTATGTTCTTTTTAATAATAAGATCACTGAGAAGAAGGTATAGACTATATTAATATGTCCAGGCAAGATGCATTGACTTGGACCAAAGTCTACTGGAGAACTGATGGTCAGATTCTAAATGATTACTTCCTTTAAAATCCATCCTCATTTCCTGGAAAATTGTGAGATTTTTATCATCTTAATAATTATGTTGTGATTTAAAAAACTAAAAACATCACTGCATTCCAGCTTGTTTAATATTTCCACAGTGGAAATAAATGATAATACAGGTTTTACTGAGAGTTTCCATTTGTTGAACACAGCGGGTAAGTTGGTAGCAGCTGAGCTCTGTCAATGAGAAATCAATTTGGGTTAGACTGATATAAAAATTAAACTGCTGTAGTGTATCAGAATGTGGTAAAGTGCCTTTAAATCTTAGCCATAGTGATTTATTGAAAAGAAGGAAGTGACTTATTGGAAAGGAGGAAGTAAAGAAGACAGTAGCAAGAGGAGTTAATGATAACGAAAGATGGAAGAAATGATCATGAAACCAGTCAGTTCCTTCCATTTTCACATCTGTGTTTTATTGCACTTAAAGGGAGACCACAAAAGCCAAGTTGATTTTGTCTTGTCTTTTCTCTTTTTTAGGCATAGGAGAAAAAAATAAGGAAAAGAGTGATAGTAAGATAGAAATAAGGGAGAGCTGTGAGTAAAAATAAAAGAATTAGTGAAGACGAGCAAAGGAAAGCACAGAAACCTGAGAACTTAGAGAAAAGAAGGAGAATAGTGAGAAAACTGACCAAAAACCAGGCAGAACTGGCACCTTTGTGTAAAGTATTTTTGCCCCAAATCGTAGGACAAATACCTTGATAATGGTTTAATATTTTTGCTTTCCTTCTACTGAGTTATGCTCATCATCGAAAATGTTGAACACTAACCACCATTATTTCCTCCTTCCTACTCTACCCTTTTCTGTTCTCACGGTTTTCTTTAGGCAAGAATTTCAGGATCCATACATCTTGAAGTGTAGAGCAACTGGGTTGGGATTATTTTTTCCCAGAACAAGAACAAGCAATTCTATGTGGGAAAACAGAGCATCAAAAATTAAGAGTGGTCTACACTGATTTTAGAAATGGCTGACTTGTAGGCATCGCCCTTAAAACTGGGATAAATACATCTGCAGGTTACAGAGTCTTTGTAAAATGTAATGAGTTAGGGTTTATAAAGCCCCTAGGGCTCAGGCACACAACAAGACCTGTATTTTGAATGAAGATTTGTACTTGAACTGTTTTAATAACTGAAGCATTAAAAACTTAAATTTTCTGGGGCACCTGGCTGGCTCAGTCAGTAGAGCATACAGATCTTGATCTCAGGGTCATGAGTTTGAGCCCCATGTTGGGTGTACAGATTACAAATAAGCTAATTTTGGTTATAAATAAACAAACTTTTTTAAAAACTTAAATTTTGTTTAATTTGGGGAGATGCTTATGCTTTTTTACCTTCATATTCTTCAAAACCTTTGAGAACCCACAAAATAAAACCCACAAAATAAAAATAGAGATGTTCAAAAAAGGGCTGAGGACTCCCCTCCTGATGAAAACCTGATGCAAGGTTTCCTCCTTTTTCAAAGGAAAATCTGTCCCTGTACTCTTTTCCAGCATCATGATCTTTCATGTCAAGAAAGGATCTCCAACCTTATACTTTATAACATTCATTTAAACAGCACAAGGCATGAAGGCATCTCTCCAACTTTCTCCCATCCCTCAGCCTTTCTCTTTCAGGTTTCCTATAAGCAGATAAAAAGGAGAAAGTAGGCACACGCTACTACATCTAGCTGTCTTGCTAGTGAAGTATTGTAGAAATAAATTCACGATGGCAATTTCCTCAAAGGAAAGGGTCAAAAATGAGCCACGTAATTTAATTTTAAAAGCGACTTTAAGACAGGAAATCAGGAGTTGGTTTGTGGGTAACTCAGGGAAGACTGAGGATTTCAGTGAAGGCACAGATCCTGCACCACCCCAAACTTAGTGAGGTCAACCCTTGCAAAGGAAAGCTCGTAAGCCCTTTGTAGAACAATATCTTACTTTCAGGCCCCTGCCTGTCAGTCCTCTGCTCTGGTTAATATCATCAAGGGAATCCTTGCCTGACAGAATGTAATTTAGGATCTATTAAATATGATTACTTGGCCTTGAAAATGATGGATATTGGACAGAATTATAGAATCACTTTACAAAAGAAAGGTCTCTTTTACATCCTTTCTTGTGGAGCCTAAAATGAAGCCTGGGGAAATCCCTCAGAGGGGCTGTGGCATTTATAGGTTAGGTTTATGAAAAAAGGGAATTGATATTCATATTAAAAACTGTGAAAATTGAGCAAGGTGAAGATAGTGAGCATGCAGACAGCTGTGACGTGTGTCTGAAGGGTGAGTGGCATGTTGCCCAGCTGATTTACTTGCTTTAATTATATTAGTAATGTGAAAGTCGACATGATTCGAAACAAGCTCTTTGGGTTTTTCATTCAAATACTAGCCCCCAGTGACCACTTTTTAAGGTCCTCCCAATTTCCAATTACTTAAAATGTTCATAACTGAAATACTTCAGAGTTCATTGCTAGGTTTGCTTTAGAGGTGGCCTAGGCCTGAGTTTTTATTTAATTACATTTTGTTCCTGGTTATAAAAGTAATATACAGTCATTGAAAACATTACAAAACATAAAAAATTGCAAAGAAGAAATTAAAATCACTAATAATTCTGTCACCCAGAGATTACCACTAACATTTTCTGTATACCTACTAGGACTTTCATACATATGTTTTATATATATACATACATATATGTATAATTGATGTACTGTCATAATACTGTTTTCTAAATTTTTTTAACTTTATGCTATAGTATGACCATACCCCCATATTTTAAGCATTATTCGGTAATGAGATATTTAGGGGTTTTATGATATTCATTGTATGTATATGCCATCGATTTTTAAACTGATCTGCAATTAATGAGAATTTAGAAGATCTAGTTACATTTTTTATCCATTATCAGATAACTCTGTATATCTCCCCTGCTCTTTCCTTAGGATACATTTCCAGAAGAGTCATTATGCCCAGAAATTTGCAAAATACTAAAACTTTTTACATGTGGTAAATTTCTCCTATTATGCAAAGTCTACATTACAGTATTTCTTCACCACTTCTGACTATCTTACCAAGACCAAAACAATGAAGGTAATAGCTAAAATTGAGATTATCATTATATTTCGGTTAACAATGAATTTTGTGTTAGGTGGGAGCAGCATTAGAAACAAACAAGGAAGTAGGAAGTGAGGAATGGGGAGTTATTGTTTAACTGGGTATAGAATTTCAATTTTGCAAAATAAAAGAGTTCTGGTGATGGATGGTGGTGATGGTTGCACAATATTAATGTACTTAATACATTGAACTATACACTTAAAAATGGTTAAGACAGTAAATTTTACATTGTTTGTATTTTATCGCCAAAAAAAAGTGGGAGAAAAATGACTAAGCAAACAAAAAATACCACTACTTGTGTTGCAGAGGAACACATGTGAAAAAAGGAAATAGGTTCTCCATATTCCAAGTGCTTCTGCACACATAATTTCATTGACACAACAGTCTTGTGAAATAGCTGATTTTCATCATTTTGTATATGGAACTTTGAGATGAAGTTCCAATAACTGCCTAAGGCGATATCAGAAGCAAGAAATCATCCCAGGGCCCCAACTCCTTGCCTAACCTGACTCCTCTCTCCTATAAAATATACTACCAAGATGGCAGCAAGGCCATTGTGCTGGCAAAACCATCAAGTCTTTTCATTTGACAAGTCAGATGTTTCATCTATAAACTGAAAAGGGCAAATATTTAAATAGCACTTATAAGATTAAGCTTAGAAAAACTTTTTTTAGCGCTTTAGATAAATAATTCAATAAAACAGTAATTGTACTAATATCACTCACAAATAATACCCTCAGTGTTTGAATTCTTATTTTGTGTTTCCGGCACTTTCGGATATCGAGGTATTTTTGAAATTTGCCCTCCATAACGTATTTTTCATCCTCAAGGGGAAAACATGTGACATGACCAGTGATCAATGTGGCCAAGCAAGGACACAGAGAGAGGAACTGAGCACAGTTAGAATAATTTAGAGTCAGTAGTCTCAGTAGTGTCTCTTGTCCTATTAAAATACAAAGAGAAAAGTTACATATTTCCAAATTAAATATTAACATAAATGTAGATTTTTTAATGCAGATTTTCCCTTGTTCCCTAAGTTTTCTTTGCCTATTTTTGGGTGCGGGATCTGATCAAAGATTAAAAAGTTGTTATTGGCTCTTTTATTCATTATCATCTTGAGTTTTGATAAATGAGTTCTCCAACTCTTCAAGATCACTTAGAGTTTTGTCTTTGATGATCCCTGAATAATTTAATCTGACAAGCAGGTATTTTTGGTAAACAGAAATCTGATCTGTGAGATTTGTTTTGCCTGTGAGCCTACTTATCTTTGGAATTTTAAAGTATCGATAGACACCATGAACATTTCTTGTTTTCATATATTGACTAACCACATGCATTTAATACACATTATTATGGACCTGTTATGTGCCCAGTACTGCAAAACTAAATAAGACAAGGTCCTGTGGAACTCCCATTATATTAATAACTAGAAAAACTAACAAGACAAAATGTATTTTTTTTTAAATTTTATTTATTTATTTGGTGCAGAGAGAGACAGAGACCACAAGTAGTCAGAGAGACAGGCAGAGAGAGGGGGGAAGCAGGCTCCCCGCCGAGCAGAGAGCCCGATGTGGGGCTCGATCCCAGGACCCCGAGATCATGACCTGAGCCGAAGGCAGAGGCTTTAACCCACTGAGCCACTCAGGCGCCCCAAGACAAAATGTATTTAAACAAAATAGAAGTGTAATACTAGAAGTACATGCACATACTCTGGGGCCACAGAAGTAGTATTTTTGCTCCTGTGAGTAAGAGAAAGTTTCAAAAAGGAAGAATCATCTGAGTTGGGACTAAAAGGATGAACAGTTTTTCATAAGGAAAGGGATGGGAAAGTTTATATTACTTTGTCCCTTGTTTTATGATTAGATATTTTTCTTCAATAGTATGAAGCCACACAATATCGTCAGCTCTGGCTATAACATTAAAAACATCTTTAGATTTCATAGCCATTTCATCATCCTTTTGTAAAGTCTGTATTCTCTTTAAATTCACCAAACTATCATCTTCTGATGCACCTGCCATTGAGTCGACTGATAACAATATATTGTTGATCAATAAACATTAAGTTTAATTATGAAGCTCCTTGACTAATTTACCACTCTACTAGTAGTGTCAGGACACCACCATTTATATAAACACTTTCTACTCTGTACATAATCTATTTTAACTCTGCATTTTCCTTTCCAGTTGAACTATACTTACAGTAGAATTTTAAGAACAAAATTGCTTCCTAATATTTATGGTGGCCACTACTCCAGTTAATTTGGATAAATAGAATTTCTAGAACAGTAGTAATGATTTTCTAAGATACTGTGTCATCACCTGTATTACTTTCTAACTGGTATTGATATAATATGGATCACTGAACAATGTAAATCTCCATTGCATGGTTGATATTGATGGTTTCTGGTCAATTGATGTATGCCACATTTTTTCAGAAATCATACTAGCTTTGAGATTGCTGATCAACTATGCTGTGTATTCTTTTTTAACCATTAATTGAGTTTTGAAAAGGAATTTAATATATTTCTAATTTCTTTTTTTTAAAGATTTTATTTATTTATTTGACAGACAGAGATCACAAGTAGGCAGAGAGGCAGGCAGAGAGAGAGGAAGGGAAGCAGGCTCCCTGCTGAGCAGAGAGCCCAATGCGGGACTCGATCCCAGGACCCTGGGATCATGACCTGAGCTGAAGGCAGAGGCTTTAACCCACTGAGCCACCCAGGCGCCCCTCTAATTTCTTTTTTTTTTTTTTGATGATAAATCAGGGAATAAATGGTCTATTGTCTGGCATCTTGAAAGGCATCTACTGTGCTTATTCTTTGTTAATAAATAGTGCAGGTTATCTTGAATTATGCATGGATAATTTTACATATCTGAAACAAATGGGGAATGGTTATTCTCTACAATCTTCATATTTTCGAATTTTATGTTGGATCTCCTCTATACCAGTGGATTCCTTTGACTTTGCTGTGCCTGCCTGGCCAGCAGTCTCAACAATAGCATTTTCCCTGATTTCAACTTTTGCCTATCAGAGGCTTTTGAAGAAAAGGAAATTCATTTACACAGAGTGGTTTGAACATTCAATATGCACTCATAAGAATTAGTTCTGCAGGACTTTCCAGCTCTAGGATTCAGTGTGTATAATGGCAGAGTGAAAACAACAGATTGTAGTTGTATGAATGTCATCTGTGTTATGTCAAAGAGAAAAACAACTTCATCCTGAATCAGATCAAATAGAACAGTCCAAAAAATTTTAATAGAGGTGAAAATTTAATCAATTAATGGAATTGGGAATTATAATTTTTGGTGTTTAGACATGACATATTGAAATGAAATTTTCTAAAAAATATTAATTAGATTCTTCCCAAGGGCTTTTGAATCCCATCAGATTTATTTAATTTTTTGGAATCTTTTGCAATATGGCACATCAGTGCTGAGGTGTCTGCACAGAGTCATGTGTAATCACCCCACTCTAATGCCTCTGTGAGTGGTTTCTCACACAGTGACTTGTCCCCTGACAAAACAGGAGGTCATGACAACTAAGATACCAGAGATTCTGCCCTGAATACAGACAGAGGAAAACAGATTTTTCCATCAATGCATCAGCTTCTCTCCCATTTTTAGAAGAGAACTTCTCTGCAGGCTATTCAGGAACAAATTGAGCACTTGGTCAATGCAAATTCAAAAATAAAATGAATTATTTTTTAAGACAGTAAAGGAGTGGATTTTTTTCCTGGATTCCGGAAAATATGTCTACCTTCTCATAATTGACATGCACCTGCAGGGAATTACCTACAGTATTTCATTAGCAACACGTACAGCAATGTTTTAACACAGCAGGGCCAATAACCCACCTAATACAATCTTGTTCTCTTCCTAAGCAATCTGGGGATGAATTATAGAAAATAACAATTTTTATTTTCATCTTCAAGCTTTAGAAATCCTCTTTTATTCCTACTTTGCTCCAGTTCTCTGATACCTATTCACAGCCAAGGATATGTAAAGTGTTCATTCTAACAGTGGTTCTCAAAGAGTGGTCCTCAGGCTAGTAGGGGCAGCATCGCCTGGGAATTTGTTAGAAATGCAAATTTCCAGGCACTACGCTACACCTGCTGAGTGAGAAACTCCAGGCGCTTCTGGGTTTTACAAGCTCTCTAACTGATTTTGATAATCGTTTGATTCAGAACCACAATGCACGCTCTAGAGTATTGTACTTAATACTCCTTTATTTCCTATTCACTTTCTGCCCCCCCCCCCGCCCCCCCGCAATAGATCTTTCTAGCTTCATCTCTTCCTCAGAGCTTGGTCCTTTTCCTCTCATCCTCCCCACCTGCATTCTTCCCCAAGGAGATCTCACTAAGGAATGAGTGAGACATTCCTAAAAGAAAAAAAAACTTTATGGACAACAGGGTAATAATCAGCTGATAGCAATAGCCTCTTCCAGACTTCTTACTAAATGTTAACTCTCACGCCAATGGCCTGTTCTCTTCAGATGTTTCTCTAATGCTGAATGAACTCATATCAAATCTCCTATCTGATAGTAATAAAAGCTAACCCTTGTTGAGCAATTAATATGTACTGTCCTAAACACGTGTGTATATTATCTCATTTAATTCTCACTACAACTCTATGAGGTAGGTAACATCGGTAATCCATTTTACAGACACACAAATTGAGGCACAAAGTCGCTAAGTGATAGCACAATGTCATACAACCAAGAAGTAGTGGGGAGCATATTAAAAGCCAAAGTGTCTAAGATGATTGTTACTCAGCAAGGAAAAAAAAACCTAGTCTTATAAAGCAAACAGGAAATTAAGGACTTTCCCTTCTGCCACACGAAGGCCATAAAGGAATTTTTCCTAAAAGATTATTTTAGAAAGCAGGAGATGCACCATAAAATTATATATAGACTAAGTTTGGGGGGGGGTTCCCCCAGGCAGTGACCTTTATTACTAAGATTTGATTTGGAAGCCAATTTTTATAGCTCAGTTAAAAACTGCTAAACCCAGTCACTTATATAATAGAAATGCTGACATGACCTTAATTCTAGAGGTGCAAAGGGTATAATTGAATTTAAGAACAATGTACCTCATCCATTAAGTCATTAAATAGATCGTAATAATCTGACACATTTGGTAAGTACTACATGAAAGTGGTTAACAATGGTATGCAAATAAAATGAGCTTACGCTATTAGCTACTGTATTTTAGGTTGTGTTTGCCAAATATAACATTAAATTACAATACAGTCATTTAGGAAATGTTATGGAAATATATTATAAATGTTCCTGAACATGATGCCAACATTAAGAAAAGGAATGTTAGAATCTACAGGATATTGCCAAGCGCTTATGTGTAATTCAGATAGCTTATATTTACAGTTTATAGAGTTAAACTTAATCAGAAATACATCCTTTTGACCCAAACTTCTGGAGTTGCTCTGGCGATATAGTGCATCTGATTGGAAAGCATATATAAAGATGCCAACTAAATGCCAAAGTCAGAACATTCCTCCCCATAGATGCATATTTGGCACTGCTGAGAGAAAAACATCCAGATGTTTGGCATCCTAAAACCAAATGCCCAAGTCCAAGTGAAATCATGAGTTAAACACATATTTAGGGAATGTAACCAAAGTAGACATCCAGTCAGGCTCATTCTGGCTCAAACAAAATGAAGCAAAGCCAAAACAAAATTTCTTGAGGGCAGAGCTAGCGATCTGAATTCTCAACTTATATTGTCTCAATTCTTTCTTCATTTAATCTATTTACAGGACCAGTAATGAAGCATACTAACCATTTCAGTGTAATAGAGAAGTCAATAGTGCAAAACGTTATGGGCTTCAGAATTACAACAATTATTTTAATCAGATCTTCTGTTTGTTTTATTTCCTTATGCAAATGCTAACATGACAAATAAGATTAATAAATGACAATATATCTAATAAATTATCCAGGTTCTTACCTGTTGGTCACAATAATCACAAATATATTCAAATGTCTTATGTTAAATGTATCTATGGGCAACAAGCCATGGATATGGATATATGTGTTTATATAAAAATATGTAATATGGTGACATGAAAATTTAAAAGGTAAAAAAAATGCTTTCCTAATAAATAAAAATAATTAAGAGTTTAAATTAAATGTGTGACTCAATTAGCGTGATAGAGCAATTATAAAAATGGCTCCAATTCTCTCCCTTCTTACAACATATCTATACAGCTCCTCCCATCATGATGTGGTGTTTATTTGTCCCACCTCTTGAACTGAACTGTCCTGCAACTTGCTTTGGCCTCTAGAATGGTTGACATGATGGGGTGCCATGTAGCAGAGGCCTCAGAGGCATTATGCATTCTCACTCGCTCTTTAGCTCCTATTCCTTTGTCCTGAAAACAGTTCTGAACTAGCCTACTAAAGAATAAGAGATCATGTGAAAGAGAGCCATAGCATCCCCGCTGGGGTCATCCTAATCCCCCAGTTTATCACAGATGCATAAGCAAGCCCAAGAAGAGCTGAGCCTGGCACAGGCCAGCATAATCCACACAGCTGATCTGTAGGTTTATGGCAAATATTAAATGGTTGTTTTAAGCCAATAGGTTTGAGGTAGTTTTTCTTATGCAGCGATAGATAACTGATACAATTGGTGTCAGACAATATTTCTATAGCAGAATAATGCAAATATTATGATTATCTCTAAATATTAATAATCCTTAAATTTACATATATTTGATATTTTAAAAAATATTTATTTCTTTATTTGAGAGAGAGAGAGTGGGGGTGGGCAGAGGGAGAGGGAAAGAGAATATTAAGCAGACTCCCTGCTGAGCATAGAGCCGGCTGTGGGCCTCAATCCCAGGACCCTGAGATCATGACCTGAGCCAAAACCAAGAGTGAGACAGTTCAACCAACTGAGCCACCAAGGCGCCCCAACACACATTTGATAATCTTTAATGTACTGTCACAGACTTGGCCTGCATGATAAGACAAATGTGATTATCCTAATTTTAAAGATAAGAAAATTGAGACAGGAAAATTAAATCACACAGCCAGGTATTACTAAGGTGAGGTAGGGGGGATAAGGATAGATTAAAGTGTAGAATCCAGTTCTCTTCTTTCTAAGTCCACATCAATTTCCAATAATCCTTATGATCTTAACTGGCTTCACTCTGAATTTGACTTAAGGATTAAAAATATCAGCATCACGGTACCGCAGCTAACAAGACAAGTTCTATCTTCACCATTACAAAAACTAGGGTATCCCTGCCTCCAATAAATCCACTAAAACAAAAATGAGATCCCCAATACCTACAAGAAATTTAATATTAATTGCTGTTTTTGTTACTGTTGCTGTTTTTGTTGAATGTCTTGGGCTTCCGTGATGTTTACCCTTCATGGAAATGAAAAGGGAGCAGGAGGAAAATCTACCTCTCCTACTTTGGTGTCAACCCTTGGACTACTTAATAAACCAATTAGATGAAAAAATCAGAAAGTACCAATCTTTACACTGAGATAACCACTGAGCAATCAATGATAATTAAAAAAATCAATTGGTCTTCTGTAGTAATTAAATTTGTCCACTTAGATATAATTGATATTGTTCACAACTAATTATCCAAGTAAAGGCTCTGAGGGACTTTTAGAGACTAAAGGATTGAGCCAAAGATTCTTCCTAATTTGAAATTGGACTGAATGCCATGTTTTCTCAAAAACTGATTAAGTCTTCCCTAGAAAAATAATATTGAACAAACCCAAATACAGTCAGGAAATCAGTATTTCATTAGAGGCAGTTTAGCATACTATCTAGTACTCTCTGTGTGACCGTGAGCTAATCACTTAACCCCTGTGTTTCAGCTCCTTCATCCATAAAATGGAAATAATATCAGTGTCTACCTCCTGGAGTTGTTTTAAGCACAAATTATTAGTAGTAAAGTGTTTAGAACAGTAAGATGTGTGTCGATATCATCATTAGTTGTCCCTTGAAACTCTTTAGAAAGAATGGTAAGATAGTCATCAATCGTTAAGTTTATTCTACTATTTTATTCTCAATGTATTCCTTTACATTCAAGGACTGCTACTGTCCTTTCCCATATTTGAGATTCAGTTGTTCTTGGGATAAAAGATGGCTAAAATAGGGGGAAAAGGAAGTTCACATTTGCTGTGTGGCATATCTGATTACAAGTTATTAAGCCAATCCTCCCTTCTCTCTCATAAGCAATTCATTTCTCAGCACCAGAGGGGAGGAATAATAATAAAACACAGGATGATCTTATCACCGATGCTTAGCATTTGTATATTCACTTAAAAAGGTGGCAGAGCAATTTACTACAGCCCTCAAGCGGCCTAAATGACATTTTAGCAAGTTATATAGATATGCTATTACCTATTTATTCTGATATTCAATGCAAAAGTGTCAAGGAGATCCCTACTTAAGTACACTAAATTACTGACTCCTGGGGCTAGGAAGTACTTGGAGAAGCTATTAGCTATTGAACCTATCCCCCGGATAAGAATCTATGGCCCGTATAGATGCGAACCTTCCCAAATTCTAGAGAAAGCTATTAAACTATCTTCTACATTAAGATCCTCACTCTTCCAGGAAATTCTTTTCAAGGTACTCTGGCTTCAGCTGAAGTATATGTGCATTTGTCCTATCATTGGATAGAATGAAAACAGCTGGTCAGCCTTGTGACTCATGCAGCATTTCCTTGAATTCTCGCCTTCATCCCAGACCTGTATGTTCCAGTAACCAGTACAACGGCTTCTCTGAATGACATCCACTTATCCCATAAGGATTACTGTCTTATATCCTATAAGGTTACCATCTTCTAATATGAGATTAAATTAAGAATCTTTTATGCACTCTGATTCTGAAAATGCAGGAATCATCACTTGAAGTTTGCAGTCCAGCTTTGCCTTCTTCAACCTTCCGAAATACCCTCCAGTCAAATAAGCATTAAGGGGAAAAAAAAAATGGCCCTGAGGTCAGACACTTCTCTATTGTTACTTCCATTGGTGAGATAAGCAACCTGGTCAAGAATCAGAACTTGAGCCAGAGCACAGTTTACAAAACACTGTAGTCCCTAAGTAAATACAGAATTAAATACAAGTAGATGCATGAATGGAATGTCATAAAAAACAAATAGATTTCCTTTTTTTTTTTTTTAGATTTTATTTTATTTTTTATTTTTAAGTGATCTCTACACCTAACATGGGGCTCAAACTCATAACCCTGAGGTCAAGAGTAGCACTTTCCACCAACTGAGCCAGCCCAAGGGCCCCAAACTGTCAGGTTTCTACATATATTTCCTTTTTCTTTTTTTTTTTTTAAGATTTTATTTATTTATGTGTCAGAGAGAGAGCACATAAGCAGGAAGAGCAGCAGGCAGAAAGAGAAACAGGCTCCCCACTGCACAAGGAGCCTGAAGTGGGACTCGATCCCAGGACTCTGGGATCATGACCTGAGATGAAGGCAGATGCTTAACCGACTCAGCCACCCAGGAGTCCCCAAATATTTCTTAATTAAGGAATTCTGGCACTAAACAATTGGAAACAACCTGATGTATTATGTAAGGGAAACCAGACTTTGATTTTTGGTGGTATTAAGAAGATGGTTTCAAAATGGCAAATTGAGCACATACTGTGGGGCATATCTGACTACAAGTTCCCAGTGTCATTAAAATTCATATTTATTAATACATATTAGCTAGAAAACAAGAAAAGGAGCCAGTATCAGACCAGAAAGTTGCAAGAACTATTAAAAGTAAGATAAAGACTAATAGAAAAAAAGAATAGGGAAACCTATAGCCCACATCATCAAAAGGTAAGAAAAGTCCCTCCCTAGGAAGCCCTGAAGCAGGCCTGATCTGGGGACCCAGGTTAAGCACTGAGTCACTAATCAAGGCCATTGATTTTATTTATTTTTTTTAAGATTTTATTTATTTATTTGACAGAGATCACAAGTAGGCAGAGAGGCAGGCAGAGAGAGAGAGAGGCAGGATCCCCACTGAGCAGAGAGCCCGATGCTGGGCTTGATTCCAGGACCCTGAGATCATGACCTGAGCCAAAGGCAGAGGCTTTAACCCACTGAGCCACCCAGGCACCCCAAAGCCATTAATTTTAAAACTTTATTTGCAACAATAGGACAGGTTGCAATTCTCTTCCTCTTTATCCACGTCTATGCAAGCAGAATATATGAAGTTGGCACCTGGTTTTGTTCAAAAAGAAAACAACAAAACTTTTAAGAGATCACTCTAGCTTTCAAAAAGCAGAAAGGGTGCAGGGGTAAGAGGCTCCCATTAGGCACTTTGGTTCAATTGCGCCTGCCTAGCAAGTCAGCATGGCAATGTATACATTGCATATTCAAAAAAACGGCAGAAAACTGCCTGTAGGAGGAGATCTTAGTATTATAAAGAGCTAAAGGTAATTTCAGGACAACCCCGGGGGGCTGCTGAGAAGGTCCTCAGCTCCCAGCTGGCTCAAATTGGCTCATGTAAGGAGATACCAGGCAAGACACCTAGTTGGCGTCTCCTTGGCTGAAACCGTTGGTTCTGCAAAACGAAACACATTCCTTCCCTGCTTTTGTCCTTTCCCTTCCTTCCTTCTGCTGAATAACACTGTCTTATTCAAGTAACTGCCCATTGCTTCCTAGCTAACACGGGATTTCCAGAGGAGAAAAGATATACTAACAAAAATCAAAGAAGTTTAGTAAACCCCTATAATCCTAAATTCAATCTAGAAATGCCAGTGAAGAGTTGAGGACGCATTTCTCTTTTTAAGAAATTGTGTATTTCCTAGCTCTCTCTGCTGTAAAGGCTAAGCAACAGCCAACCCAGGAGCAGGGAGCGCCACTGCTAAACTGGTTGTGGCCGCTAAATACGACTTCTCCCTGGTAATTTACAGGTCCGGGACAGGAACTGTAGCACTTGAGCCTAAACATTCTGTCATCAAGAAAGTAAGGAAGCTATCAAAAACTACTGGGCGGAGGAGTTCATGTCAAAGGTGCATAGGCCAACTCGAGGAAGTTTCTCTTGGCAAAAGACAGAAATCAATAGAAATAACTACTGCTGAGGATTGCAAACACATCAAATACGGTAACATCCATGAGTTTATGATACTTTAAAAAAATCTCATTGGTTACCTTTGGAAGATGTTAAGGAATCAGCTCATAATTCTTAAATCTGGTAAATACAGAGAAAGAATCAAGCATTTAACGTGCCTGTTCGTATCGAATACTTCAGTGCACTGCTCTGATCCCCCGCTCCAAGACTGAGATGTTCATCCGACTGTCGGGAGCCTCTATGGCTAAAGGTTCCTGGCTGAGCCTTCCCCAGGAACTGCCTTTTGATAAAGGCTGTTGTCTTACACAAGAAAACATTCTCAATCCCGAGGCAGCCCACAAACAAGGATTTGTCATTGCAAAGGTAGAATGGGAATACGAAGGCACAACCTCCGTTCCGAAGAGTTTTCCCAGCTTCAAAGTTCCCTGTGGGATGGGCTGAGTCCTCCTTGGCAATTCCTTCACCATTCAATCTCTCCCTCATCCAGTCCCTGCCTCCATCGCTCTCTTACAGGTGTTGTTCCCCAGAACTCTCCCCTGTAAGCCTCTGATAGGCAATCTCCACCTCAAAGTCTGTTTCCCAGGGCACCGACCTATGATACTTACCCTTATAAAATATACCTTAAGGTGACAAAATAATCAGTGGGGGAAAGTTTTCTCAATAATACATAGAAAAAGAATGATGTAGCCACACAAACACCATTTTGTTGATTTCTAGTTAAATCATGGATCTAGGCAATGATTATCCATGGTTTCTGATATCACAAAAAGAGAGATAATTGGATATTATATATCTTGTAATACACACCACCATTTACCAGGTACTCTTGCAAAAAAAAAAATTTAACCTGAATTCAACCACATCTCCACAACCAACTACCAGTTTATAAGAAGTACAGAGACAGAGGGTCATAATCTGGAATGTAGGAGACTCAGGTGGATAACCAAGCTTCCTCAATAAATAGGGAGAAATCTATCTATAAGTTATAAGAAAAGGACTTTGGTTTCTGGTCTCTGATTTAAAAAAATACACACATATTGAAAAATTATGGAATAATCAGAGAAATTTGAACCCTAATTTGATATTTGATAATATAAAAAAATTATACATTGTTTTAGGTATGATAATTTTTATAGGTATATTTTTAAAATATCTTTCTCTTTTTACAGATATATACTGATGTAATTTATCATGGAAATGTTTTGAAGTCTGGAATTTGTTCTAAAATGACTGAAGTGGTGGGAAGGAGGCAGAATGGGTAAAGTTATAGATAAAACAATGCTGGCCATGAGGTAGTAACTGTTGAAGCTGGTTGATGATACAGGAAGTTCTTAAAAATACTCCTCCTTTTGTATACATTTGAAATTTTCAATAAAAAAATAAAATAATATAGGGGTGACTGAGTGGCTCAGTTGGTTAGATGTCTAACCCTTGATCTCAGCGTGCATCTTGCTCTCAGGGTCATGAATTCAAGCTCCACGCTGGGATCCACAATGGGCATGGCTCTACTCTGAGATCATGACCTGAGCCAAAATCAAGGTTCCAACACTTAACTGACTGAGCCACTCAGGTGCCTCAGGGTTATTTTGAAGTGAAATGTAATTTTAAAACACTAAATGATAACATTCAACTCACATAAGCAATGATACTACAGAATGGATATTTTTAAAAACATTTTATTGGGGTGCCTGGGTGGCTCAGTTGGGTAAGTATCTGCCTTCAGCTCAAGCCATGATCTCAGGATCCTGGGATTGAGTCCCACATCGAGCTCCCAGCTCAGTGGGGAGCCTGCTTCTCCCTCTCTCTCTCTCTGCTGCTCCCCCATTTGTGCGCTCTCTCTCTGTAAAATAAACAAATAAAATCTTTTAAAAAAAACATTTTATTTTTCACTATGGAATAATTAGAACAGAACTAAGGGAAAAGGAGATGCTTTCCAATAAAATTTTCCTGGTAAAATATAGAACACCAAGTTAAATTTGGATTTCAGATAGAAATAACAAATAATTTCTTAATTTATGTCCCAAATATTTTTATTTGTTATATCAACCCTACTCTTAATTATTTTTTTCCAGTTTTGAGGTGTAATTGACATATAACTTTGAGTAAGTTTAAGGTGTACAATGTGATGATTTTGTATATGTATATATTGTGAAATGCTTTCACACTTGTTTTTTTAGTCGAATTTTTTTTTCTTCCACCATTTGATTACCTGTCCTAAAATGTTATCCATATGGTGCTTCATTAAGGAAACTATTATTTAAAGCCTCTCATGTTAAGAAGCCAAGAGAGATTTCTAGCACTGTCACCTTGGAGATGGCAGTTCTGGTACAGGTATTTAATTTTGAGATCTCAAAATACCAGCAGAAAAATTATCCCCTAGAGAATGAGGAATCTGGAAAGTGTTTTTGACAGATGCACCACACTCTTACACCAGCAAACGCAGCTACTTTGTTCTGTCTGCTCCTCCCCTTTCCCTTGCAATAACACACAAGCCGTATTAATCAACCAGATAATGGCGGTGGTGAGTGGGGGTTGATGAGGGCTCCACTGTACTGACTGTGCTGACTTGACCAGATGTATGGCTTGAGGTGGGAAAAATAGGAACCAGAATGTGGCCTCTTAGTCCCAACCACAGCCCTTTAGAGATGACTCCATTTCTTCTACGTCTCCACAACTGTGCACTCATATTTACGTTGTGTTTAGAGTACCTTCCTACACTTCCCTCTGCTACTCAGAAATCTGCTACTCAGATAAAAATGTTAAGCAACCGGTCAAAAGTCACACACCTTGTGCTCCTGATCTCATTTCGGGATTCTCGTCATAATCTGGATAAAGTTGAGCTCTGGTAAAGTTAGGGATTCTATTCACCGGATTTCCTGTGAACTGATCACAGTTCCAGTCCCAGCCTTTGATCCTTCTAGGTGAGGGGCTCGCTCTGCACACAGTCTCACATTCTCAGCTCATTCAGTCCTCAATACAGATTGGACGAACGTTGGATTCACTGTGAGGAAACTGTGAGGGACAAGACAGAAAAGGTCTCTGCCTTCCTTGAGCTCACAGTGTAGGGGGAAATAGACAATTAGATACGCGGTAACAATAAAACGTGATGAGTGCTATCACAGAGTTGTCAGAACATAATTAGGTCTTTAACCTCTATGTTGGGGAAGCCTCCCAAGGAAGGAATGCTCAAGCTGAGACCTGCAAGACTAATAATAATAAAGGTGAAGGGAAAGAGGGTCAGAGAGACCAGAATAGTTTCCCTAGCATGGGATTAGATGTGCAAAGATTTGGAGGAGAGAAAAAGTGATATGAGCACGCTGTCATAGGGAGGGCAAACCAAAACATGGGGATGCATGAGGCAGGTCGACAATTTGTGCCTTTTCAAATCAGTATATTTAATATATTTGCTAAATATTTCCTTAGAAGAGAAGTTGATTAGCCTGGGGAAAAAATTAGCAGGGGGGACACTGGTGTCCCCTCAGCTACTCCTCTATGGTCCTAAGCAGGGACACCCTTTGGCCCCAAAACTGCAATGTCTCAGCCTAATAAAAGATCTGCACCTAGCAGGTCCTGCCCTTCTTAGAACCAGTTTAATGACTGTCTTTGTTACTGAACTAAACTCCTGGGGGAGCTCATGCCCTCTTCCATTCACTACCCCAAGAAGCTTCTTTTCAACCATAAACCCGGTTCAGTTCTTGCTGAAGAGTTTTACTAAAGACAATTTCTGCTATCTTGGTACATTCAAATGTTTTGCTTTAGCACCCTTCTTAACTGGCCAGCTTTCTGACCATGAGAGAGACAGATGAGTATGAAGAATCGACAAGGACCAAGAGTGGGGAGTTTTGTACAGAATTGGACGTCATAGGGGCACTTGGATGGCTCAGTGGGTTGAGCCTCTGCCTTCGGCTCAGGTCGTGATCTCAGGGTCCTGGGATCATGCTCCGTGTCGGGCTCTCTGCTCAGCGGGGAGCCTGTTTCCTCCTTCTCTCTCTGCCTGCTGCTCTGCCTACTTGTGATCTCTGTCTGTCAAATAAATAAAATCTTTAAAAAAAAAAAAAAGAATTGGACATCATAGGTAGCTCCTCTGGTATCTCTCAGTCACGAGGCTGGGTGTTGAGGCCTGTGCACAAGAACACATCCTGCCTCCTTGCTAACTTAGGAGCAGTGCAGGGGTCCTTGTCCTAACAGCAAATCAACAAGGCTTTGGGGTGCCTGGGTGGCTCAGTCAGTTAAGTGTCTGCCTTTGGCTCAGGTCATGATCTCAGGGTCAGGGGATCAAGTCCTGCATCAGGCTCTCTGCTCAGCAGAGAGCCTGCTTCTCCTTCTGCCTGAAGTTCCCCCTGCTTGTGCTCTCTCTCTCATACCCTCCCTCTCTCTGACAAATAAATAAGTAAAATCTATTAAAAAAAAAATACAGGTGCCTTGGTCCCATTCCTAACCTACTAAATCAGAATTTCCAGGGATAGAATTTAGGAATTTGTATTTTCAACATTCTTCTTGAGTGAATCTGATATAAAACAAATAGTAAAACCGAAATTCAAACTCTGTCTCCAGCATTTATTAGCTGTGTGATCTGGGATAAGAATTTATTTATTTATTTGTTTGTTTGTTTATTTATTTATTTTTGCCTCTCTGAGCTTCAGTTTCTCCAGTTTAAAAAAAAAAAAAAGAATTAGAAAGGCGGGAGAGGAGAAGGAGGTGGGGGAGGAAGAGGAGGAGAAAGAAATAACATGACTTACCTCATACTATTAGAGGATTCAGTGAGAGCATGGCTGGCAAGTACTTGTCACAGTAGTCCATAAATGGAATTAATTCCTATATTATCCTACCTTAACTTACCGGGATGCCAAACTCATCCTGGTACAAGCCCCATCTGCAGCCCTACTCACAACCTCTTTTTATTTCCCAAATACCTATTTTAATGCTCCTCTAACTTACTGGCAACTTTCACGGGAAATGACAAGAGAGAGTGGTCCTGCCTACTGAGAAGAGGAGTTGAAATTGAAGCTACAGAAAAGGAGTCTGTCTATACACTTCCCACCCCTACCTGAGGACCCCACCTCTGGCACAAAGACTTGCCCAAAAAGCTGGCCATCCCTCCTGTTGACTGGATAGAGTTGCTGTATACTGATCCAGGTCGACTTGACCTTTTCTTAGACATCAGGGTCAGCACACACAAATAGTTCTGAAGTGGTAATGGCACATACACTGTGCTCTTCTAATGCCTGGGAATAACTTCTAATTATTGAAAGCCACATCTGTTTATTATTAAGAAAAAAGTTGCACATGGAGACATATACTAATTTTTTCCTCTAACATAAATACTTAGCTTGTTTAGCACATGTTTGTCAGGATTCAGTTTTAAATTGTTATTTTAGGGGCACCTGGGTGGCTCAGTGGGTTAAAGTCTCTGCCTTCAGCTCAGGTCATGATCCCAGGGTCCTGGGATGGAGCCCTGCATCAGGCTCTCTGCTTGGCAGGGAGCCTGCTTCCCCTTCTCTCTCTGCCTGCCTCTCTGCCTACTTGTGATCTCTCTCTCTCTGTGTCAAATAAATAAAATCTTTTTAAAAAGTTATTATTTTATTTCCATTTTCCTTACAACATCATTATGAATTAGGCTAGAATACATTGCTTCTATTAAAAATGTCTTTTCCTGGTGGTAAAATTAATATACTATACAAACCAAGAAACAGACACTTAACTATAGAGAACAAACTGATGGTCACCAGAGGAGAGGGGAGATGGGTGAAATAGGTGAAGGGGATTAAGGAGGGCACTTGTGCTGAGTACTGGGTTATGTATGGAAGTGTTGAATCACTATATCGTACACCTGAAAATAGTATGCAGTGTATTAACTAACTGGAATTAAAATAAAAACTTTAAAAATTAGTATACTGTATGTTCATTAGACACAATTTGGGAAATAGTAAAAATACTATATAAAGAAGAAAATTAAAACCATCTCTATCGCCTAGAAATAATGAAATTAACATGTTGATGTATTTGTTTCAAATATTTTATTTTTTTAAAGAGTAGAGCCAGAGAGTGAGCAGGAGGAGGGGCAGAGGGAGAGAATCTCAAGCAGACTTCCTGCTGAGTGTGGGGCTCAGTCTCATAATCCTGAGATCATGACCTGAGCCAAAATCAAGAATTAGATACTTAACCTACTGAGCCAGGCAGGTGCCCCCTCAAGTCTGTTATGATCATGTATTTTATTTTATTTTTTTTTATAATCATGTATTTTAGAAAGTTGGCATAACTCGATATGTATAGTTTCTGAATCATGCTTTTTTCCCTTAACCTTATATTGTAACTTTTTAGTACATTGCTAAAAATTTTCAAAACTGTAATTTTTAATGTTGGTAATATTATACTTTATAAATATATTCCATAATCTACTTCCTTGTTATTGGACACTTGGGCTTCCTCCCTCTATTTTTGGTCATCACAAATAGTAAGATGAGCTTTGCTATTTTCAATTTACCTTTGGGAAAACAGCACTACAGAGGTTAAATGGCTTGCTGCAGGACTAGGACTGGAACACAAATTCTGTACTCCAGCCTAATTCTCTTTTTCATAGACCAAACTTTAATTTGTTTTAAAACTATTAATCAGTGCTTAGACCATACTTGCCACTTCAATACATTTTTATTTCCTGGCCTTCATATTTAAAAATAAATATTACTGACAAGCTAGGAGGGTATGAATCAAGTTATACATAGTCCCAAAGTGGGGGTGAATAGGGTGAGGGGGTAATTCAGAGTCCCTACAGCTCTGTTCTTTGTTTCTACCTTTTCTCATTGTACCAGCTTCCCCAAATGAATCACCTAATAGTGATAACATCACTCTCTTTTGATTCATAAGAAGAGATAAAGTTTCTCTGGTGCTCAGCATCGACCCCTACATGATTGATGGTTCTTCCCCTCTTTCTTCACCTGATTTCCCAGCTCCCTTGTTCACTCACTTACACTCTTTCTTTCTCTCTCTCTCAAAGTCTGACTGGTCTCTGATTTTCTGTAAAAACCACTGGTATTTGCTGTTCTGCTGTCACATCATTAAAAACATATTTATGGTATAAGATACAACTACCCTGTGTCTATTCTTCCATGCTGCTTGGAGTCATACTTCAAGGAGGTTCCGCACCAGGCCATGGAAAAAAACCAGTCCTGAGAACCTGGAAGCCCACACTACCAGTGTTCGGCTGAGCTCTTTCACTGCTCAGACGGCTGAGTCTGATGTTGGGCAAGTTACTGGTATCTGTGGTTTCTATTCCATCTTCATTAGCCGATCCTGAAGATTCCTTCCAGTTTGACCTCATAGCTTTGAATAGTGTTGTTCTTTCTGATGCTCTTTTAGAACATCTCTCGAAACTGCCCTGTTTAAAAAATAACTTGTTTGAAATGCTTCTTTCTGGCCATCAAACACCTTTGCTTCCATTTCTGTACAGGTCCTACACAAGAGACAATGCCCGTAGGAGGATTCCACACCAGAGTTTTCTTGTCAGCAATACTGCTCTTGATCCAATCAACCAAGACTTCTTTCCTGGGTCTAATGTTTTAGGTCCTATTCTGGCCCTCCTCGCCCCTCCTCCTCCTCCTCCCCATAAGGTGACAGGTCTGTCAGGATTTGCCCTCCTGGAACCTCCTCTCCTTCTTCTAAACCAAGCTCTCTTTACCTAGGAAACCTAGAATTCCCTGCTCATGAAGCCCTGAGCCTTCTTGAGGTGACTGCTTGAGTTCTGCTCCTCTCTGTTCTCTTGAGGGCAGACTATATTATGCACAGCAAGGTCAAGAGGTGACTACTTGTGCAATTTGTGTGTGGACTTGTGGAGAGAGCTTGGATATGTAGGATATGTAGGGTGAAGTCTATACATTTATACACAAGTTTCTCTGAAGTCAGTATGGACAGAAGTGTATATGGCCCATTGAGATAGGGGGAAGGTTGGAGACAACCATTTGCACATTCATCTCAGGCTCACAAATGTTAGGGATGGTCCCGCTTGTGAGATAAACTGCCTTGCACAGAGTGGCATACAGCAGCAAAGAAGAGTGGCTCTTCAAAGACTCTATGAGTTATTTGTAGCCACATTGGAGAACTTGCTAACTGGGATGAGTGGCCAATGGAAAGAGCATGGGGAAGCCAGAGACTTTTCATCTTCGGCTCTAGCTAGATGCAAGTTCTGGACACAAAGATAACTTATAATTTCTTACAAACTCGAGTTGTGATCTTGTAGACACAAAGTGTGATATTTATTAACAGTAATGACAATAGATTATTGAGCCTAACCTAACACCCATTTCTCTCTATGTGTGTTGTTCCATTTTCCCTCAACTCTCTCCTCCACCAAAATAAAATCTTAGGTAAACCAAAGCAATCTTCTTGGACCTAGTCAACCCTCAATTAACCACCACCTCTGAGACCATTGTTATGATAAATGTTCTATTAAAAAGCATGGTAGGGGCGCCTGGGTGGCTCAGTCGTTAAGCGCCTGCCTTCTGCTCAGGTCCTGATCCCAGGGTCCTGGGATCAAGTCCTGCATTGGGCTCCCTGCTCAGCAGGGAGCCTGCTTCTCCCTCTGCCTGCTGCTCTGTCTACTTGTGATCACTCTTTGTCTGTCAAATAAATAAATCTTTAAAAAAAAAAAAAAGCACGGTAATTCCAAACCTCATTTAACTATTTCTCACATCACAGTGTTTTTTTAAGATTAGGAGTCATGATTTCATAAATTTGGTTCTTTAAATTATATTCATATGACAGCTCGAAAGGATCAAGATGGAAAAGTTTATGCCCCTTAAAATGGCTTTAGTTGTAGTTCTACCCAATTCAAAAAATTAGCTTCAGAAAAATTCTAAACAGTTTACAAATTAGCTGGATGACATTGAACAAGTTATTTACCCTCTTGGGACCTCGATTTCTTTAACTGTAAAATGAGGGGGTTGGATTAAATGATCTCTAAATTTCCTTAAAAAATCTAAGGTTTTATGATTGCCTATGATTTTCTAAGCAGTTATGCCTAGAGCCATTTAGCAGAGAAAATTGCAGAATGTGAAAGCCTTCAGGACTTAGTGAAAAAATGAAAAGCCCATTCATCAGGAAATGGGGTCAAGTTAGAGAGCAAAGAGTGTAGTTGCCTGAGCAACTAGACTTTGAAAAGAAATTATTACAGAGTTAAGCACAGGCCTGTGCAGGCCAAGGAGAAAGAAAAGAAATGAGAGCCCCATCTTTTCCTGACGCTGTCCTGGAAGAGGAGTCATATAACTGCTTGACTTTGGGGAACAAGGTGAGGTATAAAAAACCAAACACACAGAATACCCAATTATAGGTTGATTATAGCTGTATCTGCTACAGCTTCCTTCCAAGTGTTTTAATCAAAGTCTAAAAGCTCGAATGCCAACTCCCCATGGGTACCTCAGTGGCTATCCACAGCATGCAAATTTTCCCTCCCTCTTTCAGTGTTAGAAATCCCAACCAAAGTCCTACAAGTATAATGCTATCCCGAAACTGGGGTTTAAAGCTGGTATCAAGCCCCAAAATCCTGTTAGTGATAATATGACAAAGTAAGACATTCAACTTTGTTGGGAAACTAAGTCATATTACAGCAGACAACAATATGAAATTACTCTGTCAGAGTGTTCAACCCAAAGCTACAAACTACCCCAGAGAATATGGAGGCTCTCCAGAAGGGGAGGCCTTTTAGTCCTATAACTTCTTGCTAAAGAGAAAGTGAGGAGCTATGTGGTCTGTGTTGGAAATCTAACCCTATTATGAGAAATCAATTTCACACCTGACTTCACATGCTCTGTAATTCATCAAAATGCAGAAAATTGCAGGTTTAGGGTGGGAAGGAAACAGGAACAAAAAACTTGTAAAATACCAGATCTGGCTAATCAGCCCTTGTATAAATAAAAATTGGATGTATTTCTAATACCTATAATATTAAAATTTGAAAATGTGAGTTATAAATATATATTGTCAATGAATTTCATATCATTTTCTTGCATTCAGAAAGTTAAAGATTTCCTATGAATCCAGACAATTTTTATTGTATTTATGTTTCTGAAATCTAACTCAATTTCTTCCATGATATGTTTTTGCAAAGCTCCTCTACTTAAGAGAATATTTTGTTGAACACAAAGAATGTGCTAACAACTATCTAGAAAGCAGATACTCGATATCAGTCCATCTTCTATTTAACCTAAATAAGGTATCATTTCTCATTAGAAGCTTAGACATCCAGAGCAGGCCACTGGACATACATAGGACTTCTAGGAGCACTGAATAGAGACATCTCTACAGTGAGGCCACTGATGAACTGGAGAAGGAAGATTTTTCACACCACATTTTGGGCAACTTCAGCTGCATTTGAACTTTAGGAAGGTTTCATGAACAGCTGCTTCTTCAGGAAACTCAGAAAAACAGTCGCAGTGCTCGTACCATTGTGCCATTCTTTTTTTTTTTTTAAGATCTTATTTCTTTATTTGACAGAGAGAGAGATCACAAGTAGACAGAGAGGCAGGCAGAGAGAGGGGGAAGGCAGGCTCCCTGCAGAGCAGAGAGCCTGATGCAGGGCTTGATCCCAGGACCCTGAGATCACGACCTGAGCCGAAGACAGAGGCTTAACCCACTGAGCCACCCAGGCACCCCTGTGCCATTCTTATTTAACAAACACCTACATAGAGTTTATTATGTACCAGCCCCTGTAAATGCTTTACAAATACTAATCTTTGATTTTTTTCATAGCAATCCTATAGAGTAGGTGATATCATCATCACCATCCTTGTTCCTGTTCCCATTTTAATAGATGAAGAAATTGAGTTACAAGGAGGTAAGTCATTTGTTCAAGCCACAGAGCTAACAAGAGGCAGAACCTGGGGTGTCTGACTGCAGAGTCCACACTCCTAACCAACACACTCCCCTCCTCTCAGAGTAGGTCACTATTTGACGCAGAGGTGGAGGGAAAGAATTAGAAAGCGGCCTTGTGCCAGAGCCCTTTAGTATATCACTTCTCCAGTGTGGAAACACTGCTTTTAAATTCTAGCAAATTCCACCTCTTTAACTTGGAGATTCTTTCTCAAGTCTGTGCTTCTTAGATGTTCCTACAATGAAAGATACGATAACATGAATGCTAAAGAAGAATTTTAAGAGCAACCTCCAGAATGACCTTGCTTAAGGAGATGAGACTGGTGAGCTAAAGGAGTCAACAGCAAGACATTAATGGTTTCTACCACATCAGAGCCCTCTCAGTTACCTTTATAATTCTCATAAAAAATCAACAAATGCTTTTTGTTGCTGTATTTACAGGTTAACATGAATGACTTCTCTTTGGTTTAAGAGAAAAGAAGGTACCAGTTCCTAGAAAATATACGCTTTGGCTAAGGACCTTAGAGAGTGAGGTCCTTTAAGTATGACTAAGAGGTAGTACAAGGATATAAATCTGAAGGAATAGTTGCCATCATAAAAACATAGAAAAACCCTATTTATCTGTCAGTAGGACAACGGGTAAATTAAAGATATCCATGCAATAGAACATGAAGCAATCATTAAAAAGAATCAGGTTGATCTATACATAGTTCTGTGAAAAGATATATAGAACGTACTAAGCGAAGCGGGCAAGCTGCAGAACACCTTCATAGCATTATGCCACTTCCGTGAGAGAATGACACAAGAAACATTTGGGGATTTTTTCTTTACATTCAATTACCCAACATATAGTACATCATTAATTTTGGAGGTAGTGTTCAATAATTTATCAGTTGCATATCACACCCAGGGCTCATCGCATCCTGTGCCTTCCTTAATGCCCATCACCCAACATTTGTTTTTGTATATCTATGACATAAGGCATGCTCACATACAAATTTTAAAAAAGGTCTGAAGGAATATATACACACTTCTTAAGAGTGGTTACCTCTGGACAATGTGCTGAAGGGAGAGGAGGATGGTGGTGAAAAAGAGACAATTTTTTACTTTATAGACTTCTACTTGCTTGTGGTAGGTAAGATTCACCAAATGCACATGAGTTAAAGCATAAGCAAGCATATGGAAACCATTAAACAACTGGAGAAAGATTAAGAAATCATCAATTATAAATATGCAGGGTATAAATTTGACAAACTGATTCCTGAGATACATCATGTAACCACTTTATGCACTAGTTCTTCAATAATTATGTATACATTACTGTGCTGGATTTACTAGGTTTCTATTTTGCTAATGCTATGGATTTTGAGGTCTTAACTTTTTTTTTTTTTTTAAGATTTTATTTATTTATTTGACAGACAGAGATCACAAGTAGGCAGAGAGGCGGGCAGAGAGGGTGGGGGGAAGCAGGCTCCCTGCTGAGCAGAGAGCCCGATGCGGGGCTCGATCCCAGGACCCTGGGATCATGACCTGAGCTGAAGGCAGAGGCTTTAACCCACTGAGCCACCCAGGCGCCCCAACATTTTTTTTTTTTTTTGAGAAAGAGAAAGTGAAAGCACACGTGGGAGGAGGGGCAGAGGGAGAGAGAGAAAATCTCAAGCAGGCTCTACACTCAGCATAGAACCCAATGTGGGGCTCTATCTCACAACCCCATCATTGTGACCTGACCAAAATCAAGAGCTGGACGCTTAACTGACTGAGCCACCCAGGCACCCTGAAGATTTATTTTCATTAAAACTTAAAGAGGAGGGGCACCTGGTGGCTCAAGTCAGTTAAGGGTTTGCCTTAGGCTCAGGTCATGACCCTGACTCCCAGGACCCAAAAGCAAGTTGATCTCCCTGCTCAGTGGGGAGTCTGCTTCTCCCTCTGACCCTTCCCCTCTCATGCTCCCTTCTCCCTCTCATTCTCTCTCTCAAATACATAAATAAAATCTTTAGAAAAAAAAATTTAAAGAGGAAAAATAATGCCTTCTATAAAACTGATAAGTAAATAGTTAATGTGCCAGTCTTTTGTAATCATATATTCCTTTAGAACTCAGATACACATTATGTGGACCATAACCATATTTTAGACTGACTGGATATCAGTGTAGTATGATAGAAATAATCTTAACTCATGTGATAAATGCAGCACACCAATGAGTTCAGATGGAATCAGTTTTCTTGCCTCATGCTTTCAGGTTTTAGAACTTTCTGGAATTCAGAATTACATCTAAGATATTGTGAACCCATATATGCTACTGCTTCTCTCTTCTGTTTAACACACCCTGCTCCTAGCTGGAATGCCCTTCTTTCCGTGCCCAGCTGGCTAACTTAAATTTAGTCTTTAAACACCATCTGTCCAGTGAACTTCAAAGTTGAACTATCCACGGACAAATCCCCTGTAGACAACCCCCATCCCACAGTCCTGGACACTCACAAAGTCCCTGAAACAGCCCTGGAAAACTTGTGTGAGAATTGGGCTTAAGGGAAACCCTATCCAGGGAAGCGATGAATGGACAAGTACTGTTAATGTTACATATGTCAAATATCTGTTGAATGAAAGGTTTAAAATTTCATAACATTGTTGCATGATACTAGAGAGAGTGGGTGAGTATATTCCTAAATGACTACAATTCAGTGAGTTTTAATCTTCTTTTGATCACCCTCTTGCACCAAAAACTCACAGAAAAAACATAAATAGAAATTTTTGAAAAATACTCATCTTTAGTGTGTGAAATGCATGCTGGAATTTTCTAGGCTGTTATAGTCAAAACCGCTTTTTAAAAATACTGATCGAACCCTAGAAATGGATCATCCCCATCACAGTTTGAAAGATCCCAAACTAAACAATATGTGTTGACAAATGATTACAAACACTGTGAAACAAAGAACCAAAATGTAACTAAAGTTGCAACCAAGGTTTAGTTCCTTTTTTGCCCTTTCCACTTTCATGTTGTTTCTCCCCATTTTTAGCAACTTGTTCGCCCAAGTGGGGGGCAGGAATTCCTGTCCTAAAGTTGGATGACATCTGGCCCAAACCACAGGACGTGTGTTGAGACAGAAACCAGAGCAGCCAGCAATCTGGGAGTTGGGACTGTCTTAGCCAATTTTGGATATTTGGTCACCTTATCTGAGATTACATGTAAACTCACCTGTTTCAGTTTCTCAGAAGGCAGTTTTTATAGTGTCATTTAAAAAGAATTTTTTTTTCTGTGTTGTTTAATGGTTTGAGTTAATTTTAAACAAGGGTTTATGAAATGTGAGCTGGTGCCAGAAAAATGTGGATCTATTGTTGCTTCCCTAGGGAAAGTAGTGGTGCTTTTAATATTATAGATCCTAGTAATGTGTCTATATTTCTTTTGAGGACCTAAAAGGCAAAGCAAAATATGGGTTGGGTAGGGGTGTTTTTAGTATGTATGTAGACCAAATTGCACATAGCCTGAGTAAAAAAAAAAAAAAACTGTACTTATTAGAATTTTGTTTGTAACAAACAGATCATTATTTAGGTACCATGAGAAGAAAAGGAGTTAATTATATGAATATTGTATCATTTAGGATTAACACTGCATGTAAAAGAACTCCAAAATAGTGGTGGGTAACAGTCTTATCTTAAATAAGATAGTATTTAGCCCTCTTAGAAAAGCTAAGAGGTAGACAGTCCAAAACTGGCATTGCTCCATGGTATCAAAGGACCAGGGTTCTTGCCTGTTGCTTACTACTGGTGTTTCTGTCAATGCATTCAAATTCTAGAATGCTGAAAGTAGAAGGGAGGAGAAATGGCATGACCCCTCTTTTTAAGGCTATGACCAGCAAATTGCACACACCATGTCCCCCTGTAGCCCATTAAATAGAATATAATCACGTGGCTGTACTTAGCTGCAGGGAATGTTGGGGAATGTAGTCTTTATACCAGGAGACCATGTACCCAGCTAAACAGTGGAAGGTCTCTTACATAGGAAGATGGCAAGGATGGATACCAGGAAAATAGGCAGATTCTCCCACACATATCCATGGTCTGGGATTTTAAAAGGGGGGGGGCGCCTGGGTGGCTCAGTGGATTAGGCCTCTGCCTTTGGCTCAGGTCATTATCTCGGGGCCCTGGGATGGAGCCCCACATTGGGCTCTCTGCTCAGCGGGGAGCCTGCTTCCTCCTCTCTCTCTGCCTGTCTCTCTGCCTACTTGTGATCTCTCTCTCTGTCAAATAAATAAATAACATCTTTTAAAAAAACAAAAACAAAACAACTTTAGGCTCCATTTCTGCAATCTTTGCCTCTCCTCAGTTTCTCTTTCTCCTTTTTTCCCCAATTGAAGGGAATTACAAAGAGCATGAGTCTGCTTGGCTTAGTTGATTATTTGTTATATGGCAGAACCTGCAATGACAGGACAGCATGTGGATCGTTAGAACTAGAGCCAATCAAACCCTAACCACAAAGCTGGGAAACAGGGTCTAGCCAGGCACCAGGAAGAGGGAAATGAATGTTGGGAAAGCAAGCAACAAATACCTTAACACAATGTCTAGAAGGCAGCTCTAAGTTAACACATTCTAATCAAAATTCTTAATTTCTCCCCCAAATTCCACCTCCAAACACACTACTGTCCACAGTTGTTGATGCCAACAACCTAAGCGTAATCCTTGAGCTTCTTTTCCTCTCACTCCTCATATCTGGTCAGGACCTGCTACATATTATGTGGAGCCCAATAAAAATTTAACATGTAGGGCCCCTTGTTGAAAATTACCAAGAATTTTAAGACCAACTGTGGAGTCCTTCCAAGTGTGGGGTCTGGTGCAAGCGCACATGAAGGCAGACATGCATCCAATATACATCTCATGAAATAATAGAAAATATATATTGGTCTCTGTCCCCAGTTCCTGGCACACAGTTCCTAAAACCCCTATCAATTCCTAAGTGATAAGAGCAGTACAGGCATCTTCTGTTCTAATGAGGTGACTTTGGGTGGGTTCCTGGATGGCTCCTGGATAAGGACTGGTCACTGGAAAGAGGGAGTCATGATTAGAAGCTTGGGACTTTTAGCCACAACCCCATTCTCTTGAGAGGGGCAAGGGCTGAAAATGGAATTAATGATTGATCAGTCATGCCAACATAATAAAACCTCCATAAAATCCCAAAAGTATGGGGTTCAAAGAGCTTCCAAGTGGGTGTACATATCTATACCAAGAGGGTGATGCACTCCAGATCCATGGGCACAGAACCTCCCAGACCTTGCTCTAGGTATCTCTTCATCTGGTTGTACCCCTGTCTCATGTATCATATCCCTGAATGAACCGGTAAAGGTATGTAAGCATTTCCCTGAGTTCTGAGAGTCCCTCTAGCAAATTAATTGTGCTTGTAGAGGGAGTCATTGAAACCTTTGCTCTAGAGCCAGTGGGTCAGAGCCATGGACAATACGAAGCTTGCAACAGGGGTCTGAAGTAGTGGTGGGGAGAGGCGGTCTTATGGGAGTGAGCCCTTAACCCATGAGATCTGAGGCTACCTCAAGGTAGACAGTGTCAGAATTGAGTTGAATGGTAGGACACCCAGCTGACATCAGAGGCTGGCTTGTTGTTGTGAAGAAAACCCCCCACATATCTGGTGACTAGAAATGTCAGAAGTGGTTTGTGTTAGTAGGAAATTCACAGGAAGAAACTCAAAGTAGAGAAGAACTGGGTTTTTCTCTATATAGGAAGGAAAAAAACCTGAGTTTTTCCTTTGTATCTATGTGAAAGTTACTTTTATGTGTCAACTCAACTGGGCAACAGAGTGCACAGACATTTGGTTAAGCATTTTTCTGAGTTTGTCTCTGAGAATGTTTCTGGATGAGATTAACACATGAATCAGTAGACGGAGTAAAGCAGATTGCTCTCTCTAATGTGGGTGGGCTTTATCCAACAAGTTGAGGGCCTGACTAGAACAAAAACAACAAAAAATATGAGGGACCACCTTCTGCCTAGACATAAGTCTTTTCCTGCCCTTAAACTCAAACTGAAACTTCAACTATTCTTGGGTCTCGAGCCTGCCAGCTTCCACCATCAGCCCCCCTGAGTCTGGAGCTTGCCAACCGCCAATCTTGGGACTTCACAGCCTCCATACTTGCATGAGCCAATTCCTTATGAGAAATCACTTTCTTTTCTTTCTCTCTCTCTATCCTACTGGTTTCTCTGGAGAACCACAATACGACCTTCAAAACATTTCTTAAATTGGTAAACCTGTCTCCATCTCCATGATGATATTTTGGATCTTTGGTCCTGGACTAAATGGTGTTGGCCTCTTAACAAATGTACCAGCTTTCACTTTTGCCCCTGCTTCAGTGGTGTTCAATCAGAGAAGCAGAACCGCAAGAAAGGACACACTCACACATAATACATATATAACAAATGTATAAATATAAAATATACATATCATATATGATGAGTATTTACATGAAATATCACATATTTCAAATACAAAACGTATTTACTTATTTATTAAGATTTTATTAGTCTATTTGACAGAGAGAGAGACAGTGAGAGAGGGAACACAAGCAGCAGGAGTGGGAGAGGGAGAAGCAGGCTTCCTGCTGAGCAAGGAGCCGACGTGGGGCTCGATCCCAGGACCCTGGGATCATGACCTGAGCTGAAGGCAGACACTTAACAACTGAGCCACCCAGGTACCCCACAAATAATATTTAAATGTACAAAATACATATCACACATTTGTATATGAAATATATTTAGATAAATATATTAAAATATAAAACATTTAACTCTGAGTGAAAAAAATAAGAACAAAAAGTACAATATATTGAGCACCAAATATGCTGTAAGCATTGTACTACATATTTTATATTATGGTGCAATAGAAAGAATATAGGTTTTGGAGTCAAGACAAAACTGAATTTGAAACCAACTACTCGGGATAGCTCATACAGTTAAGCATCTGCTTTCAGCTCAGGTAATGATCCCAGGGTCCTGGGATTGAGTCCAGCATCGGGTTCCTTGCTCATTGAGGAGCCTGCTTCTCCCTCTGCTTGCTGCTCCCCCTGCTTGTGGTCTCTCTCTCTCTCTCTGATATATCAATAAATAAAATCTTAAAAAAAAAAAAAAGAAACCTACTCTTGTACTCACTAGCTGCATGACTTTGACAAGTCAACTAAACTCTAGGTCTTTATGTTTCCTAATTCATAAATAGAGACAAAAATATTTCCTTTTGAAGTTCTTGAGAAGATGAAGAAATTAGAAAGCAATCGTAAGGATACTCACTGACCCTGAGAAAAGAGTAGAAGCCATCAGGCGGCAGACCCTTACTACAGAGATAAAACAGTTAAAAAAAATCAGAGATGAAGAGTGCAATAAATGAGATTGGAAACAGGCTTGATGCAATGAGCAGCAGGCTGGAAGAACAGGAGGAATGAATTTGTGACCTAGAAGACAAAATAATGGAAAATAATGAAGCTGAACAACAGAGAGAAATAATTATGAAATGGGAGAATGGACTTAGGGAACTGAGTGATTCCATCAAACATAATAACATTCATATTATAGGAGTCCCAAAAGAAGAAGAGAGAAAACAGGGAGCGGAAAATTTATTGGAAGAAATAATAGCTGAAAACTTCTCTAAACTAGAAAAGGAAACAGATATCCAGATGTAGGAGGCACAGAGAACTCCCATCAAAATCAACAGACAGGCAAACGGCAAGACATCGCAATTAAATTTGCAAAATACAGTGATAAAGAAAAGATATTAAAAGCAGAAAGACAAAAGAAGTCCTTAACCTACAACTCTGTACAGAGCTGATGAAAGATTCTTTTGATGATTGCTTCTTCTACTGAGTCACGGTCCCTCAAAGATCTGAACTGGGGAACTCCCCATTAGGACCCCTAGTGAATGCTACATGCCGCAAAAAATAAAGACATTTTTTGGTAATGCAGAAAAAGGATTTTCACATTCCCTGAAATATTAGAGGAATAACAGTTGGAATGCAGACAATGATTCATTAAAAGTTTGCAGGATCCAGATTTAGGAATCGATGTGATTGCAAAGTTGCCAGTGCATCCCTAGGGTACACTGAATCCCTAGGGTAGCTGAATGCTTAACAAGGGCATTGTTAATGGCAATCATGCTTGGTAATGTGGTAAATGTCTGGATTTATAAATCAGAATTTAGGCAGCATAACAGCTGGAAGGAGAAGTGACCTTTGCATTTCTGTTAACACTTAAGAGGCTTTTGCCATAAAGCATCACTATGCCACTGTTGGAAAGTAGTGTGGAAAAATCAGGCTTGTTGGGGTTAAGTTGTTGTAGGAGGAATTTAAAGCAAAACATTACAGGGGAAGCTTAGAACCTCTTGTGAAAATCTCGATTATCCTCCTACTCCTTGCTTTTAAAGAAGTTATTCAAAGGGAGAAAGAGAGAAGACTGAGTATTGGGGTTAGAGGTTAAGGTACTTGTGTAACTGAGTGGAGTGTGCAGAACTCAGCCACCCCCCAAGTTCAGAGAGTTAGTTCACACGGGTCGTTCACCCAACTACCAAAGCCCCCAGGCTATGGGGTAAGTGAGTTACTGACTCTGGGTCAGAGAACACACTGGAAAAAGCCCTAGGCCTAAGTACAAACCATGACTATTGAGTTTTTATCTAGTTGGGAAGCCGGGTCCTAAACAAAAGATCAGTAATACCTCACACATTTTCCCCTACCATAGAGCAGCCTCCAGAGACAGTTTTAATACCCATATCACTACATGGGTTTGGGGGATGAGAAAAAAAGATGTTTCCATCTGTTCTGGCTCTTGTGAGGATAGGTATTTTTTGGAGGGATCAAAAGAACTCAAGAAACTAAGATCCAGAAACAGGAGAGAGGTCACAGAGTCAATCTCTCCTGACCCCATAAACAAAAACGCTTGGTAGATACCATAGCTCTCCCCTCTCTCCTTGGTTGGCCTACACCCCAGTATTAAAGTAGTATGCGGGGTTTCTGTAATCAATGTGGGTCCAAAGGTCAGCCCCAACTCTAAGTGTGAACAAATGTGGTCAAAGCCCTATGTTGAGAATGCCACCTGCTTTCAGGGTAACTATAGAACTCCAGGGATTTTGAATTTGAACCAACACAAATTGGGTAGGGTAGGATGGATTGGACTGGGTAGAGTAGGATGCTACTGCCTAACGAGTCCCAGAAATCCTATAGGCATTAGCAGCAGCTTTAGAGAAAATTTCTAGCAACCCTTCAAGAGACTGGACTAGCCTGGAAGTTGGATGTGGTCCAACTGCCTTAAGTAAAATATAGCGGTACCACGTTTTACTTTCTGATTCCAACTCACCACCCCTTACCTCCAGCCCCTGCCACCCCCTCAGAAGTCCTGTACTAAAACACACAAGAGTCTGCAAATATTTTTCTTGAGAAAATGTATGACAGGAAAGAGAGAGTTTTATTCACCAAAAATCCTCTTAGAAAGGGAGTACTGTCTTTGTTGGAAAAATTCTTTGATAATTACTTGGGGGTAGAAACTGACATTTGAGGGTGCCTGGGTGGCTCAGTGGGTTAAGCCTCTGCCTTTGGCTCAGGTCATGGGGGGGTTCTCAGGGTTCTGGGATCAAGTCCCGCCTCTCTCTCTCTCTGCTTGCCTCTCTGCCTACTTGTGCTCTCTGTCAAATAAATAAATAAAATCTTAAAAAAAAAGAAAGAAACTGACATTTGAGGGGTACTGGTTTTGGTGGCTTATCTGCAGAAGGCAAGGGGATGGTTTTATTGATTGACCCCCGAGAGAAGGGGGAGAAGTGAGAGGAAAATAAGAGGGGAGATGAAAACATGAGATGTGAACTCCCTGCTAGATCAATCACTTGGGGGCAGGAAGAGCTTTAGCAAGCATTAAAACTCAATTTCATAGTTTCTTTCCTAAAAATATGCCAAAGACATATGAAAGATGTTAAAAGTGTGGACTCCTTTCAAGTGCAATTATCTTGGATGCACTTGGTACTAGCTGAGTTGCTAGAAACTGACAAGGAAGCTAAGTTGTACATTCTATGTGTTGTTGCTAAAAAGGAGAGAGATAGCTCTAAAGGTTAAGAACTACCAAGGAGGACACACACACACTAGGAGCAAACTGTGAGAACAGGTCTCATGAAGACGGTCACAGGCCACAGAACTGGGTTTTCATCCAAGTTAACCAGATATTCATGGAGTAGGAAGCCCCTAGCTGACAACGTGGCTATTCTAATTTTGCTGCTGCTGTGTTGTCATCCATCTTACTTCCGAGTGAGTTTTCTATGACACAAATGGAAGCGTGCCATACCAGTGATCAAAATTCTTCAATAATCCCCCATTGCCTACAGGATTGAAATAAAGAAGAAAAAAGAAAACCTCTGCAAGGCATTTAAGGCTTTTCTCAGCTTCTTGCAAACTGCCTGGTGAGCAGTAGGCACTCTAAACACTGACATATAAATAAGTAGGACTGCTTCTCTCATTTCTATCATGCTCCACACAAAAACCACAGGACTAATCAGTAAAGTCATCCCTGGCCATCTGTTGAAATCCCAACAAGCCCTCACACCCAAATCTCCATGACCTCCTTCTCTGCTTATTTCTCCCCTCCGTTCTCATCAATATTTTACATATTAGATATGATATATTTTCCTTATTTAGTTTATTGTCTGTATTCCTCTGTAGGCACATAAATACATAAAAAAATAAACTACGCACGAAAAATCTATGAAGACAGGAATTGTTAACTTTTTAATTTCTTCACTACTCTACCTCCAGGAACTTAGAACAGGACTTGGTACATAGCAAGGGCTTAAAATATATGTAGGTCAGATGGATGGGTCGATGGATGATGAAAGCCTCAGCTCAAAGACAATCTCCATCTGAAGTCGCCAGCAGATTTAGACATTTCTCCTCCCCACTGCTGTCGCGTACATATCTTCTCTTACCATATTGTGCTTCTTTGCATGTTGCTGAGTTGAAAACTACAGCGAAGTTAGGCCCTCACCGTTTCATTTTCATATGCTTACAAGTGAATCCTTTGTATTTTGTACATGACAGGTCCTGAGTGAATGATTAGTTATACCCCCATTTTAAAGATGCGGAAACTGAGATTCAGAAAGATTAAATAACTTTTAAGGACACACACTAGTAAGTTGCAGAGGTTAAGATTTATCATAAACATATGCCACACCATTCCTTTACTTTTCCTTGTCACTACTACCATCTCTCCCTACAATGTTCTAGCCTGCCCCCCACATTTTCTGTTTATCCATATTGAACCCACTGCTAAGTCCCTGCTCAAATCTCACCTATTTAGTGAAATCTTCCTAATGACTTATTCATGGTAATTTCTCCCTTTTTTCTCCAGAAAACTCCTGAGATGACATTCAGGGTGAAAGGGGCATGGGCCTTGGAGAATAGCTTATCCATGTCTCATCTGTGTTCCACACTCCAAATTCAGACTCTCAGTGCAAAGGCCTACATATTTTGCAGGTAACGCACACTCCATTGGTTCCAACTTCAGGTAATGTTCTCTTATGGTCTGCATATCTTTCCTGACGATTTATGTGGCTGATGATGGAGGCAATTATTTGCATGACTTGGTTGAGCTGAGCTCCCAGAAGAAGCTGCAAAATGCAGCAAAGTATCCAAGGTTATCTGAACACACAGCGTCCCTACCCTGAGGTTAGCATTTAGGACACTGAAAATTTTCCCCTCCTTTCTCTGTCTCTGCTTCTCTTGGAAGTAAGTGCTTCAACCTTCCCCAGATGTGACTCCTCCAAGCTTCCTACATAAAAAGCCAAAGCTTATGCCCTATCAGCCATTTCCTCATGTTGCTATATGGGAAATAGAGACTGACTTTTCATTGGCCCAAGTTTTCCCTTTTTAAATAGAGGAATGTATACCAACATTAGAAATAACAATTTTTGTTGTCAGTGGTCCTTAACAAGTAATGCAAAAAGTTACTTACAGTTGAAAGAAAATGTGCTTGTTTCCTGTCCTCACGTCCTCATCGCTCAAGCTGAAACACTTAAAATCGGAACCTGCAAAAATTCGCAGTAACTTCCCACTGTCATTTGTACTTAAAATCTTCGGTAGATATCTAAACATCCTATACCTAATAATGTGCCATCCAAGTCTGTAAAAGGACTGCAACGTTGAACCCTTCATTGTGCCCACATCAAATACTGAGATTAATTTGGGAAGAAGTAGTGAATTAAAAGTGCAGGTTTGGGCTAAACACCTGTGTTCGAATCCCATCTCCATCGTCTACCGGCCATGTAACACTGAGTAAGTTTCTTAACGCCTCGATCTCATTTTCCTCATTTTAAAATGAGATCCCACCCCTTCATAAAGTTGTATGTAATATAAAAAGAGTAGTAAAGGATAAAGCTATTTGGGGGCTTACTATGCTCTAGGCACTATGTTGAGCACTTTACATCCATCTCATCTAATTGTCGCCAATCAGAAGAACCCGCCTTCTTCACGCCTCTATTCTCTTCCCCGCGAAACTGCAGCGCGGGGCGAGCGGCCGCAGGGGTGGGGATCAACCTCTGGAACCCGGTTTCACGCCCGACTCGCAGACCGCGCCTAAGCGACGGCGGCCCTGGGGTGGGGGGAGCCTGTTTCCAGCCGGACCGCGTCCCTGGGCGCTCCGGAGCGCTGCGCCTGCGCGCTCAGCCCGTCGCCGCGCCAGCCCTACGGACGTGCGCTCGCTGCCTTCGCGGCGCCTGGGCCCTGGGATGCGCACCTGCCCGGTCCGTGCAGCTCCAGGTGCGTGAGGAGGACTAGAGGAGTCTGTGTGTGAGGTGGAGCGATCCCCGGGAAGGGTCGGCCCTGCCTCGATCCCTCCAAGGTGCCCGGGGACCCATAGCGGGGACGCCACGACCTCAGCTCCCATTCCTTTTCCAGTCCCCCGCCTCCCGACTGCGTCTCTTGGGGAGCCGCAATCCTTTAGAGGAAGGCGCAGTAAGGATGCATTTCCCCCCGCTGGGGGTCGAGTCGCACGAGGCATTTCCCCCCGACTGCGACCAAAGCCGTTTTCACCCTTGCCCTTCCTTTCCTGGTGTGGGATTTTGCAGTCTCTGGGCTCGACTCGACTCCTTAGGTGCTTATGCGTTGTGGGTGATTAGGGCGACGGCCGGACTTCAGGGTCCTCTGTCCTTTGCAGCCCGTTTGGGACGAGAGGTGAGGGTTTAAGAGCGTGGGCCAGGGGAAGTGGGGCAGAAGCAGCCACCAAGAAGGAAAGGCTGTGATAAATGTCGCCAGAGATTATTCCCCAGCTGGAAGTGGCCCAAGTTTCTCTCAGGGCTTTCGTCTCTTGTTCATTTGCTTTTGTGATGTCCTCACTTCGCCTTTATTATGTTAGTTAGTAAACAACAACAACAACAACGAACAAAAAACACCAAAAAGCTTCAGCCTTGAAGCGTCATTGAATTTTTTTTAAATCGGTTTTTACAGTCTTCCAACAGAGCGTGGCTTGCAGTTGTCAGAATAATCCTCAGGTTGTACCACTGAGATTTACTGTTTTACTTTTTGTTTTCAGTTTAACAGGAAAAAGTACACGGAGTTGGCTTTGGTTTGGTTTGGTTTGGTTTGAATATTACCACCAACAACAATAAAATCAATTGAGAGCACAGAGAATCAGTTGAAGTGGGATTTGCAGCTCTATCAAATTAATGTGCACCCTGTAGAAGTACATATGGGACTGCCCTTGGAGCACTGGAGATCCCTGAGCTATCACTTATAAATAGCAGATGAGATCACTTGTTGCCACCAATGGTTCTAGCAAAGTAAAGTGCTTTCGCACATGGTATGAGGGCAAATGACAATAGTATCCAGTCTTAACTGTTAGTGGTAGTTGATCAGTCGTAGACACTTTGGCACAGGAACTGTAGGTAGTCAATTCCTGTTATAATCAGAGATGGTTGTGTTGTGTGGTTCTAGTCTGGGACTTCTTTCAAGAGTATTCCATAGAAACTATTAAAGAGAAGGAAAGATATACAGTAGGAATAGAGAAGATTGGCTCCTGGACAAAATCCATTGTGTGATCTTTCAGGCCTGAAGGTAGACAATTGCATGTCTTTGGCTGGCCAGCCTTATTAGGGGGGAAAACTGCCCTCCCCACACCAGACTTGTGCATGGCCAGTGCATTGCAGTTTTCTGGAGGGAGTTGCAATCAAGGACTCACCCCATGTTTATACTAGCTTGGGTTGTTGGCTCAGTTACCTGTGTTCAGAAGGTCTTGGTGGGGTGCTTCCCAGGCCCCTTCATCTCTGCCAAGACCCCTTGGGTGGGTAGGGGGAGGGGCTTGCTTGAGGTACTTTGTTCTGTTTTAACTCAGGACTTTTCCACTGCTAGTCCTTCCTTCCTCTTCCTCTGGCGCACAGGCCCATAATGAGGCGGAAGCCTTTTTGTTCCGGCCTCCCCTGCAGGGTGGTGCGGTGTCTGCTGCATCCATCTGATCCTCACCTAGTGTAGTTCTGTCTAATGGACCCTGGGAACCAGTACTTGTTTTGTCTCATCCTTGCATTGTGGCAGTAAGTGAATAAAGGCTTGATTATTATTTTCATCTTGGCTCTTTGTCCTAATTGACCACCCTTACACCTGACAGCTTGACAGGAATGAAATAAATTGCCGTTTTTGGCAATTTATTGGATTCATAACTTAACTTTAAGTCTCGTAACTGTTGGTGTGTTAGCATGTTTAGGGATTTAGAGAGTGTTCAGCAGTATTTTCTCTAACTCAGTGTAGTGAAAATGCATATGAATAGCACCAACAGTTGATTGTTGCTAACATGGATATCTGGGTTATATGGTATATTTTGTAAATTAATATAATGGCTTGCAGAGTCTTACTTTGCATAGACTTGTATGGCATATCCATTTGGCCTCTAATTACATTTTTTGGTAAATATTTCAGGGTTATATGGGCCAAGTGAAAAAAATTAGATACTGCTGCTTTCCTTAGTAATCCTGCCTCATCCTATGGGCCCCAGTCTTACCTAATGGATTACTTGGTTACTTTGAATAAAGTGACTGATTTGTTGTGGTTTCCTCTGACTAGTGTTGTGTGAAGAAATGTACGAGGAACAGCTTTCACCACATTCTTACCTCTTTCAACAGAAGTTTCACAAAACAGTGTTCATCTTTATGTTATGCCATCTGATATTTTCTACTCTTTATTAAACAAGACTGCTGATCGTGACCCACAGGATTGATTTCACAGTGCATTAATGGTAGCAACATGCAGTTGTGTTTTTCAAACACAAAAACACTGTAATAAAGCACCTAGTAGAAGAAACTTGTTCAATAAATGAATGTTTTTGTTTCTAATTCACATTGCTGAAAAGAACCACAGTGGATATGTTTGTGATTTTGTGTTTAGGGTATCTTCTAGGAGAAAACAGTATGCATATATGCAAATAGCATATATGTTGGATGTTTGCTAAGTTAACTGACAAAAGAACACTGCATTTCTGGTAGATTTAACAACTTTCTGATTTCAACCAGAAGATACAACATTAGGTAGAGCAGCTTTTTTTTTTTTTTTTTTAATCTCTGATTCCTTTATTTAAAGTAAATGCAATAGTAGAAGAATGAGAAGATTGGTTTCTCTGATAAAAGAAGATAGGCTGTACAGTTTTTGTGAAAATACCTAGTAATCTTTTGCATGTGTCCTACAGTTATATTAGCGAAAGCATATTTGTCTTTATATTAACTCCAAAACCAAAATGATCCTTTTATTATATTGTCTGAAAAGGAAACAACACTTAACTTTCAGTTACTTAGCCATCGATAAGAATATAAGTAGCCAATTTGCCTCATCAACTCTGTACCTGTCTTTTAGGAATTCCACAACAAATGCAAAGAAGAAATACAAAGAACTATCAATTTGGTTAGTTTGTTTATTTTTTTTTTAGTATATTTATTTCTTAGTTAGAAACCCTAAAAATACATAATATGTAGATAAAGATAAAGTTTTAAAATTTGATTAGTGTTGAGCTAAGTAATACCTCCCTTTTGTATATCACTTCATAGTTTTCCAACACATTTAGATGGATTATTTCCATTGATTCTCACAACTTGATGTGGCATGCAGCCAGGAGGCATTTTCCCTGTTTTAGAGATGAAGAATTTATTTCCTTTTTTCTGCCACTGAGATCATACAGTAACAAATCAGGACTAGAACCCAAGTTATCTGGGGCATTTTCTCCCAGTTGTCCATGTTGTCTTTGTTGGTCCAAAGAGGTAATTAAAAGTAAATACTGTTAATGATATGGCTAAGAAATCCACCCTTGGTAACTGAAACGTTCTCTCAGATCATACCCATGGTATGCTATAATTAAATGCAAATAATCTTATTTTTAGTTTTACATTTTAATTCTTTTATATTTTAATTCTTAATAATATTTATATTTTAATTCTTATACTTTAATTCTTTATATATTTAATTCTTAACTTTAATTGTATTTTATATTTTAATTCTTTACCATTCTAGCTTAATTTTTAAAAAATGACAAAGTGGGACACCTGGGTGGCTTAGTCAGTTGAGCGTCCAACTTGATTTGGGCTCAGGTCATGATCTCATGGTCGTGAGGTGGAGCCCCACATTGGGCTCTGTGCTGAGGGTGGAGCCTGCTAAGATTCTTTTCTCCCACTGCCCCTCCCCACCCTGATTCACACACAGGTTCTCTCTCTCTCTCTCTCAAACATTAATAAATAATAAATAATGACAAAGCAACTAAATAATGGTGATGCTACTTAATAGAGAACTAGGATGGGACGCCTGGGTGGCTCAGTTGGTTAAGCAGCTGCCTTCGGCTCAGGTCATGATCCCAGCATCCTGGGATCGAGTCCCACATCGGGCTCCTTGCTCCACAGGGAGCCTGCTTCTCCCTCTGCCACTCTGTCTGCCTGTGCTCGCTCGCTCGCGCGCTCTCTCTCTCTCTGACAAATAAATAAATAAAATCTTTAAAAAGAAAAATAGAGAATTAGGAAACTTGGAATTAAAGAGTCTATTTATAATGTTAAGAAATTTGACTCCTCTCCCTTTTAATGTATTGTCTCAATTAATTAGAAGTATAGCTTAAAGTTTAGAGATTTTTTTACAATTTCATTTATTTATTTATTTATTTATTTTTAAGTAAGCTCTACACCCAGGGGCTTGAACTCATGATCCTGAGATCAAGAGTCATATACTGTACTAACTAAGCCAGCCAGGCACCCCTAGAAATTTCTTTTAAAGACTCATCATTTCTTTTCTTTTTTTTTTTTTTTAAGATTTTATTTATTTGTCAGAGAGAGAGAGAGTGAACAGGCAGGCAGGTGGCAGGCAGAGGCAGAGAGAGAAGCAGGCTCCCTGCCAAGCAAGTAGCCTGAGAGAGGACTCGATCCCAGGACACTGGGATCATGACCTGAGCTGAAGGCAGACGCTTAACCAACTGAGCCACCTAGGCATCCCAAGACAAATCATTTCTGTGTGTGAATTTAGTTTTATAAAGCTAAAGTTTTCATCTAAAATGGTTATTAACTTACTTTTTAAACATAGAAAAAGGCCAGGTTCTCCTGTACCCTTAATATCTTTAACCAAAGGACAACTTAAATTATTTTTATATGAATAAATAATTTTTAAATTAATACATTTTTATTTTTGATTTTTAGACATCTGTGGAGTTTAAGAACATGGAGTTCATCAGAGTATATCACTGAAGAATATGATGGCTGAAAACAATTTAAAAATGCTAAAGATTCAACAGTGTGTAGTAGCCAACAAACTACCTAGAAACAGGCCATATATTTGCAATATTTGCTTCAAGCACTTTGAAACACCATCAAAATTAGCTAGGCATTATCTCATTCATACTGGTCAAAAGCCATTTGAATGTGATGTGTGTCATAAAACCTTTAGGCAACTGGTTCATCTGGAGAGACATCAACTAACTCATAATCTGCCTTTTAAATGTAGCATTTGTCAACGCCACTTTAAAAATCTGAAGACATTTGTGAAGCACCAACAACTTCACAATGAAACCTACCAGAATGATGTTAAACAGGTCAGAAGACTGTTGGAGGCCAAGCAAGAAAAGCCAGTATATGGAATGTATCATACTTTTACCACAGAGGAAAGATGGGCATTACACCCATGCTCTAAGTCTGATCCTACATACAGCCCTACAAAGAAAAGAAAGAATATTCACGCGTGTACAATCTGTGGCAAGATGTTTCCATCACAGTCAAAACTTGATAGGCATGCACTTATTCATACTGGCCAGAGGCCTTTTAAGTGTGTCTTGTGCAGTAAATCTTTCCGACAGTCAACTCATTTAAAAATTCATCAACTCACACATTCAGAAGAAAGACCTTTTCAATGCTGTTTTTGTCAAAAAGGATTTAAGATTCAGAGCAAACTTATGAAGCATAAACAAATCCATACCAGGAATAAGACTTTTCAGACTCTTTCATTAAAGGTAAAGAGTCCAGAATCATGCCCCCTGCCTAATAAATTAAATGCAAAGCAGGATGGTTTTGAAAATGGTGATATAGGTGAATCTGAGGAGAATAATCAACTTGATGTCCACTCTATTTATATCGTCCCTTTTCAGTGTCCAGAGTGTGAAGAGTGTTTTGAATCAGAGCAGATTCTCAATGGACATAAGTGTTTTCCTGCCAGAGGTGGCAAAATTCCAAGCAGGCTCAAAAGAAACTACAACTATAAAACCGTTGTGAAAAAAATCTTGGCTAAACTTAAACGTGCTGGGGGTAAGAAATTAGATAATTTTCGATCTGAGAAAAAAGTATATAAAAACAGTTTCTTGAAAAATTGCGATCTTATTTCTGGTGAGCAGAGCCCTGAACAAACCCAGAGAACGTTTATGGGTTCTCTTGGCAAACATGGAACATATAAGCCAGTTGGCAATAAAAAGAAGAAAACATTGACTTTGCCATTTTCTTGGCAAAAGCACTTTCAGAGCCAAAATATGGGTAAAAACTTGAAAGGTATCCTTACAACAGAAAACATGTTAACTATAGATAACTCCGTGAATAATAAAGATGTATCTATCTATGGTTCATCAGGAGAGGAATTCTTTGATAACTGTGAAGTGCTTCAGTGTGGTTTTTCAGTTCCAAGTGAAAACATCCATACTGGACATAAGATGTGTCCTTGTGACAAATGTGAGAAAGTGTTTCCTTCTATATCCAAACTACAAAGACACTATTTAATTCATACTGGACAGAGGCCTTTTGGCTGTAATGTTTGTGGGAAATCTTTTAGGCAGTCAGCTCACTTAAAAAGACATAAATTAACTCATATTGATAAGATTCCTTATAGAAGATCTCTTTGCCAAGAATTTGAAAATTTGAACCAACTTCTCATTCATCCAGGTGATAATGTTAACTATAATGCTTCCCAACAATGTCAGACTCTTGGTTTCCAAAAATACGAGGTCTCAGAGTCAGATCAGATATCAGAAATAAAAGTTAAGGCTGAATCAGAGGATTTCATTCTTAGTACCCCCTGTAGGAACAGGCAGCCTTTTCTCTCTAGTGCACTACTGCAATCAGAGCAGAGCCAACACAGTCATTGTTGTAGTTATTCAGGGCGTGCAGAGAGGAATGATGGCCTTCTTTACCAATGCAGCGTTTGTTCCAAAAGTTTTAGATCTCCATCTAAACTGGAAAGACACTATCTAATTCATGCAGGGCAGAAGCCATTTGAATGCTCAGTTTGTGGCAAAACATTCAGACAGGCTCCTCACTGGAAAAGACATCAACTTACTCACTTTAAGGAATGACCAACCACAGGATAAAGTTCTCAGATTCAGTTATGTAACTGACAGAACCAGGAACACATTTGTGGTCTTTGGTGATCTTGTTCTTAAAGCCTTTAACATTTAAAATGTGTTTTCATTAAAAGGCCTTCGTTAGGTTAAGTGATGTCATAGGCAGTTGCTTATCCTGAAAGTAAGAACATAGAAAATTAATACAATAGAAAATTAATACAATGTTTTAGGAACAGCCAAATTAATTTTTAGGGGGAAGAGCATGGTTTGATGCCATATAGAAGACATTTATTTATTTTAATATATACTTTGTATTGAAAATGTAAATCCATGAGGCGGTACAATAACTCAGTTCATTCATCATTTTTTAAAGGAATTACTTCTTTTTTTTTAAAGGAATTATTTCTTACTGTATGCCATCTCCTTTTAGATATATTCAAAAGACAGAGGTAAAAGTTGGGTTTGGCTGCAGCAAATAGCCCCACTACATTTTATTTATTTTGTTTCATATGAAAGCATAATTTTGTCCACCTATGGCTCAAATTCCATTGCAAAATTTTTTCTTGTAAGTTTAAAAACTGAAGGCAGTAAAAGTGAAGATGGATGAAAAAACCATGGCATTATTTTCATTGGTCTTTTGCAACCCATTTATTCTTAGGACCCTGGTAGCTTCACCTCCTTTTCCAGAGGGGATTAGAAGTTGGCCTTTTGCGCAGCTTCTTGTCTTTCCCAAAAGATCTGAAAGTAGGAGAGAGACTAGAATGCGCCTGTATACATTTATCATGTTTACTAATCAGGAATATTTTCCAAGTGCCATAATCTTTTTGAGGATATGTATGCAGTATTATCTTTTCAGAGGAATAAATGAAATTCATCTATTTACTAAATAATTGACAACAGTAGTTGTATAGACTTAAGACTCACCTATAGATCTGCATCTCCACAAGACTTTTGTTTTACTTCAGTAAAACTTTGTTTTAACGCCTCTTGAATTGAGTGGTCCTGTGACTTAACTAAATCTGTTAAGTTTGATCAAATGGCAATGACTAGGTCTAGTTCTAGTTTTTAATTCTGTTGTTTCTCACAAGACACTAATGCTTAAGAATGTTATTTTGATCCTTAGCAAATTGTTTTGATTAGTAAGGTAATTATTCCCAATAGTAATAAAGTGCTTATGGAATTGAGGGTATCATTCTTCAAAACAGCACTGTCATGATTGGGAAATACTGAATCTTAAGTTATAGAAGACATAATCACAAATTGTCCTTTGTATTTGCCATTTTTTAATAAAATCTTTAAGAATGACATTTCTTAGTAATAAAGTAACCATTATCTTTGAAGAGAAGAACAGGTGGGTGTTTGTCCTAGTGTACTTAAATATAGTGACAAGCCCTCTGTTGAGAATGGATAATAAACATTCTTTGCATTGTGAGCTCTTTGTCATACTCTTAAGAATTGTCTGTGTATAGGAGGAAGGGGGAAGAGAGGTTGGTATCTTACTTCTTTTTCAAGTGCATTTTGAGAAACTTGGCTTTAATATACAGAGATAAAATGTAACAGTACAGATAAAATGCCCAATGTGTATAAATATGCAGGAGAATTGTGTTTTAAAGAAGAATTTCTCTTAGGGTTCCTCCAGATATGTTCCTCCAATGCAAGCACGATGATGGTTTACAGAATTTGGTTTACACAAAACTTTTCAAGAACATACCTATTACATAAAAACAAGGAATAATTAGTTCATATTTTCCAAGAATATAGGTAGGCTCAAGGATTTTATGTTTGAAGTGATATATTTGGGGATTTTCCAAAGCTATTTATGTAATTTTATTTGAAGCAAATGTCTCATTTAGCCATTTCCCAACTCAAACAGGGAGAGTCCTAACTGTTGTGCTTGTATGATTATTAGACTTTATTTGCTTAAGTGATACTGCTATCTTTTTTTTTTGACCCATGACTTTTTAAGCTGTTTCATATTGAAAGTTGGAATATTGTAAAAAATTTTGTCAAAGATGTACTGTAGTGCTATTTGAAGTACCTGTAACAATCCTTATTTACCTTTATTACTGCAAGCTTCTTGTGGAAACTTTATAGGAATGAAAATAAACTGTATACCTCCATGATACAAAAATTAAACATTAGATGTTAAATGATGATTTGCTGCATGCTAGAACTGTTAGTATTGTTGAATCAATTATTTTGGTTTTCTGAAAAAATAAACTTTATAAATACCTTTAAAGAGATTTATTAAAAATTTTTTGTTTGGGTGATTCCAGGCTGTAGCATGATTACTTACTGAAGTAGTTCCATTGGCTGAGTTAGTGGTATTATTGTTTCTTGTTTTGTACTGCAGTAGGGCCAACAATTTTAAGACAAAATGTGTGTGTGTGTTGAAAGAAAGTGGATGGTGGTTAAGAGTCCTGAAGAATTTAAATTTCAGAGTATTTTAAAAATAAACTTTCAAATTACAGAGTTTGGACTTTTTTTTTTTTTTAATAGAAGGCAAAAGCACATAATACTAGAATAAGGTGCTGATGGCCAAACACTTTCCTGGGCCCACTCCAATCCACCTTCTACACTGAATTTCCTAACATGGATATTTAATCATCTCCCTTCTACTTGTTTTTTTTTTTTTTTTTTTTTTTACTTTTCCTTTTTAGTACATTTCTTTGATAGTTTATTACCACCTACAAAAGGATGTTAGCTGCATTACATGTCACATGATCTACCTGTTTATCCACTTACCTTCCTCTTTGGCCTTGCTCCAGATTTGTGCTAAAGAAATATAGAATTAATTCCTCCCATGCATATTCTTGCTATTCTTTTCTCCATTTTGTCTACGCACTGTTATTTTAAATTAGATACAGACTTCACACTGTTCAAAGAAGAAATTCAGTTCAGCCAGATTTTATTTGACTTTACATGATTATGGGGAAAAAAACTAAAGTGTTTAAAACTGGCTTGCAGAAAACATTTTTTTAAATGATGAATTGACTTTTACTTACTTATTTTTTTAACATAATCTCTAGCCCCAACATGGGGCTTCAACTCACAGCCCTGGGATCAAGAGTCGCATGTTCTATTGACTGAGCCAGCCAGGAGCCCCCAAAACATTTCCATTTACATGTTATGTTAAATAACCCATATTTGGGTTTTCTGTTGTTTTTTAGTAATCTCTACACTATATGTGGGGGGCTTGAACTCATGGCTCTGGGATCAAGAGTCCAGGCCATGTACTGAGCCAGCCAGATGCCTCAAGGACTTTTTGATGAAACACAGTATCTGCTTTTTAGAAGCAGGAAAGAACATTTAATTCCTGTCTTGAACTTTCGACTGCTGGTTAGAAGGACTTAAATTTCAGGGCTAACTGCTGGGGTTCAGTTAGCACTAGGAGAAAAAAAAACAGAAAAGTGACACAATGGTATTATTAAAGGAATATGGAACTCGTAATATTTTATATCTACACTGGCAAATTTCTATTCATTCTTTGAGTTTGAACTTAAATACTACTTCCTCTGGAAGCCTTTCTGATTTACCCAAACAATCCATCCCCTGTGCTCCCACTGCTTTTTGTTCATCACTCCATTAATTGCAACTGTTGATCAGTGGTTTTCAAACTGTGTGTGCATTGGAATCATGTAGAGAGTTTGTTAAAAGCATGGATAGCTAAGCCACATCTTCAGAGTTTCTCTCCTGTCTGGTGTTGGGCCCAATAATTTGCATTTATTTGCATTTATGCAGGTTAGCTATTAGGTCAAATTTGAAGTTGTGTTTGGAAAAAGGGAGGATAGGCCAAAAAAAAAAAAAAAAACCACAGCACCTTGTGTAAAAACAGATAACAGTTGGGACAAGTAACTTGAGTTTTACCTGTTATTTTGGTTACTGTTGTATCTTTTTGTCTTTTATATTGAAAATCCATTTTACACCTACTTTCTCCATTGCCTCTTCACTCACTAACCTCTCAGCTCCTTTTTACCTAGTAGCCCTTTTCCCCTAGTATGGCAATAGGGATGAATTGCAAAAGGCATGAGGAAACTTTTCGGGGTGTTGAATATGCTTAACATCCAGATTTTGGTGATGGTTTCACGGATGTAGGACTGAAAACAGATCAAATTTTACACTCCAAACAGATCAAATTTTACACTTCATGAATCTTTTAAAAACATTTAAAACCAAGCCCCTCATACCCAGCCTATGTTTTTTTCACTACTGCTTTTTTTAGGTTTGAGAGAACTGCCAAGTCTCCCCGACCCCGACACCTCTACCAGGAGAACCCTCGCCCAACACCAACACCATCTACCTGCCCAGTCATTGAGACTCGATCCGGACTACCGAGTGCGTTCTCCCATCTTCCCGCTAGGGGGCGCACGCTGAGGAGGCCGAAGCCCCTGTATTCTGTAGCTCAGACCCAACGCCAGCACGAACTTCCGGCCCCGTTCCGTTCTGCTTCCGGGGAGATATACGGGATCCTGTACGCCTTCCTCCCAGACTGTGAACAGTGAGGGTAATCTGGCCCGCGGGCTCCTGGTTCGCGGAGTTGGGCAGCCGCAGCTGCCTGTTAGGGGACGTGCATCGGGTTCTTCACTGCTCCGAGCGGACCTTTCCATTCCACTGGAGCGGAGTGAGAGTGCTGCCATGGCGGCCCCTGCTCAGCCCAAGAAAATCGTGGCTCCTACGGTGTCCCAGATCAACGCGGAATTCGTAACCCAGGTGCGCTTGGCCGAGTCTGGTGTGTGTGAAAGGAGGAGATGTCAAGGTTCCCGAGGCCTCGGTCTGGGACTTTCCGTGGGACTGGGAACACCTAGGAAGCATTCGTTCGTCAATTCATTCACTCAAGTTTTCGAACTGAGTATCTGCTCTGTGTCGGCCACTGTGTGAGGCGCTGGGGATACCACAGGGAAAGAGCCGCCTTGCCCTACGGAGTACGGGTTCTAGGGAAGATAGACAAATAAAAAGAAATATACTAAGCGAGCTTCTCTGTACTGGAGTCTGTCGCAAGCGGTAGATTCACAGAAGAAAGCACCCCAGCCTATCTGAGACTGGCAGGGTTTCGTAGCCGAGATGATGCCTAAACAGAGAAGAAGGAGTAGAGTTTTTTTTAGCCTTAGAGTAACTAGGCTTTTGAGTGGGGTGACGAGAGTCGGCCAAGACACCTGCTCCAAGTAAATGCATCTATGAAGAGAGCAATGGCGTTATCCGAAAGCACTCATTTAGAACCCGTTTACTGTGTTGCATTGTGAACCGCGGTGGGCTGTGAAAAAGGAAACACAGTCCTGTAGCCCTCAACAACTTTCCTAATCCTTATTTCGCTGCTTTGGGTGTTGGTTAAGAGTGCAAGTAGCTCCCTGCCCAAGTTATCCCATCTTCCTCTTTCTTCTTTGGTCTGTCTCAGATTTGCCAACGCAGAAGTCTCAGGGTCATTTTGAACCCCCATTTCCCTTAACCACTACGTGTTTACATTCTAAATATCTTTCAGGTTTGTCTGCTTCTTTGTACACTAAGCTAGGTTGCCCTTGTTTACTCTCTGGGCCTAGGCACCCTAACCTGTCTTGTGGTTCCTCTTGCTTTCCCCCAGCCCAGCCTTCATATTGCTGCCAGTGATTTTACACAAATGCAAATCCATTCATACCACTTACCTTCGTAAAATCTATAGAGTTCTAATTTCTCTTAGGATAATGACCAGGATCCTTCAAAATATTATGTGATCTGGCATGGGCTTATATCTAGTTTCCTCTCTCTTTCTAACTCTGCTTTAGCCATACTGACCCGCATTTACTTAAATTCGACATGCTTTCTTTCACCTCCTGGTCTTTCAGCATTGTTCCTTCTGCTCAGAATCCTCATTTTCTCCCGCTTTATGCGGTTAATTCATTGTCATCCATCTACATTACTTGGGAGAAGCTTTCCTGACAACTTAAACTAGATTAGATCTCCCTTTTCCCATGTACCTGTATTTTTATGGTTAAAGCCCTTTATTAATTTCCTTCGCTCAAGAAGCTTAGATTTTAGAGATGAGTCAGACAAATTAACAGTACAGTTTCAAATAGGGATAAGTGGTATCAGGAAAATGAAGCAGGGTGTTATGGCACTGACTAGGGTGGGGTGTATGAAAGGCTGTCAGGAAAGTTCTCTCTGAGGTGACATTTGAACTAAGACCTGAATGCGAAGAAATGCCAGCTTGGGGGAGAGCAGGGAAACAATCCAGGGAATAGCAAGCGCGAATGCTTTATGGTGTGAATATAAAAAACGCCGGGATAGAAACATAAGAGGGAGAATGGGGTGAGGTGAGGACAGATAGTATGTAGACATCATATATAGTTTTGGAGGGTGAGATAAGAAGTTTGGATTTCATTCTCAGTACAGTAGATTTTAATTGCAATCCAGGGAATATTTTAGAAAGGATCTTCTGGCTAATGGATGGAAACTGGATGGGAGTGAAAGAGCAAAAGTAGCAGTAGGGTTACCAGTGACTCCAGGTAAGAGATGATGGTGGTCTCTACTATTAAAGATTAGGGTAAGGCGCCTGGGTGGCTCAGTTGGTTAAGCAGCTGCTTTCAGCTCAGGTCGTGATCCTGGAGTCCTGGGATGGTGATCCTGGAGTCCTGGGATGGTGATCCTGGAGTCCTGGGTTGGAGTCCCACATCGGGCTCCCTGCTCAGCAGGAAGTCTGCTTCTCCCTCAACCCTTCCCCTTCTCATGCTCTCTCTCTCTCTCTCTCAAATAAATAAATAAAGACTTAAAAATATATTAAAAAATAATTTAAAAAAAGATTAGTGTAGACTGATACATACTGAGGTTAGAGGCAGCAGGACTTGGTGATGATTGATTGTGGAAGGATGGAGGAAAAGATGAATTGGGCATAGTTTGAACAACTAGGTGAATGGTATGGACATTTACTGAGATAGGAAAGGAGAGGGTTTAGTGGGGGAATATCAAGAGCTCTCTTTGGGACTTATTAAATGTGAGATGCCTCGTAAACATTCAGTTGAGAATATTGAGGAGGCAGTTGAATATGTGAGTCGAGAGTACCTGAGCAAGCTGTGGGCTTGAATATAAATTTTATATTTTTTGACCCAAGATGGTATTTAAAACTGTAGGATTGACTGATATGTCCCAGGGAATATTTTTTGTAAACATATAACTTTTATTGTATCCTGCATTAGATTGAGAGAGCTGAGGCTGGGAACCGTGTCTGATTTATTCCCCATGTACTCCCAGTGCCTAGCATTGTACTAGGTGCACATTGTGTGATGAGTATTTGTTAAAAGAGTGAGTGAATTAATGGATAAACATACCAGAGCATTAAAATGTAGAAGTAGGGATGAACATTCTCAGCAGTATTGGGCCATGATAGCAAACATGAGTGCCTGATATCTGCTAGACACTGTTTTGGGCTCTTATAGGCTGCAAAGGTAAATAAAATGTGATCCTTGTATTTAGGGAGTTCAGTTTCTGGGAGACTTTAAGAGACTCACCATAGTTCAGTTGATAAATGCCAGAATAGAGATGTGAGGGAAATGCTTTGAGAATACAGTTTTAAATGAAAAGTTTTGTCTAAGAAAAGACTGTCAAGAAAGAATCTTTTCCCCATTGAGAAAGTGCCATTTTAGATGGACTTTAAAACATAAATAGGGACGTGAGGAAATGGGTTTTCTAGCTGGAGGGGTTATCTTGGATTTAGGTGGTGGTTTATTCTTTTTCTTCTTCTCTTTCTCCTCCCATTCCTCCCTCCTTCTTCATTTCTGAGTACCTGACCAAAGAAGGTGTTTTTAAATTATTATTAAATGAGTAAGTTGCAGAGCTTAAAATTTAGTTTTAAAGAGATCAGAGATCTGAACTTTGTGAATTCAGTTTTTTATGCTATTGTATTTTATGTCCTTTTTGTCTTTCAGTAAAATTTATTTTGAACAATCTATGCTGTCATAGCTATGTTAAGTGCGAAATGGAAAGAGTTTCTATTTTGCATGAGACTGAAGAGTATGGGGAAAGGCAGTATATTCCTGAAGGTAGTAGTGTCTGAGAGGTCACAGGTTAGACCCCAAGGAAAAGCTGGATCAGATATTTACAATAAGCAGTTTTGATCAGAAGATAGGATTTACATATGTGTTTGGAAGACCCTAAATCCATGAAAACTGATCAGATTCAGTTCGCTTAATGGTATGAGGTGAGTAAAAGTAGTTTGTGTGATGCCCATAGGCAGTGGAATGAGGAATGAGAATACCATAAGATAATTGGGGGTAAAAGTGTTTTCTGTTGGGTTGGAGGGTAATTGATAGTTCGGGAAGATGTCACGTAAGTGGGCCGTTCCGATACGGGTTTGGAGAGACTTCCTCAGGGTCAGTGTCCTCACTGCTTGGGAGGCCCTTTGGGTGTACTTACTAGGATAGGTACTTAGCTATAGAAGCAAAGAAGATATGAGTCCCATCTCTTTAGTGTCCCACTTAGGCAGACAGGAAGATAGATAAGCAATCAAATGATTAATAATACAGAAAGATAAGACTATAGTAGAGTTCTTTATGAAATGAAGAGAAGGAAGAAACAATTATCACCATCAGGTAGGGTTGAGGAAAGCCTCATAGAAGAGGTAACATTTCAGATTTTACTTTATTTGTTCATTCAGCCATGCACCTGTGTGTATATACCTACATACGTCAATCCATTGGCTATTATTTGAGTTCCTCCAGTATACTAGATACTGTGCAGATAACACTTTCTTATAAATGTGTTGAGTCTTTGTGCTTACCAGAGTTTTCTGTTTTTCAAGTGATTGCAGTTTAGTTTCTTTTTTAAAAAAATGCATATTAATAAGACCAAGTTTTTTCTTGATATTATATAATAATATACAACCCATCTAAAGATCTGGAAATATTGTGTGTGTATATATATATATAATCTGCGGAAGTATATCAGCTCTTTTGTTCTCTGTAATAACCTGTTTATAGAGTAGAAACTTTTTAGGTTTCATTATGTGTGTCTGGGTGTCCACTAATCACTTAAAAGTTATTGTTTTACAGATAAACATTCCTGAAGATTTTGAATCTGTTTTTTAATACTGGCTCAACTCTTAACTAATTGTATGGGGAGCTCACTTAACCCTAGGTTCTAGGGTGTTCTTTCTAGGCAGTTTCTGGGTTTCATTGTCTCTGTGCTGAAGATGTTTGACTGTGGTTATTAACTGGGTCCTACTGTTCCTCTTGGTGTGGTTAGAAAAGTTTGTTTTGTTTTTGTAAATCACAAGAGCAGGGTGCAGTGCTGGGCATTACTGGCATTTAGTGGATTGGGGCCAAGGATGCTAACTGGCCTGCATGCCTGTATAGTCCTCCTGGGAGGTGGGATTACTCTGTCCTCCCAATGCCTGTAGTGCCCTGTTAAGAAATAGCTTGTTACTGTATGAACCCAATCTTCTAGCTCAACAATGGTATGAACCTGTGACTTATTATTTATACTATTTATTTTTGCAGTTAGCATGTAAATACTGGGCTCCTCATATCAAGAAAAAATCACCTTTTGATATAAAGGTAAGTATTTGGGGGGTTACAACATTCTTTTTGTATAGGTATGTTCTTTTTATCTCATTTTTAAGGACTAATACAACAAAAGCATTCCATGATTTTTTTAAGTTCAAATTATAGTTTTCTAATTATCAGATTGACAGTTATTCATCTTAGAAAATTTGGAAAATAACAGAAGTTACACATTAGAAAATAAAAATCACTACCCAGAGATAACCTCTGCTATCATTTTGTTATGTTAAATTTTTTTTAAAATGTGTATATATAACTTAACTGTTTTTCTGTTATAGATTCTTGGTTTGTTTTAAGTATATTATTATAATGACCATGTAATGAAAATTTTTGTAAATATACAGAAATTTCTGTACAGTTTTTTGACAGTTCCTTTAGGGTAGAGTCTATTGTTTTTTATTTTTAGGTTGATGAGCTGAGGTAAAGATTTGTAAGAATGGTGGGAGAAGTGGGAGTTGTTTAGGGGAGAGGATTAGATGACCAAAGACCAGTAATATTTCAATTAGGGAATGGACTTATGGTTTAGGTGTAGCAATTTAGGATAAATGAAAACAAAAATTTGTAAATGTGGGATTAATTCTCATTGAGATAGCTTCTTAAAGAGAGATCTTTAAAGAAAATAGAGATGATATATTGCATGCCATTTAACAAATGTAGTTGACCCTTGAACAAAACAAGTTTGAACTGCATGGGTCCATTTATACACGGATTTTTTTGGGGGGGGTAAGTACAGTACAATACTGTAAATGTATTTTCTCTTCCCTATGGTTAAAGTGTGACTTCATTAGATGACCCTTGAACAACACAGGGTTGGGGTGCTGATCCCCCAATGCAGTCAAAAACCCATAGAAATTTTTTTTTATTTTTAAGATTTTACTTATTTGAGAGAGAGAGAGAGAGCGAGCGAGCACGTACATGCATGAGCAGGAGGAGTAACAGACTGCTTTAGGCATACTTGGTAAAAACTGAAATTAACCCAAAATTTTAACCCAAAATTTCTTATATCATTTGAGCTTCAGTGTTTCATTTATGAATATATTTCTGTTTTGCCAGCAATCCCTTTTATTCATCAGGAGGACATTCGTAAACATGGCATACATTAATTACTCTAATTACCAGTAGAGTTGCTTTATCTTCTTATATGCTATTTGTATGTGTTTGTATTAGTATATGTTGGATCTGAGAGTTCTTAGGGTCACTTTTCATTAGTAACAGGAATATCTTAATGACACTACTAGATCGAGTTGAATTTAATTAGATTAAGACTTTCAGAAATTATTTTCAGATCATTATAATTCTGAATGAAGCTATGTATGCCTGTTTAGAAGAACTTTATTATAGGTTGGTATTTGAAGATTATGCCCTTCATTTTATTATTTAATTTGAATTTTTGTAAAAAGAAAGGCAAAACAGAAATTTTGTCTAAATTGAAAAAGACTTGGGGTGCCTGGGTGGCTCATTTGGTTAAGTGTCTGACCTCAGCTCAGGTCATGATCTCCAGGTCCTGGGATCAAGCCCTTTGGGCTCCATGCTCAGTGGGGAGTCTGCTTGCTCCCTGCTTGTACTCTCTCTCTCTTAAATACATAAAATCCTTAAATATAAAAATATAACCCACATTAACTTGACAAATGTATTTTGAGCATTTAAAAGACATTATAGCTACATAAAATATATACCATATTAAAGTATTTCATAATTTTATAGCAGGACTTTTTTTTAACTGCTGTTATCACTAGCCACTAGCAGTGCTTTGACTTCTACTGGTAACTCTTATTAAAGACTCATGGGTGGGTGGTTTGAAACAGGCTTCTAACACCAATGCTGAATTCTGAAGTATCACACCATCCTGGCCTCCCTAACCTGAAAGAATTGAAATTCTGAGGATTTATCACTTGTGTTTGGAAAACAGGATCTAGTTTGCTTCTATTATGTCCTCATACTTCTGATTTACTATCTGTCTGGCTTTTAAAACTACATTGTTAGGATTCTTTGATGGAGTCTGATAGCATATACCTTAAAATTAAGTTTTTAAAAATATTCTGATCTGTGAGTTTTTATTTTCCCTGGAAGTATAAATACATCATTTTAGAAGTCCAGTGCTAGGGGCACCTAGGTGACTCAGTGGGTTAGGGCCTCTGCCTTCGGCTCAGGTCATGATCTCAGGGTCCTGGGATCGAGCCCCGAATCGGGCTCTCTGCTCTGTGGATAGCCTGCTTCCCCTTCTCTCTGCCTGCCTCTCTGCCTACTTGTGATCTCTGTGAAATAAATAAATAAAATCTTAAAAAAAAAAAAAAAAAAGAAGAAGTCCAGTGCTCTATCCGCTGCATGACAGAGCCACCTTGAATACATGATTTTAGTGATTGTTTCTAGGACTCTTTTCATGTATATATAGTTTATTATTTATCTTCTACTACTTTGCTTTCTATTATTTTACATTTTGAGGAATATGATGAGATTATAAAAAATCTTTTAAGTAGTTATTTCAATAATATTTTATAACTATTCTAAGCCAGCTTATTTTATATAATCTCAGTAACTGTAAACTATCAACTTGGGATCTAAAAAAATGCTGTTTGAGATATTAAACATTTTTATATTTTTGATAACAGGTCATTGAAGATATATATGAAAAAGAGATTGTCAAATCAAGGTAAGAATGAGTTTAATTTTCATACATAGAGGTTAGGTGGGACCAAGTTGGATCTCTTCTGCACTTCTAAACTAAATGTGATCATAACTAGGAACTTTTTTCTTTCTTTTTGATTTGGTCATTGGGGAGATGGTGGCCAGAAAAACTTTTATATCTAGCTGCTGCAATGTATAGAATATATGTAAAATAATTAAATAATAGAAAAGAAGGGGGTAAGTTTCAAGAAATCGTCCCTGTCCCTTAACCCTTGATTTATTTATCTACATATTTTTTTTAATACGGAAAGTTTATACTGTACACATCATTCCATCTCATCTTTTTTTTTTTTAATGTATTTTGGGTATGTTTCTGGATCTGCAGCTGTAGACATACATGCCCAGTGAGTATTTTAGAAGAATAATTGACTGTTTTCATATAAAATGGAAACATTTAGGTTATGACTAAAAAAACTTACAAAATCTCAGATTTGTTATTTTTCATGTGTTTGAGTCCTAGAAGGTTAATTTTACTAAACATTATGAAGGCAAATCCATGGTAGCATCAAAATGAGAGGCTAGTTGTTTTTGCTTTAATGATTGATTTGTGAGCATATAAAAGGAAGCAGGACCAAAGGTCATGTTAAGGATTTTGTTTCTTATCTGAAGAATAATGGGAGGTTAAGCATGTAAGCTTAACTTGGTTAAGATGGTGGTAGTTAAAAAAAAGAATTTGGAGGGTATAAGAAGCAAGAAATTAGGTGAGTATTATAGTAATTACGTTCCAGATAATGATGGCTTGAATTAGCTTGGAAGATTGAGATAAAGAGGTGTGCCAATTTGAGATAGAAGTGACAAGATGGTTGTGGTTGGATGTGGTGAATGAGGGAAAGGGGAGAATCAAAGGTGACTTCTCTAAGTTTTTGGCTTAGGTTAATTAGTGGATTCCATTATGGATTTCTCCTGTTGTTGTTAGGGATCGAGTTGGACATAGATCATTAGTCCACTTTTAGAAATGTTTAATTCTAAGTAGTAAAGAGCCGTGCAGATGGAGATGTAGAATAAACAGTTGGGTATCTCAGTACAGAGCTCAAAAAAGATGACAGAGTTGAGCCTGCTTTGTATCAACCACTATGTCAGTGCTAAAGGTACAACAGTGAACATGGCAGATAAATTCTCTACTCACTGAGCTTGTGTTCTAGTTCTAGTCCAGACAGACAGGAAATATACAGGTATATAATGTCTCAGGTAGTATTATAAATTTAAGTGTGTTTAGGGTAGTCGCAAGGACCATTTTAGGTCGAATGATTGGGGAAATCCTCTAAAGATACAACATTTGAGCAGATACATAACTTATAACTTTGTCTGGGAATGGGTATGGATGAGATTACCTAGTAAAACTTAAGATAAATGGGTAGATAAATTCTAGGATTATTTTTTCATACATATTAAGGATATACCAATCTGAAAATCATCTTGAACCTTCTCAACTAGTTTTCTGTCTCTTCGGAGTGGCTTTACTCCAGTGGAAAATAATTGCTTGTGGTTTTGTTTGCTTGTTTGTTTCATTCAAAACCTTAATGATTAATATTTCTTCCTTAAAGGTAATTTTTATGTGACTAATAACCAAAAGCTGCCAGTGTTTTTGAAATTATATACTTGGCTACATTATTTTTAATTGTTTAAAGAGTAACTGTAGTTGGCCAGGCTCACTAAGATTTATCATGGCCCTCTTACCATTTTCTCACCTTGTATACATTTGAATACTTAAATGAAAGTAAACTGATTACATTTTGCCCTCAGATCTCAAAGTTCAGAAAGTTAAGTGTACTTCTATAATACATAAACTGTAATGTGTGTATATGTTTTCATCATAAGTGCACTCTTGAATTCCCATTCCCTGACGTAAATAATGTATATTTACATTTTTAAATGACCATTTTTTAGACTAGTGCCTGAGGAAGCTGTTTTGCTGAGTTACGTGCTGGTAATATCTTCATTATTGGAGAATGATGATATAAGATTTATTAACTTGTTTGTAGGCTATCAAAATAGACAGTTTAAAGCTATAAGGTACTCTTAATATTATACATTAATGTTCTTATAATACACATTTTTTGCATATCAACCCTATTTCTGTAGGAGGAATCTGGGAAATAAATCAATCAGTTCTTAATATTCTTATGGTAAGAATAACTTCTAGGATCTCAAAAGTGGTAAAATACCATCTCGCTCAGTCACCCATGAATGTGTGGTCTATTACACAATTGATTCGAAATATGAAATATGAAATACGAAAAGGATATTTCATATCCTTACATTTTCAGATTTGGCAAACATATCTTAATATTTTTATCTGTTTAATTTTAATGTGTTAAAAATTATCATAATTGTTATTTGTTAAGTGCTTACTGTGTACCAGATTCTGTTCTAAGCACCTTGCATGTATAGTAGCTCATTTTTCCTCACAAACAACGTGTGATAGTCACAGAATTATCCTTGTTTTATTGATGAGGAAACTGCAGTACAGAGGGGTTAAGTAGTTAACCCAAAATGTTTCCCAGTAGTTAGAGGAAGAGCTGGGTATTAAATCCTGGTTCTTTGACTCTTATCCAATACTCCATTCTTAAGTAGTGCAGGATCCATTGCCTTTTAGAACTCCCTTAAACAGCACACTTTGGTATGACAATTAATTCTGTTATGAATCCATCTAAGTGGTTTTTATGCAGAAAAAAAGTGAATTGTAGTGTAGTTTACTTTTGCAAGTGTTTATATTTGTTTTAATTTAAAATGTTTAATTCCCAGGGTGCCTGGCTGGCTTACCCAGAAGAGCATGTAACTCGACCTCATGGTCATAAGTTTGAGACCCACACGGCATGTAGAGATTACTTAAATAAATTTTAAAAACTTAAAAAAAAATGTTTAAAACCCTTTGCTATGAAACATAATACAGAAAAGGGCATAAAACAGAAATGTTTAGCCTTCTAGATTATTACCATTCATAACCACCACCAAGATAATAAAAGCCAGTAATTGTTAGCATCCCCAAAGCCCTTGCATGGCCTTTTGCTTTAACTAATTTTGAGATGTAAGTATGGAAACATGAACACTATAGTTTTGCTTGTTTTTAAACTTTAAGTAGAATCATGTGATATACTCTTTTGTGGCTGGCTTCTTTTGTTCACTATTATTATTTGTTTTTTTAATCATCTACTTTACAATAAACCTGGATATGGGTAGTTCAGAAGTTAATGTGAGAGCCTTTTGTCAACCTTTTCACAATTTTTTGGGGGTGGGGGGGAGTGCTTTCCCTATGTGGTTGCAAGAGGGCTGCCACAACTCCAGACCTCACGTGTTCACACAGTTATTTCCCAAGAGAACCAGCAGTGGCAATTATAGCAGCAAGGCTTATTGGCAGAATAAAACTCCAAATTTAATGAATACCACCAAGAATGCTAGAGGTAAGATTGAGTGTTTTTGCTTTATCTTGACCTATCATGACTTACTTTTCTCTTGTCCAGTCATTCGGAAGTAAATTGGCTACTTTGCCACTTTTGAATATGAGGAAACTGGGTCCCAGAATGTTTAAAAGATGTTGTGAAGGTAGTTCTGAATCATGACCAAAATATGATCTTCTTCTTCTCTTCTTTTTTTAAAATTAATTAATTAATAATAATAATAATACTTTTTTTTTTTTTTTTTTTTTAGGGAGAGAGAAAGTAAGGGGGCAGGGGTGGGGCAGAGGGAGATGGAGAAAGATCTTAAGCAGGCTCCATGCATAGTGCAGAGGCTCGATCCCATGACCCCAAGATCATGACCTGAGCCAAAACCAAGAGTCAGAGGCTCAACCGACTGAGCCACCCAGGCACCCTTAGCATACTGCCTTCTATCTTATGCACTGGTATTTTTTCTTTCTTCCTTCAAGAGGTCCTTTCTGTGATTGAAGAAATTAAGCATGCAGTTGAGTGCATAGTGGACACTGAATGAATTCTGTTTCACCGTCGTGTCTGCAGCTGGAGACCTAGTGTGTCTGACACACAAGATGTTATATACACTCCGTGGTCTGGCTGGCTGTAGAAGCCAGTACTTTCTCAGTGTTATGTCTTTGTGCTTTTGCACAGTAAAAACTTTCACTTTATTCTCAATAAAGTTCCGTGACATTGCTTAGTGAAACTATGTAAGAGATCAGAAATCAGTACAGTGGTATTTTGACAGGATAATCGTCTCTAGGGGTATTATAGATTCATAATGCCTACACATTTAATTTTCAAAGCTGGAGGCTATTATCTAGTGGCAGTGTTCTGCTCTGACTACTTTATTTCCAATATGCAAAATGATAAAACTGAATTAGTGGACACTTGAACCTGCCTTTGGAGAGATACCTGGTAACTACAGCATTATTTATTCTTATAAAACAAAGTATTTTTACTTTAAAAAGATAGTCTAGTAAATAGAGATATCTAATATTCCTTTCACGATTTTGTCATATTGTAGACTTAAGGTCAGGACTTATGAAAGCTGTGAAAACTCTGATTCCTGTGTTTGTGATGGAGATACATGTGTCCCATGTATTTTCAGGAGGGCATGACTTCAGAATGTTTCCTTTTGAATACTGATAAAAGGATGTTTGTCATTGCTTAAGAAATTGATATAGGCTAACTGTTGGCAATTGTACTCCAATAATATGGATAGTGATGAACATTTGTGTTTTCATTAAAATTATTTGCCTTACTAACCTATGTGTTATATCAGTATGTCATGGTTCTAATTGTGTTTGTTAATATGGGTAGGATAAGGTTTCATCTATCCTATTAAGTAACTTTTCTTAATTTTTAAAAAATAAACTACCCTGACAAAATACAAAGAAAAAGTATAAAAGCAAAATTAACTTTTTTCAATGCATATTAAAATATGATTCTGATAGGTGGGTCGATATTAAAACAAGATTTTATTTTATTTATTTATTTTTTTAAAGATTTTATTTATTTATTTGACAGAGATCACAAGTAGACAGAAAGAGGCAGGCAGAGAGAAAGAGGAGAAAGCAGGCTCCCTGCTGAGCAGAGAGCCTGATGTGGGACTCGATTCCAGGACCCTGGGATCATGACCTGAGCCGGAGGCAGAGGCTTTAACCCACTTAGCCACCCAGGCGCCCCTAAAACAAGATTTTAAAATGCATCTGTATTAATGACTGAAATGTTTATATTTTCTGTTTAAACATTTTTATTATTTATTTTTATACTTTAGGTTTGCCATCAGAAAGATAATGCTCTTGGAATTCAGGTGAGTTAAAAGGCTTTACTTTGATGAAGTTAAATATGGCGTCAGATCTATATTGTCTGTATACCGTAGGGATACCTGTATCATGTTTTTTTAATTCTAGTATAGTTAACATACAGTGTTATGTTAGGTTCAGGTGCAATATAGTGATTTAACAATTCCATACATCAGTAGGTGCTCATCTTGACAAGGGCACTTCTACATCCCCATCACCAATTTCACCCATCTCCCCACCCATCTACCCATATCATCTTGAGCAGATCATCTACTTTCATAGCCTCAGTTCCTTATCTGAAAATGTTAAGAATGGATTTGGAGTTTACTGTATAGTCAGATAACCCCCAAGATAAAACATTAGTATTAAAAACTGACAAGCCAGTGATACCTCTGAGGCATCCAGCAGAAACAAATGTAAGGGTACTCTGGAAGGATATGTATCCCAATTGCATTGCAGAAAAATGCCTATAGAACCCTAGTAAAATTGAGTTCATAGTCCCTAATTACAAAGCATGTTAGGATAATAATCAACTGTAAGCTGGTCAGTTGAAATAACAGGAGAATTATATCCCCATCATACCCACGCAGGACCTTAGATAATAATTGATATACACTGTCAAATCATTATGTTTAAAACTGAATATAAAAGAAGAAATTGTGCGAACATGGAACAGGATACTAAAAATGTACAGATTTGGGGAAAACAGAAATAAAAATTACTGAAATTTTAAAACTCAGTGGACAAATTAGATACAGGCACATTGGAGATATTGCAGGTTCAGTTTGAGACCACTGCAGTAAAGCAAGTCAAATGCATTTTTTGGTTTCCTAGTGCATATAAAAGTTATGTTTATACTATGTTGTAGTCTATTATTTGGCAACAGAATTATGTCTAAAAAAAAAATCTATATACCTTAATTTAAAAATACCTACTTGCTAAAAAGTGCTAATCATCATTTGAGCTTTCAATAAGCATGATCACAAATCATGGATTACCATAACAAATATAGTAATAATCAGAAAGTTTGAAATATTCTTATTGCCAAATTCTTTGATAATTCTTATTACCAAAATGTGACAGACACAGTTAGCAAATACTGTTGGGAAAAAATGGTGCTGTTAGACTTGGTCAATGCAACATTGCCACAAACCTTTCAATTTGTGAAAAATGCAACATCTGCAAAACTGAATAAAGCAAAGCACAATAAAACAGCATAGGCCTGTGCTGGATTAGACACAGCTAAAGAGGGGATTAGTGGACTGGAATATAGAAAATTAATTAATAATAGCAAAGAGAAATAGAGATGAATAATGTAAAAGGAAATTCAGAGATACAGAGGTGAAAATCCGGAAGTCCAATAAGAATTTCAGAAGAGATTTAGGGAGAATGGAGAAGTAGCAATTTAGAAGAGATGGCGGTTAAGAATTTTCTACAGTTGAAACATGAATTTTAGATTCAGGAAGTACAATAATACTCAATAGAGCAACTGAAGACTGACAAAGACGGAATGAAGATCTTATCTGCTAGAGGAAAAAAAGACATTACTCAAACAAGGATACATAGATTAATTGTAGATTTCTCTGTTGTAGTAATAGAGAATGTAATAGAATGAGACTAATACAAGAAAAAAATTACAACCCAGAAAGAATTATTATATAACCAGCTAAATGTCATGAAATAAATTTCAAACAGATTAATACTAACAGATTTGCTGGGAGAAGTTCTAAAGGATATAATTTAGGAAAAAGGAATTTAAACTTGTAAGAAAGGAATGAAGGAAGCTTTGTGCATTTTATTTATGAAAGAGACTTCAGGAGCCTTTTGACCATCATTTTAAGTAAAATTCCACTTGTCCGGTTTTTTAGGTTCTTATAAATAAAGTAAGTATTGCTAAAGATGGAAGTACTGATGTGAGCATAAGAGGAAGTAGAAAAATCACAGTGTTACAGCAGAAACTAAACCACTTAACTATGTGGGTTTGTACATAGGCCTGCACACATGTGTGTGAATGATTGCAACATGCATGTGGAGTGATTTAAAAGTGGGAACAAAACACCTTGCTTTTTTAAAATTGGTGCTCAAGAGTATTTTAACCCCAGTGTGGTAAATGATGTTTATAAGTACCCTGAATGGTAGCTAAGTTTTCTTGTAGAAATCAGAAATACTGAAATTTATTTATAATAATTGTAGCTTTGGAGAATAAGAGTTTATACTTTCGAGGCAGGAAGACAGCAAAGATTACTAACATGTAATTATTACCATCAGAACACTGGATATTCCTTATCTAAAACTCTTGATGAAATAAAAAACCAGAATGATATTATGAGCATTTTCAGCAGATAAATATATCTGGGACATTAATACTACCTCATATGAGGGCCAAATAACTTCCAGAAACTAAGAAAGAGACTTAATAAAAAGAAGCATTTTAATACCTGATTTACTAGGTATTCAACATAAGTCAGTTTTCAAGGTAACTGGCATTTTCCCTCCAAGATACCAAAATTCTTATTTTAAGACTGTGGTGAACAATACTCTTTAATAAATTTTAAAAATTGGTAGCAGATAGCAATGACCTAGATTACAGGTAAGTTTGTGAAGGATTTCCAAGTCATGTAGTTTTTTTAAAGTTTTCAGAAAGTTGTAGATAATCATGCTTTTCCAGGTGAGTGACATAGTATGGTGAGTGGTGGTAACTAATGAAGTATTCTGTGCTTTTTCACTCTTCACAGCCAGTATCTTGAAAATTACCTCTGGATGAATTATTCTCCAGAGGTGTCCAGCAAGGCCTATTTAATGTCAATCTGCTGTATGGTGAATGAGAAATTCAGAGAAAATGTCCCTGCATGGGAGGTAACAGATTTAAATTACTTCAGAGCTTTCATACTGTGTTTAAGCCATTAAAAAGTAGAACTTTTGACTGATAATAAATAATGCTTTTAGAATGGAACTTTGCCCCAAAATTAAGTGTTGAGAAAAAAGTGGATATATGAAGAATAATATTCTTTTCTGGTTTCAATACTTTGTTCAAACTAATTTACTATGATCCAAAACATTATGAAAGTGAAATTATTTTTCTATTTTGGGCTTGAAATGAAGAATGGCATGGATTATAAAGACTTTTCATTAGATTGAAATAAAGTTTATATTAATTAGCACAAATCATGCTCAAATGAGATCATATTTTTCAGTGTCCTTTTTCTCAACAGGGAGTATATACTTGCTTTCTATACATTTCCAAAGTTAAGACATATGTTCATATTATAATTTCACTTTTCCCTTTATCCCCAATTTAGGATCTGCTTTCACTTTTTGAAATTTCTAGTAGAATGACATTTTCTCTTTGTGCTAGTGTAATAGAGGCTTGGTTAGTAGAGGTCCAAAATCTAGGTTCTGTTTGGCTGCCATAAAATGATCAGCTCATCAACTTTTTTAAATGAAGAAAAGGCATGGGTACTTGTCTTTTTGTGGCAGTGGTCTCTAAATTAAGGAAGTATTAAACTCCTTAAGATAAAACCATGGGGACTTCTCTTGGATATTCTTTAAGAAGAACTATCTTTGGGGAGATTAGAGCCCGGAATAAACTATGGGCCTTGTGTATTATTGAAAGATCCTGCAGATTTCTTGAAGTTGCTTCAAGCTATTATAGGAAGGGAAAGGCAAGATTTTTTGAGCTAAAGAATGACCTGATCAGTTTGCATGTTGGTGATTAGGACTTGAAGTAGAGGAATACAGATGAAGAGAAGAGGATACACTAAGATTTAGGAAATAGAATTGAGGGTGCCCGGGTGGCTCATTTGGTTAAGCGACTGCCTTTGGCTCACGTCATGATCCCAGAGTTCCAGGATGGAGTCCTGTATCAGGCTCCCAGCTCCATGGGGAGTCTGCTTCTCCCTCTGACCTTCTCTCCTCTCATCTTCTCTCTCTCTCTCTCTCTCAAATAAATAAAATCTTTTTTTTTTAAAAAGTAGAATTGACAGGATTTCATAATTGAATAATTAATATTAGGGAAGGGTGTTATTTCCAATAAGTTTCCAGGCTTGGGCAACTGAGTGTAATAGATGATACTGCCATTTACTGTGATAGGTAATAATAATAGAGGGTTGAGAAGTACCAAGGAGGGTACAAAAACTGTTGAATTGATTTTTGGACTTAATGAGTTTAAATTGCCTTTTGAATATCTAGATGACATTGTCTAGTAGACAGAGGAATCCTGGAATGTAGAGTTAATGAGAGTAATCTACTGAGGATATATATTTGGAATCATTAGCATATGTTTTTCAAGTCAAGGGAGGGGGAAAAGAAGAATGAGGTTAGAACCATAAAATATCAACATGTATACAACAGAAGAAGAGGAGCCCTCAGCATTTGAAAAGGAGTATGGGGTTGGAAGAGTCCCTTGGACTTGATAGCCCTAATAGCCTCAGGGGCATCCTTGAGGTGGAAGCCTATTTTAGAGAAGTAAATGAAAACAACTAATGTAGATCACCCATTTAGAGCACTTCTCTGAAAGAAGAGATGTGGAAGTAACTTGATGGGGAGGTAGATCAGAGGGAAGCTTGAATATATTTACATTGTCTACTTTTTGTATATTACTTACATGTTAAGAGTAAAGAGCTAATACAACGCAGGAGAGGCTATCTTTGAGATTAGTTAGTGGGAAACTAATTTTTGCTCAAGATGTTTTTTTTGCTTATGTTAGAAGAATTAAAATGTTTATTAAGATCCTTAGAAAACAAACACTAGGCTAAATGTGAGCATAATCCACAAAAGAAAAAAATAAAGGAAGTAAACCATTATTTTAGGGACACCTGGCTGGCTCAGTCAGTAGAGCATGAGACTAGATCTTGGGGTCATGAGTTCAAGACCCCATGTTCGGCATAGGGATTACTTAAAAATTACATATATATATATTTTTTTTTAAACACATGCATAAAACATTATTTTATTAGATAAAGGTTGCCGCAACTCTTTCATGATCTTGCCAGAAACCTGTATTTGATTTGTTACCATTAATTATAATTAAGCAAATAATCTTTTTTGTAATTATTTGGTGTTGTTACTAGACTCCTAAAGAGTCTACTGATGTTTGTTTAAGGGAGAAAAAGTGGAGAGCAAACCATATCAAAATAAATTTGTATTCTTTCTCTTTTCAGACTTTTAAGAAGAAGCCAGACCACTTCCCATTTTTTTTTAAGTGTATTTTGAAAGCAGCATTAGCTGAAACTGATGGTGAATTTTCACTCCATGAACAGACGGTCTTACTGCTTTTTCTTGACCATTGCTTCAATAGTTTGGTAATTTTACTTTATCTTTTGGGAAAACTTTCAAATTTTCTTGTTTTTTAAGTTGAACATAAATGAAATTACTTGTGTAGCCAACTCTTCATCCGTGGTAGCAGGGATGGAGGATAATGCCAAAGCTTCATTTCGGCCACTTCTCAGTAAAAACATTTTAGAAGAGCCATTCACTTTTAAAATAGATTTGGACTGGATCTCCTTTTTTCTGTCTTGACTCTTAAGGAAAGTGGTAATTAGAACTGAGATTCTCCAGAGGTAGAACAGCAAAGAATCTAGCCAGTATGAACTTTGAGTAATGAGATCTGTGCCACAGTTGAGCACAGAAACTAGCTTTATTACTTTTCAGACATGGTTCATGCACAAGTTGCCGGGTCAGCAGGAGAGTTTTGTTTTGAGTTGACCAGTTAGGGGCAGTTGTGGATGATCTCTGAAAATCTCTTGGGTATGTATGACATATTTTCATTCTTTATAAGAGTATCTTCGAAAGAATTAAATATTTATAGTAATTAATATTTTTTTTTGCACTTCCCTACTGTGGTTAAGTGAAGGTCTGTACCTATTTATTTAAAAATATGTGCTTCTGAACTGATTGTGCTTTCAACCCATGCAGGACCCCAAAGCTGGGGTTTCTTTCTTAAGACTGGATGTTGATAGATGGATGGTTATTACTTGTTGTAGGTACTACCTCACATGAATCTTGTAAAGGCATTTTTAAAAAATGCCTTTACAAAAAATAATCTTTAAAAAAAAAAAAGATTTGTGAAGCCCCCAGTAGATGCCACTATTACCACTTTAACATTTACTGAACTACACAATGCAAATGTAAATATAGACAGGACACTATCAGAAATTGAATTAAAAAAAGATTTTTATTTTTAAAAAATCTTAAAAAAAATTTTTTTTATTTAGAATTAGTAGTTTGGTGCTAGGTTTGGTTAACTTAGAAGCTAGTTTATTATTAAAATACTTCAGTTTGGGGCACCTGGGTGGCTCAGTGGGTTAAGCCTCTGCCTTTGGCTCAGGTCATGGTCTCAGAGTCCTGGGATCGAGCCCCGCATTGGGCTCTCCACTCAGTGGGGAGTCTGCTTCCCTCTCTCTCTGTGCCTGCCTCTCTGCTTACCTGTGATTCTCTCTCTCTCTGTCAAATAAATAAAATCTTAAAAAAAAAAAATACTTCACTTTTTTTCAATATGCCATCAGTTCTCATTACTTGAGGTAGTTATGTCTGTGAAGTAGCTGAAAACACTGAATTGGCTGAAACTGAACCATTGTTCCTAGGGAAAATACAGGGTTAGGTCCCTATGAGCCTATGATGACAGCATTTTCATCAGTTGATCAATACATAAACTTGTTTTATGTGTTTCTGTTTCTGTTTAAAGACACCTTATGTAATAACATGTTGTTGATTTATTAACCTTGAAGTCATGGCCAACAGCACTATAACTGAGGTCTAAACAAACCTTATTTACCACAGGTATTTTCTCCGCAAGATACATCACAGCCTTCTTGGAACTGTGGAACACTAACCAGCACTTTAAGCCCTTAATATGAAATATTAAAATATCATTAATTTGAAAGTATTGGTGGTATATTTTCACCCTAGGACTTTAAAAAGTTATAGTTATTCCTTATGTAAAGATTTAAATTAAAATACTGGTGTGCTTATAAATTTTTCTTTGTGCCTTAAACAGGAAGTAGACTTGATAAGGAGTCAAGTACAGCAGCTTATCTCTCTCCCAATGTGGATGGGCTTACAGCCTGTAAGTACCTAATTTCATTCAGAAACTTACGTGTATATGTATTAATGTAAGTGGAAAATGCAGTTTAAGACAATGTAGCTTTAATATGGATATAAAATGGTAACTAAAAATCCCCTTTCCTGCTTAGAAAATACATTTAATTTACTATGCATTAACTTATCATACATGTAGTTTTTTTAATTTTAAAGTTTTTATGTATAAGCTAGGAGATCTTTCACCTAATGTCATTATTATGAGGTAAAATAAGGTAGTATCTATTGAGCTCCTAAAGAAAGGGTTAATTTAGCAAAATGTGGTTGTTATTTCATGCGTGTCTTTGGGTGAGACTAAATACAGACTTGAATTTTTTATTTCCTTAGATTAGAATGTACACACAGTTATAGGAGAAGGTCTAGATCATATTTAATATTAATGACTTCCTTTTTTCTTTCCTCACATCCTTATTGGATCATATGTGTCACTATCAAAACCAAATTAATTGTGATCTTGGGGAATAAAGTTATATCTATCAAATTTCAGGATAAATAATAAATTTATTGAAAATTCCATTTCTTGCATATGGGGTTTTTTTTGCGCATACCCAGATATGCAGGCTTATTCATAGGTACCAGGTGATGGTGATAAAAACAGACATATAAATAATGCTAAGTTAAAACTGATAAGTGCCATTAGAAAGAATATAGTTGTGTAGACATTTCCTTGTTTACTTGTGACTGCTGTTTCTATGTTCAGTGTTTCAGACTTATTTTTCAGATTTCAGTGATTATACTAATAAGTGTTAATGCTCTAATTTTTCAAACTTAAATCCTTAATTTTAGAAATAGGAAAGAAATTTAATTGATTATTGAGCTTAAGACCTTGACAAGAAAAGGCAGTTTTTATTATTTTTTTGTATTATTAGCAATTATTAGAATTGAACGGTTTTTTAAAATAGAGTTATTAGTTTTGTAGTTTTCAGGTTTTATCATGTTGCTTTCAGGTTTTATCCCATTGTATCCAATGGGATATCTTAGGAAATTAGCTAATAGTGGATCTAATTTTTATCCTTGTAAACTTTGAGGTTACTGGTGATTTAATATCGCATCATTCTTTCAGGCACGATTGGAATTAGAATTAAAAAAGACACCTAAGCTAAGAAAATTCTGGAACTTGATTAAAAAGAATGATGAAAAGATGGATCCAGAAGCAAGAGAACAGTATGTTCCCAAAGCTTATTCCTTGTTGGTTTGTTATGCTGTTTTGAGTCTTAGATGATATTGACTGGTTTGTTGTTTCCTTTATATAAGGCTGAACCAAATAATTAAGAGGTGCTTTCACTGTCGTATTTTTCATAAAGATGTGAAGGGAAAACCAGAACATCAACATGTTGTTCTTTCTCCTCTGTCTGCCCCAGTGATAAGTATACCACTGATCTTCTGTCTGTCTGTTGACCATAGTTTGTCTCTCATGGATAGCTCTCGATTTTCTCCACAATCTTCAGTCTGTCAATCCAACTTTTCTTTGTTTTTCTTACTCTCACACACTTAACAATGACTTTTATACACTCTCACCGTCATGCGTTCATTCAACAAATAGTGAATATTTATATTTTGCCAGGTACTATACTAGGAATAGGGGATATAGCAGAGAACAAAGTGGAAGTAATTCTTGCTCTATGGAACTTACATTCTATTTGGGAAAGACAGCAGCAGACAGATCAATTATATAGTATTTTAGATGGTGATACATGCTAGGGAGAAAAATAAATCAGGTATAAGGATTAAAGAAGCAAGTGAGTGTTATGGGTTCTTTTAATAGTAATATTTATAATCAGTTGGGTAAGTCAGGCACTAAGTATTTATTTCACCAAAGTGCTCTTAGTAGGACATGGGGAACTGCATACTTTAAGAGCTCTCTGTCTCTGTCTCTCTTTCTCTTTCTCAGGCTAACTGATCTAACTGTGACCTTGCCTTTCTATGTGATGACTATTGCAGCCATACTCCTTGTTCTGTTTCCATCTTTTATTGTTCTTTTCCACTCACTCCTTTTTCTCTGCTTATGTAAATATGCCGAAGACTTCCTTCCCTTGGACCTAGGATAACTTTCTAGCCCTAGCTTATTTTTTCTTCCACTTAGGAGAGTGCTCTATACATGTGTAGCTAACTAATAATGAAGCCATGAGTATGGGTGAGATGATTTAGTCAGATACATAAACCCTGAAAAGAGGGTTGAGGACAAAAAGAAGTGAAACCTGGAGTTATGCTGGTGGCTACTGAAAATGGGAAGAACTGTAAAAAGCTGCGTGTCAGAGAAATGAGTTTGGGTGAAAGGGAGTGAGAGCTATACGGACAAGATATTATTAGGGTCAGAGTAGGAAAATTCCTTCTTTAATTTCCAACTCTAGTCTCATCTCTCACAGTGCCTTTCCACCCAACAGCCTCTTGATTGAACTAATCACATGGCATCTGTATTGACTACTCTTTTTTTTTTTTTTAAACCCGCTCTTACCATTACTTCAATATGATTTAACCATAAATCTCTGTGGCCCTGTCTTCTCTGCTTCCAGTCTTCATGTAACTCTTTGCTGTATACACTTGGCCCTTGAACAGCACGGCGGTTAGGGGTACCAGTATCCCCCGCCATACAATCAGAAGTCCACATATAATTTGTGACTTCCCAAAAACCTAACTGCTAATACCCCGCTGTTGACCAGAAGCTTTACTAATAACAGTCAGTGAACACATATTTTGTATACTGTATTTATTACATACTGTACTCTTAAAGTAAGCTAGAGAATAGAAAATGTTAAGAAAATCCTAAGGAAGAGAAAATGTATTCACAGTACTTAGTGTATTAATTGAAAAAAATCTGCATGTAAGTAGACCTATACAGTTCAAACCCATGCTATTGAAGAATCCGTTCTGTTTGCCATGAACTCCATTTCGGCTTAAGTAATCATTGTTTTTCCTCCTAAACTTGCCCTTCTAGCCAATTTCTCTTAATTCTTCCAGACAGTAGGGCTTGGAATATTCCAATCCTTTGACTAGCAATTTATATCTCATCCGTCAGTCCTGTTGGATCATCTTTTTTCCTTTTTCTTCTTTCTTGCTATTCACACTGCTGTTGTCTTAATTCACGGCTTCATAGCTTCTGACTAAAGCACTACAATAAATTCCTATTTGGTGTTTCTTCCAGCTTTCCCACAACAATGAGCCTAACTAGCCATCTCCGTAGAAAATTTTGTTTTCCTTGCCATATTCCTATTCACAAGTTTTCAATGGTTTTCCAGTCTGTTCTTTGTTTGTTAAACTTTGCTTCCCTAAGTACCCTTTCCCCTCCATTCCACTTAATTGAAGGCTAACCTAAGCACTTCTAGACAGACTACTTTAGGCTGCAGTGCTTTCTTCTTCTGAATTCCAAAAACATGTTATGTGTTTTTTAATTGCAGTGCCAGCTGTTCATGTAATGGTTAGAATATGTATAGTTATTTAGAGAAAAGATTCTGCAGTCAGACTTAACTAGGCTCCACACTCACTTGCTGTGTAACTGGGGGCAAGGTAACCTCACCTCTTTCAGCACCAGTGTGAAATTGGGACAGTTAGTAGTACCTGTTTCAAGGGCTGTTGTCAGCATTACATGAGATCATTCATATGAAGTACTAAATGCAGCTCAGATCCTGACAAACTAAGTGCTCGATTAATGTCTGCCAGTTTTATTAATTACGTGCTGGTCTGTGTTACTGATTATCTTTAAATTATAATACTTGTTATTTCAAATACACTTTAGTCATTCCTCTCCTTTATGTTTCCAGCAGGACTGGCATAATCATTTGCAGCTGCCCAGTACCTGATGAATGTTTGTTGGTTGATTGGTATATAGTGCATCTTAAATTCGTAATGAGTAGAATATTGTTTTTTAAACCAACATTTAATTTTTAGACATTGTAATATTCTATGTGATACTTCATACATATTAAAGTATAAAATTGCTTATCTTATTTTAACTACATACTTAAACATTAAATTTTGAACCTTAAATCACAAATGAAAACTTTCACAGAAAGAGAAAGGGGTGTTTCTTAGCTGGCTTATTACAGCAGTAATAAAGAAGCAGCTGTATGTTCAAATTATGGTCCCAGTTTCAGAGAAAAATGGAACATTTGAACAGTGTAAGAAAGGCTTGTTTGACATTTACAGTTTACTTTTGAAATAATTATTTTTCAAAAATAATTTGGTCAATGTTACTCTCTGATTTTAGAGCCTATCAAGAAAGAAGATTTCTTTCACAACTTATACAGAAGTTTATCTCTGTGCTGAAATCAGTGCCTCTTTCTGGTAACTATCTTCTCTTAGCTCATTTGTGAAGTTGTCATTTAGGTACCCCGACAGTATTTCCTGGTCTCCAGTCTAAAACCTCTTAGAATAGTTTTAAATTATAATGACAACATATCTGTCCTCCCCTTTTCGTGTATATTACCAGTCTGAGTATTGTGACTGCCTTAGGTGTTCACATATTTTAAAGGTACCTGCATGATTATTGAAATAATTATTTAGCAAATATTTTTTGAGTTTGCTTGCTAGACTTAGGTCCTGAGCAAGGTGCTAGAATACAGTGGTGAACAAGACAGTAACAGAGCCACGTGGCATTTACAATATGGTCCTAAATAGTGTTTTTAAACAACATCAAATACTGTTTGGAGGGGAAAGAATTATTTTTGAGGTATGAGCTACAAGACAAAATGGGAAAGATTTCCCTCCAACATGGCCTCCATTTATTGATGAAACAAATATATGTTGTATAGACTATATACTTAAAAATATACCATGACTATACTATGTGTGTGTGTGTGTGTGTGTGTGTGTGTGTGTGTGTGTAATAATGCCTATATATGGGGGAGGGTAATTACATTATCCTGAGTTTGCAAGATCCTTATAAGCATTTAGTGAATGTACATAGAATATTTTTTACTTAACAAAGGTGTATATATGCTATGTAAGATATGTTTATTTATTGCCAGAAAAGAAAATTTCTTAGATTGACCTTGAGCTTTAATCAAAATTTGTTAACTCTTTGGCAGCTGAACCAACAAGATGATTAAAGAAGTATGCTAGTTCAGAGAGAGTAAAGGTGGACGGATTATATAGTTAGAAAACAGAAAACTGGCTTTTAAAAAATAAGGATTATAGTTTCATTTTACAGGGTCATGAAAAACAGCATATCCATATCAGTTATTATTAAGGAAGTCGTGTAGTTGAGCTGAGGTGTCAGTACTGCTGTCAGAAGAAAGGGGGAAAAAAACCCCACAATGTACATAAGAAGCAAATGATAAGGATATCTCGGTGTCTGAAATTGGAATGACAAGGTTTCTGCTGTAAACAATATGCCTAGTAGGGCCTACATACATAAAAATATGCAGCTTTATTCATCAGAGCTCAGAAGTTGAGTGGCAAGCATCATGTTCTAATTTTAATTTTAAATAGGTCGTTGCCAGTAATTTTCTCAAAACTATAAATAAAAATACAGAGTACAGAGTTTGCTTACTTTGTCAATTTTGGACAAAAATATTTTTCTTTTACAGTAACAAGAAAAAGGAGCAGAGGACTAAATTGAATGGATTTAATTTTTAAGTTGCTTCTTTAAATTCTTTAGTTTCAACAGCTATATGACTAGACTGTGTCTCAGAAAACCTGAGTTTCAGTTCTAACGAGTCATTATTTTGTTCTACACTTTTACGAGGTCATTTTCTCTGGTTTTCACTTTCTCACCTGAAAAATGAAGAGCTAGAATAGGCATTCTCTGTGGTCTTTTCCAGCTATGAAACTTTATGGTTATGTTATTTCATAGTCTAGATTTGGAGCATATATTAGCTAGAAAAGTTTTACTTAATATTTACATATATTAGTCACAAAAATATTCACATTTCTTTCTTTAGATGAAGCCTTCCAATTTCCTGTATAGTACAAATAAATTAAATACATGGATTTATTTAAGCATTCATAAGTTAAATCTAGGCACTGGGGTTAGTCACTGCTGGGAGTCCTTAGACTAAGCAGCAGTGGAGACTCTGGAATTTTTTCCTTTTTAACTGACAGAATCTTGGGACGCCTGGGTGGCTCAGTCGGTTAAGCGGCTGCCTTCGGCTCAGGTCATGATCCCAGGGTGCTGAGATTGAGTTCCGCATCAGGCTCCTTTCTCAGTGGGGAGCCTGCTTCTCTCTCTGCCTCTGCCTGCCTCTCTGCCTACTTGTGATCTCTCTCTCTGTCTCTCTCTCTGACAAATAAATAAATAAATCTTTAATTGACAGAATCTTGGTAGGATGATTACCTAGTAAAATGGTAGACTATTACCTGGCATTAGGGAAAAAAAAACTTTAAAGGTTTGTCATGTCATGAGATTGTAATTATTTAAAAATAGAAGTAAATGTTTTATAAAAATAGTACATTAATAGTCATGAATAGCATAAAATAAGGTAGTGATTTAAAATATTTCCTTGCTCTGTCATTGATGTTTTAATGTTAAAAACTAACATATATATATATGTATATGTGTGTATATATATATATACACACACACACACACACACACACACACACACACACAGAAAAAAACTCATTTAACAATGTCCCTTTAATTAGTTTGGTGTGTACCTTTCCCACCCATTTTCTTTGCATTCTAAAGGTATCTCTGTCTGCATGTACACACATATATATGTGTGTTTATGTATATGAGAGAACTAGAAGTTTAGTGTGTGAAGACAAGAAGGAAAGTGGGTCAAAAACTGATTTAAACTGCCTTTTTTTTTTTCAAGATTTTATTTATTTACTTGACAGAGAGAGACACAGCAAGAGAGGGAACACAAGCAGGGAGAGTGGGAGAGGGAGAAGCAGGCTTCCCGCTGAGCAGGGAGCCTGATGTGGGGCTCCATCTCAGGACCCTGAGATCATGACCCAAGCTAAAGGCAGATGCTTAACAACTGAGCCATCCAGGTGCCCCTTAAATTGCCTTTTTAGTTCTGTTTTGTTTTAGACTGCCTTTTTAGTTTTTGTATCACTTGGTTTTTTCAAATCTAGTCATTTAGTATAGGTCATTTTTTATGACTAATTATTACAGACATTAGTAGGTCTAAACACTTCAAAAATATTTTTGCAAACCTGATTTTTTTATTTTTTTTTAAACAATTTTTTTTTTAACATTTTTTATTTATTTGACAGAGACAGATCACAGTAGACAGAGAGGCAGGCAGAGAGAGAGGGAGAGAGGGAAGCAGGCTCCCCGCTGAGCAGAGAGTCCGACGCGGGACTCGATCCCAGGACCCTGAGATCATGACCTGAGCCGAAGGCAGCGGCTTAACCCACTGAGCCACCCAGGCGCCCCTGCAAACCTGATTTTTTAAATGTGTTTCTGACCCAAGATAGGTTTTTCGTTTTCTTATATTTGTAGAGCTAAACATAAGGGTAAGGCCTGCCTTTTTTGAAATGTAGGTGGGATCCTTATTCAGGATCGTGATCCTGTCCTGTAAGAGACACATGACAGTTTCAGTAACTAAATAACTGCCAGTTATAGGATTTAGTACATTGAATGGCCTAAATAAGAAGATTCTAACATGTTTTCTGTGTTATGTCTAGAGCCAGTCACTATGGACAAAGTTCATTACTGTGAAAGATTCATTGAACTTATGATTGACCTAGAGGTAAGAAATGGGCAGTGGCTTTTCTGTTACATCATCTTTAAAGGGGTAAGGTTAATCATGTAACTATATGAAATATATGAAATATTTCTTCATTACTGGCCTTAGTTTTTTTTTACCCACTTCTAGGTGTAATAGAGAGAGCAAAGTCAAACGCAGTTGGCCCTTGAGGTTTTCAAATAGCTGTCAGATGGCTATTGTTTGTAGAAAAAACTACTATATAGTGTAGTTATTAAACATGAGTCTAGCAATAGCATTTTATTTTTTATCATATTTTAATACCCTATCATAGAGGGTTTGGTTTTGGCTTTGGTTTTTTTCCCCCCATCATAGAGTTTTAATAGTAGCTGAAGTTAGGGGTTTATGTCCATCTCTTTAATAATCTCACTTTTCTAAATGTGCCTAAATATTGATGAAAAAAGATACAGCTGCTATTGTCAATTTTTTAAATTAAGATTCTTAAAGAAGATTTCATGTTATTAGGTGCAAGATTTTGACGGAAAGTTCAGATGCAGAGTTGGTGTAATTCAGATTGAATTCATTTCCTTTCCTTTCCCTCTTTACTGCAGGAAATTGAAAGAAAATCCTTTGTCTTCATTTCTTATCTGGAGAGAGAGGGTGGTTTCTTGACATAAGGATTAGAGTATTGGATTGGCAGCCATTCATGAGATCTTTATTCAGATTCTAGTTCTGCCAGCAACTAATTTATAACCTCTAAGGATCTCGATAACCTCATCTATAAAATGAGGATATTTGGTTAGATAAGTGGTTTTCACACTGATATCAGTATCTCGGCATTTTCTTGCTGACTGTCACAAGGGGGATGTGGGAAGAAGATATGGAGAAAGAAGTCTCCACATATCCCCTTATCCCCAGTCTCTTTTCTTTCAGAGTAGTACCATTTTTAAATTTATACACAATACATATTGGGATTTCATATAGGATTTTGTTTGAAAACTACTGGCCTGTATATCAGTGAAATTTCTTCCAGTACTGGATTTTATTTTTAAACATTGCCGCTGAGTTTACTTACAGCATTGACCAGAACTCTTGCTTTGTGCACCGTGACTTTTCAAGACTAGAGGGAACCTTATATGTGATTGACGCTTATGAGCCAAATAGTAGATTTTTATCTCTAGCTACAGAGAACATACAGACTTACTGCTATGGTATTTATTTTTTGTAGGCCCTCCTCCCCACAAGGCGCTGGTTTAATACCATCCTGGATGACTCCCACCTTTTGGTTCACTGTTACCTTTCCAATCTTGTTCATAGGGAAGAGGATGGCCATCTTTTTTCCCAGGTGAGCTTTGCTATATCGGAACTGTCACATAGTTTTCATTTCTAAATTGGTCTTTTTTCTGCCATGCAACTAAGAATACCAGTGGATGATATAAAGGAAATTTTGCTAAATATTGAATTGAATAATGTAAATTCCTAATTAGTCATTTTAAAGTAAAATCAAGTCTTAATATAGAAAATGAATGAATTAAGAGCTTTTGTTAATCATATGTGATTTTATTATTGAACTGAATTATGATCTTGGCAATGATAGTAATCACTGTGGAATAGAATAGATAATGAGCGTTAATTTCAAGAGAACTATGCCCTAATCTCATGGCTGTCTTTCCATAAGATGATGGTGACAGTTGATAGCATGGAAGTGCTCATTTGCTACCTTGGGTAGAAAGAAGTCTTAGTGTTTTACCTTGTTTCACATCTGCTTTTCAGAAGGAAAGCCTTCTAACAAACTTCTAACCTTACTTTTCAATGAGATCATACTTGGAGATACAATTTTTATATGTTTACATTTTCTTTCAGGAATTCTTTTATCTTTTTTTTTTTCCAATTTATTTTAGAGAGAGTGTACAAGCTAGGGGAGAGGAAAAGAAAGAATCTCAAAAAGACTCCCCACTGAGTGCAGAGTCCCACTTGGGGCTCAATCTCACAATCCTGAGATCATGACCTGAGGCGAAACCAAGAGTCGGATGCTTAACTGACTGCAGTACCTAGGCGCCCCCAAAATTCTTTTATCTTTTATCTATATTTTTTCTCATTCTCTTATTGAATTTCTATCCAGTGATTTGCCACATACATTACAACATACTAAAATTCTCATATCTGATCTTCCATAGATTGGAATTAAGAATAATAAAGATTTGGGGTGAATGCAGCCAGTAGATTCTTGATGCCATTGCTATGAAGGGAGAGCAGGCCTTCATTAGCAGCAGTAACTAGGCCAAAGAAAGGGTTTGGTGGCCATGGAGACTGATGAGAGGAAACTGTATCTTAACTTTCCTCACCTTGCTATTTTTCCCTAATAGAAGCAGCACACAGAGGAGATTATCTCTAATATGAATTACAAAGCCTTCATTCAGAAAATTCTGTATTAAGTGACATAAGTAAAAGACCTCTGCAGTGATGTTTGGTTTTTTTTTTCCCTTAGTATGGCTTCCTTTGATTAGATCCTTAATGTCTGTTCATTATTAGGATTGCAGTTTAAGTTCCTCTCTGTAGAAGTAGACCATGTATATGAAATAGACTTTAACAATTTATTCATTAGACCCATACTTTATATTCTTACACAGATAACACATTTGGATATGTTCTGAAGTGTTTGTTGCAGTGTTTATATTCCATAGTTTTTCAGCACCTCTGAGAAGTTACATGGACTTGTTATTTTTTATAATAGTTTTTGTTCATAGTTTCTTGTTCTTATGTTCACACAGTTTAGTAATGTAAATGTATCCTTTCAGCTTTTGGACATGCTTAAGTTCTATACTGGTTTTGAGATTAACGACCAGACTGGAAATGCTCTGACAGAGAATGAGATGACCACAATTCACTATGACAGAATTACTTCTCTACAGGTAACTTGAAATTCAGTGTAACCTATGCTTCTGCTCCATCAAGTTCGGTCATAAATAATTTAGTTTATGTAGTACAGGTAGAAGAAAATACTAATTTAATAGTGTTTTCATATTGAACTTTTTAAATATTGCTAATTCTAATGAATCCATGGAAAAAAAATGGCTTTCTTCAGTCTTGAGAATCAAGATACTGATATTTGACACTCAGATTTTCTATCAGTTACTGGACCAACTTGATCCATATACTTAACAGTTTCATTTTATGAAAGAATTCCAATACATTGACAAAGTATATGTGAGCATTTTATACATTTTAAAGATAAATACCCAGAATGGGACTGAAATTTGCCAGTACAGTTCAGCTATGTCAGCAAAGTACCTTTGTTTGTTTTCTATTACTAATCTCATCTTGCTCTTACTCTTTCTGGTGGCAGAAAGAAGCTTTTATTTGTCACTTTGAAGAAATTCAGTTCTTTCTGTTTTAAAAGTCTTTTTAGGGGCGCCTGGGTGGCTCAGTGGGTTGGGCCGCTGCCTTCGGCTCGGGTCATGGTCTCGGGGTCCTGGGATCGAGCCCCGCTTCGGGCTCCGTGCTCGGAGGGGAGCCTGCTTCTCTCTCTGCCTCTGCCTGCCTTTCTGCCTGCTTGTGCTCTCTCTCTCTCTCTCTGTCAAATAAATAAATAAAATTTAAAAAAAATAAAAATAAAAGTCTTTTTAGGTAAAGGCTCAGTCAAACTTAAGTTCAAATTGTCTTTCATGATCATTTCCACTATCGCTGAAGGACACTCTGCTCTCCCTCTTCTTTCCCAGAAAGGCATCTGGATATGTGGAGGCACTATGAGAGCCTCATTGTTTTGGAAGAGGAGTCATCTGCACAATGTCCCAGCTCAGATGTCTTTTCCTGCTCTTCTCAGAGCAGTAGTGTTTTTGTCCTTCTGCTTCTGCCTTTGAAGTGACCACAGCTGGTGTGGCATGTGGTCTGCTCTCTTTGCACCAGGCAAGGCATGATGATGGCTCCCGAGGAGCTTGGCTGTCTCCTTGCTGATGAGGCTCCAGCCTTGCTCCTGGTGGTGCCAGAGTTCTCCTGAGAGCTGACTCTCATTCATTTCCTAGCTTAAACAGCTCAGTGAGGCTTGGGTTGCAGGTCATTTTGCTATTACCTATAGTAATCTCATGGCATGCTCACCAGTAATCTTGGCAACTTGTGTTACCATCTGCTGTGGGGCATGAAAACTTCTGAATCTTCTCTGTGCCACATGGGCATTAAGGAATACTAGGGATATTACCTTATACACTCTTACCCAGTCACTATAATGCTGCTGTTTCTGTTTTCTTGCAGCTTACCACATGGCTGGTTGAGGGTTGTTATCCTGAGAGGTCCTTTCTTTCCAGAGTTCCAAAGTAAAAGCACAAACCACTGTGCTTTTGAATTCTCCCTCAAGCTGTCTCTACAGTGGGGATTTCCCTTGGAACTTTCTTTTAGTTTTGTTGGGCTAGTTATTCATAATAAAGTGTTTTATTTTTCTCCTTTCTGTCAGTGAAGCTAGCTCTCATGACTATTTTCATGTTTGTTCAAAATACAGCATTAGAAATAAACTGAACGTTGACTCTTGGTTTTTGTAATCCTGCTGGAATAATTCTAGTTTTTTGCCATTGTATTGAATACTTCTGGCTAAATATGGTAGAGTTCACATAATGAGAAGCATATAAGAAAGAGAAGTGCATTAATATTTTTAAAATATTATTTTTATTTAGTTTATAAATTATAGTTGATTGTATTAATATGTACGCATTAGTTACTGATTTCTTTTTTCTCTTTTCTAGAGAGCTGCTTTTGCACATTTCCCTGAACTCTATGATTTTGCCCTCTCGAATGTGGCAGAAGTAGATACCCGGGAATCGTTGGTCAAGTTTTTTGGACCTCTTAGGTAAGTTGACATGAAAGGAAAACTGAATTTTAATTTTCTTTTTGCCTTTAATCATTTTGCACTACTAGATAATGTAACTTATTGCACCACTTTATTGACAACTAAAACTAGTGCTTCTCTGTAGCAGTTGGTATCTTTAAGGCACTTAGATATAATAATTGATCTTCTGTTTTGGGGGGCAAAATTTATATTTTTCATAACTTAAACATTTCTCCTAAATCATAAATTTTTCTTAGAGTAGAACATAAGACTGGTATTCTGTCAATTATAACATAAAACAGAAACTAGTACATGTTCATATGTGGCATTAGAAGATGAGAAAAATGTGTGTTTAAAATTTATGAAATAATAATATTCTTTGACACTTAGCTAATACACTTTTTTGAAAATGGTAATAATGCATTTGTAGTACATAGGCACTCTACTACATGTGTAAATAATTCTCAAGACATTCATTTGTGTAAGGAGTAGGTACCATTTTAGAAATAAGGTCATTGAGACACAGAATTGATAGGTCATTTGCCTAGATCAAATAGCAAGTAAGTGGCAGAGCTAGGATTCCAACATAAGTAAGTCCAGTTTCAAACCTAGGCAGTATAACTTTTAACTGTGCTCTCATATCTCCCCAGTGTCCTTAATTTTTGGGAGAAATTATGTTTAGTTCATTGACTATTTAAAATGAAACAAACTTGGTTTCAACCTGAAAGTTGGTTTGGTTGTTGATTTTCATAAGAAGATTTAATAATGACTCACAATAACACAAAATCTGTTTCATTCTCCTAATGAACTGCATGAAGTTCCATTGAACAGGTGTACCATACTATTTTTTAATCACTCTCCTATCGACAGATCTTTACTTTCTAAATTTTTGGCCATTACTAACAATTCAGTAATGAACAACACTGTTTCTGTATCTATAAAAAAATCTTGGTGCTGATTCCAGAAGGAGTATAGTGACTGGAAGGAGTTATATATTTAAAATTTGTTATATATTGCTAAATTTCCTTCAAAAATATATATCAATTATACCAACGGTATATGAGTATTTATTTCTTTCCCTACCAAGTAGGTACACTAGTCTTTCATTCTTGCCAATCCAAGAGTAAAAGAACCCTCATTGTTTTACTTTGCATTCTGTGATTATACTGGGGAAATTGAGCATCTTTCTATTTTTCTTGGGTGTTTGCATTTCCTCTGTAACTTTCGTGTTATCTTTTGCTATTTTGTATTTCATTGCTTGTATTGATCTTTTTTTTGAAGAAAGCTTTATGTATTTTGCATGCTAATATTTGGTCTAGTTTGTGTTGTAATTATTTTCTCTCAGTTTCTCACTTTTAAGCTTTATTTTGGTATATTTTATTACTACAAATGTTTTCAATTTTTTAATCCTCTCTGTCAATCATTTTTTAATAACAATAACAAATGGTTTGTGTAGAAGGCCTTTATCACCATAAGATTATAAAATATTATATTTTAAAACACTTCCATAGATTTTTTTTTTATATTCAATTTAGTTGCATCATCCACTTGGGAATTTATTTTCATCCATTGATGCTCCTTTATACTCTTGTAAATTATTGAGGATGCTAAAAAAACTTTTTTTAATGTGGATTATAGCCATTACGTTTACTGTATTAGAAATTAAAACTGGAAAATGTTAAACACTTTATTAAAATCAGTTAAAAACCTATTATATGTTAGCACACATAGTGTTAATGAAAAAGATACTCTCCAAAATTAAAAAAGTATATAGTGAGGAGTGGCATTGTTTTGCATTTTTGCAAATCTTTTTATTTTTTTTAATTTAAATTTTAGTTAACATACAGTGTAATATTGGTCTATAGAGTAGAATTCAGTGATTCACTACCTCCATACAATAATACCCAGTGCTCATCACAGCAAGTGCCCTCTTTAATGCCCATCACCCATTTAGCCCATCCGCCACCCATCTCCTTCCATAGACCTGCAGTTTGTTCTCTGTTGTTAGGAGTCGTTTATGGTTTTCTTCCCTCTCTGTTTTTTTTCCCCTATTCCCATATGTTCATCTATCTTCTTTCTTAAATTCCACATATAAGTGAAATAATATGGTATTTGTCTTTCTCTATTTTATTTAGCATAATATACTCTAGCTCCATCCATGTTGTTGCAAATGGCAAGATTTCATTCTTTCTGATGGCTGAGTAATATTCCATTGTATTTATATACCACCTCTTCTTTATTCATCAGTCAATGGACATTTGGGCTCTCTCCATAGTTTGGCTGTTGTTGATAATGCTGGAATAAACACTGGGGTGCATGTACCCCTTCCAACCTGTATCTTTGTATCCTTTGGGTAAATACCTAGTAGTGTAATTGCTGGATCATAGGGTAGCTCTATTTTTAACTTTTTGAGGAACCTGCAAACTGTTCTCCAGAGTGGCTGCACCAGTTTGCATTCCCACCAGTAGTGCAAGAGGGTTCCCTTTCTCAGCATCCTCACTAATGCCTGTTGTTTCTTGTATTGTTAATTTTAGCCATTCTGACAGGTGGGGGGGGGGTATCTCATCATGGTTTTGATTTTTATTTTCCTGGTGATGAGTGATACTGAGCATTTTTTTCATATACCTATTAGCCAGTTGGGAGTGTCTTCTTCCCATTTCTTAACTGCATTATTTGTTTTTGGGTGTTGAGTTTAATAGATTCTTTATAGATTTTAAATACTAACCCTTTATCAGGTATGTCATTTACAAATATCTTCTCTCATTCCATAGGCTGCCTTTTACTTTTGTTGATTGTTTCCTTTGCTGTGCTACAGAAGCTTTTTATCTTGATGAAGTCCTAGTAATTCATTATTGCTTTGGTTTCCCTTGCCTCCAGCAACGTGACTAGTGAGCTATGACCAAGGTCAATAGGTTTCTGCCTATGCTGTCCTCTAGGACTTTGATGGTTTCCTATCTCACATTTAGGTCTTTTGCCATTTTCAATTTATTTTTGTGTGTGGTGTAAGAAAGTGGTCTGGTTTCATTCTTCTGCATGTTGCTGTCTAGTTTTCCCAACACCATTTGTTGAAAAAACTGTCTTTTTTTCATTGGCTGTTCTTCCCTGCTTTGTTGAAGATGAGTTCACCATATAGGTGTGGGTCCATTTCTGGATTTCCTGTTCTATTCCATTGATCTGTGTGTCTGTTTTGTGCTAGTAGCATACTGTCTTGAACTACAGTTTTATAATACAGCTTGAAATCTGGAATTGTGATGCCTCCAGTTTTGTTTTTCTTTTTCAGGATTGCTTTGGCTATTCGGGATCTTTTGTAGTTCCATACACGTTTTAGGATTGTTTGTTCTAGGTCTTTGAAAAATGCTGATGGTATTTTGATAGGGTTTGTATTAGATGTGTTCATTGCTTTGGGTAGTGTAGAGATTTTAACAATGTTTTTTCTTCCAATCCATGAACATGGAATTCTTTTCCATTTCCTTATTCCTTGTTGAGGGTTTTTATCAAGAATGAATACTTACTTTGTCAAATGCATCTCTTGACAGGATCATATGGTTCTTATCCTTTCTTTTGTTAATAGGGTGTATCACATTGGTTTGCAAATACTGAACCACCCTTGCAGCCCAGGAATAAATCCCACTTGATTGTGGTGAATAATTCTTTGAATGGACTATTGAATTTGATTTGCCAGTATTTTATTGATAATTTTTGCATCCATGTTCATCAGGGATACTGGCCTGTATTTCTCCTTTTTAGAGGGGTCTTTGTTTGGTTTTGGAATCAAAGTAATGCTGGCTTTGTAGAGTAAGTTTGGAAGTTTTCCTTCCATTTCTGTTTTTTGGGACAGTTTGAGAAGAATAGGTATTAATTCTTTAAATGTCTGGTAGAATTCCCTTGGGAAGCTATCTGGCCCATGACTTTTGTTTCTTGGGAGATTTTTGATTACTGATTCAATTTCTTGGCTGGTTATGGGTCTGTTCAAATTTTCTATTTCTTCCTGTTTCAGTTGTGGTAGTTTATAAGTTTCTAGGAGTGTGTCCATCTCTTCTAGATTGCCCAGTTTGTTGGCATATAATTTTTCATAGTATTCTCTTATACTTGTTTGTTTTTCTTTGGTATTGGTTGTGATCTCTCATTTGTGATTTTATCTATTTGGGTCATTTCCCTTTTCTTTTTGATAAGTCTGGCTAAGGATTTATCAGTTTTATTAATTCTTTCAAAGAACCCTCTCTTAGTTTTGTTAATCTGATCTACTCTGTTTCTATATCATTTATTTCTGCTCTGATCTCTATTATTTCCCTTCTTCTGCTGACTTTAGACTTTACTTGCTGTTCCATTTCTTTTTCTTTTAAGTGTAAGGTGAGGTTGTGTATTTGAGACTTTTCTTGCTTCTTGAGGAAGGCCTGTATTGCTATATACTTCCTTCTCAGGACTGCCTTTGCTGCATCCCAAAGGTTTTGGACTGTTCTATTTTCATTTGCTTCCATTTGTTTTTTTTTAATTCTTTAATTTCTTGGTTAACCCACTCATTTTTAGTACGATGTTCTTTAACCGCCATGTATTTAAGGTCTTTGCAAATTTTTTCTTGTGGTTGACTACAAGTTTCATAGCAATGTGGTCTGAAAATGTGCATGATATAATCTCAATTTTTTCATACTTGTTGAGTTACCCGGTATGTGATCTATTCTAGAGAATGTTCCATGTACACTCAAAAAGAATGTGTATGCTGCTGCTTTAGGATGAAATGTTCTGAATATATCCTTTAAGTCCATCCAGTCTAGTGTGTCATTTAAAGCCATTGTTTCCTTGTTGATTTTCTGTAGATGATCTGTCTGTTGATATATGTGGGGTATTAAAGTCCCCTACTATTATTGTATCATTATCAGTGATTTTCTTTATGTTTATTATTTTTTTACTTCATTTCTTAAAATTTAAATTCAGTTAATTAACATGTAATGTATTATTGGTTTCAGAGGTAGAGGTGAGTGATATATCAGTCTTATATCATACTCCATGCTCATTATATTACATGACCTCCTTAATGTCTTTCACCCAGTTACCACATTCCCCACCCCACCCCACTTCCCTCCAGCAACGCTCAGTTTGTTTCCTATGATTAAGAGTCGCTTATGGTTTGTCTCCCTCTCTGATTTCATCTTGTTTTATTTTTCCTTCTCTTCCCCTATGATCTTTTTTGTTTCTTAAATTCCATATGAATAAAATCATAAGATAATCGTCTTTCTCTGGTTGACTTATTTCGCTAAGCATAATATCCTCTAGTTCCATCCACGTCGTTGCAAATGGCAAGATTTCATTTTGTGATGGCTGAGTTGTATTTCATTGTACATATATATATCACAACTTCTTTATCCATTCATCTGTCAGTGAACATCTAGGCTCTTTCCATAGTTTGGCTATTGTAAACATTGCTGCTATGAACATTGGGGTACAGGTGTCCCTTTAGATCACTACATTTGTATCTTTGGGGTAATCCCTAGTAGTGCGATTACTGGTTGTAGGGTAGTTCTATTTTCAATTTTTTGAGAAATCTCTTTATGTTTATTATTAATTGATTTGTATATTTGGGTGTTCCCGAGTTGGGGGCATAAATATTTACAATTGTTTGATCTTCTTGATGGATTCACCCCTTAATTATGGTATAGTGCCCTTCTTCTCTTGTTACAGATTTTGTTTTAAAATCTAGTTCGTCTGATGTAACTATAGCTACTCCAGCTTTCTTTTGATGTCCATTAGCATAATAGATGGTTCTCCGTCCCCTTATTTTCAGTCTTCAGGTGTCTTTACGTCTAAAATGAGTCTCTTGTGGGCAGCATATAGATAAAATTTTTAAAAGATGTTTTTTACTTATTTATTTGACAGAGAGAAAGAGAGATCACAGGTAGGCAGAGAGGCAGGCAGAGAGAGAGGGGGAAGCAGGCTCCCTGCCAAGCAGAGAGCCAGATGTGGGGCTCGATCCCAGGACCATGACCTGAGCCGAAGGCAGAGGCTTAACCTACAGAGGCTTAACCTAGGGGCACCACCCAGGTGCCCCTAGATGAATTTTTTTAAATCCATCCTGATACCTTATGTCTTAAGATTAGAGCATTTAGTCCATTTACATTCAGAATGATTATTGACAGATATAAATCTAGTGCCGTTGTGTTACCTGCAGAGTTGGTATTTCTGGTGGTGTTCTCTGGTCCTTTCTAGTGTTTGTTGCTTTTGGTCTTTTTTTCTCCACTCAAAGAGGCCCCTTAAAGTTTCTTACAGGGCTGGTTTAGTGGTCAAGAATTCCTTTGGTTTTTGTTCATCCGAGAAACTCTTTATCTCTCCTATTCTGAATGACAGCCTTGCTGGATAAAGAATTCTTGGCTGTGTTATTTTCCCATTCAGCACATTGAATACATCCTGCCACTCTTTTCTGGCTCACCAAGTTTCTGTAGATAGATCTGCTGTGAGTCTGATCTGGCTAACCTTGTAGTTGAAGGATTTTTTCTTCCCCTTGCTGCTTTCAGGTTTCTTTCCTTATCTATGTATGTTGTGAATTTGATTATGATATGCCTTGGTGATGGTTGACTTTTGTTGAATATAATAGGAGTTCTCTGTGCTTCTTGGATTTTGATGTCTGTCTCCTTTACCAGATTGGGGAAGTATTCAGCTATAATTTGTTCAAATAAACCTTCTGTCCCTTTTTCCTTTCTCTTTATTTTCTGGGACTCCTTCCAAAAGGTGGTTGCCTTTCTACTTGTAGACTGCAGTTTTTGTTCTCTCAGATCTCCAATTGATTTCTTGGGCATTCAGAATGATTTGATAACTAGCCCTGTTCAAGGCTTAGGGTCCTCCTACTCCTCTATCATCTTAACTCCTCCCCTGAAAATCTCTTTAATGTCTGGCTTAATCAAAGACCGTTGGATTTGTAGATCTGCTTCTGTATTTCATTTATTGTGAGATACTGTTTTGGTTGAAGTAAATGAAGACATTCCCTTATGCAAAAGGGAAATATATTTTAATAACCTTTTCAAATAATTGTGAATATTTTTCTTTGATACTGTATCACAATTTGACAAGTAGTTATTTCTTAAATGTTAGTTTCAATGTGGTATCTGAAACCACGTTAGGGAAGTCTATACTATTAAAGTGAATTAATTTAGGAAATGGAGATACCTGCCTTGCGTATGGATGAGAAGACTCAAGGTATGAATTCTGCCCAAATTGATCCATAGGTGTAACTCAGTTCTAGTCAAAATCCCAGCAGGGTATTTTTCTAGAAATGACAAGCTTGTTCAAAAATTAGTATAGAAAGGCAAAGAGACTAGACTAGCCAAACCATTTTGAAAAAGAACGAAGTTGGAGGATTCCCACTACCTAATTTCAAGACTGCCTATATAGCTATAGTAATCAAGACATTGTGATATTGAATAAAGGACAGATAGACATATAGATCACTGGAACAGAGTAAAGTTCAGAAATAGACCACACATATATGTTAGTTGATTTCTGACTAAGATACCAAAGCAACTACCTGGGGAAAGGTTAGTCTTTTCAACAATGGTGGTGAAACAGTGGGACATCTATGTACAAAGTATGAAACTTGACACATACTTCGCATCATATACACAAACTAACTCACAATGAATCATAGACATATTTATCAGAACCAGAACTAATAGGACATATGGAGAATATTTTTGTGATTATGGTTTGTGCAAAGATTTCCATAGACACCAAAGCACAATCCATAAAGAAAAAAAGAATTGATAAATAGGACTTTATCAAAATTTAAAACTTTTACTCTTTGAAAGACTTTTTTTTTTCTTTTTTTGGAAAGACATTGCTAATAGAATGTAAATATAACCCCAGAGTGGGAGAAAATATTGACTAAACACCTGTCTGATGATGGACTGGTATCTGGAAGTCTCAGAACTCAGTAATAAGAAAACAATTTAAAAATAGCTAAAGATTTGAACAGATACTCCGCCAAAGATGATACATTTCAATAAGGCTACAGAAAGATGCTTAGCATCATTAGTTATTAGAGAAATGCAGATTTAAATCATAATAAGATAACCACTACATATCTATTAGAATTGTTAAAAAAAACATGCAGTGTATTGACTTTTGGCAAGTATGTGGAACAGCTGGAATTCTCACACATTGCTGGTGGGAATTCAAAATGGTAGTGCCTCTTTGGAAAAATGTGGCAGTTTCTTGTAGATAAACATGCTTTTACTGTACAATCTAGCATTCTCACAGATACACCCAAATGAAAATTTATGTTCACACAAAAATCTTTGGGGAAATGTATATAATGGCTTTATAGTTGTCAAAAACAGATACCTTTCAACTGGTGAGTGAATAAACACACTGTGCTACATCTGTATGATGGAATACTACTCAGCAGTAAAAAGGAACCAACTACAAACGCACACAATATGGGTGAATTTAATTGCATTATGCTAAATGAAAGTAACCAGTATCAGATCATAATGTATGATTCCATTTATATGACCTTCTGTGACAAGCAAAATTGTAAAGATCAAAAACAGATTAGTGGTTACCAGGGACTGGGATAGTGTGTGAGGGCATTTGGTGAGGGTGATGAAACTATAAGTCATAGAAAGCTGTTCAACTCATGGTGGTGAATGCACATTTTCCAGAATTCCAGGTTTTCACTTGGAAGTTCAAATTTTATCTTTGGTAACAAATACCATCAGTTGTTTTCCTTAAAGTTACTGTTTATTTTGTTTCAGATTTGTAAAATTTTTGCCATTTATTTAAGTCTGAATAACCAGTTTGTCATCAGTTCTTTCAAGTAAAAATTGTGTGCAAAATGTGTACTTCCCATCTTGTCACACAGAATTTTTTAAAAACAGATACTCAAGAGTCCAAATTTAATTATATTAATAATTAATGCTAAGTAGCAATTTAATTTTAATTAATAAATTAATTTTGCTACTTCATTAAGGTCATCTTAAAAGAAAGTGCCTTTTTTTAAAAAAAAAAAAGATTTTATTTATTTATTTATTTGACAGAGATCACAAGGAGGCAGAGAGGCAGGCAGAGAGAGAGAGAGAGGAGGAAGCAGGCTCCCTGCTGAGCAGAGAGCCTGATGCGGGGCTCGATCCCAGGACCCTGGGATCATGACCTGAGCCAAAGGCAGAGGCTTTAACCCACTGAGCCACCCAGGTGCCCTGAAAGTGGCTTTTTTTTTCTCCCTCTGCATGTGGCAGTAAGGAATACTATCTCTTTATAGTCCTAGTTGGTATCATACTTGGTTGATATGGCCTTCACCCACGCCAGCAGTTTTATCCGCCATTGATTTTCACTGTGTGTGTAAAGATGGTGAAAAAAACAAACAAATAATGTCTTAGTATTAATAGAAGAAATATTGTTCTTGCACACATAGTAGAAAGGTCTCAGGGACCACAGGGGGTTTGCGGAAGACATTTGAGAACCTGCATTAAGGGGATTAACTTTCATTGCTAATTTTTTTTATTTGCTGCAATATCATAGGGTTATATTTGCTGGGGAAGACTTTTTAAGCAGTCTGTAAAATTATGTGTTTCAGAAGTAAAGTAAGGTAAGTTAATAAGATATACTGTTCTGAATATTCCTTATTCTGCAGTTCAAATACACTCCACCAGGTGGCATCATACCTCTGCTTGTTACCAACTCTTCCTAAAAATGAAGACACAACTTTTGATAAAGAATTTCTTCTAGAATTGCTGGTAAATATTAATGTTCTATAAATTTTCTCTTTCTTAAAGATGTATGTTAACAACATTTTTTCCTGGGCTAAAGATTAAGTAGGTCATTTCTACCTGTTTTACAATTACATCATCATCTGATTTTGCCAGATTTCTTATCTATTAGGTTTCTTTTCTTAAGTCTTTTACCTTTTAAAACTGCTTTATGGCATGAGTTCATTCCGTGCAAACATTTTTGAGCAGCTTCTGTGTCAGGCACTGGATTCAGGCATTGGCGATACTTAGTAATTGATTTTTATATGGTAATATAATATAATAGGTAATATGCCTTTTAGAGGTCATAGTTATGCACACACAGTTAATACATACGCACTCATATTTATCTAACCATTTATTTTATTTTATTTTATTTTTTTAAAGATTTTATTTGTTTATTTGACAAAAAGAAATCACAGCTTCCCCGCTCGGCAGAGAGCCCTATGTGGGGCTCGATCCCAGGACCCTGGGATCATGATCTGAGCTGAAGGCACAGGCTTTAACCCACTGAGCCACCCAGGCACCCCTAACCATTTATTTTAAAAGTTTCTTAAATATGGTACCTTGAATATTAAGGCATACCTTTATCATTAGAAAACTCGGGAATATTTATAAAAATTAAGTTATCACTGACTTGGTGATTTAAGAATTCAGTCATTTTGGAAAATAATGGAATTTAACTCAATTTAACTTTTTGGGTAAGGATTTATTTATTTATTTATTTAATAAATTTATTACTTATTTATTTTTAAAGACTGCATTTATTTGAGAGAGAATACAAGCAGGGGGAATGGCACAGGGTGAGGGAGGGGCAGGCTCCTCTCTGAGCAGGGAGCCCAACTCAGGGCTTCGTCCCTGGTCCCCGAGATCATGACCCAAGCTGAAGGCAGATGTTCAACCGACTGAGCCACCCAGGTGCCCCTGTTTATTTTTTTAGTGCAGTTTTAGGTTCATAGAAAAATTGAGAAATAGGAATATATTTTTAGCTTTAGTAAAATAATTCATAAAATGCATGAGTAATTATATCCCACTATGAATATTTAAGTTGTTTGCAGTGTTCACTTTTACAAGTAATGATTTGGTCCTGGCTCATGTCTGTGCACATGTGTGGACGTTTAGGAGAGGCACCTAGAAGTGAAATTCTTTGATTGAAGCATGTGCTTATTTAAAAGGTGTAAGATTCAGCCACATTATCCTCTGAAAGATGTATGTTGCTACCAACAATGTGTTAGAGTGTATCTCCTTAAGCTCTTACCAGCATTGGATGTTACAAGTCATCCCAATTTCTGCCAGTTGCATGGTTTGTACAAAAAAGAATAGCTTGTTTTAATTTTTTGTTTTCTGTCTGCTGTAGATTGAGTATTTTTTTTGTTTGTTTTTTATAACTCTACAGACATACACTGTGTGGGTGTGTATATGCATTTTTTTACATGTGTGGAACGGTCCTGGGCACACAGTTTTGTGATTATATTCCAAACTAATACTTCTAATATGGGGGTAAAATACAGTCTCTTATTGTAGAGAAGATGATAATGCTAGTTTTGGGGATAGTAACCAGAAGCTATTGGTAACAGCTGTTTTAAGCTTGATAACAGGTGTTTTAGTGCCAATTGGAGAGAAATTCTTGGAGTTTTAACTTAATTCAAGTATGGAAAATACTTTTTTATTGGTATGTTTCTTTGTGTGAAGTATATGTCTTAGGTCACCATCTTTGCTGCCTTTTCATTATTTCTGACTACAAGTGCTTTCTAAAAATTCTTTGTCCTATTTTCTGACAACGTGAAATCTTTTCTCATTAAGTCGGTTTTGGGGATTAATAATAAATCCTTACTATAAGAAATGAGGATTTTTTTAAGGAATCTTTTTAATGGACAATAGGTTTAAGTATAAGGCTGAGCCTTTGCCTTTTACAGTCTTACAGCTAAGATTTGATCTATGAAATTTAAATATTTATGCCAACAAGAAAACAATTTAAAAAATTTATAGTGCTACAGCATTATCTTTCATTTCCTCTCTCTCCTGAAGGATTTCCGTAAGCTTTGGATTCTTTAATACCTGAATTATGACAAAGAAGTTGAAATATGTGAATTTTTTAGATGATGTCACACTATTTTCTTTCCTAAAATAATACTCTCTCTACTGAAGAGAACATGACAAATTTTTCACATATATCATTATTTTAACTTGTTAATTAGATAACAAGCTTATTTCTGTGTTTGAGATAGAGGACTATAATATTAACATTGGACATCTACATAGAGGTCATAAAGGCAAACTCTGATTTTACAAGGAAAATTGAGGCCATGTGTTTGTGTGTGTGTGTGTTTTGTTTTGTTTTTAAGATTGATTTATTTCAGAGAGAGAGAGAGAGACAGCATGAGCAAGGCTAGGGGTTCGGGTGGCTGAGGGAGAGGGAAAGCAGACTCCCCACTGAGCATGGAGCCCAACACTGAGTTCTGTCTCCTGACTTGGAGATCATGACCTGAGCTGAAACCAAATCATACACCTAAGCGACTGAACCACCCAGGTGCCCCGAGGTTTTTAATAAACAAAATTTTCAAGATTGTTTAATTAGTAGAAGAATGAAAACTATAATCTACTCAGAGCTTAACATTGTTGAATATTAAGGGCTGTGGATTTTAAGGTCTTGGCATGTACCAGGCACTTCGATGCTGTTTTATAGTATTCTGTTTCATTTTCATAAGAAACTTGAGAGGTAAATGGTGTATTATCTGTTTTACTGAAAAGGAAGCTAAGATCAGGGAAGTTGAAGTAATGTGCCCAGTTTTTACATAGCTCATAAATTACAGGGACTTGGTATTGAACTCTGATCTGCCTGATTTTCCAAAGCCCATCATAATTGGTGCCTCTTTCATCTTTGATTTATGGAGAAAATGGAAAAATGAAAAAAAAACCCTTTTATAAAGTGCTACCATAACTGAAAGACATGAAACTTCTCATTCTGTACTTCATGGTGAATTTCTCCATAAATTATTTTGATTAAAAAAAGATTGCTTTTACTTTGCATGATCCTGTTTCTTTTAGGTATCTCGTCATGAACGTCGAATTTCTCAGATTCAGCAGTTGAACCAGATGCCTTTGTATCCAACTGAGAAAATCATATGGGATGAAAATATTGTCCCAACTGAGTACTATTCTGGGGAAGGTATGGCAGAGAAGTACGGAATACAACTGTATCAGAAAGTTTAGTTTAAAATTTATCATATGTAACTGAAAATACCTCTATGTGTTACATGCATTAGGATAATTTTCTGGTACTCTCAAGTTCAGTTTTAAAGGTGGAAACTATTCAGTATTTTGAATGCATAGTATTAAGGATTTTTGTTAAATTTAACCATGCCCTAATGTGTATGTGTGCATGCGCAAGCACGCTACACACACAACTCAGACGTGCACATGTATACGTGTATTGGCATGATATGTGTGTGTGAATACATATATCATCCTTTATAAAATATGACCATAACATAAAACTATGTTTTAAGGAGACCTAATAGTGGAGGAAGTATGGCTCTCAATATGTCACTGTAAAAGGCTTTGTTTTGTTTGGTAGTGTTTTATTTTTCAAAGCCTTTTTTAGAAGTTCTTTTGAATTTCTTGTTAAGCCAACTAATGACCACCAAAAATTGTCAGTACTTAATAATAAACCCTTAGTTTTAATTAAAAATAGTTATTCCCTGGTTTATTTATCTATTTCAACAGATTTGTTCCTAAATGCTTTTGTTCATCCTCTGAGGTTGAGAATTTGTCACAACTGAGTATAGACTGAAGTACATTCTGACATATTTTGAAGGCATATTTCAAAAAAAAAAATCAAGGAAATTTTTGAACAATGGCATCATTATGAGAAGTTTGGCTGTTTTAAAGATATCACCAGTGGTAATTTATTTAAAAGAAAAATAGATACTTCAGAGTCATATGCTGAAGCCATAACTTCAGTAAACCCAGTGCACCAAAGTTGTGCTAGATTTCAGGATAGGCAGGCTTCATAATTTTTTTTGTTCTTACAAAGATCATGCCTTGTTTTTTTACTTTTCTAATTTGTTCATGCTAATAGCATTTATGACCATGCATGCATGAATCTAACTCTTCGTCTAATCAGTTCCTAAAAGGGAAATACCACTTAATATTTTGTCTTATCAGTACAGAGCTTATGTGTCCTTAAACATGTATAGTCTTACATCTAGCTTTTGGTGCTATTCAGTGATGCTGCTCTGAGTTTAAAAATACATTTTGCTTAATATGTAAAGTATTGTTCTTCTTTCCCTCCTGTAATTAATGAAGGTTAAGGCAAGTATTTCGGAACAATATTCGTTGCCAAGTGGTTTAACTGTAATAAAGCTGTCTTCAGATATTTGGCTGTGTCTTGCCATTGTTCTTTAGTGACCATGATGACATCGTGTTTTAGGGGCTCAATAGTTGATGCTAATGAATAGGCAAGGATCAAAGCTAATACTAATGTTTATGCAGACTGTTTCTAGCTCCCAAGAAGAGAAAATAAGTGAAATTGGTACAGATATTTAAAGAAATATAGTTAAGAATTATAAAGAAAATCCTTGTAAAATTTTTTGCCCTAATTTTGAGCCTTTTAAAGAAAATAAACACAAATATAGAAATCCACACAACATAAACATAAGGCTTAACAAATTATTATGAGGGAAATAACCACCTTATTGGCTATCCCAGAAACCTCCCATAAGCTCTTTCCTAGTTACTGCTTCTCCCTCCATGTGAAAGTAACCATTTCCTGACTTCTATAGCAATCACTGTATATTTCTTCATAGCTTTATCACTGACTTGTGCATCTGTGTATGATAGTCAATCCTGTACATTTTTAAAATGTATTTTACTTCACAAGTGCCCTCTGTATCCCTTCCTTTTCTTTTGAAGAACCTGAGTTGTTTGATCTATATAGTTTTCCACAGTCTGTTTTTTTCTAATTGACTGCTCAGTGTACAGTTGAGTATGTCTTTCTGCTCTTTATTTTTCTTGCAGATTGGCAGCTGAATGCAGAGGCTTGGTCAGGCTGACGTTTTCTCTCTGGCAGGATTCTTGGTGGTGCTGTATTCTTTCATCAGAGGCACTGATTATCTGGTTGTTTTTGTCTGTGTGTGATATAAGTAGCCATTGCTGCTTAATGGCTAGATTTGTTAATTCAATGACAGTTGCAAAATGGTCACATTTTAATTCTTTTTTTTTTTTTTTAGTAAAATTATGGTGTTCAAAGAGACACTTTCCCTTAGCCTCTGGCCTGAAAGACACTGAGTTAGATTATAAGTCAGAATTTGCTAACATAAATGATGTGAAAATTTTTTTCACATTGATGTTTTTGCCCTTAGGTTCATTATTGCTTTGGTAAGAATGGATTCAGATGATGAAAATAATATGATTTTCCAGTAAAATGTGTTTATTTTGAGGTTCTTTTTTTTTTTTAATCTTTTTGATATTGCAGCTGAGTGCTTACTCACTTATTATCCAAGGGCAATAGCAGTTACTGAAGATACTAGAAAGAATATTGTTCATTAATATAGTCAGAGAAGGGAAATAACTCCAGTAATAGCATACAGCCAACACCTTATCCTTAAAGTCTAGCCAAAAGTTAGAGATTCAGAACACAATAGCACCCTTTGGAGATAGATTAATATGTTGTAATATACTAACTAATTAGCTTTCATGGTAAATTTGTCATGGGCTTAGTTTATGGTCATTATTTACTTCGAGCTTTGCCAAATATATATTAGGGGTAAAGGAAGAATTTTTAAACTACTCGAGACTATATTAATTTTAAGTATCTTCAGCTACTTTTGAGAAGCCTGTTTGTATATGAATCATCGATGCATGGTTATATGTATTAATGAGTTTTATCCTTCCTTCCCAACTCTTTTTTTTTTTTTTTAAGATTTTATTTATTTATTTGACAGACAGAAATCACAAGTAGGCAGAGAGGCAGGCAGAGAGAGAGAGGGAAGCAGGCTATCTGCCAAGCAGAGAACCCGATGTGGGGCTCGATCCCAGGACCCTGGGATCATGACCCGAGCCGAAAGCAGAGGCTTTAACCCACTGAGCCACCCAGGCGCCCCTTCCTTCCCAACTCTTAATAGATAGCATTTGTTAACATGATTTTTCAATTTCTGTGTGAAAATAAAAATAGAACCTTATCAAATAAGCTATATTTGAGACATCATTAAATTAAACTCTTAACCAAATTTGTAGTACATTTCTTTATACATAGTACGGTTGTCTAATTAAAAGAATAATTCAAATGTGGATGTTGTTTTCTTTTTCAGGTTGTCTTGCTCTTCCCAAGTTGAATTTGCAGTTTTTGACTCTTCATGATTACCTCTTAAGGAATTTTAATCTCTTCCGCTTAGAATCAACTTACGAAATTAGGCAAGACATTGAGGATAGTGTCAGCAGAATGAAGCCTTGGTAAGTAAATTGGTTCCATTTGTAATGAAGAGCTGCAAACAGTGACTGATACAACCTCTGTCAGAAACCTCATAAATGTATTTAGAAATAGTATGCCTGGCATGAAGACGCCCTCTAAAATATGAAATATTTACTCTTTGAGAAATTCTCTAATATGGATTAGAGTATATCAAAAGTGCTAAAATATAAAATATGTATCTGGGTACTTGGGGGTGGTGCTGAGGGACTGGGGATAAGGGAGAAGAGGTCTTCATTCTTGGAGGATTGTAGGGGGAGAAATAGAGAGGGGAGAGTATGTTGGACATTAGCAAAAGGGTAAAGAGGGAGTGAATGGGCTGACCAGCAGGCCTTTACTAGGACAGGACGGTTTAAGTCCTGGGAGCTTATGGTAAAGGGGTCTTCTACCCCAGCTGCTCTTGTGGCTATCACCAGTATCTCAGTTAGCCTCTCTAAGGAATCTGGCAAGAGATGAGGAATACTGCTGAGCTTCACATGGCATTGAATGTTGCAAAGTCTTGCCAGGTCCTCCATCCATAGATTACCTTGACTAAACCATCAGGATTTACTTTGGGAGCCAGTTGAGTAGGTCTTTTTGCTTGAGGAAGTCTTAAACTCAACTCCCCACTTGCTAGCTCATTTCTGGAATTCTGTTAGCTAAGAAAAAATTTTCATTCTGGTTATTATAGGCAGCTCTGTATTACGAGATTTGTGAAGGTCTGTTTTGCTTTTTAGACATGAAATAATGCCCTTCATTCACTATTTCATTCTACGTATGAAATTGATGAGAGTACGTTATATGTCATAAGTGACTGTGAATCTATAAAACAGATTTTTATTACATTCTGGTCATTATATGACCAGAATTAAAAAAAAAAAATGCTTAACAAGTTTCTGAATGTGAATGGCTTCAGGTATCTTCCAGGCTTCTCTCCTTACTAATTATAGAGAGCTACATGGACACTATGATTATGATCTATTTTTTTCACTTCCACATTTTATTTCATACACAGTTCTATTTTTTAATTAGTTATTATGTGAAAAGTTATTCTGGGTGAGACTATACAACACAACATAAAGTATTTTTGACTTAATAATCAGTTGAGTCAGTAGGCAGGGTAGCACTGTGAGGTTTGTATACTCGCTGGCTGATCATCCCTGCCCACAGCTTTGCTGGAATTATTGCCCATTGTTTGGACCCCGGGGGTGTGCTTGATCAGAAAGCTTTCTTTCAGTTTATGGTTACCTTGGGTTATACATGCTCGGATTCTAAACCTAATTTTGGCCATTTTGCAAACTAGGGATTTATGAACTAGCAGTTTATCAAATAGAATTCACTTATATTTTACTTAAATGCCAAATAAAGCAAAAATACTTAAGAGTTCTTATGGTCTATTAATAAAGGACATTTTTTTAACTTACATTATTTTCTGCTAAGGGAAAGAAAATGTCATTTTTCAGAATTAACTTGTGATAATAAATTTTTCTAGATTTTCATTCCTAATTGCCCTTCATTGAAGGCCTTTAAGAATGATGAGATCCAAAAAGAGGCCAAGCTTCTTTCTGTTTCTTGTGTGCTGATGGTGGAAAGTAGGGGCATAAATTTTACTCAGTGCTTTGTACTAACGATCACGTATGTATTCAGTCTGCTGAAACCACTGAGCGACATAAGGGAGAATGTACTTATGATGGGCAGAAATCTATCCTTTTTAATTATTCGTGTCATAGGTAGATTTTATAAGAGGAAAAAAGTGTTGGGGAGAATAGATTAGTGGTTGTCTGGGGGTAGTAACAGGATTGACTGTAGTCAAATGAGAGGGATCTTTTATACATAGGATGGAAATGTTCTCAAATTAGATTGGGTGATGGGTACAGAACTGTGCAAATTTACTTAACAGCATTGAATTGTGCATTTACAGTGAATGCATTTTATTGTATATAAGCTATACTGTAGTAAAATTGTAAAAAATGGAGGAGATAATAGTTATTACAAAAGGGCTTAGACACAAGGTAATACCTTTTAGAAATTCCCTGTATTAAGTCACTGGATGCAGAACTTTTATTTTTAATTAGTTTCACTCTTTGATGTTGTAGAGTTCTACAGTTTTTTCTTATAACACAAAGCCCTTACCTGTGATGTAGCTTTTCTTTATCTGTGTAAGCATGTCACTTTTGGCAGTACTTTCCAGTTTTGGAACGCTGCTGGAGTATTTATATTACACATTTCCCAGATACACTACTTAATGTAAAATCTAAAACACCAGTTAGACTAACATAAGAAGGAAGAGTGGGTATTTGAATGTTAGTGATTCTGGTTATTGTAACTAGCTTGATTATTTTTACCCCCAATCCATGGCAGTATCTCTTAAATGATTCAAATATTACCTTAAAGCAAGCATTTGCGTAGATATTATCGTTTGTTGGTTTGTTTTTAATTTTTAAAATTCTGCTTGTTCCAAAACAGCTTGTAGAAATACCTAAATATATAAAGTGTGAACAGTTGAGACTGTCTTGATGAAGAGAGAAAAAGGATTAAAATTATTACTCTATAATAATAATATAGATTATAATATAATAATAGATTACTCTATTATTATTACAGATTATTCTTTTTTTCTTTTAAAGGTTTTATTTATTTATTTGACAGACAGAGATCACAAGTAGGCAGAGAGGCAGGCAGAGAGAGAGGAGGAAGCAGGCTCCCCGCTGAGCAGAGAGCCCGACGCGGGGCTCGATCCCAGGACCATGGGATCATGACCTGAGCCGAAGGCAGAGGCTTTAACCTACTGAGCCACCCAGGCGCCCCATTACAGATTATTCTTGACAAAATGCCTCTGCTATTATGTATATAGAGTTATCTTTTTTTCTGTGTGTGTGGGATAAATACTCCTCTTTACTTCCCTTTCTTTTTTGGACCATATCTGCCTGTTCATAACTACTGAAGGTATTCCCTATATGTAGGGACTTAATCTTTTTTTTGAGTTTAGAAATAAGTTACTGATGTCAGGGCTTAGTAGTTAAATATGTGTTCCTCCTTACTAATTTTCCTTGACAAAAGTTGGGGAAAAGTCATTTTTTCTTGGAGTAATCACGTGCTTCTTTGCTTTTCAGGCAGTCTGAATATGGTGGTGTAGTGTTTGGTGGTTGGGCACGAATGGCCCAGCCTATTGTGGCTTTCACTGTAGTTGAGGTTGCCAAGCCAAACATAGGTGAAAACTGGCCAACCCGAGTTCGTGCAGATGTTACCATCAATCTGAATGTCAGAGATCACATCAAAGATGAATGGGAAGGTAATTTTCTATTTCAAAAAATAAAGTTACATTTTTGCCTTTTTAGTTAATAGACTTCCACTTAGAAAATTGGCAGAGTACTTTTATTAAACATTATTCTTCCAAACATTTATGAAATTTTATCTTTAAAAATTGTCTTTGTAATTATTAGTAGTAAAAATATCAAGGATCATACAAGAATAATTGTCTTAATACTTTAATAAAAAGCATAAAATAGTATGCATATCACAGGATTTTGAAAATTGCAGTTTGCAGAGCTGAGAGGAGAGCTCTTTAAATCCAAATTTAGTAAGATAGTATTTATGAATATGTAGGATCAATATAAAAAGAATCAAAATATTACTGTTCACTAAAGAAAGAGGGGGAAGCCACATATAACTTGTACACATGCAGAGCTAGTAAAGCAAATTAGTATTTTTAAGAGATAAAAGCTGCCAAAGTAAAGAGAATAGAGATGCATAAAGTTGCTGGAAAATAAAGATACAAAATCAAAATCAGACAAACTTAAAAGAAATTTTAAGGGGATCTGGTAAAACAACTCAGAAATAGATATAATAGTTTAACTATTTGCATCAAAGGGAGGAAGTCAGAATTAGTGATATTAAGTGTATTCAAGGATAAATAATAGATGTAGAGAATTTAGCTGAGTTATTTCCCCTATTCTTTTCTAGGCAAGATTTTAGGTACAGGAGTTCTGTGTCACAAGGAGTTTTGTTTAGAGGCAGATATGTTCAGAGTTACTAAGCCAAGTAGACTGAAAACACTGGTAACACCTGTGCCAGAAATGACACATGACCTAATTTTTAAGTGTCACTTTTATATTTTTCCTCCAGCTGTCTGTGAGAGCTCTTGCTTGCTGTCCTGTTGTGAGAAACAGTAGCTGGTAGATTTTATCTCTTTCCACTTTCTTAGCATGCCAGAAGGAAAGGCATAGTCCCTTAATGGATCAGTTTTCAGAAATTATTGCTCCCAGTATAGCTGTTTATAACCATAGGGACTATATGATATGTTTATCCAGTAATTCTAAAGGAATCCAGCACCAAAGCTGGCCACATGTTTGACATATGATCACTCTAGTGGGTATAGTTTGTGACAAATTGTTTTTGTATTCCTGTATCCTTCAAAAGAGTTGTAATCTAGTCTAGTGTATTACACATCTAGAATGCTATATATCTTCATTATTGCTAAACCTTAAGAAAGACATTATTTTGCTAAAGAAGGTTTTGTACTTACTACCTTTGGCGTTTAAGAAGGTACTAAAATAAATACTATTTTACACAGTTACCTAAGCTTTCCTTCATTACTTTGGAGACTTCTATCAGAAGAACATTAAACAGTCTTTTTTTTTTCCCTTTCATTCTTTTAAACATAGGCCTCTGATAGAATGAGAAATGTAATAGATAAATTTTGATGAGAAAGAGAGGGGACAGTAGGGTATTGTGGGACAAGTGATTCATAGTATGGGGCATGGTGGGAAGAAAAGTGTTTTCTAGGAGGCCAGAGCCAAAATTCAGGTCCTCTGTTAATCACAGATGGAGTAACTAAATAGAAAATGGAGGGGAAAAAATGAGAGGAAGTTTCTTTAGTAGTAATGAATATTGTCCTGTGGGAACAGTTTTGAAGAGTTTAAGCTAAATATATGAAACATTGTTCTTGTTTCTTCAAAAGGTATGAAGTTCAGGGCCTTATCTTCTCCATTACCCCATTTTAAAATTAAGAAAACATAATTAAGGACATAGAAATGCTGGATTCTGCTCCAGAGGCACAGTCAGGATAGAGTGGATACAAATGGTTGAAAGGAGAAAGGTAGTTGAACTCACCGTTACATAAGGACTTTTTTAATGTAGATCTGAGATGTCCCACAGTGAAATGATCTGTCTTAGTAGGGAATATTCAGTCATCCCTCGGTGATACCAAAAAGTGACACGGGTAGGAACTAAATTACTTCTCAGGGCCACCTCTTTGACTTGAAGACATAGATGTTATATAATGAGCTGTGCAGATCAGAAGTCCTAAAGGCAGTACAACTCAGATAGTAGAACAGTTCACCTTAGTTCTCATTGCTTCTTCTGCTTCTGATTTGTTGGGAAATAATAAAGTCGTTATTGTTAGAGCAATTACTACTAGCACACTTAAACCCCACTCCATATTAAGTCAGAATGGTCCCAGTACTATTAGCCACACACCGACATTGCTGATTTGATTTAGTTGTATATTTTATTACCAAGGTTATAAGTTTGCATTTATGTCATACAGTGGCTAACAAAACGAATCAGGAAAGAAATGAAGGTTAAGTGGTATGACATTACATGGATATGTGATGTAAATTTATGTCCCTTGTCTTCCCATGTCTCTACTTTTAATAGAGCTGGGGATCTAGTTGAGTCCAGCATTTGGTCTAATGACTGAAGCTACGGACTTTGGCACAAGTTTCCTATTTCTTGTCATTTACTTATAAAAATTTTTATTTGCCAAATGAAACTGTATATATCCAACCATGTTCTGAATTTGATATCTATAAACAGTGCTTTTGTGCCTTGATGAATTATTCTTGCGTTGACCTCTTTCAGGGAATGCAGTTAGACTGTTGTTGGAATGACAGTGATGAATAGTTTAAACTGATGTTAGAAACCTGCTAAGTATAATATAGCTGGATTATATGCCAACCATATTTTCAGTTACTTATTAAGAATGCTAAAACTAAGAATGATGATGAACATCCAATTTTGGAGCTCTAACATGACTTGAGGGCTTACTCAGTAATGTATTCGTGGTATAAAAGTTTCTAATTTTAACACAAAGAAATTTTCATTTTAAGTATTCCTTTCAAACATTGAATTTAAAGATTATAGGAAAACCTGTAATTATATTACAATGCAAATGTAATCATTGATCACCTTTGGTACTTCACATGTTTCTTAAATCTCCTAAGAGGATGACAGTTTGCCAACAAAAGACTAAAAACAATAACATTCTGATAAGTAAAAATATCTTTATGTTCTACCAGGTCTTCGTAAGCATGATGTATGCTTTTTAATCACTGTACGGCCCACAAAACCTTATGGTACTAAGTTTGACCGGAGAAGACCTTTTATTGAGCAGATTGGCCTGGTTTATGTCAGAGGCTGTGAAATCCAGGGCATGCTGGATGATAAAGGACGCGTCATTGAAGACGGTATGGCAATCTGTAATTTTGAAAGAGTATGTGTACATAATGATAAGTTTTTGTGCCTTTTTTATTTTTGCATCTTAAGTAATATTTTTTAGTTATTTTACATACCAAATCAGCACAAAGGATTATATATAAAATATGTGTAAGGTACCTACCACCCACTTCTAGAAATAAATAATATGGTTTCTAAACTTTTTATTAGATATTGGAAAGGATAGGATCTTTTTAAATTACCTTTATTTAAAATTTTCCTTTTATAATACTTTACAATATTGCCTTTTTAAAACCTCCAAACACCTCTTATGACATATTTGCCTAATTTTTCCTTCTTAAGTTTTATTGATTTGATTCGTTATAGCAGTGGCTCTCAGTTGGAAATAGCACTACCCTGTATTTTGAAATTAATTTTGGTATTTATCTTGTCATGTGCTGGGGGTAGGAGTAGGGGATGGTGAATTTTATGGGGGGTGAAATTTGTTGGATGGGTCTAGGGATGCTAAACATCTAAACAGAGCTGCCTTGGGGCACCTGGGTGGCTCAGTCGGTTAAGTGTCCGATTCTTGTTTACAGCTCAAGTCATGATCTCAGGGTGGTAAGATTGAGCCCCACCTTGGGCTTTGTGCCAAGCCTGGAGCCTACTTAAGATTCTTTCTCTCCCTTTCTCTCTGCCCTTCTCCTATCACCTGCTCACACATGGCACATGCCCCTACTCTCTCTCTCTCCAAAAAAAAAAAAAAAAAAAAAAAAAGATTTAAACAGAGCTGCCTTGTAGAAAGAATTGTCATACCTAACATGCAAACATTATCCCATTTAGAAGTACTGCCTTAGTGATTTGTCAGCTCTTTGATTTCTCAGTCTTATCATTGGCTTTTCCTTGAAATTCTTTATCTTGTTTGACTTCCCTGTTATACTTAACTGTTAAATTATAACTGCATCTATTTCCAGAGGTTATTCCAATTTGCTTACTAAACTTCTCTCAGAACTTGAATTGATTTCTACCTGTGATTTTAAGATTGCACCATTGTAAAAGTGCTGGTAATTAAGCTGACCTCATCACTAGAATAAAAGAAAATAGGAAAGGTGGAATAACCATAAGGTCACATATTGGGACTAGAGTTAGAGGACTAAGACAAAAGTAAGGAGACGAGGCAAAGGGGCAAGAAAAAGCCTCTGAGCTTTTAGCTCAGTATATGAAATCATTAGTATATGAAATTTCCTTTCACACTGGTGATACTAGAAATGGAATGTGAAAGGACAAAAAGAGTGATCAGTCGAGTGCTTACTATAGGTAAGGCAGTAATGGAAGCTATGAGTAACTGACAAAAAGTAAAGTTGTTTGACTTTTAGGGCTCTTATTTTGGTTGAGAACATATACAGAAAATTGCAGTCTATGGCCTTGCATCATAAACATCACATCACAAACATTTTTCTGGGAAAGAAATAGTAAGAATTTAGGGAAAAGAGAAAATATTTACAGCCTCTAGGCATTTGAAAAGGATGAGTGGAAAACATTTTAGTCAGGAGAAGGACTGGGGTTCAGTGTGAACAGTTTACTCATCATTTCTGAAAAAGGAATACTGCTAACTTACTTTGAAAAGTCTGTATTTCATTTGAAAAGTCTGTATTTCACTTACCAAACTTTTTCAAAATGTCTAGGACCTGAGCCAAGACCCAATCTTAGAGGAGAGTCGAGGACATTTAGAGTGTTCTTGGATCCAAACCAGTATCAACAAGATATGACTAATACTATACAAAATGGAGCAGAAGATGTGTATGAAACTTTTAATATCATAATGAGGAGAAAACCAAAAGAAAATAACTTTAAGGTAATTTTTAGGCTATGTAACTAAAAGTACTCTGTCCAGTTTGAGTAACTTCTAAAACATAAATACATAAATACTAGATAAAAGAATGTTTTGTTAAGGAAATGATCGCTGCTTTTATTCTCATTCTAAACAATTCTCTTATATTCTTTTTTTTTTATTTTTTATTATTTTTTTTTATTTATTTGTCAGAGAGAGAGAGGAGCGAGAGTGAGCACAAGTAGACAGAGTGGCAGGCAGAGGCAGAGGGAGAAGCAGGCTCCCTGCCGAGCAAGGAGCCCGATGTGGGACTCGATCCCAGGACGCTGGGATCATGACCTGAGCCGAAGGCAGCTGCTTAACCAACTGAGCCACCCAGGCGTCCCAATTCTCTTATATTCTTAACATGTAGACTAAATATAAAAACTTAAGAAAATTTATTTACTTAATCTGTTTTGTCTTTTGATAAGTTTAGAAACTCAGCAATATAAATTAATCCACGTCAGCCTCCTTCCTTGCATTTTGCATATTAGATGCTCAGGATAGCCAGGATAAGGTAAAGAAAACTGCTTGTTTATTTGTTTAGTGGGAGTTCTTTTTTAAATCAAAAGTAAGTGTACTTCCAAATCACTTTATGAACACAGATGTGAGAGCCGTGGTTTTGAATCACTTTATTATATAATGTGTTTTACTCCTTAGCAGGAAAAGGGAGGTTTAGGGGCTAGAGAATTTCACTTTTATAACTTAATGGAGATAAGGAGTTTTGATAAAATGTATTTTTTAATTATTTGAAACTACTACATTATAAAATGTAAACATTGAATGGTTTTAGCATTTGGTAACACTACCTTCTGTATAAGTACTTTTCTTTTTTCTCTTCCCCCCAAACATAGTGCTTCTTATGCGTTATCAGTTTATTGCCTTTTTTTTTTCCCTGTTCTTGTAATTAAAAGAAGACGACTTCACATACAAAAGCATTTATTCCCCATTTTGCCCTATTATTGAAGACAGGACAGCAGAAGTACTCTTATTTCTTTTTGTCTCACAGTCTACATCCAGTCCATCAGTCAGTCTGGTTAGCTCACTACCTCCACTTATAGCACGTCCAAGACACCTTCATCTCACATCCCTGCTTCCATTCTCCATGGCTCCTCTCTTTCTGCTATTCTCCACATAACTACTGAATATAAATTATGCCTTGGTACCCTGTTCAACACTCTAATGGTTTCCTATCATAGTAGAAAATTATTACCATAATCCAAGAGGCTCCTTCATTATCTGTCCTCTGGCCACCTCTTCAACCTCATTTTCTGACACCTTTCCCTGATGCATTCGATGGCAGATGTGCTGACCTTCCTGCTGTTCTTTAAGAATCCAAGCCTTGGTCCATGGTGTTCCCTCTACCAATACAGTCTTCCTCCCAGGTATTTGCCTGGATCGCTCCCTCACTGCACGTAGGCAATTCTACTTAGATGTTAACTCCCAAGAGAAGTTTTTTTCTGGAAACCTTACCTAAAGTAGTATTTTCTCTTCTTCTCATTCTTAATCCAATTGTCTTTATTTCTCCTTACAGTCTTTATTATACTTGATGACTTGATTTGTTTTTGATCTGACTTCACCATTAGAATGCAGGTCTGTGAGGGCAAGGTCTCATTCGTTTGCCTCTGTTTTGTTTCTCAGTAATGACTGAATTTCAGTCACTTTACTAAAAATGAAAAAAAAGTTCCTTATGTATTCGTTTGACCATTTTATTTAATGCCCACTGTGTGTCTGGCATTGTACTAAGTGGTATGGAGCCAGTAAAGTTGAGTAAGACACAGCTTATGTTTTTAGGGAGTTTAGACTACCAATAAAGGAAGTTAAAAATATAAACAAATAACTACCATGAAATGTTAGAAGGTGCCAGAAATCATAAGAAGGATGCAGGTAAAAGTGTCACAGAAGGGACGCCTGGCTGGCACAGTTGGAAGAGCATGTGAGTCTTGATCCTCAGGGTCATGAGTTCAAGCCCCACACTGGATGTAGAGATTACTAAAAAAATAAACTTTTAAAAACAACAACAACAACAAAGTGTCAGGGGAGGTCAAAGAGGCATTCAGATTCCAATCCAAGAAACAGGGGCAGTGATTAACTCTCCTATGTTTGGGAAAGGACAGATGCTCTTTTGGTGTCTTCAGTGTTTTGTTATCTACCTGGGCAGCATTCCTTACTTCCTTCTCTTTTTCTCAATTGATACAGCCTGTTCTGAACGGGATGTTTTATTTCTTGCCTAAATAGTTGCACTAAATCACTTCTTCTGCCCTAGCCCTGTTCTCCTGGTCAGTCACCTGTTTTTCATATGCCTCCACTGATCATTTCATTCAGTTTCTCAAAACATTTCTGTGACTTTCCATTAATGATTAAATAAACCAAGGTTCCTTCAGAGATCCTTTTGTTTGAGCAAAATTGAAATACCACTTTTCTCCATGAAACCTTTCCTAAGGTCAGAAGTCTTCCCTGCATGTGTCTGTCTTGGAACTGTGTTCCCATTGTATTTTATAATATGCTGTGTTACTGACCACACTCTGCTGCTTTGTGTCATTGCTTAAGGACATATTTCCTCTCCCTGCTAAAATTTTAATTTTCTTAGAGAGTAGAGCTCTTGTCTTATCTATCCATCATTATGTAAACATACTCATTGATGTGTCCATCCAGTGATTTACCCATCTCATAGTAAAACTTCCTAGATCCCTGCTCTCATGGAAATGATATTCTAGTGGGGATTAGACAAATGATAAACAGGTAACTTAGTACATGAATAAGAGAATTTCAGGTAGTGATTAGTGCAAAAAAAAAATAAAATAACGTGATGTGATAGGAGTGTGAATAACACACACTGTCCTGTTACTTTGTTGTCCTGTTGTAGTATATAGCATTTGTGACATAAAAATGGCTGGGTTTGTTATTTTAGTCTTTGTAGTTAATAGCCTAGCCTTCTGATTTCCATATAGGAGATAGAGCACTTTGTCTAGAAGTAATTATTAGAAAGTCTGAAAGTTTGCCTTGACTTTTGGTAATTTTGATAATGTATAGGTTAACAATTACAATGACTTTTTATTGTAGAATGTTTCATTCTGAAATTTATTTGACATTTCACTTTTATCTTTTTGTCTACTTTATTTTTTATTTCTAACTTTATTTCTTCTAACAGTGTTAATTTTAATATTTTTAAGTTATGAGATGTTTCACAACTGAGGCATATATTAATATGTTTCTGGTTGTGTGTCATCTTAGCATGGAGGAACTGTGGAATAAAAGAGTTCTCCTCTTTTATTATCTGCCCAGGAATTTCTAAGAGGAAACGTACTCTTTAAGCGTTTGTTCTATAATATTTTCTTATTGTTACGTAGTCCTGATCAGGTTTTCTTTCTGCCCAACGGGAGTCAAGTGATGAACTCATTTATGACATTCTGTCTAAATGAACTCCTAACGGATAAACTGTCCTTGCTAAGTTTGGTCTTTTGTTTAACTCAGTGTATGGTATCAGCTGAAAATATAGCTGTTGATTCAGTCTAGCCAAGCACCTGTCAGCAGAAAATAGCTTCTTGCCCTGAAACACTCGGGAATTCTGGATTAGTGCAGCCAGCTCTGCATTCCACTGAAGTGCAAATGTTTGAGATGGCTTCTTGACACAACCCTTTTCTGTCCTTTCCCTGACAGGCTGTGCTGGAGACCATTCGGAACCTGATGAATACTGATTGTGTGGTACCTGACTGGCTGCATGACATCATTTTGGGTTATGGGGATCCAAGTAGTGCACATTATTCAAAAATGCCCAATCAGATTGCCACTCTTGATTTCAACGATACGTTTCTCTCCATCGAACATTTAAAAACCAGCTTTCCTGGTCATAATGTTAAAGTAACTGTGGATGACCCAGCTCTACAGATACCCCCTTTCAGGTAAAGTCAGAAGTGGATACACTCCTTTCAAACTTTCTGTAGCCAGTGTGAGATAGGCCATGGGACTCTAGCTAAAATTTTGAATATCTTGACTGTGTTTGGGCAGTCTTTACCTTCACCATATAATGACTGGGATAAATTTACTTTATTTGACTCTATTTCTTAGTATAGAAAACAATTTTAAGACTGTAATAAAAGTAGCCTCACGTCTGATAAGGGATCAGTAAATGCTTGTTGTCTGAAGAGCATTATATAAACATATTTATAGCATTTGACTAAAGAAATATGTCTGTCTATTATGTATAATCTGGTATATTTCCTAATTAATAGACATAGTCCTGGGATGTTGAATTTTCTTTTGTTTTGATTTTAGAAAAATTCTATTTTTCTCATAAGTTTCCTTGCTTTCACAAAACTTAAATATTCACAATATAGTTATATTTCATGTTAAAGAAGCTTTGGTTTTAATTTTGAGTAGAAATGGAACAAAGCACCTGAAGCAGCAATTCATCACTCTTCCCTGAATACTATTACATGGAAGAAGTGTACATAGAGAATTTTTTTTTTGTTTTGGTTTAATTTTAATGTATTCGTTGACTCCCCCAGGTAGTGGGGGGCATTACTTCCTGAGGTGTCCCTGACCCCAGGTTAAGAACTTCTGCCTTAAGGCGCCTGAGTAACTCAGTCAGCTAAGTGACTGCCTTCGGTTCAGTTCACGATCTCCAGGTTCCAGGATCAGCCTTTGTTGGGCTCCCTGCTCAGTGGGAAGTCTGCTTCTCGCTCTCCCTCTGCCCCTCCTCCTGCCGCCTGCTTGTGCTCTCTCAAATAAATAAAATCTTAAAAAAAAAAACAAAACTTCTGCCTTAAAGGCTTGACATTTTAAGGGTGTCATAATGGGGATTCAGCCTGTCTCTCCAGCCTTGTGTTCTCTACTGTATCCATTCTAGCAGAACTGGCCACTTGTACTTGAACCTATAGTCTTACGTATTCCCGGAATATCTTCCCTTCCATGTTTGTATGTCTAAGTTCTTGGAAACGCATCTTTTTTTTTTTTTTTAAGATTTTATTTATTTATTTGACAGACAGAGATCACAGGTAGGCAGAGAGGCCCGCAGAGAGAGAGGAAGGGAAGCAGGCTCCCTGCTGAGCAGAGAGCCCAATGCGGGGTTCAATCCCAGGACCCTGGGATCATGACCTGAACCCAAGGCAGAGGCTTTAACCCACTGAGCCACCCAGGCACCCTGGAAACTCATCTTTGATACCATCTCTCCCAAGAAGCCTTTTCTGATTTAAGGAGGGACAATGGGTAAAGCACTTTACAGTGCATGGATATAAGCATAAAAATGTTCCTTCTTGATTCTCCCTTAATCAGTTGACTTTTTCTAATCTGAACACCATTAACACATATTTTAATGCTTTTAAGTCTGCTCTTTTCGGAATATATGTACAGATAGTGAGTTCCTTTAAGCCATAAATGTTTTCTTTCTGATCTGATTACACTCCATACGAAGTCATGCACAAGGTAGGTGGTTGGTAAATGTTGTTAATGGTAAAAATGAACAAAGATCTTGATTTTGTAGGATAACTTTTCCAGTAAGGAGTGGAAAAGGGAAGAAAAGGAAAGATGCAGATGGTGAAGATGAAGATAATGAAGAGGCAAAAACCTTGATTGTTGAACCTCATGTCATTCCTAATAGGGGTCCTTATCCTTACAACCAACCCAAACGGTAATTTTACTGTCTATTAATTGTAATCATGAATAGTAGTTTGTTATTTTGGATTAATAATAGTTTAAATTTTACTATGCCTTTAGAAAGCCCAGGAAACTTCTGTTTCTGGACACTCTTTCCATGTATTCTGTCAGACAGCTGAATAGCTCAGGCATTTTTGGCCATTCTGTAGTTATATTTCCAAAAGGAACACTTTTGGATACTATGAGAAATAAATATTAAAGGGCTATCTTAATTTGAGCACAGCATTCTTACTTCATGACAATGTGTTACACGTAGCAGCTACCCTCATGCATCAGTGGCATGGCTAAAAAAACGGCATTATATTTGGTATTAGATTGGGAACTGGAACTTTGACATTCCAAGTGAAATACAGGAGGAGCTCAGTGTGTTGAAAAATAACCATAGTCTTTTTTTTTCATAACATTCATTTGGTTTTAGCTGGTCAGTAGAGGTTGTAGGTGAAGGAAATCATTCAGAAGAGATTGGTTCAGCCATGTAAGATGTAAAAGTACTGGAGATTTGCTATCCAACATTGTTCTTATAGTTAGCAGTACTGTACTATGCAGTTAAAATTTGTTAAGAGGGTCAGTCTTGTCGATTTTGGTTTTTTGTTTTACCACATACACTCAAATGCACACCCACACATACTCACCCACCCAAAGGGCTGGGGTGGGGGCAAGAAAAGATTGGGAAAACAGGGGCATATACAGAGGAGGCATTTAGACCTCCGATCATTGTCGTCTAAGGTTTTACCAAATGTTGTTCATCTGTGTTTTAACCAACTTTTTATTTACTCTTGTTTGCAGTAATACAATTCAGTTTACTCACACACAGATAGAGGCTATCCGTGCTGGAATGCAGCCTGGGCTAACTATGGTAAGAGAGTTATTTTTACACGTTTTTACATGGATTCAGACAGGAGGTAGGCCTCAAATATTTAGAGTATATTTGAAACACAAAAACCCAACTGAATGTAAGCATTTGTAAGTCATTGTGGCATTGTTTGCTTATGGAGATTTTGCTTACTACTCATTTCAGTATTCATAAATAAAGTTTTATTGGAACATAGCTATGCCTGTTTGGTTATGAATTGCCCCTGCCCAGTTTTATGCTGTAACAGCAGAGTTAAAGTACTTGTAGCAGAAATTATGTGGCCTGCAAAGCCCGAAATGTTTACTTGCTGGCCTTTTACAGATAAAGCCTACTGACTACTGATTTAAAAGTGTGTTTCATTTCCAAGTATTTAGATACTTTCCTGTTATTCTTCCATTTAGTAATTTCTGGTCTAAGTCCCTTATGGACAGAGAAAATACTTTCTGTGATTTCAATTTTTAATTTTTTTAATTTGCTCAAGTTTGTTTTGTGGTCCAGGATATGATCTGTCTTGGTGAATATTTCAGTACACATAAAAAGAGTGTTTATTCTATTGTTTTGGGGTGGAGTATCCTATATATGTCAGATTTATTTGGTTCAATATTTCTTTGTCCTTGCTGATATCCCACTGCTATTTCTGTGGATTACTGAAAAGGAGTATTAAAGTCTCCAACTACAGTTACGTATTTATCTGTTTCTTCTTTGATTTCATTCAGTGTTTGCTTCATGTTTTTTAAAGATTTATGGATAGATACACACATTCAGGGTTGTTACATCTTCTTGGTGAATTAATGCATTTATTATTATGTAATGTCTTTCTTGGTAATTTTTTTTGTTCTGAAACATACTTTAATATTAATATAGCCACTACGGTTTTCTTTTGAGTAGTGTTTGCATGGTATGTCTTTCCCCATTATTTTATTTCTAAACTACCTATTAATGTTTGAAGTGAACTTCTTGTAAACAGCATATAGTTGGGGTATGTTATCTTCTTCATTCTGACAATCTCTGTCTTTTAATTGATATGTTTAGACCATTTACATTAAATGCAATTAATATGTTTAGATTTATTAATTTTTCAGTCTACTTAGAATCACTATTTTGTCTCTTAAGTTGAGTAAAGGATCCTACCTCCATGTAGGTCCCTTTCCCTTTTATGTTGTACTTGTTATGGATATTATATCTACATACATTAGAAATACTGTCAGACAATGTTAGAAAGTCAGACTTTTTTTTAATTAATGAATTTATTTATTTGAGAGGGAGAGCATGCATGTGCATGCAAACAGGGGGAGTGGCAGAGGGAGAGGGAGAAAGAACCTCAAGCAGACTCTGTGCTGTGTGCAGAGCCTGACACAGGGCTCCATCTCAGAATCCTGTGATCATATCGTGAGCCAAAATCAAGAGTTGGACGCTCAGCTGACTGAGCCATCCAGATTCCCCAGAAAGTCATACATTTAAAGAACTCTAGAGGAGAAAAATCTATTATAAATTGACCATTTATCTTTCATTCCTGGATTTTCAGTTTGCTCTGATATCACTTCCTTTCTGTCTGAAGAACTCTTAACCACTTTTAAGAGTAGGTCTGTTAGCAATGAATTATGTTTGTTTTTCTTCTTGTGAGAATGTCTCTAAATCATCTTCATTCTGTAAAGACACTTTCACTGGACATAGAATTCTATGGAGTGCTTTCCTTTCAGAACTTTTAAAATGTTACTCCACTTCCTTCTGGCTTCTATGGTTTCTGAGTGAAACCCACAGTCATTAGAAACGTCCTTTTCCTGTATGTAATGTTTCTTTTTTTTCTGGTTGCTATTAAGAATTTTTCTTTAGTTTTCACGTATTTAATTAAAATGTGTCTGGGCTTGGATTTCTTTTTTTTTTTTTTAAGATTTTATTTATTTATTTGACAGATAGAGATTACAAGTAGGCAGAGAGGCAGGCAGAGAGACAGGGAAGCAGGCTCCCTGCTGAGCAGAAAGCCTGCCCAATGCGTTAGATCCCAGGACCCTGAGATAATGACCTGAGCTGAAGGCAGAGGCTTAACCCATTGAGCCACCCAGGTGCCCCTGGGCTTGGATTTCTTTGGGATTATTCTGTTTGGAGTTTGCTGAGCTTCCTGAGTCTATAGATTTAAGTCTTCTGCCAGATTTTAGAAGTTTTCAGCCATCATTTCTTCATATATTTTTTTCTATACCATAAAATTTTCCTTTTGTTCTAAGACTTCAGTAGCATAAATGTTGGACCTTTTAGTATTGTCCCATAGATTCCTAAGGCTCTGTTTATTCATTTGTTTTCAGTCTTTTCTCTCTGCTTATTTTTCTGTTGCTCTATCTTGAGCTTCACTCTCTTGTCAATTCTGTCATTGAACTTATCCAGCAATTTTTTAAATTTATTTCTCGGTTTTAGAATGTCCATTTTCTAACAATGTGATAACTTAGGAGTTTGATATGTATTCATCTCCTGTTTAGGTTGTGGGTCCACCAGGTACTGGAAAAACAGATGTTGCAGTCCAGATCATATCCAACATCTACCATAATTTCCCAGAGCAGAGGACTCTGATTGTTACTCATTCTAATCAGGTGAGAGTGTGTATGTGTGTGAGTGCATGCATGTGCACACACATATATAGGGTGGATGGTAGGCAAGATAAAAGACGGAGGAATGAATGAAAGCACAATGGAGATTTCTGCTTGTGTGATAACCTGGTCATAGGTACAACAGAATACTGAAAGACTGATGAGTATAGTGTTTGCTGTTAAGTTACTCTTGGATTGTTACTGGTCATAACCAGACTATATTAGGAAAATAAAAAAACAATCTTATTTCTAATGGAGAGGGTCAAAATGTGGGAAAGCTAAGAAGAATTCTTGGATGTATGGTCAGGTATTTAGATTAAATTAAATTGCTCCCTACCGTCTCCCATGCTATGCTGAAGCTTTGAGATTGAAAGCATTAACCATTACTGGTAACATTTTTTTTTTTTTAAGATTTTATTTATTTGACAGAGATCACAAGTTGGCAGAGAGGCAGGCAGAGAGAGAGAGGGGGAAGCAGGCCCCACTGAGCAGAGAGCCCAATGCGGGGCTCGATCCCAGGACCCCGAGACCATGACCTGAGACGAAGGCAGAGGCTTTAACCCACTGAGCCACCCAGGTGCCCCTACTGGTAACATTTTTTATCCTTTAGTAGGATGAATATTACCAAAAGACTAAGGCTCAAATGTATTAACATTGGATTAAGTTATATATCCTTATGAGGTCTACATATGAATATGTGTTACATGGAAGGACTACTTTATGCTGTAGATTCAATACGTAAGTCATTTATAAACCACTAAAGCAATAAAGACAAACTTTTCTCAAATAATGTCTGAAAAATAATCTTTATATCTATGTGTGTGCTATGGTAGTTCTTCTAAAGCTGTTACTATCAGAAATGAGTAGGACAATTAACATTCACTAGCTCTTTTGTAAAATGTGACAGGCAGCTCTCAGAACATCATGAAACTTGCAGCATAGTCTAACCTCCAAAGGTACTTATGTTCTGTAAGTGGTGATTTCAGTTGGCCACTTCCGTAAGAGTTGATCTGGTTTTTGTTTTGTTTTGTTTTGTTTTTTGACAGATCTGGGTTTTTAGAATGCAAAATGTCACTTACTCTATTATTTATCAACTTTTAGTATACCGGTTTTTAAGATTAATGCTATCCAGCTCATTCATATCCAGTTCATTCACTTGTTTTTATATCTTCAAAGTTTTTAAGTAATGGTGTGTTATTCTACAATAATAACAATATTATACTAAATTGTATATAATTATATACGATTGTACAATAATATTGTATACAGTAATACAATATTATAATAAAATTGTGCCAGGGGGAAAAGGTTGACCTAGGCTTTATCTTAATTAAAGAAACAAATTATGTAGAGGCCATTTTCCTTCTACTTAGTAAAATTTAATCTGTAGTAATCTTACCTATTTCCAGATTCTTAAAATGAATAAAGAGTAATTCATCTGTTGTTGTTTTAACATAGTATTTTTAGTTAGTTTTGTCATAACTTGATAATGACTTTCTGTAGAATCTTCTACTTATGATTGACTTGTATAGTATAATTACAGAGAAGGTTGTTTTACCAATATAACCGAAGACTTCATTGTTTGCTAATGAATGACCCTTGATAATCATATCATCCTCAGTGACATCTATTAAATTGTTGATTTGTGGCTTTTTACAGTTGTTTCCTTTGTCAGGTCTTCATTTGCATACTTAACTGCAAACAGTTCTTCAGTATTACTTTAATTCATAATGAAGTCTTGCAGTTTTTTCTGAGAGTGCAATATCGGAGTATTTTTTGTTCTCTAAATCTCTGTGGTTCCTGAGTTTGGATAATGAATAATGCCATGTGGTCTGATCCATTGGATCCCAGGTTTTAAATGGAGAACATCAAGAGTTTCGATACTGGGGAACTTTTTTCTGAAAATTTATATTAATTTCTTCAGTATCTGAGCTCTGACTGCTAGAATTTTGACAGCAAAGGATATCTGTTTTTATATTATATGGCTGGATATTTATAAGACTGGATGTTGACTTCATGGGCAGGTTTAGATTGATAGTAGTTAAGACAGATGTTTGGCTGACTTTTAAATGATATCTTTAAAATTAACATTATCTTTCTATACTATGGAACTTTTGCCTTTCTACAACACATTGTAACTGCAGATGTTCAAGTAATTAATAATAGGATTTAAGGGAACCCTAAATACGAGCATTTCATAGGTAGAAAGGAGTGACTTCTAGGTGGCTTCCATCAGAATAGTTTGCAATAAATGAGTGCTCTACTCATTGTTGTATAGAAAACTTTAGACCTTTGGCCTAAGATTTGAATGAAGCTCTTTCTTTCTACTCTGTGGTCTTTATATATTGTACCTCCTCTTGATATATCGTACCTACACACTCACTACCTGAGAGTCCTCCAGCCACAAAAATGTTTCAGTTTTCTGCAACCCATGGATATTCTATTGAGTGAAATCTTGGTGTGGTTATTAATTATTTTAGTAACTGTTACTATTTGGGGAAGACAGAAACTGATCCGAAGCCTGCCTTTTTTTTTTTTTTTCATAAATTAGAAGCAAAGATTTAATGATTAGATGGTTTTTATGGTTTTCAGTTAATTAGTTGACCAAAGTATATGTGGGCAACAATATCAGAAATCAAGAAAAATACTGTTTCATTTAGATTATAAATGACCTAACATAAGACTTGTTTCTGTGTTTTGAAGTTGATTCTTTTCTGACTGGGCAATGTTCATTCTTTTCTGTCCTCCTAAATTTTGGTTTTTCTTACTGTTGAAGCTGCTGCTGGTTCATTAGAATTCACCATCATCCTTTTTGTTTTATTCTCCAGGCCCTGAACCAGTTGTTTGAGAAGATCATGGCTTTGGACATTGATGAGCGCCACCTCCTGCGTCTCGGTCATGGGGAAGAAGAGCTGGAGACAGAGAAGGATTTCAGCAGGTAAGCAAATGAGGATGAGTTTTGAAATGATATACAAAACAATTTTTAACCTTCTCCTCTTTCTCTTTATTAAAGAAACACCAAGAGACAAGAGTCATGAATAATACAACTTGATTCTGAAAGGTTCTAGCATAAGCTATTTGTAGTTGACCTAAAAGTCTGGCCATGATCTCCCTCAACTCCAGTTCTTTGTGTTTATGCCATTTTTTACTAAAGAATACAGTTACTTCAGTAAAGAGCGTTATTTTTCATCTTTTAAAATTTGGATATTGCCGATTGTTCTCTATTTATTGAGATAATTTTTAAGGTTGCCAACTCAAACTGTATGAGTTTACCTGATCCTTTCCATATTTCATCCAGACATTTAATTTTAATTTAATTTTAGGTATCAATTAAAAAATTTAATGAAACACAGTTGAAGATTAATGACAGTATAAGCTTTGGGGTTGTAAGTCTTATTACAGGTACTTAATTGCCATTTAGCTGGACTTTATGTTTAGCATTACATGAAATAAAGTGACTAGAATTTTACAAATCAGATTTCTTCTGCTGTTAGTATTTTAGGTGTTCTCTTCAAACTTTCTTTATAATATTTCACTTGTTTATATTTAAATCCATTTTGAAAGCATGATTTCAGTTAATAATCATAACAAACAGCTGCACATATTTAATACAGCCTTTGGCTATTAAACTTGACCTTTGACTAAATTGATCTTAGACATCAAAAGAGCTAAAGGAGTGTTAAATTATTATGTTGCATCTATTTTGAGTTCCTGTATCACAGAGCTCACCAAACATTTGTTAGCTTCTAAAAAATCACAGGGCAAGAGCAACACACATTAAGTTATTTGGGGCTCTAGATTCTTAATTTGGGGTTAGCCAGAGATAGTTCTCTGAATTCTTGCCGTGTATATTTCTTCATATTCCACTTACAAAAGTGAGCTATACTCTAAAATTTAATAATCCAGCATTTAGTGAACAGAAAGTTGCTGGTGAAATGCTAAAACTGTAATTATAATTACACTGCAGTAGAATTTATAGTTTTTTTTCAAAAATATAGTAGAACAGAAGTAGAACTGTAAAAAGAATTCAGGTAATACCAAGATTCTGAAGAAAAAAATACCTTTTGCTTTCTGATTTATAAGCCAAGCCCCAGGTCTTATTAGTAGGTATGAGCTCGTTCAGTTGGATATATTCTTTAATTTCTCTCCTTTTATTGTAATTAAAAAGAAAAATAATAATAAAAAAGAAAGAAAAATAGTATTATTTCATAATGAAAGTAGTATCATTTTCCCTAAAGAAAATTTTTTAAACTTTGTGAGATAGTAGAAAGGGAATCCATAATTCTACTACTGTAAGACAACTTTTGTTAGTCTTCTTCTTAATAATCATCTGTAAACATACTATTATTTATAATTGTATACATTACTTCTTTAAATTAATAATTTTTTTAGTGTAACTTTATAGATTTATGGAATAATGGAATTAATAGTACACAGTTCCATTGCATATTGCTTTTAAAATGTAACCCTTATCACAAGAATTTTGGTATTTTATTACGGTCTCCTTATAAGCATCTTTAATTTTTTTCTCATTACCAAAATGTTGTTTATAGAAAAATCATTCAACGCTAGATAAGCAAACAGAAAGAGGTTACCTGGTGTAACATTTATATCCTTCTAAGTTGGAAAATTCTTCAGACATAGACTCTCTCTTATATCCCTTTATTCGCAATCATTCTTGCTGGCTCAGAGGTGAATATCTGATCTGTGGAGCATTCAAGAAGATGATTTCTCTCTGTCCAGTCTTTGAACATGACAGCATCAGTGTTTGTGTTTATGCTATTTTAATTTTTGTTTAATGTTAAAAGGTTATTAAAGAAGGCACTTTTTTATTGTGGAAAGAGTTTTGGTTCACTGCTTTTTTCTTAATTACATGCCTCTGAGTCAGGTACTCTTCAAATTTCAGTTTTATTACTTATTCAGCAAATATTTATGAACCTACTAGGTTCAGGTGCCAGACTACATGCTGAGACAACAAAGAATGATCAGATACATTTTAAAATTACTTTGTGAAGCCTTTAGAACTAATCTACTTATATTGTAGTGTAAAACAGGGTTATTCAAAGCAGCCAGTCTGTAAACTATGTATTCTTGGTCTGTGATAAGATGAACTAGGACCAGAATGCACTGTACTGTTTCCCTCTTTGTGAAGGTCTTGTTATTTAAACAAACAAAACAAACAAAAAAAATGAATTAAATGGTGCATTTAGTGATACAGTTGATTTTCCTTCCTCACAGACCATTAAGATGTTTGCAGATCAACACTGATCCAAGAACTACCACTTATATTAAATATAAACAGTGTTTTCTACTTTATTTTCGTATTTGGCCATTTATAGTTTCTCTTATGGTCTTTTTAAAAATATTTATTCATCTGAGAGAGAGAGAGAGAGATGGGGCATGGGAGTGGCTGGAGGCAGAAGAAGAGAGAATGTCAAGGAGACTCTGCACTGAGCATGGAGCCCAGCAAGGGCCTCAGTCCCACAATCCCGAGATCATGACCCGAGCCAAAACCAAGAGTTGGATGCTTAACTGACTGTACCACCTAAGGCGACCCATTATGATTTTCTTAAATGTTTTGCTGACAGTATCCTTGTAAGTTTCATCATTACATAACTTTGCTTTTTTGCTTAATTGAAATGTCTAGATATGGAAGAGTTAATTATGTCCTGGCTCGAAGAATAGAACTTTTAGAAGAAGTTAAACGATTACAAAAGAGTCTAGGGGTTCCTGGAGATGCTTCATATACTTGTGAAACTGCAGGCTATTTCTTCTTATATCAGGTAAGAGATTTAAGAGTTTTTAAATCATATGGTCTTCAGTTGAACACTGAGATGGGTTCTTGAAATTCTCCTGAAAGCCTGTTTTTTTGTTGAGTAGTTTAAAATGTGTGCTGTTGCCAGAGCTATATCTGTGATTATTAAATGTTTGTATTTCCTATTATCTTTTACTTTCTTATCTAAATAGCTTCTCTTGATGACTCATTCACTGAAAGGCCAGTATTGCTACTTTTTAAATTTTTTTCCTTTTTCTTTCTTGCTACTGACAACTTTTCTAGTCTCTCTCTTTGTTTTCATTACTGTAGAAATATAACTAAATATGCTAGCTACCCAGTGGTAACAAAGTACCATTCTGTAACCTACTTCTATTCATATTAATCAGCTAATGAAGAGAAACATAACTCTCCTTTCAAATTTCTAAAAATAAGTTATGTTTTAGAACTGATTTCAAAGTAGTTAAAAATTCTTTTGACTTCAGTTTAGAGGTGTGCTTTTGCTTTGGTTAGGGTTAATTTTTTAGGTGTGAAAATCATTGAGAAGTGGGAAACTAAATATTTGAACAAAAATAAACCTTAATAGTCATTTGGTTTACTAATAATTTTAAGCAGCTTAAGGCATAATCATATAATGGAGAATTTTATGTAACTTTGTTCTCTTTGTACTCATACTATTTGTATATTTTAAATCCCAATTATAACACTGAAATTTAAAAATGTATAAGAAAGAATACAAAAGGATAAAAATAAAAGAATAAAAATAAAGAATAGGTGTATGTTCATAAGTAGATACACAGAACAGGTCAGTCCATTCAAAATGATCAGATTTCATGGTTTCTTATGACACAGAGAACATAAACATCATCTTACAAAGTAGCCTGCATTGGACTCAGGCAGTTTAGAACTTCAAATAATGGATAATATCATGCCTAAATGTGTATTTGGCACAAAATCAAAATCACTAGGCTCTCAGTGAAAACTACCTTTAAAAGCAGGAGAAATAATCTAAAAATTTGTGGAGGCTTAAGTAATCGATTTGAGAAAAACGAACTTGGAGCCTCACGGTACAGATCAACAATTTTCAACATGTAAGAATCACACTGGGAAAGTTATTTTAAAAGGAAATTGTCAAGTTCTGTCCCCAGAGATTCTCTTTCAGGAGGAGGTGGCATCCAGGAATCATCTACATCTTTATTTAGGTGTTCTGCCTAAGAACCACACTTGGAGAAACCCTGACTGGGAGAATTACCAGAATTGAGATTAAGCAGGAACCACATGGTAGAGGCATAGTAAAATGTACCAGGATAACTACATCACAAAAGTCATAAAATGAGCTTTCAAATATATACTCAGTTTAACAGAAGTGCTTTGTAAATATACCAAAGAGAATTGGAAAAATCATAAAGGTCTAGGAGAAGGGTTGGCGTTTACGAAAATGCTGCTAAAGTAAGATTTAACGTATATGGAGAAAAACTGTGATAATGAAAAAAATATCAGAATTTCTTTGTCCAGAGAATTGAGGTTTTTTGTTTGTTGTTTAAGCATCAGTAATACTGTTTTGAGTATATGTGGAGAATCTGAAATGTCTGAGGTAAAGTCCCATAGGTGATCCTGAGGTTCTTTCTGGTTTATATATATTCATAAATTATATTTTTATTTGTCTTTATATAGAGACATATATTTTTTCTTTTGAGAGAGAGAGCATGGTGGGCAGTGTGGGGAAGCGAGGCAGAGGAAGAGAGAAAATCTTAAGTGGGGTTCATACCCAGTGCAGAGCCCAACTGGATCTCACAACGCTGAGATCATGACCTGAGCTGAAACCAAGAGTTGGACGTCTAACCAACTGAGTCACCCAGTCACCCCTAATTTCTCTGGTTTTGATTAAAGAGCCTTTGTTCAATAATCTTAAAAGTCACTTATTAAAAGGCAATCTGTCAGTGACTCGGGTAAGAAATAAGTCCCGTTAGGTCAGGGATTGCTTTTCTTTTTCTTTCCCTTTACTTAGTAGGTCTTATTTTTACTGGATTTCTTTTTTATTTTATCATTTAAGACATAATAATTAACTAAGAAATCTAATCTCAAGTCCCTTTGTTTCATAGGTCATGTCTCGTTGGGAAGAATATATCAGCAAAGTGAAAAATAAAGGTAGTACGCTGCCAGATGTTACAGAAGTCTCCACTTTCTTCCCTTTTCATGAATACTTTGCAAATGCCCCTCAACCCATTTTTAAAGGCCGATCTTACGAAGAAGACATGGAAATTGCTGAAGGATGTTTCAGGCATATTAAGAAAATCTTCACTCAGCTCGAGGTAAGGATTCTCAGAGTTTTCTTTAACTTGCCTTTAAAAGCTTTAAGGTTAGTTGGGTTTTTTTGTTTTTAATGAGGTAAAATAGAATATTCACATTACAAACCAGATTGTTACTTTTAAGTGAGATTATTGAAAACATTTATAGTTTTAGTTCAAGAACTGAGTAAAAATTAAGGTTTGAATTCAATCCCCATTGTTCTGACTTTTCTGATATAAAAGCCTTAGCATTTAAGAAAGGAATGCTTCCCTCAAGAGATTCCACAGTGTTTCTTTGAATTGGAATCTGAGAATGCCACTTCCAAATGATGGAAAACATCATTGGAGGACTATAGCAGCCTCATAAAGGGATCACCTTGAGGCTCAGATTCCTCAGTAAGGTGATTTAGGATTATTCCAGGTAAGAGGGGCAATGACCTTATCTGTTTTGTCTTTGTACCTTTTAGATAAGATGATATCTCTACTTCACATAGTATATGTTCAGTAAATATTGATGTGTGGTTTAGGTAGGGGGTAGGTGGATAGATGTAGGTACAGAATAATAAATATATAGTATAATAATAAATAAAATTTTAGAACCTACAAAACAACATTAGAGTATGTTTATGATTATATAAACAAAGTAAAAGAATAAGAGCATTTAGTTCATAATAGTAGTTGTTTGGGGATGGGTAGGGAGAGATTTCAACAGACTACTTCTCCTGTATCTGTCATGTTTTAATTATTTAGAAAACAAAAATGTTAAAAATATCTAAAGTATGACATAATGTTCAGAATTTTTAACACTTGATATTAGGTACTCTGCTTAGGCTTGTTTGCTCCTCACTTAATCTCTGTTGTCCATCATTTTACCCTGCTCTGTGGGGATCCTGGGCCATGGTCAGAGGTGGGGCTGATCCTTGGAGGTTTAATTTCCTGGCCTCCCATATTAGCTGACTTCTGGCTGGGTTTAGCTAATAAAAATGTGACAGGAATAGAGAAGCTAGGATATTTCTCCACCAGTTGTCTTGGGTTTCATCTCTTTCATGGCCCCAGTTTTTGTTGGCCTGGCTTGCTATGATTGTTGTTGTAGCTTGTTCTGGTGCCCCAGTCCCTGGGCTCTGAAAACACTGCCTCCTTCTCTTATCTGTTCTAGCCCAGGAATGGTCAAACTTCCTTCTATTGATAATCTCTGGGTTGCCTCAACCATTCATTCCCTGGCTGGCTTTTGTGCTCCTTTGTCACCTGTGAAACCAGACCCCCCTGCATTAAATTTCCTTTGTTATGAATACTTGAAAAAGTTTCTGTTTTTGTGGAGGGACCTTGAGTAGATACTGTGGTGATAGATATTTTATTCTGTATTCTTGTTAATAACTGTCAGTATTTTACCTTATACAAAAAAATGGTCCAAATTATAGCTTGAGTGTCAGTTATTATATGAACTCAATTAGTACCTAATTAATAATGAGCAGAATTGTGATTCATTAGGCTTAGTTTATGATATATTAATTAATCAGGAATTAAATCTGATAAACTGGATTATGTGAATGTATGCATGAAACATGTTTCTTTTCCTAAAATACTCTCTCCCTGACCCCCACTCCCATAGGAATTCAGAGCTTCTGAACTGCTCCGAAGTGGACTGGACAGATCTAAATACCTTCTGGTGAAAGAAGCCAAAATCATTGCTATGACATGTACTCATGCTGCCTTAAAGCGACATGATTTAGTCAAGCTAGGTTTCAAGGTGGGGACTTAGAGTTTCGTTCCTCAATTGATCAGCTGTTCAGCTATTAGATTTCTCTTTCCTTTCCTTTTCTTTCCTTTCCTTTTTTTTTTTTTTAATTTTTATTTTATTATTTAAATTTTCCTTTCCTTTTCTTTTCCTTTCCTTTCCTTTACCAAGGCCATTTCCCTTGAAGACTGGCTTACCTCTTACTCAAGTTCACATTTGTAATTACTTAAAAATGTCTTTTCTGAAAGTGATGGTAATCTCTGATGTTTATATGATTAGTGAACTCTAAATCTGATTTTTCTGAGTCTGTTTATCAGTTATATGTCCATTAAATAACATAACCATATGACTGACTGTCTAAACAAATTCTAATATTTGTTAAGGTAAATTGATTTTTCACTGTGTTAAAAAGATCTCCAAATGTAACTAAAAACTATTTAAAAATTTTGACAGTGTTTTTCACCTATTAGACATTTATATGCTTACATTGTTCATGTTTTAAATACACATCCACTCCCACTAATCTGTTCATTCAGTAGATGGAAAGCGTTCCATATGAGAATATGGAATACTCTTATTTATAAGACTGTAGATGAGATAGTAAAATGATTACATCATATGAAAAAGACACAAGAGCTAATGGGCACCATAGTCTGATAACCTATGACTTGTTTAAAATGGAATGTAATAAATAAGCAGTAAATTTGAATTTGCAGGCTCTTTATAACTAGTGATACTGGCTAGTGATACTGGCCTAAACTCTGACTTCAATGCAAAATCATTTAACTTCGCTGCAGTTGGTTTATCTGTTGTTTAAAATAGGGTTTGTGTACTGGTTTGAATTCAGAGTTAACATTAAGCATTTGTTGTTAATGAAAGTGACTGACAATTTTTAAATGTGAGCTCACTGGAGGATAAGTGCTAAATAAATTCAAGGCGATAAAATAGTTGCTATCTTAGATTGAAGGTTCCTTAGCTGCAAAGTTAGCACAAGCACAATAATTTTATTAAAACGTACTGTGAACTTATGTTAGTGGTGTGAATTACCCTTTTGCAAATTATTAGTGAGAATTTTCACCTAAATATTTTGTTCTTGGGACTAACATAGAAAATATGCTTTGTATTTGATATTAAATCATATCAGTTTAATACGGGAAATGATACAATCATAATTAACATTTTATGATGTGCAGCTTTTTCACATGCATATTTTTTTTTAAGACTTTATTTATTTGAGAGAGAGAGCAAGAGAGAGAGCGTGAGAGGGGAGAGGTCAGAGGGAGAGCAGACTCCCTGCCAAGCAGGGAGCCCTATGTGGTACTCAATCCTGAGACTCCAGGATCATGACCTGAGCCAAAGGCAGTTGCCCAACCAGCTGAGCCGCCCAGGCACTCCTCACATGAGTATTCTTAAAAAAAAATTACTTGTACCTTATCAAACTTTCATTAATCATTTGCTTACATGGTGCTATACATACATAGATAGCATAAGCGCTGATAGTAGTCCTTAGATCTTTTATATTTTTAATTTTGAGGTTTTATTTTTGTCAAACTTCCCCTATATCTGGTTTAAGCATTTAATAAACTTGTAGAGCTACTTCACCTGGAGAAAGGTCAGTCCCCTACTCCCCTGATCAGCCATTCTTTCAACTCTTAGTATTTTCTGTGTTCTTTTTATCTGTATCAATAAAGAATGTTAAATTTGCATTTAGGGGTGCCCGGGTGGCACAGTCGGTTAAGCGTCTGTCTTAAGCTCCGGTCATAATCCCAGGGTCCTAGGATTGAGCCATGCTCCCTGCACAGCAGGAAGCCTGCTTCTCCCTCTGCCTGCCGCTCACCCTGCTTATGCACGCTCTCTCTCTCTCTCTCTCTTTGTCAAATAAATAAATAAAATCTTTATAAAATCAATCAAATCAATCAATCTGCTTTTTTGACATTGTCTTTTGACCCTGTGCCATCCCCAGGGAGACATGCATGCACAGTCATGTGCTCTTTTTGTTCCTTAATATGCCCAGTATGGTTATTTCATAATTTTGCTTTGTGATGAAAATTGCCTTTTAAAAAGCGGAATCTATACATACATTTTTTGTAAGTTAATTTGCATTAGATTTTCAGAGTTGCTTTTCAGAAAGCAGGCTCTTGAAACCATCTTGAGCTGCTCCCACTCTGTTTTGCGTATCATGTCTATTATCCTCTGAGTCCACACAGGGACTTGTGAGAAAATGTGGATCTTAGAACTCCTCCTCCTAAGCTTCCACCAGGATGACCTAATTAATACCTGTAATAGGGAAATTCAGCATCAGATAGAGCTAGAGAAGATACCTATCCACATACCTTTAGGTATGTTCAATAAGAAACAGCACAGAATTGAACCTTAACTTTCATCATTGGATGTCCAGTTGAAATTCATGTGAGCTACTTGTCTTAGACAAACAAATACAAGCATAGTTTGGTGAAAATGAGTAGCGCAGAAATTACAGTATATGTAAACAATTCATTTAAAAACAGAGTTAATAGGGCACCCTGGCAGGATGGCTGAAATTGAAAAAAAAAATCATAATGCAATAAATAAAAGATAGAGTTAATTAAGCATAAAGAGTAAATATGCTCCTACCTTCTACCTTCCAAGGAAACAAAATAAGAGGAGAAAACTTCAAAAACACAAAACAGAGGAACTGTAATTTGTATTTAGTGAGATTCTCAAAGAAGGTATTTTACCAATAAGACAAGGAAGAGGATGTCACACTAAGTAACAAACAGAATTAGAAGTGGAGGGGAAGGAAAACATGTTGAGAATAGATCTAAAAGAGAATTGAGCAGATGGGAGAGCAGTAATCATCAAAAAAGAATGAAATTTCTTAATGTTGGAGAAAGACTTGATTTTTTATTATTTTATAAATGTGCAGTGCCTGATGTTACTGGAAGCTGGGATAGTGGAAGGATGCAGGCATCAAACAAGTAAATATACAGATAGAATTACAAATTGTAATGTCCTGTGAGACAAAGGAAGACAGTTCTGTGAAATCATGTTTAGCCTGGGAGGTCAGAGAAGACATGGATAAAGTGGGTTTTAAGCAGGTACTTTAAGAATGAGGAAGAGCCAAACAGACAAAAAATGAAGAGTGAATGGTATTGTAGAGCGCCTAAGGCCAGAATGGTTTTGCCATTTCTAAGAAAATGAAGTATGTCAACGTGTTGAAGCTTAATTAGTAAGGAGTAAGGTGGCATTTAAGGGAGGAGAGGAAGGTGGGTCAAATTGAATATAGGCCTGATTAATACAGCTATTATAGGCCTTGTTCAAGGCTCTTTTTCCTAAGATAATTGGAAGCCAGTGAAGGGTTTGAAACCAGTTGATCTGATGCCTATTGTATCAGTGGTTTAGGAGAGGCAAGCCAGGGAGGAGCTAGTAAAAGAGATTTCTGGCAGTAGTCAGAGTGGTGGCTTAGAATTTAGTAGTAGAAATGGTGAGAGAGTTCTGAAATAAAATTGCATGCTTTGATGACACATCGAATGCCAGGGGTAAAACAGTGGTAGATTGTCAAGTGCTGGGTAGGAGTCATAAGGGGAAAAAAAAATACCCCAAAATACTACCTGGGGTAAGAATACCAATGGAAATGACCTCATATATAATCGTAAATTCATTCTTGCTTATGTAGAACTTAATGAACTGAACTGAAAATAACTAAATTGATATGCAATGCAAGAAATGTTATGTAGGATCTCTTCAAGGTAAAATTGTATATTCGGGGGCTTCCCTGAGGTCACAGACTTGAACTAGAAAAGCAGGGGCATCATGATAAAAAAATCATGAACTTTCTGTTTGAATAATTTGTATGATATTTTTATCTGAAATTATTTGGGGTTTCTTTGGATAGTTGTTATAGTTATGGTGGTAGTTTTTTGGCTTTCAGGCTGTCTTTTTGACAAGCTTTCCTTTTTCTCCATCTCTCAGTATGACAACATTTTAATGGAAGAGGCTGCTCAGATTCTGGAGATAGAAACTTTTATACCTCTTCTTCTACAGGTAAGAAATGGAGATCTGAGACAAAGAAAGTAGAGTTTGAAGAATTCCGGGGGACAGTGTCAAAAAGCTACACAGTTTTGGGGTGCTAATTGTCGTAATTACATATTCTCTTTAACTTCATTATGTTTGCTATTCTATTTTAAGCCTATAAACGTCCTTTAATCTGTTCACTGGTTATTTAGTAGTTTGTTTTGTTTCCGGGAGTACTATTTAAAAATTCATAGTTTATCTTTAAGTTTTGAAAAGACTTAGTAATTTTAATCAAGAAAATTACATTGTTACGCCGTCTGGAGGGTAGATGAGCTATTTTTTTCTCTTCCTTTGTTAGAGTTGTTTCTAGACTTGTTTTTGATGTTCACTGAGTACATTGCTTTTCTTTATTTTATGCCTTAATTTTTCTGAGCGAAATGGCGATGTTTAAGAACGTTTTTTATTGTACAATAGTCTTTACTATGGAAGAATTAAAAACAAAATGTGGAATTCCCAGTTTAAGAATAGAGACTGCTTTAATTTATAGATAAATTGGGTTCTAAAAGTTGTTTTATAAGCCACCTTATTTGGAACTTGGAATGTGTTTTATCAGGGTATGTTTCAAGGAATAAGATGTATAAAAGTAGTAAATCGAAGTAGTAGTGTGGGAAATTAAAGACATAATTTTTACTGCTTTGGAGATTTTCAGTCTGGCTCTTGGCATAATTGTAATATAGAGTATCTACTTTGATATCTGTCCATTTCCATGCTTGGGTATCTTTTTCTTTCTGTGCACCGTTTGCCCAATTCTGACCTGAGCCTCCCTTGGCTTGCCCCACCTGTTAAAGTAGGGTAATTCCATGCTCGCCTTCTCAATCCCTCCACCCTCCCTCACCCACTGTCAGTGACAAGGGTGATGGCACCTGTTTGTGGTTCACAAGTCATTCTATAAACTTTCCAGATTCCTCTCTGTGAAACTGGTGAATGAGAATTAGTAAGCCAGTAAAGCTGTTTTTTAAATAGCAGGACTCTTGAGCGATTGGTTAGAGACTTAACAGGACAATATATTAATCAGAGTATTTTTGTCATCTCCTCACATTTCATTTCTAGAATCCTCAAGATGGTTTTAGCCGACTGAAACGCTGGATTATGATTGGTGATCATCACCAGTTACCTCCAGTCATTAAGAATATGGCCTTTCAGAAGTATTCAAACATGGAGCAATCTCTTTTCACTCGCTTTGTCCGGGTTGGAGTTCCTACTGTAGATCTTGACGCTCAAGGAAGAGCCAGGGCAAGGTAAAGGAGCCTTAAGTACTCCCTATTTAAGGACCCCCAGCTCCATGATCCAACTGTTTGATATCATGTTCAGTAGAGACTCTAGAATGCCCTGCTGTCTAGGAACCTGCCATCTACAAATCTGAAAGCACCTGTATTGCCTTGTGCATGGGGTGTGAACTGATCGAGTTATTTCCTACACTTAATTCACTAATATTAATTTACGTGAGTTGTAAACCAAAGCTTCTTTTCACTGTCCCTTGCCCTTTCTTCATATCCCCAAGAGATATACAGTTAATATCATTTTGAAATCTAAAACAAAAGGTGAACAAGAGAAAAACACACCAGTTCTTACTTATATTAAGTGTATAGGCTCTCTCTCATAACTACCTCAAAGTATTCCTCAGTTTACAGACTCTTCCCTGATTTTTTTTAAGGAGTAAAGATAGCATTTACCTCATAAAACAAATAGTTTCATTTCTATAATATCAAGTCTGCTGACCTTTGGTTACTTAAAGCAGGAAGACAAGTTAAAAAAGGATTATTACTAAAAAGATGAGTGCAAAATAGCTAAACATGAAAATTAAAAGGAAGAACACAACCCCTTAGGAATCCAAATTTTGCGTCACTAATATTTCCTGTTTGGGGGTCTATTTATCTTTGGAAAGCTTATGTAACCTCTACAACTGGAGATACAAGAATCTGGGAAACCTTCCCCACGTGCAGCTCTTGCCAGAGTTTAGTACAGCAAATGCCGGCTTGCTTTATGACTTCCAGCTCATCAATGTGGAAGATTTTCAAGGAGTGGGAGAGTCTGAACCTAATCCTTATTTTTATCAGGTAAGAAAAACGTAAAACTTCTAAGTTTATTTTGCATTAACTAGCTGAATTACTACCTAAATCAGTGCTGTTGAACCCTTTGACTAGCCATTGAAAAAACAAAATTAAGTTGCCACCTCACACACAACACAAAATTCTGTTTCAGGTAGATTCAAGATATGTACACCAAAGAAGAGAAACTGTAAACACAGTAGAAAGAAGAAGATAGTGATTTAATAGATAATATATACATATATAGTATATATATATTTATAATAGATAACGTTAGGGTGAGAAAGGTCTTAAGCTCATTACCAAAAGCAGAAATCATAAAGAAGAATGTTGATTGAGATCAAAATTTATTTCCAAGATTTAACAGTGGGTTGAATTCTGAATATATATATACAGAACTCCTATAAATCACTTTTTAAAATAACACCCCAACAGAAAAATGCAATAAGGATAAGAATATGCAGTTCACAAAAAAAAAAGATTTGTAGCAAGTAAAAGTCACTAGACTGTATATTCACCTCTGATAATACTCAGTGTGGAGTAGGTTTAGGGAAATTTTATACTCATGCAATGCTAAAAGGAAAGCAATTTGGTGAACAGATTGTCAGTATGTATTAAAAGCAGTGTCCTCACTCTGAAGAATTTATCCTAAAAAATAAACGGGCAAGTTTGCAAGGACTTATATACTGAAATGTCCATCAGATCTTTTTCTTTTACTGCATATTATTTTAGAAATGAGAAATAACCAAAGTATCTATCAGTAGGGGTTAATTACATTAGTACCTATTCCATATAATGAATAGGCACTAAGTACGATAACATTATAACTTCATTTACTGACAAGAAAAATGTTTATGCTATATTAAATGAAAAAAAAAAAAACTAGGTTGTAAAATATATTGTATAGGGTCCTGGTCCTGGTTTTTTGTTTTTTTTTTTGTTTTTTTTTTTAAGATTTACTTATTTATTTATTTGAGAGAGAGAGAGAGTGAGGGTAGGGGAGTATGGGCTGCAGAGGGAGAGGGAGAGAGAGAATCTTAAGCAGACTCCCCCCTGAGCATGGAGCCCAACACAGGGCTTGATCCTACAACCCTGAGATCATGACCCAAGATGACATCAAGAGTCAGATGCTTAACAGACTGAGGCACCCAAGCGCCCTGTCCGATTTTATTTTTAAAGAGGTACAGCAAAACGTGGAAGTTCATACAGATAATCTACATAAAAAGATCCAGCAGCATATACACCAAAAGGTTGGTTGGTTGGTTGGTTTTTTATCTATACTAGTAGAACTGACGCTTAAAGGTAGTTTGCTATCAGTAGAGAGTGGAAAAATTCGTACACATGTAGCTTCTTTTCTCTCCTGTCTTCTTTCCTCTCCTGAAAGAGGTAACTCAGGCTGTGAGAGTATAACCAAGAACTAGAATATAAATGATTTTTCTGAAGGTGTTCCTGAATTGTACTTTTGCCTTTAAATGAAAACCAGCTTCTTGTCTTTCTTTTTTGATTCATGTTATGTTTTATATTCTTGTTTTACTTTCTTCTCTCATCTAATGCTTCTAATTTAGTCTCTACTGTACTGGACAGAGCAGCCTTGTGTGCACTTCCTCACTTGCAGATTCAGCTAAGCATAAACATAAGCCAGACCCACCAATTTGAGACCACATCCTCTTCCCACTTAAAGTGGTCTCTTTATAAGGGGAGAACAAATACAAAAAATACTAAGAAGTGTAAGGAAAAAGAAAAAACCATTGCCCCAACATTGAGAGTGCCCTGCAGTACAGCTAGATACATAGGCTATTAGACTAGATTTTCTACTGGCTTCTTAGTCAGTGACCTTGCTTCTTTGTAGTAGTATTTCTTTCATACCTACAGTTGCAGTACACTGCAGCAGAATATTATTGATCTGTATTATGACCGTTGTGGACCTAGAAATATTAAGCCTTTAAGTTGGTAACTTTTATTTTATGATGATTCCATATGTTGTTAATATATTATAAGTGTCAAAGAGAAGTAATTACCAGATACTCTTTTTATTTATCAGTGTTAACCTAGGATAGGATTATTCCTTAGTTTTATGAAAGGTGTTCACTTGTCCAAGTTGATTGACTTCACTTCTTGAGGTGTGATAAATGAACAGTTGTGCCACTTACTCATTCTTTCCGCAAAATTGAAAAAGGAAATAAATGCATAATCTGATCATTTTTACATTACAGAATCTTGGAGAAGCAGAATATGTGGTGGCACTTTTTATGTATATGTGTTTACTTGGTTATCCTGCTGATAAGATCAGTATTCTAACAACATATAATGGGCAAAAGCATCTTATTCGTGACATCATCAATAGACGATGTGGAAGCAATCCATTGATTGGAAGACCAAATAAGGTAATTTTGTGAATATGATATGTTCTGTTATTCATCATGTTGGCAAGATGGGAAAATTTTATTATGAGTTATTTATATTGTTCTACTTTGTCTCTTCGCTATCTCCTTTTAAGACATAAGAAAATAAAATAATAGGAGCTATAAACAATTCTCTAGCAGTCCTGTCTTGACAGTGTTATTGGTTTACTATGAACTTCTGTCTCAACTATCACATTGAAGATTTTGTTGATGGTAATCAGAAGTAAATGATCCTGAAACTTTTTGTTGGTAAAATGGAGGATAATGAAATTACATTATTTATGTACTGTTATAGTAGAAGTAGGATTGTAGCTTTTTTTTATTATTTTGCAAAAGTATAATTTGTACTGTTTTATTGGTGTGTGTGGGAGAGTATTTTTTCTTGAGAATAAGGGAAGATTGTAGAGTACCTTTGGACCTGAGGATTATTTTTTATACTTTTATTTTTTGTGTCATATAGAGTAGTATCAAGTAAGATGCTTGATTATATCAATAAAAGGCTGAAAGTTCAGAATAACAACTGTATTACTAATGATGAAATTAAGACTGATTGTAAACATGGCTGTATAGAAGCTCTTTCACTTTTTCTTGGAAATCATCCAAGACTAGCAGGAAAATGGGAGGAGGGAAGGACAAATGACATTTTTAGTGAGATGACACAAATCAGAGGACTAAGATCAAGGAGAAAATTAGGAAGAAGAGAATTTAGAGGACCAGTCTTGAAAGTACCAGTGGAAACACTTTCTGAAGGTGAGTGGCATACTCTGACACACAAGAGCCATGTTCCTGTTACAGAACAGTGGGTGTGAAATTGGGGTGAGCAGGAGCCTTCCTGGTCCCAAACTGGTTCAAAGAAGCCTCCATGGGAGCCATGCTCCCCCAAAAGCAGACTTTTCTCTACAGTAGCAGAGGCATGTAGCTGGCATGTAGCTAATCTAAGAAACCACTTATTCAGTGATGAAGTAGAAAAAGGAACCTAGCACGAGCTCGATTTATATAGGGAAAAAAGGAGGACATCAGAACATACCGACAAGACATTTGCTTCAAAAACATGTTGGTCTGGAACAGATGAAAACTTTGAATACACATTTGGCTGTGAATTTTGAAATGCTTAATGAAGTAACCATTTCTGTGGGGGAAGGCTACAAAGCAGAGAAATTTAATAACTCAGGAAGAGATGAAATATGAGCTGGAAGAAAATAAAAACAGAAATGGAGACATAGTTGAAAGGAGTACAAGGATATACTGAATACTTCACATAGAAAGTGAAACTGAGAAACTAGTAACTTTGAAATGGAGACAGCTTGAAAGTAGAAGAACCTCAGTATCTGAGTCCTTTTATTTATAACAGAAAAACTTAAATAATGAAGGAAAGTTCACCACCACCACCCCCCCCTTCTTGTAACAAGAAGACAAAAGTGAAATGGTTCTAGGACTGGATTACAGAGTGACTCCATGGTGTATCAAAGACCAAGGTGTTCATTTCATCCTCCTCCTTTGCCATTCTGAGTGTGTGAGCCCAGTTCCCAGACAAGCTCTCCACATGGTCAGGTTGGCAACAGAAATTTCCAGGGATTATATCCCCACGTAAGAGCAAAAGACTAAAATCCAAAATATACAAATTCCTGTAACAGTCATTGTTAAATAAAGACAGCCCAATACAGAATTGGCAAACGAATAGTCACTTCGCATGAGAAGACATAGGAATGGCCAGTAAGCACATGCAAAGTGCTTACCATCATTCTTTGTGTCAGGGGAATACAGATTAAAACTATAATGAGGTACATTGCACACCAAATAGGTTGGCTAAAATTGACAAGATTCACAGTGTACCAGTTGTTGGCAAGGATGTGGAGCAACTGGAATCTGAATCTGGAACAATGCTAGTGAATGTGCAGTGGTACAGCACCTTTGGAAAACAGCTTGACAGTTTCTCATGAAGTTAAACACACTTACTGTACAGTTCAGCAGTTTCACTCCTAGATATTTATTCAAGAGCAGTGAAAACATAATGTCCACAAAAATACTTATACTATGAATTGCAGCTTTATTCAAGATAGCCCCAAACCAAATGCAAACTGCTACAGCCACTGTGGAAAACAGTATGGTGGTTCCTCAAAAAGTTAAAAGTAGATCTACTCTATGACCCAGCAAACACACTACTGGGTATTTACCCAAAGAATACAAAAGCACTAATTCAAAGTGGTACACACAGCCCTATGTTTATAGCAGCATTATCTACAATAGCCAACTTACAGAAGCAGTGTCCATCGATTGATAAATGAGTAAAGTAGATGTAAGATATGTGTTTGTGTGTGCGTGCATATATATGTATGTGTGTGTGTGTGTGTGTGTGTGTATGCACGCACACACAATGGAATATCATTCAGCCTTTTAAAATGAAATCCTGCCATTTGCAACAACATGGATGGAGCTGGAGAGTATAATGCTAAGCAAAATAAGTCAGAGAAAGACAAACGCCATATGATTTCACTGATGTGGAATTTAAAAAATTAAACATGACCAGAGGGGCAAAAAGACAAATTAAGAAACACTCAGTTACAGAGAACAAACTGATGGGGAGGAGTATGGCAGGTTGGGTGAACTAGGTGATGGGGATTAAGGAGTACACCCGCCACGACAAGTATCAGGTGATGTGTAGAATTGCTGAATCACTGTACTGTATACCTGAAACTAAAATAACACTATATGTTGACTACACTGAAATCAAATTTTAAAACAAAAAAGCCCCAACCAGAAACAACCCAAATGACATGAATGGGTAAATGGATAATCAAATGTGGAATATTGTTCATTAGAATACTATTCAACAGGCAAAAGGTATGAACTTCTAATGGACACAACACATGGATGAATTTCAAAAACATGCCAAGTGAAAGAAGCCAAGCAAAAAAAGTATATGACTCAATTTTTAAGGAATTTTAGATGGGCAGAAAGTAATCTATAGTGACAGAAAGCAGATCAGTGTTTGCCCAGGGCTTAGGCATACAGTTTTGACTACAAAGGGGCCTGAAGTAATGGAAATCTTCATTGTGGTGCTTACCTAGGAGCATATATTGTCAGAATTTATCAAAGTAGATACTTCAAGTGAATGCATTTTATTATATGTAAATTATACTTCTGTGAAGTTGATTGAAAAGAAATGTTTTGTAAAATTCCTAAAGGTATGGACCGTGAATTATAGCTTATGCAGATAAGCACTTTAACTTTTTTTTGTTGGGTTAGTGATAAAGAAATAAATGCCTGAGTGCCAGTATTAGACTAAAACCTGCATGAACTTTCCTATGAAAATTATTTATTTTTTGTGTGTCAGAAGGTGCTATCTGTGAGAACTAAGAATATATTAAATAATAAGTGAGCATACTGAGTTATACTGCTGGGCATCAAACTGGGATACCAGGTCCCTGCGTCCAGCATGTTGGGCAGTCTAGTAGGAGAAGACTGTTTATTCTATAGATAGTAATTTGGTTGTCAGCAGAGGTAAAGATCAGTGCTATAAGTGTAATAACAGGAACATAGCCTAATCTGGTTACTAAGGTTTATTTCATTGTGTTCGTTAACTGGTTTTCTCAGTTCCAAGTATATGATCATGTTTCCTTTTCGGGTTGACTGTTTTAATGATAAGACTTTTATTTTTGAAATGTTATTTAAATTCTCTCTCTAGAGTTTTATTTATTGTACTTTTGAAAATATACCATATTTCCCATTTTTTCTTCCTAGGTGACAACTGTTGACAGATTTCAAGGTCAACAGAATGATTATATTCTCCTTTCTCTAGTAAGAACCAGAGCAGTGGGCCATCTGAGGTACATAAAGAAAACTTTTAATATTATTGAAATTTATTATCTGCTTCAGTTTTGAACTTCTTATTAATTGTTATGGCAACATTTGGCTTGGCAAGCTTTTTGTTGGAGTATAACAATATCAGATTCTTTGTAGAGTTAACTATTGTCATTGCTTCTGAATTTTTTCAATCTTAAATATTTTAGTACATTTACTTTTTAGTCTTCAGTAACACTCAGAGATAGGATTTTATTATAAAATCTTAGTATCTTATATTTGTCAGAAGCAGTGTCAGAAATTTAAAAAGGTAAGGTGGTAAAAGGAGTCTTCAGAGTACATTTTTCATTGCACAGGATTTCTGACTTTTTTTCCCACGCAGTCTTTCGGCTTCACTGTTAGAGGATAAAGGAATCATTTGTTCTCCCAGGATTAAGAACTGTCAAAACGAACAATAATCTATTTTTATCATTTATTGTGATGTATTTATGTGCTAGAGATTTATGGGAATAATATCTTCTTATTACAAAGCAGCCGTTTAGTTTTATATAAACCTTTATCTCATACGACTTACTAACAAAACTAATGAGAATTTGTTTTATTATTTTATTTGGTAGATATAAAGATAAAAGTCTCTAAGCTCTCTCCAAGCTCTCATAATGTTGTCATTAAGTCAAAATCTATTTGGAGCTTAGCTCAGTGATCAAGTTCCATCAAACTGATAACTTTTATATAAGAGTAAACAAAGATGTAATGTTTTGAGAAATTGTTTCAAAACTATTGCATTCTAAAATAGTTTATTTTGCTTACTTACCAAACATGTATTTGGAGACAAACTTTTCTAAAAAGCATTTCCTTTTTCGCATTAAGATTTATAGCTGCTGTTTGAATGGGGCATCATTATGATTTACATAATTAAAATCTCCAAAACTCACAGTATGAATATATGAATATATGAATAATGCCTCGTCCCATCCCCATCTTTTTTCTTACTGTGTCATGCTTTTTTCTTTTTCACACTTAATGACTTGACTTCGTGTTCCATAATTCTAATGTAGCTACTTTAAATCAGTGCATTAGTCATGATTCCCCTCCTCCCACAAAAACAAAAACATGAACATAGAGTTTAGTGATAAAGCAGTAACTTTACTTGGTTTAACTTATCACTTGGTATTAACTTAATGTTTGTTCTGAATTTCAGTTTTTAAGATGCCTAACTTTTTATTGCCATAGCTTAACAGGGATATTTAGTAAAATAAGTTAAAAAAAAAAAAAGGGAAGAAGAAAAGCTGCATACAAATGTTACTAATCTTGAACTGTGCTAACTAATTTTGTTTCCCAAAGGGATGTCCGTCGCTTAGTCGTGGCCATGTCTAGAGCCAGACTTGGACTATATATCTTCGCAAGAGTATCCCTCTTCCAGAACTGTTTTGAACTAACTCCAGCTTTCAGCCAGCTTACTGCCCGTCCACTTCATTTGCATATTATTCCGACAGAACCTTTCCCAACCAGTAGAAAGGTAGGCCTCTTTCTTCATTGTATAGAGCAGCACTCTCCAGTAGGTGATCACAGTAGCTAGAAACAGCATTGCGTAGATCATCCCATCAGTGGTTTAGAGCACTCCCTACACTGTGGAACTGAATTAGATTTTCTGTGTAAAATAATAGTACATGCTAACGTTTATTGAAGACTCACTATGTATCAGGCAATTAGCTCTTCCTTATTAATCCCATTTTATGTATGAGGAAACAGGATTAGCAAAGTTAAGTAGTTTGGTCATGCATCTCATAGATGGAGAATCCAAGATTTTAAAACTCAGGCAGTGTGACTCCAGAATCCATGTACTTTACTGCCTCTGTTCAGCTTTTTAGGGAGAACTTAACTAATTGATGACAGAGTAATAAATGGCTTACCTGTTAGAGAACCCTGAAGAAACCTACACTTTGGAGGACTTAGGAGGGAACAGCAACAAAGGACCTACTCAGAAGTGCCACTCCCCTCCCTCCTTATCCTTGTACCCTTTCCCAACTGTCCTCCTTGCTCCCCTTTCTCACCCTCTACCCCAGGCCCTTTAGTTTCTGGTTTATCCTTCCTATATTTCTTTTGCATAAAGAAGCAAATACTTATTTTCTTATATTTTCTTTCTTTCATAAAGGTTAGCATGCTAATCTTTAGGTTGTGACTTTGGGGCTTTGCATTTTTCATTTAATGCACTGTCTTAGAGGTGCATTTAGATTTTAAATAGAGCTTTTTTTTTTTTAATTTTTTACTTTTTTTTTTAAATTTCTTTTTAGTGTTCCAGAATTCATTGTTTTCGCACCATACCCAGTGCTCCATGCAATACGTGCCCTCCTTAATACCCACCACCAGGCTCACCCAACCTCCCCTCCCATCCCCCTCCCCTCCAAAACCCTGAGTTAGTTCCTCAGAGTCCACAGTCTCTCATGATTCATCTCCCCCTCCAATTTCCCCCAATAAAGCTGTTTTAAATGTTCACAGTACACTTCTTTCCCTCCCTCTGAAGAAAAAGATGAAATTATGTGTTTGTTTTATAATAAGGCTGAGTACATTTTTTTAAACTTTTTTTTTCCTTGGAAGTGCCTCTCTACAGGAATAGAGGGATATGGGTGGAATGATATGATGGGGTGGGGCCCTGTGAAGCCTTGAGTGTCAGCCTCTGAGGTCTGGACATGGTCCTGTAGCCCTGTGTTTCTCAATCTTTTGTGGGCTGATTATTACACAAGCAGGTTCCTAACACAAGGTCTGAGGCACAGCCTTCTTATGCGGTGGCCGCAGGGACGTGTCTGGGGGCACATGGAGGTCAGGGAGTGCCAATGAACAGAAGGCTTGAAAGCCAGTGCTTTACCCGACACCTGGGGTGCTAAGGGCTAGGAGCAGCTCCCTCTCTTCTGCTCAAGAGACTGGTGTTGGAGGCAGAGAGGGCCACACAGCTAGCACTGCGTCTCAGAAGAGGCAGCTCCTAGCAGAGCCCCAGGAAAATACGCAAACACACACAGAACCTCCCATGTTGTGAAGGCCGTGTTTCGTAGTTGTAATAGCAGTGCTGTCTTTGCACTCAAGTGTGACCCTCGCAGAAAGTGACTGCTATCAGAAGAATACCTGCCTACATGTAATACTGCCATCCTGCTTAATTCTGAGAAATACAATTTAATACACTCACTGTTGCTAATGTTATGTGTGCTGATTTGTTACTTTATGGTAAAAGCCCTTTTTCTTGATAGAAGTTTTTTTACCTTTATGGTTTTCTGAACTGCGTCTATGGTAAGAAAGGGTGAGACTTTATAAACATTTTGTAATGACTATAAATAGGAGATGTGTTCATCTTTATTCTAGGATAGTTTAGGGAGAAGTGCAGATTGTTTACCATCTTCATTTGCTTTACCACTTTACCTGCGCTGGTGGTTGTCAGAAACCACTGCAGCAGCAGCCCGCCGTTCTCCGGCAGACCTACTGAATTCCAGGCCCCGGCAGCTGGCCACACACCTCCACAAGTTAGCAGTCTGCCCCAGACAGTTCTGAAACATACCACAAAGTTTGGACTTTACTATTTGACCATGCATTTTATTAGTTTAAAAAAAAAACAAGAAACCTTTTGAATATCAACCCTCATGACTAACAGTCCGTGTATTAAATAATAGTAATGTTAGCTTATTTTTAAAGAAACATAAATAGGAAAAGTAGTTTTAATGTTTTCCTTCTGAGGAAGCTTGAAAATTGCCTTTGGAGCATACACGGTGTTAGAGACCATGCTTTAGGCCATGTTGACTTTTCTCTCTATTCAAATGATCCTGTATCTCTTGCTCTTCCACATGGGTTCCTAGACCCAAACTCCTTATCTTACTTGCCAGCCTGATATTAAAAGGTGGTAACTCTTAGTTCTCTTTGAGTCTCTACCTTTTGCTAAATTTAAATTGAATCTCTTCTCTTTATGAAGTCGTTATTGGGCTCTCACTCACACTGACATGTCCTGGTACTGTTCTGTTGTCCTCCAAACCCTAGTAGTGCTTGTATGTAAGATGGAGACATGGGCATCTGGAATGTTCGCTTTTAGCATATCAACTTTCTCACTGTCCTTAACTTTCTCTTTGCTTTCTAGAATGGAGAGCGACCATCTCACGAAGTACAGGTAATAAAGAACATGCCCCAGATGGCGAACTTTGTATACAACATGTACATGCATTTGATACAGACCACACATCATTATCATCAGGTGAGTTTTGTCAAAATTCATTCTTATTTTTCTTGTACAAAGAATCTACTCCTTTGCAGACTACATCTTTAAAGTACTCAGTTCCTCATGGGAAACCAGCTAAACCATCCAAGGTTGTTGTTAATTCATGTAACATCCATAGTTTTAAAACACCTTTGTGTAGATATAATTTGGCCTACAATAAATTCCACATATTTAAAGCATATAATTTAATATGTTCTGACATATGTAAATACCTGTGAAACCATCACCCCAATCAAGATAGTGAACATACCCATTATCTCCAGAAGTTTCCTCATGCCCCTTGGTAACCCTTCTCATCCTTCACCAGTCCCTTTCCTGACTTCTGCAGGCAACCAAGGATCTTACCCTCAATCTGTAGCTCCTCTTTACTGCCAAATAGTATTCCATTATAGGGACCTACCAGGTGTATCCATTGACCTGTTGATGGACATTTGGGTTCTTTCCACCTTTGGCTGTTACAAAGAAAGCTGCTGTGAATATTCTTGTCCCAGTCTTTGTAAGGGGGGGTGGGGGTTGTATGGGGTGGGGGTGGCGCGTGTAAAATCCCTAGCAGCAGAATGGCTGAAAAATAGAGAATATGTGTTCAACTTTTTAAGAAAGTGCCCACTCATTTTGCCAAGTAGTTGCACCACATTCCCAGCAGCAGTGTTTGAGAGCTGTGGTCGCTCCACATCCTCATCCACACGTGTTATGGGTGGCCTTTTTTATTTTGCCATTCTAAACAGGAGGCTAAACATGTAGAGCTGCTCCAGTGTTCTGGTTGAGTGTGGACAGAAGCTTCGTGCCCTGCCATGGTTTTGTCTGAAGGCTTGTTCCTCCCCACCCCTCACACATCTCCTTGACTGAGGTTGGCCCTTCAGTTGTGTCAGTCAGTCCTAATCAGCCACTGTTTTTGCAGAAGTGTTACAGCCAATTTATTTGCTAAAAAAGTTAATACGTTTTCGTATTATTTTCTTCTCTGAAGATACAATACTTTGATCTTTGGAGTCAGCAAAAAAAAGGCCATTGCCGTCAGAGTTATGTTTGTAATATAAAGTGACCAGCAGTGTTTTAGAGCACTCTGGATTGAACAGTATCTATTAGTAAGGTAATGTGAGAGCTTAGCTTTGTAAGCCAGTGTTTTTTTCATCTAATTCATATTGATGTTTTCTTTCTTTCATTAGACTTTATTACAGCTACCACCTGCTATGGTAGAAGAAGGTGAGGAAGTTCAAAGTCAGGAAGCGGAGTTGGAAACAGAAGAGGAGGCCAATCCTGCTCAAACTGACCTATCCAGTCTGACAGATGCCACCTCCAGTCAAGAATCCTCAGCCTCTCTGAATGAGCCCACCTGCAGTCAGACTGAGAGCACCCCCACTCAGACGGGAGCTAGGTGCAATCCAGAAGCCACCCCTGCTGCATCTGATGTCACTGCTGCTGCGGCAGGACCTATAGCCATACCAGCAGAGGCACATGCCCCTCAGGATGTCACACCGGCCCCACAGGAGACCAAGTAGCCCAACTGTGGCCTTTCTTGCGGGGACATTGCTTTCATAAAGTCTAACTAAAGCTACTTTCTGTATTTTATATTTGCTTCTGCTCTTTTAGGGTACTAATTTGTGTTCATTCCTAATTTTTGGTCACCAATCTCAGTGTTTGTCTTCTTGGATATATTTAAAAGAAAATTGTATCTGTGTGAATAACTTCAGTTTCATTTGTTCAGTCAGAAGGGCAAATAGACATTCCTTTGATGTTTTTATAATTGAATGTATCTGTAATTATACCTACATTAAAAGAATTTTCTGTAGAATACACAAGACATACTTTCTATTTTCAGTGAACTTCTCTAAAGAAAAGGACAGAATACACCAAAATTAGCTCTAAACACCCTTAAGTAAATGTTCGAATTGGGAGGAAGTTGTTTCTTCTCTCATAGTATCAGAGACTCAAGTTGTGTTTCCTTTTTTCCTCCCTTTCACATGTATTTTCTTCCTCAAAGTCTCATTATGTGTTAGAACCACCTAGGATGTCTGTTTATTCTTGGGGCCACTCTAGACTGAATGAATCAGAATCTCGCGGTTAGAGCCCAGGTATCTGTATTTTAGCATGTGCTCCTGATGTTTGAGTTGCTGGCAGAATGGCATCAAATCAAGCTGTAAGGCTGAGCCAGGATGTGTCATGCAGCTAAGCAAGAAGAAGCTGGCAAATCCATCTGGGCAAGAAGAAAGATCCAGAACCCGGGCACTGAAAGTCAGTGAACTTAACTCCCCCAGATATCTTACCTTTTTTTTTTTTTTTTTAAGATTTTATTTATTTACTTGACGGAGATCACAAATAGGCAGGGGCAGGCAGAGAGAGAGAGAGAGAGGAGGAAGCAGGCTCCCTGCTGCGCAGAGAGCCCGATGTGGGGCTTGATCCCAGGACCCTGAGATCATGACCTGAGCCGAAGGCCTAGGCTTTAACCCACTGAGCCACCCAGGCGCCCCAGATATCATATCTTATACTCAGATATCTGCTTATCTTGATAGATAAGCAGCCACAAGGAGACCTTAAGGTAAAATGTGCTCGAGATTTGGGAGGGCAGAGATACTAGGACCTTGCTACTCAAGTGGGGTTTGCAGACCAGAGGTACCAGCATCCACTGAGGCTCACTGAAATTGAAGCAGTTTGCACTGTCCCCCAGACCTCTTAAATCTGAATCTCCTCAGCAAAGTGCCCAGGTGATTTATATGCACTCTGTAGTTTGAGAAGCATTGTTCTCAGATTGTTGTACTGACCTCAGCACGAATGAGCGAGCGGTAGAGTGATGATAAAGTACCGATAAATCACTGATAAAGTTAACAGCGAGTGTGACCGATGTTTTCTGACAGGGGACCTCTGCTTATAAAGTTTCCTGGGCATGTCGGCCAAAAAAGAGGAAAAAGGTAGGGAGAACTTGCCCGCTGCTTCTCTTCCCCATTTCAGCGTCTGCTAGCGTGGCTGGTGGGGAGCATTTCCCTAAAGTATCCCCACTGGTGCCTCCATGGCTTGACCATGTTCGAGGAACCTTGAATGAAGTAGGCAAGCACGGCACACTGCCGCTGACATGCCTCTGCTCCTGACATTTTGAAAGAATGAGTTCAGAAGGAGATGAAACCGAGAAAGTCAAGTCGATGACACTTTTGACTGACTAGTGTTTGCTCAGCTCTACCAGGCTGTGGTCAAGACTAGTCAGGCTTTCATATTATAAGGTGTGCTACTGCATCAGAACACAGCAGAAGGAAAGTGCATGCCAAGGAAGCGGGACTGGGAATCCTTGGTCTCCTCGTTACCAGAGTAAGGATTGAGCCAGATAGTCTGTTACATAATTTCTCTGATGATAAGAATTTGGAAGCAGGTGTCGTGGGCATCTGTATGAGGAAGAGCACTCAGAATTATTTTCATCTGTGAGTATTCTAGTATCAGCTTAAGCGAGAGGGAAAGAAGCCTTATTACTGTGTTTCCTGGAAAAGATGAATTTTTCTCTCTACCCTTTAGAGGGTATGAATCATGATACCTGCAACTAAAATAAGCAAACAGTTACTCTGCTTTCTCATTAAGTAAACCATTTTTCCAGATGCTATGTATCATTCTGTCTCGGTAGTGACTTGCTTTTTTCTTTGCTGTTTGATTTTCTATCACACTAAAAAGAGAATTTAACCAGAAGTCCTTCACCTTTCTCAAAGAAATTTTAAAAGAGACAATGATGGTGGGATTTGAATTACTTTAAATTGTTTTTTCACAGGAATGGTAAGTGAAATTATGGAATTTTTAAAAGAGCTTAAGAGATCAGTTCTTACTTTAAACGATGAGGAAACTGAGTCAGATAGTCTTAACCAGGGTGGCAACTGTGAAAGAGGGGGTAGAATTCAAGTCTGCAGTCCTAGGACAGTGTTTTGTTTACTGTTATTTTCAATCAAGCGTATAAGCATGACTGCTTCATAAATTCAAGGGTTTTCTATTGGGATTAGAGACACAGGTACTTCAGCCATGTGACCATTTCAGATTAGTGTTCTCATTGCCCTCCATCCTCTTTTTCAGATCTGAATATGTCATGATTTTGGAATCTATTTTTAAAAGCAAACCAAAAAGATGTATGCAAGAGAATGAGCGTGAAATGAAGCAATTCAAGTATTTAGACTTTTTTCCACAAAATGCTGAGTTAAGGAAGTTCATTACCAGCAGTTGAGAATAAATAGCTCCATTGATTTGAGCAAATGAATGAGTTGATCTAAACATTATCAGGTCTCTTGAAGTTAGTGTGATGATAAAAATTGAGATGTTGCACTAGATACAGAGAAAAGTGGCATAAATGGGTCATTTGTGCTCCTATATAAATGGAGTTTTTTTATGATCAGGAAACAGCATGCTATTGTAAAAGTTGACTTTGGACTCATGCAGACCTGGCTCAAATTTTATCTCATTTACTCATCAGCATTTAGTTTGACCTTAGATATGTTTTATAACCTTTCTAAGCCCCAGTTTTCTTTCTTCTCAAAATTGGAAAAAGATCTCTTTGTTAATGAGGTAATGTTTGTGAAAATATCTGGCACCTGGGTGCCCAGTAGATACTAGCCCTTCTCTCTCCATTTTTTTTCCCCAAATTCTTGAGAAATTATAGGATATTGCCAACCAATCCTCTGACTTGGGTAATTGATTATCTTTGCCCCTATTCCAAGAGCATGGAAGATGATGAAGAAGGGGACACGTGGCAGCAGTTGACAATGGAAGATAAAGAATTAAGTCTACTTGAGGATGGTCTCTGCTGAAATTAAAATTCTGACAGAACAGGATAACCAGAGGGAAGACATTAGGCACCATCATGCGTTTGATGACTACTGTCAGTTCCGAATCCTGCACTCCCCAACCCCAGATCATATAATTGTTGAATTTAGTTAGCTCTGTGCCTTTAAATGTGCCTTTTCCTTTTTTTTAAATTTTTTTAAAAATTTTTTCAGTGTTCCAAGATTCATTATTTATGCACATGCCCTGTGCTCCACGCAATATGTGCCCTCCTTAATACCCACCACCAGGCTAACCCAGTCCCCCACCTTTTCTCCTCCAAAACCCTCAGGTTGTTTCGCAGAGTCCACAGTCTCTCATGGTTCGTCTCCCCCTCCGATTTCCCCCAGTTCACTTTTCCTTTCCTTCTCCTAATGTCCTCCATGTTATTCCTCATGTTCCACAAGTAAGCGAAACAATATGATAATTGACTCTCTCTGCTTGACTTATTTCACCCAGCATAATCTCTTCCAGTCCCGGCCATGTTGATACAAAAGTTGGGTATTCATCCTTTCTGGTGGAGGCATAATACTCCATCATATATGTGGACCATATCTTCTTTATCCATTTGTCTGTTGAAGGGCATCTTGGCACTTTCCACAGTTTGGCGACTGTGGCCATTGTGCCTTTTCCTTTTTATCTTGCAGTCACTCAAATGACATTTTAGAGATGTTTCTTCAGTTAACATAAGAGTAAAAAGATTTTTTTTAAAGTGACCCTTTTGCATGAGCCAGAAGAGCAGTTAAAGACAAGCAGTGCCTTGCTTCCTGTGAAAAAGGCTTGGCAGTTAGCCTTTGTAATTATGAAGCAATCATGTTAATAGATGTTTAAGAATAATGCAACTGGAGCTTTACTGAGCCAAGGATGGAAATGAACACATGAGACCATTTTTTCTTCATCCATTGGTACTCTTTTTAGTGTCCAAGAAGGGGTTTTAATTCAGTAAGATCCAGAAGTTTTGGACACTTTAGTTTTTCTTCCTAGGGACAAACCAGAGTGTAGTCACTGGAGCATTTCTCAGGATGTAGCATGGTTCATGCTGATGGACATCATGAAACCTTTATTTAGTCAGTTAGGCTTATACTTATTCAGTAGCTGTTCAAACTTCTACCCTTACATGCAAGGGTGAGTAATCTCATTACTTCTCAACATACATTACAGGAAAACACTAGTCTTGAAAAATTCTGAAAAACATGCGCCATGACCAAATAAACTTGAGGAACACAATGAATTATTCCTTTTTTGCAGAATCACATCGCATTGTTAGTAAACAAAAGGTTCTGAGAACCCCTGCTGGAAAAAAAATCCGTTAACTTTGTTTAACCCAGCACTTCCCAAACTTAGTTGACCATAGAACTTTTTTCTTAAAAGACACTTTCAGGGAACTAACTGCAGGATGGTTTGGGAACCAATATCTTTACCAGGGCAGTTGAACTTTGATTTCCCCTTAGAAAACTATGGGGATTATAATATGCCACCCTGAAATATGCCACTTTGGCATAAGGATTATTTTGACCTAAAGGCAATTGAGAAGCAGCAGATGTAGGAAGAACTGTCTGTCCTCTGCTTCTACCAAAAATCAGGGCATCAATGTCCCTTTGTAAAAGTGACACAAATTTTCATTTGTAAAGGTGTCCCCTCTCTTCTGTACTAGGAAGAGGAAAATAACCCTTATTACCAGAAACAGATGGCGCTGAGATGAATCTGCATAAATAAACCTTACTAAAATAACCCTTATTCTCCATCAGTTTGCCCATATATTTACTTTTCCCCAATTTGCCACCTCTATAAGCCCAAGCCCCTTTTTGTTTGCCTATTTGGTTCACATTTTATCACTCTCTGTTAAAACAGTATATAAGCTTCTAAACCTAACAGCTTCTTTCAAGTTTTTACTTTTCAGTGTATTCCCCATGAAAGTAAAATTTAAAAGATCAATTAAATTTGTATGCTTCTCCTGCTACCCTGTCTTGTCCATTTAATTCACAGGCCCCAGTCACCAACCCTAAAGAGGTAGAGGTCAAGTTTTTCCTTCCCTACACACACATACACACACTCTTAATTTTGTTTCTAATTAACCCAGAGTCTGAAGTAACAGCTGAAGAAGAAACTAGAGGTGAAATGATTGGTACAGAATGTCACGTTGTAGTGTAATTTGTTGAGTGTCATGGTATTAATAGCAACATCCTGAAAATGAAAATAAATAAAAGTTTGATCAATGTACCATGACATTCTTTCATGTGAGCCTCCTAAGAAAAGGTCAGTGAGCGTTCTCCATTTAGATTTTAATTTTAGACTCCAGGATTTCACACTAGGCCTTTCTCATTCCTAACCATGCAGTGAAAGAACAGTTCACATTTCCAATATACCTTGTTTTCCTAGCCCTTTAAATATGTGTTTCTTTAAAACGTTTTAAGTTTCTAGAAGGGAGAAGAATGGGCAAGAAGGGTGGGCCAGAAATAATAGAAGAAAATAAACGTAAAATATAGAAAATGAAGAAAATCCCCCCTTCCTAAGGAAGTTTAACACAAAGGACCCCAAAAGTTACACCTTGTGTCAGACATGTTGAATTCTTTTGGTTGATCTCCAGAGATGATTGTCCCCACTATCCCCTTCCTCTCCATCTTTGGCTTACATAATCCACACACCTAACACTTAACTCTTCTTGCAGAAAATCTGAGTTCAAGAGCCTCAATGGTTGCCGCTTCTCCTTGGGAGATTCCTGGTTTAATATAAAAAGCTCTTTTGAGAAATTGATTTTACTGACATTTTTCAAAAAATTCAAAATTCTGGATAAGATCTGATTATATAAAATACTATTTTTTTTCTACTTTATTTCATTGGCTCATTTTGGTCATTTGGGAAGGGTTTGTTTTTGTTTTTTTCTTTCAGTTGTTCATGAATAAATGTGCCTTCTGTACTATTGTATTCTCATTACCCCTTTGCTTCCAGGAGCTCCTTTCTGTGTGATTTCTTCTTCTAATTCCAGACTGTCCCAAGAACAGTAATGGAACTGGAGTAGACCTAGTTAATTTGCATTTTATTTTTCTGGCTTACTACTTTTCACAGAAATGAATTGAGTTAAATATATGAAAAAGCTGGAAGATGTCTTTGAAAGTATTTAATTCTTGCGCATTCACTGACTACTGAGGGCCTACTGTGTGGCAGGCAACAATGCCAAAAATGACCCATTAATTCATAGATAAGAGCACAAAGGAATTGGGTGATTTGCCTAGAACACTACAATTAGTCGAATGGTGACTAGAACCACGCTCCAACTTTCAGGCAAATCCCTTACGATGTTGCTCTTCAAACCTATTTGCTTGAGAGAAGTAAAAGGAATAACACCTATACTCCGCACAGGAGTAAGGCGAGCTTCCTAAAGAATTCCTCTCATGGGGCGCCTGGGTGGCTCAGTGGGCTAAAGCCTCTGCCTTTGGCTCAGGTCATGATCCCAGGGTCCTGGGATCGAGCCCCACATTGGGCTCTCTGTTCAGCGGGGAGCCTGCTTCCCTTCCTCTCTCTGCCTGCCTCTGTCTACTTCTAATCTCTGTCTGTCAAATAAATAAATAAAATCTTAAAAAAAAAAAAAAAAAAGAATTCCTCTCATGGTTAGAGCACCAGAGAGGATACTAGGTTGCCCAAGATCAGGATAGGAGATGAGAGATTGATAGAAAGTATTCTTTGACGTTTATAGTGTTTATACTTATGGGTGAAAGCCAAATTAATACTTGTTTTGTTCTGAAAAAGGTATGAGAAACAGAATGGGAAAGAGCTCTGATAAGCAGTACTTAATCTGTGCCTCTGAAATGCTAAAGCCTAAAGTCTTTGTGAGGGAGACCCTCTAAATAATCTTTATTTTTTTCTTTTCAAATTTATATTTAAATCTTAGCTAGTTCACATACAGTGCAATAGTGGGTTCAGGAGTAAAACTCAGTGATTCATCACTTACATACAACACCCAGTGCTCATCGCAAGTGCCCTTAATGCCCATCAGTCATCTGGCCCATCCCCCGCCCCCTCCCTCCATCAACCCTCAGTTTGCTCTCTAAGAGTCTCTTATGGTTTGCTTGCCTCTCTCTTTTTTAATTTTTTAAAGTTTGGGGTTGCTTTGATTTGTTTCATTTTTTAAGCACAGTCAGAACAGGTTAATATGTAATAATATGAACAAGTGTAATATGTAATAAGGGGAAAGATATGATTTACCAAAACCTGCACTTTGAGTTACCATTTTATGACATCTGTTTCAGCCTCTCATTTTAACTGTACAGACCACAAACCTTTAGCACACTTGGGAGCTGAAAAGAAAATCTACGTGAGTTCAAGTTCCCAGGAGTAAAAGTCTATTGTTAACACAACTCAAAGCAAGATGCTCTTATACAAGTATAAAACCAATTGAATTAAGTTTTGTAGAAGCTACCATTGTACTTCTTGATCTAGTTGAACTGTTAGTAAGTGAATGGGCTCATCAAAGAAAGTAGAGACTGCGTTTTCCTCTGCAGGAATACACCCCTAGCTTTGGTGAAGACTCGTGAATGTTAGCAAGCATTGATACTTCAGGAATTAAATTGATCAGGTGGTTCCCTTAAGTTACCATAGTACTTTTAATATTGGGCATAGGACATGAAATTATTGGCCCTTGTCTAGAATTAAATAACAGTAATCACCTCACTCTGACCTGGCTAGTCTGAAATGGCAAATGCTGATGAAAGGAATGTAAAGATCTCTGACATCAGATTTGTCACTCTCAGAACACATTGAAAATATCAGCTCTGAGGAGTTCCTAAGTTAGTGGGACCTTGCAAAAAGCAGGACATGCTACCTATCAGTAGGCATTTGGGGATCCTAAAGGAGGTATTTGGTGATATATTGTGTGAAATACTGACATAATTTTTTTAGGAATAAATGACAACAGAGGGAGGGTATTTTGTTTGTGAAATGCACAAACTCCTTTGATTCTGATGCCAGCCATGTATACACCAGTTTCTTCTGTTTAAGTAAACTTTTTAGTGAAGTGTATTATACATATAGAAAACTACATATGCCAGGGGAACAACTGTACATTTTCATAAAGTGAATACAATCATGTAATCATCACCCAAATCAAGAAATAGAACATGGCCAGCTCCAGAAATTTGCTATCAGACCCCTTACCAGTCATTATCCCTGCCAAATAAATACCTTGTCTTCAGCCATGATTAGTTTTGGTTTTGAGCTTTCCATAAATGGAATCATACAGAATGTGCTTTTTTTGTCTATCCTCTCAAATAGATTTCTCTGTATGGTGTGAGGTAGGGATCAAGATTGAGCACTATTTATTAGAAGACCATCTTTTCCCTTGCTACACTATAATATCATCTTTGTCATAAATCAAGTGATAGTTTATGTGTGAGTCTATTTCTGAACTTGTTTCATTTATATAGTTTTCTTGTGCCAACATTTCACTGCTTTAATTGGTGTCACTATATAATAGTGATGTTTGGTTGTGTGTATGCTTCAGCTGTATGCTTCCTTAGTCATTGTGTATAAAGTTTAGAATCATCCTGTCAATTCTACAAAAAAAAAGGGGGGGGGGGGTTTAACTGGGATGACATTGAATCTATAAATCAATTCTTTACAATCTAGGAACATGGCATCTCCTTCCATTTACTTAAGCCTTTTCATCTCAATGTTTTATAGTTTTCTATACAAAGGTCTTGGCCATCTTCTGTGAAATTTATTACTAGGTACTTTTTTTTGTGCTATTATAAATGGAACTTTTTTATTACACTTTATTACATTTTCTAATTGTTTGTTACTGGTATATAGAAATACAATATATTTTTGTATGTTGACCTGGTGCATGCTGATATTGATGAATTCAAAGTTTCTTATAGTTTACTATTTCTTATAGTTTAACTGTAGACTCTTGGATTTTTTACACACGTAATTTTATCATCTGTGAATGACAGTACTTTCATTTCTATTTATAATCTTAATAGTTTTTACTTCCTCTTTAATTATATGCCTTGTATTTCTCTTTTCTGCCTTATTAACCTGGTGGCCTCTAGTACAATGTTGGGTAGAGGCCATCAGAGTGAGTATCTTTGTTTCTTCCCAATTTGGGGGGCAGGCTTTCAATATTTCACTAGTCAGTGTTTGCTGTAGGATTTCTGATGCTCTGTATCAGATTTTAAGAGTTTCCTTCTATTCGTAGTATGCCAAGTGGGGTTTTTTTCAACATGAATGAATGTTGAATTTAACAAATTTTTTTCTGTGTTCATCAAGATGATTATAAACTTTTCTCCTTTATTAATGTGGTGAATTGCATCGATGTGCTTTTCTATCAATTGTTTTTTCTTCTTCTGGTTATGGGCCAAAATTGCTACTCTTTACATGCCTCATAATTTTTATTGGATCCTAGAAATTACAAATGCTATGTTGCTGAATGTTTAGATTTTTTTTGGTCTTTTTTTTTTTTTAAGATTTTATTTATTTATTTATTTGAGAGAGAGAGAGCATGTTGTGTGCACAAGTGGGGGCAGGGACCAAGACGAAGGGAGAAGAAGAGAATCTCAAGCAGACTCTGCTTTGGCGGGCAGTTGTGGATTGTGTGGTCAATTTTTGATGTTTGTTTTTAAGTTTTGTTGCCCTGGAACACAGTACCTTTCACTCTAGGGCTAACTTAGTTCAGTCAGTTCTAACCCTTCCTGTGGTCACTGTCCCAGGTGTTCAGTGAGGTATCGTACTCTGGCTGGTGGAAATTGAAACATTTCTTACACTTGTGCAAGCTCTGGAAATTGCTTAGCTTACAGCTTATGGCTGTTAGTTGTGCTTCACTTGACTTCATGGAGTTCTACCCTGCACGTGTGTGGGTTATTATTCAGCCAAAGACTTGAGGAGACCCCTCTTCGGAGTTCTCCAGCTCTTTGTGGGCATAACTCTGTTTATGTATGTACTCTGCTCCACACATCCTAGCCAGCTCAGCCTGCACAGGTTTCTAGCTCCTAAATTCAGTAGGGCTGTGAGGCCTCTACTTAGGTTCTCCTTCCGGAGCTGCTGTTGGGAAATTGCCTCTGGGCAAAAGGCCAGGGAGTCACCGGGCTCATCTCGTTTTGCTCCTTTCTCTGGGGGATGTACTGTCTGCAAGTAGTTGCTTCCTATATTTCTTCCAGATTTCTAGTTGATTATGTAGGATGATGAGTTACTGATTCATGAGCAGAAGCAGAAGTCCTTAGAATTTGATTGATTTTTCAAATATGAAAGCAACCTGACATTCCTAATTAAAAAAAAAAATTGTCACACTAAGTTTGCTAATATTTTTATTAGGATTCTTGTATTTATATTTATGAGAGAGATTGGTCTATAATTATTGTGATCGTATCATTCTTGTCAAATTGGGCATTAAGATTACGCTGGCCTCATAAATGGAGTTGAAAGTGTTTTCTCCCTTTTCTATTCACTGGAAAATATTTTGTAAAATTGGTATTCCTTTTTCGGCCTTTGGAACAATTCTGTGAAATCATCTAAGCCTAGGGATTTCTTTGCAGAAAGGTTTTTAATTTCAAATATAATTTAGTTATAATAGTATAGAACTATTCTCTGTCTTTTGTATTGGTTTGGTAAATTTTGTTTTTCTATGAATGTGTCCAGTTTATACTGCCAAAAGTAATTGGGTGTGGAGTTTGATTTCCTACTTGTAAGCTAGTACGATGAAGACATAGAACACCCGGGTGACACACAGAAGGCTGCACCAATCACAGCACCGCAAGCAGCACCGCAAGCAGCGTGGGCATCAGGACGACGCTTGTTTGCGTCGGTTCCCCTTGCTCCCCAAGTCCCACAGACGTGACGTGGAGGGCCCCCAGGGATGCCTGCATACTCAGGGGATTGTCTTATAGCAGAGGAACACTGGGGAATCCACCCCTCTGGTAGCAGGCAGTAAGCAAGCTTGTTTATTGTCCCAGAGGGAGACTTGACCTCATCCGCAAGGTTGCTTGCTGCGAATTCAGCCCTGGGGAAACGGCCTGAATAAAGAGCAGTCTTGTATTCTCCGTGTGCCCAGCAAGAGCGCATCTCTGACTGTGAACTCGTTTCTTTCTCCTTATACTTCTGTCAATTCTTTGCATTGACAATTGATGCATTTTGAGACTATGTTATTAAATTTATACAAATTTATAATTATTATACCTTCCTGGTTTGTGGACCTTTTTATCATGAGGAAATGATTCCCCTGGAACTTCAGTAAAGATTCTTGCCTTAAAGTCTACCATGCCGTATGTTAATGTAACTGTACCAGTTTTCTTTTGGTTAGATTTTTCATGCCATATTTGCTTCTAGCCTCCTACTCAATCTTTCTGCATGCTTATATTTAAGATTTCTCTTTTGTCAGCAGCACATATAATTAGTGTAATGATTTTTGTCTTTTAATTAGAGTAAATCATTTTACTTTTATATAATTGCTGATATATTTGGGTTTATTTTAACCATTTAATTTTCCCTAGGTTTTGTGTTCTTTTTTTCTCATCTTTCTTGACTTCCTTTGTATATATAAAGTATTGTTTATTATTTTATCTTCCTCATTCTATTAGTTTATTAGTAATACATTATTTTACCAGTTATCCTAACGATTACAAAAGACATTCTTTTGTTTTAAAGATTCTTTATTTATTTATTTGAGAGAGAGAGAATGCACAAGCGGAGAGAGGGGCAGAGGGAGAGGGATAAGCCGACTCTGAGATGAGTGCAGAGCCTGAGATGGGGCTTGATCCCCAGACCCCGAGATCCTGAAGCCGAAACCAAGAGTTGGGACACTTTAACTGACTGAGCCATCCAGGTGCCCCACAAAAGACATTCTGGACTTACTATAGTCTACTAAGAATTAATGCCTATTTCACTCCAGATGATGCTAAGCCTTACAGTACTAACTACATTAAATCCTCCTGCTTTGTCTTACTGTTGTTATATATTTTATTTTTACATAAAATTTTGTAAAACTTTTTCTACGTTAGATTGCTTCAATCTAGTTGGGACCATACCTCCCCAGACTGGCTTGCTGTCTCTGGGAAGGTCATGTTAGCTCTGGCTCACCCTCAGTCCTAGGATGTGGGACCTAGAGGTCCCAGTGGAAAGCCTGGGATAGTTCTTGAACTGGTTGTCCGTGGCTAGTCCTGAACTCAGTTTTTGTCTCTGTCGCATCACGAAACAACCCAAAACTCCACTTTGCTATTTCACCCAGTTTCTGTTTGGTTTGCAGGCCTCTTGTCCTGCATAACTGAATCAGTAAATAACCCGAGGAAAACTGATGCTGATGGTGGGCTCCCATTTTTGTATTCCATTTTTCTCTAGGATCTTTGTTCTAAGTCCTAATTGCCTTGACAGCTCCCAACTTCAGTATATATCTTCCCAGTTCCTCACTGTTTGTCCTGCACCAAGAATTGCTGAATGCCCTATTTTGTTGCATTTGGACAGCTATGACAAAAATACCATGGACTGAGTGGCTTAAATGACAAACCTTTTTTTCTCACAGTTCTGGGGGCTAGGGAGTCCAATATCTATGTGCCAACAGTTTCAGGTCTGGCTAACACCCACCTTGTTTCATAATGTACAGTCTTTTCACTGTGACCTCATGTGTTAGAGGGCGAGAATGTCCTGTGGTCCCTTTTGTAAGAGCCCTAATCTCATGCATAAAGGCTCCACCCTCATAACCTAATCCCTTCCCACAGGCCTCCACCTCCAAATATTAAGACAAGGGGGGTTCAGATTTCAACCTAAGAATTGGGAAAGGACACAAACATCCAGTCCACTGCATGCCCCTAAGAGGAAAAAACTGTGCAAAAAATTGGGATTTCCTGTTAGCTTCCCTTCCCGCAAGTCCTGGGTATCTCAGCAGGTTTCCAGTCTCTTCTAACAGGCTTTTTCCCCTCTAATCTAGCTTTTTAAATGGTTCTCAGTGAGTATTGGTCAGGCTACAGCATGAGAGCCAGACTGGATGACATTCAAGAAACACTGATTTACTGCCTTATTGTACCTGTTCTTTCACTGAACTTTAACTTGTATCCCTCTAGCATAAGAAGAGAAACCAAACAAACACCATTTCACTTTAGCAGGCTCTGGAGTTGTGCTGTTGCAGAAAAATTCCCCTTAATCGTCAGCTTGGTCAGACCCTACTTCATTCCTGATACCACTTGGCTCTTCTTCTCATCTAGGAACCTCTAGACCCACCTGCAGGCGTGGCCTTATCCCTGATCTTGGACCAATCCTGGGACTCATCAGCAGAAGGTGAAAGGCAGACACCCAGGACTAGCCCTGTGACCTCCAGCTTCTAGGTCAGCCCTGCCACCAGGTGGGCTTACAGCTTATGTGATAGACAGGAGCACTTGCACGTTTTGGTGGGTCCAAAGCCTAAACAATTTTAAGGGCCATCGTTAAGAAGGAGGATGCAAGGGGCGCCTGGGTGGCTCAGTGGGTTAAGCCCCTGCCTTCGGCTCAGGTCATGATCTCGGGGTCCTGGGATCGAGCCCCACATCGGGCTCTCTGCTCAGCAGGGAGCCTGCTTCCTCCTCTCTCTCTGCCTGCCTCTCTGTCTACTTGTGATCTCTCTGTCAAATAAATGAATAAAATCTTAAAAAAAAAAAAAAAAGAAGGAGGAGGATGCAAATTTATGAATATGAAATTAAGCGTAAGGTCCTAGAAGGGGCCATGCAAGAGAGGAGTCTTAAAACCCAACCTTGACTCACTGCCTCCTAATTCTGCCTCCTTACATGATGTTCCATCTTCATGAAAACAACTACTCTAGCGAGATCTGTTTCTTCCATGTAAGATTTGGGACCCTGCCACTGACTTGAGTTCTAATTTGACATCTGGACTGAGTACATCCTTAAAAGTGTCTGGCAGGAAGAAATGTTTTAAGGTTCTCCAGGAAGAGGGACCACGGAGCCAGGAGAAGGCTCACAAATCGATGAGAGACACTGAAGAGAGACCTTTAGATAAAGTAGTAAAGGTGTTTACTGGGTATTTACTGTGGTTTTACACACACTCTCATTTGATTTTCTCAAGAACCCTAAGACATAGGTAGTACTTTGAAATCCCCATTGTACATTTGAGAAAACTTCGCTAAGCCTTATTTATTCGAAGTCAGAAAATGTAGAAATGAAAGAACTGGGATTTGAACTTTGACTCCAAAGTGCTTCATTCTCTAAACTGCTTCAAAACAGAACCATTTTGTTATATTTATCTACAAAGGCCTGGCTCCGAGGTGGGTTGTACTGTCTGTGATGATATTAGAAAACTTGCTTTATGGTGCTGAGATGACCATAGGTCATACTTACACTGTTCTCCCTATTGATGGAGATAATAAACTCTTTAGTCAGTGTTTTGCTTGTAACAGCCATAGATCTCCTTACTTCAGACATTATCACCCATTTATTTTTTGTTCTGTCCCCATGGTTATGAATATATTTACACCATTTTTTAGTTACTTGTAAATCCAGTGCCAGAGAACTCTCCATTGGCATTATTCCAAATTTGTACCATAGTATTTTTAATGTAGACTATCATAGGGATACGTGCTCATGATCATTTCATGACTTATTACCAGAGGAGTCAGTATCCCTCTAGCATAAGAAGAGAAACCCAACAAACACTATTTCACTTCAGCAGGCTCTGGAGTTGTGCTGTTGCCTTTTGTCAGCTCTACTTATGTAATTCAGAAGAAGAGCACTTACCACTATTTAACAGACTTTTTCAGGAGGGCCTGGGTGTGCAGCACCCTGCCAAATTTCCCATGAGTTATGGAGAAAAGCCATTTGTATTCTGAAATTGCAAATCAGCCAGGCAATCACCACACAGAAATAGCCCCCATGAAAATAAAGCAGTGCTATATTTGAAGCCTTAATCATGTATATTTATAGACCTGAGTTTAGTTCTATTTGGAAATTTTCACATTATACAGTAACATTGTGATTACCAACATCCTTAGTGGGGGAGGGGACTTTGATCCATTTACATTTTCTGAGTAATGGAGAGTTAGTCACCAAGAATTTTTCTGTCCACCCTTTGCTAAATGCCTTTCAAAAATTGCTTTGGTGAGCTCATAAGGAGATGAGAAGGCCATCTAGGAGGTATTAGAGGTAGAAGGAGTAGGAGAAGTGTGTTCTCACCAGATTTGTCAGCAATGCACAAAAATCCACCCTTAGAGATTCAGTCATGTGGTTTGGGACACTTTCCTACATTAAAATGAAAAGCATTTGCGCTGGCTAACATACTGTACATATTAGTGTCTTAGTACTCAGTAGTGGTATATTGGTAAGTTTATCAGGACTTTCCCTGACAAAAGATTGGAAAAGTTGGTAAATACTTGAGGGCTTTGTGTACCCCGGGATGAGAGAGCGGTTTCTGAGAAAGAACCTGTTTCCTGATGCTGCCCAGGGCCAGGTCTGGTGGTGACTATCTGCCCTTCTTTAGTGAATATGCATCACTGATCTGTGATGACTCAGCATTTTGTTGCCCCACCCCCCGCCCCACCCCGACTCACATCAGCAGAATGACTCATCAGCTTTTTCACCCTCACAACTGCTTCTGTAACATTCACTGTCTTCCCATCTCCTAGTCACTCATGCTGGTGAGAGAAGACGACATTTGGATCCCTGGAGGAATATTCTAGGCAGAGGGAATGGCAGGGTGAGGGCCCTGACCCAGGACCTGGTCCAGGGTGTTGAAAGTGAATGAGAAAGCAGTAGAAGGACAGGGAGGCTGGAGAGGAACCCATGTGGGCATTTTCCAATGAGAAAACTTAGAGTTGGCTTTGACTTCTTTCTCTGCCTTTATCCTCTCATCTAGTCCTTTCTCAAGGGCTCCGACACATTTCTCACACTTGTGACCTCCTCTCCATTCCCATCACTACTGTATGAGATTGATACCTCCCCAACCCTCCCCAACTCATAGCTTTTCCCACACCTGTCCTCCACTTGCTGTTAGTTAGCCTTTTCCACCACAGGTCGTTCCCCTCTTTGCCATCCGCCGTGGCACCTCGTTATCTATGGCCGCACTATCCAGTAAAACTATCCACAATGAAGGAAATGTCCTATAAATCTGTACTAATGTCTGTATGTACCTTCAAAATGTGCTTAGTGAGACTGAGAAACTGAATTTCTAACTTTATTTAATTTTAGATCATGTAAATTACCACATGTTGCTAATGGCTACAGAATTGAACAATGTGGCATTTCTATGGTTTTTGATCTTTTGAGAAAGTCATATTTGCCTTTGAGAATCTAATGAAAGCTTCATGTCCCTTTAATAGTTCAGTTACAACATTTTTCTAATAATTCTAGTGGTTCATTATTCCACGGAGCCTGTCCATGTATGCCCCTTGTTAAGAGCTCCTGGCCTACAGGGTAAAGTCCAAGCTCATCTCTGGGCCTAGAAAACAGAGAACACATGAATAATGTCTTCAGTCTCAAGCTAAATTGAATGGGTCAATTGTCTTGACTTCTGGAAGCAGACTAGTTGGAGGGCACAATGCTGATCAGGAAAAGAAGCCAGGGGGTTGTCTCAGAAGGGCGGTATTAGGTGTCAGGTGGCACAGAACTGGGAGCTGAGGGAAGCAGAAACAGATTGGAAATGTGGTGCCAGATGGGACAAGGCAACGTAGTCTACCCTGGAGGTCATGAGTGAAGTGAGGCGCTGGTCCCACTGGGACACACTCATCTGCTTATAAGGGACTGTAACCCCATCCATGTACTCAGTACCACCATCACACTGGGCCACCCTGTCACAGTTTCCCCAAAACAGCATGCTTATACACCGTTGCCAACATGGCCTCTTGCTAAAGTGCTCTTTCTTTCCTGTTGACCTGGCAAACTTCTTATTCTACAAGGTCAAGTTCATCTCCTTTGCGATGCTTCCCCTACCTATCTTCCTTGTGAAATCAGTCACTCTTCAGCCAGGCTCTTACCACCTCTCTCCCAGCCTCCTAGCACCCATGGTGGATTAGTAGTTTTGGAGTCGGGTAGACCTAAATGGCAAGTTTCTACGGTAGCTCTGCCACTTGCTAAGTTGTTGAGCCTGAACCATAGTGCGTTAGCTTTCTCATCTCCATCATTGGAGTAATAAGACCTTTCTTGAACAGTTGTTATGAGGATTAAATATGGCATGATATGGGAACGGACTAGTATAATGCCAGACCCAGAGTGGGAACTCAGTAAATGGCACCTGTCACTACAGTATTACCATCTATCTGAATGGAAGCAGCACCACCGGACGTTACATGACTTGCCTACAGATGTTCTTCTCTCCCACATTAGACTGGATTCCAGAGTGGCTTTCCTGTTTCCAGAAGTTTAGAAGCCCACCTGCTATGAAGAAGGCACATATGACTTGATTTCCTAGACAGAAAAGTTCTTGGCATCATTTATCTGGCTAAAAATTTTTAGGGTGCCCTAACTGTATACCACACCCTTCCATTGGACAGATTAATAGTATTATAAATATGTACCATCGAAACCTGCTTTATCATTTTGTTTAAAATGTTTGAAAAGGGGGTACCTGGGTGGTCAGTCAGTTAAGTGTCTGTCTTCAGCTCAGGTCATGATCCTGGGGTCCTGAGATCAAGTCTCACGTAAGGCTCCTTGCTCAGTAGAGAGTCTGCTTCTCCCTCTGCCCCTCCCTCCATTCGTGCACATGCTCTTTCTCTCTCTTTCTTTAAAATAAAGTAAGATGTTCAAAAAGATCTGGTCAAGAATGTTCTTTTCTAGCTCTGGTATTGTTGGAATGCTGTGCTTTGGCTGTACCTTGGTTTAGCAGACTGATGTCAGACACGGTGCATGAGATGGGGCTGCTGTTGCCAGCTCTGTTCCTGTAAGGTGAGGGAGAAAGACACGGAGCAGGCGTAAACTGAGTGGGGAAGAGACCTGAGAAAACCCTCAGCCCCACACTAGCTGCTCTTAGGTTGTGATTGCTTTTATTAGTGAAACTCATAATGGGTTCCCTCATATCAGTTCTGAAGGAAAAAACACAGCTCTTCAATTATTTTTTTCTTTTTTAAAGAAATGACTAGAGACAGGGCTCCAAAAAAGGTTGAATGACTGCAAAATGCTGACTCTTCACCAAGCTCCTACAGTCCCAGCCAAGAGGGGGGCCTCCAGCATCTGCCCAGTAGCCACCTCCTGCTAAGCTAGTACTCCCTGGGGTAAGCCTGCTCAGTGGCCTCTCTTCTGCTTGTGGTTCATGGCCTGTGGTCCTCCCTAGCACCTGTTCTGTTCCTTCTTATCAGTCTTTGCTATAATCTCCCTGGCTCAGAGGCCTTGAACTTCTCACAGCTCTCCCCAGATCTGTCCCGGTCCCCTTGTCCTCACTGGCCTGTTCCCCCCCACCCAACCCAGCCTCAATGTCTCCATTCCCACATGGGTCAGGGAGCCATCGCTCATCTCCCTTTTTCTTCCCACTCCCACTTTGGCCCAACTGAAATGTGTTCTCCCTCCTTTGCCCACTGGGATGGAGATGGCATCCAGTGGCATCTTAGATTGAGATATCACAAAGCACAAATCTGAATCCCAGCAGCCTTGGTTTAGCCAGACCTTTAAGGCCATTCTAGCCTTGAGCAGCTGTGATTAAACCCTGCCTGGAGCTTCCAACAAGGAAGACCTTGGCCATCATGGACTAACTAAAACATCTAAAATTTGACCACTGGGAGAAAAGAGGCACACATATTGACCGGTGTTCACATGGGGAGAGGAGTTGAAAGAGCTCATCAGCTAAGGTCACCTGCTTGCTATGAGGGCCAAGCTTTGCTAGAAAGTTATCGCCTGCATTTCTTTTCAAGCCTGGGAAGTTGGCCCAGCCCCGTTTAACAAGCCAGCAGGGGTGGTTTACTGATCACGTGCTCACTTGTTTGGAGCACCTGAAGCATGTCAGCCATCCTGCAGCTTTGTATGTGGCTAAGGGCAGCCATCAGTCAGTACCTAGTAAGCACCAAACACTCACTCACCTGAACGCAGTGAGATGCAGAAGAGTATCTTCAACGTGGTGGATTTCCAGTCAGGTATCTTAGCTTCTCTGCAGGCCTTTTTTTTTTTTAAGGTTTTGTTTATTTGTTCTAGAGAGAGAGTATGCGTGGGGAGAGGAGCAGAGGGAGAGGAAGGGGAAACAGAGTGAATCCCAAGCAGACTCCACACTGAGCTGAAGGCAGAGCAGACTGATACTGGAAACCTCTGTATTCCCTTTACAGTATAGATTGCCAGGGTGTAAGATTGACATTCTCAAAACAAACAAACAAACAAACAAACAAACAAAACAGCCCTTTGTCATTATTAAATTTTGTTGGAGTTAAGCAATGCCATTGGGGTTATGTGTAGAAATCTGGATCTCCCTCTGCCATTTTTAAGAAGCCATATAAAAGAATATATACATTGTGATTCCGTTTTCATAAAATTCAAGAACATGATGATAGGAATCTGTGGTGATTGGAATCAGAATAATAATTGCCTGTGGATGTAGAGACGGCCTGGAGGAGGGCTAAGGGAACTTTCTGGGGTGGAGATGTTCTATATCTTGATTGGTTATATGGATATATACATTTTTTAAAACTCGTCAAAATTACACACTTAAAAATGTTCAGATCAGATTTATAATTTTAAGATTTATAGAAACATAAGCCAACTAAAAGGAAAAATTCCTCAAGCTCTTAGATTACTGCAATGGATAGCTATTTTCTAGAACAGCCCCTTTATCAGAGCACATTCTTTATATATTATATATATATTTTATATATATATATATATATGTATTCCAGTGTAGTTAACATGCAGTGTTATATTCATTTCAGATGTACAATAAAGGGATTTGACAGTTCCATACATCACTCAGTGTTCATCAAGATAAATGTTCTCTTAATCCCCTTCACCTATTTTACCTGTACTACCACCCATCTTCTCTGTAACCATCTCTTTGTTCTCTGTAGTTGAGAATCTGTTTTAGGATTTCTCTCTTTCTCTCTTTTTTTCCCCTTTGTTCACTCATTCATTTTGTTTCTTAAATTCCACAGAGGAGCGAAATCATATGGTGTTTGTCTTTCTCTAACTGACTTATTTCACTTAGCATGACACTCTCTAGATCCACCCATGTTGTTGCAAATGGCAGGATTTCATTCTTTTATTTCTTGTATATACACACCACATCTTCTTCATCCATTCATCTGTTGGTGGACACTTAGGTTGCTTCCATTTCTTGGCTATTGTAAATAACGTTGCAGTAAACATAGAGATGCTTGTATCCCTTTGAATTAGTGATTTTGTGTTCTTTGGATAAAAGAAGATCCAGTAGTGGGATTACTGGATCATAGGGTAGGTCTATTTTTAACTTTTTGAGGAGCTTCCACACTGTTTTCCACAGTGGCTGCGCCAGTTTGCATTCCCACCAACAGTGCTTGGGGGTTCCTTTTTCTCCACATCCTTGCTAAAACTTGTTGTTTCTTGTGTTTTTTATTTAGGCCATTCTGACAGGTGTGAGGTGATATCTCATTGTGGGTTTTCATTTGTATTTCCATGGTGCTGAGTGATGTTGAGCATCTTTTCACATGTCTGTTGGCCATTTGTATGTCTTCTTTGGAGAAATGTCTGTTCATGTCTTCTGCCCATTTTTAATTGGATTGTTTGTATCAGAGCACCTTCTTACCTCTCAGGTTTTCAGTTCCCTCTTCATTTTTAGCATCTAAGGATTTCTGTTTCTTACAGAGACTTCTATATGCTTACAAAAAATACTACTTTATTTTATCTGGCATTTCTAGTTGTTTGTCATGGGATAGTTCAAGATTATCCTGGTACATTATCCCCTGGAACCAGAAGTCTTTACTTTCTCTAATGATTTTGTCTATACAATTTTTTGCCTTCCATTTGAAATATATGTATATATGTATACGTGTATGTAAAAAGTCTATCTTCTCTTCAGTAGCTTTGAGGTTCTTTTCTGGGGTTAAATCTGTGCTTTGGAGTTTTAACCACTGTCCAAAATCTGTTAGGATAAGCCAGGATATATATTAGGGATACCTAAAGGCAGTTAGCTATTATCAATAGTATCTGTCTCAAACCTATACCCGATTGTTGCTAATTTGGCAGCAAGCTGCCCAATAAAGCACTGAAAAAGAAAATAGGAAACACCATCATGAAAACCAACATGTCCTTTGGGAGGCTGACAGATGGCTATGTCATCTTCTGTTCTTGTTTATCTTTTATCCTTTGCCTTGTATTTTCCTCCTGTGGTTAGGAGCCATGTTTCGCCTCAAAATGTCACATATAACCTCTTACTTTATTTAGAGTTTTAGAAAGTGATTGGCCCTAAATAATTAAAATTATATAAATCAACATAGAAATAATGCAGTTTCACTTGTGATATGATTTAAGTGCTCTAAACACAATGAAAATCAATGTTAAGATCATTCTTTATTGATAAACCTGGGTGGCTCAGTTTGTTAAGTGTCTCCTTTCAGCTCAGGTCATGATCCCAGGGTCCAGGGATTGGGTCCCACATCGGACTCCCTGATCTGTGGGGAGCCTGCTTCTGCCTGCTGCCCCCCCCTGCTTGTGCTCTGTCTTTCTCTCTCTGACAAATAAATAAAATCTTTTTTTTTTAAAGATCATTCTTTATTATCTATACTTAGTCACTGTGTGCACGTGTGATATTTAGAAGTTCTTCACATACTTTGGGAATTTCCCAACTGCCGTGAATTTAAACTCCCCACAATATTGTCCCACTGAAATCACCATTTGCACTGTAATATTTAAAGCATGAAAAATGGCACCCAAACTGTGGAATTGCATCGCTTACGTGCAAAGTGTGTTTCTCCGGATGGCGTGTGTTAGTCAGGATGGGAGATTGAAATATATCTACCATGATATTGGAGGTTTTCGTGTGTTCATGTGTGTGGATGTGTGTGTATGGGTGAGAAAGAGAGAGAGGGAGAGAAAGAGATGAACATATATATAGGTATGCTTAGGAGAAAAGTGTGTTATGTATGCTTGTACATGCATGTGTATGAGAATATTCTATTACCTGGATCCTAAGGTGTACCTTTCTATTTTAACATTTATAACAATGTGTACATTTTATAGAGTGGTTTCTTTTTCCCCAAATGTCTGTTACTGAATCAATGGTGCATTTCGAGTCAATAGCCTCCCAATCATGGCAGTATTGTGTGCACACAGAGAACTGAGACTTTGGTGGAAAAGGTAACATCTTAGTGCATATATCCTCAGATACCAAGATGCTCACGTACTGACAGTAGGGAACTCTTCACAAAAATCAGCATTTTCCATCTGTCAGGGTGTGCTTTCTACCTTCTACCAAGTTTCCCAGCTTACATAAGCCCCCCAGAACACACTGGAGAAATATTTACAAGTTGAACTGATTTGGCCAAAGTTTCAAAGAACTTGTGCTAAATGAACAAAAATGTAGCCATTTTTATGGCATTCTAAGATACACAGTTTGGATGCCTCTAAGAGAAACATTTACAGGTAATACATTTTAAAACCTGGGAAGCTAGGAAAATAAATTTTCCATTTTCCCTTCAGCCTGTGTTACAGTAACAAGCACCGTTCATAGGCATAGTTGACATCCCAATATTTATTTAATGACTGCAAATATTTACTTGATGAACTGTATTTACCTGTCCAAAAAATAAATAGAATGATTTTGATCTTTCAGTGAAAAAAAAACTCAGTCTGCAATGTTAATAATTTGCTTGGTGCAGATATGATCTGAGATGCTTTTTATAATATCTTCTCTTCATATCAGTGGCTGTCGTATTAAAGTGCAGTTACAGCCGGGATTCTGGAATGCATGCATGCTGAAAGGTGCATTTGGATGACCTAAGACTTGACCCCTGACCTCGAGATTAATTTCTTTCCATCCAAGTTAGAGAGGACTGATTACTGAACTACTGAAATCACGAGCAACATTGTTTTTTAAATATAAGCTTCATAAGTTGATTCAATAAAGTGATAATAGGACAACAGAAAATAAAAGTTGATTAAAATGAAGTGTGGACAATTTAAAAACATTAGGTCTGATAGAATGTAGGTGATAGATTTTCTTATTTCAACGTTTGCACTAACTGCTTAAAATATCTACCAAAATTAGCATTTCAGAAATAGGACCATATACTAAAATAACATAACTTTAGACCTCACTGCTTTATATGTAAATGTAAGGATATTTTTAGCTGTAATGCTCAGTAGAAGAAAAAAATGGGCTGTTAAATCTCCAACAGTGATCTGATTTTTATAAGACTATTCTGGAAAAACTCTACCTAGATCCAGCTGTTTTTCTAGTCTGTTGCTTGCAAATCTGTGCATTCTCCAGTTCAATTCAATTCATTCAGTTCCTCCCATATTTTCAAAACTTTCTGATAATAAAATAACTATTAGCTTTGATTCCTGCCCCCTTCCACACAATCTTTGGGTTTTATAGTTTTATTATATTAGCAAAACAAGTGGAAATGCATCTGATTCCCTACTTTGAAAAGAATTTGATTTCTAGCAGATATATCATAGTTATACCTTTCACTAAAATTGGTCTTTTTGCCAGATTTATAATCTATATTACAAAAATATTACCTTTATGTTTAAGCTGGCTTGGTGGTCTATAGCATATCCTGCAGAAACAGCATGTGTCTTTCTCTTTCCTTTTTCCTTTAGCCAAATTTTCTCTGTTATATGGCCATTCACATTACCATTAATTTCCATACAACTTAAATAATTTTTAAATGCAGTTTTACACAACTCAAGAGCAAAACAAATGACACCAAAAAAGAAATGCAATTAAAAATTAGGGGTAGGAGGGGCGCCTGGGTGGCTCAGTCCATAGAGTGTCTCACTCTTGATTTCAACTCAGGTCATGATCTCAGGGCCCTGGGATGGAGCATAATCAGTTTCCATGCTCAGCAGGAGTCTCCTTGAGTATTTCTCTCCCTCTCTTTCCGTCCCTCCCCCTGCCCCACGCTGTCTCTCAAATACATAAATATACTGTTTCAAAAAATTAGGCAGAGGAACTAAATAGTCAATTTCCAAAGGAGACATGCAATGTCCAACAGATACATGAAAAGGTGCTCAACATCAATAATTATCAGAGAAATATAAATCAAAGCTATAATGAGATCACTTCATACCTGCTAGAATGGCTATTACCCAAAAGAAAAGAGATAATAAGTGTTGGAGAGATTGTGGAGGAAAGGGAACCCTTGTGCCCTCTTGATGGGAAAACAGATTGGGGTAGCCACTATGGAAAACAGTATGAACAGTCCTCAAAAAAAAAAAAAAAATAGAACTACAATATATCCAGCAATTCCACTTCTGGATATATATCTGAAGGAAATGAAATTACTATCTTGAAGAGATATCCGCACCCTCATGTTCATGGCATCATTATTCACAATACCTAAGGCATGGAAATAACCTAAGTGTCTATCAATAGATGAATGGATAAAGAAAATGTGGTCTAGTTATACATCGAAATATTATTCAGCCATAAAAAAGGAATCCCTGTCATTTGCAACAACATGATGGATCTTGAGGGCATTATGCTAAGTGAAATTAGACAGAGAAAGACAAGTACTGTATGATTTCAGTTGTACATGAAATTTTAAAAAACTGAGCTCATAGGAAGAGAGAACAGATTAGTAGTCCAGAAGCAGGGGGTGGTAGGTGGGGGAAATGTATAGGTGAAGGTGGTTGAAAGGTACAAATATTCAGTTAAATGCTTACAAAGTTCTGTGGATGTAATGTACAGCATGTACATTATTTCAAATATTCAATATTTGCTGCATCCTATATAACTACAGTTAACAATACTGTATTGTATTTTGAAAGTCCTTAAGAGATTAGATCTTAGAATTTCTCATCACAAGAAAAAAAGTCATAACTATGTGAGGTGATGGATGCTAATCAAACCTAATGTGGGAATCATTTTGCAATATATACATATATCAAATCATTATGCTATAAATCTTAAACTAATGCAATGTTATATGTCAATTATGACCCAACAAACCTGGGAAAAAGTATAAAAATGCACCTCTATTCTCCTCAGACTACTTTCAAGATGTTTTAATTATTAGTTTCTTTTTAAAAATTTTTTAAAGATTTTATTCATTTATTTGAGATAGAATGAGAGAGAAAGCATAAGCAGGAGGAAGGACAGAGGGAAAGGGAGAAGCAGACTCCCCATTGAGCAGGGACCCCCCCAACATGTGGCTCGGTCCCTGGACCCTGAGATCATGACCTGAGCTGAAGGCAGATGATTAAGCAGTTGGGCCACCCAGGTGCCCTAGTTATGAGTTTCATTTCACCAAGTCCATGACCTATGTGATGATTCCAAATTCATTTAACTTGTTGTCCACCCGTGTATGGAAATGAATGAAGATCACTCAAATGAGAACAAACAGAAGCTGTTTATTCATGGCTAGCTATAGCAACGCAGTCAGCCACCTTCACTGGCATTTGGCAGAGACTCAAAGGCAGGTAGGAGAGTGGAAAAGCTGTATAGCGTAATAAAGAGAAGGCTTCTGGTATACACTGACTGGAGGGTTTAGAATGGGAAAGCTAGAGGCTGGCTAACTAGAAGTGGGTCATCTTATGTAATTGGTTTGGAAAGCATATTTAGCAAACTCTGGTTGGTCCTGAATAGGAAGCAGGGATAAAAAAAAAATAGGGTAGTTGGTAGTCACTGCCCAAGACCTGATTATTCTGGGTTGATTGTGACCTAAGTTGAGGTTTAGTTTCCTGGATTGGTTGCTGCAGAATCTGTGGGTTAGAGTCCTGTTGTCATCTATGTTCTTACCATTGTCTGTCTGCATATTCAGTCTCTCATGTGTCAGAATTCCAACTCACTAGCTGTTTTCACCGGACACAAAGGTGGTTGGTAACTGGGTAGATTCAGTGAGATGTAGCATAGGAATTGGGGTAGCTAATGGAGCCGCATTCTGATGCCTGACAACCAGATTCTACAGAGTAGACAACGGGCAGATGGTACTGATAGGGAAGTAGATAGAATAACCCCAAAGACCTCCTTCAACTTTAAAAGTCTCGTGATCCTGGGAGATAGTCATTGAGAAAGGCAGTCACTCATGCATGCAAAAGGCATGCAGTCTTTCCACTCCTGCCCAGTCATGTAAGAATGGGCCTTGGCCCTGGAAGAACTCCTTACCAGGAGAAAAAGAGCACCTACAGCTTGTGCTGAGCTGATCACACCGTGTGGGAGTATATTTTCCTATTTTAGACTTAATGCACTCTTCTTTGTTCTGCTTAAGTGGGTGTGTCATACAGCACCTGGTCAACCCCACTACTCTATGTATTCCCAGTGGGAGGATGAGATGCATTCGTCAGCTGCAGGGCAAGACCTGCCAGCCATGAGGGACCAGTACTCACCACTGAAGCTGAACTTGCTCTGTCTCTTCTCTATGGGAATAATATGGTTCTATCCAGTGCCTGTATGAGTTGCCTCTTTCCTAGAGACCTTCAACCATGGAGCATGGTGATATCTTCAACTGTTGCTCCTGGAGGAGTGGGAAGCCTCACCCAGAAATGATAAACAGTGTCACTTGCTCAGTGGTTGTCATTAGGGAAATCTGGCTGTGGAAAGACAGGACCCAGTCTTGAAATAGGACTCAAAAGGAAGATTTAAACCTTTGTTTCTGGAATACTAGCAGATACACAGTAGGTAGATAAATGAATGGGAGGACTTGGAAGAAGAAAGTACATTATTCAGCAACTTAGGAGGATAAAAACCAGTAGTGGATCTGGGCAATAAGGTTCCAAGAATCAAGCCAGAACCTAGGCACTATTAATAGAACAAAAATATGAGGTCCTGCTTGATGCTGAGCTACTCTAAATTCCTCCTGATTAAAAAGTAAGTGGGTCCTAAACCACATTATCTGAGACTGTGGAGGCCTGGCAAGCAAGGTCACAAGCCACAAAGTCTCCATGAGGGCCAGTGCCCTCCTGACTGTAGGAGACTGCTGGGATGGTTTGTTCATACTATTCCCTTTCTTACAAAAAAAAAAAAAAAAATTTTTTTTTAGACAGGCATATCTAATAAAAGGTGAAAGTGGAATTTGAGCTCAGACAGGACCTTGTCACCCCAGTGTCTGGACTCTTAACTCTATGCTCCCTCCTCATATGATGAAGCTGAGATCGTTTGGGTCTATGTGATATTACAGGACAGAGGAAAAAGAAGGTTGCAACATAGAGAATGGTGCATCATTTAGTCAAGGTAGGACTTAGGAATAGGGAAGATGAGACAGCGGAAGACTCTGGTTGTTACTTGTGAATGTCGTTTTCCTGGGGTGACCTATGTGACTTGAAGAAGAGGGAAAGAGGGAGGAAAGTCATGGCTTCTATTCTTGAAGACTCAAGAGAGGGCGTAAATAGACATCGTGTGCATGAGAACACAAAGGGAAAAGTGATACCACATAAAGAGACCCAATTAAAAATGCATATGTGCTAATGCACTGCTGAAACTAAATTGGGGACCTGGAGGCAGGGAGTGTTAGCCTGGGAAGTGAGGATGAGCTGGGAAGGGAGGTGAGTTGGTGGGAGAGAAAGGGTGGGCAGGAGAGACGCTGTGAAGATGACCATGAGAGGAGCAGAGGATACTGACTTTGCCAGAATGGGATGGAATTGAGAACCGAGTCAAGATATGGCAAAAGATGAGGACAGTGGAGTCACAAAGGTGAAAGCCTAGGAGATCCCACCAGAGTCCTTGGAACTGTTGAGTGCAGATGAAGACCCCTGCCCAACAGGCAGAGAATCAAGACTCCCCGTGGGGTGAGCTATCACAGTCTCCAACCAGAGCTGGGAATGACCTTAGAGGGTATCGAGTCTGATCTCAAAGTGAAGCCGTTGGACTAGCAGCACACACAGGGTCTCTGAACTTGTTAAAAATTCACACTCAGAGCCCACCTCACTCCAGAATTCAGATCTGCATTTTAACAAGATACCCAGGTATTTGCATACACACTGATGTTTATCAAGTACTGAAGGGGAGTGCATAAGAGATTAGAGTTGCCTCCTGTAAAGCACGCAAAAGAACTGTGCCCAGGAACAAGGAATACTAAGGAACAAGAATTTTGTTGAAGAGGGAAGAGGCTTTTTGAGGCCTGTTGTGCTTCCCCTAAGTCTTGCTAGAATAGGAACTTCACAAGGGATGAAGGGTGAGCGCTAACATGTGGAACAGGAGAATATGTGGTTTAGCAGCGCATAGGTCTATGGTGAGTGATTTAAGGATACTCAGACAGCTGATCCTGGCTGCTGTCACCCTATTATCAAGCACAAAATCCCTACAAAGGCCAGATAGTAGAGCCCCACGGGAAGAGCTGTCTGAGGAACAAGAAGGGAGGACAGTGCAATGCAGGCAGCCCGCAGTGCTAGAACCGGCTCCCAGCCTCTCGGGTTGGTTGTTGACTATTTCAAGCTGGTGGTAGTTTGAAATTGGCCATGGTGGGGGCACCTGGATGGCTCAGTTGTTTGAGCGTCTGTCTTTGGCTCAGGCCATGATCCTGGGGTCCTGGGATCAAGACCCACATCGGGCTCCCTGTCAGTGGGGAGCCTGCTTCTCCCTCTTCCCTGATTGTTCTCTCTCTCTCTCTCAAATAAATAAATAAAATCTTTAAAAAAAAAAAAAAGAGGGGTGCCTGGGTGGCTCAGTCGTTAAGCATCTGCCTTCAGCTCAGGTCATGATCCCAGGGTCCTGGGATAGAGCCCTGCATCAGGCTCTCTGCTCAGCGGGAAGCCTGCTTCTGCCTCTCCCACTCCCCCTGCTTGTGTTCCCTCTCTTGCTGTATCTCTGTCAAATAATAAACAAAATCTTAAAAAAAAAAGAAAGGAAAGAAATTGGCCATGGTGGGAGTATTTATACCGCAGAAGTCAACAAACACTACAAATCCAGGTTTTTGTTTTTGTTTTTTTTTCAGAGCCAATTTAGCAGCCCACCACTGTGAGAATGTAGACAAGTCAAAGAAGAAAACCCTGGAGTTAGTATGTGTAAAGTATGGAAGGAGTAATTCAGGAAATGAAAAGACAAGTGAAGTCCTAAAAAATGATGCTAGAAAATATTGCTAGAGATGTCTCATTCCAAACTCCTGGAAGTGACCAGGATTCATCTGACACCTTCATTTCTAGGACTCCTTCTCACAGCTCTGTCTCAAGAGTAGAAGTTCACTGAAGGCTCAAAGAGGATGGAAAGGTGTGAAATAAGGTGGGCAATCAAATTCTGACCGGATTGGGGAAATACAGAAAGATGACTGGGTAGCTGTTGCTCCATGGGGAAGGATGTCTTTGTAAGTTCTCATCTGCTGCGGTATAAGCCTAGACAATGTGGATGGTGGGCTCTGCCAGGGTGGGGCTTTTTCTTTTCTGAGTCACATGGATATTGCATTTAATAATCATAATGATAGGACCACCCGGGTGGCTCAGTCCATTAGGTGTCCAACTCTTGATTTCAGTTCAAGGTCATGATCATGGAGTCCTGAGATTGAGCCCTGCGTCAGTCTCCATGCTCAGTGCAGAGTTACTTGCTTGTCCCCTTCCCTCCCCCAGCTTGCTCTTGCTCTTGCTCTCTTCCAAATAAACAAATAAAATCTTTAAAATAATAATAATAATAATGATAGTTTGGTGGCTTAGATTTACCCGTATGCTTTTGATATTATGATTACCTCTGATTGAAAAACAAGTTTCTGATAAAGAAGTGTAGTATTGGAATGCATCTCTCTCTTTTTAATTAAACTGTTAAATATGTTTAATGATACATGTATTTAATATCCTCAAATGGCTCTGCTTCAGCCAGGCCACTTTCATTAGCTTCCATTGAAACATCTTGATCTTTCACAACTCTGTGGCTTTGCTTTTTCTGTGCCTCTTGTTACGATGCCAGTCTTGCTCCTGTCCTCCTGGTGCACTCAGACCTTAAGACCAAATACTACCTCTTCTAGGAAGCCTTCCCTGGTCACTCCAGCCTGTAGTAACCTCTTTCTCCATTCAACACAGACTTCCTGGAGAAAGTCCTTGGGGATTGTGTCTTCAACTTTTTTCAAATGAATATTAGGAGATGTGGTCTCGGTTGCCTGCATAATGACACTTGATAAGCATAATAAAAACATAAATGTTTTTCCCCTTTCCACTGTCAGATTCCTCAGTAGCCTTCTCAGTATGCCTCCCCTGTGCCAGTTTGCCTTCTTCTCTATGGCTTTGTTCTAGAACTAGACAATGACAACGGCACCAGTACCCTTTTTCATCATGCCTCCAGCTCAAGTCAGCCTAAATGATGCCCTGACTTTGGTTCCAATCTAAATCTTTGCTTTAGATGATCAACTTGCAGAAAACATAATTTAAGTAACCAAGAATAAGTTGCGCTAATAATACAGTAAGCTTACCCTTACTGGGGTAGAGGGAAAAATAAATATCTTGATAATCCCAGAGGACTCACTAATATACTGAAAGATCTGGGGAGAAGGGAGCAAATCAGATATTCACAGAGAGTCTCCCCACCACTCGAGGACACTCCAGGACCGAGGGCAGCACAGTTGGGTAGCAGGCTGTCCTGATCATACAGCCTTTTTCCTTGAAGAGAGGACTTTTTTTTTTTTTTTTTAAACCTCCTGGTGCCTCATGAAATGCTCACACTCTATTCTATCACACATGGACGTGACCAGATCTCTGGAAAGAGCTTCTAATTATAAGCATGGTATTTATTTTCCTGGCCTTGTGTCATCAGACTTTCTTTTCATTTATGTGAAATACGAGCCATCGGTTTTGAAGACTTGCTGACACTTTAATGAAAAGAAGTTTGGTTGTGAGCTGGTTGCTCTTTATCTCTGTTTCCATGTATTTTCTAAATCCAGTATCTCAAATTCACTTGGAAGGTGAGACTCACATCCTATTTTCTACCAGGGAAAATCCATAAATCAGCACAGGATCAGAATCTGAGTATGAAGGCAGGGCGGAGTGACAAGTCCAACATAGGACTCTGATACACTCGTAACTTTTCTCACCTCTTTTGGCCGAGGTTACATTGTTTTCCATTGTATTGACATGGTGTTATACGTAAGCACACTAAGCCCGTGGCAGAAGCTATGTACCTCTTTCTTTCCTTTCCCCAATGAACAGGGACCTTAATTTGTTTTCAATGTAACAACAGAATTTGTCTCAAGATGAGAATTCTCCCTCAGTTCATTGCTCAGAAAATATATAATCCTTTGCTTCTCAAGGCCAAATTCCTACATTTGTGTTTTTGTTTGTTTTTGCATGCAAGCACTCTTAATAATCAAAATATAGACTCTAGAATAATTGTTCCTTTTTAAAATGGATAAAATAAATTTCTTGAAGACATTTCACTTTTCTTAGCTTTACTCACTCAACATTGCCACTCATTAGTAGGCTGTGGGGGAGATATACACTATGGTTCCTGACGTTTGGAAGCCTAAATTTCAAAAGGAGAGTGAGGGTAAGCACCGAGGAGAGGATATGAAAGACATCTGAAGGAAGCTCATGTGTTTATGATCTCCATATACATAGAACCACCAACCTGTATCTGCTTAGAAGATGGGAGTTAGGGCGAGCAGGACCTGGCTGGGGATGAAGGCGCAGGAAGGACTTTATTCTTGCTTTGGAAGTCAAGTTGGCTTGGCATTGGGCTAGAAAGGTGTTTAAAAAGGGAATGCTGACAGAGATTAGAAGAAAAGGAGAAACATGATTTGGCAGGAAAGGTTAGAGATGATATTCTGGGCAGAGAGAGCGAGAGAAAGGGGGAGACAGAAAGAAAGAGTCTTGGAGATTAAATTGGTAGGGTTATCTGGCTAAAGGTAAAATCCTGAAGTCAAGGGATAGAGAACAGCAAGCCAAATGTTCTGGTAATATGACACTTTCCTCACTATATTTGGTAATCAGTCTTTTAAATTTTAATCATTCTAGTGCTCTGTGATGGCAGCTCATTTTAATTTAATTTAATTTGTATTTTATTTTTTTAAGTTTTATTTTTATTTATTTTAGAGAGAGAAAAAGAGAGTGTGGTGGGGAGGGGCAGAGGGAGAAGACAGACTCCTCGCTGAGTGGGGCTCCACATGGGGCTGATCTCAGGATCCTGAGATCATGACCCGAGCCAAAACCAGGAGTCAGAGGGTTAACTGACTGTGCCATCCAGGCACCCCAGCTCATTTTAATCTTAATTTGCATTTCCTGTTGCTATTGAGACTGAGTGCACTTTCAAATGTTGATTGGCTGCTTGGATATCCTCTTTTATGTAGCGTCTCTCTAAGTCTTTTGTCTATTTTTATATTGGCTTGTCTTTTTCTTGATTTATAGTAATTTCTTGTATAGTCTGAATCTAAGCCCTTTGTGGGTTGTATGCATTGCAAATATTTTCTCCCCAGTGTTTTCTCCCCTAATTCTTTGTTGAAGTGAAGTTCTTGTTATTTCTATATAGTCAGTGTTTCTGTTTAAGAAATCTTTGCCTCAGTGTGCCTGGGTGGTTCAGTGGGTTAAGCACCTGTCTTCAGCTCAGGTCAGGATCCCAGGATCCTGGGACTCAGCAATCTCCGCCCCCCAACCACGTACCCCGCCACCCCTGCAACCCCCACACTTCTGTGTGCTCTCTCTCTGTTTTGTCTCTCTCACATAAATAAATAAAAATCTTTTTTTTTTAAGATTTTATTTATTTATTTCACAGAGAGATCACAAGTAGACAGAGAGGCAGGCAGAGAGAGAGGGAGAAGCAGGCTCCCCGCTGAGCAGAGAGCCCAATGCGGCCAGATCTCAAGATCCCAAGATCAAGACCGGAGCCCAAGGCAGAGGCCCAACCCACTGAGCCACCCAGGCTCCCCATAAATTAAAAATCTTAAAAAAAAAAAAAAGAAAGAAAGAAAGAAATCTTTGCCTATCCCAAAGTAATCAATATATTATCCTGTATTATAGTCTAAGAGCTTAATTCTTTCAACTCACACATTTAGATGTACAATGTGCGTAGAATTGAAATTTGCATATGGTGTGGGATGAGGTCAAGATTCATTGTTTTCTTCATATAGTTATTCGACTGATCTAGAAGCATTTCTTGAAAAGGTCATCACTTTCTCAGTATTGTCAAGTTGGCATTTGTTAAAATCAATTATACATTAATGTGTGGGTCAGTTTCTGAACTATTTTTCTTTCTTTCTTTTTTTTTTTTTTTTTTTAGATTTTTATTTATTTGACAGATCACACGTAGGCAGAGAGGCAGGCAGAGAGAGAGGAGGAAGAAGGCTCCCTGCTGAGCAGAGAGCCCCATGCGGGGCTCGATCCCAGGACCCTGAGACCATGACCTGAGCCAAAGGCAGAGGCTTTAACCCACTGAGCCACCCAGGCGCCCCTGAACTATTTTTCTAAAGTTGCACAAAAGCTGCATTTTGTTATCTTGGCTTTATCATAACTCCTGCTATCTAGTAGCGTATGTCCTTCAGCCTTGTTGTTTCTTAAGGTTATCTTAGCCATATTTGGCTCTTCGCATCTCTGTATAATTTTAGAAGAAGCATTTCTGTACACACACGCACTGCTAGTACTTTGATGGTATTGCATTGAATCTAAAAATCAATGTAGGTTAATGGACTGTGTTACAGTGTTGAATCTTCTGACTCATAAATGTGACATTTATTTAGTTCTTTTTTAACTTATTGCACTAATATTTTGTAGTTTTATCCATAACAGTCTTTATATCTTTAGCTGCATTTAAGCCTGGTACGGCATTTTCTGATGCTATGTTAAATGGTATATTTCAAATGTTATCTTTTCACTTGTTTATCATTGGCATGTAGAGATAAAGTTAACTTATATCTTGTCCCCTAATTCACTTTGTTATATTCACTTATTAAATTAAATAGTTTGGATATAAATCCTTCTGAATTTTTTACACTCACTATTAATGACAGCTTTATTTCTTCCTTTCCAATTCTTATATCCCTGTTTTATATTTCTTGCCTTATTGCACAGTTGAGGAGCACTGGTATAGTGGGAGATAGAAGTGATGATAGCCAACATCTATCTTATTCACAGTCTCAGGGAACAAGAGATAAAATATAATGTTGTAGGTTTATCATAGATACTCCTCATTAGATTAAGGATTTTCTTTCTATTTCTAGTTTGCTAAGAGTGTTTATTATGAATAGATTTTAACTTTTATCAAATGTGTTTTCCACATATTGGACAGATAGTACGATCATTCTGCTATATCCTGTGAATGTGCTAAATTATATGAACTGAATTTTAAATGTTAAACCAGCCATGTATTCTTTCACTCTGTTTTAATCTGAATATATTCTACTGACCCACCCTGAAACTCACTAATCCTCTCTTTAACTGTGTCTATCTGCTCTTAAAGTCATCTTTTGAGTTATTAATTTGTTACATGTTCAACTTTAGAATGTCATGTGATTCTTTTTAATAGATTCCCATTCCTTGAAGAGATTTTCTATTTTGCTATTTTCTTGAGCATATTAATCAGTTTGAGTTTTTTTTTTAATATATTTTTTATTTATTTGACAGACAGAGATCACAAGTAGGCAGAGAGGCAGGCAGAGAGAGAGAGAGGAGGAAGCAGACTCCCCGCAGAGCGGAGAGCCCGATGCGGGACTCGATCCCAAGACCCTGAGATCATGACCTGAGCCGAAGGCAGAGGCTTAACCCACTGAGCCACCCAGGCGCCCAGTCAGTTTGGTTTTTTTAAAAACATATCTAACATGTAGGTTAGGAAAGTTCAGGATCCAGAGCTCCCGATGATCTCCTTCGATTGTCCATTTTTTTTTCTGGTGGGTTTTCAATTATGTGGTCTTGGCAAATACTCCTTAATTATTTGTATGTACCAGACACGGTGTATGAAAAACTGCAGAGATAACGTAAAGCTCTATAGGAAGTTAGATTCCCCCAGAGGGTAGTTCCTTTTGATTTCGGCAGACAGGGTAAGGCCAATCGCTTTACACTATCCTGGGACTGAGCTGACTAAAAATCTGATTACTGTCCATCTGTCTTACCACTAAGGTGGAGCTTGTTGTGGGTCTCAGCCGAAAGCCTGGACTCTTTACCAGGGCCACTTTTTTTTGGCAGGCCCCGTACTCCAACTCTGTGTCTCCCCCACCCCAGCCCCATGTGTGGCCAAGGTTGAGAACAACTGGCCTACATTTGTGTTTGCTTGATAACCCCTATCTGTAAAACTGGGTGTCACTGTTCCCTGCATTCACACTCTCCTGCCTTTTTGAGGTTCTGCCTCTTTTGCATTTCCAAGAGTCCCTGGGGGGACATCTCACAGACACTCAAGGTCAAGTATGGACTGTGCTATTCTGGCCTCCACCGTGCGCCATCCACTTTGCCCCTCATTTGCACGGCCTTGGCTGCTTGCTCCTGACCGCCAATAGCCAGCCCTCATGGCTGCCTTCCGGAGCTGTGTCTCAGGCTAAGTAAGTATCAGTCACTGCTCAGCTGTGGATCTGCACCAGAGCAGGCAACTAACGTCCCGTCCTCTACATTCTGTTCTATTACTATGTTCTCTTAGCTGAGGCCTTCAGGTCCCAAGTGGTGTGGGGAAGCTCTCTTTGTTTGCAAAATATGCCTTTTGGTTCAAAGTGTTCACCTGCTCCTGGAGTAGTTCGGTTTGGGACATTGTCAAGGGTTACCATACTACTAATCAGAAGCATCCCTCCTCTCCAGTCTGCAGGTCCTGTTGCTGAGTTCAGTCATTGGGCCAGATTCCTCCTTAAGTAGGTATCAGTTCTCCTTCTGGGCTCTTTCATCACCCTGTGGTTTGCCTACTGTCATCGGCACCTGAGTCATCAGACATGCCCATGGACCTTGGAGCCTCTTCAGCACAACGGCGCCCAACTCCGCATGCCAGATCTATACTGGGCCAGCCAGTGTTCCTGCTATAAACATAGGGCATGTGATATATTTAGTACAACTATGTAAATTTTGTCACCTATGATCACCTGGATATAAGAACTAATTTACTCAGAATCAAACTGACTGGAAAACTCAAAAAACTGAATTCTTTGCACCACTTATACTTGGTTTTTAATACGTTTACAGTTTGAGATAATTGTAGATTCACATTCAGTTGTACAAAATAATCCAGAGATCCCATAGACCTTCATCCAACTCTCCCCCATTGAGAACAACTTGTATAATTTTTGTACAATATCACAACTAGCACACTGACACTGATGGATCCCATCAGCCACATTCACACACCTCCAGTTTCCATATCTGTCTGTGTGTCTATTTAGAGCAAGGCCATTTTATCACACACACACACACACACACACACACACACACACACAGATTCATACGGCCGCCAAAATACAGGAGCGTTCCACCACAAGGAGCCCTCATTGCCACCCTGATAGGAGGTTGGGAGCACTGCCTGCTTCCAACCGGCAGAAAATGGAAGATCAGTCCCTCAGCCCCACTAGCACGACTGGGCAGACCTGGAGCACCATCCCCAAATTCTGCAAGGGTGGTGGGTCGGGAGGAAATCAGCTCCCTGTTCTGTGCCATTGAAACTAGGGGGCGGGATGCAGTTTTGCTATTAGTGCATTAATGTTTGGCCAGAGTAGGGCAGGTGGCCAAAAATGGTTTCCATGGTGAGGCCACTCCTTTGTTGGTTCTCTGACTGGAAGGAACATATTTTTCTTGTAGCTTACTTTTCCATGCCTATTGGCAGTCCAGGTTGGAGGCCACTCTAGTACCCAGCCTGGGATATACAGGAGTCAATAAGGAAACTAGACTCACCACCATGTTGTTTCTCAAGTCCCAAAGTTCCCAAGCAGTCCACCTTCTACTTTCCTCCTTTGAGTTCTCCTATGTTTGTTTGATATATTATGTCCACAGTCATCACAGGGAGCACCTGGAAGGAATAGGGGGCACCATCTTGGCTAGAACCAGAGGTCTGCTCTATGCTTGATTTTTAAGAGAAAGAAATAGCTAACGGGTATGCTGATGCCAATAGTTAACTCATGTAAGCAACTTTTCAAGATGTTATCATTTTCAAAAGGTTATAATTTTAGTTTAGCTCCATATTCTATATCTGTCAATATTCTATGTCTGATATGGAGATGTGCATATGTGTGTGTGTGTGACAAGAATTTGTGTTCAAAATGAGACTATTCTGTAAATAACTTCTGAAGCACGAAAGGAAATGACATTATCTTCTCTGTAGTTTTGTGTGGGTGTACTTAGGCGAGTTTCATTCTCTAAACAATGGTTGTTTTCCACTGTGTCAGAAACCCAGTACCTAACCAATCTGGCTAAAAGAGATTTTATTGCACATAGACATCTTGAAGCAGAGTCAGTTGATGAACCAAACAGAAGGACGGTTTTTAAAACAGCACCACTGGGGGCACCTGGGTGGGTCAGTCAGTTAAGCATCTGGCATTTGGCTCAGGTCATGATCTCAGGGTCCCGGGATCGAGCTGTCTGTGCAGCCCTGTATTGAACAGCTCTGTATGCTGAGCCCTTGTGTCATGCTCCACACTCACTGGGGAGTCTGCTTGCCTCTCTCCCTCTCCCTCTGCCTCTCCCCATGTTCATGTTCTTTCTCTCTCTCTCAAATAAATAAATAAAATCTTTTAAAAAAATAAAAAATAAAAATAGCATCATTGATGAAAAGATATCCTAAACATCTCTTGGAGATGCAATATCTTTCTTCAAGAATGTGGAGATTATCCTCTAGAAACCCCCGTCGGGTAAGCAAGACAAAAATGTGCCAGACTTCAAGCAAGAGGATGTTAAATTAGATTGTTTCTCTCTTTCCTGATATTTACAAAAATTAACACATGCTTCTGGAAAAATATTAAACAATACATAAATATAAAATGGGAACTGTAACAGGTCCCTTGCTCTCTTGCCTTTCAACACCCTCCCCTCTGTTAACAGTTTTGGTGTGTTTGGTTAGATTTTTAGAAACAGGCTTCAGCAGTCAAAGGTTTCTACGTGCAAGCGAACTTGAAACTTCTCAGTCCCAGGAGATTTTTACGCTCCATCATGGGAAATGACATGGGGTAAGTGGAGAAGATCTCTCTCTCAAGTCTGCTCCAGCTTTCAATTCAGGAAGAGTAGACGCAGCTGCCCTTTAAAACACATGCACGCCCACACATACTTTTCACTTGCAAAGGCTATTTCAGTGGTGCCTTCAGTAGTGTGCTTATTTCTGATTCCACATGGAACCTTCTCAGAAGTACAGCATGGGCTGTGTAGTGGGCATTCAATGGGTGCCTGTTGAACACCCTGTAATCATTCCAAGAGGGAACAACGTATTTTTATCTATGTTCTGCATTTTTTGAACAATGATTGGTAAAGAAACTAATTTCACAAATATAGCACAATATACTAAAGCTTGCCAGTTTTATACTAAAGCTCCAGATTTGTTGCTGTTTTTTTAAGTCTTCGAATCCTGGCCTTCAGTAGTCCTGTCCCCTTCTGAAACTCATTTGCAAAATTATGCCACATTGGTGTGGGTTGGGTGGGAGGGAACTGTTGAATCCATTAGTCCATAGAGGCTCAGCGTAAAATCCATTGACTATGAAGCCTTACCCAAGCACTCTGACAAGGACTCCCGCCCTCTTTCCAACATCCCCATCCCCGTTGGTGAAATAGCTTTGTATGCTGCTTAACACAGGTCTTTGTGGTGGATGGTGCGGTTTAGGTACCATCTAACGTAGTGTACATATTTTCTTGGTGTGCAGACATTGTCTCATTCGTAGTATTCTTTGCTCCATGTGGTACAATGCCTTACCCAGAGAAGGCATTTGATAAATATTGATTAAATGGGCAGATTAAATAAACCACTTGATTTCAAGGAACCCCATTTAGCTAAAAATTGGATCTTTCCTCCTGTTCATAGCTACATTTGCATGATAAACATCACTGTTTTGATTCTATTTGGTTAAAAATAATGTTTATTGAAAACAATGAATTTCTTCATCTGAAAAATTTTGCTAAGTGATTTGTAAAATGAAAGACTAAAGGCATATTTAAGTTTCCACATAGGTGAAGACAAGCCTGAATTTCCCAGGGAAATTATTTGAAACCCTTTGTTCAAAGCCAGTCACTGAGAAGAGGATGCTCTTTTGGTCAATGCTGAGAATTTAAAACACTGTTCAGAGAGACAAGGATGGTAAAAGATCCTTTCCTGGAAATGATATGGGCTCTAACGATCAGGCACTACATTTTTGTAGCATGCCACAGTTTGGGGGAAAAGTGTGTTCAGAGGTATCACAGTCTCAGTGTGGTGACGTTATAAAATATTATCTGGAGCTTTTCCACCCACAAATATCTGAAGAAACAAAGGGCAACTCTTCGTTCTTAGCTGCTGCTCAACACCAACCTTGAGGTTTTGAAACCCTGTCTATGTGATTGTGACTGAATCAGAGGCTTTGGAAAAGTGTCCTCCACCTATCCATGTGACATCTCTATGAAATCTAGGAAACAAGCAATAAGTCTTCTCTTCATGACTGATTCTCTCTGATTCACACAAATGTGTTCCAGGTGAGAAAGTAGGCAAGCTTAACACTTAACTTTTCCTATGGAGTCAGAATAAAGGTCAGCTTCTAGATTAAAGAAAAATCAGACTACATAAAGTTGTAAGTATGGTACAATATTTTAGGGTTTGATAGTTAAGTCTGAGGTGTGGACACTTCTAGAACACTGGAGCTGTTCTCATAAACAAAGCTTACTGTGTCCTGGGATCTGTTTTGACTTTCCCATTACTGTTTTGGGGCCCACATCCCTGAGGTGGACAGCTGACACTAGGTTTTCAAGTGTCAGTCCTTGTGCCAGTACCTATATGTGTTTCTGCTTTAACATTGTCCAGTTTCACGGGAAGGGCATAGGGGTTGTAGGCCACTTCCCCAACATCAACTCCCTGCCACCTCTCCTCACCCCCGCCCACCATCTTGACCCAGCAGCATAAGGATGTGATCCTTGGGTGGACATCACAAGTGACTGATGACACCAGTCTAAAGGATCAGCTTGGTTTAGGGTCTCAGGGGTTCCTTTTTGCACCTCAGGAGAAGAGTTCTGGACTCTCTTCCTATTGGACAGAGGACCCAGAAAAAAGATGGCTGTATCCACTGGTGGGGAGATGGACTAGGCATGAATCTTGTGCGGCACTTAGAAATTTGGAGCTCTAATATTAAACAGCAGCTAGACTCTCCCCCAAGAAAACTACATACTCAAGTAGAATTTAACTGAACAAGGACACCCTTCTTGTTCATCCATAAAGAATGTTCTCACCTGAGGTCTATCCAGTTCTTGCAGGCATTTCTGTGGTGATGTAATACTTTACTCTGTTACATCCTTTGGGTCATGCCCGAGATTTTCCTGATCATTTTTCAAAGCCATAGCATGGTTTAACGGCTGATGCTTTTCCCTTCTCAGTTATTGAAGGCTCGTCTCTGAAATGTCAGACACACCAAGTCCTAGTTATTTATGCGAGTGCCGGCATTCACACTCAAGCAAGGGCTTGGAAGCGCTTTTCAGTTGTTTTTATTTTGGAAGCACGATCTGCTTCCTTCCCTGAGTTAATACAGATCACTGGCTTTAGGCAAAGCCTTTGTCTTTATTACTTTTCTAATTTATGAAATTAAATTAGAGGCTGTGGGGGAGAAGAGAATTGGTTATCCGTAGTCTTAACCAAGAAGAACTTGGATATACTGACCATATAATCGCTGTAAATATGTTCCCCGAAACAACAGCTCTCCAACCCCCCACATGAAGACAAAGTGTTCAACAACGTATTTATCTGGCTTAGTTTTATGTTAGTAAAAGGATCTCTGTTTTTAGATGGCAATTTTGAAAGAGTTCAACAGCTGAGTTGGAAAATACCACCTGCCCTCTAAAATATATAAGTGAGATACGGATGGTGCGGTTCAAAGCAGACCCTGTTCCCAAATTGGCATTCTTTGGTTCCAGCTGTTGGCCAGGGATAATTTAGACGACAAGAGTAAAACCCAGAAGTGTTTTAAATGTAAATTCCTTGCATTGCATCTCTCTCGGAAGAACAAGTGGACATTCTTGCAAACTACCAGAACAGGAGGCTAGCTTTCCTCAGTCCAGCGGCTGTTCAGTCGATATGGAAGCCAAGGCCTCATGAATTTTATATCACATTTAGTTTTATTTTAGGGAAGTTAAAATATAGGCCTTAAAAAACTCAACCAGACGTGTCATTTCCTTTGTACTTTTCTGGTCGGTGTTTTCTAGTCTACCACAGTAAGCATATCTAATTTTTGTAGTGGGGGAAATATCAGTCTAGATTTACAGTTATACCTACCACGATGTTAAGAGGAAAATTAAAATAATACTATACTTTCACTGGGATGAAACAAACCTACAGACATCTCCAAGTCATCTGGGGCTCCTGGTCACCTGTAATCAATGATCAGTTTAATTCCAATTTCAAATATTCTCCCCACTGCCCCTAGAGTTGAACCTTACCTGCTGGTTTGTTCATCCTTTTTTTTTTTTTAATATTTTATTTATTTATTTGACAGAGAGAGAGAGATCACAAGTAGGCAGAGAGGCAGGCAGGAAGCAGTCTCCCTGCTGAGCAGAGCACCCGACGAGGGTCTTGATCCCAGGACCCTGAGATCATGACCCGAGCTGAAGGCTGAGGCTTTAACCCACTGAGCCACCCAGGCGCCCCATTCATCCTTTGTTTTGTCCCACAAAGGATTTACGGCAGCTTACAAAGACAGACAAAAGTGAAAAATGTAAGACAAAGAAAAAGTGAAAAGTCAAACTGGGTCCATAAAAAGGATTATAATGATTTGTAATGATGTTAACAAATGGACCACATGTGTGGTTTTCTAAGATTTTTCTCAGCCCCTGCTGGAAGAAAAACCTGGTGAATCACTAGATTCAGGATCTACAAGATCACAACAAGCCAGGTACTTAACAGAACTGTTGCTGTTCTTGGGATTAGCAAGGAAATTTTTCTTAGAGGCTCATAAAGGAGACCAGGTCCTCTGACGAACCCCGGTGACCACAGGTTTGCAACAGAGGCCGTAGTACTGTCATTTGCGACAGAGGTGGTGTACTTCTCACACAGCCCCTCGGTATAGGCTGGTGACATCACATCAAAGAGCAGTTTCACAGCTGCTGCAGCTGCCAGTCAGTCCTTCCTGCATCTTCTAGAAAGTTCCATCTGGACCATGCCCCCTATAAAGTCTCAAGTTTGCACGTGGCCCCTAGTATGTGCTCAATAAATCTTAGTGATTGGTACTCTGACTACTGTTATCATGGGTGTTGGGTGTGTGCCCGACCTTTCCTGGGGTAGAGATGGACTCCACAGTATGCAGGGGCATGAAAGACCTGGCGTCTCTGAGCTCGCAGATCTCACCCACACAGTCTCTCTGGCACCTGTGTGAGCACGAATGGCGCTCAGGCTCAGGTTGGGCAACTCCACATCTGGGCTCTCCAGTCAAGGCAGGCTTGCCCCAGGTGACACCTGAAAAACTGAAACCCCATAAGTAGAGTTATTGTCAGCGTGGGGAGCAAGCCAACTCTGAGCTAAGACAAACACCTACCAAGCAGAAACCTGTGAGCATCAGCATTTCATTCTTGGAGGGCAAAGTCCTTTTAAGGAATTAAAAAAGCCTCTTAGAAATCCTTTCATGAGTTCCTGGACTTACGTCGGGGATAGAAGAGAGTAAAAGTGTGGCTTATGGATGGTTAGGTCCATGGGATCCAGAAGAATCCCCTTCTGCCTCCTGCTTCCCCTTCCCCCTTTCTTTGTCCTCCTTTTCAAAATCTCATTAAATCTCAAAATCTCACTGTGGGTCCTGTCGTGTCAGAAGGCAGTCATGGCCAGAATCCGCCAAGAGCGGAATCCATTTGGAATTGAAATACCCACCCCCAGAGTTAATCTCTGGGGCAGTTGCATGTCAAACAGGGTGGCGGGGGGAAGCATGTGGCAGAGATAGGCGTGCGTTGGTATTGAATTCTGAGCACCAGGATGTGTGGGTGCACCCCTCCCCCCCACCTGCATCCCTCAAAGTCACGTCATTTTCTTCTTTTAATGAAAACTGAAACCCAGCTCCAGCCAGAGGGCAGTGGGAGTGAACAAATGTGCCGGGGAAAGAAAATAGAAATGTTTCAGAAGGCCGGCTCCCCCACCCCTGGTCTGGTCTAGAAAGAGCCTCTCCCGCCCTCCTAGACCCAGGAATGCAGGAGAGGCCCCCGAGGAGATGGGGGAGGAGATGGGGAGGGCTCGTGGGGAGGAATTAAGTGTGGCTCAGGCTGTTTCTGGCTTCTCTGTAAATACTGTAACACCTCCAATGGAGGAACAGCTGAGATAAGTGACTGCTAATCCCCCCAGTGCCGGGAGGAGGCTCGCCGCCCCCTTCCAGATCCCAGCAGATGGTGGACGAAACAGGCTTCCCTCGAGGCAAGGGCAGCGGGAACTGTCCCACCTTCTGTTCCTTCGGCTTGCCCTGCACGTCTCCCTCATGGCCTGTCCCTGCCCAGAAGGGCCTCAAGGGCCCTCGAGAGCCATGGGGACATACCCCGGCTTTGCCATCCCACCAGGATGCTCAAGGTCAGCCAAGCTGGCCCCTGGCCAGGACTGGCAGCTTGGGCAGCATTCAGCCGAGCTCCGTGGGCAGGAGCAGAAACAGTCAGGCAGGGCTGCCAAGTTTCTTCCTCCGTGAATCACCTGGGGAAGAGGGGTGGTGACTTACTTTAAATGCAGATTCGGTCTTCCGAGGTGGAACCTGGGAAGTTGAATTTCTTCTAGGCAGCCCGCTCATCCGGTGGCAAGTGGTTCTAACATTCTACTCTGAGAAGCAGCAGTCTGAGGAGACTGGAAAGCATTTTGGGTGGTGGTCAGAACAGGGGCTTGGATTTGACTCCTCCCTCTTCCCTTTGCTCATCTCTGTGACCTCTGGCAAAAGAGGCCCACTGGTTCCCTGCCTCAGAGGATACAGACCAGTCTTTTTCCAAATGCAGGATGCAGCCTTTCCTGGCTTTTGAAGTCACTTTTTTCAAAATTTGCATCAAAAAATGCAACTGGGAGATTGGTTGCACACTAATGTGAATGTACACAAGACTGAACTGTACAATTTTAAATGGTTAAGAGGGTAAATTTTAAGTTCTTTAAAATTTTTTTAAAAATTAAAAAAAAAAAGGAATATCTAGACTACACCACAGAGGATAAGTCATTTTTACATACTTAAGTCAACATGACAGAAACCAATCTTAGTTTTCAAATTAAATGGATCCCTCAAAGACTGTATCAAATGAAAATAGTCATTGCCTCTTACTTTCCCAACAACTCGTATTTTAAAAAATATATAAAATAGGGTTCGGAGTTTAAAAAGGTAGAATTTGGGCAGTAGTACAATTAACAAATATTGAACTATCATACAGCTTTAAGGGGAAAAAGTGTTCTTTCTTACCATAAGTGTAAGTCATATGAAAATACATTTGGCTTTAGGTGGGAAAGAAATGAAACCGTTCTAAAAATATTTTAAGGGATGAGATTGTCTTATAAAACTGGTCTCTGTGCTCCACTGACCTGCCCATCTCCACCAGGGCAGACTGATTCCAAGGTGGGTGGGCTGGAATTTGCCTCCTGAACCCTGGAAATATCTGCCAAGGATCCAGGTCAATAGTTTTGGTGTTCAGTGATCCACTGGGCATTTCAAGGAGCTCCCTTTGCACAAACGGCAGTGAACGTGGCAATCTGCCACCTGCCACTCCCAGGTCGGAACTGTCTTCCACACAAATGTTCATGAATTTCAGTCCTACTCTACTTTAACGACGACAAAATGATATTCTTCAAGAAGGGTTTCTCTGATCCCCCTTTTCATGACTGTCCCCGTGATTCTCTTCTTTCTCATCCCAGCATGCCCCATAAGTGGCCCTGACTTTTCTGTAATTGCCTGGCTCAGCTTTTTATCACTGTATTCCTGTGACTAGCCCAGTTCTTGTCCCATAAATATTTGCTGAGTTAATAAATGAATGAAATTGACCTAGTTCTTCAAAAGAGAAAGCTACCACTGCTTCCAAGAGTATCTGAGTTGCTGAATTGTAATAGTGACAATTTGTTTTGTATCTTCTATGTGGATGCTATCACTTGCCCCTAATTATTTTGATAGGTAATGACCCCTGCCAGAAAAGAGTTATTGTTTCTGTGTCCTTTTTCGGAGATGAAAATTGAGGCTCAGAGAAGGGAAGTGACTTGCCCAAGACCAAGTGCACTGTAAGTGATAGAAACAGGACTTGAACTCAGGGCTGTCTGGCTGTACCCTGGTCCCATTTCTCCTTTTTCTTGGCTCTTCCGCATCCACATGAGCTGAGGCAGCTCTGCTCTTTGCATCCTGTCAATGGGCATTTTCTTTCTTAAAAGGCCTTCTGGGTGGCAGGGCATGACCCCCATCAGACCCCTCTCATGGCTCCATCACCTGGCTATCCCCACAGTTTCTTCTCCAGACCAACCCAAACATGGTTGCGGAGCTCAGCGGGGAGGGCCCAACATTCCCCAGTCTGGACGAGTATCTAATCAGTAGACCTCCTCAGCATATCAATCCAAGACCACTCTAGAGATGAATGCCTGTGCCCAGTTTTCTATTTTTAACTGGTGTGAGCGGGACGGAAAACACAAGCATTAAAAATCAAAGTGCCAGTCAAGAACAGAGAATACGGGGCACCCTAGAGCAAACCAGTGATCTGTGTCCTTAAGTGTCTCTGTTCCTTTCCCCTCTCCCCAGTTCATGTCATCTTTCTGCCCCCTTCTCCGAAGTCCCAAGATCCTTCTAGATCTGTTTCCACGAAGGAGCTGGTACCATTTATGCCCCTGCTTCTCACACTCTAACGTATAGATGAATCAACGGGGCATCTCGCCCATTCCCGTGCCGTAGTTCAGGGTGTAGGGGTGGGGCCGCTGGACTCTGTTTTCCTAACTCTGCTGTCCTGTGATGCGTTCATTGGGTCGAAGCTGCTGTTACCTTCTTGACCAGACTATTGCTCTTTCAGTCTTGTCTCCACTCGGAAAAAAGGCCTCTGCCCCCCAGTTTACAGATGTTCATCTATTCACCAGCAAGTGCACAAGCTGCTTTTGGCATTTGGTCCTTCATTCACTTTGGCAGCAAGGAGGCATCCTTTCCTAGCCTGGAGACAGGAGTCTGAGTTTGAGCAAAGCCTTGGCAGCAGGAGGAGAGCTACCTGATATCCATGCTGGGGTTAAACCTGGCCCCCTCTCCAGCAAGACTTGGCCAGGCTCTCACTCCACTTCTTCTTAGCCTCTTCTTTAGCCAGACCCTAAGCCACCCATGAGCTGGGGATCAAGGTGGCCTTGGTTAATCTCTGCTTTCTGACCCAGAGGAGCACGGCCCCAGCAGCCTGAGTAAAGTCATCCAAGCTGGTGAGGACTAGACCAGAAGGGTGACCTGTCCCAGGAGCCCCCTTTTCTGTCCCCCCCCCAAATGTGCTGCTATGGTGCCCTTGGGGTCCAGGAGGGCTGCCAGGACTTTACTCAACCAGCTCCCAGTCCTGGAAGATGAGAAGCTGCTATAGCTCCCCTGCAGCCCTGGTCCAGCTGTCAGGACCCCTCAGCAGAGGGCAGAGGGCCAAGCCTTCTGGCTTGTATGTGGCTTATTGTCTTAGGGCTGGCGGGGCTGCAAGGAACAAACCCACAGCACACCCAGGGTGCACCTCCATCCAAGAAGGGGGAGGAGGTGAGCTGGCGTCACTGAGTCTTCCCCTGCCCCCTACCCTTCACCGCCTGCCCCTCCCTAGCTCCCTATTTGGCCATCCCCCTGGTTGCCCCCTCCCCTTCCTTACATGGTCTGGGAGCCCCCTGGCTGATCCTCTCCCTTGCCCTTGGCTCCATGAATGGCCTCGGCGCTCCTCAGTGGTGCGAAGGCGACCAAATAAGGCAAGGTGGCCGACCAGGCCCCCCACCCCTGCCCCCGGCCGCTGCAACTGACCCCGTCCGTCAGCGCATTATAAAGCGGCGCGCCCCGCGCCGGGCACCCAGCGCCTGCTGCCCGAGCCGAGCCGAGCCCGACCCGCGGACGGTGAGTCAGCGCCCGCCCGCCCCGCCCGGCGCCGCACCCGGCCGCAGCCCGCCCCGAGCCCGTAACCCCGAGCCCCGCGCCGGCCACTTCTTTGAAAAAGAGACCACACTTCTCGATGTGGTTCTAACTTGTTTGGTACTGGGCGGTCACAGGAGAGGAAAGCGCAGATCACGAGCCCTGCGGCCCCCCGCCCCGGGCATTTGGGGTCCCTGCTCTCATGCGCGTTTCCCTCCAGCTGGGGCTGGGGCATGGGAGTGTGGTTGAGGCCCAGGTGGGCTCTCAGTTTGTGGAAAGGCAAAGTCGTGAAGGGCTGAGGAGGACCTCCTTGCACCCCGGGGCAGAGGGTGACTCCTGGCCAGGGAACTTGGGTGAGTCCCTCTCCCCTTCACCACGCACGTCGGCCTCGGTCTCCGCAGCCTCTTCCCACCCTGCTTCTTCTGCCCCGAGGGGAAGGGAGACGGGAGACGGCAGACGTTCCCTCCCCTGCTCTGTCCCCTCCTCGGGGCGCGAGGAGGCCAGCGCCACCGTGGGCACTGAGCGCAGGCTGCCCTGCTGTCCACCTGCAGACCCCGCCGAAGCTGTGCCAGGATGTGCGACGACGAGGAGACCACCGCTCTGGTGTGCGACAACGGCTCTGGGCTAGTGAAGGCCGGCTTCGCGGGGGATGACGCGCCCCGGGCTGTCTTCCCCTCCATCGTGGGCCGCCCGCGGCACCAGGTAAACTTCCCGCCTGTCCCGGGCCCCACTCCTGCCTGCTACCTCCTCAGTCCAGCCGTCTAGGAAATCTCACCTGGCCGTCCTGTTCCATGAACTGCTCAGGTCAAACTAGGGAAAGGATGGATTAGCCTGAAACCCAAGCGCAGACAAGCAATACTCACACCACCAGCAGCATGCCACCAACCACTTACACTCGTCCCCCTTCTACTTCTCAGGGACACAGCCCTCCAGGGGTCCCACCCCCGCATGGAAAAGCAAGCAGCTTCCCTCCTCCACTCCTGCCCCACATTTTTATTACGGTGTCTTCTCTGACCCTTACACACTTCAGTTTCTCACCTGGCCTCCCTTGTCAGTCCTGCTCAAGACTTGGAACACTGTAACTCCTCTCAACCAACCAGGACCCAACCCACATTCCTCCCTCTTGTTCACAGCCAGCTCGCTGGGCTCCCAAAGGACTTAAATCTCTCTGCTTCCTGGCTGTTGCATTTTTAGAAGCCAGCCGTGACAGAAGCAGCAAGTGCCATGGTGATAGTGACATACCACCCTGTTTATTAAAAGAAATGCCAATGCTCTCTGACTCCGCCGGACAGGCTGCCAGGGAGGAGAGCTGTGTGCGTCGTGCTGGTGGCCGATGGGCTCCCCTGAACAGTGCTGGGCCATCTGGATTTCCGGGGCAGAGGGATAATGGCATAGCAGCCCATCTTTTTATGTTCACTTGATGAATGTCAAAATCTTTTCTTAGGAGAAATACAATGTGTCATTAATTCAGTCATTCCACAGTGTAGTCATTTATATTCCGGTTGACATGGGGGATGAATTTAATAATTTAATGAAGGCATTATGGTATTTTTAAAATGAGGTGAGGCCGTACTTCTTTGGTGAAATAGCTTCATTCCCCTCTCCCTAGTTAGAGACTAAAGAACAGGATTGTACCTGGGGAGTGTGTGGGGGGAGACGGAAGGTACTAGATTGATTTTCAATATTTCTAAACTGGATAAGATTCTATTTCTTTATTATTTCTGGTATCTATAAGATATTCCTTGACTCGGGCAGTTAGATGTACATTTATAAGGCATTAGTTACATTCCTAAAAGAGTGGAAGCTTGATTTCCCTGTCTTTTTCGTCTTATAGGGCGTCATGGTGGGTATGGGTCAGAAGGACTCCTACGTAGGAGATGAGGCCCAGAGCAAGCGAGGTATCCTGACTCTGAAGTACCCCATCGAGCACGGCATCATCACCAACTGGGATGACATGGAGAAGATCTGGCACCACACCTTCTACAACGAGCTCCGTGTGGCCCCTGAGGAGCACCCCACTCTGCTCACAGAGGCCCCACTGAACCCTAAGGCCAACCGCGAGAAGATGACCCAGATCATGTTTGAGACCTTCAATGTCCCTGCCATGTATGTGGCCATCCAGGCAGTGCTGTCCCTGTACGCTTCTGGCCGTACCACAGGTATGACTGGGCTGTGGGGACAGTCACTGATTCACCACATTCCTAAATCACTGACCTGGCTATGAGTCAGCTTCTCTCATGCTCCCTGGGAAAGGTGTCCCTGAGAAGAGAGGGAGGTAACAATAGCTTCAGATCACAGACATTTCTACGAGTTGAAAGCACATGGGGGTTAGAGCCTTACCTTTCCTAAAGTATGTGAGGCCACATATTAAGGTTCCACATGAGATATGAACTTGCAGTGTAGCCTTTGGTGGTATGTGTTCCATACCAACGCCACCCCTGGACGCCTGTCCCCAAGGAGAACCAACATTCCCCACAGAGTCTGAGTCAAAAAAGAACGTGGGAGGCAAGAAGAACACGCCTGGATGCTCCCATAATGTGCTAATGGCTGATGAAAGGGATGGTCATTTGCAAGTGTCCTGGGGAAATTTTTCTACTATAATATTTAAAAGGGTGAGCTGTTGCTGGCTCCCGATTGAGCCTCCGTTATGCTCATTTTTATTCTTTGTGTGTAAGGAATCTAATTTGATCTGGATCCATGCCCAGTGCGAGTATCTTTTAGCCAAGATTGGAAGTGGGCTTTGACACCACTAAAGCAGTTGTGTTTTCGGGGATTTACTTGGCTCCTGTCTGTTTCTTCTGACAGGCATTGTTCTGGATTCTGGAGATGGTGTAACTCACAACGTTCCCATCTACGAGGGTTACGCTCTGCCCCATGCCATCATGCGTCTGGATCTGGCTGGCCGGGATCTCACTGACTACCTCATGAAGATCCTCACTGAGCGTGGCTACTCCTTTGTCACCACTGGTGCGTTCACGCGCGCGCGCGCGCACGTGTGTGTGTGTGTGTGTGTGTGTGTGTGTGAGATCTGCCGCGGCATCGTGTCTGCTTTTTCCCTCCACCAGAGGATCCACCTACGCCCCCACAGTTGACTTCATTCTTCAGAGCTTGACTATGCTACCCTTTATTTCTGCAGCTGAACGTGAAATTGTCCGTGACATTAAAGAGAAGCTGTGCTATGTTGCCCTGGATTTTGAGAATGAAATGGCCACAGCTGCCTCTTCCTCCTCTCTGGAGAAGAGCTATGAGCTGCCCGATGGCCAAGTCATCACTATTGGCAACGAGCGTTTTCGCTGCCCCGAGACACTGTTCCAGCCCTCCTTCATCGGTGAGTGGTAGTCTGGCGCAGGGGCATAGCTCTTCCCTGGACATCTAGGGGCCCCCCGGAGTAAAATCGATTCTCATCAAGAAGGATTAAGGGTCTCTTGTGTTGAAAGAAGTCAGAGCTTCGAGTCCCACCCCGGTCAGCCTCAGACCCTGATGGCTCATAAAAGGGATGGCCATCCTGTTCTGTTGCAGTGATATGACAAAAGATGACACGCTGACTTCGTGTCAAAATAAAGAACGAGACAGAATAGTAATAGACTGATCTGTATCTGCAGGAAAGGAATGATTACTCAGAAGCGCTGACTTACTCCAGTTAGTCCATTACCCAGTAGCTGGACTTCCTCTGAAGTCACTCATCATTAAACGCAACCATAGTCAGACTCTTGGTAATAACTGGACCCTAGTATTTTACCAACCATCTTGGCTCAGGAATGATTTCTAAGAGGAAGATTGACAGGATCTGATTTTAGCCCATAAAGAAAAATTGCATTAATCTAATTCTAATCTGTGCCTCACCCTTTCCAACGTATCTCCGTACAACTGATGCATGTGTTCAAGCGTTCACTCCGAACAGGTGCTGAACGCAGTGGTTTGTGTCTTCATAGTCTGTTGGGAATGAACTGTCAGCAGTGTTAGAGACACCTGTTCCATACACACCTTGCACTATATCTTAAAGAAGAACATATGTTTCAGAGACAAATGGGCGACAGTGTGTGAACACAAAGGAGTCCTGTTTTCTTCCCTCCGCCCCTGGGCCCCTGGCCCGAGTGCACTGTGATTTCCCTTTCTTTTTTTTTAACTGATTTCTAGGTATGGAATCTGCTGGCATCCATGAAACCACTTATAATAGCATCATGAAGTGTGACATTGATATCCGCAAGGACCTGTATGCCAACAATGTCCTCTCTGGAGGTACCACCATGTACCCTGGTATTGCCGATCGCATGCAAAAGGAAATTACTGCCTTGGCTCCCAGCACCATGAAGATCAAGGTGAAGAGTGCCTGTGGGTGGGAGAGGCAAAGCGGGTCTCGGGACTGCGCACGGAACTCACACTGTGCTCCCCGTCTCCTCTACACTTTACTTCTTAGCTTTTCTAGCACTTTTCCCAAGAGAAGAGACTTGAAAAACATTTTCAAGCAGTGGATAATAATAGATCTTGGAAGAAAAAAAATACCCTAAATCTCTGAACACATTTTAAAAGTCTCCAACTTTTGGGCTAGCCTCCATCACGCATTTAGCTTGTTGCCGCAGTATACTCTACTTCAGAGAAGTGGGGCAATTCTGTTTTGTGGAGTCTTTGATAATGGACAGAATGAGACAGGAGAAAATGCATAAAACTTGATTCCGCCATATTAATTTTTAGTAGGAAATATCTCACGTTACAATGAGTTCCGACCTCACGTTTTCTTCTGTGACTCTCCAACGTGTTGCTTGATTCATGGCCGCGAGTGTCAGAATTCACCTGAAGCTTTTGTTTTCCTTCCGCAGATTATTGCTCCCCCCGAGCGTAAGTACTCTGTCTGGATCGGGGGCTCCATCCTGGCCTCCCTGTCCACCTTCCAGCAGATGTGGATCAGCAAGCAAGAGTACGATGAGGCAGGCCCCTCCATTGTCCATCGCAAATGCTTCTAAGGTGCCTTCTCTCGTAGTCTACATTCAGGATGACAGTGTTACGCTTCTTGGAGTCTTCTGAACCACCCTCCCTTATCTCTCATCCATCATTGTACAGTTTGTTTACACATGTGCCATTTATTTGTGCTTCTAATATTTATTGCTTTATATAAATAAACCAGACCAGGACTTGCAACGTACAAGAGCCTCTCTCCTTTCTTTTTCTTGGAGGCATGGGGTGGAACCAGTGTAGGCTTACTTCAGTCTGTGAATTCATATACTGGTGGCTTTGCCCCCAGGAGCACTATAACATCAGTACCACAAAGCACGTCAGATGAATTGGTGTGACATTTAGCCGGGAGATACCACACTACATATCAAGTTTACACTTTGGGATGGAATCATGAATATATGTTACCTCTGAAAAGTAGATTAGCTTTAACTCTGCGTCGGTGAGACACACGAAATCGGATTTCACGATTCTTTGGGATTAGTTGCTGTGAATGACAGTGAAAGTTGTTGCAGCGTATGTTCCAGTTGTTTCGTCGCTTTGTAGAAACTTTGTAGAAACGTACATATTAGTAATGAGAAGGTCAAAGATTATTTTAAATAAGTTAGTTTCAATTCTCAATTCTAGACTCCTCACTTGTCGTCCTGAGGGCTATGTGTTTCCATGGTGAAACATGGAAGCCAGCTGACCCTTAGGTCCAGCCGTGTCCCGTTCCGAATGTTCCCAAAATAGATCAAGACCACTGTGCATGTTCGGAATAAATGTGAGGAAACAGGCGCCAGATATTTTTGCTTCATCAGTAACTAACTTGTGCGACAGAGGTCTTTGGGCCGTTCATATCTTTGAAATCCTGGGCTGTGGGGTTCAGTGCAGTGAAGGCTGTGAAGTCTGCCGAGAGGTGAAGGGGAGTGGGAAGCCACAATATTCCCTTTATTCCATGCTGGACTCTCTGCAAAGTATGCTGAGGCAGGGGTTGGGGGCTGCTGGGGGTAGTGTCCAAAAGAATCAGCCGTGCTCTGTCCCTGAAGGGCTCACATCCTCTATAGTGAGCTCCCAATGTGTGCGATCTGGGAAGCTTCCAGGAGGTGGGCATGGGTCTGGGTCTTGAAGAATGGTTAAGAATTACAGAGGTGAGAAGAGCGGGCAGGAAATTTCAGCAGAAGGAAATAGGGCAGAAGCCCGCAAACAAGTCACAGGGCAGGCTGGTGGGAGTTGATAACTTAGGAAATCAATTTGCACTGGTAAATTTCCACCTGATTGTGGAAGCTCTAAAATTTTTCATTTTCAAGTTAATTGTTCATGAACCGTTGGAGCATTTGAATGGATGTAATTAAACTTTTATCTATTGGTGAGGGAATCAAGACAGATGAAGCAAGTGGTTCAATGTCATACAGCTTGTGGGATACCCAAGATAGAAAGCCAGATTTTCTGACATCGAATCTAATGGTGCTTCTCAAACCATCTTTAGTCATAAAACTTCAGTCTTCAGCTATACTCGTAAAGTTATAAACATAAAAATATAGACATAAAGCTTTCGCCATGGTCTTGGGGCATTTTATCACATACCTTTTGGGAGTCTGGGTTCAAAATTTGGAGTATTTGGGGCTCATCAGACATCTTTAGTAAAGTTGCCAATGTCATTATTCAGGGTGATAATTGTGTCTTTATATTATTCATCCCAAAAGTATCTATCTCTTGATCCCTGACTCCGGGCCAAGCACAGTAGTAGGTGTAGGGAACACAAAGATAGATCAAAGCACATTTTCTGGGCTTCAGGAGTTCAGAGTTTAGAGGCTGTGCTATTACATTATAGTAGCCTGAGCAAACTAACGTAAGATTTTCCTACATGTTGGGCTTGATGCCCCAAGATTCACAGTCTAGCAACTTACCAGTGTCTGGACCAAAAGGGTATCTTCCTAGGTGATTCTGACAAAAATTCCAGGGATCCTCAGTCCGACCAGGTTTGAGGACTGAAACATACCATCCTTACCATGGGAACTGATCGATATTAAGTAAGGGAGGTGTGGTTCTCCAATGAAAGAGAACAAAATAAATGGCATAAACACCATACTTAATGCATTAGACCAGGAGGGAAAATTTAGTAGTTTGTGGGCAAGGGCTCCAACTTCCAGTCTGAGAGTTTTATTTGATTTAACAGGCCATGAGAAGGTCTTGGGAAGAGCAATGACTTTATTCAAACAAAACTGGGGGGTGAGACTGAGAAGCTTTGGATGATGGTATGTGTGACTGGCTAGATATTTTTCAGACTCCGCTGTGGCCCAGGGACCCAGGAACCTAACAGTCGCTCTATGACCAGATTAACCAGGTGTTTAAGAAGAAATAAGTCAGATTCACTTCGTGATTAACATGGTATAAATGCTATAAATATTTCCTAGTAACTGGAAGGTACTGAAGAAATTTTGAGTCCTTTAGGCCAAAACCAACAAAGATCGATAATCAATTTAAGTTTGTTAACTTTAATAGAGCAAAGAGAGTAATTTTATTTCAGCCAAAAGTCCTGAGTTTATTCAGAAATAACAGCCATCCCAAAAGGACAAAAGGAAGGTCAGCTTTTATTGGGTTTTAGGAGGAAATTGGAGAGGATTGCTTAGAACAAAAGTTTATCGGAAAAGAACCAGAGTTTGAGATTGTGGTTTCTCACTGCGAGTGGGAGTTAGTGCGATGCTGCTGGGGCAGGGAGGGATCTTCTTTCCTTCTCTGAAAAGCAGGAGACAAAATTCCCATGTGAAAAATGTCCTCCTGTGCTGGAGTGATCCTTACCTTCCTTCTTCTCCTGGTGACGCAGGCTGCAAAGAGTGGTGCGTGCCAGAGAGCGCCCCCTTCAGGGCTTCCCTGCTCCATTGTAAATGAGATTTCCTGCATTTATTTTCCCAAGGTCTCTGGGGCTCATTATACAAGGAGTTTCTCCTTCGGGCACAGCTTGGCTGTTGCTATGACAACCAAACTCCCATTAGGAAGCTACAGGATAAAAGCTCTTGGAGAGATTGCCAAAGTATACTCTGGGTCCTTGGTGAGCTCAAAAGTCGAAGCAGTTCAGCCATCAGCTCTGTGTGCAACGAATGGAGGCAAGCAAGACTGACCAGGCAGATAAAGAGCTTCAGCTCAAGAACAGCTCTCTCTGTCGCTGGGGTTCTGGGCCCTCTCTCCTGCTTGAGGAAGGAGAGCTGAGTCAGGTGAGAGCTAAGCAGGGGTGGTGTGCGGGACCCCCAATAGGATTGTTTGCTTATGGCTCTGCATTGTTTCACAGCAGCTCCCAAGGGAATCCGGGTTGGGGAGAGGAGACGGAAAGAAAACAGACCCAAGGGAAAGTTGCAGTCAAGCTGAATTATAATACAGCATTAGTAGTAGATGAAAAATGGACTCTGCGGTTAAGTGTAAACAAGACCTTGGATCAACAGGTTTGCTTGAAGAACTTTGGAAATACTACTGGATAATGACAGGGTAGGCATCATGTAGGGTAGCGTATGAGACAGCAGGCATTGTGTAGGAAGTTAAAAAGCAAATCTGATTTAGGCACAATAGTGACATTTTTCCCAAGACACCTTTAACTCTAGGATCTACCTTTTGGACTTTTTTTTCCAGGATCTACCACCCAGTGCTGGTTACCAGGGACACTCTCCCTACCACTCATATCTTGATGACCCTTAACTTATTGCATTTCTCTAGAGATGAGACCATGCTAATTAACATGTCAGTTACCTAATCTATGTTCCTGGGGGAAAGTTAGAACATATTTTCCCACTAGAGAGCACACCCATAATTTAACAATACTTCTCTGTATCTATCATCTTCATCATCATCATCATCATCATACTAACCTGAAGGTTTGATATTGCACGAGCTTTCAATCAAAAAGATTAAGTTCAAATCCTGGTTTTGCCACTGACTAGTTGCGCGTCTTTTTAGTAAATAACTTAGCCTCTCTGAACTTCAGAACAGAGGGACTAACTTAAATCATGCTCCCAGGAGCACCTGAGTGGCCCAGTCGTTAAGGGGATGCCTTCCGCACAGGTCATGGCTCTCTGCTCAGCAGGGAACCTGGTTCTCCCTCTCCCTCTAGCTACTGCTCTGCCTACTAGTGCACTCTCTTTCTCTGTCAAATAAATAAATAAAATCTCTCTCTCAGAAAACAAAGATGGTTTTCATAAGCGGGAATGACAGGATGTGCTGTGGGTTGGATGGGGCAGGCAAGAAAACGGAGGAACCGCTGAAGCTCCCCAGGGTGCTGGCTTGAATGGACTATGTGTTTTCAAGGAAATTAAAATTTCAAGGTAATTCAAATGCAGCTGCAGTCCTACAATGGAGAGAGGGCATCATCCAAAGATGGGATTTGCCCTGAGTCTTGAAAAGCATTAAGGGGTTGGGAGAAAAGGAGGGAGACTGAATGAGCAGAGAGAGGTTTGGGGGACATGAAGGTGGTAGGGAGACCTGACTGGAGCAGAAAGTACGTGTGGGGAGGCAGCAGTCAGGTAGACTGGGATCCAGTAGGATGAGGACTAGGGCATGGGTTTTGGAGACTCGAGAGGACACTGTTCTTGCCTAGTAAACCCAAACAATGATAGAACGGCCCTACAAAGTTCCTGTGAAAATGAAATGGGTTAAAGTTGATACTGTGCTCAGGCCTTGACACATAGTAGGACCTTAATTAGTGCTCTATCATCGTTGTTGTTAATTAACATTTTTACACTTACATATACTTATTTATGTATAGTGTATGTAATATATATTATACATTATACACACATGTATGTGTGTGTATGTGTGCACACATAAGAATTGAAAGACAAGTGTGGAAATTTGGATTTGATATGAGAGAATATGTGTTCTCTGCTCATGTTTCCTGAGAAATGATCCACTGAATAATATTTAAAGAAGGTGAACTCTGGCATTTGGATCCAGAATGGTCTAGTGAGCAGAGATCCTTGCTCAATAATCCAAGAGCAACTAGAGAATTCAGGAAGCACCTACGCCAAAGGCTGAGAACGTAAAGCTAGACACTCCTTCATCTGCCAAAGGAGAGACGGACCTAAATAACTTCAGCCCTTCAGGACGCAGTCTTCAAAGAGTTCAATTAATAATCACAGTGGCCTTACATTACAGAGTCTCTTTAAAAAAAAAATCTAAATTGACTTTCTGAATTCTCATGTAGGAAGCCCTTTTCGTAGCACATTGAGCCTCCTCTCAAGCTGAAGCAACTTATTTTAAATCTGTTTAAATCTTACAGTAAAGGGTAGCCACATTCTCTTTTATACCCACTACTCTGGAGTGTCAATTCCATTGTGTTATAATAACTGGTTTGATTTTAATACATAAAAGGGAGCTCCGTCACTGAAATATAGTATGAGGATTCCAATTTTTAAAAAGAAAACCGTAGGTTGGTAGGGATGAGAGTTTCAGCAGGAAGAACTTGATGAGTATTTACTCCAAATATAAATCTTAATAGGGAGGAAATAAAATATAAAATATATATCCAAACTCTAAAGAGAAAGAAGCATGATGCCAGGAATTGAAAATCTACTACAATACAATACTACAATGTTAAGTTGAAGCCTCCATCAGCCTGGGTCCCCACAGGACTGGAATGAGTGGTGTCTCCTGTGGACCCAAAGCATCAGTGAGAAATACTGTTAAGTGACCCATGAGCTTGTTTGTTACCACGGCATAAGTGAGCCTATTCTGACTGTTAGCACCAGCTTCCGACTCTGACCTCCCCAGGATTTCACTTGGCTCAAGGGCTCTGAGTTATTTCACGTGGGATGGTCGTTCAGGGTGTCCAAAGTCCCACACTATCAGAAACAGAAATCTGGTATTGGGTAATTTTATTCAATTGGCGGGGGAGGTTGTTTTTCTTTGGCATATGAATGAAGTAGAAGATCTATCAGAACTTACATCTTGTTGGTTCAACATGTGAGCAGCACGCTCAGGAGGTGAAAATGAAGGGTCCCATCCGGTTAACTTTGCTTTACTCTGTGTCCAAAGTTTGCACCCAAACCTGCCTCATCATTGAATTAGTTTATCTTATTTTTTTTTCAACCCTAGGGGTGTTTTATTTTATTTATTTCTTTTCAGCATAACAGAATTCATTGTTTATGCACCACACCCAGTGCTCCATGCAATACATGCCCTCCATAATACCCACCACCAGGCTCACCAAACCTCCCACCCCCGCCCCTTCAAAACCCTCAGATTGTTTTTCAGAATCTTATTTTTTTAAACAAAACCTTCAAGATATAATTCACATCCCATACAATTCAGCCATTTAGAGTATACAATTTAATTGGTTCTTGGTATATTCACAGACAGATGCGGTCATCACCACAGTCAATTTTGGAACATTTTCTTCATCTTAAAAAGAAACCTCATACCCTTTAGCTCTTATTCCTGTGTACCCACATCTAGAAGGACTGGTGAGATGATCCAGTTACATATTCCTTCTCTCCAGAGAAAAATAGAATGATAACCTTGTCTTACTAAAGATCCCTATTGCAAGAAAAATAAGGGAAACCATCAGGGCCTTTCTTCATGGGATTCCTTCTGCACGGGCCTCGTGCCTCCTCATGGCCAAGAACTTCCACAGCGCACAGAAGACTCCTGGAGACACTCATTTAAGTTAGACTCCTGCTTCACCACCACCCTTGGTTCATTTCCTTTGTAGCCCATATTATATGATCTTTGTTTTAATTTTGTTACATATGGTTTATATACAATAACACATGTCCATTTTAAGCAAGCAATTCAATGAATTTTGACAAATGTGTATACCCAGTGCCACCATCGCAATCAAGATACAGCACACGTCCCATCCCCTCTCATATGCCCTCCTGTTCTTCCAGATTCAGTCCTCTCCACCTCCATCCCAGGCAACCCTTTCTATCACTATAGATTAGTCGTTTTTGGTTTTTTTTTTTTTTAATGTTCAGTTAGCCAATATATAGTACTATAGATTAGTTTTGTCTGTTCTTGAATTTCATACTAATCATAATTGAAATTGTTAGCTTACTTATTTCTTTTGTCTTGACTACTAAACTTTTTTTTTTTTAAGATTTTATTTATTTGTCAGAGAGAGAGAGAGAGAGAGCACTGGCAGACGGAGGCAGAGGGAGAAGCAGGCTCCCTGCCGAGCAAGGAGCCCGATGTGGGACTTGATCCCTGGACGCTGGGACCATGACCTGAGCCGAAGGCAGCTGCTTAACCAACTGAGCCACCCAGGCGTCCCACTAAACTTTTTTTTAAAACCATGTTTTTCTAACACAGCATGTCTAGCACAGAGCCAGACAGTGTCAGAAGGAATGAATCCCAAATCATTCCATTTATCAACTCTGATTTTTCAGAAAGCGGAAGAATCTAAGTATTTGATAGTAACCGCGAGGACGTTTCTGTGAGGGCTCACGAGCGGGTGTCCCTTGTCCTGTTCTTTTCCTTTCATGTCCTTCCTGCCCTCCCCGTTTTTCATCACAACAATGTCAAACGTAGCCAAGTGGGGAGAAAAGCTGTGTATAGAAGATACATTCTCTTGCCTTTGGACAAAACACATTATCCTTCGGAATGAAAGGGTAGGAATAGCCTCTTCATTTGTAATGTTTTGTAACATTCAACTTTGAGGTTTGGACTTTGTCCATGAAAACAGTTCTCAGGGCTTCTTGCAGATCCATTCATGCCTTTGACAACAGAATATGAGATCAACTCAAACCACATGTCTACTTCCAAAAATACATTCAAAATGGGCGTCCTATTTGTCCAAATATTTGACAAAATATTTCTTAAAACCCTGCCTACCCTGTGGGGGAAAGTTAGGGATTTTTTTTTTTTTTTAAGACTGACTTATTTATTTGAAAGAGAGAGAGAAAGAGAGAGTGTGAGCAGGGGGAAAGGGCAGAGGGAGAGAGAGAATCCTTAAGCAGACTCCCTGCTGAGGGCAGAGCCTGACCTGAGACCCTGAGATCCTGTCCTGAGCCAAAATCAAGAGTCGGATGCTTAAGCTACTGAGCCACCCAGGCACTCCGATTTTTTTTTTAAGATTTTATTTATTTATTTGACAGACAGAGATCACAAGTAGGCAGAGCAGCAGGCAGAGAGAGAGAGGAAGGGAAGCAGGCTCCCTACTGAGCAGAGAGCCCGATGTGGGGCTCGATCCCAGGACCCTGGGATCATGACCTGAGCCGAAGGCAGCGGCTTTAACCCACTGAGCCACCCAGGCGCCCCCAGGCACTCCAATTTTCGACAGAATATTTGTTACTGTAATATAATCAATCCTTAAAGCACATACCTATGAACTGGCCCCTCTCATTCAGGCACAGGAGAGGGTGGGGTCACTTTGGGCATCTCTACCGTATAGCTGGAGGAGCTAAGGTACAGACACCCTTTCATGGGGTTCTCTTTTTTGCTTCTTTGAGTGCATTCCCTGTAGGCAGTACATGCAACCCCCTCCAGCCGAAGTTCTAAATCTCTTTCTCTCTCAACTATCTAGGACACATGAGAATTAACCTACTCATGTAGATTACAGGGCCCCAGCCCTCATTAACCTTAATATTGAAAGAAATACAGCTTTTGTGGCAGGAGAAGTGGAAATGCCCTTCCACTCAGCACAAACAGCAACATCGGCATGAGCAGAGGAAATAAACTTTGCAGGAGGCAATTTATCCAACGGAAATGCTGGTTTCCAGACAGTGAACATTTCCCGTATGTAATCCCCCTGGATTTGTGGACTCCTTTACCAAATGTTATAAAATTGCATCCCTGGGGTTATTTATTATTATTTTTTTTACAGTAGATCAAGGTGCTGTCTACTCCGTATTTTTGTGATGTCCTTTGATTTGATGACTCTGTCCCGAAATTCTCGTGTTCCTCCACAAGAGGCACTTGATTGCTATTTGTTGAAGAACTGAAGAGCTGACATATTATTCTTAAATACTGTAGTCAAACGTACCCTAAACCTTCTCTTTTCCAGATGCAGCCTCTCGGTCTCTGTCCCCTGCTTGCCGGGCCTGACCTGTGCTTAAATGGGATTTAAGGACAAAGCGAATCTCAGCCATGTCCTCATCCCTTCTCTTTAGAAGTTTTTGCTTCTATCAATGACACTGAGTTTGGGGGGACAATTACAATGTGGAGGAGATTAGAAGTGAGGAGACAGGACAGGATATAAATGCATAACCCTAGCAAATTAGAAAAATGCTTGAGGACTAGCTTGTGCCTTGGGGAAGGCAGAAACAGGAGACGAGTGGGGAAGAAGCAGCCCAGACTGTGACCGCTGGTTGGCAGTACAAATTCTAGAAGCCAGTAAAGCCACAGAAGGGGGTGCCTGGGTGGCTGAGTCAGTTAAGTGTCTGCCTTCGGCTCAGGTCATGATCCCAGGTCCTGAGATCAATCCCAGGGCCCTGAGTTCAAGCCCATTGTTGGGTTCCCTGATCGGCTCCTCCCTCTCTTCCCTGCTTATGCTCTCTCTTGCTGTCTCTGTCTCTCTGCCTCTCTATCTCTCTCTCTCAAATAAAGAAAGAAGAATCTTAAAATAAATAAATAAGCCCATGTAAGAAAAGTCGGGCAACTGGGTCATGCACAGAGAAGCAGAAGTAGCTTATGAAACTTTCTCATTTTGTTAAGTGTTGATGATGCCCCCTTGCCAGACTAGGGTCCGACGTTTCCAGGAAGGCTAGGCAAATAGCCATAACTGCTCATTCTCTTCCATTCAAACAGTCATGGCTCTTCTCTTGGGTCAGGCCAACAGGCAAGTGTTCAGTTGTCCACCAGAATGATTTGATGTTGTTTAGAACTGTGTTTTTCAAACTGTAGGTCATGAGCCATTAAATGAGTCTTGAAAGTAGTTGAATAGGTTCCAACCAACATTTTTTAAAAAGTAACCAAGCAGGGCAGAACACAGAAAACATCAGAGAATACTGTTCATAGTGAGGGCAAATAATGTTTTGTGAACTCTGCTTTTAGTCTTTATGTGTATGCACTAGGTTGTAACATAAATTTTGTTTTGTTTTGTTTCTTGTGGGGGCCTTGAGGGATCATGGTGAAAAAAAATTGAAAATTACTGGTTTACAACTTCCAATTTTCAGATATTCTTTTAAAAAACAATTTTATTGGAAAAGTTTCAAATATCCATAAAAGTAGTGACAATAATAAAACAGACCCTATTGTATCCTCATCTAGTTTCCAAATTATCTTTCATTATAGTACTATCCATTCATTTACTTCAGTAATTTATTTTTATTTCTTTGTTCCACCTTACCAAATGCAGAGAAGATTTCAGGCAGAAGTGAAGTAATCCTTCCTGATAGATGAAGTTGTGAATATTTCAGGTCGATTGACAACTTTCTTGGGAGGCCTCAGGAAACCCCTGGGAAAAACAAGTTTGGAAGGAGAACTGAGGCATACGTTACAAATTCTGCTTGCACTAGCACTGTGCCTTTTCTGGAAGAGGCAGTCACGTCATCTGGTTTAGTTCAAAGTTCCCTTCCCCATTCCCTTTTTATCTCACCCACCTTTAGAGAACGTGGAAGGATAGAGCTGGGTTGAACCCAAGAACTTCTAGTCCAAACCTTTGTTTCACAGATGAAGAAACTAAACTCTAGGGGTGAGGACTGAGGTACCCAAAAGAGCCTCTCTTGTCTTGCTGTTTGTCACATCCCCTGCAGGAACCAGGCATCGGGGTCATAGACAGAAACCAGGATACAAGGAAGTCAAGGATTTCACCCAGAGCCTTGGACAATGTCATTAGTAAATGAGGAATAAACACGAAGGCCCCTCCTTCCCTCTCAGTACTTTACTTCTTAGAATTGGACCAAGAAAGTCAATGTTTAGATGGAGTATGTGAGTGTGGCGGGAGGGATGGACCACAATGGGGGAATCACTTATTTCCCTCATGGTCTTGTCCCTCTCTCCAAGGCCACTCCAAGCAGACAGATGTAGCCCTGCTGCATTATCAATGTCCTACACACTTCAGCAAGCTTTTCCTGTTCCACCAGACCACACCGCCCAGCAGGTTCCCAAGAATGGCTCTAGATGGTTTCTGACTTTACGTACAAGACTTAGCCATCCCTTCCCAAACTCCAGTTTCAAGTGCAATGGAATTTGAACTAGGGATTGAGCTCCTATGGAGAAAAAACTAAACTGAATTAAGTGAAGACCTTATAAGGTAGGAGAAATCCTACATTTTTGCCCCTGTATAAGGAGACAATTCCTATAAGGCTGAAGACTGGTGAAGTGCCTATATAGAGCACATACTTAGTAACCAGTAGTCATTTTAAACCTTCTGCCTTAAGTTTTCAAACAATTACTCCTACTTTTCACTCCAACTCCTCTTTGTCCTTTGTGACATGCCCCCAACTTCAAAAAGAGAAGATAAGCCAGAGACTGAAACTCCCTCAATTTCCTACAGCAAACGTGCAAATTTAAGTCTCTCCATTAGAAATCGCTCTGCTTCAACCCAATATTCCATTGGAGTTACTGTTCTCCTTCTCTTTTCCATAGCCAGACCCCTCAAAAGGACTGTCTCCTTTTTCTTAGGGCCCATCCACTTCTCAGCCCACTCCAATCTGTAACCCCACTGAGAGAGCTCTTGTGAAGGTCTCTGATGACCTCCATAGTGCCTTGTCCAGAGAGCCTTTTTCAATCCTCATCACAACTGCCAACTGCCTCTTGTGGACATACCTTCTTTCCTGACTCTACTCTTGATTTTCCTCCAACACACAGCTCTTCTGTATACTTTGCAGGTTCACCTTCCACCTACCAGCTATAACGGAGGTTGTTAGGGCAATGACTTGGGCCATCTCCCCATGCCACAGTGTCTCCCTAAGTTACTTTACCCATGTCCCCAGAGATTGATTTCCACCTTTACATTTCAAACATTTATATTCAATTACCTCCTTGAGTCTCTAGCTGGTGCTCAAAGGCACTTGAAATTCAACTTGTCCAAAAGCAAACTCAAAATCGTCATCTCCAAATGTGGTCTTATTCTCATGTCTCTGAAAGCCACACAGGGATGCCAGGGACTCATCTTTGCACTTCTTTCTGCCTCACTTCTCATGGCCAATCTATCAGCCAGTCCTTTTGAATGTTCTTCTAAAAATCTCTTGATGCTGGTGGAATGAATTTCACCTTCTCCTTCTCCTTTTCCTCACAGTCCCAGTCTCACCCGACACTACACTAACTCCCACACATCTCTTGCTCCCCCATCCTCCCTCTACACAGAATCAAGAGCAATCTTTTAATACTGCAATTCTGATCAATCTCTCCCTACCAAATAAAACCTCTCAATGGCTTTGTGCTGCTTTAAAGGTGAAGACCAAGCTCTTCAAGCAACCTGAAAGACCTAAATGGTGTGGTCCTCTCTTCTTGTCCAACCCCCTTCTTGTACCTCTTTCCCAGCTGCAGCCCTACTGCCCTATATATGTCTACACCCACTGCCAGGGTTTTGCATATGGTGGTCTCTCTATTTAGAGTGCTACCCTCCTCCCCACTCCTGAACTCCCCCACTGCCCTCCTTGAATTTACCACAGTTATAATTTATATCTTTGAGAATAATTATTTGTTTAACATCTGCCTTCCCTTCCGACCATTAGCTCTGGGAGACAGGAAACCTGTCTGTTTCTGCTCATTGTATCATCTTCAACACTTAGCATTAGTCTGCCATACAGGTATTTAAAATTTTTTCAAATAAAAGAAATTTTTTTTCAGTACCAAATTCCTTTGTACTCCTCCTCAGCTCCCTTCTCTGACTTTTGTTGTTGTTGTTGTTTTCCCATTCTCCGGAAACTGGTGCCTGTTCTTCTGATGCATGACTCTGTGTTTTTTGTTTGTTTGTTTTATTTGTGAGCGAGGGAGGGTGCTGGGAAGGGCAGAGGGAAAAGGAGAGAAAGAATCTTAAGCATGCGCTTTCCTCTGTACAGAGCCCTACATGGGGTCCATCTCACAACCCTGAGATCATGACCCGAGCCAAAATCAAGAGCTGGATACTTAACTGACTGAACCATCCAGGCACCCCTGATTCTGTGATTTTTATACATTTCCCAAATATCCATAAATCTGCTAAATATCCTTGTAGAAAACAGAGGCCATTGTCTCCTGTACTTCACATTTAAAAATAAAGCCATATTCTACTTATCACCCAGCGTCTAGCTTTTTTCACTCAACAAACATTTAGTTTTTGAGATCTACTTTTATTGATATAGATACAGATGAAGATCAATTTCATTCATTTTTATTATTAGACAGTATGCATCAAATGAATTAATCACATTTTGATACTTCTATCATTGAATTTTGTGGTTTTTAAAAATTTATTATCTTTTTGGGGACGCCTGGGTGGCTCAGTTGGTTAAGCAGCTGCCTTCGGCTCAGGTCATGATCCCAGCGTCCTGGGATCGAGTCCCACATCAGGCTCCTTGCTCCGCGGGGAGCCTGCTTCTCCCTCTGCCTCTGCCTACCACTCTGTCTGCCTGTGCTCGCTCGCTCTCTCTCTAACAAATAAATAAAAAATTAAAAAAAAAAAAAAAAAGGAAAATTTCTTTAAAAAAAAAAAATTTATTATCTTTTTGTTTTGTTTAGTTTCCTTGTCTTCCTTTACTGACAATTATAGACTGAATGTTTTCGTCCTCCCAGAATTCATATGTTGAAGCCCTAATCCCCAGTGTAATGGTATTTGGGGGTAGGGTCTTTAGGGGTAGTGAGATTTAGATGAGGTCATGAGGATGGGGTCCTCATGATGTGATTAGTGCCTTTATAAGAGGAGAGGCTGAGAGCCTGATTTTTCTCTTCTACATCTGAGGCATTAGCAAGAAGGTGGTCATCTGTAATCCAGGAAGAGAACCATTACTAGGAACTGTATAGGCCGGCAGCTTGATCTTGGACTCCCAAGAACCAAGAGAAAATAAATTTTTGTTGTTAAAGCATCCAGTTATGGTATTTTGTGATGACAGCCTGAGCAGACTAAGATAATGACTTCTAGTGAATTGATGTTTTCTCTACTAACTTTTTTCTCTACTAATCTGGAAGTTTTACATTCCATTTATATTCATATGTGTTTCTCTTAAGCATTTAATACACATTTAACTCAACCCAGTCAAAAGTTATATTCTATTCCTTCTTGTTAGGGTTGGTTTTCTTATTTGTTTTTGTCATGACTTTGCCCACAGTAAGTATTTACAGCATATACTTACCTTTAAAAACAAGATTACCTTTTTTCCATAATTTTTTTTTCCTCGCATTGCACTCTGGACTTAATTTCTTTCTTGACTGATAGTTCTCCATTATTCTTTTAGTGACGGCCTATGATGAGGAAACCCTTTCATTATTTGTCTCAAAACATATTTTGCTCTCCCTTTCTAATATAGTTGGGTATATAGGCATAGAAAAATCACTGCATAGCAGTGTTTATATCTGGATGGAGAAACTACTGGTAGTTTCCTTTAGCTACTTGCGTACTCTAATTCTTCTAAGCTGAATATTACTTGGGTAATTTCTCAAAAGTTAAAAAGTACCTAGTGAAACACAGCAAGACATGAAACACTTTGACCACCAGCTCATCAAACCAGTGCCAGATCTTCATGTATTCTGATCATGTTTCTGCAAGATTTTCTTCAGGAGAAAGAACCACGGAAGGTGATACCGTTGCCATGGTACCATGTAAGTAGTTCCCTTAGATATCAAAATGGAAGAGTCACGTCACTCTAGGCTCAGGTTTCACTTACTGGGGGCTGCATTTATTTGCACAACTTCAATGCAAATGGGTCTTTAATCCTGCTTTCTACGTGATATTAGAAATTCTCCTCAGTGACGGAATGGAACGTCTGCCTTCATGTGAGCCTTGAGGCTGAAGTGTGGAAGAATCATAGCCGGCACCCACTGTACTTGGGAAGTGTGGCTATAGCCCCTATAGGCTTCCAAAGCAGATTTTTTTTTATGCAAATGATGCTCCAGTTGGCGTTGAGAGCAGCATCTGTGCCTGGGATGGAAATCCAGAGCACAATCCTGGCCCCCTTCAGAGTCACCAGATCTCAAAGAACCACAGTGAAAATTAGATTTCTAGAGAGAGATCACAGCCAGTGACACTGAGCTAACTGAGCTAACATCATTTTTCCAGCTGCTTGAGGATCTGGTCAGCTGGAGAAATCTGAATTCTGTTCACACAGAATTTCAGTTAGTCAATTAGTCCACGCTGCTATTTTATTTTTAGCAGATTATGTTTAGATTCTTGTTTTCTCTTGGATTTAGGTTTAAAAAAAATTTTTTTCCCCCTGGCTCTTATCATACTGCATCCTGCAGATTATGTGGGCTCCAAATCAGCTTCTTGTCTTTGTAGTCAGTAGATTTCTTTAAGAGAAAACAACAACAACAACAACAACAGCCAAACCACCCCTGACATCAAAACTCATTTAGTGGGCCCATGGGTGGCTCAGTCATTAAGCGGCTGCCTTCAGCTCGGGTCATGATCCCGGGGTCCTGGGATCGAGGCCCACATCGGGCTCCTTGCTTAGGGGGAAGCCTGCTTTCCCTCTCCCACTCCCCCTGCTTATGTTCCCTCTCTCTTTGTCTCAATCAAATAAATAAATAAAATCTTAAAAAAAAACACCTCATTTAGTAACATGCACTTGCAAAGTGGCTATGAAAAAGTTAACAGAATGCAGACATTTTACCTTGAATCCAGTATACATGCATTGTTTGGGGGCTTTTCTTACTGGAGAATACCGATGAATGCTTCAACATGAAAAATACAATTGTGGGACCTCCACAGAACAGATGGGGGAGCACATGCCGTTACTCTTGTGCTCGTCTGAGATCTCACTGATAGGATAGCAAAGGGATTTTTAAGAAGACATAGTCTATAAAGATAAAGAGAACTGAAAACTGGAAAGCAGATAGATAAGTGATAATGTATCTAAGCAGTCAGCTGTAGAAAAAGCTGAGCACCAACTATTTTATTCAGCAGAAACTCATTTCCTGTCTCCACTTCATAAAGGTTTAGGAACTAGGAGTGAAGAGGGGGTAACGACAGAGCAGAAACCGAGATGATTGCTTAAAAGTCCATTTAAGAAGAAATTTAAATTCTATTATCTCCTTCCCCACTCCAAACAGCCCAGTAACTGCCTTTCCTCCATGCTGGCGGAAAACTGGATGCTTAACCACTGGAGAGGGTCTCTGGGGTCGGGGAACTTAGCCACAGCTGACGATGGGGAGACACTATTGCCAAGGGAATGATGATGTGACCTTTGTGCTCTGACTGTTAAAAACACCAGCTCACTACTGTCCCTGGCCCCCAGAATGTTAGAAGCCAGGTCTAAAACCCCAGGAAGAATCTGACCAGCCCCAGAGAAAGAAAACAAAAACAGAAACAAAAAACCAAATCAAAGGTTTTTAACTGAATGGTCTGATGAGATACCCAGGATTTCTCAGCCAAGATTACTGACATTTTGGGGAGGATAAGTCTTTGCTGTGGGGGGCTCTCCTGGGCATGTAGGATATATAGCTGTCTCCCTGGAATCCGCCCACCAGATGCCAGTAACCCTGTTCTATCCTGGAACCCAGAGTCAGCAGCCCCACTCCTGCACTTAGAGTTTCCAGTCCATTTCATTGTGCTTCATTCACTCTAAACCATGAGCTGACCACCACAAGTCAGAAGATACCAGAGGAGGAAAGCCTATAATGTGAAACATGGAGACAACAAACGAACTTTAAAAGAAGTTAAGAGGATGGGCCCCTGGGTGGCTCAGTCATTAGGCATCTGCCTTTGGCTTGGGTCATGATCTCAGGGTCCTGGGATGGAGCCCTGTGTCAGGCTCCCTGCTAGGTGGGAAGCCTGCTTCTTCCTCTCCCACTCCCCCTGCTTGTGTTCCCTCTCTTGCTGTGTCTTTCTCTATCAAATAAATAAATAAAATCTTTTTAGAAAGATTTTATTTATTTATTTGACAGACAGAGATCACAAGTAGGCAGAGGCAGGCAGGGAGAGAGAGGAGGAAGCAGGCTCTCGATGTGGGGCCCAATCCCAGGACCCTGGGATCATGACCCAAGCCGAAGGCAGAGGCTTTAACCCACTGAGCCACCCAGGCTCCCCAAATAAATAAAATCTTTTAAAAAAAAAGGAAGGTAAGAGAAAATAGATCACAGAGGGAAAAGAAAACCTCAAAAATTATAGTTATTATCCTGAGAGTTGGGGAGAGAGAAAGAGACAAGACAGTGCAAAAAAATATCTTGCAAATTAAGATTATGATTATAGAAATTTTAAAAATAAAATAAAAGGAATACAAGAAAAAGTTGAGGAAATCTCCCAGAAAGCAGAACAAAGAGAGAATTAAAGAAGATCAAAGGTAGATGATAGGTCCAGAAGGACCAATATCCAAGTGATAAACTCTAACAGGAGAGAACAGAAAAAATAGAGGTGAAGGTCAGAAGGAAATCATCAACAAAATAATCTAAGAACCTTTCCCACAACTGAGATGCATGAGTTCGTAAATTGAAAGGGCCTTCTGAATATCTAGCACAGTAGATGAAGAAAAGATGGACGTTAAGGTGAACGATTGTGAAACTTGAGAACATTAAGATCAAAGAGAATATCTGGAAAAGTCCTCTAAAGAAAAAGTTGCACACAAGAATGCAAGAATGAAAATGTCTTTGAACTTCCAATATAATACTGGAAGCTGTAAGACCACAGAGAGATGCCTATACATTCTGAAGGAAATGACCATGCAACAGGAGATTGAAGTCAATCACAGATGTGAGAGGTCTCTAACATTTTCCTCCCAAGGGCTCTTTCTCAGAAAACTAATAGTCTCCTACAAAAGAAGAAAACAAAGGCAAACCTTTGCACACAGGAAAGAGGGGATTGGAATTCCCAGGATGATGGTGAAGGTACTTCTTAGTACATCAGTTGTTCACTTCTCTAATCAGTCCAGATTGGAGAAGTCAAATGTTCTGTTAGAAATTTCTCCAAGAAAATGTAATTGACAGAACATGGTGTATTCAAGTATTTTGACAGGTAACTGGGACAGAGAATTTGGGGCTGAAGAAATGATAAGACCCTGGAAAAATAAGTCAACCAAACAAAAATGTTCAGACCAGGGAGAATAAAATTTTGCACCAAAAAGGGAGAAATTATGGAACTCTGCAAGACTAAGTTGGGAATGGTAGTTACACAACACAATGTAAACTCTATCTGCTCAACAAAATTATAATATAGTTATATCAGGAAAATGGTAGAACAAGAATACTGAATCCTCTTCTTCCATTAAAGGAGGTTAGATTGTGCCTAATACTTGACCAGTCTTTGTGAAGACATGCTTGTGTAGATGGGCACAGATGTTATTTCATAGAAACACGTATATGTTAATTTCACGGTTTCATCCAATTGGACCAAAACGCATTGGCTAAAGCATTAGATTTGTGTGGGGCACCTGGATGGCTCAGTTGGTTAAATGTCTGCCTTTGGCTCAGGTCATGATCCTGGGTCCTGGGATTGAGCCCCACATTGGGTTCCAGCCCCGCATGGGGCTCCCTGCTCAATGAGGAGTCTGCTTCTCCCTCTCCCTCTGCTCCTCCCCACCCCCACTCGTGCTCAATGTCTAAAATAAATAAAATCTTAAAAAAAAAACACATTAGAGTTGTGTGCGGTTCTTGGCTTAGCCATTTCCTAGTTGAATGAGTTCAGTGGGTCATCTTAACATCTCTAAGCTTCTAAAATGAAAGATTGTTTTCAATGAACAAACAATGACTGAGCAATTCCCATGAGTTCTGGGGTAGGAAGATGAAATATACAAACCTTGACTTGGAATTCAAGGAGGGAGGCAGACAAGGAAGCTGATAGGATATGTGCAGAGTGCTGAGGAAGCACAAAGGGGGAAGTACAGACTGACATTTATTAAGCACTCACTGTGTGCCATGGAATCCTCCCAGCAACCCAGTGATCCTACTATCAATTTTTCAGTGAAGGAAATCAACATTCAGAAAGGCTAAATAATTGAACCCAAGTGGTACAGCTAGAAACCAGCTACAGACCAGGATTTAGGCCCAAATCTTTCATGCTATCATGTCATTCTCTCTTTAGAAACATGTGCCCTCTAGAAGACATACAAATGCCTAACATACTTGCGAAAAAATGCTCAACATCATTCATCATGAAGGAAATACAAGTCAAAACCACCATGAGATATTACCTCACCCCTGTCAGAATTGCTAGAATTAACAACTCAGGAAACAACAGATGTTGGTGAGGATGCAGAGAAAGGGGAACACTTGTACACTATTGGTGGGAATGCAAGCTGGTGCAGCCACTCTGGAAAACAGCATGGAGGTCTCTCAAAAAGTTAAAAATAGAACTACACTATGACCCAGCAATTGCACTACTGGGTATTTATCCAAAGGACACCAAAGTGCTAATTCAAAGGGGTACATGCACCCCAATGTTTATAGCAGCATCATCGACAATAGCCAAATTATGGAAAGAGCCCAAATGTCCATCGACTAATGAATGGATAAAGAAAATGTGATATATATGTGTGTGTGTATACACACAAAATGTAAATAAATATGTGTGTGTGTGTGTGTGTGTATGTAATGTGATTATATATATATGGAATATATATATATATATATATATATATATATATAGTGGTGTACACACACAGACACACACATAATATAGGAATATTACTCACCCATGAAAAAGAATGAAAGCTTGCCATTTGCAACAATGTGGATGAAACCAGAGTGTATTAAGCTAAGCAAAATAAATCAGTCAGATAAAGATAAATATCATATGATTTCACTCATGTGTGGAATTTAAGAGACAAAACAGATGAATATAGGGGAGGGGAAGGAAAAATAAAATAAGATAACACAAAGAGGGGGCAAACCATAAGAAACTCTTAACTACAGGAAATAAACTGAAGGTTACCCGGGAGGAGGTGGGTGGGGGAGAAGGCATAATTGGGTGATGGGCATTAAGGAGGGCACTTGTGATGAACACTAGGTATTATATATAAGTGACAAATCACTAAATTCTACTCCTGAAATCAATACTACACCGTATGTTAACTAACTTGAATTTGAAAAGAAAGAAAGAAAGAGAAAAGAAAGAAAGAAATTCTCCCTAAGGGACACAAAGCCTAGACAAGAAAAATGTTAAGATCAGAAAGGATTCCTGAGAAGGTGATGTCTAAGGTAAGAACTGATGGTTTCTGCTGGCCATGGAAAAACCTGCATGCTAAGTCTCTATCTCTTGGACCAGTATTCTATGGCTGCTCTATTTATGAAGCATTTAAATACTAAGTATTTACTTTACTTAGTAAATATTTGAGTGCCTATTACATTCCAGATATTGTGCTCAGTACTGAAGGATATAAAGGCAAAAGCAAAACAAATCAAAAATAAAACAGTTCCGGGGTGCCTGGGTGGCTCAGTGGGTTAAAGCCTCTGCCTTCAGCTCAGGTCATGATCCCAGAGTCCTGGGATCGAGCCCCGCATCAGGCTCTCTGCTCAGCAGGGAGCCTGCTTCCTCCTCTCTCTCTGCCTGCCTCTTTGCCTACTTGTGATCTCTGTCTGTCAAATACATAAATAAATAATCTTAAAAAATAAATAAATAAAATAAAACAGTTCCTGCTCTGGATAAGCTTACGGTCTATTGGTGAGGATGATTACTATTCAGCATGGAAAATGATATGCTGGGAGCACCTAACGAAATTGTTCAGGGGATATGGTGGGGAAGGAGAGGGTCTTCCCAGAGGGCATAGCCGGACTGAGTCTGGAGAAACAAGCAGAAGTCAGGAGAAGGCAGCTGAGCGAGGCCATTCATGTGGGGCATCACAGCGGCCTATGAGTGCACAGAGCATTTCAGGAACTCACCTAACGCTTATTGTATTTATTCTGAGCCTGCCAAGGAGGTTTATGAATATCTTCAGTGATAGCAAACCCATTCTTTGAAGGGGAATTTGATTTTGTAAAAAACCAAAAGTTACTGGATATTTATGGATAACACAAGGAAACCTTCCAACTTGTATGCTGGAGAAGCAGAAGGAACCCAAATCCCAGCTCACAGTTGCCAAGAAACTCTACACGATGCAGGTGCAAATCATTTTTCCCCCTCTTTTAAATTCAGATTCATTAAAATATGTATTTTCAGAAGCCTCTAATGAAAATAAATTGAGTAATCAGGCTGGCTCATACAGCTTATAGTAAAAAACGAGGTGTGATTTTTTTCAAGTAATGAGAATCTTTTTACATGCTAACAAGGGGTTCTGGAGACAATTCTAAAAGAGGATTCTCAGAAATAGTTTGAGTTATGGCACCAAATTTGGAGTATATTTATATTCTCCTAGGAAAACAACTTTCATCTGTGTTCCATTCCCCAGGATTTGTTTATCAACAGCAGTGTTGATCTCCTTAGTTTCATTTGATAGTGGTGCCATCTTTAAACAATATTATTCAAGGGGCGCCTGGGTGGCTCAGTGGGTAGGGTCTCTGCCTTCAGCCCGGGTTGTGGTCTCAGGGTCCTGGGATCAAGCCCCGAATCGGGCTCTCTGTTCCCCCGGGAGCCTGCTTCCCCCTCTCTTTCTGTCTGTCTCTCTGCCTACTTGTGATCTCTCTCTCTGTGTCAAATAAATAAATAAATAAAATCTTAAAAAAATATATCATTCGAAAGGAATGCGCAAAATCACAGGAAATTTCCAAATACTAAGGTCCTCTTCCTCTTTCAAAGAACTCTACCATCCACCTGAACTTTTCTCTGCTGAACTGTAGGACTGAGGCAAAACAGAAGCTTCTAGGGCAAAAAAGCTGCACAGGAACCCTGGCCTCCTTAATTGGGAGGCCCACTCTTACCATTTCTTTGAAATTGCGTGGTGGCAAGGGGCTGCATTCCACAATTTGTTTACTGTGCTCAGAGACTAACATGTTTGAAAGAGGCATCACAATCAGTTATGCCCTTAAGATTCTACTAATCACGGAGGTATTTATGTTGACCATTACAATCAGGGCCCATTTATTTCCTACATAATTAAAGAAGATTATGAATTCAAGATGGTTCCTGAGAAGTCGTCTAGCTCATTAACCTGAGAACAGACATGGTTCAATACCAGAGGTGTTTCCCTGGTGCAGCCCCATAGTCCCTGAGAGATGGAAGGCACGCTCGGGAGTGGGTGTGACTTGAGTTAACCCTTCACCAGTGGCTTGTCATCCCGTTTCCCTGCACCGGCTTTTTTGCACCGCCCCCCCCCAATCTATTCTCTCTCTAATACACATGCATTGAGCTTTAAGAAACAGATCTAGGGTTGCCTGGGTGGCTCAGTCGGTTAAGGGGTTGCCTTCGGCTCAGGTCCGGATCTCAGGGTCCTGGAATAGAGATTCACATTGGGCCCCCCGCTCGGCGGAGAGCCTGCTTCCCCCCTCCCTCTGCCTGCCGCTCTACCTACTTGTGCTCTCTATCTCTCTGTCAAATAAATAGATAAAATCTTAAAACAAACAAACAAAACTAATCATGTCACTAGCCTCTTCTCGAGCTCTCGAAAGCAGCACTTTACACTTAGGAAAAATACCATTAACTTTACCCTAGCCTATAAGGCTCTGTTTGATGAGACCCCTGCTTCCTTCCCCAGCCTTGTTGCAAGCCTCCCTGCGTCCCACTCTATGAACCAACCATCGAGGCTTCACAGTTCTTTGAATGTGTTACTCTCTCCTACTCCAGGGCCTGTGGACTATGGTTTGCTGAGCTTAGAATCGTCCCTTCCCACCCCTTTCACCTGGTTTACAATTACTCTTCCTTTGGATCTCTGCTAAAGAATGCCTTTCGTTCCCCAACCCTTACCCACAAAGCTGGGCAGCCCCTCCCTGCCCTATTATATATTCAGGGCTGAATATTTCAAGTGCTATCCATTGGTAGCACTTATCATAGTTTTAAAATTACACATGACAGGGGCGACTGGGTGGCTCAGTCGTTAAGCATCTGCTTCCGGCTTGGGTCACGATCCCAGGGTCCTGGGATCGAGGCCCGCATCAGGCTCCCTGCTCCGTGGGAAGCCTGCTTCTCCCTCTCCCCCTCCCCCTGCTTCTGTTCCCTCTCTCGCTGTCTCTCTCTCTGTCAACAAAAAAATAAAATAAAATCTTTAAAAATCACACATGACAATTGGTTCATTTGCATATATCTCTCCTACTAGATTTTAAACTCCATGAGGTCAGGGACTATATCATTTTACTCACTACCGTATCTCCCTGGCACGTACCAGGCAGTGAGTAAATCTTCACTGAACAAACATGAATGTGAGTGCCAAGAATCTATATTTGCAAAGATCACCTATTAATGCATTGGTGGAATTTGGTTGCAACAATGTACATATGTTTATATCTATTTATTGATTTTTTAACATTTACTCTAGTGAAATGGAAGCGTAGGAGGGAATGTAACTAGTTGATAGAAGGAACAATGTAACTAGTTGATAGAAGGAACAATGTAACTAGTTGATAGAAGGAACACCCTCCTATTTCTCTGTCCGTTCTTCATTCATTTCTGTTCCTTCAGATCTCACAAGATGGAAAAACTTCCTTTTTATTGAAACAACTGCCATTATAAAATTTCCTTAGAGGGAGAACCATTTTGGTTTTGGTTGCTGCAAGAACACAAAAGACTGTGATTAAAAATTTAGTCTGAGAAATGGGTCCCCTTCCCCAAACCCTTCCTTACTGCACCAAACAGTGGCAGAAAAATACAGCCCAGGCACAAGGCTTTCTGACCATCTGACCTTTGCAGAGAAACTCGAGAAAACAGCAACTAACTCAGCTCTTTGGTGCTCTTAGGTGATCTCGCTTGTATACCAATCATCACAACTAGGTTATTAACTTGAATATTACGTGACATTTTTATTTTTTTAAGATTTTATTTATTTATTTTAGAGAGAGAGAGATTGAAAGCATGGAGAGGGGCAGAGGGAGAGGAAGAGAGAGAGAATCCTAAGCAAACTCTAAGCTAACTGTGAACCCAATTCGGGACTCCATCTCACGACCCTGAGACCATGACCTGAGCTGAAACTGAGGGTTGGACACTTAACCGACTGAGCCACCCAGGTATCCCTATGATAGCACATTTTTTGAAATGGAGACTACTAACAAGTATCCAACCCGGGGAAGTCTATGCTTTTGACTGAAATATCTATATTATATCTATGTTATAGAAAATAGGCAGCAGAATTGAAATTTTATTATAAACAACAACATATTTGATGTACACTCTTACCTTAAAGGAAGTCCATCCCACCTCTGCGTGAAATAGAAAAGAGTAACTTAATTATTAACATCATGAGTGAAACAGTGATGCTGGAGAACAAAACACATGGGCTGTTGTTCTTCTTGTGCTGCAAATGAAAGATGTAATCGGATGCAATCATTTCATTAATACACACATGGCCCTGTGCTGGAAATATGAGGAGCAGATGGCCAGGAGTGGACTGAGATGAAATGAGATGGCTGTTTGCAGTTTAGCAACTAACTACTTAGCCTGTGTGGATTATACTAAGTACTTACAGAACCACAGGAACACATTTTCAGAATGAAATTCTGGCTTTATGTCTAGAAGCACCATTCCCAGCATGAGGAGAAAGCCTGCTTTTTTGGGCTCCCACAGGGCTGTTGTGCCTAAGAAGTTGGTGGTGGGTATTACTGCACTAGTGCTCAAACCTGACTCCATACTGGAGCCACCTGGAGAGTTTAAAAAAAAACAACATCAAGGCATTGGGCTCAACTCCAGAAATGCTTCTTTAATTGGTCTGTGTGACACAACGTAGGCATCGGGATTTTCCAAAGCTCTCCAGGTGATCCTAACGTGCAGTAAAGTTTAAGAACCATTGTGTTCATGTAATCCCTGTATTTCCACAAGTTGGACCACTTTACAGATCAATAAAAGAAGCAAGTACTTGTGTGGTGTGATTTGAGGAGGCTCGGAACATCTCTTACCCCCAAATAGCTATTCTCTTCTTCGGTACTATGTTTGGAAAACCACCCAGAAAATTTCATTTCTTTGAATGAAGGCTTTACAAGTTAAATGAGGATAATTCCTCTGAGAAGGATAATACATTAAGTGGTTATCAGTTATTAACACCCTGGTATGCTTGTTTATCGGATTACTTTCCATTTACGGTGGTGACGTAAGGGGTGGGAAGTGGGTAAAGCACGCGATGGGAAGCTCAAAGGTCACCAGCTTGAGGATTCAAGGGGAGTTCCGGGGATGGGAGATAGGACCAAAGGAAGTCTAGAGTCAGGTGGAATGATGATTTTACAACAAAAAGAAAACTTCAGTGTGGGATTTTGGAGACCAGCGAAGATTGCGAACCAGATCAAATGGGCAAGTTGGGAGTCTGTGGTTTTGGGAAATCCTTGGCTGACTATCAAAAACTGCAGTGAGGAACGTGCAGCGAGTAGTGAGTGAGTGACGGCTTCTTTCCAGTCTCACCCCAGGTCCAGAAACAAGAGGCTTTCCATACCAGACTCGGATTTGGTGCCCCAAAGTGATCAGAAGGCAGCTAAGTAGACAAGAGCTAGAAAATCACAAAAGCCTCTGGGCTGCGTAATCCCTGAGCCCCCAGAATCTTGGCAAAAACAGAAATTGGCTGACTTCAGAGGGTCAGGATACCAGGCGACCAGGAGAATTGAAGAATGATTATGAAAGCAAGAAATAACCTTGAAAATAAGTGCCAGCTCTTAAAGAAGATTCCTTCCGGGATAAATACCAATTCCACACAATTCTCTTGACTGTAGATATGAAGCATCAGGATGAGTCCAACTTTGAGCAGTAGCACACTGATATGGAGGGCATGCAGGAGAGAGAAGCATGTGGAAACCAGCCTCTGTTCTCCAGTTTAACAAATCTGCCAGGGGCAGGTTCTACCCACGTGCATTTCCCTTACAATTTCCTCATCTCTTTTATACAGCCTGGAAGTGCACTCAGCTGGAAGCCCAGCTATATCCTGCTTGGCAGGGACGCTGGCTGGACAGCGACAATGAGAGTGTGAAGAGGCGGGTGCCTAGACCCCAGGCAGGCTCTTCTGCACTGTAGCTGAATGACTTTTGAATAGTGTTGACTTAAAAGAACTCTCTTCCTGCAGGTTTAATAAGCCCCCCTGGGAAGCTCCTGATGTGAATGGGAATCACGACTTGACATAGACGTGAAAGATGATGTGTCAGCAGGGCCGATTCGATTCTAAATGGAGTGTTAATTTATTTGCTGTGATTTCACGCATCTGCTCTGGCCACGATGTCATATTACGTTAACACCTGAGATATTACTCCACATAGGTATATTCTCTACATACAAGGTGGGTGGGGAATGGGGGAGTTTGTACATGTGATTTTCTTAAAAGGGACATATACCCTTTTATTCAAAGGACTAACATGCAAAAAATGGTCAATTTCCCCACTATCTGGTTACATGGTCTCCTGGGGCTAAGACATGGCTTCGCTTTTGGGACCATGAGATTGAGGAACAGTTTTGACAGTAACAGGCTCTGGGAAGTCCTAAGCCACACAGCAAGCCACCATATTCAGAGGTACTTAGAACTGTGGTTTGGGGCGCCTGGGTGGCTCAGTTGGTTAAGCGACTGCCTTTGGCTCAGGTCATGATCCTGGAGTCCAGGATTGAGTCCCACATCTGGCTCTCTGCTCAGTAGGGAGTCTGCTTCTCCTGCTGACCTCTCACCTCTCATGTTCTCTCCCTCATTCTCCCTCTCCCTCTCAAATAAATAAATAAAATCTTAAAAAAAAACCTGTGGTTTGGACAGCTTTACTCCTACAGGAAATATTACTCTGTAAATTTTGTCTGGAGAGCAAAAACAGAAGTGCTTCTCTAAACATCTGGGCTGGGGCTTACATGTGGGTAAGGGAGCACAGAAGAAAAGGAGAGAGAGAGAGAAATCACTTCGCAGCAAAGATGAGTAGATTTCATTGGCCACTTAGGTTCTTTAAAGTCTCACAAGACAGGTTGGGTTTGCCCCCTCAGAAGGCAATTTGACGGTTTCATTAGGAAACAGATGTATGTAGACCACTGGGGGAGATAAAGCTCAGTTAATCCTAGCTGTTTGTGAATGAAATGTGGAGGACTTTAACACAGATACCAATCCCAAATTGAATGCAGTCCCTTCCAAGATAAACAAATCCCAGAGGCCACAGATGCTGGCGCTGCCCGGGATCTATGCATCCAGGGCTGTGGTCGGTCTCCTGGGCTGCCTTGCCTCTCTGATGGGGCAGCAAGTTTTGCAAGCTCCGCATCATTCTCTGGGTTAGTGGAGTGGGTCTTGGGACCACAATGAGTGAAAGCAGCCCCAAGTGAGAACAGGGGGCAGGTGGTTAGCAAAACAGCTTTCTAATAAGGGGCTCAGGCTGCCCCAGGTGTGTAAGGACTTTCTCTTGGCAAAAGGGAACCCTTTTCTCCTCTCAGTTTGAATGTAACTTATGGTCACAGGGGAGTCAGGATCCACCTCTACTCAGGAAATGTGCAGCTTTCCTGGGTTGAGGGGAATAGAGAGTCAGAGAAGCTACCCTGCTCCTTCACATAAGTCTCCACAATGCTAAAGACACTGGAAAGTACCATGACCTCTGTAAGGTATGCCTTCAGCTCCCCCAAGAATTTACAGCCCAGTAAAGGAGAGGTCAGTGGGTTCACTTTCATTCTTACACCTTCAACAAAGTGCTGGGGGGTGGGGGGGTTCCTTTACCAAATGTTTGAACATGCAAAGCCAACAGGTTCACCTGGGAATCTGTGGTTAAAAAGAAAATGAAATTCTAAGCACATATAAGGATAAGAGCAAATCCAGATACACCCATGTAGTAAATTGAATCATTGTCAGTAATTCTCCATTCTCTCCTCGTATTAGAATATTCATACCCTTTGCTATGTGCCTTTATAGTTTTCTCCACTAGCTGCAGAGAATATTTTCCTGTTCTATTAATGGAAATTACTGTTTAGTGAGATATTGGCCTTTGTAAAGCCAACAATCCAGATATTACTTTCTTTTGGAGACTTACTGGTTGGTATGACTCCATGATCCAAAACACTTTAATTCCCTTTTCCTTCTTCAAAGGTCATATCTTCCATCCTTTTAAATCATTTGGCATTCTTCTTTAGGCCTTTTTTTTTTTTCTTCTCTTTTTTTTTTTCTCTTCTTTTTTTTCTTCTTTAGGCCTTTTAAATAACACTTGTCTTCATAGCTTTTCCCTTATTTGTATAACTTTAGGCAATCCACCTAATCTGGGGGTCAATTTTAACATCTGTGAAACAAGGTGATGGGATTTCCTGATTTCTAGGACCATTTCTGCCCTAAATACTCACAGAAACAAAAGTTCTCAACTTTTTATTGTTATCAAAGTCATTGGCAAGAATTAAATGAAAATGCAGGTACTTAAATCTCGCTTCCATAGACTTTAATTTAACGGATCTGGGGTGGGACTCCAGTGCCTGTTTGGGTTTTTTTGTTTTTTTGTTTGTTTGTTTTTTAATATTTTATTTTTATTTATTTATTTGAGAGAGACAGTGAGAGAGAGCATGAGCAAGGAGAAGGTCAGAGGGAGAAGCAGACTCCCCGTGGAGCTGGGAGCCCGATGTGGGACTCGATCCCAGGACTCCAGGATCATGACCTGAGCCGAAGGCAGTCGCTTAACCAACTGAGCCACCCAGGCGCCCCCTCAGTGCCTGTTTTTTTAATGCATACCCCCCAAATGGTCTTCTGTACAACCAGGTTTATTCTATGAACTCCATTGTTTTTCATCTAAAACCATGACTTTCGTAGAGGAAGAGGATTTTTAAATAAGGGTTAAAGGAACAGGGGCGCCTGGGTGGCTCAGTGGGTTAAAGTCTCTGCCTTCTGCTCAGGTCATGATCTCAGGGTCCTGGGATCGAGCCCCGCATCGGGCTCTCTGCTCAACGGGAGCCTGCTTCCCTTCCTCTCTCTCTGCCTGCCTCTCTGCCTACTTGTGATCTCTCTCTGTCAAATAAATAAATAAAATCTTTAAAAAAAAAGAAAAAAGAGTTACAGGAACAAACTTCCCTGTTGACTTAGTGGGGATCTTCGACCAGAAGGGAATTGAGACAGTGAGAATCAGCTGGATGAGATAGCCCTCCGAGGAAATTCTGAAATGTCCAGCTCTACACAGAACCTCTCCATATTTAATGCAGCACTCTCGGGGCAAATTATTAATTGAATGTGTCATTGATCAGGTTCAAAAAAGGAAACACAACACAGTAAGTAAAACAACCTGTGAGTGATTAAAAAAAAACATAAAACATAAAACAGCTCAGGGAACCTGAGTGGCTTGGTTGGCTGGATGTCCGGCTCTTGATTTCAGCTCAGGTCATAATATCAAGGTCCTGGGATCAGCTTATAATGGGTGCCCTGATCAGCTGGGGTCTGCTTGAGAGTTCTCTCTCCCCTTCCCTCCACTCCCTTCCACTCACATTCTCTCTCTCTCTCAAATGAATAGACGAGTATTTAAAAAAACAAAACAAAACTGTTCACTGTTTTCAAGATGTGGCAGTGAGAAGGTTTTCATATAAAAGCAGGCCACTAGCTCTAACAGATGAGTATCTTAAAATATAGGTTCAATATAAATATATAAAATATATATAAATATATAAATGTATATTTAATATAAATATATACATTTATAAATATAATATATATTAACAATAATATATTATTCTTATTAATTATTATTATATTATTATATTATTATTATATTATTATATAATATATAATTATATTATATATTATATTATTATATTATTATATATCATATTATATATTATATTTATTATTATTAATATATATTAATATATATTTATATATATTATATGTTTATATAATATATTATATATATTTATAAATATATAAAATCTATTTATATATATTTATAAATCTATAAAATAGATTTATAAATATATATTATATTTATAAATATATATAAATCTATTTCATAGATTTATAAATATATATATAAAATATAGGTTTCTGTGTGTTTATATGTGTGTTTGCATGTCGAATCTATATGACACATTAAGCTCAATTTTAAAATAACCAACGAATGTCATAATTTTGGGCTTGAAAATTGCATTGTAAGAATTGTAAGAACACTTAAAATGTATTTCGTGCATTCTACGGCCTTAGGAGCATCATCTACAAGGGTTTGGTAAAGCCACAAGTATAGAAATAATGTTTTTGAGTTGTACAGCTTATTTCAGGACATTTGAAGATGTTAGATTTCCTACAAGACCGTCTCACTTATTCACCCCTGTCTGAGATCCTTTACTCTGAACATGTCTGCCAAAGAAAAGAATACAGGGAGCCAGGGTCTAAGGAAGCAGGAGGGGAGTCTGAGCAGGGGGCTCGCCATTCCATCTGGAAGTGGATTGGATAATAGGATATACATCCATCCTCATCTTTGTGTGTCTTCCCTGCCCAGCAGGAAAGAAGGGGCACCTGCCTTAGCCCCTATGTTCCTTTTATACCCTATACCCTTCCCATTTTTAGTAGACTGTTTTACTTCTCTGCAGTGAAAAACTACTTCCCAGGGATAAAGGTGTCTGACCTAGGAGAAATCTCCCTGATCCCTCTTGCACTGAATATTGAGTTGTGCCTTGAAAGTCATTTTACACAAAAGTGCAGTGTGAGTGGACTCAAGCCCATGCCTGGTACCCTTCCTCCCAGCTCCGGGGCCACTTGCTACCCAAACACCTTGGTTGCTTTAGAACGGAAAGCTTAGCGTGGTGTGATTTATGTAATACACTTATGTGCTATGATCCCTGTGGATAATGAAGCCTCCTAGAATGAGTTAACAACCCTTTTACAAAGTTGTATTTTTAAAAGGGTGACAACCACTTACCCAGTGTGCTTTGGGTACATTTACACGAATCACTCCCAACTACTGTGTCTCCTAATACTGACCCCTGAGCTAATTAAAGCCTGGTGTGATTGTTTCTATTTTGTAGCAACCAATTAAGCAGTTGCTCTGGATAGAACTGACAACAAAATGTAAATTTAAAGACAGAAACCAGGATCTGCTGGTTGAGAGGAGAAAGCCAAGACCAGATAAGCAAAGCAAAGATGGGGTGAGGTTGTCAGCGGTATTGTTTCTGGCAGTGGAGTACGGAGCCTCCTTAAATTCCGATTCAGACCAAGGTTAACCTGAGAAGTACCCATATTAACAAATAAATAAACACACAAATAAATAAACACATAAACAAAAAATAAATGTTTTTTTTTTTTTTTAAATGTAGCAGAGCATCTGCGTTTGTGCTGAGGGAAGCCAGACCTTAAATCGTGGCCACCCAGTTGCTCACGCGAGGAACTTCCTAGGTAGAGACTTGTATCCAGACCCTTTTCCAGAAGCAGCTTCACACCTGCATTTAAGCTTTGGCCTAAATGGATTCTCCTCCAGCCTCCCTCACCCGAGCATCAAGCATCCGACCCACGGGAGCACGGAACTGCAGGCTCACTCTTTGACACTCAGTCTTCTCCAAAGGAGATTTAAAGGTGTCCTACGGTCGCTCCCACTCACCTTCCCCCAACCAGCATCTCCATTTAGAGAGGGAGTTCTGGTTGTCTCCCCGAACACAAAGAGCAAAAAGGTGAGGGACGCACGTAGAGAGACCACACGACCTACTCGCGCCCCTCCCCGCTCACCCACGCGTCTGCTCCCGGCTCCCCCCACCCCTGAAGGGGACTGACGGTCAGGTGAGGTTACCTGTGCGCCTCGAGAAGCCCCGAGGGGCGCTGCGATCCTTCCTCCCGAAGTCGCCCCACTCCCCGCCGGGTCCCCAGGACTCTTGCCCCCCTCTCCCCGCGCGCGCGCGTCCCCTGCCCCTCGGGCTCCAGCGCGCAGCGACAGCCGCGCGCCGCGCTCGGCTCCCCTCCGCCGACCTGGCGTGACGCAGGCAGAGTCTACTTAAGGGAGGATTAGAGGCGGCGGCCGCGGATTCCCGAGCCTGTCAGCCAGCTCCGCGCGCTCCGCCCGGGCCTCGCAGGCGGCAGCCCAAGAGCGCCCGGTGCCTGCCGAAGTGTCAGGCGTGGGGGCTGGTGCCCGGGCCCTTCGCTGGCCCCCAACCCCGGGGCTGAGACCTCTCTCGGGCGGGCGAGAGCTCGGGTACCTGCACGCTGCCACCCCCGCCCCGCCCCTCTCCCCGGCATCCGCGGGCTCCAGACCTGATCCCGGGACGGCGCGGGAGGTTGGTGCCCGCTCTCCCGACCGCGCCAGCTGCCCCATCGATCGGGGAGCGCTACGATTTCTTTCCTCATTTCCCTCTTTTAAGTGCAATAAAAGGGAGAGGGGATTCCTGGATTTTTTTTTTTTAATTGTTTGCTTCTTTAATCGGGGGTCAAGAGCTCCCAGTCGGGAGGTGCGGCCCAGGGAGGGGCCAGGAGCGGGAACGTGCCCGGTGCTGCCCAGTCTTTGTCTGCTGCCTCCGGATGCACAGCGATGGGGGAATGGACCATCTTGGAGAGGCTGCTGGAAGCCGCGGTGCAGCAGCACTCCACTATGATCGGGAGGTAAGGGCGCTGAGCCGGTCGTCAGCGGGCCCCGTCGGGCTACCCCGGGAGTCCCTTGGCACGTCCAGACTGAGACCCGACAGCCCCCAGCCCATCCACTGCCCTCTTCCCATCCTCTTCCATCCGTGCGCCTGTGTCCATGAGTAATTGTGCACCCCATGTCCAGTGATCCCTCCTCCCCCAGTTGCTCCTGATCAGCTCTCCATCACTTCCCCCTGAAGCACCGCCGGGGGGTTGATTCTTCTCCCATTAGGAAAGGAGTTGTCGGCTCAGTCGTGGTACCCCCACTCTCCGGAGTCAGAGCCAATCTCCATCCGGTTCCCTAAATAGAATCTACAAGGAAGGCAAGATTGTGTTTGGACAGAGAAGGGCAAATAGGGAGATGGATTTTCTCTTCAGAGCAGATGTATGTTTTCCCCCAAAATATTTCTTAAGCTAAACTGATTTGGCTGTTAAACTTAAGGTCTCAGAAAACCACACTCCCGATTGATACTTTTATGTCTTCACATATATAATATATATACTCATATGTATATACACTATATATATCTATATGTATAGATATATAGGTATATATGTGGATAGATATTCATAGTTATCTGTTCATATAAAGCATTAAGTTCAATATTTATACTGAGGGTAAACTAAATATCCACTTGGGATAGTTATATGCACACTCTGTGTATAGACTTTGAAACAAGTACTCTCTGTTCAGATATTCCATGTGCATTTGCCATATCCAGAATGAAGGTGTGCCTTTTGCCTCTGTATGATCCATGTATGCAAGTGAAATCTCTCTGTTGCCATACACCACATCTAGTGTATGGAGGTATATACACACTTGAGACCCTTGTATTATGAAGTGTTTCCAATCTACCGGCAACCAGCATTAAGGGAAGAGCCAAAAAAGATTTCCTAGATTCCCAGCTCAGTACCACACAGGGATGGACAGCTCCCCAGTCAAAGGACTGGCAAACACCAGAGCAGGGAAAGGAGGAGCCGGGGTTTCTTAAGTCAGTGACTAGACCCTTGAGAACCTCTCTCCTCCCTCTTCCCCTGCTCAGGATCCTGTTGACTGTGGTGGTGATCTTCCGGATCCTCATTGTGGCCATTGTGGGGGAGACGGTGTACGATGATGAGCAGACCATGTTTGTGTGCAACACCCTGCAGCCCGGCTGTAACCAGGCCTGCTATGACCGCGCCTTCCCTATCTCCCACATTCGTTACTGGGTCTTCCAGATCATAATGGTTTGTACCCCCAGTCTCTGCTTCATCACCTACTCTGTGCACCAGTCTGCTAAGCAGCGAGAACGCCGCTACTCTACTGTCTTCCTGGCCCTGGACAGGGAACCCCCTGAGTCCATGGGGGGTCCTGGAGGAACTGGGAGTGGAGCCAGTGGTGGTGGCAAACGAGAAGATAAGAAGTTGCAAAATGCCATTGTCAATGGGGTGCTGCAGAACACAGAGAACACCAGTAAGGAGACGGAGCCAGATTGTTTAGAGGTTAAGGAGCTGACCCCACACCCATCAGGGCTGCGCACCGCAGCGCGATCCAAGCTCCGAAGGCAGGAAGGCATCTCCCGCTTCTACATTATCCAAGTGGTGTTCAGAAATGCCCTGGAGATTGGGTTCCTGGTGGGCCAATACTTTCTCTATGGCTTCAGTGTCCCAGGGTTGTATGAGTGTGACCGCTACCCCTGCATTAAGGAAGTGGAATGTTATGTATCCCGGCCTACCGAGAAGACGGTCTTTCTAGTGTTCATGTTTGCTGTGAGTGGCATCTGTGTTGTGCTCAACCTGGCTGAACTCAACCACCTGGGATGGCGCAAGATCAAGCTGGCTGTGCGAGGAGCCCAGGCCAAGAGGAAGTCCGTCTATGAGATCCGCAACAAGGACCTGCCCCGGGTCAGTGTTCCCAATTTTGGCAGGACTCAGTCCAGCGACTCTGCCTATGTGTAAAGGGGCAGTTTAAGGCCTGGGGAATGAAAAGGAGCCCCAAGGCAGATGAGTGCTCGGAGAGTGGCTGTATCTGCCCTCATTTACCACTGAGATGTAGGACAAGACTGGTTAAGAGAAGACCTTGCATCAATGGGAGAGGAGAGCAAGTAGAACATTACCACGCATAACACCGTGTCGGTTCCTACTGAAACCGTGGGGTTAGAGTGATGAGATGGATGAGTGAGACTTACTTGGGCCCTCTTTGTTTATGGCCCAGTCTGATCCTGACAACAGTGTACTTGAACAGCTACCAAGTAGGACTTAGCTCTGCTGAGCTCTATATCCTGGTGAATGGCATGAGACAAATATTTTATTGGTACAAAATGTGTGACCTGTCTCAACACATCCCTTCATCCTGGGCTGCAGGAAAAACATCCTTGAGGCATCTTCCATGTACCTCCCCTATTAGCATGCCCCTCTCCCTCAACCCAGGATAGCATGCCAGCTTTTTTTCTGAATCTGGCCTTACAGTATACCTAATATGGTTTATCTGCAAGCTAGAGGGAATTACAGGGGGTTGCTTTTTGGAGAATGGCCATGGCAGAGGTTTCCATTAAAGCCCCATCCGACTAGCCCTTAGTCATTATGAAAACCTTCGGAATGTCTCAGTATTTCCAATTTTCTAACTCAAACTGCACTGGTGCTGTTTATTAGGGGCAGGGTTTGGGTGGGTGGGAGGGGATTGGAATATGCAGCTATAACACTTCTGTAAGATGGTTGTTGCACTGTTAGGCATGTGGTTATGAGCTTTGGGATATTTCTGCCTTCCAGCTTGTGGACTTTGGCTAGCATTAAAAATATTTTGTCATTGTTGTTAATATCAAGGGTGTCTACCTGAGCCACAGAATTTCTAACTGGTATATTTCACTCATTTTCTTACATAGTTCCGTTGTGCAACACAGCTGCACATCATTTTGCCATGGTTTGAATTTACCTGTGTGCTCACACCAGAGACCTTAATCAGCCCATGTGAATCTCAATTTATCATTTTATCAGTTATTTCTGAAACACACACAGAAGACCTAGCTTAAGAAACCTGGAACGAAACACTATTGGCTAACATGTGTTTATGGATGTTTATTTGAGACATATACCAAAGGTTCAAAAACCTGTTTCTTTGGACTGTGAAATGTTTCCTTCTCTTTGCTCTTATTTATTTAAGTGCCATACACTACCTTTCACATCCGCTGTGTATTTAGTTCAAGCACTGGCCAAGAAGAATATTCGGATAATTGCTTTTATGAAGCCCTCTATTTCCTTTGCATTATCATTTATGATTTCTGATTTAGGTATGGACATGATGTAACACACAACTGAGGATTTGTTTAAAATAAAGTTCTTGCCTTTTTTTTGTAAACTGGGAAGAGTCTGCATTTTTCTATTTTGATTGGGGTGTCTATTTGTTTAAACACATGTTCACAAATGTTGCATATTCAAAAGAGCAGAACATTGGGGCCCCGAAGGGAGGAATGGATGACTGATGAAGTCCAACCAACCACTATCAGATGAGAAGATGCTGGTACATTTTGGAATGTTTAGAAGAGTGTGATGAGACATTCAGAGAGTAGTATTTACTAAGTCCTTTCCATTGTAGCCAAGATTTCTCTGCTTGTCTAGGGATATTTCTTATAATAAAATTCCAATACTGTATCATAGTAGCTCATCCTGGGAGTAGAATATTTTCTCCTTTCCATCATATTTTTCTGCCATGGATTGTCACATTTGGCAGATATGCTGAACTCCCCATCATCTCTTTAAGACCTGATGTTTAAAATGGTGCTGACCTAATAGTTAAGCAGAATCTCCTAGACCAGTACCGTCCAATATAAATTTGTGAAATGATGGAAATTTCTACTGTCTGTGTTGCTCAATATGGGAACAACTAGCTACATGTGGCTGTTGAGCTAGCTGAATGTGGACTGAATTTCTAGCTTTATTTAATCTTAATTAATTTAAAAAGCCACATATGGTTAGCTGCTATTGTCTTATACAGCACAGTGTTAGACTGTGCACAGTCAATCATTTCTTGTTGGGCTCTTTCCAAGGAGAATGATCTCCTCCTTATAGGTCATTAGACCTGACTTTTTGGTCATACATTTCACCATGCTTTTTGGCATTTTCTGTCTCCATGTGGTCCCATTAGCTCAGTAGGCTAGTGTTCTTCCTCTAGTTCTTTAACGCTCTTGACCTTATTCCATGAGCACTTGGTTTGAACGTTGGGAAGCAACATGGCCTTTCCTGGATGATTGTTTCTCAAACAAAATAGTGGCACCCTTTAACTATAGCAGAGAAGATGCCAATTTTAGAATGAAAATATGTTTATTTCGATCTATTGGTTTCCATCTGCAGTATACATAGACAGTTGAAAATGATTATCCTTGAGTAAAGGAGCAGATCCTCCTCTGTTTTCTGTTTGGTGAGCTAAAAATATTTGAAGACACCTCCCAGAGATGGAGGAAGAGTGTTGTTTGAGAGCTCTTAGCATATGCTTGGGTGTGAAAGAAGTAGGAATCTGTGTGGAAAACAAGGGCTGTTGTATTTATGCTGTGATATAAGATTAGAAGAACGATAGTGTATCAGTGGGGCTGATCTATTTCAGTTCTTTGATGTTTCCAAACACCCACAAATGGAAAGATTATTAGTTCACTTGTCAGAAGTGGAGGAGGGAATACACCTTCCTCTGGGCATATAGAGTCATCCCTCAGAATGACTGATCTATGTCAGTCTGATTCTGTTGCTTTCTACTTAATGAAGAAAATATACCGATGATTTGATGGTTCACATAGCTGTGTGATGGATGTGACCTTAATCTAGATGTACTTTGTGAGAGGATAGTGCAAATACATTCTCTTAGATTCAAAAGCCTTTTGGTGAACTGCAGGCCCTTTTGGTCCCTGTGTGAGTGTATGTGTTTGCGTGCACACACACGCACACGTGCACGCATTGGTAGGGATAATGGGTGCCAGTGTATGAACCGGATTTAAAATTTTGGAGAATACACTGGACAGATCAAAGTTACTTAGTCTGGGAAGAGAAAAGCTGAAAGTACAGAATTTATAATTTTAAAATCCTCAGATATTTATTTAAAGGGTTAAAAATTGAGAGATAATAGCTGTGCTCTCTAGCCTCTGAGGACAGAGGCAAAGGACTGGATTTAAAATTGAGGGTGAAGGAAGCTAGGAAGGCACCAGAAACTACATGGTTTCTCTTTTACCTCTCTGGGGTTTTTTTGTGTTTTTTTTTTGTTTGTTTTTTTGTTTTGTTTTGTTTTGTTTTGTTTTGTTTTGTTTTGTTTTGTTTGTCTTTGAGAGAGAGCATGCACAGGAGCGGAGGGTAGGGGGCAGGTTGGGGTAGACAGAGAGGGAGTGAGAGAAAATCCTAAGCAGTCTCCACGCCCAGAGAGGAACCCATACGGGGCTCTATGTGGGGCTCGATCTCATGACCCTGAACTCATGATCTAAGCTGTAATCAAGAATCAGATGCTTTAACCAACTGAATCACCCAGGACCACCCCCCCCCTTTTTTTTAAACAACAACAAAAAAAACACTGTTTCTTCTGCAGGGAATCCTTGTCCCACCACTCCTTTCACTGAATGTTCCTGTTCACTGTCCACTTACACAGGCACTTGTACTAAACTCTTCTCCAGGCTGGCTTAGTGACCTTGCATTGAGCCTTCATAAAATTCACTGTTATGAGCTGCATGGAGATGAGATGTTCTTCGATCAGTATGTGACTCCTTGACGGTAGGAACTGGGCCTTACCCATCACGGCCATATGTGACCTTTCTTGCCAGTCTTCCATCTAAGAATGGTGTTAAACACCCACAGTGTATGAAAACTAAAAACATCCTGTGAAGACATGAAGTCAAGTCCTTTAGGATACGGTTGAAGAACCCCAACAGTCTAAAATCAAGACAGTGGGTTTCTTGGAAAATGATATAAACATTCATCTTGGAGGACTGGAATATTTAGGAAACAGTATTTGGATTGGTTTACTTTATTTATTTATTTATTTTTTTTTACCAAGTGTGGTTTTTTGTTTGTTGTTTTGGTGTTTTTTGTGTGTGTGTTTTTTCCTGCAGCTACCATAACAAAATCTCATAGACTGGATGGCTCAGTTAACAAAAATGTATTTTCTCACAGTTCTGGAGGCTACATGTCCAATATCAAGGTTTGTTTTTTTCTGAAGGCCCCTCTCCTTGGTTTGCAGATGGCCTCCCTGTTGTGTCTTGTTACGTCACATGGTGTTTCCTCAGTACACATGGGTGAACACCTGATGTTTCTCTGTGGGTCTAAATTTTCTCTTCTTATGAGGACATTAGTCAGATTAGATGAGGGGCCCTCCCCCCAGTAGCCTCAGTTTAACTTAATTACTCCTTGAAACGCCCTATCTCAAAATACAGTCACATTCTGACCTGGGTGAACACAATTCAGCCTATAATACTAAGTGTTTTCAAACTTTTAGGTACCCTTATGGTTAGAGGGGTTGTTTAATTTATTGCACAAAACAGGATACCTTGGAGAAGGAAAGGGGCAGGATAGCTGATTGAATGGCAAGCCAGAACAATGGGTGTAAACTGGATGGGTCCTGAGCAAACCAAGATGTGTGGAAACTTTAAGACAATAAATGGTCATTGAGCTCTTGTTCCAGGGCCTGGAAGCCTGGAGATAATAATAACCTGCATCAGCTCTTGAGAAGAGCTGTTGAAGCTACATCTCCAACAAAAAGATGAAAACTTATGTCAATAATAATGGGAAAACAGTATTTAAAAACATCAATGCCTTCGGCCCATTCCTGACCACCTCGTTTGGAATCTCTGATGTGGGAGCCTAGCCATCAGGATTTTTTAATTTTCCATACCCGGGAGATTCTAAATGTGTGGTCAGGCCTGAGAACAACTGAGTCAGAGACGTCTGCATAAAATGATGAGAATCAGATATTTGGAGCGGAAATTAGGAAGCGGGGAAAGGGCAGTATGAGGTTCTCCCAACAGAACTTCCCTTGTTTATGTTGTGTGTGAAGTTAGTGATGAAAAGTTACAGATGGAAGACTAACAACAATTCTCAAGTCTTCTGGAGTGGAAGCCATGGCTGTGGCTGTGAGAGGGCCTGACAGAGGGGAAAACCTGGAGTCGACGGAGGAGGAGCCCAGGATGGAGGTTGGAAAGAGCTGGCTAGCAGAGGATAGTTGCAAAGTGGTCTCATAAAGTTAAGGAAGGTGGAATCTCCAGGAAGAAGATCTGCTATTTGTTCAATTCAACTTCTAAAATAGCTAAATAAATCTAGATAAAAGCCTCGAGAAATTCCATTAGATTTGGTCAGTGAGTGGGATGTGAGAAAGTAGAAACTGTGAGCACAGACTATCCTTTGCCTGAGCTACTTCCAGATCTCCTGCAGGTTCCATGGAAGCAATTAAAATTTGAGCAGACAGAGGGTAAATCATCAGTCTCATCTCAGCCAGAGCTCTGATATTCAGGCAGGCATGGCCAGCCAGCTCTGTTACCACTCAAAGGCTATGTTTATTTAGAAGAGTTATTGCACACCAGCTAGGCTGACCTGGTGGAACCAAGCCCAAATTAGTTGCTATGGTTAAAATGTGCTCAGCTTTGGGCCTTGAGGGCTATAGGCAAGGTCAGTGCATAAATCTAGAGATCCATGAGGGACATGGATGCCAAGTATCAGTGTATGACTTACTGTTGTGAATCAGATCCATTAATCGCCCAGGCCAGTATTCTGTCTCTGACAACCATGGCAAACGGAGTTGTGAAGAATGGACCAGTCCTTCTTTCTGGCTCCAAAGACCAGGGATGTCCTCTTAAACATGTTTATTTAATTTAATAAATAAAGGATCTATCATCTATAACTATACCCCAAATCCTCAGTTTCCAACCCCTTCCTTGAAAGTCCCAATGTCCAAAACCAATAAACAACAGAGTCATTCAATCCAATTCAGTGCTTTCTTGAACATCGAAGGTGCACAAGGGCCTGGACCAGATGTTAGAGGGCATATGGACAGGTGCGATGCACTTCTACCCTCATAGGCCTTGCAGACTACCTGAGCAAAATGAGACAACTTCATAAGACAGAATTTGAACTGAGCCATACTCAAGGCTGAATGTATTCTGAGATCCAAGGAGGGAGACATCACATCCAATGATCCAGTGCGTGTGTGTGTGTGTGTGTGTGTGTGTGTGTGTGTGTGTGTTTGGGTAGGGGGTGTGGCAGAGGTATAGAAAAACTTCTCCGAGGTGGCACTGAAATGGGTCTCCTTGAAGAGGAGAGAAGTAGGTAGGGACCAATATAAATGTTCTCCTCTGGCAGAGAAGTCTGCGGGTATATGTGGACAACTGGGGGATGGATTTTGTTTTGCCTGGAGTAGTGGGAGGTGGGTTTGGAAAATGAGCAAAATGTATTGCACATCAAGCAAAGAAACCCACAGTGAATTAGGTGGACAATGCGAAGATGCCCTCCTTTCAACAAAGCTCCTTAATGTCATCATTTCGAGCACGTCCAGGTCCCCAGGCATCAGCCACACTATTTCTGTCTGACGATGCTGAGATCCCATTTTGGGATCAGCTTTGATTTGGAAAACACATTTCAATCTCAGACAGTAAGGGATTGGAGCAAATATCCAGGGTTAGGGTTGGGGATTTGGCAGCATGGCCCCATTAATGTTAGTTGGGGTTAGTCTGCTAAATCCCAGACACAGAACAGAATCCTTATGTTTATTCACCAGTGGTGACCTTTCTGCTGTAAATTGATACAATATTTCAGAATCACTTAGAACCGATAAAGCTTTGCAGCATCTCCCTGCCCTAAAAGGGAAATCTTTCTGAAAATTGTTGCTGTGTGCACTGAAATGTCTTTATTTTTAGGCAACTCTGACCAGTAGGAACATATGGGCACCTAAATATAGATTTGGTGAACGTTGATACCTCTGAGACATTTGATCGGGGGAACTTTATATGTTACACCTGTCTCCAGGTAAAGGCCACATTTTTTGCACATGATCTTTAAAAAAAAAATTCTCCCTTTTTTCATAATTTTCTTCTTTCTTCCCTCCATATTTTTATTTTCTCAATGACAACAACAGAAAAAAATCATGGAAGGCTTTTCATGTGAAATCTGAATGGTCTAAAGATTTCTATTCATGATTTTAATAATAGCAAATATATGTTAAATATATTCCCTCTCAATCCTTACAACATCCCTGGAAGGAGAGTGCTAAGTATGACTACACCATTTTCAGTTAAGGGAACCAAGTGTAGGTGTCAAATCAACTTGCCTAGGTTATACATCTAGTCCATGGTGTATCTGGGTTCCAGTCCCGGCAGTGGGATATTGAAGTCACGTTTTAATCATTTATTATGCTTCTTCCAAGAAAGCTCTGCTAGATGAGTTCTCAGGAAACCTGACTCATTGGTCTGATGGTTTTAATTTTTTATTTAAATTCAGTTTAGTTAACATGTAGTGTATTATTAATGTGGGGGTAGAATTTAGTGATTCATCAGTTGCATACCATAGCCAGGGTTCATCACATAATGTGCCCTCCTTCATACCCATCACCCAGTTACCCCATCCCCTCGTTACCCCGTCCCCCCCACCTCCCCTCCAGCAGCCCTCAGTTTGTCTCCTAGAGTTAAGAGTCTCTTATAGCAAAAGCATGGTGAGCTTTAACACAGATGGGACAGAACTCAGTTCTCTGACTTGAAGTCTGTTGCACATTGCAGTCTACAAGGCTTCTTGACTCATCTAATGTTAAGCTCTAGACTGTCAGGAAAGAAATCTAGAAATATTAGAGAAATGACTATATTCTCAAAAAGCGGTTTCTAATACTTTTCAAGAGGTCTCAAGGAAATGTGGCAGGCCAATCTTTAGGGGAGGATGTCAGTCTTGGTCTCTCAGGAACTGAGATTTCCTCAGTGCAGTTAGAACACAGGGCTCTACTTGGACTACAGACCAAGTAGAAGCTAACGTTAACATTCTGGAGAGGCAGCCAGACCTAAATGTGATCCTCCTTTTAGCTATTTTCCATGATGTCAGAGATGGGGAAATACAAGGGAGCACTTTTACTTTAAAAAAAAAACAAACAAACCTAGCAATCATTTCCCCCAATTACAGAAGTAACACATATTCAGAGGAGAGAAGAGCACAATGAGAAAAATTCTGTCACTCAAGAGAGTCATCGTTAACCATGTCTGTCCTTTGGTGTATGCCTGTGTAGGGCTTCTACTGCATAGGTACAAAGATGGGTGTACATGGGACCATATATTTGTGTTTTCTAGAGATAACATCACAGTGTCCATATTGTTTTGCGACCTTTCCTCTTTTAGGTATAGATGGTTAATATTTTCCACATCAACAAGGAAGTTTGCAGTATGTTTTTGATTAGTGGATAAATATTCTATGATATAGTGGTACCACAATTTACTTGAACAGTTCCCTAGACGTGGATATTTGGGTTGTTTCCAGTTGTCACTGTTATATGCAAAAGTAGGGTAAACATCACTGCACACTTACCAGACGGTCTCTACAGGATAGCTGGATTACAGAGTAGGCACCTAAAATTTGTTGCTACATTTTACCTAATCTTTAAAAAGTCAACTTGGGAATGTTCGTAGCTGTGAATAGTTAATAAAACGTTCAAGAAGCAGATAATTTCTGAGATTCTAGAAAAACTGGCTTATAAGATAAGAATACACAGTAAGTCTCCTCACATTTGCTTTTGGGGGAAAGGGTGGAAGGAAAAGCATTTGGGGGTTCATTTTTGCATTTTACTGAAAACAATCTGTGTATGTATGTGTGCGTGTGTCTGTGTGTCTGTGTCTGTGTCTGTGTCTGCATTGGTAGCTAACTAAATATAAGGTCACAGCACAGAAACTCTGAGTGGCTGTGACTCTTGAATTTGAGAAAAAAATCTTGGTCCTAGGGTTGAAGATGAGCAGCATGCATGACCAGGTCAGGAAAGCATTCTGGGGGATCCATGAAATGATGGCAAAGTTGTGAGTGAGAAAACTAATGGATACCGAAGATCAGCTCTTGCATTGGGTCATGAACCAGCCTTGGCTATAGGAAGCCTATAACTAGAACCACACTGAGTGATCAATACCCAGCCAGTGCATCACAAACAGGAGACGGAGCCCTAACTCCTGGTCACATAGGTGATCTCGACCACAAAGCTTTCCTGTGCTGACGTCAGGCTTACAAAACCCAAAGACAAGTGACAGATATGGAAATTTTATAAGGGAACGACCGTAAAAACTTACACATTATACATTGGGGGGTTAAAAACCAGGCTAGAAAGGGCACGTCAGATAGCCAGTGCTTATTAGAAGGATCAAAAATTTCCAAAGGAACCCTTTTTCTATCAAGTTACACTGAAATGTATTTAAATGAGGGTACATTTGATAAAAATAGCAGTTTCTTTCTCTGTGTCTGGGTGCTAATGAGCTCGACAGGCATTTATTCCTCACTTTGATATATTTGTTCTCCTTACCACACCTCTCTCTGCACTCTTAGGGTCCTCGGGTGTTGAAACGAGGGTGGCTAGTACTTCAAAAGATTTTCCTAGGTGAGAAAGTACAATGATGTAATGACTTCTTTTTTAAGGAATGAGGGGAGAAGGGAGGTGAATGGTGGGCAGAAAAAGTAACGTTTTAAGAAAACTGGAAGTCAAACTCTAACTCCACTTGTCTGCATACTTTGTGGGGATAATATTTCACATCTAGCCTCATGTGCTTGGGGGCTCTTTGGGGTCAAAGAATTACATGAGGAAAATAGGAGAATGACAGGTAGCTGGAGAGTAGTTACAAGTACAGGCTTTACAGTCAAAGTGCCCTATAAAAATAATAGGGACCCATAATATAGTATCCCATGGTCATCTCTGATTAATCCACTTGGTGCATTCATTCTAGAAGCAATTACTAAGCCTCCATGTGGGTCAGACACTGAATAACCTTCTTGACTCTCGTTTTCTAGTAGTGTGGTCTGGGTGGTTGTGTAACCTCCTGAAACCTCAAGTTTCCAGATCTGTAAAATGGGAATATAATAAAACCATCTATTTCATTGGGTCGTTGGAAGTTTTAAATTTGATTATGTCTGTAAAAAGAATTCCTCACATTGCCTGATACCTACTAAGTGCTTTAAAAATGTTGCTGTTTTATTAAAAAAAAGTTGCTGTTTTATTATAATGATTATTACTATTGAGATTCCAGGTATTGGATAAGGCCATTGGCACACTGAGTTCACAGCCTTTTCTGCAAGAAGACTGAAAAAGAAGAAAAGAACATAGAAAGCTAAGTCTGGGTAGGGACATCAGCTTTTTCCCACCTTCCGGTTTGTCTCAAGTCTCTGCAATGATTCCCAGGGTCAGTTTAGTGGAAGGAGCAGGTACATGTAGGGAAAACATGGTCTAAGCCAGCTCTGACACCAAAGGTGGGCTGGGCTGCCAGGACATCAGATTCCTTGCTGAGGGAAGAGTGGCTAGGGAAGAAATAAGTTGGCTCTACTGCAATCTCTACTTCCATGTGTGTAGATCTTCAGAGTGTCCAACAAGATGTTTCCCCATTCTTAGATGATCCCCTCGGAAACACTGTAAGACAGAATAGAAAATAACCCCATCCTATGGATGAGCAAGTGAGGTTTAGAGAAACTTATTCTTCAAACAGCCAGGTTACGAGTCAGAATTGAAACCAAACCCTACTTCAAACACAAACTTTTAGTTCCTAGAATGTTCTGTGGCTCCTAAGACTGGCCCCTTTACAGTTCATGTGAATATCTGCTCTTAGGAAGGCTTTTCTGGGCAGAGGGAAACTTATTTTAACCTTGGCCAAATAAGAGCATGATTAAATAAACAAACACTTTGGAGACATTGCAAAGCACATGTAACAAATTCTAAAACCAAAAAGAAACTTGAAAAATATTATTGTTATTATCTCTCACCCTGATCTTGACTCTTGATGAAGATGAAGAGGACATTACTTGGACATTACTTGGACATTACTAATGGACTCATTTTTGAATTAACAGATGTGAAGTTTTTACGGACAGTGTCTGGCACATGGTATGTCCTCACTAAACTCAGGTATTGTCTACTGAAAAATAATTTTATTTATCAAATGTTTCTTAATGGTTTTCTGCACAATAATGTATTTGGTAACCACAGCAGCCCTATAGGCCCATTTTTTAAAATTTTATTCATTTATTTATTTTAGGGAGAGAGAGTGCATGCATGAGGGGGAAGAGGGGAGGGGTAGAGGGAGAGATATAATCTTTTTTTTTTAATTTTATTTATTTACTTATTTGACAGAGGGAGATCACAAGTAGGCAGAGAGGCAGGCAGAGAGAGAGAGAGGAGGAAACAGGCTCCCCACTGAGCAGAGAGCCCGAAGTGGGGCTCGATCCCAGGACCTTGAGACCATGACTTGAGCTGAGAGCAGAGGCTTTAACCCACGGAGCCACCCAGGCGCCCCGGGAGAGATATAATCTTAAACAGGCTCCACACCCAGCAGGAGCCTGCTGCGGAGATTGACCTTCGGACCCTGAGATCACGACCTGAGCCAAAATCACGACCTGCTTAACCAAATAAGGCACCCAAGTGCTCTTCATAAGCCCATTTTAGAGAAGAGGTAGCTGAAACCCAAAAAAGGTTATAAAGAGCTAAGTCTGTTATAAACTTATTTTTGGCTATATGTATTTGCATGTAAAAAAGTCTGCAAGGAATATACCCGTCTCTGAGTGGTAAAGAAATTGAATGATTTTAAATATAACTTATGGATTTTCCACAAATACAAATGCAATATAATTTATAATACTTAGATATATCATTGATATATTATGGTGATATATTTACGTTTGAAATCTTACAAGAATTTTTACTTAACTGGATTTAGAGGAAAGTATGGAGTTTAACACTGGTCTTCTGTGACTTTACCTTTCTCAGTTGTTTATTCATCAACGTTTTCTCAAATACTCAGATTAAATACACCATCAGTTTCCAGACTGGGCCCTGACTGCCACAAGAAACCACATACTCCCTACTAATGCAGTGTTCTTCTGAGAAAGGTATTTTCAGACCCATATTACAGATGGAAAAACTGAGGTGAGTGGCTAGCTTGTCCAAGGCTACAAGGAGAGGATTGGTGTATATAATATAATTTTGTCTTCTCCAAAATCTTATAATAAGCTTAAGAAAGCAGATGGAGGTAGAAGGGCAGAGGTAAGGGCTCAAGTCACTGACAGTTAAAGAGAGAAAGACTCTTGGTTGAATTTATCCTCCTTATGGATGATTCTAGAATCCTAAAACATTGTGTGGCAGGATTTGGGTGCAGTAAGGGTAGAAAGGGGAGGCAGTGGGTAGCTATGAAGGTGGACTCTCCACAGAGATTGGCCAGGTAACACTGGGAGATGATTGGGACAATGGGGAGAATAGATTTGTAAGACTCATCCCACAAGTAATTGAGAAATTCCAAGGCTGTCTCTGCCTTACTCAGACTTGGTTCCAAATAACTGGCCAAAATTTCTCATAGGCCAGTCTCCCTCTTTCCTTCCTTCCTTCCTTTTCTCTTCCTGTTCCTGCTTTTATTGGGTTTCCATCTTTTCTCTCGGGTTTCCATCATCTCTCTCTCTACCAACAGCTGGAGTTGGGCAAGCACTTTGTAAGCTCTTTCACTCCAAGGATGAACTTTTAAAATGACTACTCCTTTAAAAACTTTTTTTCGGGAAAATTAGGGGCTCCTGGGTAGCTCAGTTGACTAGGCATCCAACTCTTGGTTTCCACTCGGGTCACGATTCTCAGGGTCATGAGATTGAGTCCCATATTAGGCTCTGCACTCAGTGGGGAGTCTGCTTGAGATTCTCTCTCTCCTCCCCTTCTGCCCTTTGCCCCCTGCACCTGTGCTCTCATTCTCTCTCAAATAAATACATCTTTAAAAAAAAAAAAACTTTTAGGAAAATTAAAATTTCTGGCACAAAGGAAGAAATTAGTAATAATAGACTTTCAGGTGTCAATGAAGGAGATATTTTTTAAGCAGGGTCCTACGAGCTCATTCAAACTGTACCAGAGAGGGTATTATGAATCATTCAGCTCTCAGACTCACGGGCTCCTGGGGTTGGCAACAGCATTGTGTACAATCAGCCTGGCCTCTAATTAGGTGTTTGAATTCCCTATACAGCCTCCTTTTCCAGGAGCTGCCTACATCCAGCTAGTGAGAATCTGGTTCCCTTCAAGAGAGTCTACTTTATCTTCTGGAGCTTTGATGGCTTGGAAGTTCTCCCTTATGTTGTCCTGAAATCTCCTCCCAGAAACTGAGGCACCTTTCAGAGAAGAGCCCAATAGAAAATCCAGAAAATCTTCTGGATTTTTCCCATTCAAGCTCACCCACCAGGTTTGCTGTCTGGGGTGGCGTGATGGCCATTGGCTTTCTTCTACAATGTTCCCAGTAGGAAGGAAATCATTCTGAAATTCAAGGGTTTTGGAATTGGAAAAGACAGGGCGTGGAGAAGTGTGTTAGAGTGTCAGAGGATATGTGTACTACATCCAATGATTCTCTCTTTGTTAAGAGTAAGAATTTCATTCTGAAAAAAGAAATTAAATTCTAGTAGCAGGAGCATTATTTACCCTACACACACGCAATGATCATTGTACCAGGTTCATGTTTGGAAAAACAGACAAATTTGTTTGTTCATTCAGATCAAACTGGTATCAAAGAACCACAAATCCATATGTTGCCTTTTCTGTTTTGGTTGCTAGGCACACGGGATTCACGGGAAGCTTGCTAAATATGTTTGACACATTTTCGCATGTGAATCACAAATATTAGTGGATTCCTTTCAGGAGAGGCTGTCATTCAGAAATAGAGCTTGAACCAAGCTTTCCTCTAGAAAAAAGACCGGGATTTCAGGCTGAAAGAAGGCCTGACCCGGCGTGGGAGCAGGTCCCCAGGTATGGGGGGCAAGAGTAGTGAAAATGACAGTCCTTTATGATTGTCCACCATTTTGCAGTCAACAAACTGCCTCCCCATTCACAATCTCATTTGACCCTCACAACTCCCCTGTCAGATAGGCATTAGGGCTGGCAGCTGCCTCTGTCCCAGGAATAAAGTCGTGGGCACCTAAGAGCCATCACAAGAGGAGAAACCCTCGGGACGAGATTCTCCTGAACACGACTCTGGCTCGTGTAGGCAGTTCTGGGGCTGTGGAGTGTGGGAGAGCACACTCTACCACCATGCTGAGTCCAGACATTTCGTCTCTTATCTTGGTTTACTCAGTACCGAGCCAGTGGCGCTTGCATAAATGTCCTTCTGGCATGAGGGAGGGAGGGGGAGAGCGAGAGAAGGGAAACAGCAGCTGTCAGCAGAGTGTCAGGCTGGGGACCTGCCATCTCGTTGAGCAGAGCTCCAACAGTGTCCTGGGTACAGCTCTAATCATGGCTGATGGGATTGTCCCCAGGCTCGGGATTACTTCTTGCCCTTAAAGAGAACGGGGAGAGAGGGTCCCTTGACCGTTACCAAGGTGTCACTTGTAAATCATTAACCAGGAGCAGAGAGAGGAACCAGAGAGAGGTGAAAATAAACGAACCCTGACACTGAGGCCTCCCCATGTCTCATCTCCGATGGTTAGTATCTAAACATTAATCTTACCTGGTTATCACAAACATGCAATACGTTGGGAGTGGGGCTATGTTTTGAACTTGTTTTAACTCTGTAGAGTCTTCCAACATTTAGTGTTTTCCACATGGGCTGAAAAAGCCCCCTCTATCTCTTGGGTGATCTGATGGCTTCCCCTGCCTCCGACAGTACCGTGGATGGCTGGGCTCTCAGTGGCCACTCTTCTTGATGTCATGTCTCTTCCTTCTCCGCTTCTCCCTGGTGGATCATTGCACAGACACACTGTAGGCCGCACTCCAAGGACTCAAAGCCTACGGAGTCTTCCTTTTTACTCTGAGGGTCCACTATTTAAAAGGGCATCAGGAAATAAGACTGGTAAATGGGAAGCTGATTGATCAGCACATGAGAAATCATTATGTCTCTCTGCTTTGTGTGTGGAAAGTGTCCATAATAAAATGTTTTTGAAAAGACAATCCCTCAAGAAGAGTGGATTTGACTGAAGCACAGAATGGAAGTCTTGATTCATTCAGGCTCTGGAGTCAGGCTGGCCCGAGAGCAAATCCCAGCTTGGCCAACTTCCAGCTTAGCCACTTCCCTTAACTTCTTGAGACTTCCCTGTCTGTAAAATCAGACAAAAATTAGTTACCTCATCATTTTCCTGGCAGCATTGAGTGAGATAACAAATTTTTCTGAAGTGATGGAAATCATCTTTATTAAGTTTAAGGAAACAGGGGGAATGTAGTATAAGGATCTAAGGATACTTCCAAATTCAAAGACAGGACTGCAGGGCATCTTGGTTCTTTCCACAGTTTGGCGACCGTGGCCATTGTTGTTATAAACATTGGGGTACAGATGGCCCTTCTTTTCACTACAGCTGACTGTCAAGAGTGAAATGGAATCAGGGACTCCAATGTCATAAAGGACCATACTTGGGTTCATGTCTCTGGGCCTGTCTGCATGATTGGTCTACTGCTCCCTCTGCCTCGGACCAGCTGTCTCTGTTGCCAGTCTGCACGAATGAAAATCTGGCTGGCAACCACAGCTCCCAGGTTTACCGTCTTTCAATTCAATTGTACAACCAGGCTGAGCTTGGATCTCCTGAGTTTTCTGGAGCACCTCTTTCGTCTAGCTTGAGTAAGGAAGAGGTCTACTCCTATACCCAATGGTGAAGGATAAGAGCTAAGGTAACACTGTGTTAACACGGAGAATCCCATGGTGGCCATGTACGTGGAGTTGGCAAGGAGAAGTTCCCAAAGGAAAGGAGAGCGGTTTCCAAACAGGGTGACGTGGGATGGTGCTGGACAGACAAAATGATGAGTCAAAATACAAAATATTTAGAACCTAGTAGTTTGTAGTCAAGTATTGGCTCTTACTCATTTGAATTGATTCATTTTCATGCCCTGTGGGCAAAGTCTTGGGTAGCCTACCGGTAAGAAGAGGAGAAAATCAATTACAACTCTTCCTGCATTCCTTCATTCCAGTGTGCCTCCTCTGTGCCAGGGAAAAAGGAAACAACAACAAACAGAGACGAAAACCCCTCCCCTCATGGCACCGATGACGGAGAGATACAACAACAAAAGCCAAAATACGTAAGATGGATTGCCTCAGAGAATGTGGAATTGGAAGCGCAGGAGGTTATCGTTCTAAACAGGCTGACAAGAGAGCGCCATTTGCACAGTGACTTGAAGAAGGTGAATTAGTGAGTCATGTGGCTCTCCAGGAGAAGGAACAGCAGACACCAAAGGCCTGAGTCCAGAGCAAAAGGCAAGAGGGCCACCGGAGTGGAAGTGGAGTGGAGTGAGAGGAAGGAAGTGCACGAGGCGTAGAAAACCAATGACCTTTACCCAGACCTTTTGGAGTTTTCTACCCGAGGAAGAGGAGGAGAGGTGTGATAAATACTAATGCTGCTGGCCAGAGCACCTGTCTCCACCATTCTTTAATGACCTCTCAGTAAACCATTTCTGATGGGAGATAGCCCGGTGTAAGTCAGTTTCTTACACCGTAAGAGTGACAGGAAATTACAGACAGCGTTGCAAACCGAAGGCCTAGCTGCATATTAGTGTCAGAATACCTCTCACTTCCACAGGGCTGTTCCCCAAGCACCTGAAATAGGTGCACAGAGCTGGTGGGACATCCACGGGCTCTGAGAAGATTGAATGACCAGTGGCCGGGCCACTGTAAGAAAGAAAACTAATCACCGTTTCCAAGAGATGCCAACATACAATTTTTTTCAGTGCCCTTAATTCTGCATATAAATCAAGAGATGATAAGGTCGTGCCAGAGGAAAAAGCCCCTGTTATGGGACCGTGTCCCACAGCCCCTTCTGCAATGGTCACAGCAGAGAATTTTGAGCAAGGGCATTAGTTACCAATGGGCTGGGAGAGAAGGGAAAAGGAGAGCCAGAGAGAAGTCCTCTGTTTCCAGAAAATCAGCACCAATGCAAAGCCCACATGAATGCACTGCTTTTCTTTGGAAGCCACGATCTGTTTAGTATCGGAACAGACTGTACTCTTGTGCCACACGCGGCTGGTTCTGAGCCTTGGGCAACCACACGTAAGAAAGAACGCATGGTCATTGGGGGAGGGATTCCAGAAGTTAAGCACCTGTCAAACATCTGGGCAGAGTGAAAGAGGGAAATGTAATTTAGACAGAGGAAATGAATTACAAAGGAGAAGCACAGCAAATCCAATCCTCCTGCAGCAGGTGGTCCAGGAAAAGGAGGGAGTGGAGGAATAAGCCTCTTAACTGACCTAGATTAGTAACAATATTCTCCCCCTTTAATAACTGCTTCTGACAATCAGAGCAGGGAACTTCTTCCTGTTTGGAATAGGTAGTGTCTCAAAGAGGAGCCATGTCTAACAGGTAATTTGCATCTCTCATTAAACATGTGACAAAATGTGTAAACGTGAGGCGCCTGCAGGTCTCAGTCGATGAAGCGTCCAACTCTTGATTTCCACTCAGGTCCTGGTCTCAGGGTCATGAGATGGAGCCCCTTGTTGGGCTCTACGCTGGGCACGGAGCCCGCTTAAGATTCTCTCTCTCCCCCTGCCCACTCCCCAACTCTCTCTCCATCTCAAGAAAAAAAAAAAAGGCAACAAAATGTATAAACATACACAAATATATCGGTTACATGGAGGAATGAAATGAGGCAAGGCAGAGGAAGTAGGACATATTTCTACATTTTTCTCACATGTGTACACTTTGGTACATTGACCAACATGTGAATTTGGTTTTCTAATCGTGATATGAATTCTAATAACTATCATTTCTCCTGGACATCTTTGACACCAATAGCAGAGGATCTGGGGGTAAAATATGCCAAATCACACTATATCACAGAGCACATCATTATTAGAATGCAGGTCTATCTATCTACCTATTCATATCTAAATCAATCTATTATGCATCTATCATCTATAAATCATCTATCTAATAAGCAGTCCAAATATATGGCACACAATTCAAAATTTATATATTCTTATCCCCACTCCGTCTCTAGTCACATTCCTGAGAACAGAAACAGCGTATGCATCCTTTGCTTCGTGGTATCATACCCACCAATCCCACATTGCCTTTTTCCTTAAGAAAATAACACTGACATGGCTCCGTATCAGTACTGTGTCTATTTTTTTCAAAGGCTGCATAGTATTCTATTGTGTGTTTGTTTCATAATCGACGTAACCGCTCCCCTCATGATGAATATTTTGCTTGTTTCCAAGCTTTTGTCACCGCAAACAATACTCTACTTCTGGATGTCAGTCATTAGTCAAGACAGCTGATTTAACCGTTCAATTTGTTGATGGATACTGGTTGAACTAAAAATGTGGAGTGACAGTCACATGTCTCACCTTGATGTGATGGGGAGTAATAAAGCACTATCTTTTTCTATCACCAATTACCATGAAGTAAATAAACAGTGTCAGGGAGGGGAGAAGGGAAATATTCTTGATTTTTGTTTTTTTAGATTTTATTTATTTATTTGTCAGAGAGAGAGAGCGCAAGCACACAAGCAGGCAGAGTGGCAGGCAAGGTAGAGAGAGAAGCAGGCTCCCTATTGAGGAAGGAGCCCGATGGATCCCAGGACCCTGGGATCATGACCTGAGCCAAAGGCAGTGGCTTAACTGACTGAGCCACCCAGGCGTCCCCTCTTGATTTTTTTAAATCAATTTTCCATCTTTTATTCACCTGAACAGGGCAGGAAGAGGATGTATTGAGTTTTCTCTATTTCAGTGATGCCTTTATTTAAGATTAAGTCTAGACAGTAATCGCAAGGCACAGAAAGGTGATACAACATGCTGGATTGTGCTGTTTCAACTTGGTTTTGCTGGTAACATGCTTCAGATTTAGTGCTGGTCAAGGAAAAAACTTGGGTGAGATTTGCAAGGTGGAAGCAAGGCAGTAGGTGTAATCGTGAAGATTATCTGGTCATATATGGTGAGGGACAGAAGCAGAGGTATCTGGTTGGTTCCAGCTGGCCTTTGCTGGCCTCTGCTCTGCTACTGGGTCACCTTGCGACCTCCAGCCCTACAGACCAATGGAGGCACCAAGCCCTCCAGGGGCTTGGCTGCATATAGTTGCAGAGAGCACAGCCATTCTTGGGTCTTTCCATGAGTTCCTCCTTTGTGGCCCCACTCTAGCAGTTCGACATGCTTGGCTTCTCAGATTTCCCTGGAAGTTCTGACATGTCCATCCATGTCACTGCTTCAGTTAGACTGGCTGCTGATTCCTTCTTGGATCCTCTGGCTCCTCCTTGTAGACCTTTCCCAGTTCCTCCCACACTAGTGGAGGGTCTCACTCCTACAAGAAACCCGTCATTCTTAGCATAGTGATCTTGGCTCTGCTTTCCTGCCTGGCCCCTGACTGCTACACACAGGAAACGCTCACTTGGTTGTGTCCTTCCTGAAGTACTTCACCCATTTCCTGGCTCTGTGTTGTGAGAGGCAGATGAGAAACTTGAGAGTAACAACAAGATGATGGTTCCTTGTGCACTTCTAATTAGGCAGCACAAAAGGAGCAGTTTAAGCTTTCACTGGGAGACGGGAATTGAATGTCCAGGGCATGGTTTTGGAGGTCTTCAGGAAAAGTGTAAGTTCTCAGTTTGAGATGGCTTCGTTGCAGGCCTGCTTCAAGTCCAAGGGATGGATAAATGGCTCTGAGAGTCCTTTCTAGGACTGTCATACCATAGCTCCAGAATACTCAAAGAAATGCCACATTAAGTCAGTTCATTGGTTCCAGCCCATCATTCTTTTTCTCCCAGCGGCCCCAAGAGATGTTTGTGTGAGGATATAGCTGTACTCCACTGTATCACCTAAATGTGAAGGATGCCTCCTGGCAGGCCTTCCCAAACCCTATGAATATCCTTTCCTTTGCCTCTTACTTAATGCTGTTAGTTATTATTTCATCGCAGCTGTTGGAGGACAACCTTGTTTCCCTATAGAATGTTGCTTGTCAAAATTAAAGTCCTGAAGTTAGAGGTTTTCTATATGACTTTGCTGATCTAAATACCTGGGCTAAACTTGTCTGTAGACCTCTCCTAAACAGAGTTATTGTTCTTTTATGTGAAATCTACTGCTGGGCTACCAAATTCTTTTTTCTTTCATGTTATGTATAATTACATTATATATATAACATGAAAGTGGCCATTTTAGCTATATTTAATTGAATTAAAATTTAACTGTATTTAATGGAACAGGTTCCATTCACAGTGCAGTGCAGCCATCATAACTATCTAGTTTCAAAACTTTTTCATTCCCCAAAACAGAAACTCTGCAACCATTAAACAATACTTCCCATTCCTCCCTCTCCCCAAGCCCTGGTAACCTCAAATTCACTTTCTATCTTTATGAATTTGCCTTTTCTAGACATTTCATTTACGTGGAATAATACAATACCTGCCTTTTTGTGTCTGGTTTATTTCATGTAGCATAATGTTCATCTTAAGATCCCGGCCTTTTTCTGTTCAGAACGAATATAAGTTTCCCCTCTCCTCCAGTTTTGAGAATCTCTTTATGACTTCATTTTATCTCGGTTTCTTAACTGTCATCCTGGGAAGAGGAAAGAGACCCAAATATATAGGACCTTATTCCAATGTGATGCTTTAAAAACATAAAGTGATGAGGAAATAAATGCAACATAAAGATACTCTTTTACAAGGCTCACTGGTCTTAAACACAATTATTCAGATGAAATATCAATGAAATATTTTTTTTCAATCTTTGTGTTGAAACTTGAAGTCATAGGGCTACAAGTCTGCTAAGCCCCTCACTATCTAGTAATGGTCTACAACTGTTTAAACATATTCTAGTCCTTCGATAGATGGGAGAGATAACATGCCCGAGCATCTCTAATGCGTGATTAATCGTTTTTGACATTTCTCTTCAGTGCTGAGGAAGACAGTTGAATTTGCTTGTGGCTGCATTGACAATAACTTATCTCTTTCTCTTTCATTCCTGAAGGGAAATGTCATAACAAGAACCCGCCATGAAATAAAACATGTACATCACAGGTTTTTTTTTTTTTAAATTTTTGAAAAACAGAAGAGGTTGACCTCAGAGTCAGAAGGAATTTATACTGAACAAAGAAACAGTGAGACCTAAATATAGAATCTTATTTGTTTTAACATTCGCTATTTCTCCTGTGGCAAGAAAACTGTTCCCGAGTATAAAGCAACAGGAAAATAGCTACCGCCCACCTAGGTAAGTGGACTGTAAAATTATCTACTTGTAAAAATATCAGCCCTGTAACATATATAGTTTATAGTTTGGTTTATTTAATCACTTATTCATCCATCCAGCAAATAAAACTTACTGAGTGTCTACTTTGTACAAGGTACCGTGGTAGGTCTGTCCAAAGTGATAGCCAATAGACAGGTTGGACTTCGCAATATAAATCCAATAAAATTAAAAAATCACTTCTTTTGTTGCTCTGGCCTTCCATCTCAAGTACTCAACACTCACAGGTAGACGATGGCTAGCCATACTGGACAGCACAGATACCAGTTCGTTTCCATCACTGCAGAAAGGTTTTGTTTTGTTTTTTTAACTTTATTTGAGAGAGAGTGAGAGAGAGTGTGTCCACGAGCAGGGAGGAGGGACTGAGGGAGAGGGAGAAGCAGACCCCCCGCTGAGCAGGGAGCCTGATGCAGGACTCAATGCCAGGACCCACCGGGATCCTGACCTGAGCCAAAGGCAGATGCTTACCCAACTGAGTCACCCAGGCACCCATCTACAGAAAGTTCTAATGGGCAGCCCTGGTACAGAGTATAAGAAATTGTAATAGAAAGTTTTTTTCCTTGAAAGAGTTTGCAATCTAGTTGCTTATTTATAAAGAAAAGAAGTATAATTTTTGTTTCATTTTGCAATACAGGATAACAATAAAATAATAAAAGTTGCCCTTTTGGGGGCATGTATTATGGGCCATGTCCTGCAGAATTCTGTACACATGTGGCAGAACAGAAGTAATAGATGCCGTTTTTCTGGGCTTATTGGCCTCTCCCTCGTTCTCATGTTCCCGGTGTATGTGGCAGAGTACTGGTCCTTGCCCAAGCTGACTCTACCATCATGCAGATTTACGTGGAACTAGACGAGGGACTGGACTGGGGAGAGGAGAGGGTGGAAAGTAATCCAGTAAGATCCTGTGTTCTCACTGCAAAAGGATGAAAACCATGAAAAGAAAGGTTCTGAGGAGCTGTAGACTGTAAGGGAAGTTATAGGAAAAGAAGGGGGATTGTCAAATGTTTGTTGTGGACTATAGATACATACTCCTTCCAGATATAGAAAAAATGTGAGTAAGAAAGTAGAGTAAATTTGAGGTGGATATTTTTTAATTGGACTGTGTTCTTCGATCATCACACTGAGAGAAGACAATGCGAGTCAGAGATAAAGTTATACTATAAAGTAATACTATCATTATTCTCGTTAATTTCACCTTTACTGCTACTCTGCAAGGTAGGCCATTCTTTTTTTTTTTTTTTAATGCAGAGTCAGAGAAATTAATACCTGCCCAGGGTCATCTGGCCAGTATGGTAGTGTCAGATTTGAACCTAGCGATATGTGACTCCGACAGCCATGCTTCAGTTGTTCTAAGTTACTGCCTCGATACACAAAGGACCAGAAAGTATGTGATGAAGTACCAAGGACGTCCTACGGGTGGTAATGAAGGCTAGGAAGTCCAAAGAAGCAGAGGTTAAAGTGAGCTGCAGTGGCGAGTACATGCTTCATGAGCAGAGGGAAATATAAACTGGCCGTGGAGGGTTCGTAGGATTTGACGGAGAATGGGCAGAGGTGGACAGAGGAATAAACCAACAGAGCAGGAATGGGGGGCACTGGCTAGAGCAGGAGGGCTTAGTGGTCTTCCAATAATGGCATTGTAGAAGCTGGACCAAATTAGTGGTAGAGAGACTACACCAACAACCACGATTTGATGAAATTGCTGCTGGAGGGTATTTAAAGATTTAAAGATGATGGTTGAAATAATACTTAAATTTCAGCCTCTTGGCAGATTCCTCCATCCTCCCTGGCAGCCTGTCTCAGGGGATAGTAAATAACAGAGCTGGCTCTGAGTCATGTTTCTATGAGATTCTATTTTATGTGTCAAGCTAGTGGGGCCAAGAGTGCCCAGATACTTGGTTAAAAATGACCCGTGTGTCTGTAAGGGTGTTTCTGAATGAGATTAACACTGGAGTCAGTATACTGAGTGAACCATATTGTCCTCTCCACTGTGGGCGGACTTCATCCAATCCCTTGGAGACAAATAGAAACAAAATGTGGACTAAGGCGGAATTTGTGCTTTCTCTGCCTGTCTATTTCAGACTCAGACTTGGACTGGAGCCATACCACCCCCCTGGATCTCCAGCTAGCTGACTCTGGATCTTGGAACTTCTCAGCTTTCATAATCATATGAACCAATACCTTATAACAAATCTCACACGTATACACATGCACACTCACGTGTGTGTGTGTGTGTGTGTGTGTGTGTGTGTGTGTGTGTGCACGTGCGCACGTGCGTGTGTGTATCCTATTGATTCTGTTTCTTTGGAGAACCCTAATACATATGGCCGCTATGTGCTGATCATAATGAATCAGTGAATCAGAAAGTTCAATGTCCGCAGCTCCTCAGGGTATGAATTCAGGACTAGGAGAGGGACTTCTGCCTGCTCCAATCTCTAGATCTAGCCTCGAACTAGAGGGATTCCTACAGAGTCTGGATGGACAAGAAGATCCAGAGGCCAAAGATCGGGTCTGCATGGCCTTCCTATGGCCAAAGACTAGTCTTCTCAGACTTCTAAGAGAAATTGTACTGAAACGGCATGACTTTCCATAACAGATAAAATCGGAAAGAGAGAAAAATACTATCTAAGAAAGGCAAGGAAGTTCTGTGACCAGACTTGCACTGGGAATGTTCTGTTCATGATTCTACCTGGTATTACTCTGAAAATAATCTTTGAGTAGAATTCAGTAATCCCAAAATAGCAAAATGACCAAGCTTCAGTTCTTTAGCTAAGTAGGGCAACTTGTTCCATTGAATCAGACTCTGCGGTTAGCTCTGTCCTGGCCCAAGTGCAGACTCCTTTGCCCAAGTTTTTTGTGCACAGTAAGTTCTGCCTCATGGAACAGTTAGATCAAGGGTTCTCAACCTGGAGAGATTTAAAACAAGCATACAAACTTGGAGGTAGGGCTCTGCCTCCAGATATTAAGATTTAACTCTTAGATAGAAACGTAGCATGAATACATTTTCATGACTAGTGAATCTAAAATGCAACGAATCTGACTTGAGAAGCACTCATCTGAACCATTCCACACTAAGCCACATAGGACCCAGACACTGCGGGATTAGCCCACAGAGTCTGAGGACAATTAAATTCCTGTAATGCTTTCACTTCGTTTTGCCAGAATAAGCAGAAGCCACATCCTGCCCGCAACCACTCTCCCTGTTTTGTAGTGATTAAGGAGTGTCTCTTAGGGGGCTGCTCTCTCCGCCCTTTCTCCCCACATTCCTCTACCGCATACCACCTTCTTCTAACCCTGGGCCTTTGCTATGCAGAGTAGAATCCTGAGACCAGCCCCTGCGCCATTACCTGGATGCTTGATAGAAATGTAGACTCCCGGGCCCACCTAATGAGTCAAATTCTGAACTGTAAGATCCTCGGGTGATGTTTATGCAATGATGTTTATGCAATTTACAAGTTGGGAATCACTGCTCTATACCACCTCTCCTTGGATAGGCTTAGGGTAAATGCGCTGACATTAGGACAGTTATTATACAGAGGGGATGGTACACTCTGTTCCTTCTTTCAGCTCCTAAAAAACGAGGTCATTAGCTCCCTACCAGAAAGTCCACTCTCTGATGTTAGTCATTAAGGGAAATTACATATAAAGTGTACTCAGGTTACACTATATATATATATATATATATATATATATATATATATATATACACATACACACACACACACACACACACACAATGGAGAGAGGGAAAGAGACAGAGAGAGAGACACCAGCCAGTTGTCCCTGCAGTTGGCCAGACAAATGACCGATGGGTGGGGAGAAGACGCACCGGAAAGCCAAAGCTCAGCACTCAATTATGTACTCAATGCACAACAGCTGGGAGCAGGAGCTATTCAGATGCCATCCATATTTCTTGAATCTCTTGTTTTCTCCTTGATTTGGCTTCAGCCTCTCTTAGCTCGTGTTGGGTGGGATCTCTTTCCAGTGTGGCTTAGTGGCTTCAGGGCAGGCCCTGGCAGCTGGGAGTGAGCAATGCCTCAGATATTTGACTATTTCAGGAGGACGTGACAAGGAGCCGATTGATCCACAATAAATCTCCCGAGCACACACTGCTCCTCCTCTCTTCATTATTAGTTGGGAAGAGAGTTTCCTGGTATTGAGAGCAGAAGCCTAGAGAAGTTTCAGTCAAGATGAGCTTCCTCTACTCTCATACTCTCTGACTTTGGCCACTCACATTTAATGAGGCCTGTGTCTGGGTTCCAATGGGGGCAGCCTAACAAAATATTGCATTGAGATTAAGAATATGGGTTTTGGAATCAGGTAGATTTTGTTTGAATCCCACTTCTGCCACGCCCAAGCTTTGATCTTGGATGTGCTCCTTGAATTTTGACATCCATGTTTTCTTCTGTAGAAGTAAGATGGTGAGAGAACCCATCTTATAGGAATTTTGTAAAGATTAAATTTTCTGAAGATTATGTGGTAATGGGATTGCTTCTGTTACACAGAAGGCCTCCATAAGTAGTAGTATGATCATCATTAGTATCATAGTCTGCATTATATACATAAGCAACCACTGTGGGCACTTAGGTGTACATAGTGTTCTGTGTGAGTCGCTTTGAAGTACTTCAAGTGTGAAGGACGTAGACATCCTCCTCTTAAAAATAGCAGGTATATTCACTTATACACAGGCATCCGGGCTCCTGGGGAAACACTCTTTCTGAAGAATAAGGTGCAAGCTGGAGCAGTCTTGGTGGGTGATTCTTGGGAATCCAAGAGTGTATGGCAACCAAATTCAAGTCCTATTGCAAAAGGATTTAGCACTGTGCATATATTTGTTAAAAGAAAGCTGCTACCAACTTTTATTCATTGTGATCATTTTTGAGCCACGCTCTAGTTCCAGCCAAGTGCTAGACTACGTTTACTGTCCCCAGCCTGCTGAGCTTCTCTGTGACAGCTCCAACTCAGCCTCTACTGGAATGCCAGAGCTTGAAGGCAAAGAGTTTGAATATCCTGATGCCAGGTTATTCTTGGCAATAACCCACTTTGGCCCAGATGGAGTCATGAGGCTCTGTCCTCTTTATTCAGGACTGGAACCAGTAGACAGCTCCTCTGTGTGGAGGAAGGCAGGCATGGGAATCCCACCTGGGCACACCGAGGGGTATCCCTGTGGATAAAGAACGAGTAGGATGGGTTCACTGTCTTTTTCAAGTGATTTCCATTAGATAACAGAACCCTTTTATCAAACAACAAAGTATCCCAATACATAAAAGAGATAATAGCCTTTTGTTCTGGTCGATAAATATGTCTACGTGCATAAGAGACTGTGAGAGACATTATTTTTCTACATAATTACTGCTGTGCGTACTTCCTTGCTCGCTCACACATGTATCCGCATAGTCAGCGGCCTCCGTTGCTTGCCACCTAGGAATCCCAAGGCTCCTTGAACATTATTTAAAAATCACTGCACTTACTGATCTCTGAGGCACAGTTGGTTCCCGTTTTCCATTACACCATGCACTGAATATGGTTCTGGGGAGAAGGATGGATTTCGTGTGCTGAGGTGAGAGTGGGATAGAGTCTGAAAGAGAAGCCAAAGCTCGGAGAATGAGGCTGGTGTTGAAGCAGAGAAACAAGTCAGGGCCAGGGGAAGGACTGAGTCTCAGTGGTAGAGGTGAGCAGCTTTTTAAGAGCAAACGAGGCAGCAATTATTTCTCAGGCATAAAACACGTGCCATCAGCTCACCTGTGGCAGTGTTTGGCCGTCATCCATTCATGGCCTAGATTGTTCATGTGCCTTTAGGACCAAATCTGCTTCCGGGGCCCAGCTCGGTAAGACCCTCCCCCTCTGTGGTTTGCTTCCTGTGCGGGCTGAGTAAGGAAGCCAGGGAGGTGGGCAGAGGGCAGAGGACAGCAGGGTAAGCCCCGGTTTGCTTGCTCCCAAGTCTGTCCAGAACTCAACAGCTCTAGGCCGTTTGACTTGTTTATCATTTACACCTATAAAATGTGTGCTTCAAAGCACATGGAAGCTTTTTTTTGTATAGAAAAGGAAGCTTTTTGTATAGGAAGCTTTTTTGTATAGACTCCCTACTCGGAGCCGAGTAAGACAGAAATCTGACATTTTTGATGAATCAAAAATCTTCCTTGACTGATGTGGAGGAAGACTGAAACTTACAGAGCAGGTGGTCTACATGGAAACAAGGAGAATAGTGCACAGTAAGTGGGTTAGGTGAAACATGCTGGCAGGGTTGGAAAGTTTTGGGGGAAATCTTCGCAACCATTTTGGAAACCAGGCCAGAAATACTGACAAAACCAGAGACAACCCCACCCTCTCTAAATGTTGTCCTAACATTTTGATATTTTTGATACTATCGGAATATAATATTTAGATATTTAAAGCTTTTGATTTTCAAAGCTCTCTCACAGAGGCACTAATAAAACCTGCAAAAATGTTCTCTGCGATCCAAAATATGCTTCTTTCTGAGAGAGACTGATGAGACTGACAAAAAACAAAAACTCATCAACCATCAAGATTGACTTAAAATGGAATTTCCTTTGAAAATTGGGCTTTATTTTATTTTATTTTATTTTATTTCTTTTCAGTGTTCCAAAATTCATTGTTTATGCACCACACCCAGTGCTCCATGCAATATGTGTCCTCCTTAATACCCACCATCAGGCTCACCCAACCCCCCAGCCCCCTCCTCTCCAAAACCCTCAGTTTGTTTCTCAGAGTCCACAGTCTTCATGGTTTGTCTCTCCCTCCAATTTCCCTCAGCTCACTTCTCCTCTCCATCTCCCCATGTCCTCTGTGTTATTCCGTATGCTCCACAAGCGAAACCATATGATAACTGACTCTCTCTGCTTGACTTATTTCACTCAGCATAATCTCTTCCAGTCCCGCCCATGTTGCTACAAAAGTTGGGTATTCATCCTTTCTGATGGAGGCGTAATACTCCATAGTGTATATGGACCACATCTTCTTTATCCATTCATCTGTTGAAGGGCATCTTGGCTCTTTCCACAGTTTGGCAACTGTGGCCATTGCTGCTATGAACATTGGGGCACAGATGGCCTGTCTTTTCACTACATCTGTATCTTTGGGGTAAATACCCAGTAGTGCAATTGCAGGCTCACGGGGAAGCTTTAACTTCTTGAGGAATCTGCACACTGTTCTCCAAAGTGGCTGCACCAACTTGCATTCCCACCAACAGTGTAAGAGGGTTCCCCTTTCTCCACATCCTCTCCAACACACGTTGTTTCCTGTCTTGCTAATTTTGGCCATTCTAACTGGTGTAAGGTGGTATCTCAATGTGGTTTTGATTTGAATCTCCCTAATGGCTAATGATGAACATTTTTTCATGTGTCTGTTAGCCATTTGTATGTCTTCCTCGGAGAAGTGTATGTTCATGTCTTCTGCCCATTTTTTGACGTGATTATCTGTTTTGTAGGTGTAGAGTTTAAGGAGTTCTTTATAGATCTTGGATATCCCCAAAGTGTTCAACTACAATGTTATCTTTTTTTCCCTCCTTTCCCTGACATATCTTCTGAGGGCAATTCCAGAAAGAGTCCCTGGGCTGCTCTGCCCAGTTCCATGTAAACTGGAGATCAAATGGCCAAAGACTGTGGGAAGGGGACAAGGCCGCGGGGATGGGTATCTCTCTGGGAAAGGAGGAGTGCAAGCTTCACCGGAAAACTGTAAGCCTTGCAAGCACCGAACCTCTCTGAGAAGGGCTTTCACCAGGGGTCAGCAGGAGTGAATCAGGGCCTTTCCGTCATGCAGAGGCTCAGGGGCCATAAACACCGGCCTCCATCCCCTCCTGGAGTGTGGTGGACTGGGGCAGGCTCCAGGGCAGATGGCGCATTTTGGACAAGCTCCCACAGCCCCTGCCGTGGGAGTGGAAGTGGACGGGGGGGTGGGGGCTAGGCATGAGAGGAAAGGAGCAGGGTAGATTTGCAGGAGAAGCGAGGCAACCCAGACGGCCTCTGCAAATTCTAGGTAAGAAAATTGGGTTCCTCAAAAGGGCCCACCTATGAATTTCCAGGGGCGTCTACAGGTGTACTTTTGATACTCCTCCGGCGTCAGCAGGGAACCGCCTGTCGCGGTCAGGTTCATCTCTCGGCTTTAGGCAGCCAGTGCGGTGGTGGGTGCAAGGGAGCCCGGGCGGCCGCCTCCCGGTGTGCACGGCCTCCGCGATGTGCCGGCTCTGGCATCTGCTCTAGCCGCCTGCCCAAAATAGAACGTCTCATTGTGATGGATTAATCCTTGGCTCCGATCCTGCCCGGGTCACCAGCTCAGCCTGCAAGGCGTGCTGGGGCGTGGGGGTGGGGGGACAAGGGGCACTTAACTCGTTCAGCACATTCCCTCTTCTCCCCTGCACAAGTGCCCTGTCCAGCTGCCCAGCCCTTGTGCAGAAACAGATAGGGCTGGCAGGTGCTTGGGGCGGGCCTCCAACGAGAGAGGATCGTTAGCTTCCTTTTAAGTGGCTCACGGAGCCCTGGGAACAGAGAAGCAAATTAAGGGAGACTTTTCCTTCCTCTGCTCTCTCTGAGCATTTAATTTCCACTTCTCACTTAGCCTGTTTCTATTTCAATCTCCTCATCTGTAAAATGGGGGTTATAATTTTACTTACTTTAAATAGGTTGTATATATAAAGTGTCTACAACTTCACAAAATGGCAAATAATGAAAGATTCCTTTATATGAAGCCGCTAGAGTAGTCAAATTCATAGAGACAGAAAATCAGAAAGTGGAATGGAAATAGCTACAGTCTGGGAAAGGGCCGTTGGTGGTTAGTGGGTACAGAGCTTCGTTTTGGGAAGGTGGGAAAAGGTCCTGGAGATGGACAGCGGTGATGATTGCACAAAAATGTGAATGTACTCAGTGTCACTGAACTGTACCTTTAAAAATGGCTAAAATGGTAACTTTTATGTATGTTTGACCTCAACAAAACACACACTGTGCCAGGTGTAATATTGGTTATTATTATTATTATTATTATTATTCTCTCATGATATATATCATTCCCCACTTGATTTCAAATATGAAGCCTCTTTATTTTTTAACTAAAAAAAGTGTCTTGGGCACCTGGGTTACTCCTTTGGTAAAGTATTTGTCTTCAGCTCAGGTCATGATCCTGGAGTCCCGGAATGGAGTTCCACATTGGGCCCCCTGCTCGGCAGAGAGCCTACTTCTCCTTCTGTCCCTCACCTCACTTCTGCTCACTCTCAGTCTCTCTCTCAAATAAATAAATAAAATATATTTTTTTAAAAAGCCTCTTGCTCATACAAGAGTGTTCCCATCATCTCACTCATAGGCATCTTCAATTTACACACACAGAATGAATGAATGAATGAATGAACATATGTTGAGCCAGAAAACAGAATAGGCCAGAGTGAATTCTCTTGCCCTTAACCCCCTGACTTACAAAGGAGACAACAGGGAATCCTGAGGGTAGCCCAGACCAAACATCTGGAAAGTTCTGAAGTTTAGGAATAATCAAGGTTAACTTGTGAGAGCTGCTCAGGGACCCACTTCAGGGCCACCTTGTGTTTGGAGGACTGTTTGGAGGCTGAGCCCACATGGCAGGTATCCCAAGAGTTTGGCCCCACCCTAGGGTAGAAGACTTGAGGCTTCATTCAAGATTGACTGCTGCCAGTCCCCCAGGACTGACCCCTAAGGAACCCAGCTTTAGAAGAGGAAGCAAGGAGTCATGCATCCTACCTTTCTCTATAAAGCCCATCCCTTCATGGGGTGTACTGTCGTCTTTGTCTTTTCCTACCATCCCTTATCACCCCATCCAAAGTGAGCAGGGAGGAGAGAGCCAGGCTGTAATTTTCACTAAATGTTTCAAACCTAACTATTGTGAGCCATACAAGAATATATATATAGATATATGTATATATATATAAACCCTGGGAATC